>NC_138567.1:0-1467262 GCF_947561715.1 Ascidia mentula
CTAACCCTAACCCTAACCCTAACCCTAACCCTAACCCTAACCCTAACCCTAACCCTAACCCTAACCCTAACCCTAACCCTAACCCTAACCCTAACCCTAACCCTAACCCTAACCCTAACCCTAACCCTAACCCTAACCCTAACCCTAACCCTAACCCTAACCCTAACCCTAACCCTAACCCTAACCCTAACCCTAACCCTAACCCTAACCCTAACCCTAACCCTAACCCTAACCCTAACCCTAACCCTAACCCTAACCCTAACCCTAACCCTAACCCTAACCCTAACCCTAACCCTAACCCTAACCCTAACCCTAACCCTAACCCTAACCCTAACCCTAACCCTAACCCTAACCCTAACCCTAACCCTAACCCTAACCCTAACCCTAACCCTAACCCTAACCCTAACCCTAACCCTAACCCTAACCCTAACCCTAACCCTAACCCTAACCCTAACCCTAACCCTAACCCTAACCCTAACCCTAACCCTAAACCCCTAACCCCTAACCCTAACCCTAACCCTAACCCTAACCCTACTACCCTAACCCTAACCCTAACCCTAACCCTAACCCTAACCCTAACCCTAACCCTAACCCTAACCCTAACCCTAACCCTAACCCTAACCCTAACCCTAACCCTAACCCTAACCCTAACCCTAACCCTAACCCTAACCCTAACCCTAACCCTAACCCTAACCCTAACCCTAACCCTAACCCTAACCCTAACCCTAACCCTAACCCTAACCCTAACCCTAACCCTAACCCTAACCCTAACCCTAACCCTAACCCTAACCCTAACCCTAACCCTAACCCTAACCCTAACCCTAACCCTAACCCTAACCCTAACCCTAACCCTAACCCTAACCCTAACCCTAACCCTAACCCTAACCCTAACCCTAACCCTAACCCTAACCCTAACCCTAACCCTAACCCTAACCCTAACCCTAACCCTAACCCTAACCCTAACCCTAACCCTAACCCTAACCCTAACCCTAACCCTAACCCTAACCCTAACCCTAACCCTAACCCTAACCCTAACCCTAACCCTAACCCTAACCCTAACCCTAACCCTAACCCTAACCCTAACCCTAACCCTAACCCTAACCCTAACCCTAACCCTAACCCTAACCCTAACCCTAACCCTAACCCTAACCCTAACCCTAACCCTAACCCTAACCCTAACCCTAACCCTAACCCTAACCCTAACCCTAACCCTAACCCTAACCCTAACCCTAACCCTAACCCTAACCCTAACCCTAACCCTAACCCTAACCCTAACCCTAACCCTAACCCTAACCCTAACCCTAACCCTAACCCTAACCCTAACCCTAACCCTAACCCTAACCCTAACCCTAACCCTAACCCTAACCCTAACCCTAACCCTAACCCTAACCCTAACCCTAACCCTAACCCTAACCCTAACCCTAACCCTAACCCTAACCCTAACCCTAACCCTAACCCTAACCCTAACCCTAACCCTAACCCTAACCCTAACCCTAACCCTAACCCTAACCCTAACCCTAACCCTAACCCTAACCCTAACCCTAACCCTAACCCTAACCCTAACCCTAACCCTAACCCTAACCCTAACCCTAACCCTAACCCTAACCCTAACCCTAACCCTAACCCTAACCCTAACCCTAACCCTAACCCTAACCCTAACCCTAACCCTAACCCTAACCCTAACCCTAACCCTAACCCTAACCCTAACCCTAACCCTAACCCTAACCCTAACCCTAACCCTAACCCTAACCCTAACCCTAACCCTAACCCTAACCCTAACCCTAACCCTAACCCTAACCCTAACCCTAACCCTAACCCTAACCCTAACCCTAACCCTAACCCTAACCCTAACCCTAACCCTAACCCTAACCCTAACCCTAACCCTAACCCTAACCCTAACCCTAACCCTAACCCTAACCCTAACCCTAACCCTAACCCTAACCCTAACCCTAACCCTAACCCTAACCCTAACCCTAACCCTAACCCTAACCCTAACCCTAACCCTAACCCTAACCCTAACCCTAACCCTAACCCTAACCCTAACCCTAACCCTAACCCTAACCCTAACCCTAACCCTAACCCTAACCCTAACCCTAACCCTAACCCTAACCCTAACCCTAACCCTAACCCTAACCCTAACCCTAACCCTAACCCTAACCCTAACCCTAACCCTAACCCTAACCCTAACCCTAACCCTAACCCTAACCCTAACCCTAACCCTAACCCTAACCCTAACCCTAACCCTAACCCTAACCCTAACCCTAACCCTAACCCTAACCCTAACCCTAACCCTAACCCTAACCCTAACCCTAACCCTAACCCTAACCCTAACCCTAACCCTAACCCTAACCCTAACCCTAACCCTAACCCTAACCCTAACCCTAACCCTAACCCTAACCCTAACCCTAACCCTAACCCTAACCCTAACCCTAACCCTAACCCTAACCCTAACCCTAACCCTAACCCTAACCCTAACCCTAACCCTAACCCTAACCCTAACCCTAACCCTAACCCTAACCCTAACCCTAACCCTAACCCTAACCCTAACCCTAACCCTAACCCTAACCCTAACCCTAACCCTAACCCTAACCCTAACCCTAACCCTAACCCTAACCCTAACCCTAACCCTAACCCTAACCCTAACCCTAACCCTAACCCTAACCCTAACCCTAACCCTAACCCTAACCCTAACCCTAACCCTAACCCTAACCCTAACCCTAACCCTAACCCTAACCCTAACCCTAACCCTAACCCTAACCCTAACCCTAACCCTAACCCTAACCCTAACCCTAACCCTAACCCTAACCCTAACCCTAACCCTAACCCTAACCCTAACCCTAACCCTAACCCTAACCCTAACCCTAACCCTAACCCTAACCCTAACCCTAACCCTAACCCTAACCCTAACCCTAACCCTAACCCTAACCCTAACCCTAACCCTAACCCTAACCCTAACCCTAACCCTAACCCTAACCCTAACCCTAACCCTAACCCTAACCCTAACCCTAACCCTAACCCTAACCCTAACCCTAACCCTAACCCTAACCCTAACCCTAACCCTAACCCTAACCCTAACCCTAACCCTAACCCTAACCCTAACCCTAACCCTAACCCTAACCCTAACCCTAACCCTAACCCTAACCCTAACCCTAACCCTAACCCTAACCCTAACCCTAACCCTAACCCTAACCCTAACCCTAACCCTAACCCTAACCCTAACCCTAACCCTAACCCTAACCCTAACCCTAACCCTAACCCTAACCCTAACCCTAACCCTAACCCTAACCCTAACCCTAACCCTAACCCTAACCCTAACCCTAACCCTAACCCTAACCCTAACCCTAACCCTAACCCTAACCCTAACCCTAACCCTAACCCTAACCCTAACCCTAACCCTAACCCTAACCCTAACCCTAACCCTAACCCTAACCCTAACCCTAACCCTAACCCTAACCCTAACCCTCACCCTCCGTATCAAAATTTTGTTTATGCTAACTTGGCGTTTCAAAAATTTTTCTTACCTGCTGTATCAAAGTTGCATGCCAACTCACACGGCGTTTCAAAAATGTAATACTGTTTACCCGGCGGAACAAAGTTGTCTACTTAACTCTAATTCAACTTGCTTTCATCCAGGACACGATGACACTCTCGTGATCCCAACGTTTTTCCAAACTCTACAGATAGGATTTAAATTTAGCAAGGACAAGCAGAGCACGGGGATAAGCAATTTCAACCCTAACCCTATCATCCTGACAAAATATTGTGAACTACATACAACAAAAAGTGGTAAAGCAAATATAACAACTGTTGTCTACTGGAGAGATTTTTAGAACAAAATTTACCTCTACACCATTTTGTTAAGAGAATTTTTTTATGAGATAGATTTTAAGGTTAATGTGTGGCCTGGAAACCCTTCAAGTTTGTTAATGTTAACTTCCAAATAAGCACTGTACTGCCCATAACAATTTAGTCACTTATTACTTATAGTACTATGAAGAAAATTTTTATAATTGGCAAATACTTGAAGAATGGAGGCCTAATGGTTTTTATTTTACCGGTGGCATACAAAAGGCACCAAGGTGGTACGCAAGAGCATTTGCCTAAAATGTTTTGCGCAGGAAAACTTACCTATACAATAAAATTTGAAATTATTTAGAATCATACATTTAATGGTTTGAAGGTGGTTTTTCACTTATTTTGCCATAATTGTTTGTCGATGAAATGCAGGTGGTTCGCCATAACTGTGCAGGACTTTTTTGTGGCATGTGATATAATTGGTTGGGAACCACCTATCTATAGCAACTAAACCAATATAGAACCTAAGAATAAAAAGGCTGGCCCATACTGTAAAAAGCTTTGACACATTTTAGTTATTGCAATCGTTTTATGATAAAAGTTGTAAACATTATTAAAACTGATGACAGCTTATAGCCAAAACATTTGAAATCAAATCTGAAAATGCTTATTGCTAAATACTGCTCTTCTGGCAAACTTTATTTTTATCGATGTCTCGGCTGTTATGCAGCAGTCTTCATCAGGAGATATAAAATGTAAATTAAGCAATGTGGACAATGTTGTGGCACATAAACAAACAAAGTTTGCCAGAAGAGCAGTTTTCAGCAATAAAATATGCCTGGCAGCGTCAGTAACAATTTACTGGAAATGTTATATCCCAAATCTTACAAACTACACAATTATGTGACATTTTATATTCATAGTTTGCATAATAACTGTTTGATGTATATTGTTATTGCTATACATGTAGTAGCCCATCAATGCAGAGAACAGCTTAAACATGAAATTTTCCCACATTATTTACGTGCTTAATGTTTACTACACTGACCTCACACAAAAACATTCCCTTTTAAGAATTACAGGTGACGATATGTTGTTTTAACATTTACGAATGGAAAAATCAACAACAGAAAACAGCGGTGATTCAAAACATTTTTTTTTCATATTGCTAATAAATATAAAAATAAATGTATTGATGTCATTTATTCTGTAGATCCTTTTCTGCTAAATGTAAATAAGATGGGGGAATCACCAAGTTTGAAAATGAGGTAATATTTTCCAAACCAATGTACGAAATTGATTGAAGATTTGCCACAAAAAGCAAAGGCCTTTTTCAAAACCTAATAGTTTTAGGTTCAAACGTGCAGGTAAAAACTAAAAAAAATATGTTTTTTCCATCTTACCTGAGACTACCATGTATTAAAATGTAAAATATCAGGAAAGCCATAACTGACAATAAATGTACTTATAAAGATAGGTTTGTTAACTTTGTTTACGTTTGCCTGCCTACGGTTTACAACTTAACATAAATTTTCACTTACACTGGGATTTCTCTAGGCGCCAAATTATCGAATGTTAATTGGTTGTGACGTCACGATTTAATCAAGCGTGTTCAACTGCAAACTATGTTAACTGTTGTTTCAAGTTGCGTTTATATTTATTGTGGATAAAGCAATGACTAATGTTTACTAAACTTTTTGACTACTCTTTTCTGCGATGTTTGAAAATGACGAAAAGTGTGTAGGCACTGTGAAACTTTACATAGTGTCAAGTCTACCAAGCCAATTTATCTTTAATTCTCTCCACATACTTGCACAGTGTAATCATTGGGATTAATCATCTCCCAACTTGAAAAGAAACTACAATGATCTGTGGCTGAAACTGCGCGAAAACTCCATCCACAGATTCTCGGATTTCCAGTTGGATTTCCATTGAAGGAGGGATGTTTGTGTTTTATACCCCGAGTATAAATCTTAAACCCATGAGTGCCACCAAGCGATAGTCACTGTTTCTTATTCATTTGTTATTACACGGTCTGCAGTCGTGCAGTGTGACGTGTGATGGTGCTTCAGGCAGCTCAGTTAAATGTGGTGCCGAACGCCACAAATTAGACCACCTGCCCAAATACTGCTGAGTTCGGCTGCAGGCAAACGCTGTGGAAAGTAATTAATAATTCCACCGAATGCACGTAGCCTGCATGTAAATATATATGTACTCTGTTACTCGCACAGGGCAATATCATGTTTTAAAACAAAGGCTAGAAATTTACTATAGCAGCATCCTCAAACTAAAAATAAGATTTCCACCAGATGGAACCAACATCGACAAATATGGAGAACTTTTAACACCAGGGCCACGGGTGACAAAAGTGCATTACTCCGCCATTACGAAGTACACCACCATCAACAATTCAGCGAAAGACCAAAGCTAGCTGAATGCTACTCTGTGGTGTTTTTACAACATCCGCCCATGGACCAATTGGGCATATACGAGGACAAATGGCACAAACACTTAAACGCAAAAATCAACATTCAAAAATTAATTTTACCGTCAGTTACGTGAGCCCCGCCCATTTTATTTCTTTATTAGAATCTTTTTATCGTTGTTTCACCTGATTAACCAATGTATTCCTGTGGTGATAAAAAAAGTAGGTCACTTGTAACATCTGATCAGAGCGTCGTCCAGTATATTAGCACCAGAGGTTTCTACTGTTCGGCCAGTTTTATTGTTTTATCATTTTTAGCATCTACCTATGTCCTTTATTTTGTTTGTTTGTAGAACTGATGATGCTGTAATAAAAAGCGAAACATGTATTCTAAAACCAGAAGCGTGGGCACAAAGTTGTTCTAGTAACATTTAAAATTGGATTGAAGGTTAACTTGTGTCACGTGAAAGTGCTGCTGGTTAGGTAGATTTCATGTAGTAAAACAATTTATTGCCAGCATCCTCACTTGTTCTAGCTACGAGCCGCCACTGGTGTTGGCAATAATTTAGAAATTCTGCTTTACCAAATGTTTGCAACACACGCCTTCCCTTCGAGCTCCCTGGTGCAACTAATGGCGCAACACACTGAAATGCGGGCAAGGCGGGAATAAAAGAAGAACTGATAAGCCATCGGTCAAACCCTTTTTGTTAAGAACGTCGTTAGTAGAATTAACCAGGTCATTGTCTTGTCCAGTAGTTTCTATAGCAAGTCTTGATGTCCCCCCTCTTTCCACATCACCATGACCGTAAAACATATTTCCATACAGAGGAAGAACGACCATTGCAGTTTCCTCGTCACTATTACACTGGCACGCAAACAAACATTTATAAATTAGTGCAGATTTGTATGAAAGGATTGCTGGCACTTTGAACGTAACGTGCCTCCAGTGTAATTACACCCTTGATGTTCCTGCCTGCGCATTGTTGTATTTTCCAGCTGTTCAGTGAGCAAGCTTTAAGCATGGAAGATTTAACAGCTGATCCAAATGCAGTCAAAGTGTTCAAATTGTGACGGACGACCTTGCTTCATTGAAAGACTTCAAATCCGGATTAACAAACCACGTGCTATACAGAGCTTATTCTCCTCTGACCCGTATGTGGTGGAATATAATGGTTATGACTTCATCGTAACCGCGTCAAAGTCCGGTGTCTGCTGGTCAGTAGACAAACGGCGCAAGTGTGCATGAATAATTCCGTGCTTTAAAACTTATAAACCCGAACCTCAAAGTTTAAATAATACAAATTCTTGCTTTGACTCAGCTTGTAGAGTTTCTCAAACTGTGCGCCGTGAAGGGGGCTGCGGTGTTCCACGAAAAGTTTAATTTCGTCATAGGCCACCATTGTCGTCCATTACAGCACTAGTTACGAGCGAACAACGTTCAGAACCAAAAGCATCCCTGAATTAAATCAATACGTTCACCAAACCAGGGCCACCTGTTGTTTCCTTTTCACCTTCACACTCTCACACGATGTTTCAAAAATTTGTTTTCGCTTACCCGTAACAAATTTCCAACCGTTCAAAGCTGCCTTCATCACGTTCATTTTTCCTATCAATCAATTGGGATCATTGCAGGATATCTGGAAGACCTGTATCTTTAGAAGATTTTTCACGCGTGTTACAGAAATCTTAGACAAAATTTTAAAATGTTTGAATTGCAGACTAGTTTTCCTGGACAACCATCAGCCTTAACCGAAGTGAAAAAATATTCATATTTTTCGATAAAAGTTAAATCCGATCAATCAACTTCCATAGAAGGTTGCAACAAAGCTTTGAACATAACCTATCCTGTTTTCATTTTGGTTTCCTTGTTCCATCTTAGGCCACTTATCCAACGTCCTCGGAATGCGCAATATATTATTGAGAAAATGGCAAATTTTCACAAACATAAACTTTTCCCCAACCCGAATTTTTGACTTTAATGAACGCCACAGACCAACAAACCGTGGATTTTAGCGAATACAGTTGCCTGCAATGGGGCCAGGCTCGAAACAAGCCCTACCAAGTCTTAATATTGTGGGGTCCGACACTGATTTAGAAAATGTTCGGCGCATATTAATTGCCTTCACTTTACTTATAGGAGCCTTGGATGCATCGACAGCAGAAGTCGTGCAACAACTGCCTGCTCATGGGATCCACGTTTGGAATGTTCACATACTTGTGATTTTATGATTGTTCGTCTCTCTGGGATTTTTGCGATTAGAATTGGAATATTTTCAATTAAGATTCCCTTAAAACTATACAGTGGATAATATCATCAGCAACGCCAATTATTCTTGAACGATACTGGTAATAATCTTTGGTAACATTTCTGGGTTATTCATTTTATGCAAACTTCCAAGACTTTTCAATTGAGATTTCCTTAAAACTACAGTGGATAATATCATCAGCAACGCCAATTATTCTTGAACGATACTGGTAATGATCTTTGGTAACATTTCTGGGTTATTCATTTCATGCAAACTTCCAAGACTTTTCAATTGAGATTTCCTTAAAACTACAGTGGATAATATCATCAGCAACGCCAATTATTCTTGAACGATACTGGTAATATTCTTTGGTAACATTTCTGGGTTATTCATTTCATGCAAACTTCCAAAACTTTTCAATGCTTTAACATAGGATGCAAGGCTTATACAGAATAGCGCCGCAACGCATCAGCCTAATACATATACTTTTGGGAATTAACGCTAGGCGGGGATCAAAATTGAGGTAATCTGCAGGATTTCCAGCAAAATAACGGTACCTTAACATTCGGAAGACTTGTCGCTACATTAGACTTTGGTCAGAAGCAGAATTCTGCTGCGATTGTCCATGTACTGGCTGATAGTTGGTGAACGGTTGTTGAGAGGTTGATGGCATTTGTGATCGCTCGGGCACAGTCGCATGTGGAGGAAAAAGCATTTTATCATAAGCCAACTGATTAATTTCATAAGCCAAACATCCAGGCAAAACCTGTTAAGTTATTGACAATGCACGGCCGACAATCCAATGCGTTATAAAGCATGCGTGCGACTGCATGAATTATCATTCACGGCCATACGAGGCCGTACGGACTCCGGTTGTGCACCCCTGGTCTAGACAGAGCACGGGTATTTGGACAACCATTATTTGGTTATTTACCTCTACGTTGCATCCGGAGGCTTTATTAAAAACTATGTAACTGCAACTTGATCAGTTGGACTGCGGTTTGCTGCTAAATTGCCGCTATCTATACTCGTACGTACTTTTCCATCTGTTTATATGATCGGTTTAGTAAGCGTGAGGTTATCTGTAATTTAAATACGTCATCACAAGACGTGACACGCAATCGGCGACACAAATAACACTTACCAGCAGTACAGCCTCATCGCAGCAACATTTTCCCTGGAAGTTTTGGTATTTAAAGCGAGAAAACAATTAAGGCCGCGAAACTGAACATTGCGCAACGCTCCGATTATTTCCTTGCATTCGAAACGAAAAGTTGTAATTTTGTCCAATTTGTCACAAATGTTGATATTATATTTATCTATGTCCATTTAATATTTCTATGTAAGGCCGAAAGGTTTGTCTCCAACTGCTGGGCCTGCGGTTATTTTTGTTCCATTTACTCTACACCCGCCTATGTTTCCGTCGCACAGAATTTGTTTTCACGCTTGCGTCATCGTTTCCACCGTGTTCCATGCATGCAGTGTGGTTGGTGACGTCATTTTTCTTGTTGAGTTGCTTCTGTTCAGTGGAGTTATTTCGATGTCATTGCCAGAAAGAGTTTAAATGGCTTAAATTTTAACCTTTGTACCACAAGAAGCACGTACTGTTTAAAATTTGTACTACATTGATTGATATTCCCTGTTACGTAACTAAACTTCATTGTTTCTGTTTCACACAATGGCAGTTGCGGGAAGTGATGATACCTTAATGCAGTATTTTTCAGCCTTTTTGAGCCACGGAACACTATTTTTATCAAAATAATCTTGAGGAACACCAAATTGTTGGAAGTACTGCGCGGCATTAACCAGCAACAGGCTCGCGCAATTACATTCTCATTATTACAAAACGAGTCTTATTGTTTCACAACAATGGAACATTCAAACTGGTGATAATGGATGATTACTTTAATAAAAAAGCGATTTTCGACCCGTGTTCCCCGGAACATCAGTCAAACTAATAAATTTCTTGCAGAACACCTGAGGATCTTTCACAGAGCACTGGTGTTCCGCGGAACACCGGTTGAAAATCACTGCCTTATGGACCAAATAAAATTTCTGTGTAAACATCAACTGAGCTATCTGCATGATCGTTGTTTCGACCTGCTGGCATAGAAATATAACTTGCGATACCGATCGACAGCCTGTCAGGGTACCTTGGTACCAACAGATCCAAATGTGTTTCACCGGTTTGTCCGATTACTAGTTTTATTTGGTTTTTGTGTTTCATTTGCCAAACCCTAACGGAATTTCGAACCGAATCCGGATTAACCAAAGTATTTCAATTAGTTAACAGTATAAGAGTCAACAAAATCTTCAACAAGATTCCACACTACTGTGGAGGATTGCGATCGAATTGATATATTTTGGAGTAAAGGCAAAATAATACTTCCAGAAATCATGTAAGTGAAATGCAATGTTTGATCTATTTTCAAACAATTGTTGTTCCAAAACTTGTAAACCTTCTAAAATCTGTATCTCTAATACTCAAACCGAGAGAATGCGTAATAACATCAACAGCAACAGATGTCGTTGATCGTGATTCTTCTTTGCTTCCAAGTTTGGGGTTCACTTCAACTAAATCCATTGCACTGAGGCACCCGGTCCTCGCTACTTCCTCACTTACGTACATCGCTTCACGATAAGTCAATCCACCAAGGACTGTCACAAATATAATCATATGTAAATATCGGATTGTGATTTCATATCTGTGATCATTTTACTGAAGAAAGTTTTGACAAATATTTTTAACTTTTCCACTTTATTAAATTTGTAAAAATAAAACATGCTATGCAGTAGGTTTTTGAAAACCTTTTGTTTAAAATTGACAAATTAAGATTTACAGCTTAAATGCTTTTCATGCTATGCAGAATGCTTTTGTCTGCAGTTCCCAATGATCATTATGGCACTTTTGCATATATACGATGTATTTATTTTGCAAAAACTTCTAGCAATCTTAAGTAAGAGTACTAGACCATAAATTATATTCATTTAGGGTCAAACATTGATAACATGCGAACATACCTGGTGTCCCAGTCGATCCACATATACCAGGGTCAACTGCATCTATGTCGTAACTCAAATGGATTGGTCGGTTTCCACTATAAAGCCACAAACTGTTATAACTTCTGTAAGTGATGCAATATGTAGTAGAAATAAGAGTGTGAGAATCACCTTGGGTTAATCATGTCAAGCAACTTTTCCATACAATGAGCGATCCCATTTCGATCAATTTCCCGTATACTGCAGTGAGGTATGTTGAATCGCTTCAGAATTGCACTGAAATATATATTACATTAAACCAACTCAAGCGTGACTATTAAGATAACAAGTGCATTGAATACGGGTAATACCCTAGTTAACAAAACTTATGTTCTTGTTCCAACTTACATCTCGCCAGGATCAATGTCTCTGATTGCAAGAAATCCCACATTCGACGAAGCCACGCTGACAAATAAACCAGTGGTTTACCATAGAGATATTATGTACAGGAAAATAATTTATTTGCTTTCATGTAAAAACTTTGCCGTTGCATAGTTAGCCCTGTTTACATGGACGTCTAAACAAAGTGGGTTCGCGGCCCGCTTCCCACCATTATCGGAAAAAGCGTTACGCATCACAGCCCAAGCTAGTTCGGAAGCGGTTTCGGCGAACTAGCTTAATAGGGTTGATTCAGAAGCTAATTGAGCGAACTAGCTTCTTTTTTGCCTATTATCTGATCGAAAATTATGGCGGCAAAGTCACGTTTGGTTAGATTTCCGTCACGAATGCGAGTTAAATGTGAGTAAAAATGTGCTGCGACTTAGACATTCGGAATGAATCACCTGAAGACAATTGACTGCAAAAGAATGCTGATGCTATGATAGAAAGACTATTTTTATGAAGTGTGTGTTGTTGCTATGTTTTTGTGTTTCACAACTTCTTACCTCTAGCACACATACAAAACAATTCAATTAACATATGTGCAAAAAAGCCATAATATTGCAAAGCTGCAGACAGGGTGTGTACACGCACTGTTTCGACCTGTAAGGTCTCATCAGTGCAGCTGTTGAGTGGCACTGTGCTAGCGAAAGGTACCACAAAGTGGAAACTAGTGTGCCTGCTAGTGTGAAAGCTAGCACAGTGCCACTCAACAGCTGCACTGATGAGACCTTACAGGTCGAAACAGTGCGTGTACACACCCTGTCTGCAATTCAATTAACGTTTTCTGAAATAGTGCTTTTAATTAACTATCATGTATGTCCAAAAGCCAGCAAAAATGAGTAGATGAAAAGTATTGAACAAATCTCTCAGTGACAAATTGCAGTAAATCACCACAACCAGCTTTTAGTTACATATAGCACAGACATGGACTGCGAAAATAATAATTTGATTCACGCATAAATTAGGTTTTGTTTCCTCACAAACAAGCATTAGTTTGAAATTGGCAAATGACCTGATGTAAAACAAAAACTACATATCTGGAAGGGTGCAGTCATTCCAAGCACACAATCACCTTTGCGAAAAGGTCGCCCAAATCTTCGGCTTAGAGAATGCTTTGCACCAGGATGTAACAAAAGCAAATACTTTTCTCAAACCGGCATCGTTTTTAATGATCATGAACTACAACAGTCATTTCACTACAAACCCCATTTTGCAAAAACATCATAGCATGTAAATTGAGGCCCGAAGGTCGCTCGTTGTGGTCTGTTACTTCTTCATGGTTCACTGGCGCAAGCTCGCTCGTAAAACCATTTCATGTAAACAGGGCTAATGACACTTAAACGGATAAAATAAACGTAAATATTAATTGGCCTCCACATCTTTAGGTTTGGTTTGTATCATGGTAAAACTGATTAAAGCAATTACGTATTTTGATGACAAAAAAAGAGTAAACAAGTCCTTACCATGGCTTGCACCAATCAAACTGCGGGGTGTCCAATCTCTGTAAAAGCGAAAACTTCGTGTAACCCAACGCCGAATTGTTAACTGTTCCTAAATATCTACATATTACATTCAAGAAAAGTTACCCGACTTTCAAGGTCATGAATAAGAAAATGTAGCGGCATCCCATGAATGTTCCCTGTTGGTGACGTTTTGTGTGTATTGAGATCAGTATGTGCATCCACCCATAACACGCTTAAATTGGGACGCACTGAAGCGTGACCGGATATTGTCCCGATAGCCATGCTGTGGAAAGTTTACTTTAAATCAGGCGAAGTTAAACAAATGCTTAAACTGACCTGTGGTCGCCGCCCAACGTTACACAAATATCACTTGAGCGCAAAACTTTGGCAACAGACTTTGATATCTAAAGAACGCAACATTTCGTGAGAAAAATGAATGAAACAGACAGGGAAATTTACCTCATAATTAAACTGTGCATTTTCATTTAGGTTTTTCAGGTTAGTTTCTTCCACCGTCGAATACACCTTTGTGTCGGTGCGCTGGAGGTTGACATTTCCCCAATCTTTGACCTTCAAACCTGCCAAATAGTTTGGTTCACTAAAATTGACTCACTGATATAACCACAAGGTACTGACCCTCGTGGCTGTGCAGTTTTTCAAATAAGCCAGCATTTCTAATCGCATCGGGTCCAAATTGTACACCGCCATGTTGCTGTGATAACACACACGTGTTAGCGCCTGTATTAAGTACGTCATGTTTGGTCCAACCTGGCCTAAATGCATTGGAGCTCCGATAACTCCAACTTTTACTTGGTTCCTTCTGTTTGCTGCTGAAAAGTTTCTTACAACATAATTCACATTTCCGGCTGCTGATTTTCCTACAATTCTTATAAATAACTTGGTTTGCATTGATTTGGTTTTATCTGTGGTGATTTGCACCTAAACAATATCCTTGACCAGCATCAAACGCGCAAATAGTCTGAATATTACCAGTAAAAAGCAGGAACTCGTGTCCATACACCATAAACATAATAACTCTTAAAGCACAGAGGAAATGCGTCAACCTCTTGCCAGATCTGTTTACAACATTCACAATGGGCTACACGCCTCTACAACCACGCCCAGTAAATTGACCAATCAAAACACACCGACAAAAAAACACAAAACGGTGCCATTTGTCAGCGCAATTTTGAGAAAAAGGGATTCACGCTGTTTAATCTTATGGTGACGTAACACAGCCCCCATAGTTGGGCAATTGTTACATCATATTGATAAAAGGTCAATACTTTTGTATTGCTTCTGTTATGAAGATATAAATATTTAAGTTGCACAAATTAATCGTTTGTTGGTTTAGCACCGTCGACATCGAATTGTTGGGTTCCTACGATTTTAACCAAGATGCTTATTTTGTTTTCAATTTGCAGCTGTAACATGTTAAAATTAAGGTAATTGATCAGAAAACATAACAAACGGTCTAAAATGCCAAACCTCAAATTCGAATTTAAATATGATGCACAACCGACCTCAACAAACGCACAACCTCAACTGTAGACAATGTTTTGCTACGTCATTGTCCTTTAATCACTCCATCATTTTTTTTCATCAAATTTGATATCATGGGCGTCCACCGTCAAATAAAAGGACTGAAAGGCCAGTGGCGTGGCGATCAGCGACCTCCCGTAACTTGAGACGCACAGACAACGAAACATTACATCATGTCATACAAGGTAGTACAGCGGGTACTCTTTCATTTGTTTCTTAATTCTCTTACAGAATTTCCGTTACGCATGATTTACCAGCAGATAGAAACTCAAAAAGTTACTTCAGACTTTTGCAAATTAAAGTTATTTGAATTTAAACCTCACATTATTCTAACCTTGTGACATCTGTTAATTCAAATTGTTTGTAGAATTGTATGTTATTGAGTAATGAGATCTTGCATGACGACTACAATATCAAAACATCAGTTATTTTTTGTCAGGGAATTGCAACCACAAGGGGTCTAAAAAAAGTGTTCAATAAAACATGGCCGTATTTTGAAACAAGGGATAATTATTAGTTTTCCAAAAAATAAACTCAATGCACATCTAAACTTATTTTCCTCCACACCTCAAACATCGAATTTCTCTTGGTGGCATACTACCATTCGAGTACAACATGTTAAAACAACATTTCGATAGCAGTCGGGCATATTTTACATCATTTTGTTGGCTCCTATAAACGTCGCAGATACAACTTTACGTTACTAACATACTGTTTGAGAAATAATTTATTTTAAAACAATTTGCGCAAAACAATTTTCAAGAGCTGTGATAAAAAAATTTGATACTGATTGTTTTGATTATTATGACTTTCCAAATGAAAAAATTAAGAGGTAAAAATGGTTTCTTCATATTACGGCGAAGAATAAGTTGTAAATCAAACAGTACGCACTGCATTTAAATCTCGTGAACCGTTGTGTGTGTAGTGCCACACAATAGTTGCCATTATTCAAGGTGCAACAAAATGAAAGCTATTTCATTTAAAAATTAAATATCTACACGCTCCAGATAAAAATTCCAGTACAATTCAAACTATGTTGGACTTCATAGAAATAACACAAGATGTGGCAAATCTCGAGCGCCACTAATGGTCAAGAATCCGAAGATTTCCAGACACAATCTTGTTTTCGAGGAAGGCTCCCGAAGGAATATCGATTCTCTCACCGTGATTTGCGATAATTATCACCGTCCCCTGTGTAAACAAAGCGTCATGCATGAATGCTTACACCAGAAGACAAGGCAACATAAAGCACTCATAAAGTTTAAACCCATGTAATTGATAAACTGAAGTGTAATGAATTACAACAATGTCGAAAATATCTCTTGTATTAAAGATAAAACATTTACGCTACTACCTTCAGTGTGACGTTGTTCCCGAAAGTGACGTCACCGCTTACGGTTAAATGGTCGAGCTCCAACATGTCAGGTATGTTTTGAAATCTCCCCATGAACTTGTGAATCTAAAAACAAAATTTAAATTTAGATGAAAAAGGTAATGCTTTTGATATTGTGTTTCAAAATAGAGTTTTCATTATAAAAAACTCATTGATGTTTGTATTTTCTCAGTGCTGATATTGGCTTATTATGTGTGTGGTGCCAAAGCATGAATGCATGTCTCATATCTGCAAAATTTTACCTTTGAGAAATGCTCGTCGCCAAGTTTAATAAGAGGGGTTGTTGGGAATTGTCGCTTGTTACTCATCATCATAGAGCCATGTTTGAGCTCATACAGATTACTCATAACAAGGAGTAAATCTGATGTCTTTTTCACAGGAAGAAATCTGCTTCGTGGGACATTGATTCCTTTGTAAACATAATTGTTTGCAATGTACAATTGTTGGTTTGAGTTTCCCACGTACTTAGCATATAAAACTTTACAGCACATAAGAAATGCTTTAAAATTGCTTACCAACTGCGTTTGCAAAGTTTTTAATTCCGGCACCACAAGCTGTTTCCAGTTGTATGACATTTGTTCCATTTTGTAAACGCTGTTCAAGGTTTTGAATTACATGATATTTACAAACAAACCAAGCTTCACTCTCACCTTGTTGTTAATGATCACCTCCATGTTCATTTGGCCCTCATTGACAAGGCTTGCAACAGTTGGCATATGCATCCATAAATTATTTGTGTTAAATATTTTAAACTTAGACACACTTTTGAACTCATCAACATTTTCTTTTGGCACTTGTGCAATTTCAAGTAGTCTTAACTTCCCATTGTAATCAATCAAAGTTCCACCCTGTTATACAACATTGTCATCACAATCCAAAAGTTTAAAAGTAAAAGTTTTCAAACCTTGACATCAGCTCTCGTCTTGTCTGTGACTTCCATCACAAAATCACATGGTTTGCTACCAGGTGCTGGGTTAACCAGCATGTTCAGTATATCTGATGTTTGCAGTCATGGAAATATGCCAGTAACATAAAACCACCATCTAAGTTTGCCTGCTTACTTAAAATGTGCATGGCAACTAGGCAAAATGGTTGAATAGTAATTTAATTTTTAAAAAAATATTAATAGCTGAAAAAAACTGCTTGCTCTGATCAACACATAGAAATAAAACTTCAGAAACATAAAAATAAAAAGGATACGAAGGTCCACTGTAGCCCCGAGATTGTCGATGTTTGATACAAACATGAATTCTTTTCCTTGTTTGACAAATTTATCAAGAAGGCCCGATTTAACAATGCACTCATATACATCACCATGACCTGGTGGGTACCAAGTTTCAAGAGGGTCGTCACATGTTTGTGGAATTGGAAGAAGTGTCTCTTTGTTGATACGTGGGTATCTATTACAATAAATCAAATCATAATGACTTGAAACTTAACCAAACAATATAATTCGAACCTGTTTTGGTTGAAAGTGTGGATTTTTACTTGGCACGATTGATATTTCCGCAGTATCATGTTCGTGTCATCATGAGTATTGAATGAATTCATAAGTACAAGGGGAACATCAGCTTGGTATTGCTTGTTTAACGACTAAAATGCATTTTTTATCACATTAAACAAGCAAGATATATCAAAAAGATCTTGTGAGTTAAACAAAATATATATACCCAAATTTTAAAACATTTATAATTGGGCAATTTACTGCTGTGGCTTAAACATGATAACGCATGTACACCAACAAGTCTACAACTCAGTTTGCCAAACAACAATCAATTTACCTCAATTTGCTGAACAGTCAAATCCAAGAAGGTAAGGCCACTTCGCACAGAAATTAAACTTTTAGGACCAACACATCCCATACTTGTCCCCAAACCTCCATTTAATTTGACAACAACAAGTTTGCTGAGAAGATCTTTCTCAGAGCAAGAAAGTTCAGCACAAGATATGTTATCATATGATTTTATCTGAAAACATCATCACAATCTTAGTCTATTTTGACTGCTAGTTGTAGAATATGCATTAAAGGTGTTTTAAAAGTAGTATTTACCCACGCACAAAACATTAAAGCTCCAAAGTTTGATACCCATAAATAATTGTGTTTGTATTTTCTCAAATTTGCTAATTTTTTTGTTCACACAAAAAACACAATTGCTTCTCACACAAATACATACATATCCTTCAGGAGGTGACTTGATGTCGCTCCAAACTACTGATGGTCCAGTTTTTAATAGAAAGCGCTTGAAAAGTTTTTCAAAGTTTTCAAAATCTCTTTTCACTCCCTGAAAAACCTGATCGTTATGACAAAAAAATGGTAACCAAACTAAAACGCTTACATCACGGTTTTCAGTTTCTGCAGTTTTTCCCAATCTGTCAAGTTCAAGTCTTAGTGCAGATTTTGCATCATTCTTCATGAGTTGTTGGAACTCCATTATGCTTTGTGTACGTTGCATGTGCCCTCCTCTGTTAGGGCTTGATGGAGCGTGTTGATCAGAAAACAAAAGTTCCCAATCAACGTAATTCGTAGAAGATTGTCGTCTTATTCCTAAAAATAACCCTATTTCAGTTTTGTTGCATGCATTTTACAGACATTACCGCAAAATATGAGACAGTACAGGCCTGCATTAAACAATAAATAGTCACAGGTTTAAAAAACATTCTTTTAATTTGTTCTTGATTTGGGTCTCTATAAGCCAGTTGGAGAGCGACGCGCGTGAAGTTAATATCTGGAGAACTTATTTAGTTTCAAAACGTAACGTTAAACGTTTAGCTAATCTTATGTGCAACACTAACATATCAGTCGGCGAATAACGTACAACAAAACTTTGTTTCAAAGTTACTTACCACAACAAATACCTTATCACCCTACTCCCACACCCTATGGCGGTTCCCAATCCCAACAGCACTTACACAATCCCGAAAGTCATTTCAATCTTTAATCGCCTTTTTCGCGTTCCTTACTACGTGACCAATGAAGCGTATACATCTCCTACCGACGTCACACAAGGCGATGGTTGAATGTCACGTAATCCCATGCGTGTCTGGGACAGCTTTCCGCTTGACACCCGTTGAAACGGGTCGTGAAACTTATCAACACCATGATGACAACTTAAATCATAGCAATATTACGCAACCTATCAATGTTCAAAGAGTGCACTTGCGCAGGTTTTTCTGTATATTTGCTTTCGGAAATGTCGATCGGAATCCCATTCAAGATTAAATTTCCATAAAGCGATATAGCAAGCAGAAGCAGCTTACGGGTATTTGGAAATTATCGACATCCTTCTTAATTTAAACTTTGATATTCTACGACATTAAATCCCTTTCAAAATTAAAGAAGGAAAGAAAACTTACAAAAACTAACTGTTAAAAAAACGCGGCAAATAGAGTTGAACTAAATTTGTTTCCTCAATTAAAACTTACCGCTGGAAAGCAGTAACACAAGACTTATTAAAAAGTTCCTGACTGTAGACTTACCGAGCATATTGTGGCAGAAATACGAAATAGCAGCAGAAGGAATCCCGGTTTTGCAATCTCACACGTTTTACGTCGTGATACATGCTTTTATACAGTTCTCTGCTATAAGTTCGACTGCCTGAGGCTATGGACTGGTTGTGGTTGTGACGCGTCTGACTTGTCCAGCAGCCTAGTTACACTACGCGGTGGGAAGTTGTTGACGCTTTTTACACGTATCCAAGTAAACTTTTCACCTAGTTATGACATACGTGGATCGCCCCAAGGCCACCCGTTGTTTTTGTTAGGAATCAACAAAATATCGCCGCCAAAGTTATAAGAATGGAAATATGTATTGGTCTTACAGAAAAATTTGGAAGCGAATTTAATACGTATTGGTCTAAACATAACATGTCCGAAGAACAGTAAGATTTCATTCCTGATGATGCAATGTGTGAATCGCGTATACAGAAATTATGATAAACAAAGCAATCCAATTATTTCCATCGGTTAAAACTAACCAATCAAATCCGTTAGCGTAAGACACGCTTTACTGGAAAAACCAGATTTTCTTCATTAACGTGCCTTCGTCACAGCTTGTTTCGTATTGGACTGTTTTGTGGGCGTGTCTTATATTGACTGAGTGCGAACACTCCCGCACAATAATTGAAATGAAATCTCTGTCACTTATTCGTCTGAGACCAACATATGGTCTAAAATATTAAGCATTGTCTAACAGGGTTGTAAAACCATATTATTCGATGGCGGTTATAATCTCTTGTGCAGTTTCGACAACCTCTAACTTAGTGCTGGTAACTGCAAGAAATTATATATTTTACCAGACAAATATTTCTTTACCTTAAATACTTCCGACATTTAGCGAAATAACAATTGTGTCCAACAGCGGATACGAATCAATAGTAGCGTTGTCATAAAACTGAATACCTGATAAATCGTCGGTGTCAGTTGTGTTGGGAATTACTGTTATCCTATCAGCAGCTTCGCTCAAAGCAGTTTTATGAGCAACACCGTTCACGAGTCGATCTCCACCATTCAAATCCAGCATAGTTTTCTGCCTTGTTTGATCTTGTGGGCTTGAGCAAACAGCAGGAAAGTTTGGAAGCCAATCCAGTCGGTAATCAACCAAGCTGAATGAATTTGGGCAATTATTTTCACACCACAGTGCGAAACTATAACCTATATAACTCAATAAATGTTCGTTTGTTTTGCAATTCTTGATGCGGATAATTAAGTCTCCTTACCAAAGATACTAACGAACCTCATAAACTACTGATGCCGTCTAAACATTTGAGCTGTTTCTGTGTAGATTGCTTATTATCTGGTTCACAATCAGCCAAGTTGTTGACAAAATATTTGACATAAACACAATATTTTGTCAACAAACTTCGTGCTTAGCGTAAAGTAAACCAACACAAAACCATCAACGGACAGTTTAATTGTTATGAATCAACTGGTTCGAAACCCAACAAATAGCGGAAATCGTACAACGTTAATCCTGCCATAGGTTCTTCCTATGAAGCACCGCGGATTAAACACAGTTGTGTGTTTGGGGCGGTAAAATTTCACGATCCTGCTTTCGTCACGGTTGACGCCTTGAAAACAAGCAGTTTGTAGGAGAAATGTCAACATAAAAACTTGACGCCCTTTCTACAAATGACACACAATGCCTTCTATCTGTCCGAAGAATTTTCATGTGAATTGACTGCACGTTATTGTGGTAAGTTTGAAATTTTCCTGCTTATTGGTAACCAGACATCTGTGTATCAGATATTTTTCCTCTGTTTTTGGAATGAATACGGTTTACGGATGTTCACATTAACATCTCCCTACGCAACGCTTCGGCCACGTGAACGCATGCCATTAATCCTTGCACTTGCACCACAGCGGGGTGGGTGGGGGAGGTTCGTGTTGGACGCAGCTTCTATGTATTTGTGGCAATATTGAAACATGATCCGAGCAACCCAAACATATCGCCTGATGTAAGCAACACGTGTTCCGATAAGTCAAACAAAGATGAGACGTTCCATCACCAGTATTTCACACAAACGCTGGAACATGGTCTGCTATTGCGTTCATGCTACTCAACGCTACTGGCACATGGATGTGTATAACACGTTCAAACAGTTACATTTTGCAAGCTGTTGTATTAATGGCACCAAACATATTTGCATTTTAAAACAAATCCGCTATATAATGAGTTCATGAACAATTTTCCTATGTTTCCACCATTCTATGAAAAGTGCAGCATTTACAATATGACGCTTTAGTAACTTCTTCCAAACAAGCAGTAATTCTCTGCCTTCCTTCCACACCCAGCAATACAAAGCTGGCCATCAGGTAGTTGCTTTAACGGTGTGAACGGGATGCACAAACTCTTAGCACCCATAGATGGCGCACCAGGTTCAAGATCTTGATCCCTTAAAACGCAAATAAAACAAGAAACTTGTAAAAGAATTCCCATAGCAACAATTGACGTCACCTCGCGCTGTTCTTCTTGATCAAATCTTCGCACTCTGTTACCATGCAATATGGAGCTTGTATGATCTGAACGTAAGTAAATTATCCACATAGCTTCCGTCTCGCCAACATAAAGTTAACATGTCGGGAAACTTGACTTATTGCCAGCAAAACTACTTGGTCGTGGTCATAGGCGTCGATTTAAGGGTGACTGGGGTGACATGCCACCCCTCACAAACAAACAGGGGTGACAACGCATGTATTGTCACCCCTGGATTTCGTTTAAATTAAAAAGTATTGTCAGAAAAACCACACACATTATACTATGCCTTCGGTAGTTTCAAACGACCTGTATTATTACCGTCACAATCATGACAAACACAAGTGTCTCGTGGATTGTTACGCAAAGCAGCAGTTGTTGTAACATAATGGTGAGAATCGGCATTGTTGTGTAATAGATTTGTTTGTTACTTCATAAATGTTAAATCTGCAATTGACCGAGTGAAACAAAAATGTGCCGCTTTTAGTAAGCTGGTCCGTAATTAAAGTGTTCAAAACTTAGTGCTATAACAACATGGTTCGGTGTAAAAACAAAGTGACACGAAACGGAATTCGCGTCGTTTGCCTATGTTTAAAGCGATACGACTTGTTTTTTGCGTGTTTCTAAAACCTGGAAAAGTCACCCCTAATATATTTTAAAAAACGTTAAAAAATCGACGCCTATGGTCGGGATAATTTGTTTGTCAAGCTCATTGTTTTGTGCTTTTCGATCACACATTCACAGAATTTCGATTAAAAGCAGGATTAAGAATTAAACTAAAATATGAATTTATGGAATCAAATTGTCTTGTAATTAAACAGCAACCACAAAAAAACTGATTTCAGACTAATTTTGTGCTGGGATTTATTTAAAAGAGCCCAACCTTGCCCTCATCTAGTTTCAGTAGGAACTGCTTCCATTCATCCACAGCCACCATGTTGTCGTTTAAATCTTTATCAGCTTTCGCCTTCATAAAAGTAAGAATTAATTTCCTTTTTAACACAGTAACAACAATCACAAACTTTCATCTCCTGTTGAACTCGAACAAGAAGTTCTTGAATATTCCCAACAATGTTACCCTCAGGAACTGTCATTTTTTCTCCATTGTAACGTAACACAAGGACGCATTGTTCCTGTTTGACGTCACGAGGTCCAACTTCAAGACGAATCGGAACCCCCTGTAAAACGAAAACACAATTTATTTTAATGATACTAAAAGTTTTCAAGAAAAAATCTCAGTATTAGAAATACTTGTCAAAACTACTCTAGGGTGGCGATACTCTAGGTAAGTGCATATGCCACGGCATGGTAACTTTGCGTAAACTAAAGGTACATCTACAACAAACATATATCCAAAGTTTTACGGTTCTACGTCAACTAAAAAATGTAGAAAACTGCACGAAAAGTAGCGGCGACCAAAATTCGTGAACCTTTTGCTCTGAGGAGAAAAGGACATCACGCAAGGCGCTCGCGTCGAAAAAATGCATTGTTTAGATAGGAGAAGGCGCCTTATATTGCAAATATCGAATAGTTTCAAAAATAGGAGAATCCACAGATTACGTTACCTCAAAGGTCAGGATAGGGTTTTGCATCACACAAAAATATGTCATTGTGACGTCACAAACCAAAGGCTTATTTGTACCTAATTAACGGAAGACCATAGGGTATAGCAGAAACGACATAACTCTGTACTTCGATAAGATGGGAATGGTGCGTTTCTTTGCTAAGTGACATTAAATGACGTCATTTTGGTTGTGATGTCATAACTTTAACCTCACCTTTCTGTTGATTTTAATTTGATGATTTCAACATTTCTAGTTACAACTATTCTGCGAAAAATACATTAGTGGTTGATTGTGGCGAATTAAATAAATCATTTATGACGCGAACTCGTACGCAACGCCACTGTCGGACAAAAAGTGGTATTATGACAAAATAACAGTGTTGTGTTGCATAATCAGCTAATTTGGTCGGCCTTTCTTGGCGATCAAAATTAATTTAACCTACTCCTATCTTTTGCTGTGAGTGGACAAAACGACAATGCTAAATTGACGGTTTGTCTCTGTCGTGTTTCCAAAAGTTCATGTATCACGTTAGCGATCATAAATGCTCTAACAACAAGAACACCCTGTCCCAGTAACTGTTTAATTATTGCACAACTAAATAAGACATAACGGGTCGAAACAGCGACCATCTGTCTGCAGCTTAAATTAACATAAAATCCGTTTGTTGCACCTGTTCATTTGTTGTCCCCTATTTAATGCAAAACTATACTAAACCAGTTTTACAATGTTTTCCATTCCCACGCATAAGGCTTGCTGCCAACACTCGCACGACCAAGCGCCTTCTATGACGTCACGCAACAATAATCTCGCTTTCGCACGATTTCGTTCGCAGCGGTAAAAATGCGACTTTGACCAGCTGTATCTCAGAAACCAGTCGCCATATCAAGCTACTTTTTCGCAAAAAATGTTTTAAGGTTATGAACATCTCTTGGTTTAATTATTAACATGTTTGACTTTTCTGTGTCCTATGCACTTTAATAAATCGGCATTAATGTTTAGAATGTAAAACTACAAGAAAACATATTGCTTTCCATTCGATCAGTTCATTTAAAAATCAACTTTTTATAAAATTCACAGATATTCAAAAACCTTCAACTCCCAGTGGTTAAATTTCCATCCTGGAGAATAATTCTCTCTTCCATCGACTCTGGTTGCGACTCCAGCAGAGTCTAAAGCACGCTTGTAATCAACACATTTCTTCATTAGGGATTGTTTCTCTGTCTCAGGTAAACCAGCAGTAAGACCACACGGGACGATGATCACCTGCAAAAAAACATCGCCAGTGCTCAGTTGGGTAATGTTCTAAAATAAATAAATCAAATAAATAAATTTTAAAAATATTGAGCTCCTATTATCACCAGTTCTTGTACCTGGACACAGGCTATCTTAGGTGGTAGAACCAATCCCTTATCATCTCCATGCACCATAATCAACACACCTATGGTACGGGTGGTGATTCCCCATGAATTTTGATATGCATAACATTTGTTACCGGCCTAAAAACAAAATATTGCATGAATTATATTTCTGACAACATCACAAGGCAGTAATACAACATGTTGGTTTGTCCTTTAGAGTGGTTTCCAATTTTAACAAACTGATGACGGACTCAACCCAAACAAAATGTTATAACGACCAACCCGAAAAGTGTCAAACTTTTCATGACATATATTTATAATGCTGACCTTGATTAGACAAGAATTTGTTTATGTATTATTCTAATTTGTTTTAATATCAGTGCAACATCCAGAAAGTCACACAGTTTGTTATAGAAATAAACTTCAAGTAAGCTTGCCACGCCACAAGACATTAAAGTAACACAACATTTAAGAGGACCCGTCTAATCATTTAACGCAGTGGTTCCCAAGGTGGGCGTCAAAAAAGTTTGAGAAACACTGATTTAACGCATACTCAGGGTGTTGATTTCAAAAAGTTTGAGAAACACTGATTTAACGCATACTCAGGGTGTTGATTTCAAAAAGTTTGAGAAACACTGATTTAACGCATACTCAGGGCGTCGATTTCAAAAAGTTTGAGAAACACTGATTTAACGCATACTCAGGGTGTTGATTTCAAAAAGTTTGAGAAACACTGATTTAACGCGTACTCAGGGCGTCGATTTCAAAAAGTTTGAGAAACACTGATTTAACGCATACTCAGGGTGTTGATTTCAAAAAGTTTGAGAAACACTGATTTAACGCATACTCAGGGTGTTGATTTCAAAAAGTTTGAGAAACACTGATTTAACGCATACTCAGGGCGTCGATTTCAAAAAGTTTGAGAAACACTGATTTAACGCATACTCAGGGCGTCGATTTCAAAAAGTTTGAGAAACACTGATTTAACGCATACTCAGGGTGTTGATTTCAAAAAGTTTGAGAAACACTGATTTAACACATACTCAGGGTGTCGATTTCAAAAAGTTTGAGAAACACTGATTTAACGCATACTCAGGGTGTTGATTTCAAAAAGTTTGAGAAACACTGATTTAACACATACTCAGGGCGTCGATTTCAAAAAGTTTGAGAAACACTGATTTAACGCATACTCAGGGCGTCGATTTCAAAAAGTTTGAGAAACACTGATTTAACACATACTCAGGGTGTTGATTTCAAAAAGTTTGAGAAACACTGATTTAACACATACTCAGGGTGTCGATTTCAAAAAGTTTGAGAAACACTGATTTAACGCATACTCAGGGCGTCGCTTTTTTTCTGCGTGTCGAACATCTTGAGAAAAATTGTCCTGGGTGTCGAATAGTAAAAATGTCGTATCTGGTAACTAACGCATGAGAACGGACAGGCTTATTTCAATTACAGAATTCTTGTACTTGCATAAGTTTGAAATACACGTTATAATAACGACAAAACAATTAAAAACCTTGCGTGGTGTAGGGTGCTATGTCTCTTTTAGGTGCGATTAAAACAAAAATGGTACTTGTTTCGTAAGAAATGCCACGTGTTCGGTAACAATGCTCCATGTTTGGAAACAATGGTTAATTTTAGGTTTAACGCGCTTATTTGCTGAAAGTTAAAGCAAGTGTTGGCTGGTTTTTGCATGGATTTTGTCGAACAATTTATTGCGGTTGCATTTATTTAGCCATCTAAACAGACAAATTCATTTTGGGTGGGGATCCCAAGCGATGATGCCATTAAGTTTTCAACACTACGCAACCGTTCAGTTAAAAGCTGTTGTTTAATAGTGACCCGAAATACAAATTTCTCCCCAAATAATTGTTCACGGTTTGAAATTAAACAACTTATACTGGCACCAACGTCTTCGAACCACTTTTGCCACCAGCATGTACGTCAAAAAATTGACAAATACATGTCAATAGGGAAATCGTTGGCGTCCAATCTTCGATAAAAGATAACTAGTAAGATCGATGTGAATGTTGCAAGATTGGCGTGACCGATATGTTAGGCTTAATTAAGTTATTATATAGAGACGGACACGGCAAATTAAAGAAATTACGTTATTATAGTAATTCAAATTATGGACTTTTGCAGATAACAATAGCGTTGGTCTGTTAGTGGTACTGTATATCGGTAACTTAACATTTATTCATGTCGCCTGTGTCGAACAGTGGCGTCGCCTGTCGAACACTGAGAATGGTGAAAAAGGCATAAATCGACACCTTGCGCATACTTAAGGGAGATTATCACTAACCATGTTGGGATCCTCAAAACTGATGTCGAACATCTTCGAAAAGTTTTGTCCTAGGTGGTGAGAAGTCGCACCCTGAAAAAGTTATATTTGTGACAAAACAAATAAAAAAGAATTTATTGAACATAAAAATAAAGACAGCCAGTTGTAATTAAATGTGAAGATGGACGTGTTTGTGTTTGAAATATCTTCTGTGTAACATTATTCAACCTCCATTCAAACAACACAATACCTGAATAGCCCTCCCACTAGCTGAAATGTAAGCTTCAACAGTGGTTGTGTAATCACCACCAGCAAACTTCTCCTTTTCAGTCTTTCTGCCTCGAACAACTGGGATTGCAAGATAATCCTCATAAACTTGGGCGTACAACTCCAGTATTTCCATAACCTTCAACAAAAATACTTCAAAACTTTTTATTTCAGCAAAATAATTAGCATCCAAACTTTAACAACAAGATAAAGAAGATTCCACCTCTTTCTGTGCATCTTCTTTGCTCGCAAACGCACTGTGACCTTCTTGCCATAAAAACTCGCGTGTTCTCAGGAATGGTTGAGGGTGTTTGAATTCCCACCTCTGTAAAAACATTTACTACTAGTCATCAGTAACAATGCATGCAATATTTTGTCACTCATGTAACATAAAAGTACTGTAGTTTAAAACGGATTTGGTTAATCTAGACATGCGCCAGATTAACCGTGTTCAGTTGTACATTAAAACCACACAAAATCATCTGAATGTGACCCACTCCATTACAGGGCATAACCTGAAACCTCCAAGCTTGTAGTTGACAGAATTACACAGAAAAACAATTAAAAGATATGAGTCCATACCACAATGTTGCACCATTGGTTGTAACGTATGGGAAGATCTCTATGTGATTGAACCCACTTTGCGTATGCAGGATACATCACAGTTTCACTGGTTGGTCTGACTGCTATTGGTTCTGCAAGGTCAGTTGAACCAGATTTTGTAACCCAAGCAACCTGAAAGCATGTAATCTGATCTTACTCACCCTGTTCTATGACAATGTTATGTAGAGAAACAAGTTTATCAATAGAAATTAATTCCCTGCTTTTTTACCTCTGGTGCGAAATCACTGATATGTTCCTTTTCCCTCTCCAATGCAGCTTGGGAAACAAACATTGGGAAGTAAGCATTCTCAACACCAAGTTTCTTGATTTCAGCATCAAAAAACTCCTACAATCATAAAAATTATATAGGAATTGATGAATTACAAATTCCACTACTGATGCTGGCAACCATGGTAACACCAACCTTAACTTTTTCCCATATACTGTACGACCACGGTCGGAGAATGTAGCAACCACTGATGTCATAGTACTCGATCATTTCAGCTTTGGTTATTACTTGGCTGTACCACTCTGACAGGTCATCTTTTTTGGAAGCTTCAAGACCAAGTCTGCACAAAAGTTTACAAAAAAATCGGTAAAATTCACAAGCAAGTATTTGTGTTTAAATACATTTGGATGTGGCAAATGGTGTCAAGTTTTGTAGAATATTGTAATAAATTAAAAAGGAACCTTTGTTACATAACAATTCATATAATACCTTGTTTGTTTCTTAACAGCTCTCCCATCATCACCTTTCTCATTAACAACAATTGGTTTTGATTTTCCACTTTTCATTTTATCTTTTTTCCCGCCAGATTTTTTAGTTTCCCACCCAGTCGGCTTGTAATCTGTCCCAGTTAGTTGCTTGAATTCCCCTTTCAGTTTTAACAAGATCTGGTGAAAGTAACTATTTACAAGAAGCCTTGGAATTAAAACAAGGCAAATAGATTTTTTAACAAGTTTTAGATTACAGCAGTTTTTATAATTGTCTGTAAACAGAAAAATAACATATAATAAAACATTTAACCATAGCTAACATACAACACACAGTAGATTATCACCAACATTCACAATCAATTAAACCAACCTTTACAGAATCATCTATCTCTGATTTCTCAGCTTTTTCAGATTTTAGTTTTCTTACAACATTTCCTTGTTCTGTAATCTTGTTTGACAATTTTTGTGCTTCTCCACAGTCATCCATTTTGTTTTTAGGTTTAGTCTAAATGCATTATTTGATAAAAACTATTTCCCATTAGGATCACCAAAGCATTAAAACCAGTTCCAATGTGATGCCCTTACATACATTAGGGCTGTGTCAGAATTTAGTGTGGAAGCATCATAATGAGGTTGCAAAGTATTTTATAACCAAAACCTGTTATAAACCTGGTTTTACAACTTTTGATTCTCTCTACAAAACTTTTACAGTTGTTCCAATGATACAGACTTGGTGAGAATAGCTTGTATAATTTTATGTGGGTTTCACAGGAAACTTGTGGAATGTTTATTGGTAAATACATGGTTCTGACACGCCCAAGCCATTAACAATTCTTTAGTGGTCGTTTGTTACAACATTTTCACGTTAGCTCACAACATTACTTTGCAACCATTGGGGGCAGAGTATTTTAGAAGGGCCATGAATTTGTGAAGCCCAACATACTGAAATAAATTGTTACCGTTGTATACAAGCTGTGGGTAGGTCACTGCACAGCTAACAAAAAATTTTGAAAGAGTCCAAAAATTAAAATTACTATTTGTCATTGAAGACAATTGTTCCTGAACAAAACGTAATGGAGCACAACACGGACTTACCTCTGGTTGAGGGTTTGACACTTTCTTCGTCGAAGCAGGTTTGTAATCCTTGCCACTCAACTTCTTATACTCTGTCTTCAAAGCAAGCAATTCCTTAACAGCAGCATCAATCTCTGCCTATAAAGCTAAGTTAAAATCTGCATGGAAGAAAATATTGATGACAACCTTGCTTCCTGATGTTTTCAGTGATCGTACTCTGCCCCCCTGTTCAGATACTTTATCATAAAATGCAACAATTTCTGGTGAATCTGGTTTGTCACCTGAACTGGCTGCAGCTAAAAACGAGACAACGATGTGAAACCTGCCTCAGAACTTGGATTCAACCCACATTCAACAGAACTCACTTTGTTTAGATTGTTTCTTCTTGTGGGAGCTTTGAGAACTGCCACTTTTTGTGGATTTTGACGATTTGTTGTCATTTTTTGCCCCAGATTTTGGCATTTCCTTTGTGTGTCCATCAGGGATGTGAAAGAGGACGCAAGGCGCAGCTTTACTTGAATGAATACTAGTAAAATACAGGAGGTGAAGTCTAATTCGCCATGTTAGAAGTTAAACTGATTATTACAATCCTAATGCACGAACAATCGCAAAACTGCTCCTGACCAGCTATAAATTAAAGGGGGGCGGCACCAGGTGGGTATTTCCCATGACATAACAAACAAAATCCATCATCAATTTATTCCAAAAATTATAAATCCTCAAACGCGTAAAACAATTCGAAACTATTTTGTGTGGCCTTTAACAAATTAATCTAAAAGTATAAAATATTAAAATCTACAAGGCTGACGTAACTGCCACGTGTTGCCGTCACGCGTGAGTGAGCAAAGGCGATCGAGAACACGTGGTTCCGCATCAATGCGCACATAAACGCAAACTCAAAATTAAATAAATGCCAGCTTGTAAGGCATAATAACAACAACTATTGTTGACATAAATCGCTTATAAACAAAAAAAATCGTTTCCACCAAACAAACGACATTATCACCCAAAAACGGACAAACGGCAAAACATCGATTTTATCAAAAACGTTTAAAGCGCAATAATGCAATGAATATTTCTCAAATAAAACATTTCTTAATCATTCTGATCGCATGTTAGGTTACCTTGGTGGTTGGTACGATTGGTCGCAGCGGTAAAAACCCTTTCTTTGAAGTTGAATGATATCCCCGGGTTTAAGTTCAGCCAGGCAAGGGTCACCAATCATGTCGGTTTGTTTCTGCAACATAATATTTACCACCAAGCTGTACTCCCATTTGCCTAACAGCTTGTTTATGTCTTTTTTCTTTGTATAGTTTGCAACAAATGTTTAAGTGTGATTAGGTTGTAGCTTATATCCACCACTGTTACCTTCATAGAAGACGCAACGCAATTACCCTTGAATTATAGTTAATAAAATCCTTGAAGTTATCTTCTTTGCCAAGGACAGGTTTGGTCATGATATGTTCGAAGTATACGCAAGTGGCCGGGATTGGGATGGCTTTCGGCGAGTCAGCCAGCCACGTGACCTTCTGTGTCTTCTTGTAATCTCTGTTGTCCAAGTTCAACTTGGCTGTCACCGAAGTTATCTGCCAAGAGAGTTAGTGATGTCTTCGTTCGTGTTTTTAGGTGATTGTGAAAGCGATATGCGGACTTGTAACAATCACGTAGTCAAGTCCGTTGAAATAAGTTTGGCGCGTTTGAACGTATCATTGCTGGCTGATAATTTTCAACAGCAAATATAAAAAAACATATTTGTTGGAAACCTTTCCGTCTCCATCCTTTGTGATGTCACTTATATGCAAATTTCCCCAATTGATGAAAGTGACGTCAGTGCCGATAACAAAACTTTGAGCATCTTCGCGTTCGATGATGACGTGGGGTCCGTACCATACCGCCTTCTTCCCAATATCTGGGTTCTGTGCGAAACACCGTGAATTCTAATCATGAGAGTTAATATTGTGTGCAGGAAAATGTACTGAAACTTCAGACTTTTGTGTGTTTTTGTGTTCGAATACTTTGTCTGGTGGAATGGAGCATACACAGCATGCATGGATATTGTTGCTGATGCAAAACTTACCTTGGGGTGTTTTGGGGCGTCCGCATGAACTTCCTTTGCATCAACAACGTGAACTGGAACAGCAGACGATTCAAGCAAGGCTGTATATCTTGGGGCGACTGGATCAATTACCTGGAAATAGTTAATGCACTTACAGGAGTAACAAGTTGACCAGCAAACTTCTCATTACATTTTCTGACAGTGTATATTAGTTGAACACAAGTAAATTTACCTTTTTGTTAAAAGCCCAAATCTTATCCCACTCCATTGTAACAATAGACTTGGATGAACCCTGGGCAACGATAAAATTTCTGAGGCCTTCGACAGTCATGCCACGTCTCAATACACCTCTTACTGTTGGAAATCTTGGGTCATCCCTGCAATATTCCATCATACACAATAGAAAAACACATGTAACCACAAATTACCACTTACCAACCATCCACAAGTCCATTGTCAACAAACCAAGTTAGTTTGCGTTTACTCAAAAGCGTGTTTTGCAGATTCAACCGACTGTAAGAGTAAACATTATCTAAACCCTAATATTTCATGATGAGAATTATTCAAGTTAGGTTTTGTGCAATAACCAGATTATCACCTGTACTCCCAAACATAAGGTTTCCGAAGTTGAAGTTTGTTGATGAACCAATAATACTGATCATCACGATCATGATATTCTGTGGTTCTCAGTGCATGCGTTACTCCTTCTACACTATCTACGATTGGGCACGCAAAATCATATGTTGGAAAAATTCTGAAACATACATTATATATACAAACCAAATATGTGGTAACTAACAAATGTTGTCACAAAATGATTTGATGCAAAATCAACAAAAAGTTGTTTACTTAAATTTCCTTCCTGATTTTGGATGGGATTCCCCTTTCCATCTGTACATGACGGGATCCCGGAGACAACCATTGTCTGACTTTGCATCAATCTTTGCTCTGATGCAACATTTCTTCCCATATTCCGATTCATTCTTCATCTCGTTCCACATGTCCAGATTCTTCTCAATTGCTTGAAGTAAAGATTGTTGCAGTTAAAACTGGAGATCTTGGTCTTTGTATCAAACTGGATACAACGCAATGCACAAATTCCTTGCAAGCTGATGATAAAATTTTCACCTAATAAAATTAAATAAATTTTTACAATTGTTTCTATGTTTCGATTCAGTCCTTGTTTCTCGTTCTGCTCTCATAATTTCGGCATCGCTGTCGTCAGCATAAGCATCACCACTTCGAATCAACATCTCCGCAGAATCCATGATTCGTTGAAAATGATCAGAAGTAAATGAAAATATATCTGGTTTAATCCCTAGCATGTCAACGTCTTCCAAGATAACCTAAATAACATACAACGTAAATGAAAAGATTCATTTTTATGAAAGCGAACCTTTTCAAAGTCCTCCTTTTCTTTTGCTGGATTTGTGTCATCAAACCGCATCACCAACTTTCCTTTGAAAGTCACCTATAAAATTGCACCAATATCAGTCACAGCATGTTTGTGTAACTCTGAAAGTATCTGTAGAACCTAGATTGGTGCATTGAATACCATAATGACAAAGTCTACAAATATATATTAAACCATTAAGGAAATGATAAAGAGGTTTACAGATGAGATGTTGTTGTCACTCCATACAAATACTTAGAGGTTGGTGATTATTTAACATTGTGTACGTCTTAACCATGACTCCACAAAAGTTTTGAAACTAGTACTAGGGTTCACAATCAGTGTTAGCAGCAAAAATTATGGACCTGGTAGAACTGGTTGAGAAGAGCTGCTTTAGCATGTCCTATGTGGAGGTAACCACTTGCTTCTGGTGGAAACCTCGTCACAACTTTCCCCATCTCAGCACCTGGGAGCTCAATAAACTTTCCCTCATCTTTTTGCTTGCTGTTGCTGGTGTTTGTAATATCCTGCAATCCATAACATGTTTAACTTACACACTTATATCATATGTTAGTGCTCACAAATAAGTTAATAATGATTAAATTTCTACCAGGCAAAACATTGCAAACGGACATAGACTTACTTTTTGTGTGTTTGATTTTTTAAACTTTGCATTAACAACCTGGAACTGTGGTTGGTTGCTGAGATAATCAAACCATCGTGAAATATGGGGAGTTTCTGATTTTGCCTCTCCGCTTGTAAATGAACTCCACCACTTGTTGCAAACTAAACAACAACATATGAAGTGAACAAAGAGTTAATAGGTTTAAGCATTGCCAGAATAAATCTGAGATACAAAGTGTGTTGCATCTATTAAATCATTGTATGGTGCGATATGTGTGGAATCTATTAAACAACATCACAAAACGCCTAGCCAAAATATTATAAATGAGAGCCAGTTTCCTAAATGTACCACAGCACATTTTAATTAAACAACAACAGTAGCTGTAATGTCATACAACACCAAGGAAGTTATAAAAACCATCTCAAAACACCCAAATATTAGCCCATAATTTCTGGTTACAATGCATGCAATAAATAATTTCCTTCCCTAAATGATAAGTTATCTTTGAAAGTTCTGCTTGCGTTGCGCAACCCTAGGTATCGTTTTTTTTTGCAACTGAAACAAATCAGGGGAGTGGTTTGTCACCAATCAGAAGCTACAGTATCTATGGACATTTACTCCTGGTTCATGTATGAAGTTAAGTTCTATTCTACCAGTGGGCCAACTGAGGGGACAGGTTTCTTAGCGGGCCAGATTATTTGCATCATATACGTATTTGTGGCTTACATGGCAAAGTGTCGGTACACATTAAAGCATTGCAACTGGTTGATCGCCAGTGTAATACACACTTGAATTTTTGGGCACACATGTGCAAACCCTCATCGGACAGTTCAGGATCACTTATTATTTCATAATTAACCCATAAAGTTTACTCGCACTGTTACAAAAGTGATTGGCAGTTTGGCCAGATGAGCACAATACTCATCACTGTTGTAGCATGCAAATGTTGCGACAACGGAAAACCTTTCAAAAGCAAGTGTCGGATGTCAGAAAGTTTTGTTGGTGCTAAAAAAACAGGGTAAGGGAGGCATGTTTTTATCTATAAACTTACTTTAAGTGCTAAATTATGCACATATATCTAGGTATTTGCCTCTTTGACAAGTACATGCATACATGAGTATATGTTTTTACCAAAAATTTCAAGCTATAGTCAGTTTGAAATAATATGCATTGCATTGGGGTTCTGCTATCTAGGAAGGACACTCCATGAAAACAAAACAACCAACTACATTCCAGCAAAACCTGCACATACCTCTTAGTGTTGACCATACAACTATGTCAGCCAGACTGACAGATTTTCCAACCAGATACGTTCGAAGGCTCAATGCATTGTTAAGGGAATTTAGGGCAGAGGTAAAATCCTTGCTTGTTTGTTGTTGCAAAACTCCAGAATTAACAAAACTAATCCAATGATCTACCTCTGTTGCTGCTGCAGGGGAATCCCCAACTATGTTATGTGATTCATTTGAGGCAAGTCTCGCAATGAATCTTGCAACTGGAATGTTGCCTTTAATGATGGAACTATAAAATAAATATTTATTATATATATAATAAAATACACAACTATGCATCTAACATGGCATAACATGCCTGCAAAGCTCTACCTAAAATATTATTTGGTCATGAAAAGTAAGAAACAAAAATATCAATCAAAAATAAATACAGTGTTGTCTTGTTCTAGTGTTGGATTACAAACAGTTAAATAAATGGCCTAAAAATATTTTCAAAGAATATTTTTGTCATAGGTCATCATGAAAGTGAACTCAGCTGACCTTTCTCCAACAACAGACGTTTGTTTCCCTCGTGTTAACGTGAACGAAACATTTTGCTTCATATATTCAATCACTATCAACACTGCTACATCCATAAATACAAAAGTTATTTGTGGTAAAACGGAAAAAAATATAATATTTACCACTTGGCTGGTCACTGTCATTCACTTCAATTTTCAATTCCTTCATGCTTCCTAAACTTGATTTTGCAGCAAATTTTATTCTGTGGTTAAACCTGCATAATGGGATCAACAATCAAGAAGCAAGCAAGAGATTTTCCAAAGTAAACTTAATTCATGCAACACTACAGACAGACTACAGTAACTTCATGATTAAAGAAGGAAAGACTAGACTTGCTTTTATACAAACACATAATTATGATGCAACTTGTTTGTAATGTTGGATGAGACAATTGAAAAGATACAAGAACCATGTTTAGTGAATGATGCAACTTTGCTACAACCATCACCTGTGGGTTAAACAACTTTCTGTGCATTCAGAAAATATCACACATGTGGTGCGTGTTTACCCAGCCGTAATGTGAAACCAACCATGAGAAGGGACTGTTACGTCACAAAATTGGTTTATTGAAAAAGGTGAATGTGTAATAATTGCAGCTGTTGCGTCACAATAAGACAAAACAAACATAAAATTCATGGTTTTAAACATTAAATTTGTCTTTTTTAAGTTGATTGTTTTCTGCCTCTACAAGAGTCTTAATGCAAAAAGTTCATCCAGCAACCGACCCAAGAATGCAAGAAAATCGGCAACAGCATCAGATATCCGAAGGTGGTGGGGGCGGAGTTGGGTTGTGTGGATATATTTTAATGGCAATATCTGTTCTTTTCATAATTGCTACTTTTCCGGTTTCGATCTGGGGTTGCGTCAAAGTTGTACAAGAGTATGAGAGGGCGGTAATCTTCCGACTCGGTCGTTTACTTGGAGGAGCGAAAGGTCCTGGAATATTTTTTATTATACCATGTACCGACAATTACAGCCAGATAGATTTAAGAACGAAGTCCTTCGATGTTCCACCTCAAGAAATTCTTACCAAGGACAGCGTCACCGTTGCCATGGACGCCGTTGTGTATTACCGTGTACGTGACGCAACAATGGCTGTCGCTAACGTGGAGAACGCGGACGGAGCGACGCGCCTTTTGGCTCAAACGACCTTGAGAAATATGTTGGGGACAAAAAGCCTCGCAGAAATTTTAACAGACCGTGATCATATCGCTCATGGGATGTTGGAAATTCTCGACCAAGCTACTGACGTATGGGGAATCACCGTTGAGAGGATAGAAATAAAAGATGTTCGACTTCCTCATCAACTTCAACGAGCGATGGCCGCAGAAGCCGAAGCTACAAGAGAAGCAAAAGCGAAAGTGATTGCTGCCGAGGGGGAGATGCAAGCGTCCATTAAGCTCAAGGAAGCCGCCGATATTCTTTCAGGCTCGCCCAACGCTCTACAACTTAGATATTTACAAACATTAACATCAATCAGCGCTGAAAAAAATTCAACAATTGTGTTCCCGCTTCCAATTGAAATGCTTGCAGCCATGAAAAAGTAATGTAGATGATATATATTGGATGTAGATTCGACAGAAAATAAACATTAAAATTAGTTCGATATTTTGGTTTTTGTGAACTTGTCAAACGCGGTCGCGAATCAATATTTCCAGGGTTTAAAAATGTATCATGTTGCAATCACATGACAAGGCAGAACCGACTTAATGCAAAATGGTGATCTCAGCTATCACATTTTGATTTTTAAAATCATTGGCACCTCAGCCAAGGCATTGCACCCAAGCTGGATCAGTCACTTTTTGTATATCGATACGTGTGATGAGGACTTAATTATGAGCATCTCTGGGTGCCTATGAAAATACAATAAACAACACCGGATCGGTGAACCAAGCCACCCTGGTAGGCTGTCGATCGATACCGTATCTGTAGTAGCTGAGTAAAACTTTTAAATCAATCTTTCAGACAGCTCTTTTAAAGATGTTTTTATTTTTGTCAGAAAAATATATTTCGCCCTGAAAAGGGCATCATCAGTTTCTGCAAAGTGTATAAAACAGCGTAAAATAACGAAGTAGAAGTCTGCCACATTAAGGAAAGTACCTTGATAAAAATTAAAAAAATTAAAAATTAGATAATGCAAATAAAAACCTGGATATGTAAGAAAAGAACTAGTAACTGACTGCCAGTATAATTCCAACAAAAAATATGTCGCCCAAAACCTGACAAAACTCGCGAGCAAGTCCAACATCTAAATGTACACGTCACACGATATACGACGCCAAAAAATGCAACGAACCGTAAAGAGGAAAAAACACTACAAAGAAGGGAACACGAGGTTCGAACTTTTGAGCCTTTAGGCGGACAATGATTGTTGCCAGTGCACGCAATCGTGACGACATAAAACGCTACAGCAAAACACGAAGAGCAATTGAAAACAAACAAGGCACATTGCAAATATACTATTTGCACACAGGTGTGATCATACTCTGCACGTTGATCTGTGCCCGTGTCCTATGCAACCACATATCCTCATATATATCCAAATTCTCTGCAGACGGTTTGTGCACGAATGTCACACTGTAACAGCGTGATAATGAGGGTTTCTGGTGGAAAAGATGAGTATGCTTTGTTTTACTAAAAAAATATGAGTTTTTAAGAAGATGCTTGCGGTGCAATTTGCTGCTTCCTTCGAACTATCGGAAGGGCATCGACTTAGATTTACTTTTGATACAACAATCCCGTAAAATTTCTAAGCAGTTACACTCTTATCACAATCAACGACGTGACAACTTTCGTCGCGATTGGCGGGATTTGCCAGAATACTCAAGAAGGTACCTTTCTAAATACAACATGACTGTCAAATACAAATTTATTGACCGGTACAATTGGCTTGCATTGAAACAAGCAAACCGCTACAATGTTGCACCCAGAAATTGTGGGAAATCAAATACCTCCAAGAACAAAAAGAGCAAAATAAGGTTCAAGCTACGCCAACAAAAACATTTCAATAAACAATTGAAAGATCGGGCAGACCGCATGATTATGAACAAATCAAATTTTGCTTTGGAATCACATGACAAAACTCTTCTGATGCTTGGCCTAAATTTTGTACCTACGCCGAAGTGGAACGAAACCACACAACACACTGAATGGGTTAATGTCATCAGACATATCCGGCGAGTGGAGTGGCAAAGTTTGTACGAAGACGATGGGGAAATGGAAGACACAATTCCTATAAAACTTAAGATACCCAAGCTGAACCGACCTGAAAAAAGTGAACTAAGTGAAGAGGTTCAAACTTATGCAAGTTTGGTATTCGCAAAGGTTCGCAACATGGAAAGAGCTGCCAGGAGTCTATTTGCTAAACATAACAACCTACCTGAACACCTCAGGGAGAGCTTGCACAAATTAGTTAAACTGACCAGGGAAAATAAAATAACTATATGCAGAGCAGATAAAGATGGCAAAATTATCGTACTCAATTTCCAAGACTACATCACCGTAATGTCGAATCAATTCTCTTCCTTCGACATGTTGACGCTGACTCCTGCTAATGTAGGCGAGCGTATAAAGGCTATAAAACACACCTGCGATGACCAACTCATCAAGCTACACAAGCTTGGGGCACTGAGCGATAAAATGCTTTTCAATACGGCTGGAATTAAACACCACGGGGCGGTCTATCGACATGTCTCCGGCCCCACAGCAAAGTTCTTTTCGTGTAGTGACCCTGGATACGCCTATCCCCTATTCAAGACACATAAACTTAGCCCCGAGGAATTGCTACACTGCAAAATTGAAGATATACCGGTAAGACTAGTCCAGGCTTCCAGTAACACCATAACCTCAAGAATTACTGCGTTTCTTGAAAGCATCCTGAATCCAGTTAGTGTGCTCTATTGCAAGGCGACCATCAATGAATATTGCAGAGACAGTAAGCAATATATCTTGAGGAGCTCCATCACTGGAAGCAATCCAATGCCCAACACATCAACATTACTTCACGGCACCACGAACTGTATCATTGTAGCGGGTGATGTGAAAGCTTTGTATCCGAATCTCCCCAGGGCCATTATATCTCAATCATTGAAAGCGGCATTGAAAGGACACTCTAACTTCAACACACAGGCAAGAAATACCCTAATTGAATTATCAATGTTTTGCATAAACAATGCCTTACTGCGTAATGCAGACCACTTTTACAGACAGAAAGAAGGCATCGTAACTGGTGAAAACAACTCTGTATCTATAGCCAACATTGCTGTACATTACATAGTTTGCGGAGCAGCCACTGAAATTGCAAAGGCCCAAATTTTTAGGCGATTTATTGATGATATTGTTTGGGTATCGTTTGGTGCTACAACTACTACTGCCATACGACATAAATTGGCTCAGTGTTTTGCACTAGCTGGGTTACAGCTAACTTTCCGACAGGCCACTACTGCTGAACAACCTTCCTGTGTGGAATTCCTTGATTTGTGCCATGTATCTGATCCGGCGTCACTGGCAGGTTTAAAAACCACTAACTACATAAAACCTACTGCCCTTGATCGGTGCTTCTTAAATGGACGTTCACATCATCCAGTGCACGTATTTAAATCCATCGTCTTCTCAGAAGCTATACGTATGCGCCGGTTAAATGAACATGACGAGGACTACATAGATGCATTAAAGTCGCTACACGACAAAGCAAACAAATCAGGCTTCCCCGTCAAGATGACGCGCGATGTCTTAGCCACAGCCAGTAAATGGAAATCCAGATTTTTCTGTGAAAAAACGGTGGACAAGGCAACGAAGTCGCGCAAACTCATTTGGGCCACGGTTTTCCCAAACATTCTAAGACTGTCGCCCAAGGAAATGCATCTACAGAACAATGCAACTATTGTTTATAGAAGAGGGCAAACTATTTCACAGCAACTGTGTAAATACAGAAACATAGCGCACCAAACAAAACATTCAGAGAGTGGCCAATCTGCTCCGTGTGGTCATTGCGCTTTGTGTGGCCACTATGGCCAACACGAGTCAATGGTAGAAACATCCGACGTTCTGTGCACCCCCACAGGTACAATCAAGTTACATCAGCGGCTAACCTGTCGCGACTTCGGTATTTACGTGGCGTCATGTAAAGAATGTGGGGCTCAGTACGTTGGTCAGACAAAAAACCGCTTCTCCACACGATGGAATATGCACAGATCCACGTGGAATAAGTTTCAATGCCTACCGGATAATGACGCCACAGCATTAGGCAACCACTTCAAAACAAAGCATACTCATCTTTTCCACCAGAAACCCTCATTATCACGCTGTTACAGTGTGACATTCGTGCACAAACCGTCTGCAGAGAATTTGGATATATATGAGGATATGTGGTTGCATAGGACACGGGCACAGATCAACGTGCAGAGTATGATCACACCTGTGTGCAAATAGTATATTTGCAATGTGCCTTGTTTGTTTTCAATTGCTCTTCGTGTTTTGCTGTAGCGTTTTATGTCGTCACGATTGCGTGCACTGGCAACAATCATTGTCCGCCTAAAGGCTCAAAAGTTCGAACCTCGTGTTCCCTTCTTTGTAGTGTTTTTTCCTCTTTACGGTTCGTTGCATTTTTTGGCGTCGTATATCGTGTGACGTGTACATTTAGATGTTGGACTTGCTCGCGAGTTTTGTCAGGTTTTGGGCGACATATTTTTTGTTGGAATTATACTGGCAGTCAGTTACTAGTTCTTTTCTTACATATCCAGGTTTTTATTTGCATTATCTAATTTTTAATTTTTTTAATTTTTATCAAGGTACTTTCCTTAATGTGGCAGACTTCTACTTCGTTATTTTACGCTGTTTTATACACTTTGCAGAAACTGATGATGCCCTTTTCAGGGCGAAATATATTTTTCTGACAAAAATAAAAACATCTTTAAAAGAGCTGTCTGAAAGATTGATTTAAAAGTTTTACTCAGCTACTACTCTGGGTGCCTAATTAGAAGTTTTGTTGCTTGGCGAAATTAGGATCAAAATTTTGCCGAAACGTTTTAAATAAATAAAACAGGTAATTTTTTTCAACAGTTTGTGTCAGTCTCTTTATTTTCAGACCTACATTAAATCCGAAACCTCAATGAAATAAAGACATTAACTTTAAAAGTGAAAACAAGACAATTATTGGCAAAGAAACTTGTGTTTGCAAATCACAACATCGCAGGCCTCTCTAGCCACGCGAAAGCTGCCACAAAGCAAGTGACGAATTAGCATGAAAGTTTCGCTCAATTATTTGCATCCGATGTCATATTATTCGTGTGTTATGTTGTGGTTTCGTGGCATGAACTGTATTTTTATTAACGTCGAATAATACGCCACGAACCCACTTCAACCCATACGGCGAACGCGCTGTTCATTGTATGCACGGAAGACAGCTAAATATCCGGCTAATCATATTCCGTGACACTTCCAGCAACACAGCTGTCTTTTCAAATGAGTCACGGACCAGTCCGAACCCAAACGACCCTGTATGCATTTTCTATATAAGCCACACATCTTTGGGTAAAAGATAGAGTCATTTTAGAGTTATTAAGTCAAGACATTAAGTCGATAATTTTCAAGCCAAACAGACATAAACTTTAGTTCGCGTGGTTTGTAACGTTTTATTGTAATACTCGTGCGACTGTTATTTATGTATTAAACTGACAGATTGACTTTGGGTTAGAGAGTAGCCTTTTTATCAGGAGTCAGATATACGGCAGTGTTAATATTTTGTGTAGACGTTTTAAATAACGCCCTACATATTTTACGTTTTCTTCTCGCAAAATTATGTTTTGTTAAGTACATGCGTCCTTTAAAAAAATACGGTCGATGTTTTGTTGAGTTTTCACCGAAATGTTTCCAGTTCATTTTGAGTGCATGTTTAGTTGTCGATTCACTCGACGAATCATCTCCGACCAAATTCTGTAGTTATTCAACACGAACCACACCCTGGGTAAAAAAGAATTGCACGAACCACACCCTGGGTAAGAATGAATTGCACGAACCACACCCTGGGTAAGAATGAATTGCACGAACCACACCCTGGGTAAGAATGAATTGCACGAACCACACCCTGGGTAAGAATGAATTGCACGAACAACACCCTGGGTAAGAATGAATTGCACGAACCACACCCTGGGTAAGAATGAATTGCACGAACCACACCCTGGGTAAAAAAGAATTGCACGAACCACACCCTGGGTAAGAATGAATTGCACGACCTACACCCTGGGTAAGAATGAATTGCACGAACCACACCCTGGGTAAGAATGAATTGCACGAACCACACCCTGGGTAAGAATGTATTTCAACCGCGGATACAAAATAACGGCAGTGAAGAACGAAATAAACAAATATTTACAAACTACTGCATTTTACAATCAGGATTATCTTCAGTAACACCCCTACTTTCACCACTGGAGGCGTGGGAGAGCTTGGGACTATTTGTGAGCAACTTCAACGGTTGACTTGTCGGTGGCGACACCTAGTGTGAGAACAGTCAGTAAATTGTGAAACGGAAAATACGAAAATACAACTTACGGTTTTGTGGCTTCGAAGTTGCATCGAGCGAAGCGGTTTCTGCCAAGTTGACAACAGAAACGGTTAAAAACGTGGCAAACTTTTTACTCGCAACTTTACTCGCAACATTAACAATTTTTCGCGACCTTTTAACGACACTTAGTGACCCTTTATAGGTTTGTGAAATATAACAGTTAAATGTTGTATTTTGTGCGACATTGACAAACTCTTGCGACACACATAACCATCGTGAGCCTCCTTGCAGTAGTGTGAACCCAGTTTCGGTGCATGACAACCAACAATTATCATGGTTGGTGGCAATTACAACAGATATTCTATTTAGTTAATTCATGAATCAACCTTATATGATGCAAAATTACAATATAAAATAACCTTGTGTCAAACGCATTTATTGTTAAGAATACATGTTTCGCTAAAATAAGCATCTTTAGTTCTAAAATAAAAACGGAAAACAAAAATAATAAAATGCTGAAAAAAAAATGCTAAAAACTGGCCGAACAAATGGGCAACTGGTGATAACGTCCAAGACACTCTGAGTAGCAATGTCTGGTGACCTACTTGCGTGGTGTAGCGCCGCAGCCGCAAGCTTGCGTTGCATGTAGATAAAAACGTTGGGCGTATCACGTGATCGCAGGTTGCCCATTTGTTCGGCCAGTTTTTAGCATTTATTTTTCAGCATTTTATTATTTTTGTTTTCCGTTTTTATTTTAGAACTAAAGATGCTTATTTTAGCGAAACATGTATTCTTAACAATAAATGCGCTTGACACAAGGTTATTTTATATTGTAATTCTGCAAACGTGAAGTTTCCACCTGTGTCACGCACAACAGGTGGCGTTAGAAAAGGTCGATTTCGGAATGAAAATATTGAATGTTGTTATTTGATGCAAGTCTCACCTCGTCTCTGGTTGAAGAATCTGAAAAAAAAAATCTGTTTGTTAAGAGGCACATGTTTTGTAGTGGATTGTTAAAATACCACAAAAACAAGTCAAGTTATTGATAGCTTTATTGAAAATAAGTTCAATGTGACGACTATATTTTCATATATATATCTGATTGTTGAACACATTGTTCGCAAACAATGGTCACCTTTTATATTCTTGGTCATTGCAGCGGCGACCAAGCGTGAAGTTTGGTTTAATTGCTGACGTCTCATCACGAAGGGGCTTGAGAAGCCAACTGGGATATTTGTGAAACCTGATACACGATAAACCGTATAAATACACTCCTCTCATCCAAGTAAAACATTCCTCTCATCCACAAACCTTGCTTGACGAGATGGGGAAGTCCCTCAATTGATAGCTGTGGTGATGAGGAATCTTCATCAGTAAGTTTGCTCTTCTTTGGAGGAGTTTTACGTGGAGCATCCGGAGGAAGAGCTTTTGCTCCTTTCCTGGAAACAAGAAATCCCAGCTGTTTTATGTGAAACTGGTTTTAATTTAAAAGACAAATGCAGTCATTAATGATATTTGTTATTCAGCAACAAAGTGCAACTGCTTAAGTCTCTGACTGAGTTTTAAATCTCTAGTAGTTTTTACTTTAAGCTCAATCTTCTTGATTTTCTTCTAATTTGTTTCTTTTCTTCCAACAATTTGGTTGAGTCTGAAGTTTTTGCATCGCTCGAAAGCTGGAGAAAAACATTAGGTTTTGAGAAATGTAATTTCAGACTGAAGACTGATTATAATAGAGATGAGGAGAACTCAACACGTGTAAATATTGATTTGATAATGATGTAGGGTTGGAAATAAACTGAATGTAAAATTGATTCAAATAACAAAACGTTAACTTCAATTTTGCTGAACCACGAAACATACAAAATAATTTCCTTACAGACGTTCGACTTTTTAATTGAATCCCAAGTTCATTTTTATTTTCCATTTCCTGAAGTTTTGCTTTCAAACAATTCATCTACAATAATAAAATGTGAGATTCACAACTGTCAACACTCACTGAGCTCACAACCTAAAAATATGTTAAAATCCAAACCTCTTTTTCATTCCTTCGTGCATTGTTTGTCATCAAACAAACTTTTGCCGTCATTTGTTCGTTTTGTTTTAAAAGTTTTTCCATCTTATGGGAGGAACTGAACAAAGAAAAAAAAAATTAAAAAACAACGAAGAAATTCCCAAACCTTCGCACCTGTTGACGTCAATTTTTACTCTGGATTCATTCAATTGATTTTGTAATCTTTGTTTTTCTATTTCTAATTTTTCTGCATCTGATTTGAGTTGTTGGATATCCTGAAGCACAGAATTAAGTTTTGAATTTGCCAGGATATTGTTTTCTGTTTCTCGATGTCGAAACCCTTCATTTTCAACTTTGAGTTGTTTTTCTGACATTTCAAGTCGATTAATCTGAAACAGATTTGTTAAAATGTGAAATATTTCATGTAAATAAAAGTTTAAACATTAAACAAACTAAACCTCTTGGTTGAGGTTTTTAAAATCATTCAAAATTTTTTCAGTCTGTTTTTCCATTTCTCTCTTCTTGTTTAAAAATTTCTCCTCCCGTTCTTTGACACAAATCAATAATTTCTCTTCAAAATCTTTTTTTTCATTCAGAAACTTCATTTTTTCCTCCGCCACATTTTGTTCAAGTTCCCCGACCTCAAACAAAACTCACATTTCAACATTTTGAAAGAAACCAACATCAAAACACAATTATACCCCAATAATGCAGAAGGTTAAAACAGTTTTAACTAAAAGTACCAACCAATAAAACTAATTAACAAGCATTAATTGTTATTGTGTTTGAAAGTTGAACGCAACATAGTAAAAATACCTTTCCACATTCTTCATGAAGTCTTTGTTGCAAACTTTCAATAACTTCTCTTAAATTTTCAACCTCAATGTTGTTTTTTTCATACCCAGATTCTAGATGTTGACAATACTCAGTGTGTTTGTTCACCTGTGTTCTTGCCTCAATTAACATGTTTTCCATCGAAGTTGCCTCAATTTTCAAACTCCTGTACTTCTCCTTCCAACAGTCATTTGCGTTCTGAAACATGTGCAAAGTTTTTTATTTTAAATGAATCGAGATGGAGTTTAAGTTGAAAAGTCCCACAGTTAATATTTAAGTCATACACAACACAACATTCCAACCTCAGCATCCACAAGCCTTTCTTCAAGATCCATAACTTGTTCATCAAATTGAAGGATTTTCTGGTCGCGGAATTCAACATCGTTGTCCAGTAACCTCAGCTTGATTTGAAAATTTTCGATTTCCTGAAAAATATTTCAAATATTCACATTTTTTGCAACTAAATATAAAGCAAGTGTTCATGCAACTACAACTTGCACCTGAGGATGCAAAGATGGGCTGTAAAATAGGAATTAATAATTTGGCCCCTGTTTTAAAGCAGGAGTAACCTGTTGTAAGTCTTGTTTTTCTTGCAATAAAATTTCGTTGTCAGCTTCACAGTTGGAAAGTTTTATTTTGTGTTTTTCAGCTTCATGTTCAACAACCTCATTTAAATGTTCCAACTTCTTGGCCATGTTCAGAATCGATTCGTCCTTTTCACTTACCACAGTCTACAAAAGTTTACATTAGATTTGAGGAGGATAATTACCCCACCATGTAACGCATGGCTGACTTGTAACGCATGATTTACCTCCACAATAGAAAGTTCTTTTCGCAATTGGGAGGTCTGCTCGTCACGATGGGAAATCCCCTCTTCCAGAAGCTTAATATTCTCCTCACGTTTTTCAACCTCATTTTCCAATTCTTTATTCTTATTTTCGATGGTTTGGAATTCTTTAAAATACTTAATTCTTTCCTCCTCTGTGTTGTCATGTAGGATTTTCAGGTCTTCGTATTTCAAACTGATCGCTTGAGTTTCCTCACTAGAAGTTTTCGAATGGTTTAAATAATTAATTTAAAATTCATTGATTCAAAACATCTAACAATTGCAAGATGCAAAATTACCTTTCATCCAAGTTTACAATTACACCAACAAACCTTCCATAAACCTACCTTAAATAATCCGTTTGCTTTAAACTGAAATCCAACTTTTCTTCCAGTTCTCTGATTTTATAATCAGCGTTGTTGCACTCGGAGATTTTTTCATCAAAGTTTTGCTGCAACGTTTCTAATTTATCTTGGAATGAAACAACTTGACTAAAAAGTGTTTCATTTTTAAGTTCTTGTTGCTCAGAAACACCTTCAAGCTCTGCTTCCAAAACATTTTTTGTTTTCAATAAGTCACACTTTTGTTGTTTAAGTTTCATGTTTTCTTCATCCAAACCTTTGTTCAAACTCCTCAAGTTTTCCAACTCTTGCAAATATTCAGAAATTTTAACTTCTGTAGAACTATTAAATTCATTGTGGTCGGTCACAAGAGTTTGTAAAGATTCATTTTCCAATCTCAGTTGTTCATTTACGGAACAAAGTTTCTTAATTTCCACAAGCTGGTGTTGGAATTTTGTGTGGGTTGACTCCGAGAGTAAAGAAACCTTCTTTAATTCCTCTTGCTTCTCCTTTAATTTCATTTCCAATTCATGACGAACCTTTTTGTAAAGTTTGTGTCAAGTTCATATTAATGTAATAGTAGGTTTGGACAAATAGAAATTTTACATCAAACCTAAATATATAACAGATATTTCCCATGTCCATATTGGTGTATACATATCTTTACACTTGGCCACTCAATAATATATGAAGGTGAATCTTAAACCAAACCACAAACCTGAGCTGTCTGTTTTTCAGCTAAGCTTGCCGCATCAACATATCCACGCTGTGATTCCTGATACTCCCTTATCCTTACATGGAGTTTGGCAATCTGCTTTTCTGCATCTTTGCATTGAGTTTCCATTCCATCATTTGAAGCCTTTAATCTGTTGGAAGAAAGCTGTACATGAAACAAACCTCAAAGCCTTTTCAAGGTTTAAAGATTACTTTTCAAAAAACCTCATAAAAATTGTAAACCTTGTTCACCCAACGATAGAAACATGAACTTACATAAAAACTTCATTCTTGGCCTCTTCAAGTTTATGATCAACATCGTGTAATTCATTCTGGCAATGAACCTTCTCCTCACTCAAAACTTCTATCTCACACTGATGTTTAAGTTTCATCTCATCCAACATCTTTACTCCATCCTCCAACTTCCTCCTGGACTCCTCCATGTCTTGAAGCTGATCTTCAACTATTTTCTTCAGTTCTTCCTTCTCCATGTTAAGTTCTTGGTTCTTCTGCACAATTTCCTGAGTTACATTTCCTGCCTTACTCAAATCTCTCTCTAATTTGTCGATAGTCGCTTGTAGTTGTTCAATGTTCGTCGATTTTGCTGCTAAACATTCTTCCAACCCATCTAACATGGTGAGATTTTCTTCAAGTTTGTTTGAAAGTTTCTTGTTTTTATCTTCAAGATGAGACGTGGCCAGGATCAACTTTGCTTCATTTGAATCCCCGGAACTTTTGACATCCATCAGTTGTTGTTCCAGATCGCCAATAATAGAAATCTTAGAATCAAGTTCAACTTTCATATTGGCAACAGTCAAATCGTCAGATGTGGATTTTGTTTCATATTTTCTCACTTCAATCATCTTTGCTTCAAAATTTAATTTTTCCAACTCTTCCTCCATATGACAAACCTTTTCTTTCAAATTAAAATTATTTCCTTTACTTTCATTGAGCTGTGTTTGAAGAGATTGAACATCTTCCAGCAATCTCAACTTTGTGTTTTCAAGTTCAATAATAACTTTTTGTTTTTCTTGTAACTTTTGGGAACACTGACTTGTGACAACCGAGGATTTCTCCTCCATTCCCGTTACTTGTTTCTGTAACTCGGCAATCATGCCTTCATGAGTCAACTTCAATGAAGATAGATTTGACTGAAGGTCATTCTGGCTCAAGGTCAAATCTTCCACCTTGAGTTGGAGTCGAAATCGTTCCTTCTCAACTTTATTGTAATCCTCTAACATTCTGTTGCTCCTTTCCATCATTTCATGGTGAGTCGACTCCAGTGAAGTTATTTTATTCCTTGCTTCCTCCAATGAATCATCAACATCTTTCTTCTCCATTTCAATATTGGAAACTTTAAATTCTAAATTGTCAATTTTATCCGTTCCCATGACAACTTCCACCTTCAATCTCCCAAGCTCTCCTTCCAACCCACAAACAACAGCTTCATGTTCTCTTGATTTATTTTCCAATCTTGTTTTCTCGGAAGTGGAGTCATCCAACTTCTCATTTAGTAAAATGACTTTGTATTTTAAACTACTGACCTCTATCGATGACTCAGCATATTCTTGACCAACAGTTTCCAGTTTTTGTAAAAGTTCACATTTTTCATTTGTCAACGTATCAATAACAACGCTATGTTCTTGTTGTTGCAGATTCCAATAACTTAATTCGTCACCTTTTTGCTCCTTCATCTGTTCCAGCAGCATCTTGTCCAGTTGATGAGCTTTCAAATTATCACCAAGTTCACTTTGAAGAATTGATATTTTCCCAACCTTTTCCACCAAACTTGTCTGCAATTTATCTGCTTTTAGCTTTAAACTATCGATGTACGATTGATTTTGTTTTAGAATTGCTTCTTTGTTGCTGGTTTCATCATCAAGAAGCAACTGAATCGTGTGAAATTTTTCATTTATTTCGTGAATATTGCCATGGAGTCTGTTCATTTCCTCTGTCATTTCCTCAACTTCAACTTCTTTGCCTTCGAGTTTTTTCCTCGAATTCTCAGTTTCATCAGCGAGGGAATTTTCAAGGAATTTTACATTCTCGCTCAATTCCCCCTTTGTCATTTCAAGCACTTTGTTTTCTTCAACCAACTTTTCAAGTTTTTTTTCTAAAAGTTCCAACTTCTTGCCAGCCTCACTTAATTCATCATCCTTTCTGTTCCAGTCATCCTGCAGATCACTGACCATCTGTGTTGTCATGGCAACATCATTTTTTAATTGCTTTACTTTTTCATTTGAACTGTTCACATCTCGGTCTCGAACATCTAAGTTTGATAAAAGTTGTGAGATTTTCTGTTGAAAACTTTCGACTTTCTTCTCAAATTCCTCCACGACATTTTTGTGAACTTTTTCCATCTGAGCAAAATTACTTTCTTTTTCACTCAAACATTTCTTTAAATCCTTGACATTTTGTTCCAATCCATTATTTTTATCTTGGGCAGATTCCAAACCTTGGTTGAGGTTATCAATGGTTTCAAAGAATTCCCTTATTTCATTCATCAACTCCTTGTTTTTTGATCCCAGATGAAGATTTTTTTCTTCAGATTTCATACAAATAGTGCTTATTTTATTAAAATCATCATTTAATTTTTCAAACTCAGTACTTTTACTCCCAATTACTTTGCCTAAATGTTGATTTTCTTTTTTCAAACATTCAACTTTATTTTTCAAACATTCAACATTTTGACCGAATTCCATCTTCATCTGATTAAACTTTTCCTCATAATTTTGTTTCATGCCGTCAAATTCTTCTTGTTTTTCTGTGCGTTCTTGTTTTAATTTCTCAGCTTCACGTTGACCATCCTTTAACCCAACTTGCAAGAAGTCTCGCTCAGCCACAACTGCATTGCATTGCTGCCTTAAATTTTCAACATTAAGTTTCAGTTCATCCGACAAACTTTGTTGTTGGTCGAATTCTTGGTTCTTGGAGCACAACAAATCACCCAAGCGTGAGTTTTCCATTGTCATGACAACAAGTCTGTTTCCCAGATCATGCAGTTGTTGATTGAGTGAAGAAATTGTGATGTTGGAACTCTCCAAAACCTCATCTAGTTTCCGTGTGGTTTGAATCAATTCTTGATCTAATTCCTCTACTCGTTTCAACTCAATTCCAACCCTTCCTTGGACTTCCAACAAACTTTCTTCCAATAAAACTTTTTCGTTCTTTAATTTTAAACATTGTTCTCGGAGATGACCGCTGTGTGACGTTTGCTCATCCAATTTGCCCCTCAGTTCATCTATTTCAACATTTTGTTCATCCAACTTTAAAACTAAGTCAGCATGACTAGACTTTAAATCCGTTAATTCTTTTTCAGTAGCAAGCAGATTTTCTTTAGCAAACTGTTCATGGTTTTCGTGATCAACTCGCATTTGAGTAATCCTTTCCTCGCTGCTTTCCAACTTATTCCTCATTTCACCAATACTGGTCCCCACTTCTGTTAGATTCCTTGTTAAAGTTTGTATTCTGGATTCTGCTAACTCATTTTGATTCTTTAACTTTCCACAGATTTCTTTTAACCCGGAAATTACATTTTCCTGCTTTTTAACGGTGGACGACATTTCAGAAATTTGTGACTTATTTTCATTTAGTTGGATACACACTGCTTTCAATTCGTGGGACTTAGAATCCAACTGATTTTGTAGAGTCTGTAAATGTGCCGTAGAATTAGACTTGGTCTTACAGTGATCTGCTTTCTCTTTTTCCAATTCAAGCTTCAACCAATTGGCGTGTTCATTACATTTAGCAACAGTTTCAACATTAATGGCGAGCTTCTCTTTCAGAAGTTCTGTTTCATTTCTTAACAACAGATTTTCCTCTTCAAACTTTTGGCACAACAAATCCTGATTATCCATTTTGGAGGACATTTCATTGTTTTCAATTTCCAATAATGTGCGTTCTTCTTTTAAAGTTTCCAATTCTATTTCCAGTTGAACGATTTCCTCGTTTAAATCTTCTACATCCCCAGAATGAACCAAACTTTGCTTGTTTATCGTTTCTCTCAAATTATCAACAGTTTCTTTATCTTCATCCACCACAGCTTGCAGTGACTTCACCTTCACTTGCAAATCTTTAATTTCCTTTTTAACATTTTCATAATTTTCCAATTTCCCCTTGAATTCCTGTGTGAGTAAATTCACTTTTTCATGGAGTTGATTTCGAACTTCTTGCAAACCATGAACCCGATTGTTTAAGTTTGCATTCTGCTCTGCCAAATTTATATTTTCAGATTCAGATTTTTTTAAGCTTGCACCAAGTTCCTCAGTCATGTTATGAAGTTGTAATTTTGATTTCTCAAATTTTTCTATTTCATTTTTTAAAGTTTTTTGGTCAAAAAACAAGTTTTCCAACTGCAGTTTCAATATGGAGATTTGTTTCTCAGAGTTTAGACAATTATTTTCCATGAGATTCAATTCATTATCTGAGGAAAGTTTTTCTTCATGCAATCCTTTTATTTCATTAATCAGGTCAGAACTACGTGATTCTGTTTCATGTAATTGTACCCTGAGGTTCGGAATTACATTTTTTTCATAATCTTTAATAATTTCATCCTTATCTTCAGAATCCATTTGCAAAATTTCAAACTGACCTTCAAGCTTTTCCAGTTTCAGGCAAGAATTATCAAATTTCTCTTGAAGTAATTCTTTATCTCGTTTCAGACAGAGAATAATTTCCTCCACATTCTTCAGTTTTCCAAGATTTTCTTTCAGCTTTTCCTTCACAACCTCATGTTCTTTACTCAACTGTTGAAGTTTTGAAGCAAATTTTTCTTTCTGTGACTCAGTTTCAACTTCAAAGTTCAGGATAACATTTTCTTTTTGTGAAATTGTTTGAAGTAAAAGTTGATTCTTTCCTTCAAGTCCCACAACTGTTTCTTTAAACTCAACTAATTCTTGCTTCATTTTGCCACAAAACCCAACACATTTAATAAATTCCCTATCTTTTTTTTTGAATTCTTCTTCTTTTTGTTCCAGGAATTTGAGCCTTTCTTCTGACAAATTCTGGACTTTTATTTTCTCAGAAACCAAGGTTTCCTGTTCAAGTTTGAGACTTTCAATGACTTCTGATAAGTTGTGAGCATTATCCTCGCTCGTCAACAACTTTCCTACTAGTGCCCCCTTTTCTTTGTTGTAATTTTCTGTATTTAATTCAAGCTGTTGCTTTACAACCACAATATCAGATTCCAAATCTTGTACTTCTTTCACAGACTGGGAGAGGGAATATTCTGATTTTTCAAAATCCAACAAAGTTTTACTTAATGTAGATTCAAGATTCTTCTTTTCTAATAATATTTTTTCTACCTCTTTGTTCTTCTCTGTTATCGCCCGAAGTTTTTCTTCAAGATTTTGGATGTTTGTTTGGGAGCTTTCAAGTTTAATTTCTATTCCATACTTTTCAGACATCATCATATCAACCTTCTCCTCCAGTTCCACAATAACTTTGTTAAGTTTGGTGACGTGATCGTGAGAAGATGACAACTTACAGCTTACATCATCTAATTCTTTCTGCAGCTCACAAACTTGTTGTTCGTATTTTTTTAATTCACCCTCTTTTAAACCGAGCTCCGCCAGTGCTTTTGAGAGACTTCTTTCAGTTTCCAGACACTGTGACTCTGATAATTTTAACTTTCCATCTACATCAAGGAAACTTTTCTGCAAGTTTTCAAATTTTTCATCCAAGCTGGCTCCGCTATCTTTGAGTTGTTGGGAAACTACCTCCATCTCACGATATTCCCATGTTCTTTCTTCCAACTCAGATGCAAGGGATTCTTTCTGTGAAATAAGGTCATCAACTTGGGCATTGTTTTCATCAAACTTTTGTTTGAGAATATGAATAGTGGATTGCATCTTGGAGGAATCAGATCTCCATTTCTCCTCCTCTTCCCGTCTCTCTTTCACTGCAGCATCCATTGATTCCCTCAACTGCGTGAGTTCAGATCCAAGATTGTCCACTTCCGCTGACTTCTGCTGCTTTGAAATTTCACAGTTGTCGAGCATTTCGTGCAACTTCCTGTTCTCCTCCTGACTTTCCGCAAACAAAATCTTCAAATCCCTATTTTCATCTTCTTGCATCCGGGATACCTGATCCTCCAGATCCTGAACTCTTCCCTCCAGACATTTCCTCTCAATTGAATCCTCCCTTGCTTTCAAAACCACAGACTTGTATTTCTCCTCTAATACAGTTTTTTCTTTCAAGGTCGTTGCAGCTTCAGATTCAAATTGTTTGACCTTCACTTCAAGCTTATCAATCAGACTTTGTAATTCTTCCTCTTTCACTTTGATACTTTTCAGTTCAACACCAAGGTTTTTGTTTTTCTTCTTTGCTTCTTTAAGTGATAACGCTAAATTGTGAAGCTCCTCATCAGATTTAAGCAGTTTTTTCTCCTCAATCTCCATCCTTTGTTCCAGATTATGGATGACTTTATCCTGTGATTCCACCTTCATCTTCAGATCGTTTGTCTCTTGCTGATGTTTAAAGCTAATTTCATCAAATTCTTGTTGAAACTTTATTTTTGTTGCTTCTTGTTTCTCATTGCTTCTGCAATGTTTCACAAAATATTTCAGTCAACATGATTTTGGATGCAAGAGTCAATAAAATATTGATTATTTTTTTAATACTAACATTTAGAAAAATACACATTCGGAAAATCTATAACAAATCGACAGATTCTTTTTAATTTCCAATAATAATACTGGGACACAAAGTTAACAGGTGGTAGATAGGTGTAATAACCCAGTTCCATTCTGTTATAAAACTAACGTCCACACAGTTGATTTAATCAATGTCTGCAACTTGCACCAAAACAAACCTTTTCCCATGTTGCTGAATTTCTCTTTCAGCTTCTTCAATTTCTCTTTTATGGAATTCCTTCAATTTTTCCATATCTTGCTTTGCTTTTTTTAGTTGAAGAATGGTTGATTCATTTTGTTCAATCAACATGTTGTTCTCCTTTGCAAGTTCCAAACACTGCTTCCCTTCTCTCTCCAACTTTGTCTGATCCTCAGAGATATTGTTTTTGAGTGTCTCCAGTTGACGCTCAAGCTGCAACAGAATAAGTTTGTCAAATTTATAATTGGTGTTTGTTCAGAAAACATCAAAGTCACTAAAAGTAAGAGAATAAAAACTTACCTCAAAACACACATTCTTCTTTTGTTTCAACAAATTCTCAGCATTTGATTTTTTGCTCTCAACATTTGACAACTGCAGTCTCACATCCTCAAGTTGGTTTTCTTTGATAGAATGAGAATACATGAATTTGCCTTTTTAACATTAGTTTCAATAAAGCCACTTTTTTAAAAAAATTTGAAAATATAAGGAGGTAAATAATTGTGCAAACACTACTATCTTATACTTTGTGAGATGAAAACAACCACAGAGTAAACACCAACCAAGCAACATGATCGCTTCTTGTGAAGTTTTCTTCAATGCATTCATCTCATCAACTTTTAATATTATCAAACGTTCCGCTTCAGTTACTTTTGATTGAAGGTTGATGAAATTTTTCTTTTCGACTTCCACCATTTTCTCCAGAGCCATGTTTTTATCTTTAAATTGTTCCAGCTCTGCAGTGGTTTCCTTGACAACCACTTGTGATTCCTGCAAAATCTTTTGTTAAATCCATATTGCATTAGAATATTTTCAACTCACATTCAACATCTTGTGAGAAATGCTGAATTTATTTTCTACACTTTGGTGCATTTGCTCCATTTGCAATAATTTCTGTTGAAGCATTTTCATTTCTGCTTCCATTTTGTTTTGTGCAAAGTTTTTTTTCTCAATTTCAGCATAAGATAGATTCAACTCATTTCTGACAGATGAAATTTCTTTTTTGTATCTGAAATAAATGTTATTTGAAGCTTTGGGGCCGAACAGAATATTTACTTGTAAACAACTCCAAATAATACCTTAATTCATTTTCCTCGATTTGTTTTTTCATGGTTTTAATGACAACATTAGCCTGGGAAATTTCGGAACTCAGTAATTTTTCACTTTCCAACAATTTGCTTTGTAATGCTACTTTTATGGACTCAGCATTATGTTTCTCTGACTTCAACTCTTCAGAAAGTTTGTGAATTTTTTTCCCATAATGCGAAACCTTTCAAATAAAAATAAACTCTTATAAGAATTTAAGATTTATGTGAATGAGGAATTATGCATGGGTGAAATACATTCAAAACTGTATCAGTTTAATATAAACCTGATAGGTTTTGGTCGTTGATGTTCTACAAGCATTACCAAAAAAACAAACATTTTGTAACCAAAACTTGCCGGTAAAATATAAAAACATTTTGCGCACTTGGTATTCTGCTTCCTCAAGCTTAATTTGTAATTTTTCATCATTTGTGTTTTTGGTCAAAGAATTTCCGTCCCTAAGTTTAAGTTTCATCTCCAACTCTTTCACTTTCTTGTTTGAATCTAAATATGTTAAAGAATTTAATTAAAATAAGAAAATAAGAAATGGATTTTCACCTTCCAAACTCTGACTTAAGTCACCACAACTCATGCTTTGGGAGAAAGGAATCACAGCATCTCCGGAACCTACAGGAAACACAATTTGCCACTAAATAATGTTGGCAACTTCTCTTTAAACTATTTCAAACATCCATCATACTAATCACCAACCAGGATCAATGTAACAATCATTGTGTTACAATATGTTATGCCCATTTTACATCCTGTAGTCAATATTTCCAGGCAAAAGTAAAAACAAAACACTAGCAAATTGTAACCCCCCTGATTAAAGGGATTTTTTAAATTGATAGAAATTGTAGAAAGGATTCATTGAATGATTAAAAATAATTTAATAAACTTTGCAAAACTTTCGGTGTCAAACCTACATTGAGAATTGAGATACTCAATTGCAAGAGAGTTATTCTGCAAACCTTTCGTTCTGCTATTTGGTAACTTTACATTAAAGATAACTATATAGCTGGGTTAATCTGGATTCAGGATGTAAGTAGGGTTGAACAACTTGTTGCTGCACTCACAATATCAAAACTACTGAAAGCTAACAGTAAAAGACAAACCTGTTGAAGAAATAGGTGATCCTGTCAAAAGGTCAGCAATCGGTTGTTTCGGTTTCAATGGAGTACTTACGGCATCATCTGTAGCCCATGGCATTGAGGGAATGTAACTCCTCTTAACTGGTTTGCTCTAAAACATTTTAAGCACCAATCACAATCTAAACAACTAATCTTAACTTCTTTAAACCACAGACCAAAGTAAGAAATGTTACGTCAACCAAATTATTTAACATTTTGCCATTGCCATGATTACTAACATTACCAATATGGATGCTTCTATACCAACATTTGGGTTTCCCTCACCAATACAATGAGTGTTGCCAATTGAAAATTTAGCATTCATTCATTACAGATCAATATGTATCACTTACATGCATTAATTCAGTGACTTGCTTTTGCAAAGTGTTGCAATTTTTCCTTTCATTTTCAAGCAAAATTTCCATTTCCCTGATTTTGCTTCTTAGGTTTTCGGTATCTTGTTGTGTGTGTTCTTGTTTCACAACCTAAACAAGCATCTTACTAAACACAAAGTTGTTGTTCCTTTTTCACAACCTAAACAAGCATCTTACTAAACACAAAGTTGTTGTTCTTGTTTCACAACCTAAACAAGCATCTTACTAAACACAAAGTTGTTGTTCCTTTTTCACAACCTAAACAAGCATCTTACTAAACACAAAGTTGTTGTTCTTGTTTCACAACCTAAACAAGCATCTTACTAAACACAAAGTTGTTGTTCTTGTTTCACAACCTAAACAAGCATCTTACTAAACACAAAGTTGTTGTTCTTGTTTCACAACCTAAACAAGCATCTTACTAAACACAAAGTTGTTGTTCTTGTTTCACAACCTAAACAAGCATCTTACTAAACACAAAGAATGATGCGTTAACAAACCTTGTTTGATAATGAATCAGCTTGTCTTTGGAATCTTTGAAGTTGGCTTTCCAAGCTTGTTACATGGGAATCTTTGTGTCTGACATCACATGCAAGTTTCTCAATCTGTCAAAAAATAAAACACATTTTTCATTCCCCTATTAGATGCTGCAATACAGCTCATCTGCCAACAATTTTATTTTATTGATGTTTTGGCCACCATACAGCAGCCTTCATCAGGATGTAGAACACAACATGGACAATGTTGAGGCACACAAACTAAAACAATGCTCGAAACGAAGAACGATTGAGGGTAAATCTGGTTTGTTGCCAACATGCCTGGCAGCATCAGTAGTAATTTAAACCTCTATTCAAAAATTACTTTCTGCAATGATTTACCTGCGGCAAAAAGAGAAAACAAGCACAAATAATACTAAAATACCTTTTGTTCAAGTCTAACGCAGGACTCCGCAAGACTGTTGTTTTCTCTTTTCAAACTTGCAATTTCAGATTTTTCATCGTCGATCTTCTTTTTCTACACAAAAATAATACACAACATCTTGTAAGCCAGATCAGAAAGTAAGTTGTATGGAATAAAATGTTTTTACTTCATGAAATCTACCTAACCAGCAGCACTTCTTTCACGTGACTCAAGTTAACCATCAATTCAATTTTAAATGTTACTAGAACAAAGATGCTTTAATAAAAAGCGAAACATGTTTTCTAAAACCAGAAGCGTGGACACAAAGTTTTTCTAGTAACATTTAAAATTAAGTTGTATGGGTTAGTTTTTCGGCTAATGTTGCGTGTACAACCCAGTCTAGATTGGAAAGTTTGTTATTTGCACGGAGAATTTTTTTTCAGCATTCGTTAATTGCGCGAACGATTGCAACGCTTTTCATTTGTTAATGTATTAGCTATTTTTACCTCCCCGATTATTGGTAAATTTTGTAAAATTGACATTTTTTCCAATCTGGAACCCAGCCAATGTTTATTTTTTTTTTGCTTGTTTTACTGACAAAATTTACACAAAGAAAACACAGTGAATAAAATAACCTACTTCAAACGTTAACAAAAACACAAGACAGCAGTTTTCTTCACTCGCCTGTTTGGTAAACGCCGCATCAAGGGATTCGATCTGGAGTTGTTTTTGTTTTGTTTCTTTTCTTAGCTTCTCGTTTTGTTGTTCTATCTCGTTGAACTTTGCCAAAACTTTGTGGCTGAGGCCATCTTTCCATTCTTCGCGCGCCCAACTCATCGCGCAATTATAATAAATACTTACTTATAAATTACCAATAGAAATAACTACCAAACATTTGCAAACATTTGCCCATGTCAACAAAATTTCTCTTGCGGCAACTTTTGATTTACGTTCCTGCAAATCCTGTAATGTGATTGGTCAATAATAACCGCTAGCGGCGCTAAAAACACGCACTATAAAAGTCACATAACTTTGTTTGCGTATTGGAAGTTGTGCATGGCAGCGGTTCTCAACCTTTTAAGTTTGCGGACCGGCAAACTTTCAAAACAAATTTTGCGGACCGGTGGACTTAAAAAATCAACCCAAAATGTAATTACGACGAAATTATGCAATTTAAAAGAAGTATGAAAAATCAATTTGCTGCTATCTGTTTGATATCATACGCGTTACACGCGGTTCTAATGAAGTTTCTGCAAGGCGAAGTAGAGCGTTGACTTCCACACGAAAATTGTTATATATTTGGCGCACAGGCAGGATAGTTGACGCAGACCGGCGGTTGAGAACCACTGGTGTATGGTAATAAGAGCTAACACTATCAAAGTTTGGTTAAAATTTCGCGTTCTTGCATGCTGTCCAACGTTTTATTACTACACAATCACACAAGATGGGCTTTACAGATATTCAGTTGTTTGCTAAGAGATATTTATAAACCGGTGTAAAGCTCTTTCCCAAAGAGACGGATTCACAACCAACCTAACAATAATTCTGTACTTTACAGGAAAACTGAACACAAAACATCACCGAATACAAAAGTGTATTTTCAAATTAAATCATGCAACTGTTTCACAAGAATCCCTGTGATCGCCCACAGTAGATGATTAGGAGGAAACACACAACATTAATATACAAAAAATAATAAGGGTGATGATTCGTTCTGCATCATTGACCACTGAATATCAATTAAAACGTCACCTGTCCGTCATCTTAACACTGCAAGTCTTTTAGAAGCACAAATTAAGAGGTGCTGGGTGATTACACGAACACATGACCAAATACATAATGACAATATAATCACATTCACTTTTGTGTTAACCTGAAAAAACCAATGTTTCACATGCTGAGGAATAATGACTTTGGGATAATATTATGTTGAACGCCACAAGTGCACATAGTGTTTGGGGAATGCTTTCATTGAGATTCTAACAGTGGTTTGTGAAGCTGGTGCTGCTTATCATGTTATAGCTGATTGGACTTTCCAATGATATTCAATTCAGAGGATTGAAAAAGACAAAAACATGATTAAAAATACTGCATTCACTATCTGGCACCACATATACAGGGAGGCCATTAATAAGGACTGATCAAGCGCGACCACTTTCATCTCATCAATTGGTTGATTTACTGATCATCATGTGACCGCAATTGAGAAGGGAAGCAAGCAGTAAAGTGTCAACGATACAATATTTAAACAAGGTTAATATTGATTGTAATGACAGAAAATATAAAACGTGATTTGAAATTATTTCTTTTGTTCAGCAGTTAGAAATCCATGAAAGATTATGAAATAAAGTTATATCTGCTGAGATATTTTGCTGCAAAGCCACTGATGAAAGTTTGTTAAATGACATAAAATACTGAACAGCTGATTACATAATATTCACACGTTAAACGTTGGTTGGTGTAATGTTTGGATGGGACAGGTTGTATGACTTGCAGCAAAGTCATCAATAAGTTGATAAAACAACGAACAAAATCTCCAATTCATTTGTTCATTTCCTCCCGAATAACTAAGAACAAACAAATTATCTTCATATCAGAATCAAGATTTAAGTCTGTCTACCTTTTATAATTTCCTCTTTCACTTTCTGGATTTCTGATCTCATTTCTGATATTATTTCCTAAACAAACAAATGAGATGAAAAAATAAAGAATTAAAATAAATAGTTAAACAAACCTGTTTTAATTGATCCAAGTCACCTCCGCCCCCAGATTTCCTAATAGAAAATTAAATGAAGTCACAAGGACAGATATATGCTCAGTAGATTATCTATCTACTGTAGATATAACTAAAAACACGGAATTTTACAAAAACAATTATCTTTAAAATTAGGAAGGTACCACCATGCATAGGGATATCAACTGAATGCATTGTTAACAATATTATGTCATAACATAATAGCTAAGTTGTACTTTTTAAAAAGAATGTTTATAATTTTTCCACTGCATACAAATCATCGACATTTAAAGAAAGCCCTTTCTTACTAAAGAAAAAACAACCAGTAAAACGCATGCTTTCTGTAATCACTAAAATTTGTGGAACAAAATATTGCGATTATAAATAAAGGGATTTTAGTGTTTTCAACTCACGGGGCGACATAAGAAGATCGCCGAGAAGAAGCGGGTGATGGGTTTTGTAATCTATATTTTCATTGCAATGAATTATTTGTAAGTTATTACCACATTTATACAGGTAAGTTACCTCGATCCAGTAGAAGGTGAATTGCTCGTTGAATTATTATTCGCTTTCTGCCACGGACGTTTGGTTTCCACTGTGTTTGCTGCAAACATTTTACATCAAGAAAAGTCCTTCTTTGTAACCTTACTTAAAACATCCAACTTACTGGCAGGTGCAGCAGGTTTAGGTGCTGGTGCGCTGTTTGTTGCAGGTTTAGCCCCACCCCCACCTCCACCTCCGTCCTACAAACACAACAAACAACCAACTATTCACAAGCATCCAAATGAACACAGTTTTCACAAAAAGCTTGAAATTATAATCACACAAAACAAAGTTTAACCAAGAAACTTGTGACAAACCCCATTCTGTTGTTGAGCGCGTCGTCTCCTGAAAATAAACAAAAATTAAACTGATTGTTGATTGATTCACAAAATAATCCTGCTCACTGCATCTTTTTTTGAAGTTCTCCCATCAGGTCAAGTCCTCCACCTCCACCTCCTCCGCTACTGCTGCCACCTCCGCCACCACCACCACCAGTAGATGGCGCTTCATCTGTGACCTGTGGACAAAATCATATTGACTGTTTGAGGAATTCAAATAATGCATGTCATGGTAAATATGCAATTATACAACCAGTAATTATTATCAGTTGTGCAAGAGGAGGAAATTTAACCCTTCAACACGATTCAGCAAAAGCAAGTTCACAAAACAGACCTCTAACAAACAGCCTCTGACTAGAATAGCACAATATGCACAGTGGTTTCGAACCACCATTTATGCATTGATGGAAACACTGGAGGTTAATTACGGCAGCTTCCTGTTTATGCAGGCGACTTAAGACAGTCTACATGTAAGTAATTAGATCCTGTATGCATTGCAGCATGGGATAGAACACAATGCATGCAGAAGTGAGGACCAAGCAAAACTTGACGTTACAAGTGAGACACAAACGCAATCACTATTACTAGAAAGTAGACAATCATTAACTTTTTGTAACTAATCAGACAGATATTGTACATTATCCATCTGCGAAGGTTATCCATTCAGTTTCAATCATTAAAAAAATAAAGTTTATGTTCAACATTAACAATAAAATTATCCCCTTAACCTTATAAAGCATCATTAGTTTGTTCATTCAAGGAAGCATCAGACTATTGTGACAACACAAGCAGAGGAAGTGATTGGCACATTACCTACTATGACATCATAATCACAAACACCATTGCAAATCTATAAATGCCATGTGGGCTGTTTCAATGCAATATAAAAGCATTCGAAAAACTAATTTCACCAAAATAAAAGTTACACAGATTTTTTGGCACAAATTCAGCATAATTAAAATAAAAGGGCATACATTGAACAACCATTCATACAAACTGAAATGGGAGAATCTGAATAAAAAGATATCACGAAATCAACTTTTGCACACAATTGTGAAATATGAATAGACTTACTACAGCTTTCTTCAGTTTAGCTCCCGCCAAAGCAGCAGCAAGACCTCCACCAGAGGGTGCTGGAGGGGCACTACCACCACCGCTACTAGGAGGTGGTGGAGGAATGCCCCCAGATGGTGGGGGAGGGGGTATTCCCCCAGATGGCGGTGGTGGAATTCCCCCAGATGGTGGGGGTGGGGGAATTCCCCCAGATGGTGGGGGTGGTGGGATTCCCCCTGACGATGGTGGAGGTGGGGGTGCAGCTAAATTGCACATGTGGTTGAATGGTACAATTATCGCAAAATTAAAAACTTATAATTTCAATTCATTTAAAAGAAGTTTTAATATGTTAATGACATACTGCAGTGTAACTTTAGACAACAAATACTAGTTTGTAAGACAAAAATTTACCGCTTGCCGCCCTCTCCCTTTCTTGTCTGTCCCTCTCCTGCCTCTCCCTCTCTTGTCTTTCCCTCTCTTGCCTCTCCCTCTCTTGACGCTCACGCTCCTGCTTTTCCCGCTCCATTCGTTCTTGTTGTTCCTTCTCTCTTCTAAAACATGATTATGAATATTTTGTGGCAACAAGTAGAATATTATAACATCAATAATGATTGCATGAAACAAAAAGAGGAATCACAGAAATATGCAGAACAACATCAGTTAATTTTATGCACAATCTTATGGATGCATGTGACTCAGGTTTATCCACAGAAATTTGTAGATTTATGCAACATACCAATATTTATCTGTGTTGGATTGAAAAGTACGCGCACTGTAAGGTTACTACCTCTAATGAAACAAAATCCTTGACTGTTTAATATCAATCAAATGACCAATTTTGGCCTAAAACACTTGTTATGGTTGTAAATAAAACTAGCAACAAAACTCATCTAAGTTGCATTTGCACACCTTTGAGCTATGTTGCACACACTTATACATAGTGTTGCTTGTTGCACTTTATAAATGCTTATTCTCTTTACAGGTATGTAACATGGTAGCTACATGAAAACCCATAATACAATCGTGCATAACAGACATGACTCATAATGCCAACATTGAAAGATGATGCATGAACAAACTGTTATCGCAAACCTTTTTGCTTCCAGCTCTGCGGGTGTAGGACCAGCTGGTGCTCCTGCAAATAAAAGCAAAATTATTAATTTGTTAATATCTGCCAAAACTGGTTTATACAAAGGCTTAATAACAAAATAAAATAATTTATGCAGCAAGTTTTACAAGTTGCATAAAACAAATGAGATGGCTGTGACTACTGTACTGATATGACTTCCACAAACTAAACTAGAAGCTAACAAACAGTCCAAAGTTTCAAGCAATAAGAACAAGATTGAATCAAAAGAAAGGTGACAGCCACAAAACCTCGATGCAGGATTTCATCATGTGCTGGAAGCAAAGGAACTCGTAAACTGAGCTCTCTCATAACGTTGATCATGATTGGTCGAGATGGTAGGTCATCTGACAGACTGCTTACATTCGAGAGGGAAGCAGATCGCGATGGCATTGGAGACACCGCAGGGGTCGGTGGTGGAGCAGTGACACCCAGTAAGTTGTTTTTACTCATGCACGGTTGAGACACTCGTCTCTCCATGGCAGTAGTTTTGTCCATTTTATGTTGTTTGTTAATAATTGACTCCATGAGGAGTTTGGCAAGTGGGGGGGATTGGGGGGATTTCCCTTTCAATGGGGACGACGAACGTGAGCCTGGGAGAGAATGGGTTTGGTGCCTGTTTGCATTTCTTGCCACTGGAGGTCTCCCCTCTCGTCTTTCTGAAGTTTTTAGGGTTTTAGAATTGTTTATCCGGATGTTGGGAAACATATTTGATTGGTCAGAAACATCTTTAACAATGACATTCGGTGTCGTTTCTTGATGCAAACCCTCACTAGTTGCCACAAGAGAGGGTGGTTTCTCATCGGAGGGTCTTACTTGCAAATTTTGAAAGCTTGGAAGAAAATTTGCAAATTGTTGGCTCATGTGCAAGGCTGGGGGTGAAGCTAGGACAGAATCATTGAGAGAAAGATTCAAGGAATCACAGAAATCAGATAACAAAAGTGGAGGATTCTTGTTGGATGACGTAAAGGTTCCGGTGTGACTCCTACGTCGCAGTTTGGGGGAAGCTGAAGAATTGTTGGAATAAAAAAACATAGAAATTTACAATGCATATTTTCAACGTTACAAAACACTTTTAACTGGACTTGAATTTATTTGTATACACGCCAAATCATTTGCTACGTTATTGCAATGCATTAGTTGCTAATGTGCAATATTACCAACTAAACAAAAATAACTATTTTTATAAATTAGTTTGCATCTTGTCTTAAATATAATCTACCCTGAGTTTGTGACAAATTGTAAACAAAATTGTCAGCAAAAGTTCAGTTTTATCAAAAGTCACTTACAAAGTTTGATAGAAGCTGTTGATCTGACTGCCATTCCATGTCTCTCAGTCATATTTCTACATTACATTAACCACAGACCAGGGAAACAATTTCATCACAGAATGAAGACAGTAAATTCTGAACCAACAGTTCAATTGAGATTGCAAAGAAGAAGAATTGAAGTAGAAGAAGTGTTCAAGTGAGAATGGATTTAACGAAGCAATTACTTTTCAACACCTTTGTCAACTGACTGACTGATCAACTCAACACACAGTAACAATCATGTGGGCCTCTCTTCTAATTCGTTACAAATGACAACATGGCAAAATTACCAGTTATTAAAATTGTTAATATTACCCAAGATCTTATGTAATTTGGCTACAATGACCCAATAATTCAGAATGACAAGATCAGTTCAGGCCCATAAAGGTTTTTGCAGTTTACAAGGTTATACATATTAATTGCTAATCCAAACCACAGAAACAAGAGCAATGCAAACATAGTTGGAAGATGTCCGCAAACATACATCACCTACCTCCCCCCCTCAACAAACTAAGAGCTTTCTCCATTGAATTTGCGAAGGTATTGGCTTCATCTGGGTTCGCAAAGTTAAGTCCATATACTGTCCTCACACCATCTCTCCATTGATGGAATGTTGGGGTGGCTTTGTTGTATTTTAGTTGCGGCAGAACAGCACAATTTATCACCACCTGGTAACAAATAATGATCCGTCTTTACTTTTGTTGTTAAACCCCAATGGAAATGTAATAAATTACTAAAAAAGTGAAAGTTCAATAATGTCCAAGTTAATATGTTTAAATTTATATTTTATTGGAAAACATGATAAAATAGGATACAGTTCTGGTTTCTAATAACAATGTCAACATTCCAGAACAACCAACCTCAAAATTTTAATTATAAAGGTGAAATTATTGTGATGCTAAAAGCAAGGTTTGTAAAAAGAATTGAACCAAGAAATGCTGGTGGTTTTGTACCTCTCCACCATTGTCCTTTCGCGCGACAACCCTGAAAGTATTTTCACCCTGGTGGTGGTAGACGCAAGCACCAGACAAGCCAGGGGATCGACCCGCGGTTTTCCATTTCCTCTCTGAATCATCGTAAATCATCACAGAAGCTTTACAAGACTTGCACATTGGTACCTCACTGAAAACATGCATTTTGTTAGTATTCGTTAATTACCAAAACAAAAAATTACAATTCTAAAAAAACAAAACAAGAATGCAAAACTAACCTCATGTTTCTGCTTTTGTATACTTCCACTAATCCAAGAATTCTACATTACCCGAATAAAAATTAAATCTTGACATGCAAAAATTATGCTGCAAAACAAAGAATTATATTAATATGTATGCAATGTAGAAGACCCAGATTGTAACAAATGGCTCTGAGGATTTCGAACTTTACCGTCAAACCGTGCAAAAAAAAATTATTATTATTATTTGGAAAACATTACTTTGTCCATGAACTTAAAGTTTATTTAAATAAAAACCTGACAAATAATACAAACTATCCTTTAAGGCCAAGTCTTCTCTAAAAACAAAAGTTTTTATGAGCTTCGTGTTTATGTTTTTAATTTGATCTTATTTATGTTTATAATCACTCAAAATATTCAATCACTCAAAATTCAACAAAATCCATCGAAAAATGCAACAACTATGTAAGTTGTTTTTGAATTGTTACAAAATTAATGGCAAAAAAACCTGCAAACTATCGTTTCCATAAATAGACAACTGGACAAAATTAACAGTACAACGCCTTCCTTGTATAACATCCAATGAGACCTCCGCTATTATCGGGACAGTAATATGCCACTGCAAAGTAAGTTTAATTAGCGTGCGTTACTTTCTTTTTTTTGTAATCTTGGCGTTTTAACATGAAACTTGAGGAAATTGTAAGAGTTTATTAAATTAATAATTCTGTGCAGAGAGTATGGCTTTTTTTTGCACAAGATAAACATTGTTATTTGGGTTGGGAAAGTAACATTTTGAAATGATGAGCTTCTGTGGATATACGCCTTTACACAGAATTTGCCTTTACGACACAAAATTGCCTTTACGATGCACACAAATTGTGAACGTGGAGTGTGTACGCTACCCACACACATTGGACAGACGGGACAAACACTGCGAAAAATGAACAGTCACAAAAACGATGCCCGACACAATAACACTGGAAAGACAGTGGGGCCACTACAATGAACCCAATCACGACATAGGCCTACGGGTAATGGTTTTGCAAAAAGTTGAAGGAAAAATCAAGGCAAAGGAAACGCCCGAAACAACACCACATTGGCCTCTACAACTCCATCAGCGCTGGCTTTAACAGAGATTGGGGGTTCATGAGCCACTGAAGATGCAACAAACTTATCGTTTTTTTTCCTGTTGTGCGTTTGTTGTTTGCATCGCATTGTGTTTATTTACACCTGATGAAGCTAATGGTACTCGCGTAAGCTTGTGTTTAAAAAAATAAAAGACAGTCTTCTTAAAGAATGGAAACCATTTACCGTCACCTATTGAGGGGATCTACTGCATGTTTCTTTTTTATTGGCCATCGTGTGTCCACCGTGTTTACTGGAATCATAAAACCTATTTAGTAACGCGCCATTGACAAAAATTCCGCCCGTTACATATACTTTCATGTTGCGTAAAACTTTTATGACCGTAACAATGAACTGTTTATGCTGTAACACAAAGGAATTGTTCACTTACAAAACTTTTTCTTGACTTAAAGTTATTTATTGATGTTAATGTTGGACAGTTTTAATCTGTGGGAGGAAACATGGAGATAGTCGCCTTAATTCAACACATTAGATGACTTAATATTGAAAAACTATTTACCTGAAGGTGATGGAGGTTACGACTCTGCAGTGGATTACCGTCGCATCTTCGTTGTTTTTATTTGCTTTTCTTGTTGCTTGTTACTTGTGGTTGAGTTTAAAGAGAAGGAAGAAATTTTGGGTAGGTTTTTATACAAAGGAGGCTGATATTAATTGCACCATAAACTTTTGTGATTATGTTTATTTATTAAACTTTTCCTTGGCCCATGGCTTTGTTGTTTAGTGACATTGAGATGCTGCGTTTAAATTCAACCAAATATAAAAGTTGCTTGATTGTGACGACACACAGAAATCAAAGTAGCGGAGTGTAAAATTTTACCCATTTATCACCAAAATTGTTGTGTAGCACCATGCTGTCCGGTTGCCACTAAAACCACAGAAGACACATTGGTACGTCATCACGTTATCGGTTGGATGTCGACCTTGGGCAGGTCACGAAGGTGATGTTTACATCAAATTAATAGGTAAGTGACGTGCATTGCAATGGTGGTTGCTGACTGCTTGTTGTTCGGTTCACATTCACCCACGCGCAAACAAATATTTTTCAGGTACGAAAGGACAAAGTCGTACGTTTCTCATAAACGGGGAAGTCCATTCTCGACTCAACGAAGCAGAAACGCACATGCACTTGCACGCCACCCAGTGGCCTCTAGGTGACATCTTGCACGTGGTCGTCGTATGCGAATGTTCAGTGCGGAAAAAGCGGTGGTTTTTGAGTAGTGTAACCGTGCAGCCGGTCACCTATGGTGGATGCCAGAACAAGGTAAGTGACGTTATATATTACGTGCACCCTGTGATGACGATTCATTTACGTGTGCGGTAGAAATGGTACTTTCCCTATCACGAGTGGATTGAGGTGTTCTTGGAACCGGTGAAGGTGACCTTGAGTTGTGTTCACCCCGACAGCGACATCAGCCGGCGGATTATTCTTGGATGGTTGTCAAGAAGTTTGTCAGGTGATCAACATTTCAAAAATCGATCGTAAACTTTTTTGTTAATGAAGGAATTTTATGGTTTGTAAATGTTGCACGAGTTTTGCTTAAAAATTTCATCTTGTACTAAATATCAAAAACTCTTTTAATATTGAAGTGATTCTTTTTCCGGCAATTTTCGGCCACAAATTCATGTTTATTGCAGCATTGCTTTACCAAGTTCAATATTTCAATACCATTCATTCTTTCATACAGAATACCATCTTTGGACCTCCCAGTGTTTCTCGTTAAAATATTCAAACTTTTCTCGGCCGTTTCGATTTCTGTGCTCGTCCTGCCACATCATAACATCAATCAGTGTGACCTTACTGGTTAACTGGTTGATACCACATCTCGGGCCGGTTGTACTTGGGGTATACACGTCATCGATTGCGTCACTTCCGGTTTATGCCGGAGAAATGTATTTGCGAGGTCTGGGGAAATCCCCACAGCTTGTGTATGAGGATGCAGATTGGTACCAGGGTGGGTTGGGTAAAAGTAACAATCTGGTCATTGTATTTAAACTACAACTTTACAGGACAGCTCCCGGAAAAACCAAGTGAGTTGAAGCCTCACAGCGCCCTCCCGTGTCATATATCAAGCAAAGGTAAATAGATAAAAAAAAAACTAAAGCTGGAATAACAAACATGGAAGATCCGCGTTTCAACACCGGATACTGCAGGGGTTTTTCACAAATTTTCTTCCAGATGACAAAGACAGATTGGAAGAATATAAAAAGTTTATAAATATCCAAAACGACGAAAACGAGTTTTGGGATTGGATGGCTGCAGGTGCGTTTCCATGGTAACGAGGGATGGAACATTTATCGCGCGCGGATTTTACTTTAGGTGCTGATCACGTGACCGAATGGACAGCTCAGGATATCGATCTGCTTCAAACCCAACCCAATCGCGACAACATTGATACGAAACAATCAAATAACAATCCGAGTTCAAGAGAGCCTGGAGTAAGTTATTGTGACGTAACAATGTCGACATGTTGTTACGTTTTCTTCTGTGCAGAGATTTCGGCGGGCGGTTGGTAAAGTCGGGCATTCAATGGCAGTCATAAAAAGGAGAATGTCACGGTTGAGTAAGTTTGAATTGCAATTACACACGAGAACAGAAAACAACACAAATATCGCCTAACTTGTGTACGTTTACTCACAGGACCGGAGGATAGCAGGGTTAACTTGGAACAGAATGAATCGACGCCGTTCGTCTTCCCATCATTCGAATCAATTATTCAACCAACCCATAAGGAAGACGCCGAAGTTCTTGAACTAAACATCGCTGACGTCATTAAAAATGTGATGCAAGTCGACGTCGGAAAGGATGGATTCTTTGTTAATCCCACGTCAGTGTGGAAGGTGACGTAACAAATAACTCATAATGCCTTTTGTTCTAAGGATATCTTATTTGTTCCGAAAGATAAAAACTGAGGATACAGGTTTGTTTGCACAAACTTTCTGTTGGTTTAAAATAGTTTTGCAAACAATTTCAATAGTGACATTGTGCGCGCTGATTAGGTCGATAGTTCATTCTCAATCGATTCATTGAACATGGGAAGGCTCGACTTTAAGCGATTCAAAACAATGGAATCGATGCCAGTTTCTGAATTCGATAAATTGAGGTAAACCACGTGATACATTTGCCCTCCCCTCCCACAATTCCATATAATTGTCGGAAAAATTCTTCTTGTAGAAAAGGTCGTCGTGCTTTGCTGCTCTCTGGCGGCGAAAGTCAACCGACGAAAGCTTCTGGTGAGTAGTGAAGCGGAACGATAGTGATGAAATTGATGATGAATTAGTTGTGTTTGTAGCTGGAGCCATCGCTGAACTAATGAGCCGAAATATCCTGAAAGAAGTTTCTGTGATAGAAAAACCCAAATCGCTGGAGAATTTGACACGGGAAGAAATTGAACTGGTAAAAACTTTTCATCAAATTATAGTAGTTTTGATATACAATGTTACGTCACAAAGGTTGGCATGATTTATTTTGACCTTGCCACTGGAGGGCAACAATGGACCAAACCCGGTATACCTGATGACGCGTATTTGACGTCACACGAAAACATTTTTGTACATGAATCAATGTTGAAGAATTTTCCTGAACCTTTACCTAAACAAAGGGTGGGTGGAACTGTGACGTTATGTTTTCGTGTATGACGTAACAACAAAAGAGGTTACTTTAGATATTTTCGATGATGCTGTTTCCCGAATACGCGGCGAAACTCACTCAAGCTTATCGTGACATGAAGTCACATAGAGATATGTTCACATCGGTTGGTGAATTGTTTTCGATATTCGGTGAAAGTGAAAAAGGTTCGGAATTATTCGTCAGGTTTTGTATCGTGGTCTCGACCAGCGAAACAGGAAGGAAGGTGACATCACTTCATTTGTGTCGTCATAATCAGGTAATCTACATACTCATGTTAACAGGCATTTCATGACGTCATCTCCCTGACGCGAAACACGCACGAATGGGAATTGCTTATTTGTGACGTCACAACGAGATTAAAATACCAATCGGACAACGTTCTCCGTATACAGGTTAGTTATGGTTTACCACGTGGGATAACTTCAACCTGAGGTTTGCAGGAAAAATATGGAGATTTTGGAACAAACGATGCGAATATATCTGGAAGCGGGGTGGAGAGTAAGATTACGTCACGCATGACTTCCTTCTGTAACTATGTGTTTTGTAGATCCTCTGGAGCGTGAACTTCTTAAAATACGTCACTGGTGTGATAAAGTAACTGATCTGGGAATTCCCCCTAGGGTGAGTTGACCAACCAAACAATAAAATGTGAATCGACTCAATACGATATGTGGTAGCCTGACCTTTGACCTTTTCACCCGACTCAGGATTGCCCTCTTGCCCCACTACACAAGCGCGACCTCAAGCGGTTGTCAAGATTTTACCGCTTCATGCTTCAGTCACAAGATGGTGCTGTTCTGTTTGGCGAAATCTTGCTCCAGATCGCTTCTAGCGGAGGGGAAGGTATTGGTTACCGTCATTTATTACGTCATTGTTGCACAAGGCAAGTTTTTAGGCCTTGACGTCATCAGGCGAATGATAAACAACATTTCGTCACGCGAAGAGGGCGTGACACGGTTGATTGACCTTCATGGGGAGGTTGCATCATCGGGTCGCGAAGGTCGATTTTTATTGCTTCAATTATACAAAGGGGTCAAAAGTCACTCGATGTGTGGGTCAAAGGTCAGTTCGTTAACTTTTGTGCGATGATTGTTATGTTCCAGTTGACTGAAGGTTTTGTCACGGTTGGCTGAACATGCAAACGAGGTGCGTGCAGGAAAAATGTTGATCGCTGATTTGCAAGCGGACGGCAGAAGGGGACACACGGTGGCGCGAGAGATAAAAAGGAACATCCACAACCATTTAAACCCAATAGTACAGGTAGTGACGTCACATGTGTGTTAACTTGCGATCCTTAAAATAATGTTTGTTGGTCACGTGATTTGCAGAAATGCGGTCGCAACATTAGTCACGTGATCATCCGTTTTAACTCGATGGCGCGGTTTATAATGGAGGCAGTCGACCATGCAAGGATGGTTGTCGAAGATCACGATGACGACACTGACCTCAGTACGTTTGTAACGTCACAATCATTTGATTGGTAATGTTTCAATATAATCTGTAGTACATCCAAACACGACAAAAGCAAATCAATCTTTGGAAGATTTCGATGAAAATAAGCCGCCATGGAAATCGTGCAACGTTTGTTGCCGTCATGGGGATAAATCGATTAAAATTCCGCCACCAAATGAAAAGTCCGAAGATTTCCGATGGACTCCGACTGAATCCGATGTTTCGTGCGAACAAAACAAATCGGATTTTGTTTTATCCGATGTTTTAAAAGTGGATGACGTTAAACCAAAAGAAACGAATATGACAAAAACGGATGAACAGAAGCGTATGTTAAAGGGAATATTGTGTCGAGCGAACCTCCAACAAAACCGGAACGAGTTCTACCTACAATCACGTGATTACGACAAGTTTTATTTGAGTTTCGACTACAAGTAAGTTGATTCTGATCAGTGTCAACTTTAGTTGATTTTCCTTCATTTCAGACCCAGACCAGAGATCCAACCAAAACCCCAACCCACAATAAAAGATGTCGCAAATAAATGGGGTCGAAAAGTTAGCGATCTACCACAACGTGACGTCATCACAAATGATGTTGACATCATAACGGAAGAGAACGTTGTCCTACCTCCAGCTCCTCGGCAGATGGAGCACAACGTCAGTTGCAATGGTTGCATAATATGCGCTCTTGCCGATAAACTCACCCATGTCACTAATTCACGTGATATGGTTGACGTCATGACCGATTACGTAACCAAGATACCGAAACCATCGAAAGGGATGGATGTAGAAACAAATTCACTATCAACCGGAATTCCTATTCCGTCAGCAGGATGTGACGTCACTAGCCGTGGGAATGACGCGATTATTTTTCGTTATGAGATCAAGCAAGAAGATGACGATGGTGATGTCATAACTATGTAATAATTGTTGTTACGTGGCTTTTGTTTGTTGGTAGATGTATCCGCTGACAGAAGCCCACGTGACCAGGTAACACATCACAGTTGTCGAGTTGAGGTTGAGAAGCTTTTAGAAAGGTAGATTTGTGTCTTGTCAACGTAACAAACAACTTCGTTTCAGAACTGGAACGAATTTATAACATTTGACGACGAACACAAGAGCGAAAAATCAGATTCTTTTTATTCTGCGACAAAAGAGAGATTGTTACATCAACAATCAAACAAACCTATTGTCACTAAGTTATTCAAAAACAATTGGTTGAAAGAATCCTGTGACCTTCACAAGGTTAGAACTTTGTTGCTAAGGCAACTACCTTGCTTCACAATTGTTTCTATAGTTACCCAAATTCAATTGCTGTGACGAAATGTGCAAACCCAGTTTTCCGCTAGAATGCTTGTGCAAACGAACGGAGCCACTAGAGGACAGAGGTATGACGTCACCTCCTCCACCGACACGCAAGTAAGATCCCATAAACCGCAATACAAATTTGTGTTGAAATAAACTCCGAGACAGCAAGAATCAAACTGTAGCAGTGACGTAACCGTTCAATAGTTGGAGTGAAGTTTCCACATGTTGTTGTGAGTTCCCTTTTGGATAAAGGTGTCCAACCTGGCCATAGAATCGTTCATACAGTTTCATACTCAACTAACCAGTGTGAAGATTTAAACAAGATTGACACTTTGCATTGTTAAGAACATTAGACACTAATTCAAATTTGTGTCGCCAACTCATTCAATCAAGTAAAAAACATCGGAAATAATTGTTTTAGAGTTTGTGAAAATGAAAAGGTTTATATTGGGACTCAACAGCGCCCCCCGTGTCCGCGGTACCTCCACCCACTCAAAGCTTTCAGGTGTTTTGAACAAACCGGATCAACATGTGACAGTGGAATATCACTTTATACGGCCTATGACGTCGACAGTAATGACGTCATTCCAGTAAAGGCCAACGAACAGCACGTGTTAATGGAGTTAATGGGAATAAGTATGTGAGTTGGGGGCCGTGGTACGCGGGGCAATAAAAGTTTTTCTATTTCCAGGAGAGACTCAATTGTCCGATAATGAAGGTTCTGTTGCTCCCTCTAGCGACGCGTGTTGTCATGTGCGGAAAGCCCGCCAGGTGCCGCTCTTACATTTACAAGGATACTGGTAAAACTTTGTGCCTTGCATGACATCATAAATAAAATGATTACCTTTAAAGCTGTGACACAATGCTCCATAATGACATCAAAACCGCCAAACAGCTCGATGCTGATTGGTGGAGGAGACATGACGTGGCGTTGCTCGGTGTGCAACGATGCGTGGACGAGTGTGTGAGGTCACGTGGTTTGATGGCACGTTCGAAGGAGGAAGCGATTGGTGCCCATGAGAAGTCATGCACGGTATTGTCAGGGTTGACAAGACCGCCATCTAGCGTTAGGTGTTGTTGCAGGTATGCGGCGGAAGTGACGTATTCGGATCACAGCTGGTTACTCGCTACAGCGAAATGTTACCCGTTCTTTGGAGACCGACGATTCGGGAATTGGGGGAAAATTTAAAAAATTCAAGTTAGTTTGTGTTTTAACCAATCAAAAACCTCCATCGACATCTTACAACAGATAAAGAGAAACATCGGATGAGCTTTTACCGACAGCTCATCCAATGTGCTGTGCAGTCGACCAGAACTATTTTATTCGCGCCCGACCTTCCGCCCAATCAGCTTGATAGTACAGGAGCTATTGTGACGTCATACCACGTAACAAAACTCGCTCATTTCCGCGAGATGATGAATTCCTTTAACAAACTGATGGACGAAGGTAAGAGTTGAAGTGATGGCTCGTTTGCACTCTTTCCCATTCATTTTGCAGTGTTGACACTAAAGCGGGAATTTCCCTCCAAATATCATGACATCACACAAGAATTCGATACAGCGAGTAACGTTATGACAGGTACGTCCGTCAGCATTCTTTACATGGGTAGCAATACCAAACTTGATCCAAGTCACATTCGACACCAAATCATTTCGTTTCACAAATTCTTGCAGACTTCGGTAATTCCGGCAAAGTAGCAAAGGAACAAACTATGTTCGACCTCGTGGTCAAGTTTATTGAGGTTTGTTGTGTTTGAAAACCTCCGATATTTGGTGAGTGATGAATTTTGACTTCAGACTAAACTTTGCGGAAGTGTTTTCGACTGCACGGAAGCGCTAGAGGCACCGTGGGAACTTCCGGTTCAAGAACAGCAGATGGCGGGAAAATTTTTGAACAAGCTCATCACTTCATTGGTAAATATCCAAACTTTACTGTAAAACTTTAAGGCTTTGCTTTGTTTTCAGCAATCGAAACCAGGTTGCGATTTACCGCTAGACGGCGCCCTGGAGTTCTGTTTGCGGGAATGTCTGAATGAAATTGTGAAAAATGCGAGCGACCAGACTTGCGTAATGCGAGCAATCGATCAATGCAACCAAGCGAAACAATATCTCGCCAATATTAGCGTTTTAACAAGGTTAGCGCACAATAACCAACAAGATGTGGTCTGTGCGACGTAACAATTACATGTGTGACGCAGCCTGAGTGTACGGAGGTTGTTGCGGTTCAGTGAGGTTGTCGATAGTTCGATGAAGAACACGAGGGAGTTGATGAAAAGATGCTTGGAAGATCTGGATGACGTGGAGGAAGATGATTGGTGGAAAAAGATGGAGGGTGGGGATTGCAACGTAATGACATGCAGAATGCTTATTAACGTTTATCGCAGCTACAAGCACCTCCTCTGTACGTGACCACATTTCCTCGCTTCTTCACACCGGACATGACGTCAGCAGTTGCACAATTGATGACGTGTTGATAGATTTCGAACGCATAAGAAACTGGATTCGTTTTGATATGAAACTTTCCAATAAGGAGTGTGACGCAATAAAGGACCTCCGTGACGACATGGTAGATGACGTCATTAGGCGTCGTTTGGGTGATACAAAGCACGGCGGCTCGTATGACGTATGGACGGAATCGGAGGCGGCTCTTCGAGATGACGTCACTAACCTGATGGAGAATTCTGGTGACGAAAGACAAAACGTCAACATTTGGTCAAATTGGTCTGAAGAAGAAACAAATGATGATTCATCTTCTACGTCACACGTTGAAACTACGTCATCAAATGAGGATGTTATGTTTCCAGATCTTAGCATGGGACCGCATGACGTTAAAAGTGACGAAATCAGCACGGACCGAATAAGTTTCGTCACGTGTGCGTCAGATCTGGAAAAAAACCCAAAGCATGTGACGTTCTGCTTGGATGAAGACCCTCCAGCGCCATCTTGCGGCGGCGCTAAAGAAGAATTTATTGAGGATTTGAAACAAGCAGGAAAAGAAGAAACGGAAGTGGCGACTAAAGAGGCGCTCAAAACAAATACTGGAAGGGAAATGTTAAAGGAAATATTCGGAGTAACTCTAACACCGTGAGTACTAGTTTCTTATTTATACTCTGTTTCATTTCTGAGATTTTCGCTACAGCAAACAAATGACCGAAGCTTACCAATCAAACATCGCCACGTTGCTCAGCTTGTTTCCATCCAAATCAAAGTATTCTCACATCGGTTCATTCTTTGCTCAAACGTTGCTATTTGTTTTTTGTGGTGAGTGACAATGGGCAATGCAACTGCAACGTCAACATAAACGAATTTCTTTGCAGCTGGTTCAGTTGCATTCTCCTGTTTTTACGCCTTTACGGCGATTGGTCCAGCTGATCACGTGATATTAGGAGCTTTACCAATCGCCATCATTGTTTTCGGTTTGATAATTGAACCGTGCAAATGTGTAGTTGTGGTTTGGAGTCTGTTTATTAGCAGGTAGGTTTTGTAAGTTGGTCTTTAACTTACCAACAAGTTCCAGACTGCTTGATTATCTTGAAGTTGAATTGCTTCGACTAATGTGTATTTAAAAAAGATCCCAAATATTTGATGTAATTTTCCTGTTTCAATTGTTCTTGAATTAAATTAAGTGGATGTCGAATCACATCAAGTTAACATTTGGTACTCGTGTTTAGACGAAATCCAGTGTTTCCGGTTCATCCTCTCTTCATACAAACCGATCCAAAAATGTTGCAACGCTTGACTGCGCTCACATCGAGTAACGAACGAGTAGAAAGGTCGGATGCCCATTGGTTGTCGAATGCAAACGATTACGATCGCGCGATCTATCAACAATACTGCAAGAACAAACGAAGGCCAGGTTTACCGCGCAAACGTCGGAGAAAAGTACCTGCGTTGGGTGGGAGTGACGTACCTATCGAGAAAGACGCAGCATCCTCTGGCGAGATAGACGAAGCCTTGTTTATCCCCCGCAAGGTGGCGCCACCACCTCAGCCACATTACCACGCGATGGCGGGCTTCAGGCGCACTGGGGTTGACTTGGGAGTTCATCGTCATCAACCTGATGGTGGTTTCAGAAGGGGTGGAGTCGATGTTGGGGGGGTTAGGAAGGGTGGAGTCGACAGGTCCAAGGGGGGTGGAGACGATGTAGGGGAAGGAAAGGGGGAAGACCCGGAAACCCCGAGGAGGACGAGGATAGTTTGGTGCAATTTGGTGCCGGAGGAGGAAAGAAATCAATAAAAAAACATAAACATGATTGTTGCACGGTTGAAACTTTCCACGGCATAAATTTATTACATACGAAGAGTAAATTTAAAAACGTTCTATTCTTGCACACACACTTGGTCCAAGGAAAATTTTGTGGCCACCGATTCTCTGTCATCATGAAGCATTGCAGCTTCTAATTGTCGAACTGTACAAAAGTGAACCGCCTGCAAGAGTCCAACATTTAGCGATTGTTTGTAATTAAACTAAAAAGTTTGTGAGTGTGACAAACTGAGGTATAGGAATGTGCCGGACCGAATATTTAAAAAGTGGATCTATTTCAATATTTGACTGAAGTATATTATAGTTTAATTGCGTTGGTCTATTGCATAAGACACTTTATGTAGTAAACTGTACCTCAATAACAGCAAGAATAGCAGCAACCGCAGCGGTCAGAAGAAAACTATTGGATAAAAACTTCTCCACTTTCTCTTTGCAACCCTAAAATCGAGAGATCAGTATCACGTGACCGTAGTATTCTCGTGCTTACTTCGCTGTAACGAGCAGGGTTGGCTTCTGTGTTGAATTGACAGTTCGCCAGATCAACAAAATTGTTACGATTCTCCCTAGTGCAGCAACTTGAAGGCCATTGGGTCACTTCAATGCATCAATTATAACTTAAATGCTAAATATATCAATGGATATTAACGAAGCTGTGGACAATGACCACAGATAAATAGATTATGTATTTTGAAAATATGGGACGCCTCTTATATCTTGTATGTACCAAACGTATAATTTTTTAAAGTAAAAAGAAACGAACCGTTATTGTCCCTCCAATATTTGGCGCCTTTAATTTCGACGTCATCCTCAGTTATTCCAATATAAGCATTTGAATAATCCAGGTGGCCGTTAGGTGTCGCTATTCCACAACAGTGCAGCTGTAAAATATGCTTGTGTGACATCGCCACCCGCACTAGCCGAGCATAATTCTTACGTCACTCTGTATATGGTTCCAGAATAACGACACGGGGTCAGTTCCATTGTCTCCATTATAAGACATGATGAAGGTGTTGTGTAGTTGATGGGGTATATCTGCCTTGACCTTTATTTGAAGAAATCTAGAAAACTTTCCAACCAAAGTTAGCTTTAATAAGCATACCTTGCTTTCCAGCCAAATTCCCAAGGTTGCCACGCCAACCAGCAAAACAAACAGGACCACAAGGAATAGAAAAAACTGTTACACAATAAATAGTTGAATTTAAATTGACAGTTAGTTGTATTTGCGTAACAACAGATTTCGCCACTCTTATATCTACTAAGCACACCTAACGCTTCCAGACACAAAAAGCGTCAAATCCAGATCCGTTTGCGTCGAAATAGTTTGTGATGTTAACAGATAAGAGTAAAATACTGAAAACAGCTCTTGTTTGACTTTAACCTCACAAGAAAACCAAATCACTGACTTGTAGATAGAAACAGAATCCTCACCATGCCCAGTACATATTTGCTATTTGAAACCGCCCCACAGCAACCTATAACGGACAACATTATCGTGGCCGCTCCAGCTGCAACAAACACCAGTGTTGACGTCATAATGTAATGATTGGTTGATGACGTGGTAGCAAATGAAAGCAGGTTGATATTGGCTGGAACCCATCTGAACCAAATCCCAACGCAGAGCAACAAAATACCCAAAGCCTGAAGTACATTTGAAAGTTGAATAACCATCCAGTTGACTTACAGCCTGCGTATGTTTACATGCTTTTAAAATAACATGTTGACCAAATTGAACAGGAAGTTTTAAGAACAACATGAAGTGTGCTTGATAGGGCGACTAAAAGCATCTTTTGCCCATAACTGTACGTGCCAAGAATTTCACCATTACAACAATTTTGACAAAGAACTTACAAAGAAAAGTGTGTTGGAGACGACGAGTGTATACCTTGCACAGCTAACACATCCTGCCCTCAAATCTCCATCAGTCGAACTGACGCTAAATTACAACTGATTAAAACATTAACAAACCCCATATGAAACCCCATATGAAACACACCTTTTCAAGCTTTTGTCCTCGGACATTTCTTATTTTGATTATCAACAAAAGCAATCTAAATACATTTAAAGCTAGTTTTGTTGTTGTCTGGTACACAATTGTGATGTAACAAGGTAAACAGTTGATAAAATTTACCCAATACTTACAAGAACATAAATTATTTTGATATTTTTTATTTATTTCAAATTTGAAAAATGCGTGAATTAATTATTTTTTGAAAACCTGACAATTCAATCAACACAACAGTAGACGAGTATATTTAACCATTCGACAAAAAGTAAACAAACCACATATTTAATATGAGGCCACACTGGAAATATTGACGCAACAGTTCATCTTATATTTCCATCAAAAAAGGTGTTCGGTGATAATATTTCGGACGCTGCATTGTCAGGAAGCATAAAGGGAGCGGTAAAAATCGATGGCGTCATGTTCAATGACGAACTTTTGGGTTTTGTGACGAAACTGTAATTAGGAGGAAACATTCCCGATAATTTTAGTGACGTTAAGGACAGTAGATTTGGGGGAATTCCCAATGACATCATGGCGGTAAGTGCTGCGGTGGGCAAGAGGGGAAATCCCGAATATGTGATGGGATGAAATGGGTAACTGCTGCTGGTTGGTGTGGGAAGGGAAGATTCGTTTGTTACGTCACAGATAGCAACTGTTCGCTCGCTATCGTTCGAGGTATGTCGGACACGAGGTGGCGCCGTCGACTCTTCATCCTAAACCAAGGTTTATTACATCATAATCATTTGAATTACAAAACGGTTGTCACAATATTCACCATAACTGAAAATTTATTGAATATGTCCTAAATTTACTCAGAATTTACTAAAATCTTTGTCTACCCTTGATTTAATGATGTAATCAGCTTTAGGAGCTGGGACCACGTCAACTTCGGTTAAATCTTGCAATCCACCGAATTTACTCAATTTTTCCGATTTCCTCCATTTCGCTCGACGGTTTTGAAACCAGATCTGGTCGAAAAATAAACAATTGAATATTTGCCCAAACTTTACGCAACAAACAGTTCGGAATAACTTTTATTGTATTTTAAATGCTTTATGTCTTTAAAATTAAAATGAATATCACGAGGTTGTAAACGCTTAACGCAGTGGTACGGGAAACTCCCTAATACTTCAGAAGTAGACTTGTCTTTCACTCAAATAGTTATTGAAGATTTAGAAACATACACAACATGTCATTATTGTTTACTTCCGTTAACGAGAAAATTAAAAATTTGTTGCAAAAAAACGTGCTCAAGGAACATTTATATTTTGTGGAAATGCAGCTTAACATATTTGACAAAACACTTTCATTCTGTGCAGTTTACCAACAAGCAAATAAACCAAACTTGTCAGTACTTGAATTCTAGCCTCAGGTAAATTGATTCTCGCGGCGAGTTTGTCTCTTGTCCCGATGTCGGGGTAGTGAGTTGTATTAAAAACTTTCTCCAATTCGCTGATTTGGAACGGATCAAAAGTTGTCCTTGACCTTCGTTTGCCCTTCTGCGGTACGGTTTGGGGAGGTTTGCCCGCTTCGCTTATGGGGGAAATCGAATCTCCCTCAAACGATTCCAGAATTCCTGTTTTCATGAAAAAAACATCCAGCGGTCGAAAGAACACAATATTATCACGTCAGCTTAAATAAACAACTTTTATTTCCATTGTTGTAAAGATAACACGTCACAATAACAACAACAATCACCTCTCGAATTTATGAAAGGTGAAAATTTAGAATCTTCTTGAGTCATTCTGATCTTTCTGGAACCTCAGGCGCCGACAAACTCCACTATTTTGTCCCCAACATTCCCGCGGGCCGCGTTTTATGAAACCATTGTTTGCTCATTGTGTGATCACAAACCGTAAATCACCTCAACACGACACAACCAACCGATCATGGAGTCAATATAACGAGCGAATATGGTTGCGTATTCCAGTGATTAATAACATTGAGAGAATAGTGTGGGATGTGGAACTAATTAAAGACAATTGAAATTATCCCTTTCACCAAACGGAATGTGGTGCCTAAAAGCTTGAGTTTTTGGTTGAGAGTTTTGAAAAGATGTTTTACAAAAACTCTGTCTGTTGCATGTTTAGAAAGTTACTACAATCAATAAATGGTGTATTTATGAATTTTAGACAAAAATACCTGGCGATCAATATTGAGGAAAAATGAGTAGTTAGAATATGAACTGACTCCACATTAATATCGTCGACAGGTTTCAGCACACAAGAAAATAAAAACGTATTATGTCATGCAACATGATGTCATATAATAGTTTGGGTTGATGGACGTGGAAGATGTAGCAAAGTTGATTTGCAGACTAACGGTCAATCGATATTAAATCACGCATCGTCTGCGCAGTTCTTGATTCTGTTTCCCTCGTGTAAAGTTACCGGGCAACGTGCTGTACATTGGTTGCCCCACTAATTCGATTAGGAATTATCTTTATTTACGGCAACATTTACTCATGTATTTGTTCTAGAGAAGACCATGGATACAATGTACACAGGCAAACCTACATGTTTGATGACAGGTTTTACGTAAATCACAATATCGGACAACATCAGAGAAACCACAGACACAATTTCTAAATACTCTGTATTGAAACCCGTGACTACTTTGGGTCAGGCTGAGTTACAACTATGATCTTTACAAGCCGACACAAGATTTATTCGTAAATGATGAAAGCGATTTGCAGTTTGAACACTTAACCCATATGAAGTTGTGTCTAAAGAGTTCGTAGTCAAAGTGGCACAAACTGTTCAACGAACTTTTTAATTGAAATCTTTTGGATCAAATAAACCGGTTTAATATCGACCACCAGTTGTGACTGAGAGTCACTTTAATGAATTGCTGCATGTCTATTATGACGTAACAAAGCTGATTCCCGTGGGAAAGTTGGACCCGCGATCACTTGGCAACGCGATTACTGCGTTCCCATCATCCGATTATATGTTTGCGGCGACAAACTGCCAAATTTCATTATGTCGTCATAATTAGAGCGCGATGGGGAACCTGTTTGGACTTGTTGCGAAAAGCCAGTCACGGTTATTGCGTAATTCAACGTAACAATGAAATGTGGTGCGTCACAATGGGGTGATTGTGATGAAAGTCCAGAGACAAATTAATTTGTTTTCAGAGCTTATTAAAAATCGATTTGTCGAAGAACGTTTGATCAGAACTTGTTTAATTCCCGATTACAATTCGTTACTTCTTTACCCGGACCACGTGACTTTATATGACCAATGAAAACGTTGCTTTATTTGCAGAGTTTAGACACCGATGAAATTGTTTTTTGTTCTGCCCGGATTTATTTTGCAAAGTTTACGATGAGTTTGCGGCTGAGTTTACAACCGGTTTACTGCGACAAAAACATAATGACAATAAATTGCTGCGAGGAAATCTAATCAAAACGTTACGACCGCTGTTTACGATGCCCCGTTATTAACTGCAATCAAATTTACATCGTTACGACCGGGGCTGGTGACCTCTTTGTCGTAAGCACAGTTTGGAAAAAGCACCACAGTGTTTTGAAGGTCATCACGCAATGCAGTTTTTATGCAGGGAAAGGTCAAACATGGTGCGAATTCACCTTCTTCGAACTAAAGTTTAGCAATTTAAGATTTGTTTTTCGAAACTCTTTTTAACCTTTTAAGGTCTTCGACTATTTTCTCCCATAATAACCATCCAGACACACAAACATATATTTAAATTACTCTCAAGTTGTTTTAGTATTGCTTTAAGGTTGGGGGCATTGGTTGTCAATCAGCATCGAATATCTCTGTGTTTGGACTTTTAAGCATAGCCAACTTGGACACCATGCATCCTCGGCGCACAATATTCTGGCTTGGGTTCCAGCTGGTTTTTCACCGCTTGAAAAACTTCCAGCACAAAACGTTGCGGAGTAAAAGTTTCTCTCAACAAATGTAAAAAAATTACCGCCGTCGCTCGTATTTCATTCCGGCTGTGATGATCCAGAGTTAACACAATTACAACAACGTCGATCAGTTTAACGAGCAAACCGCCTCTGCACAAACTTTACGAGCAAACCTTATGTTGACTGTGGAGCTTAATACCAACCCGTACCGACTATCCCGGCCATAACTCGGTTAATTATATTCGAAACCACACAACCTGGATCTTTACGAGCAAAACACCCTCGTAACATTTTGCCCCAAGGTGAACTTTGACCCCAGAAACAAGAAAGATATTTGGAAGTGAGGTCACGTGTCAGACGGTTTGTGTGGGAAAACTTAATGATATTGACATCATCAGCAACCAAGTAGAAAAAATGTTATTCATTATTGGCAACCAAGTGTTTCTCCTCCAGCCAAATATCAAAAGACATTTGGACTACAGATGTACAACATCAACTGCACACACCATGCGTAATTTAAATTGTTTTTCACTGGATAGCAAACCAGAAAGTAAACAATCTGTTGTTCATAGAGTGGGTGATTAACTTGTTCCGTCAACCACCCAACCTTCGCTACTGTGTTATTTCTTCAGGGGTTATCACACTTTTTTCCGATACTATCGATGATTTGTTGATGTCCCACACGGTCGGTTTCCTCATATCAAATGCATCTTCACTGCTGTCTTCATTTGCCGATGAATAATAATCCAACACAGTTCTAAAAACAACACAACAAGGAGCCTGAAGTTACTTGCATTAAAATAGATAAACAAAGAATTTGACTCACAGCGCAGACAAAATGCAGTTTTGCAGGATTCAGCCTGACAGCTTTATCAACAAACATTTTAAGGTTGAATGCTTAGTGACTGTATCAAGTCATTCAAGAGCAGGACGGATACAGACTCTATGTTATCAGAATTATCTTTGATTCTCTGTCATTAATTTCAGTTCCCAGGTGAATTTACTCAGAATGAGACTGTGTCTTCATTACAATGTAGCAATATAAATGATATCTACATTATGGGTATGCTTGTATCAAAACTGTTAAATTGTTGCTTGTTCAGCACTTTTAAAAACAATATAACAGGATTTTTACCTGTAAACAACATATCCCAATTTCTTGTACATTTTTACGGCAACTTGGTTGGATTTTCTCACGTACAAATCAACAAACAAAGCCCTCTTCTTCTCTGAGACTTCTTCCAACTTGTTCATTAGTTCAGCAGCAAGATGGAGTCTTCTGTATTCCCCAGCTACCGATAGAGCTGTCACATGACCATGCCAATTGTCAGAAGTCCTGCCCTCCACCTAAACAAAGATGAAATATTAATCCAAAATTCATCCACTAGAGACAGATCAGCAGTAAAAGTAATACCATAGTAAAAACCAAAAATGGTGAATTTATGTATTTCTTGTCAATCACTCAGACTATGTCAAAACCAATTTGTTCCTGCCCAACTTAGCAGAATGTTATAACAATTTGTGACCAGAAAATATTCATTACATTAGTAAAATTATTTAGCCACAAAAAATAATTCTCAATCTTACATTTAACACAAACGATTTTATTGTTAAACTACAAATTATCATTGGGTCGTATTGCAGCAATACATATCAAACATACAATAAAAACCGTTTCAGGCAATTGCAATACAGAAAACATTTAGTTATACTTTTCCCATTATGTAGCCCATCATTTCTCCAGTTGGCGACTCGGCCACCATGAAATACTCGGGCCATTTTGCCAAATATTGGAGGTAAAATCCGATTGCGTAGGTTTCTGTCAACGGGTCAAGGTTAACTCGGTTAAACCGAAGCATATCTTGACAGGTAAATGGACGATATAGTGTCATCCTACGGCACACTATTGCAAATTTCAATGAAACATAAAACGTCAGATTATTTGTCCTTTCTCCACTTTATATTTCGTTGAATTTGGGTTTGAGCTGGATTTTGCGAGCGTAGACGTCCGTAAAAAAAACTTCAATTGCATTCATTTCATGCGCAAGAAACTAATCTTCCATGTCGCAAAATCAACACATTTCTTTTGTTTTTTCAGCTAATATCTTACATAAAATACTGATTTATCTGATGTAAATATCATGTCGGTCGTATAAATAAGTGAGACCGAAAATACCCACGTGAGTCTTCCGATGTAAACAAAGTTTTGGAATTTGTGTATAAGCTGCATAAAGTTTTGGAAGTTTGATAATGGAAGGAATTTGCGATGAACTGCTGACATTTCTTCAAAAATCAACAAGACTTGAAATTAAATTAACTGCCACCAAAAATGTATTATCTCTCACCGCTTCAGCTGACGGAAGGAAATTTATTGTTGAAAACAGAAGCTTATTGGAGGTAAAAACTATTGTAATTTGTCTTTTTTTCGCTAGAAAACTTTTAATGGTAATGTTTTTTTTTTTTGAAAACTCAGCTCAGTTCTAAACGTATTTTTGTAGGCAATCCTTAAACTGACAAAGGATGAAAATCGTTTGGTTGTTGTGGATTGTTACAACATGCTTGTGAACTTATCAAGTGAACCACATGTCATAGATGTTATCCTTGAAAGCTACAACATCATCCCAGAATTCCTGCGACTTGTTTGTGATCCAGACTCACAATATTCCCATAAAACCTGTATGATTTTGAATAATTTGACGAGAACTTTAAACGGGAGCGAAAGAATGGTTGAATGCATCCCTGATTTTTGTGAAAACAGTGAAGGAAATGTTCCAGGGATCCACAAACTTGTTGATGTATTTTGTGCCACAAACCACAACAAGCATGGTTCAAGTCTTGATTACATCGCACCATTTCTTGGCAACTTATGTCAAGTTTTAAAAGGTAAGTTTAAAAATACAAAAGAGACTTTTATCAATTGTTGTCAACATTTTTCTAGTAAGGAATTTGTTTCTTGATCCACAAAAAAGATTGATTTTAAAATTTCTTCCATTTTTGTCTCACAAATCCATAATAAGAAGAGGAGGCATTGCCACTCTATTCAGGAACTGCTCATTTGAATATGGTAAGTTTTTGTTAGTGTTTGTAATTTTTCTTTCAATTTCTTTTGGTTTGTGGTTTATTACAGAAAGCCACTGTTGGCTGCTAAGCGAGGAAGTAGATCTTCTTTCCCATCTTCTTCTTCCTCTTGCTGGCCCGGAGGAGTTCAGTGATGAGGAAAATGATCTTCTTCCGCTTGATCTTCAATATTTATCATCGGATAAAACAAGAGAACAAGATCCTGACGTGCAAAAAATTTTATTGGAAACACTGATATTGGTAGGTAAAAGTATTGTTTGCGTAACATGCTGAAATATAATGCTCAACTAAATAAAGTAATACCTTTGCCATCTTAGCCTTAATAAAGGTTTTTAACCGTACCAGGAACATTTGACAACAACTACAGTAGAGATTACCAATGAACTTTCCATTTTGTAAATACTTTCCTACAAACAACCCAACACGTTTTATGTCCCATTTTTAAACATAAAATATTGGAACCAACTGCATCATTAACAATATCGACTGCTCTCCATACCATCTAGCATACATGTTTTACTCATTCTGTAAGATTGCTTTAATGTTTCCAGCTTTGTGCTGACAAATCTGGAAGAACTTTCATCAAGTCAAAAAATGCCTATCTGATTATTCGAGAGTTTCATAAATGGATTTTCAAGAGAAAAGATGAAGAAGTTTCAGATGTTTGCGAGAAACTTATTCAGGTGCTTTTATCTCAGAATTTGAAAAATAACATTGTTGAAATTGAAATATTTTAGATATTGATATCAGATGAACCAGAAGACGGACCGGAAAATTTATTGACTTGCGAAATCCCAGAGAAATACACAAAAATTCTGGAGACACAGGCAGACAATGTCCAGGAGTAAAACAACAAAATTTATCAAAATATTGTTTGTTTAGGCAGATTGCATATTGGGTAAAATGACAAATTGTTTTTTAAATGATGACAAAGTGCTTGTAAAAACGAAAGAAAAAGAAAAGACGTGAACTTCAGGCTGGATATTTAATCGTCCTCTCCATAAAACCTCAATGGAATATTAATTCCGGTCACTGAAAAATACTTTGTTAATATTTTAATGAAATAAAAAAAATGTTTCATGTCAAACTTACAGTTCTCCAGACTTTCCAAATGATCTTGAACTTTCTTGTAGATAAACACAGAAGAATTTCTTGTTTCCTGGATAATTTTCGCTTTCATTAATCCAACCACGGCCCACCTTTTGCCAACGTAACACAGCAGAGGATGTCCTGTATCCGCCTGAACATAAATGTAGTTTGAGTCAAAATATCGTGATAAAGAGTTCCCCACTAGGTGGGGTTTTGTGTTTGCAAGGGGGGAATTCTCACTGACGTAAACAAGTTGCCCCCCTTTAGTTTTCCGGGCGTTTCATTGCAATTAACTGTTTTATTAAAATATACAAGTATCACAGTTATGGCATGTGAGTCGCGGGTGGTTCAACAAATCAAAGAGGTTTGGGAGCCCTGACATAAAAGCTTTGAAATATTTAGAAATTTTTTCAATTGATCAACAGCTTGGTGACTTGTTCATGCGTGACGGCGATTAATAATTGTTTGCACACGGGCCGTGTTTAGAAGTAAGCGATGATTGGCCAAAGCATCCGGTGTCAGATTTTCCGCTAATGAAACAAAGCGACTATAGACAACTGTGTACATCGCGAATTATAACCTTGAACATGTGATTAAAGGTCAAATAAGTTACCGCTTCACCGCTGATGGTGGAGATCGCCGATATGTAACTGAAGCTTGCCAGTGAGCTCGATATATTTCCTTGCTTCAATCTTTCTTCGCAAACTTCATCAGATTCAGTTTCCGCCTCAATCTCACGTAAAGCCCCAACTTTGGTTTTTATGTCGTTACGGCCTACGTCACAAAGGTTCAACAAACATGAAGGTGCATCTGGTGATCACCAACCTTCAAGTTCCCAGCCAACCGTGAAGCACGTGACCTTCTCGTCGTGTTTGTATCGGAGAGGGGGGAGGCAGGCGGGCCTCACATACGGTGTGAAAGTTACGTCATCGTCCAAGTGCAGCAACGACATCGCAAACTCGTCAACTACGTCATCATCGTCGCTATGATTGCATCACATTATCTATAATTACGTCATTATTTCATTTATATTTCATTGACTTACTAAGGAACTGAAACGGTTTTCGTTACAGCGAATGTTTGCTCGGATGGCTCCCGGAATCCAATCACGTGTTTTCCAACAATCACTTGTATTCTTGTTCTGAAATAAAGACATCAGTAATTATCATTAATCAACATCGCCACCTAGCGGTTTTAAATAAACATCTTTTTACACTTGGATTCCTTGCAGACAACTTGTGGCGGCGAGAATGAATCTTTGGTTTAAAATAACTCCATGACAGTAAAACTTGCTGTCACGCATGACTGCCGCCATCCACGGCCATGTTCCTTCAGTGGAAGTCACGTGACCCGATCCTAGCTTCTGAAAATAAATCGACTTCTTCGATAAGTGGATATAAAGGAAATCGGTATCGGCTGTTAGACTCGTTTATTATTGTTACTTAATATTGGTTTAATTTAAACGCAAATTTCACTGACTTGAAGGGAAACGGGGGTCACGTGACTTGTGCCGCATTCCGAATAAGAATTTTTTCCTGAAACAAAAATATTTTCTTCTGTTTATTGTGGCTCAAACCACAGTAGCCTCACCCCAAGCTAGCTTGAATCCCTTCGCTCTGTTAGGTTTGCTCGTGAAATAAACAACGTTTGCTTCCCTGGATTTGACGAGGAATTTCCGTTCTGATAATTTCCCACAAAGCTTGCGCTTCGTCACCTGGAAACATTTTTCTGATAAAAGTTGTTAAATTATGGAAAGGTTTCAAACGTGCAAAATTAACACGTGAGCTCGTAGGTGGGAAATGTTGTCGTTTCAATCTACTTGTTACTGGTCAGATGCTTGTTTGATAAAAATGCTGGAGTTTGGCTCAATGTTTATCAATATTCGTTCTCACCCTTTTGCTGATGGATATCGGACCTCCAAAAATATCAAGGTAAGCAACAGAGCAGGATTCCGAGCGAGGAATATTGAAACGCGTGATTTTCAACACTATCTAAATATATCGAAATGATTACGTAATTTGCGGTGATTGGATTGTGATTCAGTGCTTCGTTAAACTTTTATCCTTCGAAAATACTTTAAATGTTTACAGTTTTCGAACAGCTAACTAACAACCAAGACTTGCTGCCACACGCACCACATTCTCGAATGGTTTGATCGACCAAACAAAAGCTTTGGGTTGGTCGACAAAGTGGAGAGATGGAGATTGTAAACTCCCGTGTGTTTCAGTTCTCTCGAATATTTCAGGTTCCACGGGACCTTTCAATAGTAATCACACAACGCATCATTAAACCATCGCGTCTTGACCGTGAGAATTTTCCATCACCTGCCATAAATTCATCCGTAGAATGACCATACTTCGTAAGGTACAACAGCAAGAGAGTCACCATGAAATCGCGCACATCCATGGTGGAATTTACGCAACGCAATGGATGAAAACAGCAAGATTTTAAAGTCACTTCCTGTCGTATAAATTAAATGTGTAAGAAGGAAATGAACCCTTCGGCCGTTGCCAAATACTTTGATAAAACAAATACCATCTGGCTCCATGTAACTTACCTTAACTTTCGTCTACAGTAATTGTTTGTTTCTTTTAATACCAAACTACATCCAACAAACTTTCCTTGCTGATGGAGCCACTTAATGAAATTAGAAAAATTGACCAATATCAGCATCTTACACTCTTGTAGCGCAACACAGCGTAATATTAATATTAAATGTGGCTTACAAATGCTCGTTTGCTGAAAAACATGCTTTGGTCTGTGTCACAAAGCATTCAAATGACCTTCGTGACGTCAATAACAATTGTTCAATTCGTGGAAACTTTATACTGCCAATGTAACTGATAAGGTAAAGCGGTGACAATTGTTTAATTGTTGACTTTTCTCAGGACGTTCGAGAACTGTTTGTCCGACATATCTAATATTTAAATTAAGCAACAATGGCTCAACTTCATGACAAAATAACGACCGATTATTTAAGACTACCGTATGTTGCTAATATTTGCATGGTATCTTACTTTTATATAAATATACACTTAAACTGACTTGGTTGAAAATACATTACAACGTTTTATGACTAAACGTTTTAGAGAACTGTTAACCTGAACCATTCTCGTTAAAAGTCTATGTTTGCATCCCTCTCCTTACCAGAGGACAAAAATGTACGAGGTGACGTCACGTGTTGAAACAACCTGCATTGCGACCCCAGGGAATGCCCCTGGTGGGTGGTTGCCACACAACAATTAATACCCACTGGCCTTCATACATTCCGATGATGAAATACCGGCTTTGTTTGCTTCGGTTTGTTTGGGCCATTTTGCTTTTCCAGCCTTCAGATGAAGAACTTTATGTTCATTCTTTTGTTTATGGCGATTGGCTTTGTAAATTCTGAAGGTAAATTACTTGTTAACTTAAAATGGTGGTTGGGGAGTTTTCTTGGTACAGAAAAGTGTTGACTTCAGACAGATTAGATAAAATATGCGACATCATTGCGTAAAATAGTTCGGAAAGTTGTTAAATCCAACGACGTTAGGATTTTTATTGAGTAATATATGTGCGGATGTTTAAAAAACACACATATAAGACTGTTAAATATAAACAGAATGGAGTCGGAATGGATGCGGTTACAGTATTCACGACGAAGAAGGGATTGTGGCTTCACCAAGAATCACAACGAGCACGGAAGAAGATTTTTATTGCGAGTGGAGAATTTCAACTCTTCCACAAACGGTTTTAAATTTTATTTTTTGTTGTTGGAAATAAGCGTTACGCTTGAGCGAGGATATTTACCAGGTGCATCCCCTATGTCGTAGCAAACAATAACAACAGTAAATAAAATGACAAGGGCCCCATGAAGGTTATCGAGTCAGGCGTCCATGTAAAGGTGATTTCCTCACGGACAATCACCGTCTGTCGTAGGATCGCAGTCAGTCGCACTGGGAGGTGATGAGTTGCGACAGGTTGCATGTGACGAAAGGTGGCCACCCGGTCGTGCTGACCAAAGCAAGAATACCTCGGCTCGTCACTGGTCAATAAACAAATGTTGCGCTTACCACAGGTTACTTAATCAGTTTTTTTTCCACAAATAACAGACGGACAGAAAATACAACTGTGTCAAATGTGCAATTACTTTGCACCACCATAAAAAATATGAAATTTGTTTAGGAAATTTTGGTGTCTTTTCTGTCATTCAGCATTCCATATCATGAATACTGCAAGTTTGGATTTGTTGAAATTTATATTGGAAATGACAACAAGCATGAAAAGGTAAAGTTTTAATTATCATACTTATCAGAATACTCTTCATATAAGTTAACTTGTGTGATTGTGTTTACTGGCTACCTTGCTTTCAACAAAACTTTTTAGGTTAACGGTACAAAATTATGTGGAGAGCTTGACATAAAAAATATATGGGAATTGCATACAAATTCTATGCTGGTGATTTTCTATGCCAGCAAATATCGTCTGTATCAGGGGTTTACTTTGGAATGGGAAAGCAAAGGTAAGGTTACAACATATTTTCATCTCATAAATTTCATATTGTAACTTATGCAAAAGCATGTGTTTTAATTGGACTACTTTTCCATGTTTTGTTAATATATGTTTGCACACATTTCAACACAGCAGTTTTATTTAGATTTATCAAAAACTGCTGAGTTTGAGTTATGTGGACAGAATGCTGTAATTCCTGAGTTTGTTACAAAATTTTTGAAAAATTTGGGTGGAACCATAAACAGTGAGGAAAACAGATACACAAATGCATCAGAAGGATCGTGGCCATGGCAAGCATTCATCAATTTGGGAAATACAAACTACAAAAAAATATGTCAAGCAACAATATTGTACAGGAATGTCGTTATAACAGCTGCACATTGTGTTGAAAATGATATTTTGTGAGTGGGTTAAACTTTTTGCAAATTACTCAATAATTTAACTTTAATTAAATTTATCCTTAATTTCTTGCTATAAGAAAAACATTTTAGGGGCAAAGAATTTTCCTTTTTTCGCAATACATATCATAACTTACATGCGCAAATGAAAAGGAAGTATAATTGTGATATGAAAGGTAATAAATTTCCCCAACTTTATTCGCAAGAATATTTACGCTGCAGGCCTGATGATCTTTACATCTTTGTGGGAAAACATCTCTCATCAGTGTGGGAAGCTACTGAGCAGAAACTAAAAGTTGAAGAAATCCATATTCATTCTAAGCGCATGTATGATACCATTTGTTGTTGTTTAGTCGGTACTGGTTAGAAAGAAAAAAATTGTAGTTGCAAATGTTATTTAAAGACAGTTTAAATATTCCAAGTGTAAATTATCAGGCCTGATGCACCTCAAAAAAGTCCATTTGCTTTTTTACAAATATGTTTTAGTAAATTTGCCAATGAATTTCAGGCTTGCACGGTACCTCACACAAAACAGTGATATTTGTGATTATGACTTGGCTTTGCTGGTCTTGGAAAATGATATAACTTTTTCTCCTTACATTCAACCTGCGTGCTTGCATTTGTCAGGGGCTCACAGCAGGTTATGCATTGCTACGGGTTGGAACGTCCAATACACCATAACTCATCCTGGTAAAATGTTTTCTTGCTCCTCTTGCTCTATAGTTAATCTGTTACCAAAGTGTTTTTTGGTTGTGAGGGCAATCTGTGTGATTTAACGCAATTACCTGGGTTGTACCTGGGGCTTCAGGCCGCCTGGTTCTTATAATGCATTTTCAGATGAATTTGTGGATGTTTTGGTTTTCATCCATTGCTACTTTTTAATTCAAATACTTTGAACTCCCAGAAAAAATTTCATTATCTGGAAAGTCTGTTGGTCTTAAGGAGTTGGAGATATCGTTTTATGAGGTTCACACTTGTGATTTGCTACTTGCTGGAAACGGATACATCCATGGCAGATTCCATAACTTTCTTTGTGGCACTTCGGGAGACTTGGGGGATTATACAAGAGCTGCATTGCACGAGGTTTACAAGAAAATCACATTTGAATCTGTAAAGTATATTTAAATGTTTATTGAAGGGAGATTCTGGGGCACCTATTGTATGTTATCAAAATGAACATTGGGAGCTTGTGGCTGTACATGTTGCCAGTATGTGGTATCACAGCATTGGTAAAATTGTCCATCTGTTTATGAAGGTCAACAACCCTTGGGTTAAGAGTAGTAAGTTTCCACATATCAACATGCATTGAAACCATTTGTTTTGACATTATATATGTTCCAGAGCTAGGATTGGGAAATGATTTGCTTCATGATGTATACAATTATCGAACCAGTGGTGGTCAAAATGTGTAAATGCTATGTCTGTAACAGAAGCTAAATAAGTTTGGTATTTGATTTCCATCTGCCACATCTGTATAAATTTGACGCAAACATAAACTATAATTTTCACCAATAAAAGTAGTGCTTGTGTCCAAGATTTAAGCTCTTTTCAAGAATACTGTGTAAACAGGTTGAATGCATGATGTTTTTTGTAACCCGTTCTTTTTCGTGTTAAAAAACAAAACAAAAAAGTTCAGATCAAATGTGGAATGAGCGTTTGTGAAATATAACTAGTAAAACCTGGTGATGATCATTTATCGGAGAATTCATCCCTTGAGCTGGAGGAAAATACTGCTACACCGGGTCACAAAGTTTTTTCCAAACTTGATCCACGTATAAGTCTGCGTAAAACAGAAATATGTGAGAATTTTCATGATTAGGTGTAAACAGGGCCACCACCTGTTATTTTTGTTTTTAAAATTAACTTGAAATACTACACGAAATCGTAGCGTTAATATTAGCACAGATTTCTATGTTACATAGGCTTAAATGTGGATCAAAAAACTTTGTGACCTGGTGTAAAATTTATGGGGCGCCGTTTTGAAAAAAATTATCTTGCCGCAACATAGAGCTAAGTTGCGGCAAGATAGCTAAGTTGCGGCAACATAGTGCTAAGTTGCCGCAACATAGAGCTATCTTGCCGCAACATAGTGCTAAGTTGCGGCAAGATAGCTAAGTTGCGGCAACATAGTGCTAAGTTGCGGCAAGATAGCTAAGTTGCGGCAACATAGTGCTAAGTTGCGGCAACATAGTGCTAAGTTGCTGCAAGATAGCTAAGTTGCCGCAACATAGAGCTAAGTTGCTGCAAGATAGCTAAGTTGCGGCAACATAGTGCTAAGTTGCGGCAAGATAGCTAAGTCGCCGCAACATAGAGCTATCTTGCCGCAACTTAGCGCTATGTTGCGGCAAGATAGCTCTATGTTGCGGCAACTTAGCTATCTTGCCGCAACTTAGCACTATGTTGCCGCAACCGTAGCTATGTTGCCGCAACTTAATATTTTTCAAAAAGGCGCGTTGATGCCATTGTGAAAAATAGCTATGTTGCGGCAAGTTAATTTTTTTCAAAACGGCGCCCCATAAAAATTATCTTCCTGAGCTGGAAGATAAACAAATTCATAGAAATCAAATACAAAAATTGATTTTTCTGTTCCCCGAAGCGTTACGCTTGATTAGTTATGTTACGATGAGCAAGAAGATGTTATTTTAACGTGGATTGCTGGTTTGTCAGTTATTTGTATGTTTTGACGAATAACATAATATGTTTTACCCGAAGTTTAAATAGAAATGCTTAAAACTGGGCTGTTTCGCTGTTGTCATGTTACAAGAAATATTCAGTTAATGACGGTTGGTTTTTCGACGTCACAACAGCATTTCTCAAAGAATATCAACAACCGTAGACGTTGGGCAAGTCCTGAAAAATGGAAGGAATTAAAAACAAGCACAGGAAAAATTCCCTGGCAACCCAACATACCTTACACCAAGGAAACAGACCACTTTTCAGAGGAAGAAGCTTACAAAGGAATGTACGACTACCTTGCCATACTTGGCGATGATGTCACATTGCAACCAAAACTTTTTTGCAAGGGTCCCGCTCACATCAGAGGCCATAATGAATCTGAATTAAAACGACTTTTGCAAAAACGTCGAATGTTGGGATATAGAATGCACATTGAAGATTTAGATGCTTGTAACAAAAGAATCCGATATCTTGTAAGAGAAAAGCAGAAGAAGGAGGGATTTTAATTACAACAATTATTTAGGATTTGCATTTAAATAATCTAATTTTTGTGCCCGTGTTAAGTTTCTCGGTGTTACAGATTCACACCTTTTCAAGTTGTGACCATCATAAAAGCATTAAATTCACACTTTACTTTTGCGCTCTCCAAAGTGACAATTCCCTCACCCCCTTTAACATGTTGTATGACTTGTCCAGATTTGCTCATTTAAGGTAAGTTGCAAGTTTAATTTGTCATTTAACAAAACATCAGCTTTGCAACTGGAACCAGGCAAAATATGGGTGAAAGCAGTTTAATAGGTGAGTTACTTTATATTCTCAGCTTGCTTTAAACCTGTTAGTTAATATTTTTCACTTTATTACAGTGATTGAATGGATGAAATTTTTTAAAGATGCCGGAATTCCAAAAGGTCTTGGTTCAAAATATTCTGTGCTGTTTACTGACCACAGGTGGGAAAAAATGTTGCCAAACTTGGTGAAATGTTAAAGAGTGTTTTGTTTTTGCTAGAATAACAAATGATCTTCTCGGTGATTTGACTCGGGAAATATTATCAGACATGGGAATAAAGGTGATGGGTGATGTAATTGCAATCTTAAAACAAGCAAAAGTTGTCTCCGAACAGGTAGTCGGAAACGTTCTTGTTTTATGTTGCAACAAATTTACGGTTGTTTTATTTCAGTTAAACAGAGAGAAAAACTCAAAACTTTTGGATGGGAATTATTCAGCCAGGGAAAGTCCAAGTAAGTCTATCTTGTTCTGTTGGAAATTATGATTTACATTTTATTCTGGTTGTTTTGAAGATGGAGGAGCATCAAAGGTTAAGACAATAACCAAGCAACAAAATTCCCCAAAGAATCGAACCAAAGAAGTTGCTTCAGGTATTTTTTGACATATTCCTATTCGTCCTAATATTTGAAATATTACCTTTAGTTAAAACATAAATTTTTACAGTTTCATTTTGATAAATAAAAGAGTTAATATTCACAAACTTCATATAATGGCTCGTTTTATAGAGTTTATGTTTAAAGCAGGATCATCGAGTCCACCAACTTCAGTGTTCAACAGACTTGGTGAGGATCCACCGACACCGGAATCCAGCGGAGTGTTCAATCGTCTTGGGGAGCCCGTTGCCAAGACAACAAGCATCAGCGAACCACAACAAAGAGTTTCCAGGATAAAAGTTGTTAAGAAACCCACAAAGCAAGCAAGTCCGGTCAAGCGTAAAAGTGCATTGGAGAGGTTGGGGCCAGAAAAGTCAGATAACGTGATTGAAAGTAAACAGCGAAAACTAGTAACAGCTCCTGCCAAGACTGTCATTGTCAAAAAACTTTCCACAAATAAAATTCCTGAAATTAAAACGGGAGAAAGTTCATCAGAACCAGTCCAAGTAGTAAAATTCCGTGCGTCATCTTTAAACACTCAAAAACTTCTTGCAAAAGAAAATCCACCGTCACAAAAGACGGCCAACATCATGAAGCGACTCGGAGCAAAAGTAACTAGCACTACTCCCTCCAGTGGCTCGGGAACGTCAGTGAAAATTATTCGCAAATCTCTACCCCTGAAAATGAAGCAATCTCCCCCCAAATATTCTCGACTACAAATGAAAACTCCACTGGGGAGCAGAAAACTGACGTCAAAACCGATTTCAAGCAATCATGTGTCAAGCACGACATCCGCGGGAATATTCAAGGGTGGAGCTGCTGCAGAATCTGAAAGTGTTTTCAACAGACTTGGCAGGAAATGATGAAATCTGCACCAACTTATTTGCTTAGAAATAAGCTCTGTCTATAGAAATAGTTGTGTATTTTGGTTGAGGTTTTTATGTCGTTTTAAGTAAAATAAACAACAGATGCAATAACGTGAATTGTCATGTTGGACGAAAAAACGGCCCTTGATAAAATGGGAATGCTAAAAATAAATAGTAAAAGATATAGAAGCGCTTAATCGTTATTGTGACGTCACACTGGAAGTAAGCTCTAATCTTTTCCTTGAGAAAGACCTCCCAACGGTAAATCCCCCGTCAGCTTTCTTCAAGGGTTTTCCTCTTTTTCTCCTGAGCAATTTTCATGCGCAGGAGGACGGCGTTCTCGAAGTCATCGTGCTCGCTAGATGGCGCCGCTGCGTCGGATTTCTAAACAAAATGCCACAAATATTTATTAAACGCGAAACAATTTGAGGATGATGAGGTTTTACGCGAACTTAGCAACAAGAAGCAATCGAGAAGTGCAGAATACTTCACACCTGCCGAGCAACTGAAACAGTTCCTTGGGGAACCGAATCCAACTGGAGGTAAAACTTATCACGAATTTTCACTACATACGTCACATGCACGTGATCACCGTGCAGTGTTTTCATCTGTGCAACCGTGACGTCACATACTCGGCAATAGGACTCGATTAAGAGATAAAACTAGAATATTGACAATGAGAATTGCATTGCTTCAGGCGACCAGACAATTGCTGTCTGTTTATTCACAATGGTTTCCTATATTTTTTTGGCATTTTGCAAATTGTAGGATTTATTCAACTCACGAGAAAGTTAATCTCACGAAACAAAAATATTTTACAAATTATTGATATTATTGGAACTTGTTCAAGAACGTTGTTTACGTGGATGCACGTGGTTTGTTGCCACCCATTGATAATTTCCACCATTGGTGAAACTCTTGCACAGACAATCAAAACATCTTTCCCGCCAATTCTCCCACCATTATGACTCACAATAAGATCTCAATCAATTAAAAATAAAAAAACAGGTTTACACGCATGGATGAGCACAGGCGTGAGATGATTCACGAATTTTTATGATCAAAATATCGGTTGAAAACAAGATTGTTATTCATGATGAAGGTGGGAGAAATAAACAAACTTTGAAGCTTTTACAAATTCACATCGGTTCGATGTAAACTCATGCGTTTAACTTTAAACGTGGTTCGATTTCATGAAAATTGTGACGTAATCCACTTTTCGCCCCGAAATATCCAGTAATCAACTTCACGTTTAGTCATAGCCTCGTAAAGACGTCAGTTTAACAACAGAAACTCCCACAAGTTGCAACTGCATGGCTTGGAAGATAGGAATAACTCTGGAAGTCACGTGACAGACCGCTGAAGGTGAGGCTCCGCATATCTGGAATTCCAACCACATAAAAACGACCTTAACTACAACATGGCAACAACACGTGCTTTCAAGGTCAACACTCGCTATTAGATGCCTGTTATCGCACCACACCTCGTGCTTTCAAGGTCATAATAAGTAACATCACGAGTTAAGACAAAGTACGTTTCTTGTCAAAGAATTTCAAAATGCAGCCGTGTTATTGGAAACCTTTTGAAATTTTATTGGAAACCTTTTTGAAATTTGTTGTAAAATCCCATTGTCACGTGACAAGCGCAGAAGGAAACCGGCCGAATGCTCGGTCACGGTCTAATGCGCCCGTTTCCCTCACACACAAAATGAGACGAGGATGAGGGTAGGGGGGGTTATACCGGGATCTTTCAAATATCTCGCCCTAAATTACGCGACAAAATTCGAAACCATTGTCTGTGGCGGATGAATTCAACACCAACCGCGGATATTAAAATTCGCCGGTCACAGACTTCGTTCCCGGCCAACTCGTCACAAAACCAGAAAAACTTTCGAACCACCTGAATGTGAAACCACGTGATGGCACGGATTTGTTTTCTTCTCGACGTGAACTTCGTGCGATAATAAGTGGAAGCTCGGAGTACTTGTAAAGTGGTTTCACCCAACTGGTTCGATCCGCTTGTAAACAAATGTGTTTACCAGATAAATTACAACGAATTTGGTTTTTGTAGAAGTGGCCCAAGTGCAACTGCTCGTCAAATACGGCAATGACTCATATGTGTCAACGATATTCCCTAAAAAGCTTTGCTATAATTCCATTTCAAAACATCGCCAGTATACAAAACAATTGTTACGTCACAAGAGGAATGCAGACGACACGTGGGAAGGCTGACTTCAATTATAACACATCTGTAGGTGTATTGGCTTTTTAAGGCGGCGTAATTAATCGCACGACGTTCAATTAAATGAAAGTGGATCGAGTCAACATTCGAGAATTTCACAATTCTTCTCACGTTGTTTCGGGGAGGAAATTTTCAGCCGGGAGACATCAAGTACGTTTTGCGCAGAACAAATCAAACATATTTGTAGTTTAGTGAGAATTTGGTAAACGTTAGTTTTGACCGAAGGTGGATGAAACTTTACACGAGGACGAGCAAGAGAGCCGACTTAACAGGATTCGATAAAACAACAAATCTGCAACGTGTTGTGTTGTTGAAACAACTGCTGGTATTTTTCAAAATCCTTCATCGCCTCACAAGGAGTTGCTAAGGATCAAAATGAAAACTTTATGTTGCAAAAATTAAACTTATTAAAGAAACCCATAGGGATGATGACAGACCTTTTTACTCCATAATGTACAGATCCTGCTTTAACCACTTACAAATCCACATTAAAAGTGTTTCAATGTGATTATGGCGCACCCTAACCTAATGCACACATTTACCCTAACCTAACTTTAATATCCAACCCATGAAACACGGTGGGTCGATTACATCGTTGCTTGTTTATCTTATCGGATGATCTCCGCGTTTATTTTAACAATCCGATAAGATCTTGCGATGCATAACATTATGTCTGAAACATGGTACGTACTTAATATTGCCCGGAATGCGATAAAACGTCGAACAGTAGATGGAACGTAGTTACCATAACTTCGTCTCAAAGTTGTCGTTAGAGTTTTGAATCAATAAAAACCAATCAAGTAAAGTTTTCATGTTAATTTTGATGGCGCGATTGAAGAAACAATATGTTACCCGTTAAAGAGCACGACAGACACCAATCGTCCTGAGAATAGCTAAGTGTCACTCACACAATTTTTTAAAGGATTAACTTTAACCAAACACAGAAGCATGTGACCCGTGACGGTGACCCAGGTGTTATGACAACCGGATGTGCACGCAAGCATGAAAACTATGTGATACTTGTGCAGTGATGCATAACGAGCATGAGCCTGCAAAGTTTTTTCAACGACAAAAAGTTTGTGTAAATTAACACACACCGGCCTTGGTAGGAAATTGTGACATCATCACATCCAACTTCTCATACACCGTCAACATAACCAATATTTAACGCCTCAATCTTTGCAAAAATACGCGGTCAGTATCCGAGATATTACATTAATATGTAAATGTGGAAAGCACAAATATGTTATAATTGACTTGAATCGACCGGGCTGTGTGGGCGGTTGCCACGCAACAAGCTCGTCGTGAGCAGGCAGAAATAACTGAGACCCAGTGAAGCGTGAATTAATTTAACACGAAGAAAAACATTGCCAGACGCCAGTGTCTTCAAACCCAGTCATGCGTAACGTCACACAACAATGGCAGGTGGCATGTGACGTCACAATGATCAACAGAACGGCACGCGAATAAACCGACATCACGTGATGTAGAACCGACAAGGAGCAAGATTACTGCATTAAGTCGGGAAGATCTCCGTCAAACGTTGCCTCGGCAACCAACTTATATCGGGTATAATGGGAACCCCCCCCTCCCCAGTGCTAAACAATGCGTCTAAACGAAAATGTCCGGTAACTTGTTGCCAACATTAGTGCAACCATCCCAATGCAAGAACTTCTGTGAACACGAAATATGTCGGTTAAAAAGTTCGCGTCTTCACAATGCGATTGTTGCTAAAAATCAATGTTTTCTTGTTTATTACGTCACAAAGAATCTGTACAAAATTACCAAAATGTAAATATCAATGAAGATTACACAGAGATGGCAACAACATGGCAAACAACAATAACACATGATCAATTCTACAACGCGTAGTTGGCTCACAAGAAACAGTGTGATGCAATAATCAGGCTTTATTAACAGTTCAATGAATTAACCATGAAGTCATAATGCACGGTGTATGACGTATCAAAAGACACTTTTATTTTAAACCGTTCCCTCGACTGACGTCATAGTAGGGAGAGACAATGGAGTGAGTGTTCTTGATGTTCGAGAAACCGATAATCGTTTGTTGCGCAACAAACACGGTTAACGCAACAAGCTGAGCTAACCGTAAAACCTAATTTTCAGGCGGTTACAAATTTTATTAAGTAAGTTGAAACTATATTTAGCATTACAATGGTTGAAGCAGGGGTCGTTCAACCTCCAGTCTGTTCACATGTTCAACACGCCCACTTGTGGCACGACAACACACTCAGGGTGGTTTCGTCAAAGTATTCAAAGTAAATGTTATTGAATCCATTGAACTTTCAACGTCACATTATGGGAAGTTGTTCAACTTACGATCGCTGTCCGCCATCCAAACACAGTCACTAACTCAAAATAAGGTCAGTCGCGATCAGCAACCTTTTCACTTCACTCAAACCATATTCGGGAACGACACATTGTTACGTCACACATGCAAACGCGGCGCCCGGAAATCGTGATTATTACGCCACAGTGGACTTTGTGAGCGTGGAAAGCAGATTATTAAGTAGGTTGAGACTGCAGCACCAATGAATTACTTTGACAAAAAGAAATGTGAAATTAGCAAGAATGAAATCTAACAAACGTTAGATATACATGAGGATTCGCTTCGACGTTTTAATATTTTGTTCAATCGATGTTCTTAATTACTGAATTCTATTTATTGTCACAACAGAGAAAGATCTTTAGCTTTGAAAGCCAGTGTGAAGTCAGAAAGGTGCATTGTGACGTACTTCCTGTTTGATTGCAGTGGACAGGAAATGTACCTGCCATCTGATACGCAAGCGATAGCTTTTGTCTACGTCACAGAAGTTGCTTGTGTTTTTAACAACGTGTCGTTTGTGACGTTTTACTTGCAATGAATTATGCAGGGAATTTGGGCGTCCAATGTTCCCGTGTGCTGGTTTATCTATTGCTGGCAATATTACAACACGGTCTATTACAATAGCTTAAACCAACCAACCATACGTCAACATATTTCGATATCATCAAGCTGAGGTAAAACAAATAATCCGCTCCAATCAAGTGAAACCAAAATTGACACAATAACTTAATTCGTTACTGATTAACTCGCAGTGTGACGTCATAAAGCGTTGGTGGACATTTTACTGGACATTAACGAAAAGAACTTCCGGGATAAATTATTACGTCACAAACCAAGAATACAAAAGGTTGATTATTAGGTTTAACAGACGACAAACAATAACTTACTTAAAGTAAAGTGTTAGAATGGCAAACTCGGTCGAAGCCAAACAACAGGAAACGATCAACATGGAATGAAAGTTGGGTTTGTTCGAGCGCTACTTGGTCCTATTTAAGTTTCCAGCTGGGAAAACAATGTCGGCATTCAAACAAATTGACAAAAACTTTGTTCGAAACCTTGCAGCGAGTGACGTATATTCAAGTTTTGCTGTAGTGAAATAATAACTTTTTCAATTTCCAACGAATATTATCCTTCTGTTACGTCACAAGGTAAATTATTACGTGAAGCACGATAACAATAACCAGGCTCCGCCCTTATCTCTGCTTATTATCGGCCAACTTCAACAATGCGATAGTGTTTTTTTGACCCGAAGTAACCCCGAGTCCATGACGTAACAAGGAAGCGACTGTGACATGGGAAAGATAGAAGTTCAATGCAAACCTGTAGCTTAATAACGAACCCGCAATAAACCCGGTATGTTATCGTTACTCGTGCAAACTTAACAGCATTGTTGAAGTCATTTACAGTGAGGTCGTTTACTGTGAGGTCGTTTACTGGTTATGTGAAATAGCAAAACGTTCGGAAAACTACTATTCGCTAGGAACCACTAAATGTTTGAAAATAAACAACTTCACAAATTTAAAACGAAACCGGTTGCCTAGCAGAGAACAAATATTCTCAAACACGAGGCAGCGGGGTTAATTGTGACGGACGATGTTTGGAGTGGCTGGGTGGGCAAACATAGACATCATAATCATCACAAATCTGATTTCTATGGAGGGATTATCTCCGGACAAACAAACTGATTCGGTCGGTTGTGTCACCATGTTGGGGGGTGATTTCACACCAAGTTTGAAACGTTTTCGAGTTGATGTGAAACAAATGTTTGCTGTTCAGGTGTAGACAGAGTTTACAAAGCAAACACACAACGTTGGCTGAATCAATATTGCTTTCCAGTATAAATGTCAGCATTAATTAACCCAGGCTTAGACAACACAAACTCTGGATGACGTCATTTACTTTTGGTATAGTTTTATGCGAGGAATAATTCGTCAAGCGTTATTTATTAACAATGTCAACGCCAACCATCTTCAAAATTTAATAGTTCTGCTATATTAGCTACTGGAAATCCGGTAACAGTCGCGCCATATAATAATGTGCAATGGAAGAAAGGTGTCAAAATTTTATTTAAATAATTGACTTTTGTCAGTTAATGTGCAAACAGCTTGAATTATGCATGGGTTTGATCAGGGAGGGTTCTGTGTAGTTGTGAGTTAAAGGGAACATCACGTAGAAAATTCATTTATTCGCTTCCGATTTACTTGCAACACAAATATTTGACCTTGAGTTGGAATTCGCTTTTCTGTTCGTTTAACACGTGACTGTATAACGGTTATTTTCAATCCGGGACTTCACAATCTTGCAGCTTAGCAACAAGGAGTCAAAATAAGTATTTCGCCCAAGGTCAAAACTAGCTGGGTCAAATTCCAACAGGCGCCAGCCTAATGTTTCAAAGCACACAAACAAGTCAAACAATTAACTCATTCTAGAATTACCTGACGGTCGCACACATAGCAGATTATCCCACCGCATGATTTACCTAATGTTTGTTCACAGTAGCGCATTATAACTTGTCTATGATGAAACAATCGACAAACAATCAAGTTTATGCAGCATTTCTGCAAGCAAGGTCACACGACACCTCGCGTGCAGCCAAGCGTGAACAATTGGTTCAAGTGTTTCTGGTTTGTCAAAGCCATTGTGATGCAACATTCGAGTTTGTGTGACCGAATAAGGAGAGGGACAACAGCTTTTTTCCCAACCTCCCGGGCACGAAAGCTGGTTGGGTTCCCACATAACTGAGGGTTTATGAAGGTTGGGTGATGGGTGTTGATCGGTTGCTCGTTAAGGCTGCAGAAATTTAAGGAAGTTTAATCAAGTCACGACTTTTTACGCAACCGTTACATCCGCATAATTCTCACCACTTTTACTTGCTCAAAATATCGTAGTTGTGAGGTCACAAAGGCCACGTGTGACGACATAGAAAGAAAAAGGAGCAGTCTCGCCAAAACAGGGCAACGTGACTTATTCGAATTTGTTTTCAACCTCCACGACGTCACGCACACGTGACAAAGTGCAGGTCGGAGAAGCTGAGAACAGTTCGAAGGCAGGCGAGCTATCGGAAAGAGATATTAGGGTTAATGTCGACCAACTTGACCCTTAGTAACCCCTGGCTTTACAACTACTGTGGATAATTTACTTGAGGTCGTTGAGATGTGTGAGTTGTACGGACATCAGGGTTTCAACTTGGCAGGTCAACAAACAAATTATTTGTTTGCCACAGGAAGTTTAATTCCACTCAAACTTCCTGGCAAAGTGTCAGAATCACCAACAACACAGAGCGGCGCCAGGTGCGAACAAACATAAGAAAAAAAGGGGGAATTCTGCTTCCATCCGCCTCCCGATGCCAGCTGTGAATTCCCACAGCGCCTCCCAAGATCGATATTAAAGTTGGGAAGGTTGAGTTGGAAGTTGGTGAAACAAGTGTCATTTCTGTTTAAAGTTTCAGCTGAGCGGACAGCTTTTATTTGTTTAGTTTCCGATATTGTAAGCGGTAAGCTGGTGTTGAAGAATCCATTCCGATTGCTTTCGTGTAATGTTAGGTAGTGGCAACCAACAATTTGGTAAAGTGGTAAATTACACCCTGGTGTAGTTGGGTGTTGCGAATATAGGGTTGAATATGACGTAAACTCGTCTAGACGCGGTTCAATGATTCGCCCGTCCCCCGCTCACGTTAAGAATGCGGAATCAACATCTGGGGCTGCACACATCGGAGTGCATAACGTCAATATAGTGATGAGATACAACCTGTTGTTCAACAATTACCCAACCGTGACGAAGGTCACAGCAGAGCAAGGTCAAGTTCCAAACTCTTACTCGATAAAATCCATTACGTCATCCTTTCGACGCAATTCCCGCCGCAGAACAAGCGTTGCCACGGTAACCACAGTCAGTCACGCGCGAACTGCGACGTCATAATGGAAAACAATGATGCCGTTCGAATCCCCAGGGAAAGGGCGGGCAACGATATCCGCGGCAGGAAATTGAGTCGAGACTGTCAGTAATTTACAACGATTCACGTTTAAAACCTGCCGCAAAAACACGAGTGCGTGTGAACAAAATGGTATTTTTGTGTTTCAGCAGAAATGTAAACAGCGCTAACCAAGCACGTGATTCACACAAACAATCCGAACGTTCCACTGCGATTCATTATTGTCTACGATCGATTATGTCGTCATAAACCCCAAGTGAGCTTGGGTGGATATGGATAGTCAGCATTCAACATGGTATCATGCAGTGTAAGCAGCGAATATTGCGAACTTGTTAAATTTGACGTCAGCAATCAGTGTTGAAAGTTTGGTCGTAAAACAGCGAGTGCTCGGCTCGGCGTCAGCATTGTCCACATTATATAATTGTTACAACTGAGTTCGTTGAGTTGTTTAGGGGTGTGTCTGTTTATGAACGCAGTCATTTGAAAGTCAAGAGGAATCCGGGCATGTTACCTGTGCTTTCTGTCGCTGAAATAATTGTATTTTACGAAAGTTGAAAACGAAGTTTACGTGTTGATAATGAGTTATAAGTATTGAACCAGATTTAGTGTAGCCAACGTACGCGTGATTAACCGCAAGGCTCGTACCAGGAAAACCTTTTTTATGCATGAAGTCGCGCCGTTCTGTCGCTCCACAACAAGCTTGATCCGTTCGCTGGAGGTGGTTTTAATGTCAGGCCCCTCAGGACATCAAAGCAAGCGATAATTAACGTTCTCCAAAGCGCAAGGACCCGTTGGACAGCTGGGCAGTCGTGGAAGCGGTCGTGAAGTGGTTCGTGGTAGTCATAAGCTCGGACAGAGTTTGGAAAGTTTAACCGACAAATTCAGGTGTGGAGTTCAAATGGAAATGAGGATTTGGTCGCATATGATTGTCGTTAGTTTAATCGTTTCAGTCGTCGTTGTTGTTCTGATTGATTGCAAGTCGTCAGAGTATGTGTTATGGTTTGTTGGTTTACTACACTGCATGTGTGGATGTGAGTACATGAGGTTATGTGAGCGAAATGTTGATAAATGAGAGACTTGCCATAAAACGTGCAGCGGAAATTCTTCCCCAACAACACGGGGTAGAAATGTGAGAAAGTCGACACTGATATCGTGCGAAATCACCAACGTTTTTGCTGCTGTCAGTAAACGTCACAAAGACATCAGTGACTTAACAATTGGCAAGTCTACTTACATATTGCGTTACAATAAACAAAATCACTCCGTACACTGCCAGAGGTAATATTGCGTCATAAAGACTTATCAGCGGAAGGCGTTGTTAACAAGTGACTTCTGGAAGCGCGAGATGTTTGATTGTTTAGTTATTTCCGAACGAAGTAAAGATAAGGAACACGTTTTACATCAGGATGTAACTGGAGGACGTTTTTGAAGTTGGTGTGACCCCTGAGGGAAGGTTGAACTCCACACAAGTTTACGAGCATTTCAGTCCCGGTTGCTATGCAAGTCAGGGTTGCTATGCATTATACATGAGATATTGCGAGTGCAGATGCTTCCAATTACTCGCCTAGACGCTGAAAGTTAATTAGCGGGAATTATTCCCTTTAGACAGAAAGTTCATCTCGTACGATTGTGGTTTGTGTGGGTGCGATTGTATCCAAACATAAATTCGACAAAAGCAAATCTTCGGTTAATTTTGTTGTTGTCACGTCACAATTAAACACAAGAATGAAGACGAGAGGATTTCTGCATCGCGACATGTCAGTTGTCAAGTGCTTGGGCCGTAAATAATCGTAAACGTCAGTTGAAGCACTTAAACCTCTGTCGGCGGTTTGCTGGGAAAACTTGTGCAGGATTTATCTGCCTAGTCGTCACGCTCGGTTGGTTCCAAAACCAAACTGAAGTTAATTAACAACATTTTGCCGAAAATTTGTTGGAGAAAGTTTATTACCAGCAATGACCGAGGAATATTGGGGTTACCCGAATTACATTTTCGTTTATTTGTGAGGAAACCTGGTCTGCTTCGAGTGACTTCAACTTTTAAACGTAAGGAGAAAAACCCTTGTTGTGTGAAGAACGTGACGATTGTCTGCTGTAACAAATCTACCTCCAAATATGGGATTGAAGTTTTCAACATGAGAAAGTTGGACGATGGATTTTTACTGGATTAGCTGAGTCAGGGGATTATTAAAGCGATGACGACAAAACTTGCGGTTTTTCATCACAAAGAAGTTTAAAACGTTCAGAAATTTGAAATTATGGAATCCAGTTTATGGCAATTGCTGTTTGTAATAAATATCTGTAGTTAAATATTATGTATCAGAACTTACTTGAACCACAGATTTTGAAAATATTTCTATATTTACCTTAACTTCTGGGACAAATATGTTTGAAGATAAATGCAGTGAACCCCCCTCGTGCTGTGGTGTGGTTACATTGGAGGGAGGAAAGTGTGGTAATTTGCCTCATCAAAATATCTGGCGAGCCAGGCAGCTTTAGACTGAGATGTGAGAGAATTTAAAACTGAGCCCCGGGCTGTGTTGCGTGCAAACTCGCGAACTAAATCTAGATTTAACGCAAAGGCTCGCGTCGTATCATTTGCAGCAAACACAAAACCTATCGCCTTTTTTCCTTGTGACGCAACAATGCACACCCGCCCACTCTGGCCCGCGGCTTCGACGCCATCATTCTTTGTTGTGTTCGCTTCGAGTCGCCACGTTTCAAAACCAGTCAGCGCGAGTTGAAACAATCGTTGGTTCCTCTTTCTGTTTAAATATCACGATTGTGAGAAAACAGGTGTAGTGAGGTTTCCCTATACGAACCTTATGTGAATTGGGAGACGAGGTTTGTTTATAGTATGGACCACAGAGGGTAGAAATCTTATTCAAAACATCACGGAAAGCTTGTTTTGATGCAAGTACGAATAAGTATTGAAATGTTACGCAGTCACGTGTTCACCATATTTGACGAAGACAGACTCGTCTCAATTCAAACTTGTCGTTTTATTCAAACAGATTTAAACCAGAGCACTGAATTAAATTGAAAAACATCACTCGTTTGGATTTATTCAATTGCCGGAAAACATCGACGCCATTCAAGCGAATAACCCCAACTTCCTGACAAATCGATCCGTGTTTTCGTGGCAAGATATCTCCAGCAAACTGTCAAACTGGCTAGCACGATCTTTGCTCTCACTAAGGGCTCTCAGCGCAGAAAGAAACATCTGGAGGGGTACAAGATGCCGGCAAAGACACCGATCTACTTAAAGTCGGGCGGCGGGAAAAATGGGCAAGCGAACGGGAAGGGAGGTAAAAAACTTCGGGAACTTCTTTCAACCGACATGATTTCCCCTCCCCTGGGTGACTTCAGACACATGGCTCATGTTGGACGAGGTGGTGCAGGGGATATGTTCGGGGATACATCATTCCTTCAGGTTAGATGTTGGAGTTAGAACAAGGGATAGAAGGAGTATGTCACTATACAAGCCATAAGTCATTGTATCAGTTCAACATAAGCCATACAATATTGAAATCAAGGATGCAACATTGTGAATTTTAATGACGTAACGCCATGTTTCTCATGCAGAAAAAACTTGCTGCGTCAGAAAACGTGACGTCACAACAAAACGACGATAGTGTTCCCAAGGTTGTAGCAGAGGGACTGGCCACTATGCGGCGCAACGGCAGTTTGCCAAAAAAAGTAAAAAAGAAACAGAGAAACTTAAGGTAATTGTGAACAAAGAAATATTTGCGTATGATGTCATAATGGCAAAGATTATCCTTCAAAGAATGGGAGAAACTAGTAATTAGAAGCTTCTATTGTTCGGCAATAAACCCGTTTCGCTCGAACCTTGTCACTTAACAATGGAGTTTTGTTTACGAGATAATGGCACACGTCTGTGACGACATAACGAGGTTTACGTGTCGCGCGTGTAGTGGAATGTGGCGATTGTCGCTTGGGGCGGTATCCGGGTGATATATGTAAGTGCAAACCCCGTGCGATGTTTACAACTGTTTGAAGCCTTGGTTTATTTGTTTCTCATAGCACTCCAGATGAGAACAGTGTGAAGGCAGATGTAAAATCTCTATCAACTCAATCATACGATGGATACGGACCCATGGAATCTCCCATCCTACAATCTGCATTCTCTCTCCCACTTCTCAACCAACAAAGCACATCCTCCCCTTCATCGCCCACTAGTGACGATGGAAAGAAATCGAAGAGTAAGAAGACGATGAACAACAACTGTATCAGCAATGGTAAAACACGAAGCCACGAGACCGGGTTGGATAATATCCCAATAACATCGACACCTAATGTTGTGGTGGATGGACCTCCTAAACCACGACGTATCATGTCCGATGGAGACGACTCCGCATTGGGTAACGGCAATCACGTGGTTGGCAACGGCATGCCAACCGACAAACTGAGTCCACTCAGACGCTCATCTGAGGTCTACACCCAAAAACCCGACGGTCTCCTGCCGGCAGTCGCATACAGTGACAATACCTCCCTATCAGAGGGATGGGAACTTGACCTTGGCGCGTCCTTGATGGATGACGTCATGGGAATAATGGACAGGATTGAGCTGTAACCTCCCAATCAAGCGATAAACTTAAATCGGATTATGCCCGGCGCCGAGGATGACGTACGTCGGTGAGCCAAGTGTGTTTCGGCGGAGATTGGGACAGCGAAAGTCGGCGTCGAGCGTCTAGGAGGCGTGGTGTTCTTATTTATGTCGCTTATCGGTTTTAATCGGCGCTAAATTGAAACTAATCACATTTTGTGGATCGAAAAATCATTAACCTTATTTTGTTTTTGGCGTCATAACAAAACAACGTTTAATCGAAAAACGCAGTAGAACTTTTACGTCACACACTACGTAATCAAACAGTGTTGTAGTTGTGGGGAAAACCCACTCTAAAAAGTAGATGTTCAGTTCCTCTGCTGAAACGCTGCCTAAGTGACGTAACAATTGTTATTGTTGCAAACAATGCAAACGCGATTCTTGTCTATTTCGTTTCTATTATTGTGCATATTTGCGAAAAATAAAGCGAAACATATTAATGTTATTTGTGTGGTTCAGTTCCAACATATGCCATGGACCCAACGACTACAGCTAGTTGTATGTCTGCCCTTATTGAAAGAACACACGTCATACGATTTCACGGGTTATATTGCGTTAAGCAGGTGATATTCCATGGGAAAGGGGGGTATATTAAGTTCGGTTGAGTTTGCAAGCAATCAAGCAAAGCCCACAACACCAACTTACTCCACAATCTCAGTTCGGATCGAACAAGTTCAATTCGGAAATACTTATTTCACTGGACATTTTTTCAGGTAATTAAGCTGGAAACTATTCTTGCTACATTTGGGGATTATTTGTGTTAATCCCACATACGTGCGGTTGTCCAACTGTTAAAAGTACGAAGAATTTAGTTTAGAATATCAATGGTCGACAAAATAAGAACAAGTGAATGAGGTTCTGCATCCACGACATTCAATCAAACTTTCTTCACAAGCAACGACCTTCTGTACTCAGGCACGAGCATTCAGGATGCCACACTCAGGTTGTTATCCCTGATTCCACCAAAACCAAATTTGAGCAGAAGTCCAAACCTTCGCGTGCAATGTGACGAAACAAGAGGGGGCATTGTTTGCCAACAATCGACCGACCGCGACCAACCCGATAACTGCGCCACGCTTGAGTGACTTAACGTAAAGTTCTAGAATTACGATGCTTGTCTGAAAGGTTAGCGGGGTCTTATGGGGGGGGTAGAGGAGTTGAGAGGGGAGGGGCTTCTAGCAAAACTATTCAAAGCATTTGATGAAGTTGTAACGGTCTGTGAACGTTATGATATTCCACAACATGGGATATTTGGGTTGTGAGAAAGTCACGCAAGTTCCTTCTCAACATCCTGGAATAATTCATCGAATCACCCTCAGTTGTATTTGAGACACAAACATTTACTTAAAACAGTTTAAACAGGAGGTTGCACCCTGTAACCTGATTTCATTTCAATAATTTGCTTTTGAGCGGTTTCAAAACAGCATTTAATATTTTGCAGAAGATGTTCGGAAGCAACCAACCGTGACGAGGAGCGGAAGTTTTCTATCGAAATAAGTCTGGTTTTATTCGAGCGTTGAAAGGTTGGACGTGATTATGAGCTTGAGGATGTTGGGATAATTCCGCACACATCAACACTATAACAATTAATCATAAGTTGGAGGGTTGGGAAAGTTTCTGCACACGACCATGTATAAAGCATTGTGGTTTCAGGTTTGACGTAAAACACACCTTGCTCGGTCGCAACCTTGAGGGTTTTGTTCGAACACACATAACTCGAGGTAAGCGCGGGTGGAACACCAACATCTCACAACCCAAGATTAACAGCTTTCACTTTACTGTGTGTAGTGAAGCGGAACGTAGCCACCCGTTTGTTTTTCCGGAGGCCCGAAACCGAACACGGTTGGGGGGTTAAAGATAGAAATCAAACACCATCCCGCATTCAGGAACACAAACACAGGGGGGTCGCAAATGGGGGGGGAGATATTCAGAAGATTTTCCTATTTCAGACATTGTAAAAATCGTTGCATATCCAGTTACCCTCCCTCATTGAAATCCCTCATCCACTTCACGATGATTAACGGGAATCTAAACAAGATATTCCCCCATAACAGAAGGGCAAAGAGATCCGGGGAATAAATACCACAATTTCTTCCACCAGCGTTAAATACGTGACGAGGTTCAGTTGAAAGTACGCGGCACCATTAAGTCAAACTGGCAACTGAACAAACACGAAAAGTACATTTTCCAACCACAAGGTTCGTGCAAGGGTTCGACCTCATGCACTTATCTCCACTGGTAACGAAACCCCACGATATCTACAGAGGCGTCGGGCGAGGAACCCAACACGTGTTTCCACAACACTGGCGGGAATCTCAAGGTCACCCGCATGACTCGATCAAGGTCAAACTCTCACTCCTCGTGTCTGACTGCGGTTGTGCCGCAAATAAACTTGCAACTTTTTTATGAAGTTCAAGGCGGGGGGTAAATCTGGTTTAAAAATCGTTTGCCACAAAAGTTAAAAACTATTAGCGAGCAAGTTGTAAATAAATTCGTAAATTCTGTTGAGAATTGAAGTGAAAAACGTCAGAATCAGCATTTTTGGAACAAGTGCAGTTAACACAAAACCTTTGTAACCACGGAGCTCGAAAACATGTTGGTTGACGAAGCTCAGAACGCGATTCGTACATTAAAAGTCAAACGAGTTCAAAGATGTTTATCGTTGACACGCGAACACCGATAAGTCGAACAACAAGCACGATTTCTCCGCATAATGCAACAAATTATCCGGATACAATTTAAACTAGAACAAAAAGTTTTCAAACCATGGTTTCTGAGATCAACTGCTCTGTTTTGGAAATTTAATGAAGATCTTCTCGATCAAAACTTTTCCGTGTTCTTATTGACAACACCGTGAAAAATAGTCTGCAGCATTCCAGCATATGATGTATTTATACACAAGGATTGTTTTTAGAACATGTTTCAGTGAAAGAAAACGCGCCAATTTACTGCGCCAGGAAGAGGAAACCACGATAACAACATTTTAATGTGGGGACTTCCCCGCATAGTTATGTGTTGAGAATGAAACTCCCAATAACATCTTACTTGATGCAGAGATAACAAGCAGGAGGGTGTGAAGGATCAGGTAAACATGGTCATGCTGAAAACGGGCCCGACATAACTGTTTTGTTATTTTCCGACGGAAAACAAAATATAGACGACATCCGCGCAACCATAAATTCTCACCAACTCGACAGAAATTCACAGGATTTGCGCGAATCAAGTTTCGTGAGATTGATTCAGGGTCGCCTCCCGTTTGTTAGCTTGTGGGTTTTCTACAGCATCGGCCTTCATTGAAAGGTGCTGAGCCAGAGGCTACGACCGTCCTAAACCATGTGATCCACCCGCTTGTTTGTGATCGCCATCAACAGATTAAGCGGAAAATCCGCAACAACCTGAGATTTTTAAACAATTTCCAAACGCGGTTTCTTCGATGAAAACTTTTCGCCCGGCGTCGCGGATTACAAGAAATCTACAACAAAAATTCGAATCGACGTGGCACCGCGAACTTGTGATGTCACAGTAGCGAACAAAGAACGAAAAAGGGGGTGTCGGTCCAAACATAATTGACTTTACGCGAATATTCTGTTCTTCAAACTTGGAGAATACGGATTGGATCGATGTGAATATGAGATAAAAATCAGTTGCCATGGTAACGTATCATCCGTCTAAAGTTCCATTCAAGAGGAAAAACATGTTTTTACCGAATTAACTGTATGACGACAAAAATCTCTTCACAACGAATAATGAATGTCTTGTTACGTCACAGAGCGGGACAGAAGACAACAAAAATCGTTAAGAGGTTCATCTATCCCAACACGTGACGTCAGAGGAATGTACGCTTGCTTTTGGACACGGCTCGTTAAACACGGACCTTGATGTCACGTGACCGGGAGGTAGAAGAATTTTAAACACTTTTCCCATTATGGATGGGGGGTTTACAATCGATCGATGAAATTTCGTGGAACAATTTATGAGAACTGAGGAGAGACTGAATTGAAACATCACGCATCTCTCATTGAGTCCGCAATAAAGTAAACCAGAAACTCCCCAACTTCTATCAGCAAGATGGAATAAAACCTCCCTTGCAACCAATGACTCACCTCTTGCGTCATAATATCAGGGTCAATTACCCGGTGTTAGGTCACAATGGAATACGAATTCTGTGATAGTTGAGGCATTGTGTGAGTCACAATTCAACAACAACTTGAGGTGAGAACCAAGGAACCATGTGGGTTGTGACGAAAACACAACAAGTTGCGTAAATTAAAGAAACAACAATTATTTCACAAGCAGGCAACAAATTGTTACCAAGTCAGCAAATTTGGTGGAATATTCTCTCGAGAAGTTGATCGTTTACACTGAAAACACGTTGCACAAAATAATGTAACGTTTGGAAAATTAAAATAAAATACGTAAGAAAGGTCGACCCGCACGATCGCTCAACCGTAACGGCCGACACATCAGTGATTGGATTATTGCAAAGTAATCTGACCTTAGATTGGGGGAGCGGTCTGTTCATGCAATATAAACGCCCCATATATTCCACTGCAACATCACACTTAAAAAGTTTGTGAAATAAACAATCAACCAATATATATGTGGAAATCCAGGAACACATCGACTCAACAATCACCGCTTGCTTGTAATCACGTTGTAACCTGGGAGATCCCTAAAGTGGGGTGTAGCAGGGGTTTGATTACATTTAGTCGTTCACTTGTGACACAACACATACTCATTATGACGTCAATGCGGTTGGTTATGCAGTGGAGCATGACGTACGTGTCACTTGATAGATGAGAGGTTAGGTGGATTGTTCGGTAATAATTGTCTTTTCTGCTGATAGAAGTGTTGATTGTTAAATTAACAATGGGAAGAATTAAGGGCAAACTCAGAAAAACTTCCGACAATTCTGAATTCTGCGCAGTTTGATCTCGAGTTGGAATTTAAGAAATTCGAAAGTAGCCGCCTCCCCCTCTCCAGCAAAACATGTTCCTCACACATGAAAACATTTGAAACAAAATTCCAAACTTCGTTTCGTTGCGGATGAGCGCTCGTGTAAGTTTAAGGATCACATCGTTATTTATACGAGTAGTTTGCTTCCAATGCAGGTAAATTAGGTTCAATGTTTTGTGAAGCTTCCATCAGCAAATACTTGGCAGCAAAATTTCAAGTTTTGTGAGAAATCAACACAAGAATTTATTCGACTGAAACATATAATATTTTCTACAATCTCCAAACAGATTAAGTATGCGTTCATCCACCAACAGCTGTGCGAGAGTTATCCCAAGATTCTGAATAGTCGAATGTTCGGAAGCAAATCAGAAACCAGAGTTGAGTTAATATATCGGGTCACACTTCAAGCATAAAATTGTAAATAAACTTAAAAGTTTTAATTGTTTGTCTTGAGGTCGGAGGTCAAAGCGCCCATTGAACCGTGACGGAGGTGAATTGGGTTCGTTAGGTGTCACTGTTTACATTTAGACAAATTTTCAACGGATTGTGAACAAGGTGTCAAGCACGTGATCTATTTGACCAATGAAATCGCGGGATATTGTTTCGAATTAACGAGTGTTGGGTAAAAAGGCAGCCATCTTCCCCGATCAGGTAATAATTTACAACCGCCTGTGGTTGCAGTTAAAGTACGGGACAAACGTGATTCTGTCTTGTCGCTGCAGCATTGCTGTCACCAATGGTGGGGAGGTAATTTCAACAAACTTAAAGATATCCGTTCACATATGAAGACCCCTTGCCTCTACACGTTTTCAAACACAATTTTTACGTCTCGAAGAATTCAATTATCAACACTCGAGTATTGGCGGCCACAGAATCACCAGAAAATCCTCTTAACAGATCAGTGGTTTCATGTTTATGAGAAAGTTTATTGTTGATTACGAGTATTTGTAAGTGGTCGAATCCATCATCTACACACTTAATTACATGTCACCAGGTGACAATCTTCACCAAAAACAGCTGCAAAATCCTCCGAGCAAAGCATTTATAAGTCGCCTCTAATCCAACAGAAATGCATTGAGGTTTGTTGATATATCCCAACAAACAACTTGATATCAGGAAAGCTAGTTTCAAGTGAAAACATCAGGAAACTCGGGAACATGGATTTAAGATAATTTTCCACAAGTTGTTGTGGAGTATTCGATGCCAAGCAATAAACAGCGGAACCAGAGAGATAGCGGAAGTCCCTGCACACCCTTTGCATCAAACCACTAGCAACAATCCAATTGATCAACCTGTAACTACACCCACGCTTAGCGACAACCAGACACACAAAAATTTAAAAAATCGCCACCATTCCATTCTAGAATCACGACGCGATCTTTCCAAATAAGGCAAAGTTTGACTGGTCGGTTGCAGCCCATCGCTCAACTGTCTCGTCACAATGTGATTGCAGATTTTCTTAGCTGTATTATGACGTCACAAACAGCAAGTGTCGAGCGGAAACCGGATGATTCGAGGTGGGCAGTTTTGGGCGCGAAATCCAACAAGGAATTCTAATTTGTGACAGAGTGTTGTAGCGACGAACTCTTCAAGTGGGAATTAAAAGTGAACCCGATAGAGAGTGGAGGCGCAAAGATCGCTCGTACTCAACCCAGAGTGAAGTAAGCTACATGCAACAATACATCTACATTATAACATATCAGACGGGCTTTTATAACAGCACACAAATTTTATATAAAGGCGATATTTTGTTGCCCAATAACTTTTGGAAGTCATGCAGCGTTTATCAGAGGTCAAACGAGCAAACCCACAAAAATATTCGTTTCAAAAACAAGTTTTTAACAAAAACAATCACATGTCGGAAGTCAGTCATCCGTGACTGCTCTTAGGTAACAGGTGTTGCACCAAGTGACGTAACAAAGGTCTGTTTTGACATCACAATGGGAAGGGAAATCAGGTGAACAGCTGTCGTGAGAAACTGAATGATTGTCAGTTGACCCCACGTCAATCAAAAAACATTGATGACGTCAAGCATTCGTCACAGAAGCAGAATTATAAAGTAGCAAGTTTGACCTTTTATAACCTTGCTGCGGCAAACATTTTTTCAAGAAACATCAACTTTTCCGCTTACTTTGGGAAACGTGGCGCCAGACGAAAGGTCAATGCGTTGTTTCTCGAAGCAGAATTTGGTGACATTTATCACAAACTTACAACTATTTCCTTCAAGAAACGTGAAATTATGACTAAAAAGTCATTCATCAAAAAGCCAACATTCCATTGTGACATCACAAGCAAACGCGACCTCTGCACAAAAAGCAAAGAATTACCTCGGAATGCAGTGCGCTATTTTCGCCACAAGCAACAGTTGCAGAACATCTTCGCCAAATATGGAGTCACGTGTCAACGATAAGGTCGGTCACGTGACACGCAACTCACCGCTGACAGTTGTAATTATGTCGTCACAAACCGCACAATGCAAGTCGCGAGATATGCCAAGACGCGCAACCAAATAATTTAGTTAAACGTCTGCAAGACGGAATCGTGAAACTGATTTCCAACTAGGGTTGAAGAGTGCTTGAAATTCGTTGCACAAACAAATTCATTCCAAATCATAAAGTTTCTTAATAAGAGATTCAAACGACATCGTTTTATGGATTAATAAAACCACATACATTATGATGGTTGCATGTAAGCGCGTTTGTCTGACGATAAATAAAAATACGTTTGGTTTAAATACAGAGAAATGCATAATCCACTGAGTTACCCTTGTGTGGTTCGGCGTAAATATACTTTGACCACCGCAAACTTTCGGAAATCTTTAAATCGGTTGAAGGCATCAAGCAGTAGTGGAACATTACTGCATGCCAGACAAGAAGAGCCCCGAGAAATTCGACAAGCATGCGGTAATTTTCCACGCGTCACGCAACACCAATCATGCGTAACTCAAAAACAAACGGGCTTTCGTGCGTGGAAGACATTAACTGGGGCGGTTGTCGATAATCTGCTGATGCCAGAGGTAGATATTAATATCGAATATCAAAGTTGTTAAATATATTTTTGCTTGGGGCGTTCTGCATGTAAAGGACATATGTGTAAATATGTAAAGTGATGCCAAAAACATCGATTACGGTTTTTAAGTTTGGACAGAAACAACAGAGATGTTTCACAGGTTCAATCACATCCATCATCAACAACCAATCATTGTAACATATTCCTATGCACATTTGACAACTAACAACATTAAAACCAATATCTATTCATTGCTTGAAGGTGTTTTACAAGCAATCACCTTAAAATCTATGACCCAAGAGTTGATGGGTGTGCCACATGTTACAAAGTTAAATCAGCAACATACTTTCCTCACAACACATAACGCAACAAGTTTGCAAGAGAAGAAAACTTACTTTGGTTGAGGAAAACCCAGGGGGATCCATAGCTCCACCTTGTGGTTGTACAATTGTATCCTCATCGCTGCAAGATGGTGCTGTTTCATCAGTAAGATTCCCTGATATCCACGATATTCGTAGAGGATTACTGGTCAAACCCAATTCCACGGATAAGGCAAGTTTCTAAATAAGTGAAAAACAAATATTCCAAAATTAGATTATTTATGAGGTGTCAGAGATATTCAGGCAAATTTCACCATTTTTTTATATTTTATTCAAGAATATCTCCATGTTCTTTGCACAAAATAATTCTTTAACAACAAGAAACAAAACTGTTTACCGCTGCTTTTGAATTCTTCATTTCAATGATCGCTCCACCAGGTTTCTTAGATAAAATCAATGCTGTGACATCACAATACTATATATGACAACATAACCATTTGTTAATGATGTAATACTTCTACCTATCACGCATTTCTTAAATTACTTTGGAAAACATCTTGGTCAATATTTCTTTGTTGTACCCCCCATTCAATTTATCCTCCTTTATAACTTTCCATTTCAGTTTAAGTCTTGCTGGTTCATTTCGATGCTTCAGGTTGGCTTTTGCAGCTGAACAGATGGGGGTTATTTAATGCTCCTCAATAACATTTAATATTCACCAAGTCTTTCTTGCTTCAGTTGTTCCCTCATTTTCATTTGCTCTTCTTCTAAAATCTTTGAACCTTCATCCCGAAGTCTTTCTACCTGAAAAGCACAACTTCTTGTTAAAACATTTGATGTTCGAAAAATTAATGAATGAAACATAAACAGAAAGTTTCTTATTTTCAGAAAACCAGCTGCCAAAATTATGAATAATGTATGTGTTTGCTTCAGTAAAACAACAAACCTCTTGTTTTAAAGTTGTCTTTGCTTTTTTGTTGTCGTGATGTTTTGCTGCCTCTTCAGCAGCTTGCTCGCGAGCTTCCAAATCTGAAACATTGTAACTATGGTAACTATTAATCAAATTGCAACTTTCGAATAAATTTAAATGTTTTGCTGCTTATTTGAAAATTAGATTTCTTAAATGATGAAATTGTTTTGGATGGTAGTTTGAATTTAAAGCTAAAATGTTGATCACCAAGCTTCACTTTCTTCCGTTTTGCATCAAGTTTATCCGTTCTCTCCAAGGCAGCTTTCTTTGCTCTACGAACGTGATCATAGGCAGCCTGCAAATACATCAGTTACGCATCAGGTTAAATTAAAATACAAAACTCTTTAGGGACTTACCCTAGCACCAATGTCGGATAAAATCTTCAGTGCTTCAGAAAGTTGATGAAACATTGCAGCTGAAAACATAAGTCAGTGTAACTTCCATTCAAAACAAAATAAATCAAAAATTTTCAGCATGACAACACCAAACTGTATGGAATATAAAATTGTTCGTACATTTCTGGCTTTTTTGTTTCTATTGTAGTTTTCGATAAAATTTTGTGTACAAAGTTTCATATTATATGAACATTGTTTCAAAATTTCCATCATCTAATATATATAGGTTATAGATCAAGTCCTTCACTAACCTGCTTTCGGATTGTCGGGGTTTTTATCAGGATGATGTTCCAATGCTTTTTTTCTGTATGCTTTCTTAATCTGTAAAAATGTTACACAGTCACATGAAGTTTTCTGTGCTAAATTCAGCTGTGTTGTTAGACAATATTGAACCTGCCTGTTTTTGTGTTGCGTCCTCAGCAACATTTAAAAGTTTGTACAAATCCATCTTCATCAGTTCATCTTTGCTCTTATCTTTTGTGGGCGGCATATTTGGTTTTGGTGTAAACTTGGATTTTTTAAGCTAAAACCATAAATTTAAAAGAGAAACAACCTGACAAACAAAATCCATCACCATCACGGCGTTAAGGTAAAATATAATTAGCATGACAAAAGTAACCAGCAACACGTGTTTTAGATGAAATTGTTCAACAAATTTAATAATTTTCGTCAAATTGCCGCCGAACAAGAAATACGGGTGCTTTCCCTGATTATTCATGCGTGTCGTTGGGCAATCAACAGGAAAAAATTACCAGGCCGTGGATTTTGTCCAGTGTCGGGAGTTTGTTGTATCTTCAATAAAAAGCCCCCGGACCCCTTTTTTAATACTGGTTCAATTTTGAGAAAATTTATTTAATTTTTTTTCAAATTTAGAACAAGCAAAATAAAGCAATCAACACTGACAGACCCAAAAAAGTTATATTTCTACCCAAACTTTCTGGCCGCAGCATATGCGTGGAAATTATATAGGGAGGTCCAGTTACACAATAGAGAACTTCTTTGGTATTGTTTTGAGTAAAGTTATTTGCCTGGGGCGGTTGAGTTGTTGTGTTGATCAAAGTCCTGCAATGGCTTCAACGTGAGTCCGGCGGGAACTGTTTGGAAGACGAACCCGCTCTGGTGGTCAGCGCGTGGATAAACATGTTTTCAACCTTGTAGAAAATGTTTTTGAATATCAGAGCAGTAGATGTTTTGAAACCAGTCGCAAGTATCAAAACGAAATAGCCTTAAAGAAAAGGTAGCAACCAATCTGACTCAACACAAAAGCAAATGTCCGCAGGTTATGATAAAGTTTCAGCTTGAACTTGCGAAATTTGTTTGACAATCTTCGTGAGTCTACAAAGGTTTTATGATTTTCATTCAACTTCTTACAGTTAACGAAGTATATTACGGTTATTGCACATGTGGACTTCACATATAAACATGGTTGACAAAAGGATGATCACAGAATGCACAGTCTGCAGGTGAATCTCAACGCTCGCACAAACAAATTGCACATCGACCACAAGCTGTCATGCTTGACTGTCCAAGCGTGAAATCACCTGACAAATCCCAGGTAACTTCAAGCGGTTTTTCGACAAAACAGTGTATGAGGTACAGACAAGCCGCTGTAAGAGTCGGAAGTTACAGGAAAATGTCTTCTCTGTTCTCAAACAGCAAATATGACAGGTTTAATTTCCGCTATACGACATGTTGTTCGTAAATTTTTTGTTTGTAAAGTATTTGCAGACGAAATATTTGCGAAAATTAGAACAACAAACCTTCAATCAAGGATAACTGTTGATAATGCTATGAGTTCAATTCCATCGTCATCATAATCGGGAATCGCTTTTAGCGCCCTCGTGCTAACCTCAATTATTTCCGATTTTCGCGCCCCCTAGCTACTTGTGACGTAACAAACAATTGTCAACGCATGAATGTTGCTAACAATGCGAGACAATTGTCCAGGAACGTTTGTTTTGTTCCATTGTTTTCGCCAATGGGAATTCTATTATTACAGGTGTTAAATGGTGTGAAGAAAAAGACAGATTATATTTAAACTTTGAGATGATGGAGATAAGAAATGTAAAACCAGCACGGGATCTCATGAAGAGTAATAGTTGTGTGACGAATCCAGTCAACGAATCTCTGAAAAACATGTGGTTTGGTAAATAGGAGTAAATGCCTTTAAACCATTCGCTTGTTAGTTGACCTCGGTGTAGAGGTTTCAGAATCCCAGTCGTTTCGACGCTTTTGGTCGATCCAAACATGAAGTCGCATTTAAGAAGTATAAAGATCAGTTATTGATTAGTCAGCACTATTGCAATCTTTTTGTCATGATTGAATGAGTCATCAATGTTTGAAAGATGCACCACTAGCTGCTTGCAAAATTCAGTCATGCGTGACATGAAGAGGTGATCACCGGTCGAAACTAATAACAAATAGATTTGTGGCGTCATCCTTGTATATTGAAACTTGTAACCAAACTGTTAATGGAATTGCTTCCTTCAGCACACGACCATGTCCACACAGCTCTGTGGGTCGGGATTTAATTGAATGTTGACAGTGTAAATATTGGGACTTGTTCGTGCAAACTAGTTGGAAGTGATTTCATGACAGAAGCTAGTTGAAACTTCTTTATAAGAAGCAGAATTCTCGCTCAAGTGTGTTTAAAACGGCAAGATGGCTCATATTGTTGTGGCAGACATTCGTGCTGGGTTGCCCAGATGGTTTTATGACAAAAGATTCTTGTAACCAAAAACCACCCAGAGAATAAAGGTTAAAAGTGGTTGAAGATTGTAAACTTTTAGAATAATGTTGTACTGTTAAAACCAAACCCGTGCCACTTAGCATCAAAGCTAACATACCGTAGAAAAATGATTGAATATTTGTGTTCAGTTCCAGCTCAGAATGCGTGCTGTGTATTACAGATTGTTAGGTTGGAGGTAGGATTAGTTTTGTGTCTCATTCAAACGCAAGCAGACAAAACATTTGACTCCACTTGCGAACCTTGCATGATTATTTGAAGTATTTTTAACATTTAGACGTTGGATTATTGTAACATCAACATTGCGTGAACTATAGAAGTTTCACGAAACAGTTACGTCACTCTATATTTGAAAGCTGATTGGTCAATATTTGCACATTCCTCTGCAGTTGCGGCAAACAGTGCAGTAACGTTTCTTTCCAACGAGCTCCGTTGTTAAAACACATTTTGTGTGAATATATAACCTTGGTCACCGATGGAACATTGTAAACATACTTTATTCTGGTTTCAGCAAACTTATGACAATTTTTGCACTGCTCTAATTATCTGCTATGAATCCGAACCGATATGACCCTTTACGTCACAATGACGACGTTTTTCCTGACGACGAAGAAGAGCCGTTCGAATGTGACATCACAGAAAATAATTGTGACGACCGCGTTCTTATAGGGAAGAAGAAGAAGCATGGAGTTTGGTGCACAATCCTCACCAAACTCCATCTGAAGAAGGATCGGCATTGCAGTGGTGGGTGTGGATTTCAACATAGTTTCTATATCATAACCTTTAGTAATCGGTGTTATTAACCTCACTTAACTGGAAAGTAAACACCCACAAAACACCACCACCTATGGCATTGCATGTGGATATGAAATACCCAAGATATATGTTTAACCGAGATATCACAATCTCCCAAAACCAATAACATCTTTTTGCAGACAAAGATCACAAACATCACCACAAGAGGCGTCTTAACTTTGCCCACCTCAAACTTAAGCTGAAGAAGCGACGTCACAAACAAGCTTTTGATGACGTAACAACGCGTTGTTTGAGCGACGATAACGATTGTCTCATTACGCTAAACAAGGAATCGTCTGCGATACCCGGGGAACCAGTATCGTATCGCGGCCGAAGAGTCGATATCGCTATTATCCCGGAACGATATCACCTTCTCGAAGAAGTTGATTATGACGAAATATCGACAATGAACGACTCCGGAATTCATGAAGATTCACTGTGCTCATCCGACGAACAAAGCGGCGATGATGTAATGATTGTGGATGAGGGGAACAGTGTAGTTACGATGGGGGAATATCTACGGAAGCAGTGGAACGGACAGCGAGCCAAGAGAACAAGAAGGGCGAGTACATAGAGATCATAACGAATAGTGACGTCATCATGTTCGTGTGTTCACATGAAGTTTGCAAACACTTAAGATATCAACCACACGTACATAGTGAGGCAACCTAGTTAGCGAGGGTTGGGGGTGCGCAAAGGTCGCAATCTGTTAAACTTTAACCAAGATAAGTGTGTGAGGATTAATCACTTGGGCCACATTGGGCATGACGTCATGATTATCTGTGCGGCTTGAAACTAATTCCCACCACTGAACAGAAAACCCTTCATTCGTTACGGGAAATAATTTTGAAAACTTTTTTTGCAGAGTTTGCGCCGCGGTTCAAGTCACGCATTCAAATACCTTCAAACCGGTTTTCAAGGTCCAAACTTAATTCCTGACGTCACGCAAATCGCTGTTGCGTTCAAAAACAACGACACTAGAGGGCGATACTAAGCACGACAACATTTTCCGTTCAATCACCCCGAATTACAGAAGTTACGTTCAGATGCAGGAAGTAATCTGTGGAATTTTTTGGTAAAGGAAACTCCAATCACAGCTTCTCACAATTCACTAAACCGTCTGCCTCTCGTGGCAAAATAGAAACCGGAGATTGTTTTACGTTATTTTTAGTGATTTTACTTTTATTTATGAATTATTTTCAATTTATGCATGTTACCGATTTTTCCACGTCGCTCGACCAACGCTTCAACTTTAAAACGTATTTTTCGTTGTTAAGTTTACGGTGAGCGTAGAGAAACAAACGCTATGATCTTGTTGGACAAATATTTCGAACTTAATTGATTCTCTCTGTAATATTTTGTTTCTAATTGAATGCGAACTGCTGGTTGGTGAGCATTCATTTCATGGTTTTATTTTATGAGTGAAAATAAATAAGAGATTGTTCCGTTATCAACGTGCAGCATTTAACACTTTCTTCCATAAAAGCCCAAACTTAACCATGTTATCATAGAGTGGCCGCACTTATGTTCAGTAATAACACTACTACGGTTCAAACGTTCAGACTGCCGAAGTCGGGACCGCAACCTTTCGTGGAGGTACTCCAGTTTCAATACATCTTAAACCAATATCTCACAAAGTTGTTTATTTTCTTTCGAAAGCATGTTGATACAAACAACGACTATGACGAATACAATGGATGTTACGTAAGAACTTGTCGAACGTTTATGTTTATTCTAGAATGAGCTAGGAACAGTTGGGCTGGGTCGTCACGTGGTGCATCCGTTTCACATTCTACAATTCGTGGTACAGCGTGGTAAGACAATCGCGATTCGCGACTCATTATTATGACGTCACCGGATCGAATCAATATCGCTGTTGGTTTTTGTTCTTTGGTTGCACCTGAAAAATATTGACGGAAGCTAAGTAGGTTTGTTGGAATTGAACACAAACATTGTGCATGAAACCGTTTCAATTGAAGTCAATTTATTTTCTTGTCCCCAGAGGCTAATATTTTTATGTTTGAAAATCAACAATTTTATCTTTATGAAACACGTTTTACATTATTGAATCAACAACAAGCCAACCAGTGTAAAGTTAAACTTACCGCCAATCAGAAAGACTGCATCCAATCCCAAACTAATTGAAATAAGTGGAGCTTTCAGATTGTGTTCTGAATGATCTGTGTGCGCTGAAAGAGTCGATCCAACATGGTAGAAGTTCACTATGGCAGCCTGAATATAAATCTATGTAACACAAATTCACTTTCCGTTTTATTTCACAATATCTCATATAATCAACAACACTTTTATTTGCTGGGTTGTAAATCAATGCTATTGCTTTGTAAAACATTTCTCATGTAAAAAGGTTCAAAAATATACATTTATTTGCAATTTTGTATCAATGTTTTAATCAAACACCTGAGCAATGTAATCACTGTGACCGACTGTTGCCGCAAACAACTTTGATAGTGCATTGAGTTCTGATGGAAATTTGGAGGCGTTGTCATCGCAATATTCCTTTGTATTCCAGTTGTGATGGTAACCAAGGGTGGCCCATCGCAGTTTCCAAATTGGAAGAGATTTCAAACTGCTTAATTGGGCTAAACAAAATAAAAAATACTTTCATGACTTATGGCATCGTAACAATTGTCGGTCAATGTTTGGAAAAAGAATTATTTAAACTTTATTGCTACCTTTGTTGGTTGCTAGTTGTTTCTTTGGTTGGTTTAAAACGCTTTCCTTGAAATTGTCCCAAACACGATCACAGTCAACATCTTCGTCAATGTTTGTTTTGGATGGTTTTCGTGGATATTTTTCCAAACAGCGTTTGCTCCATAGAAGTTTCCCACTTTCACTGAATGGATTGCAAATAAATGCCAGGCCAGGAATGGAAGGAACTTGCAGGACGTCCAAACTTCCACAAGACTTTAAACCCAAGTGCTCATAGCTCTCGTTTAGGGGGAACTTATTCACTTTTACATTGTCTCTTATAACATGAAAGTCAATGACATCTTTAAAACTCGGACAATTTGCCTTTTGCTTGAAATATTTGAACACTGGTTTAAAATTGTCTACTTCAATACAATTATTTTCATTCATTTTTTTGGGGGTATATTAAATGTTTTTGTTTGTATTTTCGTTGTGATCTACTCAGGGCCTCCTCGTTGGATGTACTCAAGTTCATATAGATCTACAGGCCTTCTTCGAAACCGATCAGGAATAACTCTAAAAACTTCAATTGTGTCCACTTGGCTGACAACAGCAGGTTGTGGAATTTGTTGTGGAATCCTGGGTGTCCACTTTACTCTGGTTGGGAACTTGATTAATGGAACATGTGCTTTTACTGCTTGTACAATACGACTCATTGTGTTCAGTGCATTTGCTACACGGGAAAAAACATATTGATATTACAGCAAAATTGCAATCAAGTGAGGCAAGCTTATGGATATGTAACGATATTCAAACTGCACTGTTTAACGTTTAGTAGTAGTAAAAAAATAAACATTCATCAAAAAAACTCTCTTAATAAACGATTTATAGTAGTAATACATTCCTGCTTTGTATTTAATTGATCAAGACCTCGCAAAAAGCGTTGCTTAAATCTACTTTATTGTCATGAGGGCAGTACTTGAAACATACAGTAGCAATAAGCAGTTAGTTATCCGTTACAGGCAACTCAGACATCATAGCATTGCCCTGATAATGGACCCAGTAGTGTTCGAAAATTCCGCTTAATTATGGTCTGCGAATCTTTCCTCCGAGTGAATATTTCGGCATTTGCTGTCCTTGGGACATACTCATTCAAGCGTTTAATCACGTGGCCATTTTTTCGGTGGAAATTAAAAGGTCTGTTAGTTCAGGGTTTCCCAAACTGTTTTGCCCGCGGACCCCATTTCATCAACATGTTTTTTCTCGTACCCCTAATCTTACCTCAGATCATTTTTCCCATGTAATCAGTGGAAAATACAACAAAACAATATAAACAGTAACGAATCATGTTTATTAACGGAGCTTATATATTGTGCCAGACAAACTCTTCAGTCCGAGTCTAGGCCTATGCATAGTCTGGACTCGACACTCAATTTAGTTTGGTGTAATCACACAATCACCTGTAACTTCACTCCACAAAACAGCAAGTACGACCTTAACCTTATTAGAGTATGTCACCTGCAATAAGTGTGAATTCTACGTCATAGACGCGTAGTAAAATAAACAATTGTGAACAACGTTGAAATCGTAAGCTACAAAGATAGTGTAAGAACCATTCAAAAGTGGAATTGTCCATTATACGTATTGTACAGCTTATGAAACAACTCAAGTTATGCTGATTACGCACTGTATGAAATTGTTTTCAAAAAATCTTTACGGACCCCCGTGCAGTCGTTACGGACCCCAGCAGTTTGGGAACCCCTGTGTTAGTTAGTTAATACCACTCTACTAACTTACTAGATCAATACGCAACAAAAAACACCTTGCATCAACATGAACCAGTTGAATTTGTCTTGGAGACCTGCTGATAGGTTACAATTCCGTTTTGACTTGTTTGTCTTAATTCGTACCCAACGATATAACTGATGGTATTTCCTTGCAAACGACTGACTGGCCAAAATACAAGTGTGGACAAAGATTGTATTTTACTTAAGTTTCGAAGGGTTTAAAAATATGTACTCCAGCAAAACCCAAAACACGTTTACACTGGAATAAGCAGGGCAGTGCTTCGTAACCCACTTTAGTATAGATGCAAAGTGGTTTAAAAAAACTAAACATTCGACGGAAAGGACAATGAAAACATTTGCCTGGAACTACGGCTACGTCGTGTAAGCCATGACGTCATGCTTAAAATATTGCCAGGCGTCAAACAGTGGGAGGTGGGATGTGGAAATCGTCCGGGGAGGGTATATTTGACTACAAACTCAACGCATGTGATAGTCGTTGCTTTCAGATAGCTCGCATAATTCACCGTTGAAATCAATGTTTATTGTGACGTCAAGATCTCTCTGTAACGTAACAATCGTTGTTATTTTTACAACGAGCCACTTTCTGTTGTCAAGGTATCTTGCCCAAAAACTGTAAGCTTTTCAGTTCTTTGCTTTCATTGTGTATCTGTGCTTACATTACTGTGAGATGTTGTGAAGCTCATGTGGTTCATACAATAACTATCATTATTAACATTATGTAGTTGTGATTCTTAAAACATTTTGTTTTGTAATAACGTCAATGATTGAAGGTGTTACCTTGTTTCTGTTGTTTGGTTTCACTTTCATGCAACCAGATATCTCTTCACCCCTCTTTGCTGTGATGTAATCCTTCAGGTAGAAGACAGTTTGTTTCCAGTGAGTGTACGGAGCTTCGGGCGCTGGAGAATAGTTTGTGACCGTTAATCCAACCACTATTTAGTTTGTGACCATTAATCCAACCACTACGTAGTTTGTGACCATTAATCCAACCACTATTTAGTTTGTGACCATTAATCCAACCACTATTTAGTTTGTGACCATTAATCCAACCACTATTTAGTTTGTGACCATTAATCCAACCACTATTTAGTTTGTGACCATTAATCCAACCACTATTTAGTTTTTGACCATTAATCCAACCATTATTTAAAGTTTCTTACTGCTAAAAATTACTATAACAGACACAATACTGCGCCATCTATAACAGGGGTTGGCACACTTCAAATCTCAGACATATCGATGCCGCACCAGTAGAGAATCCAGTTCTTTTGTGACATTTTGTAAATTCAACACTGAAGAAGGTAACAAGAGCTTGCATGTAATCATTTCTTGACACAATCAGATGGAAGTTTGAAGTAAAATCAAGGTCGGCTTCAGTCACCGTGTACAAATCAACTTCCTACAAACAAACATTCGTACAAATTATTTTACATTTATTGTGTGGTCATTACCTTTTTATAAACAAAACTTGTTTTTTTGGCAACAAAACAATTAAGGTATTATAAGGCCAATTGTTGCAGTGCAATAAATGATAACGGAAGTTAATTCACTTAATTATGTTCTACAAGAAACATGAATTACCTTCACCATACAAGCATTGGTTATAACTTGCTTCGGTTCGACAACATCCACGATGGGTTCAGATATCGCAACCTGAAGTTAAAATGAGTGCTAATTGTCGATTTAAAGATAATATCTTTAGTAAGTTTTTACAAAAAATATTAATGTCGGATTAATTAAAATTTTCAAAATAACCAACTACTCAAAAAACATAATATCGTCATTGGTTTAAAATAATTAGCTTTTTGGTAACATTAAAAAAAAACAAAAATAATAAGTACTCACATCTCGGATACAGCTCATGTCAAAACCATACACATTGTCCCACCAATTGATCTTGTCATCCTTAAACTGACGATCCTCAATGGCCGTTACATAAAGTGTCGCTTTGTCGGGAAAGATCAAACCATCTGGAGCCTAAATAAAAATAGTTTGTTAAATTAAATAAAGTAAGTAAAGATATTAAATAAAGCAATTATTATCCATGGTACCAAAAAGTTAGTCCTTGAAAATATATGGCTTTAAATGACTGCTTTTGAAAAATACAGAAAGAAAATATCTGTGATTACATTGCATATAAAAATAATTTATCAAGTGGGGTACAAACAAGATCAATGATGCCATATAATATCTCCATAGACTCCATATTTACTAAAATAAGCAACAAATAGTTAAACATTGGCCACTTCTTACCAGCCACTTGTCCCTTGCATAAAGCACAGTGTTGAGCATGGATTCATAAAACAGACAATATCCCATCCATTCACTCAGAATTATGTCAACTTTTTCAACTGGGATTTCAACTTCTTCAACTTTTCCCTTCACAAGTGTCACCACTGAACAATAACAAAAGCTGTAACTTTGCTCTAAGCAGATTGACATGTGTTGGGAAATCGATTAAAATTAACATAAAAAAAAAAATTTGTAAAAACAATTTAATGCAAGACAATCACTCACCCATGACACAAACCAGTCATGCAGGATTAAAAACCACATAAGTACTTTGTAAAATAAATTTATTACTGTGGAGTATTTTAGCAGTAAATGGGTTACCATGGTCAAGTTTATTTGCTTTGACAATCTTCTGAGCATATTCCACAATGCTCGAACACTCGATGCCGATTACTTTTGCGGCTCCAGCTTTGGCGGCAAACATAGAAAGAACTCCGGTTCCACAACCGACATCCAACACAACTTTTCCACGGAAGAGATGCTTGTTGTGGTAAATAGAATTTCTGTACGTCAACGTACGAACTTCATCCTTTAACATTTCCTGCAACGTGTTTCAAGCAATTTTTTAAACAAGCAACAAATAATTCCATAACCAATATTTAAGATAATTTACTTTTAATTCAGACTAGAACAGATGAAATTGAAAGTAAACAAATTTTGTCAAAAATAAAATATATTTTAGGGTAACTTTTGGCTTGAAATGCAAACATTGACAAAAAATTAACCTCATGAATTCCAAAATGTGCGTAAGAATCAAAATAATAATCTTTTGAAGTCATTTTGTCAGGGGAAATATTTCCCATCGCATCTTCGGACTCCACTTCACCCTTGGTTGAATGGACGCTCGTTGATTGATCGGATTTCAAAATCTAAATTATGAAATAATACACAAGTGTTTCACGCACACAAAACACATACTGTTCATATCAACCAAGCTATAAATGTTTGGTCATTTTAAAAACATCACTTGAGGAACATGCATTATATGCGTTGGCACGAGTTACATGTTATTTTAGTTTTTAGCCATACCACGCTTACCTTATTCGCTGGCTCCACTTGCATAACATTGGTACTCTCCACTGTTTCCATTCTTAATTATTTATTGGGATAAATTGTAGAAATGAAAGTAGTTTTGTTTTATTTTGTTCTAAACTCTTTTTGATCAACTTTAAATCCTCCTCTAATGTCTGGACAGAAACTCGAAGAGAAGGATTTGGGACTTTTTAACCACGTGAATATATATCCGGTGCGGCAGAGTTTCAGAGGAATTAAATGTATAGATTTTCTTTATCGTTTTTTTCTTTTTGTTTCTGGCACTAAAACAATAAACATAAAGCTTGGTGTACCATTGAAGAAACAAATTGCAGTAGTTATTGTTTGTTGATCGCAGCAAATTGCTAACAAACTAACAAACCCATTTAAAAACCATAAAATTATAGCATACTAAAAGCAATCTAGAGTATATTTCGGTAAAACGTTGGAATTTGGAATTGATTCGTCAATAATTTAATGGTTTTTTTTCAAGTTTTGCTTTAAATTTCCATAAATTCGCACATACGGGAACTTTCCCTTGTAAACAGTTTGGTGTCGTCATGGATATTTTCCACGCTCTTCTTTCGAAAACATTTCGTCTCCTAATTGCAAAACACTTTTAATGTGGAAGTATTAAAATGTCTGAAAGAAGAAACAAAAGTTCTGAGCGCAATTTATCGATCGCAAGTGAACGAGATACGCTTGAGGACATCATTGTGGAACTTTACAAACGGAAGTTAGAAATTGACGAAAATAAAAAGAAACAGAATAAAAAGTAAAGATTATGTTGAATTGAAAAAATATTTTTATGAAAAATTAAACTGTGAACAAACTCTTTTTGTTTTGTGCTTTGCATTTTTGAACTGATTTTCAAATATTTTTTAGACTTTCCAACAACACATCCCCGTATGAGCAAAATGTCGCCCCAGAAAACCTCTCAACATTTAGTAAAAAGGTAAATATGTTTGCTTTAAAAACATTAAAAGTTGTTCATTAAATTGTGCTTAATTGTTACAGTCACGACAGCGACCAATGTCAGCAAAGCCAAGCAGCAGGCGGCAAATTCACTTCTCGGAACAAAAACATTCAATGGAGAGAGAAGATTCAGAGACTGATTATTCCTCGTCATTTGTGAGCAACAGCAGTGACTCTGAGAAGGTTTGTGTAATGTTTTTATGTTTATGAAAAAGAAAAAAGTTGGGAGCCATGACAGGTGTTGATAGAAATTGGCTGCTTTTACTGATATTTTTATGTGATAAATCACCACATAATGTCTTAACTTGATGTTGGTTTAGGAAGTAAAAGTTGAAAAGCGTGATTCTGTCCCCAAGAGAACTCGGGCAAAATCAGCTCAAATTCGACGACGGTAAATTTTTTGTGATGCTTTATTGGTAAAAATTTTGTAACATTTTATAACATGATCAATTGAACACAGTATTTTTTTGTAAATGAAGTTGTTGATGTATTGTGTCTGTATGTTTCAAACCAGAATTTTTAAATTGTTTAGAATGAATGATGAAGACATTCCGTTAACTCCCAGCCATGATTTATCAATCCCACTTTACAAAAGGCAACCATTCACAATCACATGCAACGCTTACAAGAATGGGACCCTTGAAAACCCAGTGAGGGTCACTGCTCAAAACCTTAAGCAGGTTGGATAGTGGGGTTGGTTCATATTTAAAAGTAGTTCCACACATTGGGTGTTTCAGTAAAAGGTTCTAGGAACAGAAAGTTTAGTAAACATTTGTTTCAGGCGAATGTTTATCGTCAAGCTGGGACTTTGATTTTATTATGAAATTAGTTTTATTATCCAAGGGTGATTAGAAATTAAATGTCTTGAAATTGAATAATCATGGTGCAACATACGGAATATATTTGGTTAGCAACTAATTAAGGCTATATTTTTTATAACAGCGTCTTTATAAATATGAAACACTTGTGCTGTGGATGTGAGCACCAAATGTTGTGAATTTAACGATGTTGTTTCGAGTTATCAACATTTTACTTCCGATGTTCAGTTACTGGAATCAGCCACATTGAAGTTGGAGCTTAATATGGCTGCTCGGAGACTATTTTTAACTGATGGAAGTGAGGTGTTTCGAGCCCGTGATGTCCCAAAAGATGCAGATGTGTTTATTTCAAAAGGGGAACCATTTAAAGATTGCCTTCAATCACTGAAACGTAAACATTAAATGTTTTTTAAATATATCCTGAAACATTTTTGAAATATGTTTTTGATAATGTTGTGGGCACTTTGCGTCAGAATGTTACAATATTCTTGTGTGAACTATCAAGCTGATTGTTGCATTGTGACATAAGAAATATAACATTGTTCAGATGAGAAACACCTGCGGAGTGAGTCAATGACAGCAATGAGATTGAAGGGAAATCAGAAAAGACGAATAAAACCCCCCAACACAGAAAGATTGCACGAACTTGTCGGAAAACACACAAAAAGAATTATTGTTTTTGTGAACGGGAATGGAAAGGAAAACCATGAAGTTGTGTTCAGCAAACAGCACGGATTTTCAAGGGTAAAAAGTAACATAGTTTGTTACCGGGTGAAAGTTTCTCCACATTGTATTTGCAACAAAATATTTTAGCAACAATTTTTTTTGTTTGTTATTTTAATATTTTCTTTGTGTTTCCGATGTCAGTTTTTAGACGATTGCACGACCCGACTTCGCCTCCCAGTGTCGGCAAAAGTTTTGTACGACTGGAATGGAAACGTCATCACTTCTATAGATGATGGTAACAACAGTTTACGACAATGTCCTGTTAAGCTGCTGTAGCATAACAACACAGTTCCATAAACTACAAAAACATTTATTTTCATGTCTTGTTAAACCAATTTAAACAATTTCTGATCAATTGAAATCTAACTGGGATGGTTTGTTGTTTAAAGTTGGTCAAATCGACCATATGTTCTTCAAAACACCATCCATTGTGTACGGACCAGTGTGGGTATCCAAACATGAAGGATTCAGTCCTAATGGTTCTGTGGCGTACATTGAGGAAGTTATTTCAAACATCCGGAGCATGTTGAGGAGTGCCAAGCAGTGCAAGTAAGTTTACACATAAATTTCAACTAAACTTAAAACTTTAGAGGTTGTTCACACAAGGTGTGCAGGCATCAGGTTTTCGTTGAAAAGTTACGAGTAATTTTTGTCTTCAGGGCTGACTTGGAGTTAATTCAAAAAGATAAAAAAGAAGAAGTTTCGAATAAAGCCATAAAAAGTTTGGATAAAAATGATGCTGAAGAAACAATGGACAAGGTTTGAAAATTTGGTTGTCATAAAGACAAGTTCATATATTGCAACGCAACTTAACATAATTAATGAATTATTAAGTTTGTCATCCATTCAGGATGAGTGAAGATCAGAAAAGTTGTCGTCTCAGCAAAAGTTGATTTTCTTTGTAGGTTAATGATGATATCGAGGATTTCAGAGTTTTGCTTCAAAAATACAAAGAAATGTTAGAGGTGGTCGGTGAACACGGAGACAAACAGAATGCAGAAGGCCATGAATATACAATGAAACATATCAAGAAAATTGGTTGGTTGTTTTTTTACAATTAATGCTCATGAGTGTTGTTTTCATTTCATAAACTTTGTTGTCCTGTGAAAGAATATTTATTTCAAGATTTAACAAAGAAATCAAAAATGGTTTTAAAAGTTATTAGTACAATATGTCGAAAGTGCTACAGGTCATTTTGACGTACTAAGATGAACCTAATCTCATAAATACAATTTTAGGGTATTTTTGTGGCATAATATTTTGCTTTGCTTCTAATTAGACAATAATTTTTCTCCACTGATGCAGAGAGCGATGATCGCCTAATCGGAAATCATGGATTGAAGATCAAGATTTATGAGAACGGAGTTGACGACAGTTGGCAGGAAATCCACATGAACATGAGGGAAATACAACGTGGATCTCAGGGAGGAAAGGGAGAGGATGACAAATTACTCATCAGGGCAAGGGTGGGTTAAGTTAACAAGGATGGGTTAAGTTAACATGGGTGGGTTAAGTTAACATGGGTGGGTTAAGTTAAAAAGGATGGGTTAAGTCTACCAGGGTATAAAAAACCACAGTCATTTGTCATTATATTTGTGTTTTTTCTGTTTTTTTTTCATCTACAATTATGCATCGTCAGTATCACTAAAAAGCAACAATAAGTACAATAATACACAACCTGACATACAGGTCTAAGCACATTACATATGCTGCTGACTGTAAAACATACAAAAACATAATTTTAAATGGTGAGGTCATTATTTAAAATTAATATTTCATTTAACCAATTTGCGTGCTTTGGTTTTATTGTAGATTTAATTGTGAACAATATTTTAATGTAAGTAATAGGGATACCTTCTTACTGGTGGTTGAAGTGCTTGTGGAAACACTTGAGTCGAATGGAAAATGTGGAGTTTGCAGTACTTTACAATAAGTGGCTTCTCATGGTGAAATTACTTGTATTAAAGTGCCTGTTGAGAGTGGTGGAAAAACCGAAGTGATTTTGATTCAAACCTGGTTAAGTATGAAGTGATCTGCTGATAAATCCACAGCATCAGGGTCAGAAATTTAAAACTGTCACAAGAAAAAACATTTCAATTTACCAACTGACGTTGTATTATTACAAAAGCAAACTTGATTATTTTACTCATTAACTCATTTCACAAAATGTTTGCATATTTCTTTTAGTTTTTGGAAGCTGTATCTGCATGGCATAAACCGATCAACCCGACCGGACCAGCTCGGAGTGTCATCGTGAAACGAATTTTTGATGAAAATGGGGAAGAGATAAAAGATGTCTTCCAGATTAAGAATGAAGACAAAGTAACAAAACTGATATATGACCTTCAAAACAACTTAATTTAAAACCCTTCTTCATTTGCAGGTCTGGCTTTCTTATGGTGAAGACTTTAAACCACTTTTCACGCCAACTCTGACTCTTGCTGTGGACAAAGTAAGTGCTGTTTCCATGACAACTGAGGATGGTGAAACTTGCAAGGTTTTCCGTGAATTGTTGGACGTTGCGAATGACTTTCCAAAAGGATCAAAACGGTTTGTTAAAATTCATCTATATTTTGCAAAAGTTGGTATGTGAACTTGTTAATTTATTTGTTTTCCACACACATATGCTGTCCAACACAATTACTCACAACCGCCGTTGTACCAGGAAACAATAAGTGATCACAATGGTTAAATTACACTTTACAATGTATGGTTTTAGGTCTTCCCAGTGGGAAATAAACGATGGATTTCCTGAAAATTTTGGTTTTCCTCAACTTTCAAAAATGGATCCAGTGAGAAAATATGAAATCGAGGTAAGATTTTTCACATTTCAATTTAAAGTGGGTTTTTCTGTTGCGTTCAGACAACAAAATGTATTTAAGCAATGTAATGATATTTTCTACTTTCCCATACTGGAATATTGAGAAAAACATGTTGCTTAGTAACAGAACACAACCACCAAAATTAACAAATACTATCACAATGAATATTAAACTCATGTGAACAATATTGTTTGAAGCGGGCTTTGGATAATAAGGAATATTCCATTGATGATTGTTTCATTTCAAACAAAGTTGATTCATCACTGGTATTAAAACCAACTCTACAGATTGAACAAAAAACACAGAAGAATTTTCTGTGGCCAAAAGATGCCCAGGTAATTTGTATCAAGATCAAAGCAGAAATTATAAAATCTAAACAAGGAAAATTAACACAGCAATTTGTTTTCACAAACTTCCCATTTAAACTCAACTTACTTCTCCTGGCACGTATGTTACATACATCACAAAACACTGATATGATCTTTGTGTTCCTTCCTAGACGTGGTTGGTCAACCAAAGTGGCCAAATATATTCCCGGGCATATCCTGGTCTTGCACTCTCATTGGACAGCAACCAACCAATCAGAGTTCAGTACAAAAATGGTGAAGAAATTGATGGTTTTGCGGTGAAGTTGCAGAAAAGGTGAAAATTTGTGTGTATGAAAATGTTTTTAAAATATTTAAATTATTTGATGAATTTCCCACTGTTGGATTTCTACAAATAACTCACAACTTACTTAAGGTCAAGGGGAAATCAGTATCAGGAGTGGGGATTCACCCCATCCGGAAACATTCACACTTTAAACGAATCACAGCAAGTTCTCATGTACCTCGATGCAAGCCAAGTTGACAGTTTTGACGACTTAAACAACAAAAAAGGTGCGAAATTGTGTGTTTGATTAACAAACCACAAAGTTTAATAGTCACAATATTCGGTGATATTAGAAATGTGTTATGTCCTGAACTAGATGCTGACCCAGAATCAGGATTTAGTCTTACTCCGGCCACTGGAGGCACCAAAGAGTACACTGTAAGTTCCAATTTAGTGGTTTTACTAAAAGTAGCAAATTAATAAAATTGGACACGATTGCTGTTAATTAAATTGTTGACCATTTGTTGATTACAAATTCTACATAAATTTCTTTTGAAGGCGGTTAATAAGATTTTTCGTGGTTTGTCAAATCCTGTCTTATTCAGAATAATGACCTCCCGTTGATTGTGACTGATAAACTTCCCTACAAAGATAAACGATCAAAATGTCAACGGTGGGCTTTGAAGCAGGAGAGCCTGATCACCCCAGGCCAGTGGAAACACACAAAGGTGAGAAATTAGATAAAAATTGTGTGAAAATACAAACGCACAGGGCTTGTGATACAATGTTGAAATATCGCAGGTTGCAAACCCAAAGTGGAAGAAGCATGCACTGTCGTGGCCCGTGTTGCCTGATGGAAATTGGAACAAAGATTATGACTGGCCACTAGAGGGAGTATTGCTCTCGAATGTCCCAGCCCCAAACAGACGGGAAAGAAAAATGTCCGAAGATGAAGTTTTGAGATTGAAAGTTTTCCAAAATGGAGAAAAAAACTACAAAAGGTTCCAACACAATATTTTACTTCTGTTTTTTAAGAAAAGACTTCTATATTTTGAAAACATGTTAAGTCTAAGACTGGAGTCAGTTGACTTTCTGCAAACACAATTGCATTTCAATAAAAGCGTGGTCAAGGTTTAGAGAAAACTTAGTCAAAATGTCCTTTCAAACAAACTATGTTCTACTTATAAATTGTTGCTGGGACCAAGTTGTTTTGCTATAAATTGTTTTTTCAACACTTGACGTTTTAATGTCGCATGGAAATATAGGGGGGGGGGAGGGATTTATTGTTTTCACCCAGGATGATGAAATAAATATATTTGTTGCAGGGTTATTAAAATGTTGTTGGCACCCAACCTTAAACTTAGTTTGTTTAGGTTTGTGTACCTTGTTGCTCCGGATTTAAGCAACATGCAGAAAGACCAGAAACCAAAACTTCTTAAATTCCGCCGATCCAAACAACAACATGACCCCAAGCAGTTGGAAAAGGTTGGTATCATAACCACACCAAACTGTTGCCATCCCTATTGTGGTTTTAATCATATTAAAAAAACTTTCTATGTGAAAACCTTATAATGTGAGTGAAATTAATTGTTGAAACAGATTTAATTATCAACTCTGTTTTCTTTTGAGAATTTTTAAAACTGTGAGCAATGAAAGCCATTTAAACAATAATTTAAGCTTCAGACATTTGAGCTGTTTCTAAAACCTGGTGAATAACAATTGAAAATATTTTGAAAGGAGAAGAAACGAATCGAAGATCTTGAATTGAATTTGTTTCTTGAACGATCCACGTCCCTCCTGGATCTCAGGTTTGCTGCAAGGTAAAATGACAAAACCTTCTCTATATGAAGTTGTTGCTTTGTGGTAATTTACAGTAAATACAAGTGAATGATGGTTTCATTGATGGGGTTACAATGGACAAGAAACCAAGTCACCATTTCATCTTTTTCTCGCAGACGATTGTTCGATGAAACTGGGAGGGAAATTCACTCTTTGCGAGGTTTGAAGCGCCACCAAGTGGTTTATGTGTCGGTCGGTGAGGCATGGGTGGATCCGAGGATGTCGAAAGCAGAACACCAACGAAGGCAACTACTTGCCAAACTAACCAACGACGTTGCGATGATTAAAGCTTTCTGTGTTATTAGAAATCCTCAAGGTCAGCAAATGACATTGCATTGTTGCATTTAACCCGAATGATCTTGTGGGTCGTTGTATAAAGTTGGTTGTGAATTTGTGTCAAAAGCAATTTTAGTGGCAGTAGTAAAAACAACTTTTTTCATGAGTTGAATGCATAGTAAATATTACTTGTGATTAATAAATAAAAACTGGATCAAAAAACCAAAGGCCCCTGGCAGGCTGTCGATCGCACACCATATCAATAATAATGTATTAAAATCCCAACAAAGCGATCTTTAGACAGCTCAGATGGATTTATCAAGAGAAAAATATATTTCGCCGTTTTTAATACATTATTACTGGCAGTTTTCTTGTTATGACTACGTGTGGTTTACAGACTTGGTCCTCGACCTTGAGAGCAGAACGACTGTCGGCTCAAAGCTGGTCCTACGTGAATGCTCTCTCTCACAGAGGGAACGGGAAGAACTTGCTAAAGGTAAATTGTACCTGAGTTTTACGGTTGTGTTCAACAATGAAAAAATAGGAAATTATAAAAACATTTTGTTGCAGATGAACTTGAGAAAAATGTTGATGGAAGAATTTCTCCAGAAGATTCATCCCTCGAATTCTCCCCTCTCGTTGAGGGTTTGAGGTTTGTAGTTTGGAAAGTTGCAATGCTTCCATAATGCGGGTTATAATAATTAACCTTTATATTCATCCATGCATCAGAAAAGCGACGATTCAATATTTTGTTGAACATTTGCTGAAAATTTATGTTATTTGTACAGAAGTGCCCACGCCCAGTCACACATGAAAAATGATAAAATGTTCCACACGAAAAAGTATCCATGGCAACAGACTTCTGTGTCTGAGTCTGCAGATCCAGAAGTTGAAGAAGATTCTGCGAAAAGTCCAAGAAGGTTAAAAAATGTGATAAATTGTTACAACTATTGTTTATAAAAATTTTTTGCGTAAACTCATTTTTTTAAATTACTATTAGCAGAAAATCACAAAACAAGAGCAAGAAACGAAAGCCAAGCGGAAGTCCAAGTCAACAGTTTGTGTTCAAGGATGGATTTATATGCCCAATTTCAAACAATGACCTTGCGTTAGGAGTAACTGGGCTTGACCTTGACATCCTTGGTTCAAACGTGGAAGTCGAACTGTGCAGGAAATCCATCGATGATCCAGGTTAGCGTTAGAGCCACGAATTAGTATTTTCCTTCAACATCTCAATTTATTCGAGCAACAAATAATTTAGACTGGCCATTTTATTATAAACAATTTTGTACAAAAGAAAATAGCCTTAAAATATCTAATATTAATAATTTTTTGGTATTTTTTTTCTAATCAACATTTAATTTAAAAAATCTACCCTTTGTTTCATTGAATTATCAGCCCAACAATGGGAAGTTGTCGACGAAGGTTTTATCTGTTTGAGGTGCAATCGTAAACTTGTTTTGGGGGTTTCCCTTCCTCCATACAAACCTGGTTATGATGAAGTCGGAAAGTTTGAGGAATCGATCGTCACCGTCCAACACATGAGGTTTGTTCACGAACTTGACCAATGTTGATGTTTTGCAAAATCAAAATTACTAAACAACTTATGGGTTAATACCTAAAGGGTTAAAGACCTTTTTTCAGAAATTAAGTTCACTTACTTTCAATTACCATCCAACACTTTTTCTTTTATTGCATTTTTTTGAAAAAAGAGAAAATATGCAAGATTAATTCACCAGACTTAACTTATGCAGACAGCAAAGGTGTGGTCGTGCCAACCAGAAATGGTTGTGGGATCCAGTCACAAGTTTTGTTCAAGCTTTCAGTTCACAAACAACTGACAAGGAGATCACGGCAGCCAACCATGTGAGAAAATAACTTCCTTCCCCATGACATCAATAATATTGTTGTGATTTAAATTCCTTTGCACATGAATTTTGAAAGTTTATTTTGAACTTAGCTTAAGTAATATTTTGAAACATGTTGAAGGTTTCAATTTGCACCCATGCTGTGTCCGGGCCAGAAGTTTTGAGTCAAGAGGGGTTTATTGTCGATGTACCCGGGGGTTCCCCTTCTGACCCTGTAGTTGTGTGTTCATCATGTGCAAAAGTTTTAAGGGGAATTTACAGATTGATGAAAGCACCTGAGCAGTGGGGATTCTCCTGTGCCATGGGCCAAGCAAAAAAATCAGGTAAAAAATTTTTATTGTTTGCAAAATCAACTTTTTATTGACATGATCTGCTTTCACTGATTGGACTTAAAGTCTGTACCCCAGTCTATAGTTGAGATCATCACGGAATATTTGTGGTTTGAATATTTAGGAATGAAACGAAGAGGTAGTTTTGCTTTCCTCAACGGGAAAGTTGACCTTTCAACATTTGAAGCTGAGACCACCCTGAACCACTGGAGTTTACAACTCGAGAAACTTCACCAGGAAACAAGCATGCGACTACTCAACCGTGAAATACATGCAAATGTACCCACTCAAGCATGTCGGGTGCTAGCGAGGCGGAACGGAGAGGGTCGACTTCGAGCGGGGGAGCTTGTGATAGGGACGAGTATATCAGGGGTACGTTTCATTATTGTGTTAAACTCAACTGGTTTGGTTGGTGTGGACTACATGACCTCGTGACCTTATGACATTGTGGACTACATGACCTCGTGACCTTATGACATTGTGGTGTTGATGTGGAAGGTCAATGTCTTGGTACACATGTGTGTTGTTTGAATGTATTTACTGCTTAGTTTGTTCGTATATTTTCTGTTTTCTTCTGCGATTATTGTCAGACTGAGATAATTTTGGTTGCAGATTCTTGAGCAATGCACTCAACGTCTTGTATTGGGAAGTGCAGCTCGGAGATTGTACACAAGTGACGGAATGCACATCCTGCACATGGACCAACTTATAGAGTGGGCTACGGCCAACTTTTATCAGGCACAGCAGGTTGGAATTTTTGTATTCTTTGTCATATTTGTGGTAAATTTGTGTGAGTTTATTCCATTGCTGAGATATGTAGGTGACTTTATGTAAAACCTGCAGCAAAAATTAACAGCAAAATATCTCAGCTGCATCATCCAGTGTTTCAAATTTTCCTATTATTTAGTCATCAACGTGTCTGAGTTTTGCTTCCAGGAAACTTGGGGCTCGATGGAGTCACGTGACTTGATGTTCGCGAGGGAGGAACCGGAAGGAAATTTGAATTCACCAAATATTCAACATGGAGATGAAAGTAAAACAACAAAATATTTAAAATTATGCTAAATAGGAAAATCCCAACTAGGGGCAGGGTGTTTGCGGAGGGCTGGTCATTACATGTGGTTTTACAATAAACTGTCTTGCATCTATTTCAACGGGGGGGCTTGGAGGTTTTAAAGTAGTGACAAAAAAGTGAAATTCACTGGATTAGGGGATGTAAACTTTTTCATAGGTTAAATTTATCCAGAATTCTCACGGATGAACTTCTGTATTGAATATACATGAGTAAAAATATTATCACTTTTCCAGCAAACCACTCCACAGAAGGAACTCCCGACCACATGGGCCATGAAGTAAAACTCGCAGAAGTTGCTCACAAACTCAGGCCACCTAGTGGCAAAAAGAAAAAAGAAGCTGCTTCCAGGACAGTTGAAAAGGCGTAAGACAAGCTTTTGTTACTCGGAAAATCAAATCGTTTTTATTTTGCAAGCAAAGTTCTTACGCACATAAAACACAAAATGGCATGGAAATTAATTAAACCCAAATGGTTACGTGACTGCGGAAATGCTCTTCTTAGTGAATTTTATTGAAGAATAATTTATCAAGATTACTTTACCATGAGTAACTTGGTAAACTTGACTTTGTGGAAGTATTTTACATTTTTTTTTATTAAAAGAAAATATTAGTGCATTGATGTTTGTGGTAATTTCCACATTGTGGTTTTGTTGGGACACAAATTTGTCAAACTTGTTATTCTCAGTCGACCACAAGAAGTCTCACAGTCTGTGATCTTACGTTACCCGATAGAAGTTTGGGTTTCTTGTGGAGAGAACTTTATCCCTCCAGTGGTCGCGGAGCGAATGGTCGAAGAAAGTTTGCTGGGACATATGAAGCGGAACGGGGATATTCTTGTCCTGGACACACAGAAACACGTGCTCAGACACATGCAAGGTTTGTGCAATGAAAATATTTACTGGTTAGTTGCAGCTAAAAGTTAACAAAATTATCGTTTTCCAAAGTAATCTTTGTTGAGGAAATATTTTGTTGATGGAAAATTACCGGAACTCCCAAAGGATATTAAACATGGAATTAAAACTTTAAAAACTAACTTCTCCAATTGTTTAGGGCGAAGGTTCAAGGAAATGTCACCGAGAGAACTGAAACCAACACGAAGTCCTGATCACCCAATATTACTGGAAGGAGGCTGGCAGGAGACTACAAAGCCAGAGGTATTAGAATGGAATGCATTTGTATGCTTGCACAAACCACTGTCTGTCGTAAAATACATCATTGAGTTATGAAATTTGGACAAAAATATCACAGAACAATGGATGTAAACAATTACCAACTTTTACATTGTGATGTCATACACACAGTCTGGAAAATTGGAAGAAATGAACAGAATGAATGAGCAATTATTGGAACAAAGACCTCCACCAACTATGCCAAGCACAAAGGGAATAAACTTTAACAGGGAATTGTACAGACAACCCAATAAAGTTAGTTATTTAAATATGCTTCAATTATGTAAGCCTAGGTGTGGAAGGAATCTGCAACAGACATTTTTCGCTTTTCAATCCCAGTTCATGAACATCGGGGGTTGCAACAAAGCCTAATTTATAACAATTATTGTAAACACATTTTATCCCCTTGTACTTCGATGAGCTCTTGACATTGTTGATAACTTTTGGCCCGTGATCTACAAGTAAATATCACACATAATCTTGTGAAGGATTGACAAAATCTAAGCGGCCCAACTTCAAATTGCTTGTAATCTCATACTCTAAGCACAAGGACAACTACATAAACATTTTGGAGGGGAATTTGAATATTATCCACTTATCCTCATTATTAAGTATCTGTTAGTTGTCCAGGGGTGAGGAAATGCTGCCCCTGTAGACACCCATGTCTATGCATGGCATTCAACAAACGTTTATCCCATCTTCATAACACAATGCAGATGTTACCAACACACACTTTGTATTTCTACTGTTTGTCGACAGAAACGGGTGATGGTTTACCTGAAAGGCGATTCCATTCGTAAATCTGTGTACGTGTGGGGGGAAACTATTGGTGAAATATTGGCTGACGCGACCGACAGACTTGGAATGAATAAAGATGCAAAATCTCTTTACAATGAAGAAGGTTCTAGAATTACCTCCTTTGATGTCATAGAGAGGGATTGTTTGTTGTGTGTCACAAGTGGAGAATCTCTGAAAGGACGACGTAAGAATTCTTACAAATTTGTCACATATTTATAATAAACACTGTGATTGTAGGGAATATTTATTTCCATTTTCACAATTCTGGAATTGTTTATTAGAAATGCTTTGTGATTTTTTCATTCGATCAAGAATTTTAAGCCTTAAATATTTCCACAAATGCTGCCAGGAAAGTTTTCTTTCAACAAAATTGTGACATTTCTGCAGCAAGACAGAGCAACATGCGTATGAAGGCTAACTGGGCACAGATGAGGAAGCACAAAGGCCCCGAAGCAACCGACATCAAAGTTTCGTCAACATTTCAAGATACAACATCAGTTAATGTTGATCCATTTGGTCCCCCAGGCATCGAAGGTCATCCAGCGCCACCTAGTGTGGCTTGGGAAATCAGCGACGATGGGTGATTTAATTAAGTGTGTCAAATTATACTTTCTTCATTGCATCTTGCCTGAAAGTGTCGATTCTTTCAATTAAAAAAATTATGTTGTTAGTTCAGTGAAAATTATGTTGTTAGTTCAGTGGAAATTGTCACTGAATATCTTGTAGGTATGACGCCACATATGGCATCAATATCTTGCATTTAACTTTGTAAATTGTCTTTGTGTTGCTGGTGCAAACTTGTATGCAATCGTGTGACAATGTTCCTTACATAATTTACCTCAAATTTAAAACAGTGATAAATTTATCATGGACCTTTTCACTGGGACAACTTTATGAAAATTTGTGATTTTTATGTGTTATGAAATTATGGTTTTGTATCTGCTTCACTGTGTATTTAGAAGAAGCATTTGCTGTTAATTGTTTATATTATTTCTGTCTGTGCCATAGAATAGATAACTATTTGTCAAACATTAAAACTTTCAAAATTTATTGTTGTTATATTGTAGAGGTAGCAAAAATCACTCACAATATGTTCTGTGCCACACTTTGAAAACCAACAAGGGGCAAAATTAGATAAGAGATATTTTAGCTCCATTTTTATTTCTTTTGAAGTTTCCTTTATACATTACTGTCTGAAACAAGCAAAGTGAAAACTATGGAAAAAAATTTCAATAAAATGTAGAACTCTCAAAATTCTCCAGGGACGAATGCACAACTTTCTTACGTCGAAGGAAGGATTGCACAAATTATTTTCCACACACATTTATCAATAAACATGAACCATTCCATAAAGAAAAGTCCAGAATAAAATATAAGTGAACAAAGCACCCATTTGTCCACTCAGCAACAGCTGCCTTCTTGCTATAAAATATTGCTTTGAGGACGACTTTCTTCCTCCAGCTTTGAGAACAAGCCCAAGGAAAAGGGATAACGCACAAACAATGTAGAATGCAAATCCATACAACCCTGTGAGACCAAGTATTCCTGCTGTAACTCCACTTAGTGCTGATATGGACGTCCTGCAATATTCCGCAGTAGAAAAATTCTGTCTCACTGTCATAGGATTAACGTATTGGACGTTTTGGATCATCGTACGTTCCAGGTTTTTGCCCATCCTCGTTCAGCAGTTTGCTTACACCAACAACTTCACTATGGTGGTCTGCACTGGTATAAACAAGACACAGTGATAAAATGTTGATTATATATTCATCTTATACTAAAGTTAACTTACTATGCAAGCACAGACCTTTTAACATCTAAAATATGGTTCACAATTTGCAACATAAACTGTGCAGTGAATAATTTTGACAAACATTCGTAAGACTGGAGGAATGACAGATATGATTGGTAATAAAATATGGGTTTCCTTTGGTAATCTGTGGCCAGTATTAAACATCAGTCCCTGTTATAAAAAGAAAAGTTCAATTGTCGATAAGAGTTCCTTTCATTTTCTTTGCTTTAATATCATCAACAGTTTGGAGTGTCTGACGTTTTCCAACCATTCCCTTGCGTTCCAACTGTTTCTCAATCACTTTTGCATTGGCAGCATAACTGTCCGCTATTTCCCGAGCCTCCAAAGCATCTTCGTCTTCATCCATTGTTGAAACCGTAACAGAACTAAATTTTCCCATATTCTTTGTGTGTTTTACCAACTTGACTGCTTTAGGTTGGTCCATCCGCTTGTAGATGTTCGTCTTGTACGAACTTTCACTCTCCCCCACAAGCGCCCCCTTGAATATGAATCGGACATTCTTTAAGTTTTCATTGTGTCGGTAATATATAGGAAGTTCACACCGACTGCATTTCTCACGAAACTGTTGCTCAATCCCGTCGCTCCACCGAAGATAAATTGATTCGCCAGATTCGATATTGCTTACTTTGTGAGCGTGCTTGCTTTTGTCAATGACGCGTGATTTGTCTCGTTTTCTGAGCGGTAAACGTTCCAGAATGCAATCAAGAATTAATACCATCTGTCCACAAAGGCAATAATAAGTGTGCAAAGGCTTTTCCCCGTAAACTTCTTGGTCCTGACTATCCGTACACACAACGCTTCTTGAAATTACTTTAGGCATTGTGAGCAAATAATTACAACTCAAGACGAAAACGTTGCCAGATTATAAAACAGAAGATTTTTTTTGTGTTGCGTGATTCGCGTATTTGCCTTTTTTTAAATCATGAAACAAAAACAACCTACAGTTTTAGAATAAACGTTTCATACTTAGATTTTATTGATTCCCAATATAAAATTAACAAGCATGAGATGCAAACAGTTTTCCGTAACCACAAGTTTCCATCATCCACTTTTACTTTTAACTAACAAAATCCAATCAGAGAAAATGTTTCGGCTAATTATTTTTATATGATTTTTATGTTTCAACAAAAGTTACATATTCATGGTAAAATTATTAATTAACATTGTAGTTTTAAAACATTTTATCTATCAAATACCATACAGGAACATAAACTATAATCATGTGGCTGCTGGTTTAATTATTTACAAGTTCACAATTTAAAAATTTAAAAGCTAAAAACCTAATAAATAATATTACGCACATTTTAGCGCAAACTTTTTATTAAAAGTAATAACAATATTAAATAACAAAAGATGTAAGGAATATTCCACAATAAATTTCTTGATTCGTTGTGAATCGGGCGCAGTCGCTTTCTCATTACGTCACATCGCCGAGTGACGTGGACGATTGTTGGAAGCGATCGTTTGTGACGTACACAATTCAGAAGCTTGTCGACAGCGTGAAGAGCAGACGTATATTTTGTTCCCGTATCAAGACTGAACAAATAAGAAGACGAAATGGATCAAGTAACTGCTTGGATTGAACCAGGAAAACAATTTGCTAAAGATTCGATTCGTTTGGTGAAAAGATGCACGAAGCCTGACAGAAAAGAATTCCAGAAGATTGCAGTTGCGACCGCTATTGGGTTCGCGATTATGGGGTTCATTGGATTCTTCGTGAAACTGATCCACATCCCAATCAATAACATCATTGTCGGCAGCTAATTGGAAAAGTGGAATAAGACTCAAACATTTTTTTATTGCATACATTTTGCGCAGTTGTGTTTTTGGTGATGATGAAAATGCGCCCAAACTTCATGCAATATTTTTCTTGCTCGATAATAAGGAGTGAATGTGGTTTACACTTTTTTTATTGCAATCAAAGTTGTACTTTGGTAAAAAATCAATATTGTAGTGTTCTGATATTGTGTAGGAAAAGAAACTCATTTTGTGAATAAAATACGAAGTTGGGCTTTTTCAGCAATAATTTATTTGCAGAAAACTATTTTGTATATTATATACATTTGTGCATTGAGAACAAACAATTCAAATGTTCAACATTATTTCTCTGCTAAAATTTCTTCATATCAACAAATCAAACGCGAGTCAAACTGTGAAGTTGTTTATTGGACCAAATTTTCTGTTCAAAAAACATTGATAGGAAAGTACTGGATAAGAGAAATGAGATGTTTGCACTTTAGACAACGTAAAAATGCAATAGCACATCTTTGTCCGAGAAAGTTCAACTGACAAAATATTGTGTGGCAACATCTTTTTGTGATGATTGCATCCATTTTGTAATTTATCACAAGAAATATTCAAAGGTTTGTGAATTTTCTTCAATGATTTACTCCACTGAAAGTGACATAAAAACACACAGCAAGTTTATTCTTAAAAGCTCTTAAATTAAATGTTCAAAATACACAAAAGCACATAAAACAACTGTTAAAATCATGAGTAGTTGCAACACTGCTGGTAGGTTTATTGTTATTTAGGTGAAGTGAAGAACTTTAAACAATGTTTTCCAACCTTTCTAACTGAAATTTAGTTGAATGCGTTAGATTTGAGTGGATGATTAATGCACTGAACATGGCCATTACCACACCTATAAGCACCAACATGCATATCTTCCACACGTCTGACTTGTAAACACACAACAGTGAAAAGAGTTTGCTAAAAATCTCCTTCGGTGCTCGCAGAAGCTTGTGATAAAGAAGTGAAGCTTCTGGGAACATTGGATGGTAAAGTTCTGTTTGAGGATCTTCCTCAGGCTCATGAAAAACATCATTTTCAAAAGGATTTAAGACATCTTCATCCGGCTGTGAAGTTCCGGGAGCATTCGAACCTCCTGAAGCGCTTGGACTAGAATCGTGTCCTGATCCACCATCAGTTTGGTTAGGGTCATGGTTTCTTTCATTTCTTCTTTCGTGAATCATCACCATCTGGCTCTGGATTGCTGGCAACTCATAATGGTGAAGAAAATACAACATGGAATGTTGGATGAAAAGCCATGAGGTGAACAAAGCTAGTTTGCTGTACTGTCCATTAAACCTATAGTGGTAGATATAGAAGGCAAAGTGATAAAGGAAAAAAAACCTTATCCAATGTCTGCGACTGATCACAGTATGTAAGCATATGACATCAAACTGGTCAGCCCCCCAGATTAACAGAATGACGTAAAATGCAACCGTTGAGTCGTGAAAAAACTCTGTCATAATTTCCTCCATTCCAACGAGGGCCAGGATTATTGTGAGCATCGGAGCAGCTGGGAATACAAGCCGTGTGTCCGTGTCCAGCAATCTCAGTAAATCGACCATAAACATGAAGATTTGGTGGTAGGAATATCGGAGTAACATTGTGACGACAAGTGTAAACACGATCATAGCACATAAGGCGATGATCGATGAAGCGTGATTGACCCACATGGTGACAAAGCGGAAATATTCTCCTGTGACTAAATTGTGGAGATATCCTTGCGAACTGTCCTCCTCAGCAAGCTTTTTGATGCTCGTCATTATATAATCATCATACCCAAGAAACGTGGAGAGCATAAACTGCTTAAACCTTCCGGCAAAGCAAGCGTCCCTATCTGGATTTAGGTTCACAACCAAGGTTGGAATTGCGAGCTTATTTCTTGCCTCGGTTGACAAGCGGAGATATCCAAACTCCTCACTATATTCCACTGCATAGAAATCTCTTATCGGGTTTGGTTCGAAAGGGTCGTATCTTGCTTCCACGTTCTCATAATACAGAAGCTCTTGGTTGACCATCCCTATTGTGTTAAGACGTTTTCTGTATTCAATGCTAACATCGGGAACCACTGTGAGTACTTTGTCAAGAAATGACTGCTTGATCATATTGAAGTAGCTTTCCTTTAGTACAGGACACTGCTTTTGAATCAAGCCAAATATTTCCAAAGCTTTAAAGCGTTGCGTATTGGAACTTCTATCTGTGAAGGTTGGGACTGTGCCAAAGTTTTTAAAAGCTTCCATATTCTGATTAAAACTTGCAATATCTGTGTATGTTAAAGCAGTGGTGAATTGGACGACAGCATTATAGGGCGTTGCCTCTGCAGAAAGTGTGCTTTTAAAAGGTTCCTCCATAAAATACATTTTGTACAGTGGCAAAGATACATTGCCCGACACTTGAACTCGGAGTATGCCAGATTTGGGCCAAATCTCTTTGACATGGTTTAAGCAGTCGCTTGTGCTCCGTACAAATGTTACATGGATGTACACAAGGACAGACAGCATGGCCAGTGCATTAACAAGGGCAAAAAATTCTAAAATTCTTCGAGAGGTTGCTTTGAAATATGAGGAATATCGCACAGAAAGGTTGATAAAAAGGTAATGCATAAAAAACCCTTCTCTACTATAGAGGGAAATGTTTCTGTTCTGTCGATGATGTTGGTTTGGGTTGTTCTGTGGGTTAGGTGTTGGGTCAGGCTGAGGGTTTGAAGATGGAGCTGATTGGTCATTGGGATTTGATTCAGAAGATGGACTAAATTCCACATTGAAAGGTGGTGTTTGGCTGCTGGTGGATCGTTGTCGAACAGAACTACTTGTTACCACTATCTTTACTTTGCGCAATGATTTTTGAGTCGGGGATTTTACTTTTTGTTCTTCTTCAACTTTCGGAATATTTTCTGAATTTTCAGGATGTTCTTCTGGAACTGTTGGGCTCTCAGACTCCATGACCACAATTTTATGTGAACTAAATTCAGAGATTCAAGTTTATCCTAACCCTTCATTGCAGATATCAATAAACAATTTTACAACCACAAATGAATTGACAACTTGTTCATAATATCTTTTTTGAAACTTGATGGTTATTAAGCCAGTGATAAATGAAGCTAAATTACAAATTTTGGTTTTACAAAAACAATTATTTTGTGAATTATTTAAATTATTGCATTCAACAATAACCAGGCTGAAGTTTCAATAAATATATAAATTTAACTTTAGAAATGAACAGTTGGATAGGCTATATGTTGAATTAATGTTATTGTAGGGATTTTAGCTCTTTTGCAGCAAAGTTTATAGTAGCAGCTGCACTACCCTGCCCCTGTCTATACAACATTACCTACCACGTATGTTGTCACTTAATTTGTTGATGGCTTACTAATATGGCAACGTGTAATACCTACTTCTGTATGTCCCACAAAACTTTGGTAATTTTTCCCCTCAAATAAACAGTAATGCAATGGATTCCGCAATAACAAGAAATTTAATGGACTACGATTTGTAAAGCAGTTTATTTTCTGAACCAACACAGCCCTTTTACAAACAACTGATAATCTTAGACAAGCATCGTTTCAGCACAAAACAACTTTCACGGATCCTTGTGTTCGACTGCAACTGGAATTTCTCCCGATAAGTTGCCCACAGCGACATCGTGCGAACCTTCGATTTTTAAAATTCCGTCACTAGATAACGACGATTTGACGTCTTCAGTTTTTACCCCTTCGGGAAGCGTGAAAGCTCTTTTAAACTCTCTGTAATGAAAACAAAAACTTTCGAAACAATCTGTCTAAAGATTCTTAATGTGTTCTTGTAAACCAGTGATTCCCAACCTTTTTGTGGTTGCGTTACCAGTTGGAGATAAAACAATTTCGACGCGTATAATCTGCTTAAGTGGTACAAAGTAACCTAGGGGTTGAAGTATCGAATATTTTGAGATCACTTACGATTTTTTAAATTCGAACTGTAGGCGCAAATATACGTAAATGTGTACGCGTACCACCGGTTGGGAAACACTGTTATAAACAGCAAAAGTGATTAGACCGGAAAGGCATGCTCCAAAACTATGAAAATCGACAAAAAACATGTATCAATGCGATGCATTACAAACAAAGTTTATGCGTATCCTGTATTTACCTAAAAGTGTATGCGTACATTCCGTTTTCTTCATTCTTTGTTTCACGTTTTGCGTGTACGAAAACCTTACCGTCTGTAACTTTAACTGTCACCTCCTCCGGCTTAAAATCTTGAACATTGATATCAAGTCTCAGGCAGCCTTTTTTTGATGCTGAAAATTCAAAAATGTTGGCTCATCTGAGTTTTTTTTACCATTTCGCCATCGCAATTATTTGTTGCGCACCCGATAATTTTTGCATCGGACATATTTCGTACGTCCGTAATTTGAACTTGATAATATTTCCCGCAAGTAACTGGTGATCACAAAGTACTTAAATTCCCGACTTCATTTACACCAAAAGTAAACTGTTGTGATTTTTCCTTCTTACATTCGGTGGTTTCCAACGCCTTCCCTTCGTGTTGAACAGGAATCCGGAGATTTGTGTCGAAATCGTCTTTGACGTCAACCAGACTCAGCATACCTGAAAACCTTAACACACAGTTCATTTCATCAACGATTCTTATTTAAATAAACTTCTGGCTTAAAAAAGGACCGGACTAAAATGGCGCCAAAAATATTGATTTTTTAAAGGAAACTTAAATATTGCAACTTAGTTATATTTCATACAATGGCAGGATCGCCCAACTGCGCATGTCCTTGCTGGGTGATCACCGCTATCGTATCGCGATCATTAGATTTACAGGCTTGGCAGCCTAGCTGGATGAGCCACTTTTTTTGGCTCAGTGTATTGTTTAACAAAAGCCTTGTTTTCGCCCAAATCAAATATTCACTCTGCTTTAATGACTGAAATATAAACCGTCTATCCCTACAATATTAGTACCTCTCATCCACTTTTCTCATAAACTCATCAAACTTATGTTCCATGGCCATAAAACGCTGTCTTGCCTGCAGCATCCAAGGCGATGGACTGTGCCGCAAACTCGGCCAGTTTCCCATTTCATACAATGGCCAGCGATGCCTGCCGGACAGTCCCATATACGGGGAGTAACCCAAAGGTGCATCCCCCATTTGACCGGGCATAAGTTGCCACCGGTCAAGGTCGAAGTTGGTTCTTGCCAAGGACATAACTGCGACCGGTGTCCGTTCCGTTTAAGTGAACTCGAAGTACTTATGAGTAAACCTTGCACATATGTATGGCCGCTGTTCTCTCTCGGGAATTCGGATACAGACGAAACGTAATCCTCTCCACCGCAACTGTGACGTAATACTGTTAAAAGGTTGTCTAAATTGGCGCGATGCAAACACGCAAAACGGACTTAGTCACTGAGGTGACCTTTCTAGTGAGAAGTCAATCAAACACCCGACAGTCTGTGCTGTGTATTCGAAAACAATTTGAAAGGTGTAAACCCGACTTTGCATGCATTCAGATGGCAAATGTTTCAAGATTTATTAAATCTTTTTTGTTCTTTGCAGAATCTGGTGCGCGGAGTGTACGAACTATATCCCTCATTACGTCACTATCGCATGATCATCAGTGACGCAATCAACAATTACTGCCGACTAACGTCATTTTATACAGAATCATGTTGGTGTCAAAGTGTTATAAAAAGTTTAGTTTTCACGACAAAATCAATTTCACACTTGCACAAAGCACAACAATTAGATAAATGTCTTTATATATAAAAGTTTATTACACAAAAACTTCTTGTCACAGCAAAATTCCCTTGCCTTAAACAGATTTCAAACTACTACAGTAATTCAGGGTTATCTTGTTAAATTTTGTTTTAAATGCTTCTTGGAATGAACAGCAAGGTTGTCAGCTCTACTGAATTTTTTTTTACAAACTTGACAAGAATATGGTCTTTGTCTCAAATGTGTGCGTCGATGTTTTTGGAGGGCGTCATTCCGTGTAAAAGGCATTCCACACAACTCACATTGGTACGAAGATTCACCTTTTACCAAAAAAACAGTAAAAGTAAAAACAAAAATGAATTTATTTTGTTGGAAAATTCATAAATATTCTTTATTGCACAAAATTGACTTCCTTCACAAACATACACCTCCATAACTCAGTTATTAAAAATTGCCCCAGGCATAAAAAGATTGGTTAAATACTTGGATTATACGTGTATCTTAACTGAGTGTAAATAATATATTGGATAATTTGCCCACTATGAGGCTAAATTTACATTTAATACCTGTGTGTGATCTAATGTGCTTCGTAAGAATTGATTGTTGGGTAAATCTTGCATTGCAAAGTTTGCAGCAAAACGGTTTCTCTCCAGTGTGAGTCCGTATGTGTAAATTGAGATGATTCAATAATTTGAAAGTTTTTTTGCAAACGCTACATTGGAAGTTCCGTACATCGTTGTGTGTCAACATGTGTCTTTTTAGGGATGATTTACGTTGAAGATGGACTCCACATATTTTGCAAATTATTCCATTTCTGATTTCCACACTGTTAGCTTCTGCAGTGTCTGATGGACTTGGTACAGAGTCGGTCTGATAAAGGTAGTTTTTCATTTAGCATTATGTGAAATACGGAAATGTGGAAAACAAACAAGGAACAAACCTCTGATGTTGGTTGTGAAATTGTCTGCTTGCCTGAAACAACAAAATCAACCAACATTAGGGTTAATATTTAACACCCGATGCAGCAGTAACAAAGTTAGCAGTAACACAGAAATTATCCAACAAACTTATTTGACAATATCAGCATGGAAAAGGCAAAAAAAACAAAGGTTTTACTCAAATAGTTTAGTATTTTTGCACAACTATATAAATAGGCCTACATATTTTTTAAACTAAAGTTTCTTTCGAGAAATTCCAACCTTGTTCAACAACCACAGTACAAGAACCCGTTGTCATCATAGAAGAAAATACTAAAGCACATAAATGCCTTTAAGTTGTGGCACTTACGCAGAGCCAAAATGCTCCGTAAATTTCATTTTGTGCGAGAAATACATTTTATTTTCACTATTTCAGAAAACTTGCATCAAAACAAACAACTCGATACGCATGACTAACTTCCCTTGTTACGACATAAAAATGTGCCGTCACAAATAAAAATCAATTGCAATAATGTTAGAAGGGTAAGTTTGTAACAACCTAATTATTTTCAGTGTAAAAACAAACAAAAATAATAGATATGTATAGTTTATTTATTCGTCTGAATGAGGGTTAATGGAGCCGTTTAACCAGCGCATAGATTTGCAAGATGCTTTGGAACAGAGCACAAAGCAGAGCAAGAAAATTCAACATTTGGTTAAAAGTGTAAATGCCTTTGCTCAACAAGCAAAACAACAGGCTGAAAAAGTGGAACAGATTTCTGGGCAGTCTGCTTTGCATTTGTCTTCACATTTAGGCGAGATTTTAAGTCAAGACGATGAAGACAGAACAACCAACACCAAAGCATCTGAAATTCAGTCAAAATTGAAGAAAATTCTTGCCCTGGCAGCTGATAAGACCGCTTCACCATGGCAGGTGAGTTTGGTACAAATAAACATCAAAAACATATGCCAGGAACCGAAACACTTGGATTATACGTGGATTCCAGTCCGGCACAGCTATAAGTATATGTTTAACTTTGTCGTTTGGGCGTGCAGGTCTACAACGATAAACAAAAGATTTGCTGCACAAAATTTCAAACTATTTTGTCAACGCACTATTTTGATTTGTTAAAATTAACAGAGGAAACCATTCCCCAAACAATTTAATCCATTCCAATGAGTTTGCGCAGAAAGACTCGTCCCCAGGATTATCTACAAAACTACAACCTGGAAAGTCTGACCCGAAGCTGCCAGCATTGCCGGTTTCCCTCTCCAACGAATACAACACTAGCGAGGACGGCAGCGACACAGAATCCGAATACTTCCCTGATTGGTCGAGCGCCGATTCCTTCACAAGCGATCGTTCAACCGACAGTTTAAGGCTGGGTGAAAGTTGCAACTACAGACCACTGTGGTCAGAACACTTTGAGGTAGGGAATATTCCAACTTGAGTGGTGTGTGTGTGCAACCAAGTCTAATGGGCCTGGCCTCCTGCAATGCATTAAATTTCCCAGGAAATTTTGACCTCAATTGATGATCACGACAAAAAAATAGGACTGTTTTCACAATTAAATATTTTTTTTAACAGAATTTTATAATACGTAAAATCTCAAAATCTCTGGTGTTTTCTTAGCAATTGACATTTTGTGAATATTTGTGTGTTCTAAAAATGTGGAAAATATTATTTGGTTGTAATTGGCAGGATTTGTTGATTGTAATTGGCAGGATACATTTTACGGCGAGGAAGAAGTGCTCCGTTTGTCTGATGAAGATTTCGATGATTTATTCGATGATGACGAGTTGGAATTGTGCAATCTCCAAAACAGACGAAGATTATCAGGAGGTTTGTTTTACGTCAAAACTCCAGTTTTCAACAAGCGCAATTTGAATTAAGATGACGGACTTCTGGCAGATTTAATATCACACAAAACAGATAAAACTTCAATAGTGTATCCAGTATAATGTTATTGAAGCAAACGGTATAACTTCTAGTTTAAATGCCCAATTATTCGCTGCGCATTCAAGCTGTTTTCTGTCAATTAAATTACAGCCTTCTGTTGACCGTTGTGGGTAATTTACAACTTTTCTTCTCATCGCCTACAGCAAAGTGATCTGACTACTCGTAATATATTGTGAAGGTCACGACCTTGTGGAGAAACCGTTCAATCCGGAGCACCGTAGTCACGTGATCATGCCAGCAGCCGGAAATGACGAACCGGGAACAAGTGGAGTTGAAATTAAAGATGGCGGCGGCGAAGAAAAATCAGCGACCACCAATGACGAACGCATGACGTCAGTGATACATAACATCACTTTTTGCGCTTGAGCGATTTTACATTTAATTGTCACCAAGCCTGTAGTGTGAACAACTTTGGTAATTTCCCCACATATGAAACCTCAATAAATTGTTGACACGTGACAGACCCCAAGCTGTGCTGAGGGTGAAAAGCATGATTCTGTTCCAAGACCTGGAGGACGGGTTGGCGGTCGGTAAACGAATGTTCGTTCTTCAACAAAAACGTCACAATAACGGCCCTGTGACGTCAACACCATCACCACTTCTTTCCAGTCAGGATGTCACGTCACTAAAGGTTTCTTTTACTTATAATATTTTTTGTGACGAAGTAACAATTGTTTTGTTACTCCAGAACACAACGTCACAGACGAACGCGCGATACAGTTTAAAGAGGTCAAGGTCAAACATTAGCCTCACGATGACCCCTTTTAAAAGAGGAGAGGCGACCCTTAAAAAACATGTTGACGTCATACCGGAAGAAGAAGAAAACTTTGTGTGACGTCACACTGGTGTAAAAAGTTCCGATTTAAATTGAAAAAATAAACAAACGGCGCGCGATTGTTTGAATAGAAGTTGAGTTCTATATGTTTTGTTTGCGATGTTATTAAGATTACTGCACCGGGATTCGAACCCACGTTATGAAGTTAATCTTCTGGTGAGTCGAGCTTTGCCATTTATGCCCAGACTTATATATCCCAGTGAAATATGTGTCTAGCGACACCTACTGGACATCAATTGGAAACAATTCGTCCGCAAGAGGACAGCAGAGAACTGATTAAAGTTAGTGGGGAGGTTATTTAACAACCACCCAGGGACCTTTCTTAGCTAAATAAACCACAAAAACTGTTTCTACACAAAAGCGTGTGCTACGAAAGCAATCAACCGTGAAAAATATGCATAACGGTCAAACAACACTGTGACGCAATAATGAAACAATTGTTCTGGCCACAAATTTATAACAAATATGGTAAAATTTACCAAGATGGTGAAATTTCATTATTTTCACTAAGTCTTAAAATTTCATTATTTTGTTTGAAAAATTTTTTTTATGAAATGGCTTCAAGAATACAATAAATACATTGTCAGTTCAGGCGACTTCTTAAATATCAAAGAAACCGAAATAAAAAGCGTTTTAGTCTCGCGCGATCGTCTCCAGCCGGGCTCTACGCTTGTAACAGCGATCGCGATTTAATCGACCACGCTGCAGTGAAAATTACTTGCCGCGCGAAGCAGTGGTTGAAGCACGTGACGTCACATACGTCATCACACACTTTCGACGGTGGTGGCGCTGCTGAGACTGTCCAGACTCACTGTGAAACCGTTCCGTTGCAACACCGGTGGTTCCCCCACTCCGGCAGCAAGCACAGCGGGGGGTTTATTGCCCTCCCCGAATTTTGGGTGATATTTGGCGAGTTGGCGTCGTTTCTCCTCAAAGGTGGGGGTTTCCCCGGCGCAGCAAACCGCGATTCGGAACTTCTTGAGACCGAGGGTCCAGAATTCGGCGATGCTCAGAATGCAAGCGAAAGCTCCTGAATGTAAAAACCCTCGTGACGTCATTCCTGGGACATCCCGACAACATTGTACTTACCGAGTGCGTACATGATCCACATTAAACAACTCTTCTCCATGGGTCGGGACACGTAGCAATACACGGCACCCAGACAAGGTTCTCTTTCGCACATGTACAGTTCAGGGATAATCCAGCCGTACAGATAGTACTGACCCATCAGGAACCCAACCTGAACAACACAAAACTTTATAGAAATATCACCGACCGAGGATCATACGATTTCTATGTACCTCAAGTATGGTTCTGACGGCCACGTGCCACCAGTAAGCTCTGTACAATGACGGGTTTTCCAGGAGAAGTTGTCTCTCCTTGTTTTCTTTGATTTCTGCTGAGTATTGTTTCGGTTTCTTGATGTATTCGACTTTTGTGCCTCGCGCGTCTGTGTAGATTGGGTATTCCATCCTGCGCAAGAGAAAATAGTTCAAAATGTTGATCGTGAATTCCTGCCGTGAAAATACGTCTGGATCGAAATTTCGCTTTCGACGAAAAACTTTTTGCGCAAATTTATTCGAACAAAAACTTTCCACAAAATCCCACCTCCCGTCCGCGTAAATCCACTTCCTTGGACCGATGTCATCCGTGGGTGTGTAGTTGTTATCAGTTGTTGATCCCTTCCTCTTCTCCAACAGATCCTTATCCTCATCCCTGTTGGATTTGTACTTCCTCTTCCTCACACCTTCGATCTCTCGCATCCGGATGTCCATTCCCTTCCCGTTCAACTTCTTCACTTCGTACAGAGGAGGAGCAGTTGCATTCGCGAAAGATGGAGGAGGATTATTTGGATCTCTCTTCCTCTTCACACTTGGAGGGTGGATGTAAGTGTCCACATCCGATCCCGCATCCCACTTCCCTCTCCTCCGATCTCCTTCATCCTGATCCTCATCCGGAAACTTGATGTGGGCGTGGTAGATTTTGTGAGTCGCGTAGACGAAGAAAAAAATCCCCGGAACCGCGACCACCAGGACCATGAGGGACCAAAACCTGCAGGGGGGAAATTCCCAGTTTAAAATATTTCAAAAGTTCCACATAAACTCAAGGCCTAATGTTTTGCATTCATTAAATCGCTTTCGTGGCTACTGCACAGGCGTGGATTTCATCAACTACTCGTTGAAATTACACCGGCGAATCACAAAATTGCACTATTTTATTTTCATTCTAATCCTTTTAAATAACTGCGTGTAAACGACGCAAATACATTGACGCAAAATTGTACCTGAGCTGTGAAATTGGACTGAATCCATTGAAGCAAACATTCGAGCAACCCGGTGTGTTGGTGTTACAAATAAAGTTTTCCTGGAAAAGTTTTAAGTTAATCTTCCCATATCTCCCTGTAGGTTCCGACTTTCCACTAACTTACCTGCTCATCGTGGTAAACCATGTCACCTATCCTGGCAACGATAACGATGCGGAATATGAACATCATTATAATCCACAATTTGCCAGGGAAGGTTGAATGAACTCTGACTTGCTCCAACAACCCGTGTAGAATATGCCACGCCATGATCGCTTGTGTAAACTTTTACCGAGTTATTACATCAACTTGCCTACGAGAAGTTCTGCGGAGTTCAAACACAACGATATTGAGGTGTGTATAAGGATCCGCTTGTGTCACAAATAATTGGGTGTTTTTTTAATTAGTTTCCAATAGAAATTCGCGACAAAGTACCTCTGCCCCTCCTTTGCTAAAGGTTGCTGTGATACAAAAAATGTGATTGCTGGCAATTTTTTCTCAAAGTAGAAAGCAGAAAACTACAAGCAGCCTCAAGTGCAACAATAGTCAATATATAACCGCCATGAACAGATATCAGCAATGTGAGACGCGTTATCTGACAAACCCGACTTGGAACACTGCCTGTTGTTTTGCACTGACCAACGCGCCTCAGACTAAGCACAAGAAACTACTGCTCTGAAGTAATGTTGTGGTAAATAAACAGTAGTTGATGCAGGCGCTCGAAAGTTCAGATGGAGTTCATGTAAATGGGTCATCATTTACGTCCAATCATTATCTTAAGGTTAACCTCCCGGTGTTGAAATGCTTTTCCTTTCTAAGTGTTAATGTTGGATTTCCTAAACTGCCTCAACTTTTAATCTAAGAAAACCTTTCAGAAATAACTCCTCCTTTCGTTTTCAATTCGGTTCAAATTATTTATGCGTTCAAGTCAGATTTTGAACACAGTTTTCCCATTTAAAGCCAAATTACCAATCAAACGCATTTCGAGAAAGAGGTCCCTTGCGCCTTGTTGGTTGTAACGGAGATATTTAAACACAAATCGTCATCAAGTTACGATTATTGGACGGGTGCATTCACACTGAACACACTCACACTGAACACATAAAAATCCAACGCACAACGTTGAAAAGTTGTGTTGCTATAACCGGACCAGATAAGTAACCATGACCTCGTGGTATATTTCGAACGTTTGACGAAGTTCCAGTGAAACAACTTCAACTTCAACTCCCCGTCACTAAATCACTTCATGTTTGCATTCCAGTTTAACGCCCGCTGACAACCTTATACTGTGACGTCACAATTTCACGCAGCATCTCAGATTCAACTTTCCCACGGTTATTTTTCACTTCCGCCATCAATCAAAGTGAAAATCTCCGTTTAATATCAGAGAATCGACATCGATCCAGAATCGAGATTCTTTGTTTTGACAATAAACCGTCTCGCAAACGCTCGACATATTTTTAGCACGTGCGCATCGGTTTTCGAATTATCTTCTTATTTTAACTGTTACGTCACAAACACACGGAATCTAAGGCGCTATGAAGTTTGCGGAGCCTTTGAGCGACAGAAAGTCTCAATACATAAGATTGTTATAATTTTCAGTCATTTCAAACGGAGTCTATGACGTAATACAACATTTAGAATTCGAACAATTTGGCTGAAAGATAATAAACATTTAAAACCCGCACCTCGCGTCTCGACACAAAACCTCGCAACCTCGGTGAACACAGGGAGGTTTGTGCCGGTCTCGCGTCGCTTGTCTCCGGTCAGCTGTGGAAATGTAAACACCGGGACAGGTGGGGAAAAATCTGGAACTTCGTGACTCGTTGAGAAAAGGTGGCTTCCGACCCTGGCGTCCAACAGACAACAGCAGACGTATCGCGGAGAGGCCCCGGGCATTCAAATTAAATTTTCCGCTCTCTATATTAAATATGTTAACCTCATAAGTGTGTTACATCGCAATCGAATGACAGCCATCTCTAAACGTTTACGTAAATATAGCTTCGACGCGCTTTCCATTAGTCCGGACAAATTACGTTGCAATCCTCCACTGTATATGTGAATTTAATCAAGCTCTTAATTAAGTCGCTCAGTTCAAGCGGGAAGATCTTATTAACAGGGAGGGAGTCCCACTTGTTTTACGTCACTTTCAAACCATAGCCGTCGAATCTGATTGGACAAGCGGTTGTTATGGATACGTCAGGTCCAAGTTTGATGCAATTTGTCAAGATCTTATTGAAAGCAAAGGTTAGCTGACATTGGAAGTAAAAAACGCCCACACATTTTCAACAAAAAAATAATAACTTTGAATCTAAACCTTGAAAACTATTCAAACATTTCCTACTGACAACTTAGGCTGTGCAAATTACTTTAAATTAAGGCAGCAATTTTTTAGAGCAGCGCTTCGCGGTCAATTGATCGCGGTAATTGTAACAATGAGACAAGAGACAAAGAAGCAATTGTTTCAAAAGAGCCACGATTCTAACTTTTGGTTTTAATACATTTTGTATCATCTATGTGTCGTTATATGACAAGAATTTCTAGACAAATGATGCTTGAAATGCCGATGCTAATGTTTTTTCTCCATTTATTTCTTCGTACACAGAAGCTGTGGACTATGTTCAAATCTCCCAGTGCACGAATTGGCGGATGTTGGGACATCAGCGACACGGTTCACTAACGGCGTTTATTTTGTTAAAATTTTGCAGACTTCCAGCGAAAATAAATTGTCCTAAACCCGGCCTTACTGCGACTGAATGGAATACAAACAGCTTGCGACAAAACCAACGCTGAAAAACTGTCGGGTTTCTTATGGTGACGTCATTACACCCAACTTGACAATAACTGGGCATAAACCTAACCCTGTTGCAAATATGAAGATATTAACCCTCGTGGGACTTTAAACTGTGGGAAAGTTTCATCTTCAACTTCCAACCAACTCCCACGTGGTTAGGGCATTCTACTTAGCGCGCTCTTGGCACGATATGATTGTGACGTAACAACTTGGCTTGGATTCTACAAAGATGTTTGTGACGAACAAACGGAGGTTACAAACAAAATACACAATCAATTGTTTTTCTTTGAAACAAAACAGATCGCCGACAATTTTACAATTTATGTTGCAAGAATTCAGAAGTTTTGCTCAAATCTCTGCCTCGCTTAAAACCTCCATGGAACTCAGCATGGTCAGACAAGCTAGGGACATAGGGACAAGAATTAACTGCAGGAACTTTCTAATCTATCCATATTTTAACGTCGTTTAACCGCGAGCATTTCCACACAGAATCAACGACCTCACTGATTAATTAAAAACTATTTCCCTCACTTATTTGAAATAAACGATTCAAGTCTTTTTGTCCGTCCTCTCCCGAAGCAGCTCGGCAAGTTGTTATTCCTGACTTGAATGAAAGTTTCGGGCTCACTTTTAAAAGCTGAGATTCCTTTTTCCCCCGAAACCCGACACGCGAAGACTGGGAGAATATCAGGCGAGTTTCTCGTTTCAAAATGTTCGGTGTTAATCCGAAATAAGTTGTTCCAATAAAAATCTTCAAAAAAGTTAAGATGGCAACAAGGGTTTGCATTGATTAAAAATGCTTCCAATCTTATTGTTTACGCAATAAAAGGTCGGACAAAGAATGCGTTCTGTTTATTATTTACACAAGGCTTCTTGTTAACCCTCTTTTATTATGTAGTACAAAGATGTCGTATTTATCTAATATAATGTTACGTTGACGCACAATAAGCCTCAACCCCTGGCACTAACCGACCCTCACGTAACGCGATCCTCTCCATTACAAAACTGTATTGACCACAGCGACATCTCGCGGTTATATAACAAAGGAGCGAAGAGAAATTATCTCGAGTTTAAAATCGTCAAAAGATTACGAGGCTTACGAGTGCAATTTATCTCCATATACGGTTTTGAACAACAATACACATATGCCCACGCGTGCATTGTCTTATGACTGTGACGACATAATTCGAAACGCGAAACTTCGGAAGATGAATGAAACATTCGAGCAGTTGTTGTATTAAACTTTGTGACGCGACAATACAACTTAATGTCGCAATAATCAACATAATGCCCATGTCACAGATTCGGCCAATTTTTTTTTGAATTCTACAGCCTATATGACGTCATAAACGCTTTTCATCAAACAACGCGACCAATGACGGCGAAATGGCGGCAACAATTATAGATTCAAAGGAACTTCCATCACATCGCAACGATTAGGACAAGCTTTTACCCAAATTCCAACACATTCCCTTGTATCAGCTTTATTGGTTGTAATATACAACAGAGTTGAACAACTCAACTTTAAGCTCAGCACCCGGAAACACCGAGAACATAATATCTGCTTTGAATGAGAATGTGGTGGTTGTGGAATAGCGTGAGCGTCGCGAAGTCGTCTCGCGGTCAAGTTCGATTTAGAGAGCTGTCACAAGTCGATTTAAACCATGCGCCTTTTATCTCACTCAACACCGCATACACTCTGCTCTCTGTCTGCTTCGACTGTATTCTCGCACAACTCTCCATAGTAACGTCATACAACGGTGTGTGACGTCACAAGGTGGTCGGTGACGTCGACCACACTAAACTCGATGCGTTTATTTTTGTCAAGGTTGGAAACAAAGCCTCGTTGTATCGGGCATATAATGACGCAACAATGCTCGGGTTTTGTCGGGAAGCCCACAGTGCTGCCGCGTAAGTCATGAGATTCTACAACTATTGTGAAACTGTTATACAACTCTACAATATGTAAATCGGTTAAAACGGACTGCACGTGAACGAATATCTTCCATCTTACTCTAATCTAAGCGACGTCTACGACCCAACCCCGTGGTAATCTACAGTGGTGAAGTCTGCTTCCAGCTGATATACAAACACTACGTGATGATATGCGACTTGTGGGAAACTATGCAGGATATATGTGTGGGGGTGGGGGACAGGTAACTGTGTTTTGGTAACTTGCTTTGGCTTCCAACGCTATTATGGCCAACAAGTGTGTGGCAATCTTAAAACAATTTTCAGTAACTACAAGGAAACGCGGTGTAAACTGTGTTTGATTTCTATGTCATCAATTGGTGGTGGGTTTTGACGAGATGTCAAACATGAAATCTTTCTTCAAAATAAAAGTAATTTGATTTGATTTAAGTGGAATTACGAGAAGGTATGGATTGCCCAAACAAAAGTCTTCAACAAATATTTAAAAATCCTAAAGATTATTTGCATTTTTATAAATTTAACAGGATATGATCGCTTTTAATAAATAACAGAGGTCTAATTAAACATGGTATGACAAGATTTACATTACAATTGTCAATCGTGGATGGTTTTCTAATAATGTCAAACAAGGACCTATTGACAGGTGAAATAGCCCCAGCTCCATGATATTCCCTTTGCATCTATATCAAGTTTTCTGAGGTAGGTCACAACAAACAGATTCCAAAGCTTACTTCAATTTCTGGCTTTTTCTGGCTTCCGTAAACAGATGTAAATGATGCGATGGGTAAGAGGCAATGCGTACCTTCCATTTACACCGCGATTAATTATGCAGAGGTTTGTGAGATATGATTGCGGGCAACTTTATCCAATGCTATATTTGCGCTTATACAACATACATTATTTATGTTTGAATATAAAGCGAAATATACTGGATAAAAACGTATTAAAATGCCTCCATTATTAATAAACTGCATGAAATTTCGGATAAGGTTTGTTACCACGGGTTGAGCGGACGAATCTATTAACAAACATGACAACAAAACAATAGCTTATGTGCCAGCATGGTCCTGAACACGGCAGTGTTTGAAACGTTTGCTTCGGCATGAGTAGCATATCAGCTTTGGCTTTCCTTTACAAACAATAACTTATGACAAACAATGGCGAAGTTTGAAAAAAAACTGTTCAGTTCTTCTCACATTTAGTGATAGAACACTTGGTACCGTACAGTGTTACCAGCATGACTGGTTGCATCAAGAACAGACGTTTGTTAATCACAACAACAGCTGACCTTCAACTTCAGGGCGTACACAGCTCTACCACTACCTGCAACTACCAAGCCCTGCACATAATGATTTGGATACATACGTTTTACAACTGAGCAAATAGGGCGTAGTTTATACTAACGTGTAGTTAGTGTTGCTGGCGTACTTTCTTACTTTCAAATAACCCAACACACACAAACACTGAACTGCGCAATAACCCACAGCCTAAAACCTATAATACAATCTATCAAAACAGCATTAAAAATCCAATGCACCCAAAACGCAATCTAATTCAAGGAGGAGTAATTACAACGTCACAGAAAGGTTTGTCACGTAACATACGATGATGAATAGCCTGACTGTCTGTTATCCATATTACTGGAAGGCTGCCGTCCAAATCCCTGTAGTGCCATATTGACACCTCGGACGCTACCCCTTGACCTCAACACGTTATACTCGAGGTTATGAAGCAGAACTGCATCTCCTTCAAACCCAAGATTTTACAAGAAAAAATCTATGAAGTTCTTCCGGTTGAAGCTGACGTATTTCCCTGTGTTAAGTTCGTGTGAAAATCAGCTTTCAGCTTCGCTTTTATCAAAAAGTTTCCGATTAGTTTGGCATCTCTGTCTGGTACAAACCTTGGGCGGTTAATACTGTAATCCAGTGCCATGTGCGCTATATATACACACGTACATATGTATGAGTGCACCCAAGGTGTAGTGCCCTTCGCCCACTGAATGGCGTTGATATTCAAACTGTCTTTCGCTTTGCTGCGCCACAGCTGTAAGCGGCGTATTCTGTACAATATTGCCTGGAATCTCTCGCACTTTAAGAAAGCAATAAATTTGATATCTCATGATTTTACATATATTTGCACAGTAAAGCTACAGTCACGAAATACTGTTTGTTTGTTTGTAACTGAGAATTAAAACCATTGCTACAATACAGTGTCAATTGTGCCTAGCTTATTGCGTAATAAAACGTATTGTCGTTCTAAATTAAACTTACTTCGAAACCAACATGAACAGATTTGTCACATGGCAGATCTGGCTTTACAGCAGTGTGTTGCCCGCTATGACAACCTGGTGTCAAATACTTAGTTGGAAATTACAACTCCATTAGTTTTCCTTGCAGATACAACACGTTCCACCACACCAACCACACATTCCCACTTCAACTCTCGACCTGTTTACAACCCCCCCTCCCCCCTCACCTTCTTTCATCGCCTGAAAACAAAATTTAGAAGGGGAATCCCCGACTTTGAAAGCGGTGCGTCATGGCTATGTGCAGTTAAGCGTGGCGGCTTAATAGCATAGGTTAAGGCCCGGGTTCGTTGAAACGAGCGTTGAGCGAACGGAGCATGCAACAGGCAAAGTAGTAGCGCGCGCACCTGATTTAAAGTTCATGCAAGTAAATGTTTAAAGGCATTTACGGCCAAACCTTTCTGGCAGTAAACCTTGTACACGGGGATGCCAATTTCAACGCAGTGATATAAATTGTTCCCTATACACTTAATCCTAAACAGAAAACCAAACTCGAATATTCAACTTAAATTCGTTAATTTAAATGAACTAAACATATTTATTCCGTGATGACAATTAGTTGCTGCGGTTATTGTGACGTTTACACCAGGAAACGCGCGAGTTCACGACTTGAATTGTTTCCATTTGTTCGCAAACAAACGCCCAATGAAATGGGATGAACCTATGCATTGTTTGTCGCAAAAACTGTCATGTCGCTTCTCGCTGTTCTACTTTAGTTGCCGTGTTTGCTGAGGTTACGGAGTTCCTTTCCAACGACTGGTCACGTGACATTATGAAATCCCTGCCCATGCACATTGGCAAAATTTTGGTGAAAAGGAAAATTAATAATTCAGAAATTGTCTTATCTGATTCTGCATTTTCGAAATATCCGGGTTGTAAAGTCCAGGAAACAATTACAATCCCACTTATGACGTCATTATACGTGGAAATTCAAACATAAAGATGAAAGCTCAAAATTATGCAAGAAAATATATTTGGAGTTTACAGGCTCCAATAAACTTTGTTGGAAATAAACTTTCACAGTTGATGATATTTCCTTTACGTGGCATGTGGCACGTGACACGTGACACGTGGCACGGTTGCTAACGACATCCGAAACAAACTACACTCAAACGCAACATTATTACCACGTCGTAGTTACGGACACACTTGTCATTCAGTTGAACGCGAGCGCGGCTTCTCGTCTGATTGTGTCGGAGTTTCAGCTGCAAACAGTGACGTATCGCATTTCAGGGCTGACGTCACAACCCCCCCTCCCACGCTTTCCGATGGGAGAGTTTCCAGAATGCGACAACATCAACTTAAACTTAATTTCAATCTAACGCGTTTGTCAGATATTGCAAAATCTTCGTCCTTTGTACAAAATCGTGACAATTTCCCCCTTCAAGACATTTAAATATCCCCAGAACTTCACCAAACCCTCGCTTCACGCCAAACTCTTTGTGGATTTATTGTGGGTTCCAAAAACAACAGTTTTCTGTCCCCGTTTCGTATCCTGGAGTTCAGTTGAAAACTCGCCTGCCAACCTCGCAATGCAACTACGCACAATTCCCAATAACTAAATTGTTTCAAAACTTCGCAAGAAAAATAAGTTCGGCCAAATTGTCACCTTGAAGTTACCACTGTTTCTGCCTCAAACCGCACCTCGTACAACTTGCCTGGCGCCCAACAACTATTATATAACAATCCACGCCGTGAAGAACATGTTCATGTTATTCCCCAAACGCAACAAACATTCCCTGCAACAATGGGAAAGTTCCACAACAAGTTGGATATGGATTATGACGCAACAGTCGCACACAGTGTGATTTGTTAACACAGCTGTCGACAGCTATTAAAGACCGCCTCCAGATTTCAAAAATTAGATTTTGTTTTCAAACCGAAGCGGGATAGATAATTAACTATTAAATTTCACAAAACAATCTGTGGACAGCTCAGATGGATTTTGTAATGAGAAAAATATATTTCGCCCAAAAAGGCGTCTTTGTTTCTCCAACTGCCAAAAAGGAAAAACAGAAAGGAAAAAGTTAAGTACCTAACGCAAGAAAGTTTAAGCGGGAGAGAGTTGATTAACTTTAATCTAACTCAATGTAACAACTGTTAAACTACATCACTACAAAATAAAACCTTGTCCTTAAAACCTTGTCAAAGGGATTCGACCTCACAGTAAAACCGCGTTTCATTCAGTTGAACTTTGCAACTGCAAACAGTCAGAAACAGTCATTTCCGTTTCGCTGTAATAATTTCCGAAACTCTTTTCGCCTTGGGTAAACAAAAGTACTTCTTGAAACAATGGCACTGCCTGTTATAAAACAAGGACATTTACGAAATGCCCGGTATAACTTTGGAAAGACTTTCGCTTTTGCAATAGCCTGAGTGTAAGTTTGGCACTAAATCCCATTACAAGGAAAACTCATAAATGATGCGTCATAAAAGTCATGTTTATGACATCATAAAGTTGTGAGAAAAAGTGTTGAATGTTGTTGGTTAAAAAGCACGTGGTTGAGGTTGGTGACTGTTTAACTGCATCGGTCGGGGAAATATTTATGGATTTGCAAACAGAGAATCTACAAAACCAACAAGATCCTTTGGAATGAGTAAATATTGAACCACAGGGGATTCACGAGTATGAAAAGTTTTAATTAAACTCGCTTTATGTCAATATTTGCATTTGAAGTTCGAAACATTCACGTAAGGGACGTTCATACGCATGTTTTAGATACTAATTATCATCTTGTCACTAACAATATCGTTCGTATGTCAAGCAATAAGCTAGTCTAAGTTCTAGTCCAACATTAACAACATTATGCGTTTCACCACAATTGAGTGTGTCTAAGTATTTATGTAACCATCCATTTAAACACTAGTGTTCTTGCAAAACAGGGGAATACGCACCCACTCTACACTTAAACTAGAAACCTCCAGTTTTAAACACGACGTGAGACACAACAACCGTTTGTGAATAATATTTATTGAAACTTTAACAACAAAACTTCCTGCCTTCATTCGAAACACCTGATCACTACTCCACATCAACATGCGTGCAACTGCATTAAACTTAACGCCACGCTGACTGGTGTGGAATGCCGCACCCGTATCACGTGGTATCTCCTGTGGGAAGCCGCGGCATTGTTACGTCATGCCCTCCAAACGGAACCCACTAAACAAAGGTTTGGAATATGTTCCTTGCACCCTTTAACACGTGACTTAAAGTAAAATATGTTGGTGAATAAAACTATAAACTTTAACGAAGATGACAGCAATCGATCACAATTGCTCGTTTGTTAACAAATAGATCCTCATTCTCTTTGGGGTATGTTGTGTGTAAATTACTTGACGCAATGATGAAAGAGGGGTAAAGCTGGGGTGATAACGTTTATTCTGGTGAGTTTTATCTACAAAGTGACAGATCTAAAGTCACAATGTTGGTAAACGTTTGAACTTCTTGTACTGGATTTTCCGACCAGACAAAAGTCAACACTCATACTTTGGTTCCAGCAGATATTCGTGCAGCCACATTTGTGTCCAACCTTGTTGGTATTTTGTAGCTCGTCTGTTTCTTGGTGTTAAGTATGTCGGTTCATTTTAGCCCATGTGGCAGAGGTTGGAAGGTTCAGACAATCACAACAATCCACACTGTTCTATAACGCCAACTGTTACTATTCATGCGTCATAATCGCAATTCACTTGAGACAATCCCCTATTATTGCGGTTTGATGTCACAAAGGGAGTGCGCATTCGCACATGTTTCTGTGTTGATGACTCAGTCTTTAGCGCAGATTCACCCGTTACCACAATCAAATTGCTTACAAGTATTTGTGTGAACAGCTACATTCTATTTACTTAGAAAAACTGCTTACGGAAGTTATAATTATGTTCTTCATGCTGTGAGTCCAACACAATACACAAGCTGAGTACAACACAATACACGAGCATAAATCAACGGCAGTTGGTTTACGTCACGTGGTGGCGATATAGAGCTTAAGTTCGCTTATCGAATGCAACCGGAATGAATTACCCCCAAACCTTTTATGATTCAAAAGGTAACAGAAACAGAACAACATTTACGCATGTTTCATTTGGACGACTTCCTGCTCTTGATCGTTCACAGACCCCTGGTTGGAAATCACCGAGACATCTTTCCACGTTTTCACGTGAAGCCAAGAAAACATTCTTGTCCTTGTCGTCTTCGGTGATTACGAGCCCTGTTTACATGAAATGGTTTGCGAGCGAGCTTGCGTCAGTGAACCATGAAGAACTAACAGACCACAACGAGCGAGCTTCGGGCCTCAATGTACATGCTATGATGTTTTTGCAAAATGGGGTTTGTAGTGAAATGACTGTTGTAGTTCATGATCATTAAAAACGATGCCGGTTGGGAAAAGTATTTGCTTTTGTTACATCCTGGCGCATAGCATTCTCTAAGCCGAAGATTTGGGCGGCCTTTTCGCAAAGGTAATTATTTGCTTGGAATGACTGCACCTTTCCAGATCTGTAGCTAAACATTTGCCTATGTTTTACATCAGGTCATTTGCTAATTTCAAAATACACAAGTATACTTGTTTGTGGGGAAACAAAACCTAATTTGTGCGTGAATCAGACCCAACTTATTGAATGATCAAAAGTACATTATTTTCGCAGTCCATGTCTGTGCTATATGTAACTAAAAGCTGGTTGTGGTGATTTACTGCAATTTGTCACGAAGAGATTTGTTCAATACTTTTCATCTACTCATTTTTGCTGGCTTTTGGACACACATGATAGTTAATAAAAAGCACTATTTCAGAAAACAGTAAATGGATTGTTTTGCATGTGTGCTATAGAAGTTCAACAACACACACTTCCTAAAAATAGTCTTTTTATCATAACATTCTACAGCAGTCAATTGTTTTCAGGTGATTTATTCCAAATGTCCAAGTCACGGCTGCAGCGTACCCAGTAGATTTCCCTAGTCGCTGCTTAGCTGAAGCTAAAGTCTGTTTGCGTGTTCTTGCTGATATAGACTATACTGAATTAAAAGCTCCGTGAACAGACTTCTTTACTAATGGAAACACACGATTGCAATTACCAGGTGGCTTAAGTTTAATTTGTTTCAAGCGCGTTTAACACGTGACTGAATTTCAGCGAATTTAAAAGAACGTGCGAACGTTTACAGCGCGATGGCAAGAATAACAACAGGGCCGAGAGAATACGAGCGACTGAGAGTAGGCAAGACTAGCCTAGACTGGCTGTCAAAGGATTACGAAAATGAGCGTTTTATAACAAAGTGTTAGAAAAAATGTGTTGTCCAGCAGGATGCCAGAAAGCCTGTGGGAGCTCCGGCAGAAAAGCTTAACACCGTCTGCAGTCTTCGGTCCGTATGTGTTCCAAATGTGTAAAGAATTAAGTAGGGAAACATGCGTATTGCTACACGGCCCATATCACTTACATTTAAAAATTTATTATTCTGTAAAGTGCAGCAAACGATTAAGCCGAAGTCGAAATCTCAGAAATAAACGTTGGTAAAAACGAACCAGTATTCAAAATTGCAACTCACAAAACGACAGATTATTATGGATATTACGTCGAACATTCCACACTGATTGTACCCATTGTACTTTGTTTGTCCTTATCATAGAAAAATATTTCGCACTGGAGTTGCTTAAGGCTATGATCAAAACCCAGCAAACTGTGAGGTTGTGAATTCAGTCAATTTGATATTTTCCCGCTGTGACATGTTGCGACACCTAGTGTGTTCTATTAACCGTTAACATTCGACACTAAAGTCGCACTTGAGGTAAATTCATGTACAGCACCCTCCCAAACTTCAGTGACAATGCACTAACTGTACAGAAGTATGACTCAGCATTCTAAACCTGGAGCAATCTTGGGTGAACATCGGTCAAATACTAGCTGGTAATATATTTTAGCAAAGTGGAGCCAACTTAAAGGTATTTAGTGTCACAGATGCCATGTGGTTTTGCAGCACATCAAAACTGCATCACGAATATTGTTACATATGACACAGAATGCTACCTCAAATTGGTCGAAATTATACCAAAGTATTCTGCACACCTGCATCGGTCACCATGGTAACAATCCGTTAAAGAATCAACACAAGCTGTTTAATAATTTCTACAAACAGAAGCAAATCACAAACAGTTGGAAGTTTGCAGCCAATTAACAAAGAGTACAAAATAATTATCAAAAGTTTGAACTTTGTTTAGTTGGCACAGATAGTTGGGTACACAATGGGTTAGAAATGTTTTACAGAAAGGGATTTTCAAATGCAAGGTTTCCAGCAAAGCAAGATTTACAACGACAATTTTTTCACTATTAATCATGAAACAAAAAATCATAAACGAACTTGATAAAGTAAGATTGTAGAATACATAATTGACAGCATCTGGTTTTACAATTAACGTGTTAAGCCGATACATTCATCCAAGAACAGTAACTCTTGTGACATAAACTAAGGCACAACATCACTAAATGCTATAACATCACACAACAAATTTGAACTTATTTTTAAGGGGCTTCAGCAAAACGATATGTCATCAAACCCAAATGCCAATTAATTTGACACAGAGACATATTAAGCAAAGTTGTGACATCACAATAACACTAGAATGCTGCATTCTGGAACATCGATAATGCAGTCACCCAACTTTCCATGGAATGATTCTATTTTCACAGTCTTCCCTCAATTTTTTGTTTAAATATAAACTTTTCCCCTTGTTTTGGATTCAATGAGATCCTTCCCTGCTTGAGTGAAACTGCATCCGACAGCTTCCAACACCTTAATGTTGTGAACACAGTCAGCCAATGACTCAGCACTTTTATCCGTCAGGCGGTTGTCGGAGAGACTAAGAAGCTCCATCTAAACAACAAAATGATTTAAAACTTAGTTGACATGGCAACGAAATCAATGCAAAAACTTTACTCAAGCAACAACAGAAGTAGGAATTGTTAAATTTGCAACGTTTCTTTGTTCATTGATTTACATCAAATCGCTTACCGGCTTCTTTAGGAGTTTAATCTTCTCGGATAGGTGTTTTGCGCCAACACTGGTCAGACCGGAATCACGCAGATACACTTTCTCAAACATGTGGATGCAGTTTGCAACATAAACTGACCCCCGGTCTTGTATCTGGTTGTGGTAGAGGAAAAGAAGCTTCAGCTAAACGAAGAGACCAAAGTTTAACAAAAGACAGCAACAATAATACAGGTAATTCAACATACAGGGTTGGAAGTATCTACAAATTTTAATGAGATATCCCTTATTATGACTCTAAGACAATTTCTGAATGGCAAAAATATAACAACTCCCATTCAAATGATTTTAAATTTGTGTACCATAAAATCAACAGCGAATGTTTGCTTAAACCACTTTGGCTCCGCACATCTTACATTAAACATAACAGTAAAATGCTTCATAGACTTGACACAATATAAATTCAAAACTGACCTGTTTGTTTCTCTTTTGGACCACGAAGGAGAGATTATCGAGATCAGTCGGGAGGAGCGATGTTTCGTTGAATTCGAGATCATCAGGAAGTGAGGAGGACACGATTGAAGTTATCTCCTCATCGTTTGCTTCATGAGCCCAGCTGCAACATCGAAGTATCGCCTCTTCTGTTGCATCCACCATATAGGACGATGCGAGTTCCTTCAGCAATGTCTTCTTAGCTTTCCAATCTTCACTTGAACATGAGGGAATGACGACTTTAATATCCTTGAAAACTGAAGGTTGGTAAATTCCGAACGCGAACTTGGAAACGACCTCCCATCTGGCCCCAGTAAACTGCTCATATTGTTGCTTGAACTCTTCCAATGGCATGATCGTCATCAGGTAAATCGCGGCAAAGAATTCCTGCCAGATGAGATGCGAGAAATATCTAAATTCTTGACCTTCCAATATTTCCATGTTTAGGTTTCCCTCTTTTGCAATTGAAGTGTTGAGAAAAGCATGCTGTGTTGATTCATCTATTCCGGAAAAGTCTTCCATCGTAAACATTACTTTTTTGCTCCGAAATCCATCCCAGGCCAGTTTTGATAGTTTGTCCAATTCTAGACGGGGCTGATCAGTTGTCTTACGTCTGTGACCAGTTTGTAAGTATTTAACACAAGTAGATGACAGAACCTTGGTAAGCGAAACAAACTGAATATCATCATTTTGGTCCATCAGATAGATGACTGTCAGTATGAAATTAACGGGGACGGTACAGTAAGAGAACATATTGGTGTTTTGTTCAAGTTTTTTCTCTACAGAGTCATATCTTGCACCGCATATCTGTTGTCCAAGTTCTCTCTGTGAGTTTGGAGTTAAGCCGAGTATCTGAGCAATAAACCTTGGTCGATGTGAAGAATCGAGTTTGTAGAATGGAGCTGGTCGTGACGTGAATATCTTCCGGGAACGTGGAAGCAAATTTCCACTCAATAAATGCTTGAGATAAACTTCTGCTTTGTTCTCTTTATCCAAGAGGGGAGTTGGAGCTTCACTTGAGAATGATTTAAAAGCTGCTTCATCTACTCCGTCGAAAACCAACAGAACATCTGGATCACCATTGATTGCTTGCATTATGCCTTGAGCTACCTCTGGAGTGTAATTCCAACTAAGTAGCATGGTGTGGAGGAGAAACCGAAGGAAAGTCATGCTTGTTTCGAAATTTATTTTTCGAACTACAATGTAGAAGATGAAGGATACTTTCCCAAACATATCTTCATCCAAAGCTTGTAAAGCCCATTTTTTGCATGAAGTAGTTTTTCCGATACCAGCTTGACCAACAACACCAACAACATTTCCATGCTTTTCTACATACTTGCATTTTTCTTTCACTTGTTCGCTTTCAAATTTCTGTTCTGCTTCGTCTTGTGCAGTTTGCTTTGCACGAGTAAACATTTCTTCGGGGCTGATGTCACCGGATGGTCGATCGTAAACTTTAGCCAAGGCTTCTCTACTGTGGTAATGTCCTTCTGCTTGAAACTCATCATCAATTTGTTGTGGTTTGCTGACTATGGATAGGTTGACTGGTGTTATCTTTCGGTGGGGAATTAGTTTTGTTTTTTCTGTGGCGATGGATTGGACCTCATCTTTTAAGACAGCCTGCAGTTCTTCACCTACAAACAATGCTTTATATTTATTTGATTCAATGGCAGCCTTGGATAAGTGTCGCTAACTTATACAAATATAACCGTGAATATGAAATGCTGATAACAAGTAGTAATTCCTGTGTTAACAGGAAGCTATACACAAAGAGTAGAAGAAATGAAACTGTTACTACAAGGCACATTTACAAGGTACTTCTGATGCAGAAAAGAAAACAACTCCATAGAAATCCTAAACATCCACTCATCAAAAGGAGGGAAAATATGCACAGAAGCACCAATACTGAACTAAAACATTTGCAACAATTGTTACAATCCAGCAACTATTCTTGTTTCGGAGGTATCTCATACAATACAAGAACAGCAGTCAAATGTTGCTACAGGATGATAATTGCTACTCAAAATGTGCTTCTGAAGGGGATTTCGAAGGGTACAAAACTATACTGACATAATGGAGAGACTGTGTTTGATTGGTCTGTGTTGTTTTGCATAATGGTGCGAGTTAGTGTGAAATTTGTTTAATGTGAACATCGACATTCTGGCAACACTCGGCTGATGATGAAACTTCATTTAATGACGCGCCTTAGTAGCAACTCTCAAGCAGGCTGCTGCAGTTGCTTTGTGTGCTATCGACCACTTCTACAAATTGTGGTATAATGTTTCCTGCGAATAAATCGCATTGATCAAATGCACAATTACAGTCTTCTGGGCCTAAGTATTAGGATTTGTATGATTTTGAAACCAAAACATTTGTTGACGTTATGACACGCACCAGTGGGCGTCCAATTCAGTTTTAAACATGTGTAGATGGTGAGAGGACTTTCTATGTTGACAGCACTAGAGACGACCATGTAACATCAGGAAATTTAATCAAAGACAGTCAAATTTACAATTAAGCAAAAAGTGAAGCGCCAACAACTTCAAAGTTAATTGTAGTAGCAGGTTTATACACGATCACCTTTTCTTTGGCATGTCTATTTACAAATATCTGTGTTTGTAACTCTTAAAAGGTTTTTGAAAATTGGATTTCAAATATCTGAAACAAACCACCATTCCTTGTTAGTGGCTCCTGTATTGTCGTAATCGATACAAGCATCAAGAGCGCACATTAGCATTGGTCGCGCTTATATAGTAGCCTACATGTGATGTTTTTTGATGATTACTGGGGTGTTACAGCCAGTGAAGCGTTACGCTACAGCTCATACAGTTACTGTGTTCATTGGACTTGTAGAGATATTACAAAAATATTGCAGTATAATGAAAAATACACAGCATCCACCAGTTACCCTGACAGGCTGCCAATCATGCACTGTATCGCAAATACTATTTCTATGTTAGCTTATAAACTATATTATCTTCAGCTTATCAGAATGACTGTTGTATAGTAAGTTGTTTTTTAACTGTTTGTCAGCTTTTCCCAAACATTTTCATAAATTTAGCATTTTGGGTTAATTTATTAAACTATCAGCATTTCTACTTTGTAATTGAAAGTGACAAATGTATCATCCCATTTTCATCAGAATAGATCCATAGTATAAAGTGTTGCCAGATAGCAAGTTCAAAGTCACTTAAATCAGACAACACCATGCACAACACTCACATTTTTCCTTTATTTCGGAGGCGGTGGGTGGTGAAGGAGGTTGAACTATGTGTTGTTCGATCGTAACTGGTCCGGTATAGACTGGTCCAGGTGTGTGGATGATTCGGTCGCCAATATTAACATTTTTTCCTTGAATATCACATTGGTTTTGTTGGCTAGTCGCTGGTAGAACTTCCAACATTTGCGAGGGATCATCCACATCTGTTGAACTCCCAGCTTGATTGACATAAGAATATTTTAGTGTTGATGGAGCAGATGTAGATTTATCACAATAGACCGGTTTGTAAAAGTTCATGCTATAAAAGAGGGTTTCACAAATATTTGTGGATCACAACCCACTTAGATTTACTGAATTTGTTTGCCAAAAAAAAACCTTTTAAGTCTGTGTAAAACTAAGCAACAAAATTTACGACAGCCATAAAATATGGACCTCGTTAAGTAAACAAATCGCTTTGATTTGGGGCCGATTGTGATAAAATTTAAATTTGCTTGCTAGCTTGTGACAATTTCACTCATACCAGAGTCTGTTTAATGGAACATAGTTTGAGACACCCTGCTATAAACCACTCTTCCACGTAACATTAAGAGAGGAATTTAAAACATTTAGGAGTTTATGTACATGGATAATGTTACCTTGTTCTTCAGGAGTAGAAGATGACATCTTTATCCGCAAAATTCAATGTCGAAGTTTTCTGAAACAACAAAAAGACTCCCGTTCAAACAACAGCCAATTACTTCAACCATTGTAAAATTGTTATGATTCCAATGCTGCAGGTATAGACTGGAGGAAAATGCATTGGGTTAGATTTCTGCTATTTCTAAATGAAAAATTTTTGCCACAAAAAATTTAGGGCCGTGCCCTGCGCTACATACGTTTTAGTAAATAATTCCTATGTAAACCAATGTATTTTCAGCCAACCTTTACTTGCAGCATTGTGCTTCAAACCCATTGTTGACGCCCAGATTAAAAAAAAAATTGTGGATGAATCCTCCGCGAACTTTCGTCAAAATTTACCCCTAATCAACTCAATAAAAAGTAGCAGTAAAAAAAACATTACGATCATCTGCGCAAATAATGATCGCGTAATAAAATCCTCCGTGCAAATAACAAACTATCCAATTTGGGTTGACATGAAGTCGGAACCACAACTTAGGGTTAAATTTTTTTCATAAAGTATAGGTTTGAAATCTTAAAGTGCCAAGGTAAATGCAAGTTGTTTAATTACCAATAGCAGATGGTTTGTTTGATCATCAAAACAAAATCCACATTTTTATTTACATTCAGTTCACCAATATCAAAGTAATCTCTTTCTTGCAGAAAAAAACTAGCACTAAACCTACAATAAAATGCAATAATTGCACAGGTTTGGTTAAATTGTCATGTTTCTTATTCATGTGTACAACTTGTACCTTCAACTCAACTATATGAGCAACATAAGTTAAAAAAACACAACAAAAATCTCCATTGAAACATATTGATGTTCTTTAAAAAATATCTGCTGTTAAACAGGATCTTCCAGAATCAGGAAGTAAATTCTCAGAAAATAAGTTTTGCATCAATGAGCACAATTTCACATAAAGGTTTGAAGAGTACAATAAAATTTATTTAAGGCTTATACGACTACGGGATTCATTGATAAACTTTTAAGCAGTTGGTACACTTCAAATACCTGGCACATATCGCAGGTTTTTTTAGAAAGACTACAAACACGCTCCTTCACGCCTTCTCATGTGGGTGGTATTCCTTCGAAACGGTGGTATAATCATTTGTATTCCTTCGAAATGAACGCAAGTCTGTCATGTAAATAAGAATGAATTATTTTTTGAAAACATTTGTTTGTGATGTGATAATTCAATCGAAAGTCGTTTACAACACTCGATAAATTGCTTGAATTAATTACACACAGTACTGTTCAATCATGCGAAACGAGTTTGGTAAAATTTGCTTTTTCGTTTTTCGGTGGTTCCTTATTAGATGGGAGACCATTGTGTGATGACATTTTGTCACGTAAAAGCTGTGGTTCACGTCACCACCAGCCGCGCTTCTACAATTCTGAACGCTTGTTGTCGTATTAACAACGATTATTTGCAAATATATATATTCTTTCCAAACCAAACAAAGTAGCTACATCCCAGTGGGTCTTGATTCTGTTGCAATGTAGCAGGCTTTAGGCTTTACAGCCAAAACTTGTGGTTTTATGAAATATAATTGTTTGTTTTTTATGAAAATTGTTTTCTTGCTTTCATAGATTCACCGCTTTCAATTTAACAAACAGTGACAACGTGAAGGAAACAATTTGACTTCTTCCGAAATTTTAATGAAAATTTGGTTTAAAAAAACAATGAACAAACGCCAAGTTCATAATGCAGTTCGCTAGATGTAACGACATATCACAGTTCGCATAAAGGACGCTGATGAATCGATGATTTTAACTGAAGTTTGATGAAAGTTTTTAAATGTTAACACACATGGGGCTCAGGGTTGTTGTTCGTGAAACTTACAAGGGAACAATAACAAGTCACTTTGTAACCAGACAAAGGTCGTTTCTTACCCTTTGTAAAGGTAACAAAGCTGTTTGTCTCAGTCAAACGAGCTGTAGTGAACACCATATAAGGGCATGAAACGAAAGATGGCAAACACTAAAACAAACAGGTCTGACGCGGACCGTTAAACCGATGAGTTTTAAAACATAACTGCCGTTTTGGACAAACGACGGTAGCACATGAAGGCGGTTCAACAACCTTTACTTGAGGTTGTGACGTTGAGCGCAGATCGAAACAGGGCGGACGGATTGAACCCCGCGTGACACAGCAACAACGAAGGGTTTACGTCAAGTTACGGAGCCTTTTCCTCCTGTCCATCGCAAGACCATTCGATTGGCGATCAGTAAAAAATCATCCACAGCTTGTTACAACTTCTTCAAATGATCTAGTTCTCATTTCTTTAAAGGTGAGCTTCTGTGACCGTGGGAACGTCATACGTAGCGTCTGAAGTGAGCAAAGGATGTGGTTAAAGTTAACCGCAAAGTAGTACGATGAGGTTCTCTCCTGACTTCCACTCGGCTGCGATCTGTTTTAACTCATGTGCGACGTCTAGCGGAATGCTGAAAACTGAAAATAGGCTTTGACCACCAGGTATCATAATGAATTATGAATCTGACGCTCTTCTGGTGGAGAACAACAAATAAACACCTTTTGTTTAAAAAAGATTGTATTTTCTGACGTTTCGCCTGTACGTACGACTAGGCTTCTTCAGAGAATAAAACAAACACAGTAGCGAAGCGAACCAACAGGGCAAAGAAATTGAGCGACGAAAAAATAAAAGGGCGTAACAGCTAAAACACAGCGGGACATAATTCAATGGACAACATCGATCATGGGTCAAACGGCCAAACATGGGAAACAAAAGTCACGAATTGTTACGGGCGAAATTGCGGAACACGGGCGAAAGTACTTTTCCATCGTTCCGATTTAAAACATTCGGTAGCGAATTAATATAATAATTTTCCACAACCAACCGTTTTGCCAAAATTGTTTCATGTTTTAATACTTTTGCTTCCTTCCAATTGATACGGTGGTCGGTGTCAAGCATGTGGGCACATAGGGCAGATTTATTGGGTTCCATATTGCGTATGGCTGCCTTGTGTTCTTTAATACGGGACGTTAAATTGCGCTTAGTCTGGCCAATATACACAGTGTTACAATCAAGACAAGGGATTAAGTAAACTACACCGGTCATTTGAAGCATGGGAATACGGTCTTTAGGTTTGGGAAACATGTTTTCTAAAGTGCATACCGGTTTCATGGCAACTTTTACGCCGGTGGCGTTGAGTATTCTTGATATCCGCTCAGAAACTCCCTGTACATATGGTATGGAAGTGAATGCTGTGTATGTTTGTGTGGGTTTGTTGTGTGTGTGGGGTGTGAGATTTAGGTTAGTGGGAAATTTGTTTAGTTTTAGAACGTTTCGAATGTGTTTGCGTTCAACCCTCCGAGTGTGTGGATCGGCAATATGTGTAATCGTTCTGTTATATAAGGTTCTGGCCACAGTGAGTTTTTGATGTTTCGGATGGTGTGAGGTGTATTGTAAGTAGCGGTTAGTGTGTGTAGGCTTGTAAAAAATGGAGGTGGTAAGTTTCCCGTCCGGGTTTGCAGTGACGTTTACGTCCAAAAATGACAGACTATGGTCATGTTGTGTTTCCCGGGTAAACTTAATGGAAGGTTCGATGCTGTTTATGTGGTTATGAAACCCTGCGACCTCGTCTTTTGCTATGATGACGTACGTGTCATCGACATAGCGGAGCCAAAGTCGCGGGGGTGTTTTGAAGGAAGCAAGAGCGGTTTGCTCAAGTTGTTCCATTATAATGTTGGCCAGAACCGGTGAAATGGGAGAGCCCATGGGGGTGCCAAAAATTTGTTGGTAAATGTCGTGTTTATATGTGAAAACAGTCGAGTCTAAGCACAACTGTAATGCCTCTTGGATGTGTGTTAACTTAAGATTGGTACGTTCATGTAGTGTTGTGTCTTGTTGTAGTTGGTCCAAGGATATTCTGAGCGCAACATCTGTCGGAATTGACGTAAACAGGCTAACGACATCAAACGATACTTGACACTCATGTGGAAGTAATTTATATTCAGAAATAATCTTTACAAACTCACTGGAATTTTTTACAGTAAAGTCAGTACTATTAACTAAAGGAAATAAAATTTGACTGATGAACTTAGATAGCTGGTAGGTTGGCGAGTTAACAAAAGAAACAATCGGTCTTAATGGAATACCTTCCTTATGGATTTTGGGTAACCCGTAGAACTTTGGGAGCACACCGTCGCTGCTATGTAGTCTTCGATACTCCGGTTGGGATATGTAGTCTTCTGTCCGTAGTTTCAGTCATCGGGATTATAATAACCAAGCTAGAAGAATGATAACACTTCTAGCAAGCTAGTTCCTAACGCGAAATCATGGAGGGGATTAGTGACTGAACGGGTCTTTCTGTTCTGTGAAACGTGATTGAATGAGTAACTGCAGTGCTAGCTGATTAGTGACTGAACGAGTAACTGCAGTGCTAGCTGATTAGTGAGTGAACGAGTAACTGCAGTGCTAGCTGATTAGTGACTGAACGAGTAACTGCAGTGCTAGCTGATTAGTGACTGAACCAGTAACTGCAGTGCTAGCTGATTAGTGAGTGAACGAGTAACTGCAGTGCTAGCTGATTAGTGACTGAACGAGTAACTGCAGTGCTAGCTGATTAGTGACTGAACGAGTAACTGCAGTGCTAGCTGATTAGTGACTGAACGAGTAACTGCAGTGCTAGCTGATTAGTGACTGAACGAGTAACTGTAGTGCTAGCTGATTAGTGACTGAACGAGTAACTGCAGTGCTAGCTGATTAGTGACTGAACGAGTAATTGCAGTGCTAGCTGATTAGTGAGTGAACGAGTAACTGCAGTGCTAGCTGATTAGTGACTGAACGAGTAACTGCAGTGCTAGCTGATTAGTGACTGAACGATTAACTGCAGTGCTAGCTGATTAGTGAGTGAACGAGTAAGTGCAGTGCTAGCTGATTAGTGAGTGAACGAGTAACTGCAGTGCTAGCTGATTAGTGAGTGAACGAGTAACTGCAGTGCTAGCTGATTAGTGAGTGAACGAGTAACTGCAGTGCTAGCTGATTAGTGACTGAACGAGTAACTGCAGTGCTAGCTGATTAGTGAGTGAATGTCAGACTTATTTATACTTGTTACAAAATATAACTGGAAAACTCCCCCAATTGACACAACACAAGAAGCTTTCGCAGTATTTCAATGTTATTGTGAGTGTAAACGTAACTGGCTGTGGACGTTCCCAGACATAATATTTAGCCGGAGGGGAATTCGAAATACCTGTTTGGTACGGAAGCAACGCGAAAGTTGTTACAAGAGAGTTTGCTACGTGTAGACTGCTGTCGTGTTACAAGTCTGAAAGTTGAAGTTGGATATTTGTAAACAGATTACTCGGCTCACACAATCATGGAAATTCATTCAGATGTAAGTATTGCTTAGAAATATAATGTAAATGCCTCCTGGATAAATATTGTATTCTATTATTTTCCTCGCTTTTCAAAACTGTACATTACGAATTCTTCGGTCGAATTGTAAGATTGCAGTTATAACTTACAAGAAGAACGTTGATTCCAAAATAGAATAGAACTGTAGGCTGATTCGATCATAATGGTGATTCAGAAAAGAATGTAGTTACAGACACACATGGGTATTCATGCTTGGAAGCTGATTGGTAGTTTATGTCACGTGACGCTTGTGACGCTTGAAACAATATGATACAAGAACAAGGATACAGGATATCGTAAAATATGGCGCAAATAGGTTATATGGTACATGATGTAGGTGATTCACATTAACTGAAAACAAAATAAATTCAAAAGACAAATGGTTCACGAAGGCGTTATTGGATTATGTTGCGCAAGAGGTTGCAATCGGTTGCGATTGTATGGTGCTTGTGCAGTGCTGTAAAATGTGTGTGAAGTTTCTATTGGACGACTGTTACGATAGAAATGCTTGCATGTTACCTAATTCTTACGGCAGATGCTCAAACCACATCACGTACCTGCAATAAGGGATTTCCCCGTTTCATGCGTGGCTACTTTAACTTTAGTTTTCACGAAGAATTAGCAATTATACATCTCTAATATTTAGTTTAAGTTAGGAAAAACGTTGTTATGTACTCCCACATAGTTGCACATAGCGACACATTGCTTTACATAGTTGCACATATAGCTTCACATAGTTGCGCATAGCTCCACATAGTTGCACATAGCTTCACATAGTTGCACATAGCTCAACATAGTTGCACATAGCTCCACATAGTTGCACATAGCTTCACATAGTTGCACATTGCTCCACATAGTTGCACATTGCTCCACATAGTTGCACATATCGACACATAGTTGCATATAGCTTCACATAGTTGCACATAGCTTCACATAGTTGCACAAAGCTCAACATAGTTGCACATTGCTCCACATAGTTGCACATATCGTCACATAGTTGCACATAGCTTCACATAGTTGCATATAGCTCCACATAGTTGCACATTGCTCCACATAGTTGCACATATCGACACATAGTTGCACATAGCTTCACATAGTTGCACATAGCTCCACATAGTTGCACAAAGCTTCACATAGTTGCACATAGCTTCACATAGTTGCACATAGCTCCACATAGTTGCACATTGCTCCACATAGTTGCACATTGCTCCACATAGTTGCACATATCGACACATAGTTGCACATAGCTTCACATAGTTGCACATAGCCTCACATGGTGGCACATAGCTCAACATAGTTGCACATAGTTGCACATAGCTCAACATAGTTGCACATAGCTTCACATAGTTGCGCATAGCTACACGTAGCGGCACATCGCGACACAATTCAGATAGTTGCACATATCTTCACATAGCAACACATAGTTGCACGAGCACATTATAAAAGCACCCGTTAGTATCAACCAATTCTTGCAATACTGTTTTTGCGCGTAAGTAAAGTTGTTGCGAATTAGTAACGTAACGTACCCAACACGTAATATATTATGACTTGTTAAATATTCCCTTCTGGTTTTAACTGATATCTATGTTGAATATTTAAACCTTCCATAACTTAACAAACAAATCGCATAAACACCTGAAATATAATTTGTGTTGATGTTGTATTTATTTCTGTGCAGAATCCGAAGCTTCAGTCGGACGAGTTTGGCGAACATGAACAAGTGGAGGGATCAGAAAGCAATGGTAAAGTTTGGATATCACTGTGTGTTGTTTCTGTAAAACTCTACACAGTGGACCATGATCCAATATTTCTATTTTGTTTAACTTTCACCACTAAATCCTACATTGGTCGAAAAATATTAAAACCGGATTAAATTTTGGAAGTGACAGCCCATCTTGCAATGTTTTAATTTGTTTTTTTTTTGTTAAAATACATATTTGGAACATATTAGGTAAACTGGCATCACAGCCAAGCTAGGTCAACCACTTTTTCCAACAAGTTGGAGTGAAATATTGAAAATCAAGCTCCCGGTGAGGTTTGAACTCACAACCATGAACTTTCCAAAACTGACTGCAAATATTTTTTCGTGCGTCATTAGACGATGTATGTGATTAGGCGAAATATATATCGAAGACGTTTTAATTAACCAAACACTTTACACATGAAAGTAGTTCAACCTCATACATAAGTTTTGTCATCTCAAGGTTTCATGAAAAATCGGAGATTAAATACTTAAAAACTGGCGTAATATCAGTGGATTCGGGAGTAATGTAAGACTGCAATTAAAAATTAACATTTCGTACAAATTGTCACCGATATTTACAACACATGAACCCAAAATTAAAATTATATCTGTAGTGACGTTGTTTGTATATATTTTTTCTTTTATAATTTTAAATGTTTTTATTTCAGATGTAAACACCAAAATTTATGTGGATTTGTTGAAAAAGCAAAAATATTCCGAAGCAAGTAAAACAAAAAAACAACTTTCAAGGTCACTTGAAGGTCTTGGGGCAACTGCAGAAGATTTGACAACAACTGGAGATAAAAAGAGAGAAGAGGGAAAATGTTTGGAATCGATTTTATTTTACGAACTTGGAGGTGAATTTTATTCAAGGCATCACGATGACGTAAGAGGGGTTGAAGGTGTGAAGGATTGTGTTTGGGGTTTGATGATGACATGCGGAGATTTGATGAAAACATCGGATTTGAATCAAAAACTTGAAAACAAACGAATAATTCGTGGCCATGTGATCCCACTAATGGAAACGATGAGACTCAAAATACAAAATATTCAAAACGCGGAAGAAGAATTAAAATGCATAAATGAAGTTAATTGTTTGTGCTGGATTGAATGGAGTCAACTTTCAATCGGAGATTATTCGTCGAGGGAATCAACAATTAAACTTGGACTTGAAATGATGAGGAAACAGTTTGGTAAAAACTCAGCAAAGCATCGAGTGTTCGGACATTTGTTAATCAACCTTGGTGTTGTTTGCATGAAAACAAATCGACTGAATGAAAGCGTGGATTATTTTAAAAAAGCAATCCAAGCTTACAAAATGGCAACAGGCATAACTGAAGAGGAAAGAAAGGAGTTGATTGAAAGAAGTGAAAACAATTTACGACGAATTCAACCAATGTTGAGTCAGTGCAATTATTGATAGAATTTATTGAGAATTACTAAATCGTTAGTTTGTATATTCACTCACTAATTTCTTCTTCAGTCTATGAATGCTTTATGTTAAGAATGTGGGGTTTGGAATTTTCAAACATGCTTTGAGACAGGGATTTGTCAAATACATAAAGTTTTGTTGCCAAGTCCAACATTGTCCTCCACAGTAATTTTCATGCCCGATAATTTGCCACAAGAATTTGTTGATCTGTTGAACGGCATAAACAGGGGTTGATTTAATATATTTGGTGTTTGGTGTTGTAACTATGACATAACTTCATATGATGAAAGTTGTCCTATTATAGGTAAAATAATTTCTTGTTGCAGCAATTCGAGGTACTGAAGAGCTTGCAACCACCTCCCATGACGTCACTTACCTTCGGCCATCTAGTGGTGAAACAGACGAGCAGATCGTGCAGAGAAAGGTTCACCAAACAGGTAACCAGAGATTTCTATGATAAAGTAAAATGTTATAATACTGACTCCGTGCATTTAAATTTGCCTCATCACCTCAAGCTTGCCTTAAATCAGTGACAGCCACTCTAACCACTAGTGGTAAGTCTTCCACGTTATACAAGGTAGAACTGGGTTTGGGATCGCTTTTATAAAGAATTCAAAATGAATGGCGTCGTTAAAAATGTATAGGGACAACCTCAAGGCGGCAACAAAATGTCCAAATATGTAAATAAAGTAAGTCATGCTTTGTCCCAAGTCCATCCAATGTATTATAATTACTATTGACTAAAACAAGGGTTGGGATCGTATAAGCCAGGGGAGAAGAACATCCTCACTAGGTTCAATTCACGCGCTGCCGAAATAATTCCGTAACAACTTTGCGAGCACGCCTGGACCCTGTCACCACACCCGCTGGTTTCGCTATAGCAACACTCAGATGTAGTGTCTTTTTATAAATCTGTCTTTTAACAATGAGTTTTGACTTTTAATGCAACCGCCGCCACTGGGGCCTGGTGATGATCTTGTTGAGTATTTCAATACTTTTGAATCGTACTGCGAAAGTATCGAAGCGACGGACCAGGTTAAACGGCAATTGTTCCTGGCATCCATAACAACGTTATGAAATGGGCAATAGAGGATAGTGATGGCAACCTCCATGCAATCGAATACAAAGAATTTTAGAAACTTGCCTTGCGCCATGAGACCAGTGCTGGACGATCAGAGAGGCAACGCGAAGCACTCACAAGATGCGTGCAATTGCCCTGGGAAACGGGACGCTTGTTCGTTTACGTCCGCTCAGTAATATGGCGAACAGCAGTAATTCGAAGGCTGTCCTGAATAGCGAAGTACTTACCGACTTACGGAAAGGGAAGGAGTTTCGTATGGGATAAATGTTACCAGAAAGCTTTTGGTGATCTCAAGGAACCTACGGCGCCCATTTTGCAATACCCAGATTTCGCACGGCCGTTTGTGGTCGATACAAACGCGTCCTATCCGCTGTTGGATGTGTTTTGTCACAGAACGTGGATGGTAAGGAGAGCGTAATTGTCTATGTGAGTAGATCCCAAAGTCGTGCCGAAAGAAACCATTCCACGACGCGAAAAGAGTTGCTTGCTGTCTGCGACCAAACTGTATCGATGTTATCTTCTAGGTAGGAAGTTTTTGCTGTGAACCCAGATCTTTCTTCTCTTCTACGTTGGTTGCGGCAGTCGAAGGTACTTTACTGACAATGCGGGTGGAATATCTTTCCGCGTTTGACCTTGAACACAGGCCGAGAGTAAAACATCGAAACGCTGATGCGCTGTCACGTGTTCACGACAGTGACGTAAACCCAAACTTCCCATACAAGTTGACGACAGAAGCGGTCGAGATGCAGGTGGTGGAGTTTAAGACATTATTTTGCTACAGCCTAGAAGACATTGCGGCAGATCAAGAAAACTACGATGATTTCTCCGTTGTGATGGATTGGTTAAAAAAGGTGTGCGCTCCAAATTCAAAACCATACGACGTCACCCCCCCTTCAATTCGATATTTGGTGGTCGCTCTTCCCTCGCATGAGGAAAAAGGGATAGGTTTTGTGCGTGGAAACTGATCCTTAGGTAGAGATTATACTTAAAGTAGCTCTCCCTCCAAGTTTAAGACAAGGGGTTATGGTTGCACTACACGATAACGTGCTCGGAAGTTGGCATCTAGGCATCACGAAAACCTTCTCGAAAGTCACCGAAAGGTTCCACTGGTACAGGTGGCGCGAAGACGTAGAACAGTTTTGTCGGGGATGCAGCGATTGTCAATACATTAGGCTCGTGCAATAAAACCATTATAACTATGCTAAACGAGACGAACACAAATGGGACGAAGCACTGCCTTCGGTGGTTGCGGCTTACAACGCTCGCTGATTGGTTAATTGGCTTGTGACAGGAGGCGACTAAAAAGTGGATGTCTTGCTAGTCTTGGGCATTGTGTTGTATATAGCGATTTGTTGGTGTTTGGAATGCGATTTAATTGTAGTAAGTCGTCCATTTATTTAAACCAGTATGAGGTATTTTGGTTTTGGTGGTGAGCCGTTATTTCAGGGTCCGGGCCTTTTACGAATTAGGGATGCAGCGTTGGGGTAAAGATCTTATTTGAGGTTCTAGGGTTGTGTTTGGGGTTCGCCGCTCAAATCCTCACTAGGCTCAATTCCCGCCTTGCCGAAATAATTCCGTAACAATTACATGAAATACAAACCATAGATATCGTAGTGCTCTGCTATGGGTTTTTCTAGAATAACCTCCCATTTAAAACATTCTTACCTTGTAATGCTACAGATTATGCTGCATAGTTTTATTGATAAAAATATACATACGTCAGCAACATGAAACAAATACTTTAAACTTCAGTGTTTATTGATGCAGGTTATTTAGTAAACCTACACAAGCGATGTACGAAAATTCCCACATTTAAGGCCGCATATCAGTATTAAATCCCAAAAATCTAGTTTTGAAGGCTATCACCATTAATATCCATACTGAGTGATTTGCTTTTTTGACAACAACAATTCCTGTGGTCAGTGACCCATTAAGATCTATTGGTACTATTCAAAAAGAAAAAAATTGATTGCAGTTGCATCCTGGAAAACACAGCAAGGATCTGAGGAGCCTCCAGGAGGATCTTTTGTCCTATAGGATAGCAAAAACAGTCCCAGGGGGCAACCAAAGCTACTTTCCTGTGACAATTTTTTTTGCCATTGCGTAGAAAAGGGTTAGGGCCAACATTCAATTGCAAATTGGATGAGGTTTTTTTTTTTTTTTTTTTTTTCATTTTTTCGCAAAACCAACTTACATTTTTCCAGCCTATTTATTTACAACTAATTTTCACCTTCATGCGTAGCCAAGAGGCGGGCCTAACATAAAATCACAAATTATGGTATACTTCTGTGATACAATTTTGAGCTACATCCCCTTGAACATTTTGATGCTTTTTCAACTAAATTTTTCACAGCACCCAGCACCAAATGTCTAGCTGCATGAGAAGGGCTAAAAATGCACTAAAACTGCACCAAACACGCTGAAAATCGCCCTGGCTAAAGCACGTGACTTCCTGCTCATTCAACCCGAAAATTTATTGCAATGCATCACCGGTTGCCATGTGAAATCACTGAGTTTTTCTCTGACAGGGGGTACAAGACCGGCATTCCCCGCGGGCAAAACTATTTTAAATAATATACTGATATGCGGTCTTAAAATATACATAGTTGTTGCTCTCTGGCGTACAATATTTTCCGCCATAACGATGACCTTTGACATGAACGCCAGGAAACGAAGTTGCAAAAAACATTTTCATTTTGGGAATTAAATTGTTTCGCGTTGTTTAATTAAATTGTTTCCGTTTCAGATGAAAACATCGACCTAAATTCCCTGATAAAAAAATACGCGGATTTGTTGGAAAAGCAAAAATATCCTGAAGCAAATGAAACAAGAAACCAACTTTCAAGGTCACTTGAAGGTCTTGGGGCAACTGCAAAAGATTTGGACACAACTGGAGATAAAAAGAGAGAAGAGGGAAAATGTTTGGAATCGATTTTATTGTACGAACTTGGAGGTGAATTTTATTCAAGGCATCACGATAACGTGAGAGGGTTGGAAGGTGTGGGGGAATGTCTTCGGGGTTTGATGATGACATGCGAAGATTTGATGAAAACATCGGATTTGAATCAAAAACTTGAAAACAAACGAATAATTCATGATCATGTGATCCCACTGATGGAAACGATGAGACTCAAAATACAAAATATTCAAAACGTGGAAGAAGAGTTAAATTGCATGAATGAAGTTGAGTGTTTGTGCTGGATTGAATTGAGTCAACGCTTAATCGGAGATTATTCGTCGAGTGAATCAACAATTAAACTTGGACTTGAAATGATGAGGAAACAGTTTGGTGAAAACTCAGCAAAGCATAAAGTGTTCGGATATTTGTTAAACAACCTTGGTTTTGTTTGCGAGAAAACAAATCGACTGAATGAAAGTGTGGATTTTTATCAAAAAGCAATCCAAGCTTTCAGAATGGCAACAGACATAACTGAAGAGGAAAGAAAGATAAGGATTGAAATAAGTGAAAACAATTTGCAACGAGTTACAGAATTGTTACAACAGTAGGCATTGTGATATCACATAGCCATGGTGTGAAGTAAACATGATTGAAAACTTTGTACAGTTTTACTTGAAGTAAAAACAAATATTGGTGATTTGTGTAAATATTGTGTCACTAAATGTGAATTATATCCATGCAATGATTTGTAAATAATGAAAACTGTTATGATATCGTTTGAGAATGGGAATACATTAATTTTGTTGAGAAAAAGTGAATGAGATTATTTTCCTTTGTAAGAAACAAGGAAGTTACATATTGTTTATAACTTGGGATTGTTGGTGGAAATCCTGCCAGGTCAGTTTTCTGCTTGTTCGAGTAAGTTTTTATCAGTTACCTGCAAAACATGGAAGTGTTGGTTGTGTTTTCTATAAAATAGATGGCTGTTTGTCAAACAGATATTGAAATACAGAATATTCATAACATTTTCAGCAACAAAATTAGAAAGTTTTTGAGAAAAAAGTTTCAAACTATTTAATTATCAAAGATTAACAAACCCAGGGGTCATGAGAGGAAAAAATGTTCCAATGAAACACCCCCAGACCCAGTGGTGGGTTTCAAATATTTTAGCATCCGGTTCTTTTATTGCAGCATGTCATAGTGACCACGGGATTACAAGGCAGAAGTGAAACGTAGGCCTACACATACACTTGTTAACAACCAGTTCGCTTAGGTCGTTAAATATGAAGAACCGGTTCCCACGAACCAGATGAATCCCACCACTGCCCAGACCAACATTAGCTCAGGGGCCACAGAGCCATGAAAATCCCTTTAAACAACCACATTAATATTCTTGCAAAGAAACAGGGGTGAATGTGGTGTCAGGTATGTTATCTGTTGTTCACCTAAAAATTGTCACTAAAATTTAAGCAAGTAAAATTCAGCGAGGTAATTTTAAACCTAGGGTTGGGCTCATTCTGCCACAAGTGTTGAGCACAAGTACTGTACACATGGGTTATTGGGCAATAAGCTGCACTGTATAATTTGCAAACTGCTGATAATTGCCTTCTAACTTGGGACTTACAAAATGAACCAGTTTGTGTTTGGATAATACCATCACAATGCAGTTCACATTCAGTTTGACAACATTTGTAGATCAAGCATCCTTGCATGCAAACAACCTACAGCAAAAATATAAGTTACAAATGGTTGCTGAATAAGTTATGTTGATTCCAACAGAAAAACTATGCTCTTAAATTTAGAACAAACATGCCAAGGGTTATGGCTGGCACACAAGATGATAATTTGATGACACCATATATCTGACCCCTGAAAAAAGGCTGCTGTCAAACCTAAGGTTACTCGATCAATTTAATTCCACATTAATAAAAGTACAACAAGTTTACGACTTCACAAAGTACATATAGAATCCGGTACCACTTAACATACTGCGTCACACGATATCGCTTGGTTGTCAGCTTATGAGGTCCCATTATGTGTTGTCTGATCTCAATGTTAAGGGTATGTCGTCTATATAGAAAAATGTACAGAGTTAATTAGGTTTGAGCTCCACCTCACTAGGAAAAGAGGACTTACTGCAAAGAAGACGGTAATAAACATTACGTTACTGACAAACATATTACAATTTCAAATAGACTTCTTGCATAAAGTTAACGTACTTTCTTCTTCCAACGTTTGTTCTGCCACACAGAAAGACTTTATCAGGGTTTGGTACCAATCTCATTCAGTTTGACAACATTTGTATATTAACCATCCTTGCAAATAATCTGCAGCAAAAACATAAGTTACAAAAGTTGAATAAAATGGTGGATTCCAACAGAAAAACTATGTACTTAAAAACAAACTATGACAGGGTTATGGCTGGCACAAGAGGTGATAATTTACCAATTTATGTTTCTATGCGAAGTCAAATCAAATCATGTTTATTTTGCGAAAAAAGGCAACTACGCAATATACAAAGAAATAAAATGGCATGGGCGCCGATAAAACCATAAAGGTTATCGAGTCAAGCGCCCATAGAAGTAATTAACATTATGACTTAATTTGTATAAACTGACCTGCTGTGTTCAAAAGCAGTCCTGAAGGTAACTTGCACATTTAAACCGAAAACGCTTGATCATGTTTGAGACAAAGCCGTCTGCTTTTTTGAAGCAAAAGTTTAATCAAATATGTGCTTTGATTTGGAATATATAACCTCTCTTTCAAAGTTAGTGAAATATCCATTCTTACCCTAATGATTTAACATTGACTGCTCCCGATTTGCATTCTGAGGAAAAATGTTGTACTCATCAAGTCAGTATATTTATTTTCATGTATATTAGCAATTTGAAACATAAAACATTATTTTTTTTGGAATACCAAATAAATCACAAAAAAGTATATAACTGTTTCAACAGGAATCATATATATGTAAGTTGCATATGATATGTATATGCACCATTGATAGAAGAGGCTCTTCGTGTACTCGAGTACTTAGTACCATAAAGTTTTGATGCACCAACAGAATATCGAACACAATAGCAGTAAATTAAGTTAATTTATCGTGCACTAAATGGTCAACTACTAACTCTTTACACAAACGCAAACTTTTAAACAAGGGGGCCATCTTACCTGAATAGCTTTGGGGAAACCACACCTAAATTGTTGGAATTGGTGAAGGGAATGGATTTCTACCGACTGAATATTAATCACTAACATCATTAAAAGTTGGCATTATTCGCTCTTAACTCTTTTCACAACTTTGCGGACCAAACTAAGCCTATACCATCAGAAAACTTGTATAATATCTTTCAAACCACACCAAGATTGGTAAACAGGCTTCAGGACTTATACGGCAATTAAACCAAAGAAAATTCTGTTTTCAAGTTCCTCTGTAATAATGCACCTTCCAAACTTTTCGCTTGTTTCCCAAAAACTGTTACTGGGTCTTGTGACTTACATAGGGACCTAATATTCTTCAATAAGAATTATTGCCCCTGGATGAGACAGTACATGACATGGATTTGTGGAGCCTCCTGGAAGATCTTGTGACCTACAGGGGGCATAAACATCCTTGGGGGTTGCTTAGGCAATTTATATTCAGCAACTAACTTTGGTGTTGGATGAGTCTTAGTGATATGCCCAAAACTGGCTTAAATTCGCCCTAGCAACAAGACATGCACTTGTGCTCATTCAACCGTAAAATTGACCACCATGCATCACTGACTGCTTTGTGACGTGCTACCTACCATTGTGACAGAGGATTGAACACATGCGTCCAAGTTTTCCACCGGGGAAACTTATTTTAATAGAAATACCAATATGCGTCCTTAAGTGTGGGGGAATGGGTAGATGGTAACCTCCGGTCAATTACACATAACGGCAGCGAAGAATTTATTTGCATTTCTACACAATACCACGACACTTTTGTGTGCAAATATACGACATTATAAACCCACGTGACTCTACACACACGTGCACCGATGACGCCACAATGACGTAATAAAGGATTCGACAATTAGTTTGGTGGAAAAAACTCTGCAGAAAGATTTCACAGTCGGAAAAGTTGTGTTGATTTGGTAAAGATTTATGTTCAGTGCTTTCAAGTGTGGAGAATTGCAAGAAAAGTCATGAAATGAGGAATTGCACTCACCAACAATTACCCTAAAAATTTAAATATTATTCATCTTCTATATTTCTTATAAAAAATAAAACACAATATTTGCCATCCCCCGATAACGTGCAGATAATAAAAACGTTCTACATCTATTGTGACGCTTAAATATGACGTCACGGGGTAAGTTGAAATTATTCTCAAAAAAACGAAAGTAACAAAAAAACGTCAAAATGGACGACCACCGAATTTGTATGAGGTAAGAACGTATTCCCACCAAACACTACCCAGTCTTACTTACACAGATCGACAGAAACCGTGACGTCACAACATGATCACGTGATCGTTTGTCACGTGGTTGGTTGAACACAGAATACACAGTGAGCTATCGATGAAATTACACAAGAACAAGGAAACTATACAAAGAGTTGGGGGAGAAGCAGATTCAATAAAGTTTCCACTGTTTATCTCGAGTTTACAAAACAGAAACTCCACGAACATCTTCTTTTACAACAACAAGTTATTTTAAAAACCTGCACGTCAACAACAATAGGTTGGTGAAGTTTAACAAACTGTCTTCACATAAACATATTTCTAACAACACGCAAACCGACTTACTACCACAGCACCAATCTATATGCGCAGTGGCAAGATCAACAGCACCATCCAGCGGTAGGTATAATCGTATCAAACCAACCACATGGTGGGGCTTCATCTGTCCGCGCGTCTCGCAGCAGCAACGTAAGAGAAGAGACAAAGCACAGCGTAACAAATCTCATTTGCGAGCGACGACTTGAATTTGTGTATCGTCACCTCGTCGGTGTTGCGGTCTGTGACGTAACAATAACACATTCAGCGTTTGAAGAAAACCTTATGACGCAACAAAGGATTCTTACTGTATTCTTCGAGAATAAATATTCCCTTTACTGTGTTGCATTTGCGGATCGTTTTTAACCCGAGGAAAACCTGGAAAAGAAAACACGATTTCTATGCCAGCCCACGTGCTTTTCAAGGTCATTTATCTCAAGGTTAGTTACAACAACTTAAAACAAATACGAGCTGATTCCACAGGATTAAAAATAATAAAATATGCAGTGACGTCACAACAACATGCAAACATTCATTTGTGAAAAAAGAAAATCTTCAGCAAAAAAATATAAACTTCTGTCCACCCATTATCATCACAAACAACAAACAAAAAGACACAACAACAACAACAGGAATAATCGAGTCATGCTATACCTTGTTAACTCCCTGAAATACAAAAAAGCCGGGAAATTAAACAATAAAAATCACTCACAATTGAAGCAGTTTATCGCGTAATAATTTTACCATCAAGCTAGAAACAACAACAGGTTTTCAACAGTTTTCGGTTGTAATGTTACAGATTCGGAACACAATTATACTGGTTTGTAGCGCCGTACAACTGCACGCACTGCATCATTTAAATACAATCAGATAATTATGTGAGAACTTTAAGGTGGAAACTCCAGTGAATATTTAGCAAAGCAACACAAACAGCTCGATTCAATACAGAGGCAGCATTGGATAAAATGACCTCAAGTTACCCGACTGTTGATGAACTTTAGATTCACCCCATCCAAAGTGACCTGGAGTAACCCACATTCACCAGTTTTCATGTCTTGGATAGGGAATTCCCCGCCCAATTCCGGTTCTGTTGACAATAATTAATGACGTCACTTTTTGTGTTGTGGTTCGTTGGCATAGAAATCATATAAACTAGGTTTGTATTTTCATTGTTTTTGTGCCGGAACATTGAGAGGAAGTGACGTAATTTACAGACGACTCAAATAGTAGAATAATATAGGGGAATCACCGTTATGTCTCGCGGCAGCTTTTTCCATGGCTTCTTTGACGCAATGATACAACTCCCGACACTGAGTGAAAATAAGAACAAGGAAATTACACTGGGACACAAATTCGTCACCAAACCACAAGACTGTGTAACATAGAAATCTGAGCGAATGTTAACGGTTACGCATGATCAACCACCTGTTATTATTTGTTATATATTTGAACAGTTGCTAGACAACCTCCAGGGTATCCATGACAACACCACATTATTGCACAGATTTCTATGTTACATAAGCTTATATGTGGATGAAGTTTGGCGAGGACTCTGGGTTCTGATGTATTTTAACGAAACACAAAACACTTGAACTCACTTTCTTGGTGTAAAACTTGTTGAGTTGGGTTTCCTGACCTTTTCGTTGCCACAAGCAGAGAACTTTGGTTTTGGGACAGAAAGTCATGTTAATCAACTTCTCGTACCACCACCGTTCACAAATCGTCCCAAACCCGCTTCGTAGGATGATCGCATCGTCGCATACCTTTCAACATACAACACACTGGATGAGAGAACAGTAAACATTTTGTGAATCATTTGGTGAAAATTCGTGCAGGAATTCGTCGTTTACCCTAGAAATCCACAGGCGAAATAAAATAAACGTTTTAAAGTGAAAAAAATTAGGAGATGACGTCACTATAGAATAAAGTCGACGTCATCAAGTAAATAGTAACCTCCATACACAAAACGTCTCCTGTTGTGTCGGTTCCAGCGTGTACCACGAATGATTGCTTCCTTATATGGCGACTTCCGCACGGTTTCAAGTCGATCGCGTTGCCATGGATACCCTGGAGGTTGTCTAGCAACAAATTCACTTCCGCACTGTGGGACAACCCCACATGGGACTTCCCCAACAGACGTCGGACCTGAACATGAAAGTTGGTGAAAAACTTGAAGTTGTTAATTTATTTTTCTACCTTCCGTTTAATGTCGTTGGTTGGGACGTTCATCATCACCATGTATGCCAAGGTTGGAAAGTTGTACTCTGTCTCAATTTCGAAAAACGCCTGTATTTTTACCACACACTGCACATGGACGAAAACGAAAACGGTTTTCTTTAAAGCATTGATAAACCGTGTTACCCGTTTGCTACAATTAAAAGCGAAAAAATATGCTCACCAAAGTTTTGAGCCAGGAAGACATCAGTAAACCATTTGATGCATCAATTGCATCAATTTTCAAATTCGACTCGCGAAAACGACGAATTTACAGGGGCTTTTTGGTCAGCTTAAGTTAGGCTGTCAGGCTGTAAATTCAGACTCTGCACTAAATAAATCATCAATATTTCTAATCTAAGCATGCAGAGAAAAGTTATTGGCAGTTAGTTTACGCCTTTGAAGGCTTGCTGCAAATTGGTCCTTGATTATAATGTGAGTTTACTTTGCCAGATATAATAGATGATTTAACCAGAAAGCCTGCTTCAACCCATATTTTTTTAATTTCTGATTAAACTAAAAGGCTGCATTTTCCTGGAATGTGTTCACAACAACACCATGGTAAGAGTATTCAAGTGAAAATTTCATGTTTAGTAGTATTAATTATCTCTGTCCTTCTTCACAGGATCCAGAAGATGTGATAGTTACATAACATAAACTTGTGTCATGGCATTCTTGTCATATTTGTTTTATTTTGACAAACAGAAAAGGTTTACATAAGTCTGCTTTTGTATTTTATGGTTGATTGTTGTTCACATAATCCTTTTGTAAATAAGATGCAGTAAAAATGAGTAAACAACCAGTTTGCATTGACTTGTTCTATTATAACACATCCAGCAGCAAATGAAAACAGTTAACACAAGTGTATGGCTGTGCTAAGCCAAATAATAGTTTCAGTTACTAAAAATTGTTGTTTTTGTGATGGAAAATGTACATGCCACATCAGTAGGGACATGAATCTCATATTTCTGAATACATCATTCTCCTTTCAAGCAAGTGTCAGCTATCCTGCAATGCATTTGTTTCCTTCAGGTCTCCAAAATGCAACTTAGGTACTCAAAACGAATGTTGCCTTTTTGTATCTTGATGCTTGTACAATTCATTTAACACTTGCGCAGTATTTATCAAAATTAATGTACTTAAACTCGAGTAAGCATATCTTTCTAGCCCCAGCAGCATACAGCATTCTGACGTAGTTGTACTAGAACTAGTTTATAAGCACATCCTTCTAGCCCCAGCAGCATAGAGAATTCTCACGTAGTTGTACTAGAACTAGTTTATTACTTTTAAGGTTTATTGTAAACAGCAAACCCTAAACGCACAACCTCACAAACGAATTACCTAATCCTAACTTCTTCGCGGCACTTGTCGCAACTGGGTTTAAGCTGACTTAATCTCTTTAAGCCGTCCCGTAAACCACTCTCTGCTAGTGATGTCTTGCGCCGGATCCGGGTACCCGGACCCGGCCGGATATTGACCAATTTTCAATACCCGGACCCGGCCGGATAATACACTTAATTTTACCGGATAGTTGTGAAAGCATTTTTGTCCTAAAAACGGTCAAACATTTCGCAAATTACTCGTTTTTGGGATCCATTCTCGCCGACGTAAGATTTTTCTGTTGTCTGTTATTAAGGTTTTTCGTGACGTGTTGTAACGTATTAATAAATACCCACGTTTATTTGTTCCCCTCATGACAGGCTAACCTTAACATAGCATTATGTTTGGCTATCAAACATTTTTGCCATACCGATAAAATACACGAATCGGTGTTAACAAACTGCCGGATCCAAATTATCCGGCCGGATTTGATTGATAACTATCCGGATCCGGCCGGGCCGGATAATTTGAAACTGGGAGCATCACTACTCTCTGCGTTAGATCGAAGGCTGAGACGGCTTAAGACGCTTGCCTTTTTCTCTTCGCCGAAAACGAGAGAGTCGGATCGGCGAGTCAGCTTCGAAGCTGTCTTAAACCGTCATGTAAAGTGTGTGCGTCATATCAATCCATGTCACGAGGTGGTGCCATGAAGTTGATATTCAACGGTTGACGGAGGCCCTATAGTTACCACAATGTAACAGTCTTGCTTTGCTATTTATTAAATTTAAAACCATGGAAAAACAAGTGCAGGCTGATACGATCACACCTCGTTAAGTTTAGCGAGCTCGCTATTGACGCAAAACCTCGCTAACGCAACTTTTCGTATGACGAGCTGCGTTCTCGCTACACAATTCTCGTTAAGTTCCTCGCTATCTAACGAGGATCTCAGACCACTCGCTAAACTAATTTTTGTCGAAAATCTGCATTACGGCAGCATATTGTGCAATTATTTGTCATGAAAATAGACCAAAATAACCAAGCATTCATGGAATATATTTCGCTTGGTGGTAATAGTTTAATTTTGCTTGCCTACATTTGCAATATCAGTAGGTATGTTTTAATATTTTTTCGAAGATTTGCAAAAGCCATAAAATAAAAGGCATTTAACAGCAAAACAATATACTATTTTAATATCGCTTGATAGGAAACAATACTAATCCGCATCCAATCGTCGAAAGGTTTCCGATCGCTTAAAATTCAAAACGATCAAGAAACGGCCATTTATCAAAATGCCCAACACAACCAAAGCAGTTGCTGTCGTCAAAGCAGCAGTTTTTTTGCGGTTGCATTAATACTCAGGGTTGTGAAAACGTTCGACAGAACTACACCATTCGAGAATGTATTAGTGTCAATTTTGCATGGGTTGTTTTTCATAACGTTTAATTAAATACAATATAGCCAATATTCAAGGGCCCCTGACATAACTTGCATATTTTTCCGCCCGAATAAGAGCGTAAAAAATTGATAATATTGATCGGGAAATTATCTCATATTGTCGTAAACTTAAATAATGTAAACGAACAAAAAAATGTGGGGCAAATTCAAGATTCTATGCCGCATATGCGCAACATGTCAAATTGCGCAACTCGTATTCAGAAACATAGTACTTAAGGCGACGCAAAGGTCCCTTTCTCCTGAAAAGTGACGCATTATATCGTTTTCTTTGCGCGCTTGTACGAGGCCTTAACCAGATGTGCTCGCATACCATTTTCCAGAGAAATCTTTCTCGCATTTATTACGTAACAATCTTTAATTATTTGTGTCTAGTTTCTTTCCGTGTTGATTATATCAATTTCTGACAACATTCCGCTCATCCGTTGATGTTTACACACTGAGGATGTGTGACGTATTTTTAAATTCAAGCAACATTTACTTTGGTTCTTCGCAAACGATTTTTATTCGTCGGCAGTTGGCGCCATAGAGCTATATTTGTTCTAACTTTTCTGGGCGAACAAACGTTGACTTCGTTGCCGCTAAACTCTATCGCCGTGCCTCGAATCGCTCGGATCAAGTTTACTGAAGTACTTGTGATCAGTAACAATGTTTACATGGCCAAGTCGACTTGAGCATCAAGTCGACTCGTGACCGGGTCACGTGATTTTCAAATTCGACGCGCGAAAATGACGAATTTACATGGGGCTTTTAAGTCAGCTTAAGTTAAGCTGTCTCGGTCTGACAGGCTGTAAATTCAGACTCTGTACTAAATAAATTATCAATATTTCTAATCTAAGCATGCAGAGAAAAGTTATTGGCAGTTAGTTTACGCAAAGGCTTGCTGCAAATTGGTTCTTGATTATAATGTGAGTTTACTTTGCCAGATGTATAATAGATGATTTAACTAGAAAGCCTGCTGCAACCCATATTTTTAATTTCTGATTAAACTAAAAGGCTGCATTTTCCTGGAATGTGTTCACAACAACACCATGGTAAGAGTATTCAAGTGAAAATTTCATGTTTAGCAGTATTAGTTATCTCTGTCCTTCTTCACAGGATCCTTTTCAGAAGCTGTCTAATCCCGTAATCCCATGTACAATTGAGTGTCAGAAAAGGCTGAATGGAATGCTTCATACCAGCCCAATGTTAATTAATTTGAAACAAATATACAGAAGCTGTGATAGTTACATAACATAAACTTGTGTCATGGCATTCTTGTCATATTTGTTGTTTTTTTGACAAACAGAAAAGGTTTACATAAGCCTGCTTTTGTATTTTATGGTTGATTGTTGTTCACATAATCCTTGCATAAATAAGATGCAGTAGCCTAAATATGAATAAACAACCAGTTTGCATTGACTTGTTATATTATAGCACATCCAGCAGCAAATGAAAACAGTTAACACAAGTGCATTCTTCTTTCAAACAAGTGTCAGCATTCCTGCAATGCATTTGTTTCCTTCAGGTCTCCAAAATGCAACTTAGGTCCTCAAAACGAATGTTGCTTTTTTGTATCTTGATGCTTGTACAATTCATTTAACACTTGCGCAGTATTTATCAAAATTAACTCGAGTAAGCACATCCTTCTCGCCCCTGCAGCATAGAGCATTCTGACGTAGTTGTACAAGAACTAGTTTATAAGCACATCCTTCTAGCCCCAGCAGCATAGAGAATTCTCACTTAGTTGTACTAGAACTAGTTTATTACTTTGAAGGTTTATTGTAAACAGCAAACCCTCAACGCACAACCATAAACAAATTACCTAATCCTAACTTCTTCGCGGCACTTGTCGCAACTGGGTTTAAGACCGCATATCAGTAATTATATTAAAATAGTTTTGCCCGCGGGGAATGCCCGTCTTGTACTCCTGCGTCATAGATAGTCTCAGTTCCGTCACAAGGCAACCGGTGATGCGTTGGGGTCAATTTTCTGGTTGAATGAGCAAGAAGTCACGTGGTGTAGCCAGGGCGATTTTCAGCGTGTTTAGTGCAGTTTTAGTGCATTTTTTGCTCTTCTCAGTCAGTCAGACGTTTGGTGCAGGGTGCTGTGAAAAGTTTAGTTGAAAAACCACCAAAATGTTCAAGGGGATGTAGCTCAAAATTGAATCACAGAAGTATACCTTAATTTGTGATTTTATGTTAGGCCCGCCTCTTGGCTACGCAGTAAGGTGAAAATTAGTTGCAAGATAGTTGCTTAAAGCACCACCTAGGGGTCTTTTAGGCCCCCGATTAGTCATTATTTTAGCTAAATTGGCTGCAAAAAAATGTAAGATGGTTTTGCGAAAAAATGAATCACAAAAACCTCATCCAATTTGCAATTTAATGTTGGCCCTAACCCTTTTCTACGCAATGGCAAAAAAAATTGTCACAGGAAAGTTGCTTTGGTTGCCCCCTGGGACTGTTTTTGCTATCCTATAGGACAAAAGATCCTCCTGGAGGCTCCTCAGATCCTTGCTGTGTTTTGGCGGATGCAGCTGCAATCAATTTTTTTTCTCTATGAATAGTACCAGTAGATCTTCATGGGTCACTGACCACAGGAATTGTTGTTGGCAAAAAAGCAAATCACTCAGTATGGGTATTAATGGTGATAGCCTTCAAAACTAGATTTTTGGGATTTAATACTGATATGCGGCCTTAAGCTGACTTAATCGCTTAAGCTGTCCTGAAATACCAATATGCGTCCTTAAGTGTGGGGGAATGGGTAGATGGTAAACTCAGGTCAATTCCACATAACGGTAGCGAAGAATTTATTTGCATTTCTACACAATACCACGACACTTTTGTGTGCAAATATACGACATTATAAACCCACGTGACTCTAAACACACGTGCACCGATGACGTCACAATGACGCAATGAAGGATTCGACAATTAGTTTAGTGGAAAAACTCTGCAGACAGATTTCACAGTCGGAAAAGTTGTGTTGATTTGGTAAAGATTTATGTTCAGTGCTTTCAAGTGTGGAGAATTGCAAGAAAAGTCATGAAATGAGGAATTGCACGAAATAAATTGCACTCACCAACAATTACCCTAAAAATTTAAATATTATTCATCTTCTATATTTCTTATAAAAAATAAAACACAATATTTGCAATCCCCCGATAACGTGTAGATAATAAAAACGTTCTACATCTATTGTGACGCTTGAATATGACGTCACGGGGTAAGTTGAAATTATTCTCAAAAAAACGAAAGTAACAAAAAAACGTCAAAATGGACGACCACCGAATTTTTTTGAGGTAAGAACGTATTCCCACCAAACACTACCCAGTCTTACTCACACAGATCGACAGAAACCGTGACGTCACAACATGATCACGTGATCGTTTGTCACGTGGTTGGTTGAACACAGAATACACAGTGAGCTATCGATGAAATTACACAAGAACAAGGAAACTATACAAAGAGTTGGGGGAGAAGCAGATTCAATAAAGTTTCCACTGTTTATCTCGAGTTTACAAAACAGAAACTCCACGAACATCTTCTTTTACAACAACAAGTTATTTTAAAAACCTGCACGTCAACAACAATAGGTTGGTGAAGCTTAACAAACTGTCTTCACATAAACATATTTCTAACAACACGCAAACCGACTTACTACCACAGCACCAATCTATATGCGTCGTGGCAAGATCAACAGCACCATCCAGCGGTAGGTATAATCGTATCAAACCAACCGCATGGTGGGGCTTCATCTGTCCGCGCGTCTCGCAGCAGCAACGTAAGAGAAGAGACAGAGCACAGCGTAACAAATCTCATTTGCGAGCGACGACTTGAATTTGTGTATCGTCACCTCGTCGGTGTTGCGGTCTGTGACGTAACAATAACACATTCAGCGTTTGAGGAAAACCTTATGACGCAACAAAGGATTCTTACTGTATTCTTCGAGAATAAATATTCCCTTTACTGTGTTGCATTTGCGGATCGTTTTTAACCCGAGGAAAACCTGGAAAAGAAAACAAGATTTCTATGCCAGCCACGTGCTTTTCAAGGTCATTTATCTCAAGGTTAATTGCAACAACTTAAAACAAATACGAGCGGATTCCACAGGATTAAAAATAAATAAAATATGCAGTGACGTCACAACAACATGCAAACATTCATTTGTGAAAAAAGAAAATCTTCAGCAAAAAAATATAAACTTCTGTCCACCCGTTATCATCACAAACAACAAACAAAAAGACACAACAACAACAACAGGAATAATCGAGTCATGCTATACCTTGTTAACTCCCTGAAATACAAAAAAGCCGGGAAATTAAACAATAAAAATCACTCACAATTGAAGCAGTTTATCGCTTAATAATTTTACCACCAAGCTAGAAACAACAACAGGTTTTCAACAGTTTTCGGTTGTAATGTTACAGATTCGGAACACAATTATACTGGTTTGTAGCGTCGTACAACTGCACGCACTGCATCATTTAAATACAATCAGATAATTATGTGAGAACTTTAAGGTGGAAACTCCAGTGAATATTTAGCAAAGCAACACAAACAGCTCGATTCAATACAGAGGCAGCATTGGATAAAATGACCTCAAGTTACCTGACTGTTGATGAACTTTAGATTCACCCCATCCAAAGTGACCTGGAGTAACCCACATTCACCAGTTTTCATGTCTTGGATAGGGAATTCCCCGCCCAATTCCGGTTCTGTTGACAATAATTAATGACGTCACTTTTTGTGTTGTGGTTCGTTGGCATAGAAATCATATAAACTAGCTTTGTATTTTCATTGTTTTTGTGCCGGAACATTGAGAGGAAGTGACGTAATTAACAGACGACTCAAATAGTAGAATAATGAAGGGGAATCACCGTTATGTCTCGCGGCAGCTTTTTCCATGGCTTCTTTGACGCAATGATACAACTCCCGACACTGAGTGAAAATAAGAACAAGGAAATTACACTGGGACACAAATTCGTCACCAAACCACAAGACTGTGTAACATAGAAATCTGTGCGAATGTTAACGGTTACGCATGATCAACCACCTGTTATTATTTGTTATATATTTGAACAGTTGCTAGACAACCTCCAGGGTATCCATGACAACACCACATTATTGCACAGATTTCTATGTTACATAAGCTTATATGTGGATGAAGTTTGGCGAGGACTCTGTGTTCTGATGTATTTTAACAAAACACAAAACACTTGAACTCACTTTCTTGGTGTAAAACTTGTTGAGTTGGGTTTCCTGGCCTTTTCGTTGCCACAAGCAGAGAACTTTGGTTTTGGGACAGAAAGTCATGTTAATCAACTTCTCGTACCACCACCGTTCACAAATCGTCCCAAACCCGCTTCGTAGGATGATCGCATCGTCGCATACCTTTCAACATACAACACACTGGATGAGGGAACCGTAAACATTTTGTGAATCTTTTGGTGAAAATTCGTGCAGGAATTCCTCGTTTACCCAGGAATTCCGCGAAATAAAATAAACGTTTTAACGTGAAAAAAATTAGGAGATGACGTCACTATAGAATAAAGTCGACGTCATCAAGTAAATAGTAACCTCCATAAACAAAACGTCTCCTGTTGTGTCGGTTCCGGCGTGGACCACGAATGATTGCTTCCTTATATGGCGACTTCCGCACGGTTTCAAGTCGATCGCGTTGCCATGGATACCCTGGAGGTTGTCTAGCAACAAATTCACTTCCGCACTGTGGGACAACCCCACATGGGACTTCCCCAACAGACGTCGGACCTGAACATGAAAGTTTGTGAAAAACTTGAAGTTGTTAATTTATTTTTCTACCTTCCGTTTAATGTCGTTGGTTGGGACGTTCATCATCACCATGTATGCGATGAGGTTGTAAAGCATTGTTGACAGAAGTCTGTCCTCGTCGTCCTCCAACCTCTTGCGTTCACTCACACCAAGTGCTCGGTATCTAACAATCAACCGAACGTTTCCAATATTATGTTGCTGTCAGGTATATTGTAAGCTGTGACCTTCTGGTTCAGTTAAACGTGGATTTTTTAATTTGCTGACGTTCGTTTGGCATCGAACCAGGTTAAAGATCAACGTTTAACTGAGTCAGGAGGTCATTTGAAATAACAACACTGTCCAATTTGTCAATCAGTGTTTTATTGACAGATTTAGTCTCTTACAGTAGCAAGATATATGGTGGGCATTGCACTGATTTCAAAGCATTTAAAACTTAACCAATTTATTTTAAACCTCTAAATTTAAGTTTGAGTGTCATCTTATTTTAAAAAGTGTCATCATGTTGATGTTATGAGGGAAAGTTTTACCTTTCAATCATATCAGTTGGTCCCTGGTCCATACCAACCGCATCTCTCTCCATGGCAACCGCATCCAAAAAGACATCCTCCCAAAACTGCATCCGATCCCAAACTTTTTGATCGCTCCTTACCTGTGGGAAAATTCATTTTAATTATTTCATGTTTCTGGTGCTGTAAGATCATTGGATGAACTTCTTGTAAGAAGTGATTCAACTTAACTGAACAATTTAATAAAATTGTGTGTTTTTACCACTGTGGAGAATTACACTCAAAACGTATGCTACAGTTTTAAAAGTTGGTATTTTTAACATTTAAAGCGGATTCATGCAGAATTATATTGAGTATCGAATATCGCATACACATAGTTTGCATCAACACTAAGCTGATTGTTTAAGTGCAAGAATCACTTTCATCCACATTCACATACTTCGCATTCAATAGTTCACAGTCTGTTAATTTCTACATGTCAATACATTCATGTCATGCACTTATGATTAGTTAGATGTTGTTTGCAAGCAGTTGCACAGATTCACAACTTACCATGTATTTAATCTATCAAAATTAGCTGGTTATCTATTATTGCAAGCTGGAATATTAAATAAGATTTCCAGGTAGTGATTATGATGAAAGGTGATTGATAACTTGTGGCTTGTGTTGCCAGGCAACCGATTAGTTTACCATTCCACATGGAGGCATACATGCATGATCGGTAAAGTCACAAACAAATACATTGAATACATAATGCTACTTACACTTAACACACAAACATTTCAATTCTAAACTTGTATTTTAAGCAACTTTTTCCTATTCATTGGAAACATTTCATGTGGAAAATATTGTTGTCAACTTGAAAGGTTGTGATTATTTCACAATATTTAGTTTTTTGCTTTCAACGAAAATATTTAAGACACAAAATATTCTGAAACTTTAAGCTGGTGTGTTGGTTTGTGTGCGGAACACTCAACACCACAGAGTGGAACATGCCATGCTAGTGCGACACCAAGTGGCCATTTTTACTCAGATTGAAGGTGGTTTCCAATGCAGCGCCCTCTAGCTGCATGATGATTGAATGCTTTCCAGTCCCTTGGTGGCAGCAAAGAAAACAAGTAGGGAAACTTATTGGAAAAGTTTAAACAAATCAAATGTGAAATGGGAGATTCAGAAGCAAATTAAAAGTTTTCTAACTGGATTTCAGAGAAGAAAGATAATAATAATAATAATATAAATCCACACTCACCAATACAAAAAAATGCATTTAAACAAAGTTTTAATATGAGCTTGTGACATCATAAGGATGCTGTGCACCAAAGTAATCTATATATTTGTCGGGAAATGCAGACAGTTGCATTGATTGATGGACGAACTCAAATATGGAACGGTTTCTCAATAATTAGTTTTGTGAAAGTTTAAAGTTGTACCGAGCAATCCTTCGAAGAGAAAAACCCTCTCCTCATCCTCACTCATGTCCGAATCGATTTGGATCAACTTTCCGTTACGATAGCGCAGGTCACATGACTTGTCATCGTTTAGTTCCGATGTAACACTTGTTTGTTCCTGCAAAGTTAATGATTTCCATGATTTGTTGGAATTTTAGAATAAATTATGAAAAAATCATTTTAATATTTGAAATGTTTCTAATATGTTTGAAACCTTTCTACTAAAAATTATGAAAAGTCAAATCCATCAGCAAACCTAAACAATTTGTGTTACATAGAAATCTTAGATTAAAAAATGTCAATAATTTATCCATACATCTGTGAGTTGGGCTGGGACGCTATGAACACTGATGTTGTCACGGGAAGATTCACTTTTTTGTGTTGAGACTGAAATTGAACAAAATATTTGAAGGCAGTTTCACCATGATCCACAAATTACTTCCAATTAGCACAAGAATTACCACAACATATATTCAATCCCCAACATACAACAAATATGACTGAAGGTTTTACACCAATGGTTTCCAATCTTATTACGGCACCCCCTGGAGAAATTTAAAATATTTTGGTGGCAAACCAATGAACGAGGGCCACGAATGCAACAATCAGCCTTTCTATCTGGTGGGGTTTTATCATAATAAGAATTTGATATAAAATTACATTGCTCGTAAACTGCATGGTGAAAAATGGCCAGAGTGGAAATAAAGAAAAGCTCTCGTACCACTGAAAGTTACAAATTGCACCACACGGTGTCGCTCTAGCTGGGAACCATTGTTTTATAATAATGAAAATAATGTACCTTGGTATGACATAATATCAATACTGGACACAAAAATAATATCATAAGCAACGTAAATTATGACAGCTCAAATATATATTTTATATGATTTCCATGTTACATGGATAAAAGTAATTGTTTCACAATGATTCATGCAACACCCCAAAACAAGTCATGCATGACACAGTGGCCTACCATGTGGTCCACCGGCATATACTACAAGCAGCAGAAAACAAAATATTGTGATTAACATTTTGTCAATATCAAACTTTCCACCATCTTCCACTTCTGTAAGTGAATCCATTGTTTTCTTGTTTGTTTATTTTATGAATGTGACAAAATTATCCATGGCTTGTTACAACTTGTTGTTTAATAGTTTGGAATTTGTAACAATGAATTATTAAAGCAGGATTTTTTTGTTCAATCTACTTTCACTTTTCACACAAACATAACAACAGGATGAATTTTACAAACTTATGTAAAGTCGACGAAACAAATTTCACACAACAAAGATGAAGCCAGGATACAACATATCCAACAACACGGTACCGGTATCTTCCGCAAGACTTTGGGTTTCTAATACATCACTAGGTGGCGCAGCTGTCACTGTGTCACTCGGGGGCGCCGTAGGTTGATGCAGGTTGTCCTGGCTGCTCGGCAACCCCTCAAGGTCGCGACCTTTCAATTCTGCTTGCATGTGTTTGTGTTGTGATGTAACAATGGTTGACGAAAGTTGGTGATTGTGATGTCATAAAGGGTGACGTTTGTTAAACATGCAAAAAACAAAATATTTCAATAATTAAACTGGATTAAAATTTTCATGCTTTGCAAAAGTCTGCATTATAACATGCCAGAAGAAGTTTGCAAACAATCAAATGATTTTAACTGAAAACAAGAAAACCAACAGTTTCATTTCCTAAATTTACCAAAATTAAATAAAACAAGATTTAAACTGAATGAAATGTTTTACACAAATCATGTAATCTTGACCAAGTTAAAGTTGATTATTCACAAAACATAGAAATGACAAAACCTTTTGCATAATAGTGTGTGTGGCAAATTTCCAGAAGGTTGAAAGTGGAGGCCATTCCACCAAGTCCGTGTCTTTCATTGTACGTGTGTTCGAGTCCATTAAGAACACATTTAAGCAACTCCAGCATGCCACGATAAACTTTGATGCTGACTTCCTGCAAATATTCGTAACAATCAGTGTTTTAATATTCAGTCGTATTAAAGTTGCATCGATAGCCAGAGAATAACAACCTATATTCCAGAATTCATCTACAAAAACCAAGAAAATGGTAACTTACAATATCTTCAACATAATCAGTATTTCCCTCATCCTGTGTTGATTGGTTGAGTCGTTGAAGCAGAAACAACCTCAGAGATTCACATTCCATAAAGCGACGAACCTTCTTCACATTAAGCCATCCGACACCACTTCCCTCCAACACATTCTGTGTGATTTCCTGAAAGTTTTATATAATTAAGAATCCACAACCAACCACACGTAATCACAAGATACAGCTGATCAATGGAAGCATAAGCTGATTAGAATTTGGATTTAGCTTCAAATTTTTGTTAAACATAAATTATGTAAACAGCTGAAACCAACAAACTTTGGTCAGAAACTTGTTAAGATCAAAAAATAAACAATACCGACTGGTTTAAAATATTTTCCAGCAAGTAAATGTTTCTTTCAAATATGAGTTTTCAGATAATTTTAAAGTTGTTTAATCAGAGAGTTCCATTAGGAAATAATAATAAGAAAGTTCTCTGATTACTTTCAGAAACTGTTGATTATCCTTGTTGTTGAGGTGGGTGGCGGAGTTGGTTGCCGGAGAAAGAATCTGATTGGTCGGTTGATGGGCAGGAAGCGGTGAACCATGACGTACAACTCGATGGTCTATCAGTGTTTTTCGAGGAGCTGCAAGGAAAAAAAGTTGGGTTTCTGTCTCTATTTTAGAAATAAATTACTTCTTTTAAACTAACAACTTCACGTCTGTTACAACAGGAAAGTTTAGAAAGTGGGAAAGTGATTGTTTACCCTTCACACTTGGGAATGGAGACCTTCTCTCTGGAGCAGGTCGGGAACCAATCGAGGATTTAAGATTTTGAATAACTTCATTTGTTGCGTCACTATCACTGCTAGCTGACGACGTTGGGGTGCTTGAGGAACTAACCAGGTCGCTTACTTCACCAAGGTCAGTTGCAAGGTCGTTAGAAAGTGACGCTGTAAATATATCCATGTGGTGTTTTTACTTACGGGAGTTAAACATGAAAACATAAACTACGCAACAACAGAACAATGGTAAACATCACAATACCTTGAGGTTTTCCTTTTTGCTTTTTAACTTTGTCAGGTTCTATGTTTTCTTCTTTCTACAAAAAAATTTTAATTATTGTTGTTTTGCATCAAAGACTTGCATTATCACAACACAACCTTTTGGTCAGGCTCTTTTTCACAACTCGGTGGCAGTATTTCTTTAGGAGTAACTTGATTTTGTGTTGGAACAATTTGAGCTGAATCTTCTTCGCATGAAGAATATGAAGTATCTGTATTTACCGAATGCTCACTGTCGCTTCCTAGGAGAAAAGCTCGTGATGAATCGAAACAATTTTATATGAACGACGGGTCGACGACCTTTCCAACACCAGATGCCAGTTCACAAATTAGTTTGTGTCTGAATTTATGTACATTTGCTAACATGTTGACGTTTATATCGAATACTTAAACTCATGTTTGAGTAAAATTGGATTTGAATTTATTGCAAAACACCCCCATAGTGATTATACCCTTACCACTTTCATCTGTGGGTGCGTCTGAATTATGCTGACTCATGATTTCGTCAGCCATTGTTACAGCTGCAACCAGTGTGCTACCGCCCTCTAGTGTTGTGTGGTTGACAGTTTCAAGTGGATGAGTGAACCACTTTGCTTTGTCCACGATTTGTAAAGGATCGAAAATATCTGAAGACAACAAAGTGAACAAAACTAATGAGAAAACTATCTTCGGTAGAAACATAATAAAAATTAACCATAATGACATCGAGGACAACACTTACTATTGTTTATACGTAAGAATGCAACATTGTTTGGTGACAATGACCATTTACCGAGGTACTCCACAGCTTGTGTTTGGGAAAGCTGGAAAGTGAAGTCAGATGGTTTCGCTCTGTTAAAAAAAGTTTTAAAAAATTTCCTTGAACCAAGAAGAGACAAATCTGAACCTTGATTGCATGAAACTGTAATGTTGGAAAGCAACCACTGGTCTGGGGTAGAGACGTAGCGTCCTCGTGTGGTCGGTGTAGAACTGAAGTGTGTTTGGTGAGCATAGAAATCTTACCATCGCCACTCTGTGTTACAAATTATCTCTTGTAATTACACGAATTTTGTTGACATAAATAAAAAATATTTCGGTAACAACTAAATCACAATTTTACACAAAAATTACAATGAAATTAATTTACAAAACTGAAAATTAATTTCTTCTGCACCTAGTGGCAACATCCACTGAATCAACATTATTCCCGTAAATCAAGGGATTAAAAGATTTGTCTTTTGATTCGTGAGATTTCATCCAAGGGGGAACATTTCCATTGCTTGTTTCGAAATTACGGAGATCGTGGATTGGGGGATTTAAACTCATGCTTGCAAGAGCCTGAAAACCAGAAGGTTTGAACACAAATTTCTGACAAGAGTTAGAAGAAAAGAAAATCACCAACTTAATCAACACAAGCTATAGCATAGTGTAATGGTATCACATGATTTTGACTGCAAAGTGCACAATGGTGTTATTCTATTTAACTTTATCCAAACCAGTTTAAAGTTAACTTAAATAAATCTCAACCTGTTTCAGATGAGTTTTAAGTGTGGTCGCTTCCGGTTCGGGCATTTTTGGCAAACTTTCCCCATTTTTTGGTGGAATCATCTGCATTTTAAGCACAAATATCCATTGTTTGTTTAAGTTTTCAACAAATGGATAATTGTGACTTTATGTTAAAAATAGTCGGAAACATGTAAAGGATCTTCATTCAAAACTTACCTTATTAGCATCGAGATCAACTTTCCAAACGTCGGATGGAAAATAAAACTTTTTCTTTGCGTCGAAGAATGAACTCGGGACCCCGATGACGTACGGGGTCGGGGCAAGAAGAAGTTGCTCGGAACCTGGCATACACTGGGGTAGAAGGGGAATCACCGGAAACATGTATTGTAGGGGGTAGAGCATGCTGATGAGAGCCATGATGGACATCGAGAGTGCATTGTAATCCCGGGATACCAAGACAACCTGAATATTCAAACTGTTAGTTAGGTGACGTTTGACATGCAACAATTGCACATGTCAAACTTTACTTGGCCATTTGCCAACAAAAAAAATTAGAAAAAACAAAACAACTGTTGTTTGTAATGTTTGTTCATATATTCCCTGCTTCATGACCATCACAGGTGTTATAATATGAACCAGGGACACATTTTGTCAACAGCTTTAAACTAGACTTGCCATTGTTATGAATTATGCATAAAACATAAAGGTGAGTGTTTGTGAGTTACCAAAGTTACAGCATTAACCTTGTAGTTTGGAACCTAAGACAGGTTTGTACTTTATACATGGGTGGATTTGATTTATATTTGATAAAGTGTTAATTGAAATTTTGGAAAACTTTATTTCATCCATAATTACACAAAAATTAAATTAATGTCAATAGAAAATCATTACAAGACGATCTCAAAACATTATCTTAACGCAACTTTCTTGTTAATTTGTGACATTCTAAAAGTTCCCCCATCAAGTAAGACGTGGAACCTGACCATGTTAACATTAATAATTGATGACAGAATATTCACTAATAGCAAGAACAAGTGCCTTTCATGAATCGCTTTCCTATAAAAAGTTAATACAAGTTGATCCGATAAGTTGAAACAGTGTGCACTGCCTTAAATTCACTGAACATTTGCTTCTATGAAAAGTTAGACATGACTTTTAAGTAATTGATTCATGTTCCACAATTGTAAACACTCAGAATCGTGCGGTGTTGTCAAATACATTTTAGTTTCATCCAAATATGGATGGTGGTTAGTTGTGGGAAGTTATGTTGGAAATAAACCTTGCTAAGCTGTCGACACCTGTGTTGGCAAACAGTGAAATGACGGCTGTTATGAGAAGGTTTGTTAAACAAACCAAACATTACATGGCAAATACTAATTAACAAGCAATCAGGATACAATCAACAGTTAAGATTGTGATGTCGCAAAAGGAGGCAGTATTAGAACTATTAACTATTGATTATTGTTCATTCTTTGAGATTGACACAAAGCGCCTGTTGGCAAAAAATCAATAAAATTCTGTGTGTGGTGAATGCCATGCATTAGATTGTGCTTCACTGGTCAATAATCATTCCATCGCCTTTTACCAAGAAAACAAATGCAAAATATTTTGAACAAAACGTTTGTGTCAATTCTGTCAGAGTAATATATGAAAAATCAAGCTCCTGGCTTGTTACGAAATGTGGCTTCAATCAAGCTTGGCTGCGGTGCCACATTAGCTTATGATCAAGATGAAGATTACCAAGTAAAAGTCTTGGATTATCAATGGGGTGATCTTGCAATGTCATTGGATACATTCCCTTAAAACAAAAAGTTATGTTTTTACAAATAAAGTCATACCTTATGCTCCAACATGACGGCTGAGATGACCTCCAAGCAGAGATCGATCCCGAGAAGTTCAAGAGGAAGATGAAGAGGAAAATCAAGGAGGGAGAGACGAGTTGGATCGGGAAGAGCGATCACCGATGGCGACTGCATCATAACAAACATTTTAATTTTCAGTTGATTTTCTTAAGACACGAATATATTTTGTTAAGCATCAATTTTAGTGTCTCTATAACTCAACACAACTGGAATATTCTAAACCCAGATCACTCTCTTAAGCCTGCTTCTGTGTAATAACCCAAACCCCTCACACGACTGAATAACAGGAGACTCACACAATAAATTATAAAAATGAGAATAAATATAAACAAATGTGATGAAATGTGAGTAAACAATATCAACTCATAACAGAAAAACTATTTTATTTATGTTAGTTGTACCTTAAGTTCAAGTCACCAATATAGGAAATAATCTGACCACTGTTAAACATATATAATTATTAACATTGATTGAAAGATTTGACAATATTTGAACTCACCAACATGTCGGGTGGGAGAAGTTCAATCAAAACTTTGTTCTTTCCAGGAATTGAAACGGGACAGGCGATCAAGCGTGAAATCCAATTTTCTATTTCTCGGACGTCATGAAGAACCACCCCAGATACATTGTTGCTACGGCAACCGCTCAGCACAGACCACACACTAAATTATTGAAATGGTTATGAATCACAACAAGGCCAGCATAATGGGAAATGAATACAACTAAAGTTGACTTTTTGTTGTTTTAACATTAAATCAGCGTACAATTTGATTAACACAATAGATGTGATTGTGAAGGTTGCAACAGATTGTGGCAAACCACATTCTAATCCACTTCCTTACTCACAAATGATCATTATGACAGAACAATACAACAATTGTTAAATGTCAACTCCACCTGTCACTGTGTTTTCCTCCCTTTCCGTTACGAGCGTTCGTTCGTTGATAGCAAGCCTCGATCACTTGTTTCAACGTTAACAAACATCTAAATGAGGAAAACAAACTATTTTCACAACACTTCAAACAATATATCTAACATATACAGCTTTTTATTTTGAATGTGTTACCCAATTTAAAGTAATATTGCAAGCTTGTAATCACAAGTTTTGGTGAAGCAATATTTGGAAAGTACATGAGGTCGGTGAGCTCAAGAGAAAAGAAATCAATGTTGTTTTAAATGATGCATTAAAATTATTGATCCAGGTCAGTAGGATGGAGTCAAGCTACTCATGTTGATGTAAAACATGTTGAATTGCCGTGAGTGAACAGAAAGTTACAGACTCTGTATAATGTCACGTTCTTCATGTAAACAGTGCCATGCACTTAAATGCATTGTATGCAGATTTTAAACAGTTAACTGAAAGCTATGATAAACCAACACCATTGTGATAACTAAAGTTTAGTTCGCACACATAATAAAACAGGTTTGATCGCTTCCACAAGATATAAAGTGTAATTGTATATTCATCATGTGAAAATGGTGATTAAAACCCAAAACAAACTTCTTCTATGATGAAAACAATGCATATTGATGTCAGACAAACATTTTAGTTAAACACGGGTGGTACCTCCTGAATGTTGATATAAATGGGTGTCGACTGATGATACAGAGTGACGTCAAACTGTGGGTTCTGAAAGCTCGATGTTTCCGTTTGTGAGGACTCGAGTGGACGGAACCTGGGAATAAACAGAGACAACTTAGACAGAAGTTTCTTGCATGTGAACTTGTTACAAAATAACAATGACAACACTTTTAGTATTTGTGAAAAAAGATGTCTAAATATGATCTAAAGTTATAATAAGTGTAAAGGATCATTTTGTGCAACCTTCAGGAACAGAATAATCTATTTGAAATAATTTGGATTTCCGTCACAGTAAAAATATTACACCAGCTGTTATTGTAACGACCTCTGCTCTTGTCCAAAGAAGAAAGTTTTCCACTTCCTCCTGAAGCATCCGAGTTTGTCTCCACATCACAGATGTTGCTCTCCAAGCTCCCAACAGATCTTGGAGATTGAGGAGTTGCACTCAAACTCTTTCCTCCTGAAAGCTGATCATCATCATCAGCTACATCATCACTCCTGGTAGCAAAACTAACACTTTGCATTCACACACAACGATAACAAACCAAATAAAGCAAGTGTTGCTCTGATAAGTCTTAAAACCTTGTTGTTGTGTTTAGCAGTGATACTTGGTTATAACATATATAGATGTCAGTACAATACTTACTAATGGATATTTACATGCATGGAAAGTATTGATCCAGGTTAACTACAGGGAGTCTATTAACTTAAATGTGAGACATGACGACCAGTTACTGAATGTGACATTTGCACAAAAGTTCACAATCCTATAGTTACAATGTACTTTAGCTTGTGTATAGGATTAAGGTTTGTTGTGTTTTTACGTAATGCACAAACCTTTTCGTTTTAATCAAAGGTAAGATAGTAATGCACATCCATCAATTTTTATTACTTTGGATAGTAAAACGATTTATTTTGGGGTTTCAATTCCATATTTCAAACTCCACACTCCTAAGCTGGAGCCTAAATTAGTTTTTCCAGGCAGTCCTCTTAATCAATAATTTAAAGCTTGCATGGTTTGTAATGGATGAAGGTTTCACGGTGAATCACTTTCAATATGACAAGTTTAGAAATGGGAAACATTTGATAACTTGCTCTTACTTCAAAACTTGTTTTCTTCTGGATTTACTTTTCAGCTTTTCTCAAAAGGTCGATAAAAGTTGACACAGACCCCATATCGAACATGGCCGATGTCTTTCTCAGTCAGTGTGAAAACAAACGACGATGTGTCTTCATGGAGAATCTGATTAGGTCTGTGGAAATACAAGATGTAAAAATTGTTACCCTTCGTTTTGAAATGAAAAAGATTTTACTGCAACAATATTCATAATAAATATAAGTAAATTTGCATGTTTACCTTCTGCATACATTAACACAACCTTCAGGTTGACAGAAGTAACAAACATCATCAGAAAAAGTAAAATCAGAATAATCTTTCTCTGGGTATCTGGAACACAAGTTGTAAAACAGCTTGACCTTTTCAAACAGAATTGTAATTGATTGTACAAGCATAAGTGTCTACATGATCTAACAACAGCACAGTGTCAGAAAAATACCTAAAATGAAATACAAGTTTATAAATACAAGCAATTCAATATATTCAGAATAAAACTTTCCAAATTTGTTTCTTCCCGGGTCACATGTTCATTTGTTCCGCTTCATTGACTTCGTTTATTATTTCTATATTTTCGTTATTTCAAGGACAAGTTCGGTATAAAGTGACCATTTTTGCCAAACTAGTTTATAATCTTAAATAAATTTGAAAAAATGTATCTCCTGTCGTATTAATCTTGGTAGCTTTGAATTGAAAAAGAAAGAATTGTAATCAGTGTTCTACAGCAATGCCTAACTCCGTCTGCATCCTTTGTTCCGTTTCCAGTTGTTTGGGGAATTTGGTCTGGAAATACGCGTGCTACACTTTATACAGCGAAAAACTTAACAATACCACACACAAAAATCCTCGGACGTTCGCTTGTCCTTGAGGTGGAATGTAAACGGAGGAAATTCGATATTCCTCCTAACGACGGAAGCTCGAGAACGATTGAGTTCCACAAGAGAGTGTGCGTAGCGTACGTGTAGACTGCTTTGGTGTTTTAAGTCTGAAAGTTACATTTGCATATTTGTAAACAGATTACTCGGCTCACACAATCATGGAAATTCATTCAGATGTAAGTAATGCATGCTTAGAAACATAGAAATCCTTGTATATGTTACCTAACTCTTACAATACTTGTAGTTAACGTCTAAGCAAAGTTCTTGCATATTTATAGGCTACCTAATACGCAATAATATGAATTTTTAAACATTATCTGCTAATTTCAACAGATACCTATGTTGACTTAACTTAACAAGCAGATCCGTGATTAGTTTTTCCAGCGCATACCCAGCTAATTCATGAAAACATATAACTGTGCATATTGGATTGCTTCACTAACGTTTGCAGTTATTTTCACATTAAAATACGGTAATTCGAACGTGCAATGCTATACGCATATACTTTATAATAGAGCAAAAATTCTGTCGCTTGTTTTGTAACAAACTGTGCTGGTTTGAATTAAGATGGTAAAGACTTATTTCAATAGCAATATAAGACAGAGGTCAAATCAATGAGACAGAACGCAGTGAAATCAGATGCTTCGTATTAAGTTGCCGCTACCGACGCAAGGCTTTTGTGCACCCTGTGGAAAAATACAATTGTTTCCCACTTTTTTCTTTTTCTCTTGTGTTGATAATTTCGTGTGATCCAATCGTATCTGGAATCGCCATTGTTGACGTCACTGAATGAAAGCGAAGATATTCGAATGTGTTTGTCGTTTGGTGAATTGAGACGCCGTATTGTTGTTTGTCGCGTTTCGCTAAACTGTCTCTGGTTTCTTAATCACCATTTTGAGCGCATCCAAGATAATAATTATTAGGCCCTTGCATTCTCCCCTACCGAGTTTGTCAGCCTTGAACAATAAACGTTGTGGGTGAAGAAAGGGTAAAAAAGAGAACGAACGAGAAGTTTCTGGAAAGATAGACTGAGGAACAACGCACAAAAAAGCACACGGAAAATACACGATGACGTTTTGCATATTTGGTGGTTTAAACTTTTTTGTAAAGTTGTTTATACTTTGTGCGCATTTGAAAACACAATATGACGCATGCAAGAAATACACAAACATAAAAAATGCGAAATTCATTTTTCATGGTAAAAAGTAGCATAGGTTCGTGAACACCACCTGGCAACAACGTTTGTTTTGTTAGGTTTGGCTGTGACGTGTTTATGGGCGTCGTTTAGTTCGACAGTCTCTGCGGGAGGTACTAGAGCTACTGGAGCTGAGAGGTGCTGGAGCGGGCGCGAAACTGCACATATCATTGTCGCAGTGTCACCGTATCGAAACCAAATAACAAAGAAAGTATTTTTAGTACTCGATGTTGTATGACGTAGAATAGGATTTGGACTAAGACGAATAAATTAAACTTAAAATTACACCCAAGCAAGGGTTATGACCGAATCCACAACCGAGATAACAAGAATGGAATTTGTGCATCATTTTCGATAGAATTGAAGGGACGCTGATGTCGGCGGCTTTAGTTTGCTTAATAGAATGTTCATCCGGACAGTCATAGTGTGGAATCGGTGGCCACACAAAAATCTGTCTGTTGACAAGCATTCGCCTCATTGCACTTGATATATTCCACGTTTGATGACTTATTGAATCATTAAGAGCTTGAACCGAGGAACAATAACTTACGACTTGGTAGTGACCATCTTTTGTAAATTGTTATGAACCAATTTGTTGTTTGTCGTTACGATTGTATCAATTAATTGATCAAATTTTCGTTGCTAAATAATGCTCTTCTGGTAAAATTTTCCCATCCACAGAAACGAACAATTTCATATGAGACATTCAGTTGCTGCAGGTTGTTTTTCATTTATGATATGTTGAAAAATCACTTGGGCTCCAAATTAAGCCTGCCGGTGATCTCTTTCTTCAGTAGTTTTCGCTAAATCAGGTCTGTACACTGTAAAGAGTGCTCTCACGTCTCCCTTCTTTGCTTTCTTCTTAGTCCAGATACATTTAGGCACAGCGCAGTAAGTTCCTGGCATTGTTATTAACTGTCTTTACTAAAAAGAAACAAAGTCAAAAGAAATTTTCAACAACGTTTTGGTATTTTTAAAATTTTTTCAACCACACAGACAACAAAACCGCACCATGAGTGCCAGTGTTTGGTTGAATGAGCAAAGATACACGGCTGTTGCCAGGGCGATTTTCAGCGTGTTTCAGGCAGTTCTAGTGTGGTTTTCAGGGTTTCTAGTCGGGCAGTCAATTGGTAAAGGGTGCTGTTGAAAATCTTCCAAAATATTGAGGTGGATTTTGTGGATGAATTACAGAAATTCCACTCTATTTGTGATTTTCTGTTAGATTTTCACGTCTTATCGACATATTCTGGTCCAAATTATTTGAGCGACAACTACCTTAATCGTTCTATTTCGGGCTAAAAAAGCAGAAAAACATGTAGGTTTGTTTTGTGAAAAAATGAATCACAGAAAGTACCCTCCATTTGCAACAAAGTAAAGTCACTAACCCTCCTCTACACAATGCAATCAGAATTAGTTGTCTCATAACTGTTTTTGCCCAACCCAACTATTTTGATGACTTATTTTACAACTTAATTGAATGATGGAAATCAGAATCAGATAAAATTATTGCAGAATAATATTGGGAGTAGTTTGTGTTATTAACACAGGACAGAATATTCGTGCGTTAATTTGAAATATAATTTGTGTTGATGTTGCATTTATTTCTGTGCAGAATCCGAAGCTTCAGTCGGACAAGTTTGGCGAACATGAACAAGTGGATGGATCAGAAAGCAATGGTAAAGTTTGGATATCACTGTGTGTTGTTTCTGTAAAACTCTACACTTGTGTTTGCCAACCTGTGGTACGCGACGGCATTCCAGGTGGTTTGCGAGCACCTTTCCATAATTAGCCGATATAGTTCGAATTTAAAAAATCGTAAGTGATCTCGGTCGACTGCCAGTGCTAAAGCCTGCTTGTGTTTTCTTGCTGTAGATTACTGAATTAAAAACTACGTGAACAGACTTATTTATTCATGGAAACACACGTTTGCAATGCCAGGCGGCGTAAAGTTTAATTTGTTCCAACTAGAATTTATCACGTGACTGAATTGCAGCGAATTAACTATCAGAAGACCGTGTGAACGTAACAGCGCCATGGCGAGAATAATAGCAGGCAGAGAGTCTGTCGAAGGATTAAGAATGGGCGTTTTATAACGAAGTGTCAGAAAAAATGTGTCGTCCAGCAAGATGCAAGAAAGCTTGTGGTAGCTCTTGCAGGAAAGCTTAACTCCGCCTTCATCCTTTGGTCCGTATGTGTTCCAAATGTATGAAGAATTAAGTAGGGAAACACGCGTGTTGCCACAATCCCCTAGGTTACTTTGTAACACTTAACTAGGTGGTACGCGTCGAAATTGTTCACCTCCAAGTGGTATGCAACCATATAAAGGTTGGGAATCACTGCACTACACAGTGGACTATGATCCAATATTTCTATTTTATTTAACTTTCACCACTAAATCCTACATTTGTTGAAAAATATTAAAACTGGATTAAATTTCAAGTGACAGCAAGAAGTGGAGAGAGTGAAATTCCATCAGTTGATGACGCATCGCCCGAAACTACCACTGTTGTTAAGGTACAACAGCAAGGAAATGTTGAGCAAAGTTCACCACAGGAAACAGGTAAAATAATATAACTGAACCTCAAGTAGTTTGTACATGCAAATATGTTGGGTGTAGTTGATAATTGTAGAGCATGTGGTGGCGTACGGCACAAGAGCAATGAAATAACAAACCTATGGTTGAACACTCAAGCATTGTAGTTTAATACAAACTGAGCAGACACTAAATTGTTTTTAGGTTAGTTTACTATTAACTTTAATTCCAACTCTCTATCTCTAAAATGGGTTTCTTTGTCAAGTTTTATTGCTGTTGTACTTTTTGCCGACATGCCCGTGTGTACAACCTCAGTCTGTGATGTCACAATGACGTCATTGATTGTGTGTTTGTACGGCTTGTCCCTACTTTAATGGTGATGTATTTTGGTGGTTTCCCCACTTTGGGAGCATACTTTAAACTCTTATACTCTAGGGTTTTTCCACTTATACCCAAAATGTGTTCATATTAACTGTGAACTTGGTTAATTTGTTTGGTAACTTGCTTCATGCTTCACTGCCCATCTGAAAGATGTTTGCAGACCATGGTTGAAGGCATCATGTGGGTTCTGGTTGGGTTGTCCCTGGCTAAAAACATACATCGCTCTATTAACGTCACTGATTGAAACATCCACTTTTGCCACAAAATGTTTGAGTAAATGAAATATCAAGAAGTTTGGTATAACTGGGTTAGGGATTATTTCAATCTACACGTCCAACAAATTGCTCCATTATTTTGTTAAATATTCTGAGATTTATGATAACATGTTGTAATTTAAACTAACGCCCACGTAAGTTTAGAGAAAGCAGTGGTTTATGCACACCAAGTGTAAGTTCAGTACAAACATATAAATATGACAATCTTTCAATCTTTTAATTTGTTTGTTTGTTGAAACTTTTTTCTGATGCTTTTACTGGTTGATGATACGACTCCATAGCTCCACCTTGTGGAAGCACTAACCCAAACTTTTCCTCAAAGTATTTATTCCCAGCATATGTTGGTGTTGCAGCAAGTCCATGATTTCATTGACAACAATTGTGTTTTAAAGAAACAAGTGGGAGAGATCGATCCTCAGCACTTGATGATGTCACCGACGACCAACTGAGTTTTGAATCTACATCGGGACAAACTGATCATCTCCAACACACAGGTTAGGAAAACATTGAGATATTTCATTTGGTGCCCAACGGATGACAGTGATTTGTATAATCACCACAAAGTGTGAGTGTTTGCCTGGACTTAGGTTCGACACTTACCAAGTTAAGTACATATTTGGAACATATCAGGTAAACTGGCGTCGCAGCCAAGCTAGGTCAGCCATTTTTTCCGACAAGTTAAAGTGAAATATTAAAAATCAAGCTCCCGGTGAGGTTTGAACTCACAACCATGAACTTTCCAAAACTGTCTGCAAGTATTTTTCGTGCGTCATCAGACGATGTATGTGATTAGGCGAAATATATATCGAAGACGTTTCAATTAACCAAACACTTTACACATGAAAGTAGTTAAACCTCATACACAAGTTTTGCTATCTCAAAGTTTCATCAACAAGCGTAGATTAAATATTTAAAAACTGGTGTAATATCAGTGGATTCAGGAGTAATGTAGGACTGCCATTAAAAATTAACATTTCGTACAAATTGTCACCGATATTTACAACACATGAACCCATCGCGCCCATAAGCATACGTCGTTTGCCTTTCAAGATACCGTGTTCCTCGGCGAAATCGGACATGAGAGGGCCGACATAGGCGCGACCCACCTCAGCAGACTTAAAAATTGGACTAAAGTCGGCATATGTTTGCCATAATTCGCTGGGGACGTATATGTCACACTCCACGGCTCCTGATTTGATTCCAACCAGCAATGTTTGTTGGGTTATCGTCGGCTGCAGACGTGAATGCGGCTTGGGTCATGCAGCTGGAAACGCGTGAATGCGCGGATCTTCTCTCTTCACCCGATTCCATTCACACTCGTAAATCTCCTTAAGATTTTGACCGAGACCGCGAAGATATGAAGAGATTTGCAAAGTCTTTTCACGAATCTCCACCGTGCGTTCAGGGTCGTTGAAAGCAAATCTGTCGCTGCATCGAACGCACCGGTGCCAATAACATCCGTGAAAATTGTACACGGTGTTCGACTCACCGGCATAACCGTCAAGCGGGACACGCTTCCGCCCAAGACGTGTTCACCTCGGTTCATTTGCCGTTCAATACGGACTCGATCGACAACCGCCAAGCCAACCATTCGTCCGCTAGGAGGCCAAAACGCCGTTTTTTTCGTCAAGTATGGTGACGTCATAAGGCCCAACAAGCATGGCCTGACGTATAATGGAGATATAATGAATTCGCTTCCCAACCAATAACAGCCTTGCACAATAAGGCGTCTTGACCTAATTCCAACGCGCGAATTCGCTTTTCGTCGCGTTTGTGAAAACGGGAAAATATAATCTCTCGGCCACCTCGCAGATTATCTCGTATCAGATGGAATACGTGCTTGTGTCGCCGGGGAAATAACGCAAAGCATACGTCATCGTTGGTCTCAATCATATCACGTATAGCGGGTTTTGTGACACGTCGTTTCGATGCCCGTGCGCCAACGAGCTGAGATTTCGCATGGCTTCAACGAATGGAGTGACATCCAGCATGTTGTAATGAATAAGAAAGTCCTTCAGTGTAGATATGTTCCGTTCCTTCCACACGCGTAAACAACCGTCTTAGACCTCTTGAGAAATGCCTTTACACTTTAGCTTGCTGAAAAAGACCTCTTTCGGCGGTAAACAACGCAAGTTTAACTTGGCGAAGTCGTCGAGAAGCTCGTACGGGGGAAACACCTTTAGATTTTTGACAAATGATTTCAAAAAATTGGCGTAGGTCACATTCGGCGCAGTGTAATTTCTCGCGTCGAGTAAATCGCTTGGTTTGAACGCTTAGGAAGTTGTTGGCTTTCATTGCAACGATAGTGATATTATCTCTCTTGCAACGATCGAATGAAACATTTTCGAGTCATTGGAATATCGTAGAGAGTCGAATTGTATCACGGGAATGTTTTGCAGATATTATAGAAAATCGTTTCGCAACCATTGATATGGATGTTCGCCCTGTCCGGGGTGAGCGCCTGTTTTACTTTGGCTTCTAGCAGGGGAAACACCCTATGAAAGCGATTGCGCATCAAACGCACCGCTTTGTAATGTATTTGACCAAGGTAATCTATGAACCTGTCAATCAACTCTTGCGGTTGGCCTGTTGTGACGAAACACTCGCCTTGTTCGAACCCAGCTGCACACGTCAACGTTAAGAGGAATGTGTACAGCTTGGCATCAAAAGATCCAGGTAATCTATGAACCTGTCAATCAACTCTTGCGGTAATGTGTACAGCTTGGCATTCCGTTTTATCCGTTCGTTTGGAATAATTATGCTGACTCAGCATCGCCTCGAAGTCATAGCAAATCACAAATGGATAAAAGCGATGTTGCGGCGGTAAGTCAATGCCGCACAGTTTCAAGCGTTCGAAAATCGTTGGTCTGATGGAAAATGCGCCACTTGGTCTCACGTGTGACAAGAGAACACGTTTTCTGGTGCTGTTCACAGCGGTCAGCCCGAGTAAAGGTTACTTTGCACATCGGGCAAGCAAAGTTCGATGCGTAGGTAGGAAAATCCGTGATGAGACAGAAATGATTGTTTGTTAAATCCAGGTTCATGATCGTTGTGCGCTTTTTCCGTTGAACACTTCGGTAAAATATCGCACGCCCCACGGCGCTTTTGGCCTTAAGACCTTGATATTTAAACCAAAGCACGCTTCAATTTGAGGTAGAGCACTCAAGCTCACACCTCGGAAACTATCAACACATTTTTCGCCTGGGAATTTCCGACAAAGCTCGGTGGCGATGCGACCAAGGCCACGATTGCATGATTGTATTAAGGTCGCTGTAAACTTCATGGTTCTTTATCGTGACGTTACACTATTGCGTATCGCGCGGTCACCTTGCATTGGTTTTAAAGCTTTCGAATGACTGAAGTAAATCAAATAAACCGAGCTTCTCGAGCGACTGCGATATTTCGCTTGAGCGCGCCACGGTTGGAATATGCGGTTGGCCGGCGTTGCACGGAATGCCGTCTTGTGTGCCGCTCGCAAGCATGTTTTGCAAAGCAATCGGTGATTTCTGAGGGCTGCGACAAATGCAATGACTCCATTCAATTGTAGTAATTATGTGAAAAAAGTACTACCTGAAGTCGCTCACGCGTGACGTCTCCGCGGACGCCGGTTCGTTTCGCGTTTTTGGCAACGCGTTTGACGAGCCAAGATTATTCAATGCGTCATTGTATTGCCCACTAATATCTTCCATTGCCCCGAATCTCGGAAACGTATGACTCTGATTCCGTTCGGAGTAGTCCCCGATACAGCGATCTGGACGCATGTAAAACCCAATGCGATTACAAAGCGTCCCCAAACAGTTAAACCAAGATAATAACACTGCTCTACGCCAGTTCCATGCAGGCAATCACCACTTTCGTCGTACATTTATAGCGACAAAGCCATTTGTTTTTTTGCTGGGTTTGAACTTTTCTCTTCCCTGTTTACGATTTCCACCATCTGTCGTCGCGTTTAAAATTTAACGCCCGTAACCCGCACACGACAAGGCCAAACTGACAATGGTACGAATCGGTAATTGAGCCCAATTATACCAACATGAATTTCAAACTCAATGCCCCCAAAAAACCCACGCCGAGATCAGCTTCAAAAAGCGATACACGAAATAATTTTCACCGAATGGCATAATTTACGCATGCGACATCAAAAACATTGACGAATCACATTTTATTGCCACTGAGCGGCGAACATAGTTCACGCAAATACGACCTTTGTAATGACATTAATCACGACGCCGTTTAGACGTCCGAATCATACAGGAATCAATTCAACCGCCATTAAAACGATTTAGCTTTGCAATGGCCGAAATCAAACAAGCTCAGGCACACCTAGACGAAAACAACTCGATGAACAAGGGTCAGACCGGGGTCATGACTAATAATAGTGTCTCTCTCTCTGCGCTCTCGTTCCGGTTCAGTGAGAATTGTAACGCACTCCCAATCAAGACCGGAAAACAGAGAGTACCTGCGAGTGTCTCCCTAAGACATTTCGCCCTTTACAACGCATACGTAAGAAACTGAGAGAGTACTCTTTCCTGTCTCCCAATCGGAAAGTGAATCTCAGAGACAGGAAGGAAGTCTCTGAGAATCTCTCCTCTGTCACCTATATACTGCTAACGTCAAATTCAACGAAAACCCCACTCTTTACACTGATAACATGTTGTGAATTAAGGTACTTTCCAAAACTGTCTGCAAGTATCTTTTCGTACGGCCTTAGACGATGTATGTGATTAGGCGAAATATATATCGAAGACGTTTCAATTAACCAAACACTTTACACATGAAAGTAGTTCAACCTCATACACAAGTTTTGCCATCTCAAAGTTTCATCAACAAGCCTAGATTAAATATTTAAAAACTGGTGTAATATCAGTGGATTCAGGAGTAATGTAAGACTGCCATTAAAAATTAACATTTCGCACAAATTGTTACCGATATCTACAACACATGAACCCAAAATTTAAAATATTATCTGTAGTGACGTAGTACTGTAGTGACGTAGTGTTGTATCAGAGTATTTGGAAAGAATGGGAATTTTTTTTCTCTTTACATAATTTTTCATAATTTCCAATGTTTTTATTTCAGATGAAAACACCAAAATTTATGTGGATTTGTTGAAAAAGCAAAAATATTCCGAAGCAAGTAAAACAAAAAAACAACTTTCAAGGTCACTTGAAGGTCTTGGGGCAACTGCAGGAGAATTGAAAACAACTGGGGATAAAAAGAGAGAAGAGGGAAAATGTTTGGAATCGATTTTATTGTACGAACTTGGAGGTGAATTTTATTCAAGGCATCACGATGACGTAAGAGGGGTGGGAGGTGTGAAGGATTGTGTTTGGGGTTTGTATCAGACATGCGATGATTCGATGAAAACATCGGATTTTGTTCAAAAACTTCAAAACAAACGAATAATTCGTGATCACGTGATCCCACTGATAGAAACGATGAGACTCAAAATACAAAATATTAAAAACGTGGAAGAAGGAATAAAATGTGTAAATGAAGCGTGGTGTTTGCACGGGATTGGAGTGAGTCAATATTTCATCGGAGATTATTCGTCGAGTGAATCAACAATTAAACTTGGACTTGAAATGATGAGGAAACAGTTTGGTGAAAACTCAGCAAAGCATGAAGTGTTCGGGGTTTTGTTAAACAACCTTGGTTTTGTTTGCGAGAAAACAAATCGACTGAATGAAAGCGTGGATTTTTATCAAAAAGCAATCCAAGCTTGCAGAATAGTGACAGACATAACTGAAGAGAGAAGAAAGGAGGAGATTGAATTAAGTGAAAACAATTTACGACGAATTCAACCAATGTTGAGTCAGTGCAATTATTGATACATTTTATTGAGAATTACTAAGTCATTAGTTTGTATATTCACTCATTAATTTCTTTTTATTTCATGAATGCTTTATGTTAAGAATGTGGGGTTTGGAATTTTTAAACATGCTTTGAGACAGGGATTTGTCAAATACATAAAGTTTTGTTGCCAAGTCCAACATTGTCCTCCACAGTAATTTTCATGCCTGATAATTTGCCACAAGAATTTGTTGATCTGTTGATCGGCATAAACAGGGGTTGATTTAATATATTTGGTTTGGTGTTGTAACTATGACATAACTTCATATGATGAAAGTTGCCCTATTATAGGTAAAATAATTTCTTGTTGCAGCAATTCGAGGTACTGAAGAGCTTGCAACCACCTCCCATGACGTCACTTACCATCGGCCATCTAGTGGTGAAACAAACGAGCAGATCGTGCAGAGAACGGTTCACCAAACAGGTAACCAGAGATTTCTATTATAAAGTAAAATGTTATAATACTAACTCCGTGCATTTAAATTTGGCTCATCACCTCAAGCTTGCCTTAAATCAGTGACAGCCACTCTAACCACTAGTGGTAAGTCTTCCACGTTATACAAGGTAGAACTGGGTTTGGGATCGCTTTCATAAACAAAATCAAAATGAATGGCGCCGTTAAAAATGTGTAGGGACAACCTCAAGGCTGCAACAAAATGTCCAAATATGTAAATAAAGTTAGTCATGTTTTGTCCCAAGTCCATCCCATGTATTATAATTACTATTGACTAAAACAAGGGTTGGGATCGTATAAGCCACGGGAGAAGAATATCCTCACTAGGCTCAATTCCCGCGCTGCCGAAATAATTCCGTAACAACTTTGCGAGCACGCCTGGACCCTGTCACCACACCCGCTGGTTTCGCTATAGCAACACTCAGGTGTAGTGTCTTTTTATAAATGTGTCTTTTAACAATGAGTTTTGACTTTTAATGCAACCGCCGCCACTGAGGCCTGGTGATGATCTTGTTGAGTATTTCAATACTTTTGAATCGTACTGCGAAAGTATCGAAGCGACGGACCAGGTTAAACGGCATTTGTTCCTGGCAGCCATAACAACGTTATGAAATGGGCAATAGAGGATTGTGATGGCAACCTCCATGCAATCGAATCCAAAGAACTTTAGAAACTTGCCTTGCGCCATGAGACCAGTGCTGGACGATCAGGGAGGCAACGCGAAGCACTCACAAGATACGTGTAATTGCCCTGGGAAACGGGACGCTTATTCGTTTACGTCCGCTCAGTATTATGGCGTACAGCAGTAATTCGAAGGCAGTCCTGAATAACGAACTAACTACTATATAACACCACTACGAAGGCTACAGGGCCGGTGTTTGGCGGATACCATCTCGGCATTAATCAGGTACGAGCAAAGCTTGGTTGCAGCCGCTCAAGTCGACTGGACTTGGTGCTCAGCCCAGAGGTCACGTTGCAATCATAAGTACCTGGAGTGGGAGCGGTATTAAATAAGGTGGGAAGAATTGAGATGCAACCAAACAACATGTCTAAGAACTGACAACCTGAGGCCGGAATCAAAGAACTGAAACACGCAAATCTGTCGCTGTTCCGCCCAGACCATACATCTGAGCGTAAAAGCCGCAACGGCTGTGGTCGTGTTGGGCTGTCCTTGGTAAATATGCTATTAACCATCGGCCGAAAGGGCAAAGAGAGCGTGTGGTTTTGTTTCCAGATGTGCAGATGTCGGGACAGTTGACGGAACACCGACGAAAGTTTGAACCACATGTAACACATCACCAACCAGCAGCAACAGAGCCCGTTGTCCCGCGTTTCCTCCCACGTTTTGTGACGTTCACAATCGGCAAAGAATTGATGTTTTCTATGCTTGACGTCATATCACCGCAAATATGTACAGAGTTATGCGCATATCGCTACCCCTCTTCACCGACTTACGGAAAAGGGAAGGAGTTTCGTATGGGATAAATGTTACCAGAAAGCTTTTCGTGATCTCAAGGAACGTTTACCTGCGGCGCCCATTTTGCAATACCCAGATTTCGCACGGCCGTTTGTGGTCGATACAGACGCGTCCTATCCGCTGTTGGATGTGTTTTGTCACAGAACGTGGACGGTAAGGAGAGCGTAATTGTCTATGTGAGTAGATCCCTAAGTCGTGCCGAAAGAAACCATTCCACGACGATAAAAGAGTTGCTTGCTGTCTGCGACCAAACTGTATCGATGTTATCTTCTAGGTAGGAAGTTTTTGCTGTGAACCCAGATCTTTCTTCTCTTCTACGTTGTTTGCGGCAGTCGAAGGAACTTTACTGACAATGCGGGTGGAATATCTTTCCGCGTTTGACTTTGACCTTGAACACAGGCCGAGAGTAAAACATCGAAACGCTGAAGCGCTGTCACGTGTTTACGACAGCGACGTAAACCCAAATTTCCCATACAAGTTGACGACAGAAGCGGTCGAGATGCAAGTGGTGGAGTTTAAGACATAATTTTGCTACAGCCTAGAAGACATTGCGGCACATCAAGAAAACTACAATGATTTCTCCGTTGTGATGGATTGGTTAAAAAAGAGTGTGCGCCCCAAATTCAAAACCATACGACGTCACCCCCCTTTAATTCGATATTTGGTGGTCGCTCTTCCCTCGCCTGAGGAAAAAGGGATAGGTTTTGTGCGTGGAAACTTATCCTTAGGTAGAGATTATATTTAAAGTAGTTTTCCCTCCAAGTTTAAGACAAGGGTTATGGTTGCACTGCACGATGACGTGCTCAGAAGTTGGCATCTAGGTATCTCGAAAACCCTCTCGAAAGTCACCGAAAGGTTGTACTGGTACAGGTGGCGTGAAGACGTAGAACAGTTTTGTCGGGGATACAACGATTGTCAATATATAATAAAAAAACCGCACAAAGGACACATACACCATTGGTTCACTCGACGGAAAGTAGCCCAATGTAGCGAGTGGAGGTCGATGTGGATGGTCTTCTACCACTCACGCGACCGGGGTACGAATTTCCAAAGTAATTTGTTTTCCGAGTTATTGAGATTATTGGGATCAAAAAAAACCCGAATCACCGAATGTCGACCCGCGTGCAACGGTGGAAATACGCAACAATATAACCATTGTAACTATGCTACGTAAATATGTGAAACGAAACGAACACAAACGGGACGAAGCACTGCCTGTGGTGGTCGCAAACGCCCACGAATGTACCGGCTTCCTATCCCACACGCTTTTGACGGGGCGACCACTACGACTGCCCGTAGATTTGGTCGGGGAAACGTAGCGAAGGAGAATGAGATATCGGAAGCTAAAATCCATCGTTTACGCGATTGTTTGGAGCTGACGGAGAAATTTGTGCGAGAAAGTCTCCGACTCCACCGCCAGCGGATGAGGAGTCGATCGGAGACAACATTGGACGCCACATTCAGTCGGTGATCGCGATTTAATCCAGCGGTCCGTGTGGGAAAATATTAAAAGCTGCAAAGCGCTTCAGGACCCTACTACGTTGCCGAAGTGTTCGGCCCCTTCAACTATATCATCGAGGACGCAGCTGAAAACAAGCAAACGTTTCACTTGAATAGGATGAAGCCGACAACCGATATCTTCCCGGAAGTGGACGAAAGTGTGCGATCTGATCAGGAAGATGAAGTCGGGAGGGTCGGCCTACCTGCATGTGGTCGCGTTTATGTTCCAAAAAGGAAAAGTTTGGATACCGAGCAAGCGGCCCGCCGATTGGACGACCCTTTGTGTATTAACCTACCAAGCTGGACGGTGCGGGAACGCAGCCAAACAAAGTTTTGTCCATCGCCAGATACATAATCCCAGCGGAGTGGGACAGTCTTTAGGTTGGAGGGAATGTTGCGAAAAACGACCCACCACACTAATACTTCTCTTCATTCTTACTTTTGTTTTGTGAATTTTTTATTTGAACTTTATTGTAAATGCACACAACGCACCGCACTATTCCTTGTTATGTCGGTTTTCTTCACTTGCGTTTCATCCAATTTCCCTTCGGTTGATGATTATTTTTGCACTGTGCAGTGGATGTTTGCCACGTAACGCCTTAGTGATTACGTCCCGCATGTTGATTGGTTAATTGGCTTGGGACATGAGGCGACTAAAAAGTGGATGACTTGCTAGTCTTGGGCATTGTGTTGTATATAGCGATTTATTGGTGTTTGGAATGCGATTGTAGTAAGTCGCCCATTTATTCAAACCAGTATCAGGTATTTAGGTTTTGGTGGTGAGCCGTTATTTCAGGGTCCGGGCCTTTTACGAAGGCAGCGTTGGGGTAAAGATCTTATTTGAGGCTCTAGGGTTGTGTTTGGGGGTCGCCGCTCAAATCCTCACTAGCCTCAATTCCCGCCCTGCCGAAATAATTCCGTAACAATTACATATAATACAAATCATAGATATCGTAGTGCTCTGCTATGGGTTTTTCTAGAATAACCTCCCATTTAAAACATTATTAACTTGTAACGCTACAGATTATGCTGCATCGTTTTGTTGATAAAAATACACATACGTCAGCAACATGAAGCGAATACTTTAACCTTCAGTGTTTATTGATGCAGGTTATTTAGTAAACCTGCACAAGTGATGTATCTATGGTATATTAGTGTAAATAATATTGCTGGAAACGAAAACGGTAATCTACCAGTTCTTACCAACATAAGTTAGAAGGTAAATTTAACGAAAACCCCACATTTAAAAAATATATACTTGTTGTTCTCTAGCGCCACTAATGTTTTCCGCCATAACGATGACCTTTGACATGAACGCCAGGAAACAAAGTTGCAAAAAATATTTTCATGTTAGGAATTAAACTGTTTCGCTTTGTTTAATTAAATTGTTTCTGTTTCAGATGAAAACATCGACCTAAATTCCCTGATAAAAAAATACGCGGATTTGTTTGAAAAGCAAAAATATCCTGAAGCAAATGAAACAAGAAACCAACTTTCAAGGTCACTTGAAGGTCGTGGGGCAACCGCAGAAGATTTGAGAACAACTGGAGATGAAAAGAGAGAAGAGGGAAAATGTTTGGAATCGATTTTATTGTACGAACTTGGAGGTGAATTTTATTCAAGGCATCACGATGACATGAGAGGGGTGGAAGGTGTGAGGGATTGTGTTGGGGGTTTGATGCTGACATGCAAAGATTTGATGGAAACATCGGATTCGAATCAAAAACTTCAAAACAAACAAATAATTCGTGATCACGTGATCCCACTGATGGAAACGATGAGACTCAAAATACAAAATATTCAAAACGTGGAAGAAGATTTAAAATGCATAAATGAAGTTAATTGTTTGCTTGGGATTGAATTGAGTCAACGTTCAATCGGAGATTATTCGTCGAGTGAATCAACAATTAAACTTGGACTTGAAATGATGAGGAAACAGTTTGGTGAAAACTCAGCAAAGCATCAAGTGTTCGGAGCTTTGTTAATCATTCTTGGTTTTGTTTGCGAAGAAACAAATCAACTGAATGAAAGCGTGGATTTTTATCAAAAAGCAATCCAAGCATACAGAATGGCAACAGACATAACTGAAGAGGGAAGAAAGGAGTTGATTGAATTAAGTGAAAACAGGTTGCGAGAAGTTACAGAATTGTTACAACAGTAGGCATTGTGTCGTCACATAGCCAATGTGTGAAGTAAACATGATTGAAAACTTTGTACAGTTTTACTTGAAGCAAAAACAAATATTGATGATTTGTGTAAATATTGTGTCACTAAATGTGAATTCTATCCATGCAATGATTTGTAAATAATGAAAACTGTCATGATATCGTTTGAGAATGGGAATACATTAATTTTGTTGAGAAAAAGTGAATAAGATTATTTTCCTTTGTAAGAAACAAGCCAGTTACACATTGTTTATAACTTGGGATTGTTGGTGGAAATCCTGCCAGGTCAGTTTTCTGCTTGTTCGAGTAAGTTTTCATCATTTGCCTGCAAAACATGGAAGTGTTGGTTGTGTTTTCTATTAAATAGATGGCTGTTTGTCAAACAGATATTGAAATACGGAATATTCATAACATTTCCAGCATCAAAATAAAGTTTAAAGCTATTAAATTATCAAAGATTAACAAATCCAGGGGTCATGAGAGGAAAAAATGTTCCTATGAAAAACCCCCAGACCCCAGTGGTGGGTTTCAAATATTTTAGCATCTGGTTCTCTCATTAGAAGCATGTCATAGTAACCGTGGGATTACAATGCAGAAGTGAAACATAGGCCTACACATACACTGGTTAACAACCGGTTCGCTTAGGTCGTTAAATATGAAAAACCGGTCCCCACTAACCAGATGAATCCCACCAATGCTTGGACCAACATTAGCTCAGGGGCCACAGAGCCATGAAAATCCCTTTAAACAACTACATTAATATTCTTGCAAAGAAACAGGGGTGAATGTAGTGTCAGGTATGTTATCTGTTGTTCACCTAAAAATTGTCACTAAAATGTTAGCAAGCAAAATTCAGCGAGGTAATTTTAAACGTAGGGTTGGACTCATTCTGCCACAAGTGTTAAGCACAAGTACTGTATACAAGGGTCATTGGGCAATAAGGTGCACTATATAATTTACAAACTGCTGATAATTACCTTCAAACTTGGGAATTACAAAATGAACCAGTTGTTGTTTGGATAATAAACATCACAATGCAGTTCACATTCAGATTGACAACATTTGTATATCAAGCATCCTTGCATGCAAACAACCTGCAGCAAAAATATAAGTTACAAATGGTTGCTGAATACATTATGTTGATTCCAACAGAAAAACTATGCTCTGCAATTTAGAACAAATACGACAACGGTTATGGCTGGCACACAAGGTGATAATTTGATGACACCCCAAATAATTTATGAATTTATATTTTAATGCCATATATCTGACCCCTGAAAAAAGGCTGCTGTCAAATCTAAGGTTACTCGATCAATTTAATTCCACATTAATAAAAGTACAACAAGTTTACGACTTCACAAAGTACACATAGAATCCGGTACCACTTAACATACTGCGTCACACGATATCGCTTGGTTGCAAGCTTATGAGGTCCCATTATGTGTTGTCTGATTTCAATGTTAAGGGTATGTGGTCTATATAGAAAAATGTACAGAGTTAATTAGGTTTGAGCTCCACCTCGCTAGGAAAAGAGGACTTACTGCTTACAATTTAAAATAGACTTTTTGCATAAAGTTAACGTACTTTCTTCTTCTAACGTTTGGTCTGCCACACAGCAAGACTTCATCAGGGTTTGGTACCAATCTCATTCAGTTTTACAACATCAACCATCCTTGCATGAAAATTATCTGCAGCAAAAATATAAGTGACAAGTGTTGAACAAATGATAACAAATATGACAGGGTTATGGCTGACATGAGAGGTGATAATTTACCAATTTGTATTTCGATACAAAATCAAATCATGTTTATTTTGCGCAAAAAAACAACTACTCAGATGAACAATATACAAAGAAATAAAATGGAATGGGCACCGATAAAACCATAAAGGTTATCGAGTCAAGTGCCCATAGAAGTCATTAACATTATGACTTAATTTGTATAAACTGACATGCTGTGTTCAAAAGCGAAAACGCTTGATCATGTTTGGGACAAAGCCGTCTGCTTTAATGAAGCAAAAGTTTCATCAAATATGTGCTTTAATTTGGATAATATAATCTCTCTTTCAAACTTAGTGAAATATCCATTCTTACCCTAATGATTTAACATTGCCTCCTGCTGATTTGCATTCTGGGGAAAGGGATGTATTTATAAAGTCAGTGAAATAATGATATCAGTGCATTTATTTTCATATTAGCAATCATTTGAAACACAAAACATTCATTTTCTGGAATACCAAATAAATCACAAAAAATAACTGTTTCAACAGGAAAGATATACATATGTATGTATATCTTGCTATGCGAAAGCATGGTATTATTACTGCGTTATCTGATACGGTGGTAGAGATCCCCTAAGTACGTGAAGGTCAGTGTTGCCAGATTTTTTTTACCAAAAGCGCCTAATTTTTTGTTTCAACACGCCCAAAAGCACCAATTTCTGCAAAAACAATACGTCCAAATGCGCCCAATGTTAATGAAGTTTACACATATCAGTTATGTTATGTACACCAATGGTCATTTTATGCTTATGGTTGAACACTTAAACCGTAAACTAAGACCGTGAGCAGGACGCAACACCTGTAACACTCATTATTTTGATCACAGTCGTCTTTACAATATGATTATGACGTCATATTTCGTTGTGTGGTCAGTTTGCAGTATTTTGAATACGGCTGAAACAGCGTTTTGTCACATAATTGTTCAGCTAATTACCAAATTTTTAAATTTCTAAAACACGCCCAAATGTGCCCAAAGCGCAAGGTGCAACAAAAAAGCGCAAACACCCAAGACAACACGCCCAATTGGACGTAAAAAGCTCACAACTGGCAACACTGTTCGAAAGCCTACATACACTTTCACGCCTTTTCATGTGGGTGGTATTCCTTTGAAACGGTGGTATAATCATTTGTATTCCTTCGAAATGAACGCAAGTCTGTCATGTAAATAATAATGAATTAATTTTTGAAAACATTTGTTTGTGATGTGATAATGCAATCGAAAGTCGTTTACAACACTCGTTAAATTGCTTGAATTAATTAAACACATTACTGTTCAATCATGCGAAACGATTTTGGTAAAGTTTGACAACGAAGGTTTTACGTCGAGTTACGGAGCCTTTTCCTCCTGTCCATTTCACAACCATTCGATCGGCGTTCTGTAAAAAATATCCCACAGCTTGTCACCACTTACCGAAATGATCTAGTTAGATTCCCGAAAAGTGACTCATTTCTTTAAAGGTGAGCTTCTGTGACCTTGGGAACGTCATACGTAGCGTCTGAAGTGAGGAAAGGATGTAGGTTAAAGTTAACCGCAAAGTAGTACGATGAGGTTCTCTCCTGACTTCCACTCGGCTGCGATGGGAACTGTTTTTCACATTTAACGTCGCCCAGCAATCAGAACACCAGGTTTTAAACTTTCCAATTAACAACTGATCCCAAAAAAAAGCCAAAGAGAAATTTTGCTCGCATTTATTACGTAACGAGTTTACAGGTCTCCAAAATGCAACTTATATAAGTCCTCAAAACGAATGTTGCTTTTTTGTATCTTGGTGTTTGTACAATTCATTTAACACTTGCGCAGTATTGATCAAAATTAATGTACTTAAACTCGAGTAAGCATATCTTTCTAGCCCCAGCAGCACAGAGCATTCTCACGTAGTTGTACTAGAACTAGTTTATTACTTTTAAGGTTTATTGTAAACAGCAAACCCTCAACGCACAACCTCACAAACGAATTACCTAAACCTAACTTCCTCGCGGCACTTGTCGCAATTGCCTTTAAGCTGACTTAATCGCTCAAGCTGTCCAGTAAACCACTCTCCGCGTCAGATCGAAGGCTGAGACGGCTTAAGACGCTTGCCTTTTTCTCTTCGCCGAAAACGAGAGAGTCGGATCGGCGAGTCAGCTTCGAAGCTGTCTTAAACCGTCATGTAAAGTGTGTGCGTCATATCAATCCATGTCACGAGGTGGTGCCATGAAGTTGATATTCAACGGTTGACGGAGGCTGTATAGTTACCACAATGTAACAGTCTTGCTTTGCTATTTAATACATTTAAAACCATGGAAAGTGTAGCTCCTGTCGTGGTAGTCGTGGTAGTTTCGTATTAACTGTATTACGACACATGTTTCCACTACAGTGTTTATCATGTGTTTCTTCTATGCTGCTGTAACTAAACTGCATTGCGTGTCCCATACTCTGGGCTGTTAATTTGATTCCGTGAGAAGACTCACAGAATAGAAAAACCCGTTGCTATTTCAGTCATCGGGATTATAATAACCAAGCTAGAAGAATGATAACACTTCTAGCAAGCCAATTTCTTAGCACGAAATCAGGAAGTAATTAGAGTGACTGAACGGGTCTTTCTGTTCTGTGAAAGTGACTGCATGAGTAACTGCAGTGCTAGCTGATTAGTGAGTGAATGTCGGGCTTATTTTTAAGTAATACGAACAGAAAACACAATAGGTATTTATAACTAGGTGCGATAAAAAAAGGTCTAAAAAAAAAGATATCTGGTCGAGTCGGATTCCAAGTGAAATCTACGTGTTACAAAATACAACTGGAAAAACTCCCCCAATTGACACAACACAAGAAACTTTCGCAGTTGGTATTTCAATGGAATTGTAAGTGTAGAAGTAACCGTTACTGGCTGTGGACTTTCGAAATACCTGCTTGGTACGGAAGCAACGCAAAAGTTCCACAAGAGAGTTTGCTACGTGCAGACAGCTGTTGTGCTACAAGTCTGAAAGTTACATTTGCATATTTGTAAACAGATAACTCGGCTTACATAATCATGGAAATTCATTCAGATGTAAGTATTGCTTAGAAATACAGTGTAAATGCCTCCTGGACAAATATTGTATTCAATAATTTTCCTCGCCTCTTCAAAACTGTACATAACGAATTCTTCGGTCGAATTGTAAGGTTGCAGTTATAACATACAAGTAGAACGTTGATTCCAAAATAGAATAGAACTGTAGGCTGATTCGATCATAATGGTGATTCAGAAAAGAATGTAGTTACAGACACACATGAGTATTCATGCTTGGAAGCTGATTGGTAGTTTATGTCACGTGACGCTTGTGACGCTTGAAATAATATGATACAAGGACAAGGATGCAGGATATCGTAAAATATGGCGCAACTAGGTTATATGCTGGTAAACAGGATGTAGGTGTTTTACATTAACTGAAGACAAAATACTTCAAAAGACAAATGGTTCACGAAGGCGTTATCGGATTATGTTGCGCTAGAGGTTGCAATCGGTTGCGATTTCATGGTGCTTTGTGCAGTGCTGTAAAATATGTGTGAAGTTTCTATTGGACGACTGTTACAATAGAAATGCTTGCATGTTACCTAATTCTTACTGTAGATGCTCAAACCACATCACGTACGGGCAATAAGGGATTTCCCCGTTTCATGCGTGGCTACTTTAACTTTAGTTTTCACGAAGACTTAGCAACATAACGACTCTAATATTTAGTTTAAGTTTGGAAAAACGTTGTTATGTATTAAGAGCATATTGGTTTTTTTTGCGGGATTTGCTTGAAGACCGTGTATTTCTACACTTTAGGGCGTGTCCAGCATTTTTGTTTAAGTAAGATGTTTTGCCTGTGTTTGAAATACCTCTGTGTAGTTCCTTGCTAACTATTTTGGTTCGGAAAGAGTGATATTTTCAACAAACATGTCCGAAACGCTAGTTTAACCATACCACGCATGAACCGGGGAAATCCCACTGCCCGTCCGTGAGGTTGTTAGGATCAATCAATTCTTATAATACTTATTTTTCCGCGCAAGCAAAGTTGTTGCGAATTAATAACGACACGTAATATATTATGACTTAATAAATATTCCCTTCTAGTTTTAACTGATATCTATGTTGAATATTTAAACCTTCCATAATTTAACAAACAAATCGCAAAAACACCTGAAATATAATTTGTGTTGATGTTGTATTTATTTGTGTGCAGAATCCGAAGCTTCAGTCGGACAAGTTTGGCGAACATGAACAAGTGGATGGATCAGAAAGCAATGGTAAAGTTTGGATATTACTGTGTGTTGTTTCTGTAAAACTCTACACAGTGGACCATGATCCAATATTTCTATTTTGTTTAACTTTCACCACTGAATCCAACATTGGTCGAAAAATATTAAAACCGGATTAAATTTTGGAAGTGACAGCCCACCTTTCAATGTTTTAATTTTTTTTTTTTTTTTTTGTTGAAACTTTTTTCTGATGCATTTACTGATTAATGATACGGCTCCATAGCTCCACCTTGTGGAAGCACTAACCCAAACTTTTCCTCAAAGTATTTATTCCCAGCATATGTTGGTGTTCCAGCAAGTCCATGGTTTCATTGACAACAATTGTGTTTTAAAGAAACAAGTGGGAGAGATCGATCCTCAGCACTTGATGATGTCACCGACGACCAACTGAGTTCTGAATCTACATCGGGACAAACTGATCATCTCCAACACACAGGTTAGGAAAACATTGAGATATTTAAAAAAAAATGCTTTTGTTGCTTTCACTGGTTGATGATACAGCTCCATAGCTCCACCTTGTGGAAGCACTAACCCAAACTTTCCCTTAAAGTATTTATTCCCAGCATATGTTGGTGTTGCAGCAAGTCCATGGTTTCATTGACAACAATTGTGTTTTAAAGAAACAAGTGGGAGAGATCGATCCTCAGCACTTGATGATGTCACCGACGACCAACTGAGTTCTGAATCTACATCAGGACAAACTGATCATCTCCCAACACCTGAGGGCTCCAAGAAGACCAACCCAACACCTATGGATGCCGAGAAGACCACCTCTCCACTGAAGAAGCGTTTGAGGAGAAAGGAGACGCCCAACATCAAGAAGACCAACCCAACACCTGAGGATGCCGAGAATACCACCTCTCCACTGAAGAAGCGTTTGAGGAGAAAGAAGATGTCCAACACCAAGAAGACCAACCCAACACCTATGGATGCCGAGAAGACCACCTCTCCACTGAAGAAGCGTTTGAGGAGAAAGGAGACGCCCAACACCAAGAAGACCAACCCAACACCTGAGGATGCCGAGAATACCACCTCCCCACTGAAGAAGCGTTTGAGGAGAAAGAAGATGCCCAACACCAAGAAGACCAACCCAACAGCTGAGGATGCCGAGAAGACCACCTCTCCACTGAAGAAGCGTTTGAGGAGAAAGGAGACGCCCAACACCAAGAAGACCAACCCAACACCTGAGGATGCCGAGAATACCACCTCCCCACTGAAGAAGCGTTTGAGGAGAAAGGAGACGCCCAACACCAAGAAGACCAACCCAACACCTGAGGATGACGAGAAGACCACCTCCCCACTGAAGAAGCGTTTGAGGAGAAAGGAGACACCCAACACCAAGAAGACTGACTTACCTTTGTCCTTTGAGCAGAATTCTCAAGGTAAACAGACAACAGACATGTTTATCATTATCCACACTGTCAACATTTGATCCTCAAACCTCCTCTTCGGGGCATGCTTTAGTCAACCTTTTTTACAACAAACATTTGACAAATTTCACTGCCTCCACAAAATTCAAAACCTCAAAAACTTTTGGTCACATTATGAACTAAAAACAACAAAATCTCTTATTTGATAATCTCGGGTGTAAAGTTAAAGCGAAATTGAATCCCAAGCAATAACTGTCAAGAGTGAGAGAGGTGAAGATGACAAGGAAAATGCTTGTGTTTATTTTGCAAATGTACTGAAAGAGTGGAATCCCGTGTAGATTTAGTACAAACATGTAAAAATTATAAAATTGCCTTTTACCATTTAAATTTGTTTAATGGTGAAAGAATTAACAAAATGTGTTCCATGTTTTCATAAAAAAGCATTTTTTGGAGATTTCAATGGTTGGTGATGCGACTCCATAGCTCCACCTTGTGGAAGCACTAACCCAAACTTTTCCTTAAAGTATTTATTACCAGCATATGTTGTTGTTGCAGCAAGTCCATGGTTTCATTGACAACAATTGTATTTTAAAGAAACAAGTGGGAGAGATCGATCCTCAGCACTTGATGATGTCACCGATGACCAACTGAGTTCTGAATCTACATCGGGACAAACTGATCATCTCCAACACACAGGTTAGGAAAACATTGAGATATTTCATTTGGTGATGACAGTGATTTGTATAATCACCACAAAGTGTAAAAGTGTTTGCTTTGCTACTTGGGGAACTAGAACATCTACAATCACTTAGCTGCACCGAAGAGACCAAGTAGATTAAAACAGTTGCTATTTGTCTGCACCTCACAGAATCCATTTGTTGTAATGTTCAATTTTCTTGGCCTAAAATTCAACTACTTGCAGTATATATTGAAAACACAAACATTATGAAACAAAACACTACAACATATATCTGTAGGACCTATAAAGCAATTAAACCAATGGAAATCCTGTTATCAAGGCCGTCTGCCGTAATGCATCTAGCGACTGTTCCGCTTGTTTCCCAATGACCGTTGATGGGTCTTGTGACTTACATAGGGACCTAGTGTTGTTCAAAGTTTAAAAAATAAAATTTGTGTGTGTGTTTATAGGGAATAGATTCATTAAGAGTCAATATCCAACCTTCAGATCATCATGCTTGCAGTCTTTACTGCAGTTTAAACTTGAAACAGACTTGTGACAAAAAATATTTGTCTTTAAACTTTTATTCCAACAATTTTTCTTCACAAGGCGCTGATGGAGGTCAAAGTTCATCTGGTGTTAAAGTACAACAACAATCCCATGCTACAGAGAATCGTCAACAAGAACAAGGTACATAACAGTAGCAAAAGAGCAATAATAACAATTAAGCTGCAGACAGTAGTCCATTAGAGCTGTTTTGACCTGTAAGGATTTAAAAGTATCACAAAGTGGAAAATTCTCTGCTAGTTTAAAAGCTAGTTTTCTGTTACAGTCATTAGTTGCAGTGATGGGACCTAACATGTGAAGCAGTTTGCACTACTGTCTGCATCTCATGGTACAATGTATTGTAATGTGTCAATCAAGCTGGTCAATTTATCCTAACGCTTTTAAACATATTGTGACTCATCACAAGTCAGACAAAACTTCATGAAAAATAGTTTGTTTACCAAATTAAATTTTGTAAACTTGCATTCCTGTTTTTGTTCTTATTGGAACTTTTTGTGGAATATTTATTTGTCACAAAATAGAAAGTAACTAAATCTTTGCTGTCATAAAAATATTGGAAAAATAACAAACTCCCACATGTGAGATGTAGAAAATGAAACTATTTTCACCATAGACCAGGGGTCAACAAACTGTGGTTTACGGGTTTAAATGAAATTATTTACAAAACTAAACTTTGAGATAATTGATCTGTAACTATGGCAATTGTGCAGACTCAACTAGATCCAAGTCCAGTTTTTTGAGAATGATTTTCCCTCGGTTTGGAAAGAAAGACTCCCCCAACCACCCAGGTAACATTAAGAATGACCACTCTACACTGGATGGTAATTCTAATTTATTGTTGACTGATGACCAAGCCATTATAACATTTATGTGTATGGCAATAAAATCTATGAAATTCAGTTTCCAAGGTCAACTGCAATATTGCATGTTGTGGAGGGGGCATGAACGGTCCTGGAGGGCTGCTTATGTATCTTTGGTATATTAGTGAAAACAGTAGGTCTGCAAAAGAAAACAGCAATCTACCAATTTTACCAACCTGAGTTGACGTTAGTAGTATATAGGTGACAGAGGAGAGAATCTCAGAGACTTCCTTCCTGTCTCTGAGATTCTTATTCCGATTGGGAGACAGGAAAGAGTGCTCTCTCAGTTTCTTACGTATGCATTGTAAAGGGCGAAATATCTTAGGGAGACACTCACAGGTACTCTCTGTTTTCCGGTCTTGATTGGGAGTACGTTACAATTCTCACTGAACCGGAACGAGAGCGCAGAGAGAGAGACACTATTATTAGTCATGACCCCGGTCTGACCCTTGTCCATCGAGTTGTTAGCCGTTTTCGTCTCGGTGTGCATAAGATTGATCTCGGTCATTGTAACGTGCATGCGGGCAGGTTAAATTTAAATAATTGCGTGAATTATGTTCGCCGCTCAGTGGCAATAAAATTGTGATTCGTCAATGTTTTTGATGTCGCATGCGTAAATTATGCCATTCGGTGAAAATTATTTCGCGTATCGCTTTTTGAAGCTGATCTCGGTGTGGGTTTTTTTGACATTGCGTTTAAAATTCATGTTGGTATAATTGGGCTCAATTACCGATTCGTACCATTATCAGTTTGGCCTTGTCGTGTGCGGGTTACGGGCGTGGAATTTTAAACGCGACGACAGATGGAAATCATTCGATTTGCGTTGTTCGTTTTTGCGTTAATATGGAATATGCGCACCCGTTTACATGCCTTAATTCTAGACCAACCGGGAGTGGAAAGACTTGTTTTGTCGCGCGCATGATAAAGGAAAATCTCATCGTGCCCCGTCCAGAACGGATTATTTGGTATTATGTTCAATGGCATCCTGCGTACGAGACCCTACCTGACACAATTGAATTCGTTCAGGGCTCCTACCTCTGTCGAGACAGGCGTGCGAACCCTTTTGATACTTGATGTGTGAAAGCAGTAAAATCGTCTCGCGTTTGTTCACATTGGGCAGTCATCATAAAGACACGAGTATAATTTACATCCTGCAGAACTTCTTTCTAAAGGGCAGCGAGCATCGAACAATCAGTTTGAATGCGCATTATTTTTTTGTGTTTAAGAATCCCCGAGATTCTTCCCAAATCACACACCTCGTGAAACAAGTATTCCCCTCTCACGTGAAAACCGTGCGAGAGTCAAATATGGGCGCCACGTCATCTCCGCACGGTTATTTGGTATTCGATTGTCGGCAGGAAACACCTGACAAGCTTCTTATGGGGGCCGGAGTGTTTGCGGGTGAAACTTCGTTCGCTTACGTTCCGAAAAACTTTCGAAATATTCCGTCGTCTTGACAAACACGCGCCTGATTTAAATAAGCTCTGCAAGGCTGCTAGTGCGAAGCACTGGTTCTCCGGTTAAGACACTTACACACTACACAAACCGCGCCGCAAGCATTTCAAACATTCACGTGTTGTTGTATCGGGTATCGTCGCTGTATGGCAAAGTGATCTGGTTGATGTGCAATCACTGTCATCTCGAAACCGTGGTGAGCGTTATTTGGTGACCATCATCCATGTTTTTTCGAAACACGTTTGGGTTTGTTGGCATTAAAAGAAAAACGGGTTCAAATCTTGAGCGTGTTTTCGATCACGTGATGCGAGCAAGCGGACGTCTACAGGATCTGTTACAAACCGATGCGAGTCGTGAGTTTTTCAACGGGGTCTTTCAGGCTTTCCAGGCATCGAATTCGATTTTACGTCACATACGATTAGGAAACGAAAGCGTCGGTCGTGGAACGATTTAATCGCACGCTGAAAGATCGAGCGTGGCGATATTTGACGAGCGTCGACAGTGAAAAGTTTATCGATGTGACGCAAATACTGGCGAGTTACAATCACTTCCATCATCGTAGCAATGGCATATCCCCGGTCGCGGTCAGTCATGCAAACGAGGAAGAAGTTTGGAATAATTTGTACGGTGAGCAGCCATGTCCGGATACCTGTGCGCTTCCCACCGATGCACCTGTTCGCGTTACTTTCGCCACAGCTCGCTTTAAAAAGACCACGTTCGCCAGTAGAGTCAGGAGATATTTTTTATCTTTTAGCGGCGTAGTGGACGCCCACCGACTTACAAAGTGCGTGATCACAGCGGTGACATTATGGAGGGGTGACGTTTTACGAGCAGGAATTACAGCGTGTGGAAGAGAGACATTCAAGGTGGGAAAAATTTTGCGAACGAGAAAAAGTCGTGACGTTAAACAATACCTGGTGAAGTGGCGACATTATGGCGAGCAGTTTAACTCCTGGATCGATGGACGAGAGTTCAGAAGGGGTCCCAAAAAGAAGCGTTGAGTGGTGGTTTTAAGGCAGGAACGTTCCTCTATCGGAGGTGGTGTTCGTGTTTCAGATTATCATCAAATATTCCGTGGTTGTGACGAGCTTGCTTAACCTAACGGCGGGGAGCCCTTACCAAACACAGTGGACCGCCCTGGTTTCCAGCTCTATGGGTTACATATTACCGGCCCCTGAATTGAAGAAATAAACTGAAAACTGAAGCTCCTAAACGCGATGTACGTGACCCGTTTGATATTTCGCACAGTGGAAGCACGCTTCGGTACACGCTCGAAGCCGGCCATTATGAAACGGGTCGAATTCTGGTGCAACGAATGCGACAGTAGAAGGATTTCAAGATCAAGCGCCTGGCCGGTCACACTGCACACGTTCCTGAAGGTTTTGCAGTAACGCTTTCACCCAAACTCGCCTCTATGCTTGGTTTCGAGCGCACCGAACTGCCACCAGGCCGGCATACGAGCGTGCATCCATGCGACGTTTCCTCGGATTTCTCGGGGATATTCGTCTACACAGACATCGTACAGTCGCGCTCTGTTGGTAATACCATGAGCCCGCTGCTGGAGATCGTTCCGGCTGGAGGTGAAATTGGCAAAAAGCATCGTTTGGTTTAACATCCGGTTCGCGTGCGACGATTCGACACCATCGAAAAGGCTTCATATGACGATAGAGGCAAACCGATATCATTTCAAGCGGGTGACGTTCACTTTCGCAAGAAGTCGTTACGCCTTTTACCATGTCTTGCCAAAAGCCGTACAACGCCGAGGCCGACATTGATTGGGCGGATTGTTCGCGAGTTTGGGGCGCGCCGTGTTGCCTGTTCTGAAGTCGAGCGCGCGGCAAGTAGGAAAACAGTTTTTAGTTTTTCTTCGGCTTCTTGTAGGGGAAACACCCAATGAAAGCGATTGCGCATTAGTTGCGCCGCTTTGTAATGTATTTGACCAAGGTAATCTGTGAACCTGTCAATCAACTCTTGCGGTTGGCCTGTTGTGACGAAACACTCACCTTGTTCGAACTCAGGTACGTCACTGCACACGGAAACGTTGAGAGGAATGTGTACAGCTTGGCATTCCGTATTATCCGTTCTTCCGTGTAAATTATGCTGACTCAGCATCGCCTCGAAGTCATAGCAAATCACAAATGAATAAAAGCGATGTTGCGGCGGTAAGTCAATGCCGCACAGTTTCAAGCGTTCGAAAATCGTTGGTCTGATGGAAAATGCGCCACTTGAAAATATCTCACGTGTGACAAGAAAACACGTTTTCTGGTGTTGTGTACAGCGGTCAGCCCAAGTAAAGGTTACTTTGCACATCGGACAAGCAAAGGTCGATGCGTACGTAGAAAAAGAGACAGAAATGATCGTTTGTTAAATCCAGGTTCATGATCGTTGTGCGCTTTTTCTTAGCCGTTGAAAACTTCGGTTCAAAATATCGCACGCTCCCAGCCCCTTTAGCCTGAAGACGTTGATATTTAAACCAAAGCACATTTCCCGCCTGTGAATTTCAGTCATAACTCGGTGGCGATGCGACCAAGGCTACCGCCCTATGGCATCTTCAGGTGCGATACATCGAAAAACACATAGGTTGTCTGTGATCGGTCGACCGTCAATCGTTTCATGAAATGTGATGAGACCCGTGTTGAGCGTGAGAAACCTCGGTGAATTGACTGGATTTCTTATCCAGGCGTGTGGTGTGTAAAAAACGTAGAAAGCAAGGTTTGTCAACGCTTCCACTGTCCATTTTGAATCGGGACGCTTTTGCCTGATGATTTCCAAATGATCTGCTCCAGCGAGCTTTTGAAAGAACGCGAAACATCATCCCGTGAGCGGATCAGAAAAGGTGTGGGGAATTGCATTGTTATCCGACGCATGAAAATATCGTCGTTCCCCAGAATGGTTTCTAACGTGAAACCGAAACTGCAATAAATTTTGAAAGTTCTCTGGCCGTCGCCTAATGTGACGTGGACCATGTGATCAACACGTGACCAAACGATCGACAGCGAAAAATTGTACAATGACGTCACACGTCCAATTCGGGCGTCTGCCGGCGGTTGCTCAACGGAAACATATAATTGCCAGTTCGAACCGCCGTCTGCTTGCAAAGCAATCGGTGATTTTGGAGATCTGCGACAAATGCAATGACTTCATTCAAATGTAGTAATTATGTGAAACGAGTACTACCTGAAGTCGCTCACGTGTGAGGTCTCCGCGGACGACGGTTCGTTTCGCGTTTTTGGCAACGCGTTTGACAAACCAAGATTATTCAATGCGTCATTGTATGCCCACTAATAGATTCCATTGCCCCGAATCCCGGAAACGTGTGACTCTGATTCCGTTCCGAGTAGTCCCCGATACAGCGATCTGGTTTGAACTTTTCTCTTCCAAGTTTACGATTTCCACCTCATGTCGTCGCGTTTAAAATTACACGCCCGTAACCCGCACACGACAAGGTCAAACTGATAATGGTACGAATCGGTAATTGAACCCAATTATACCAACATGAATTTCCCACGCCGAGATCAGCTTCAAAAAGCGATACGCGAAATAATTTTCACCGAATGGCATAATTTACGCATGCGACATCAAAAACATTGACGAATCACATTTTTATTGCCACTGAGCGGCGAACATAATTCACGCAATTACGACCTTTGTAATGATATTAATCACGACGCCGTTTAGACGTCGTCCGAATCATACAGGAATCAATTCAACCGCCATTAAAACGATTTAGCTTTGCAATGGCCGAGATCAAACAAGCTTATGCACACCGAGACGAAAACGGCTAACAACTTGTTGGACAAGGGTCAGACCGGGGTCATGACTAATAATAGTGTCTCTCTCTCTGCGCTCTCGTTCCGGTTCAGTGAGAATTGTGACGTACTCCCAATCAAGACCGGAAAACAGAGAGTACCTGTGAGTGTCTCCCTAAGATATTTCGCCCTTTACAATGCATACGTAAGAAATTGAGAGAGTACTCTTTCCTGTCTCCTAAAGGGAAATAGAATCTCAGAGACAGGAAGAAAGTCTCAGAGATTCTCTCCTCTGTCACTTATATACTACTAACGTTAAATTCAACGAAAACCCTTTTTACACTGATAGCATGTTGTAAATTAACGTAACGCACTCCTAAGCTCAGAGAAAACAGTGGTTTCTGCATGTCAAGGTGATTTTACAGGGGGTGTGTGCGTTTCTCACGACCATGAACTTTCCAAAACTGACTGCAAATATTTTTTCGTGCGTCATTAGACGATGTATGTGATTAGGCGAAATATATATCGAAGACGTTTCAATTAACCAAACACTTTACACATGAAAGTAGTTCAACCTCATACATAAGTTTTGTCATCTCAAAGTCATCAACAAGCGTAGATTAAATATTTAAAAACTGGTGTAATATCAGTGCATTCAGGAGTAATGTAAGACTGTCATTAAAAATTAACATTTCGCACAAATTGTTACCGATATCAACAACACATGAACCCAAAATTTAAAATATTATCTGTAGTGACGTAGTACTGTAGTGACGTAGTACTGTAGTGACGTAGTACTGTAGTGACGTAGTGTTGTATCAGAGTATTTGAAAAGAATGGGAATTTTTTTTATCTTTACATAATTTTTCATAATTTCCAATGTTTTAATTTCAGATGAAAACATCGAAATTTATGTGGATTTGTTGAAAAAGCAAAAATATTCCGAAGCAAGTAAAACAAAAAAACAACTTTCAAGGTCACTTGAAGGTCTTGGGGCAACTGCAGGAGAGTTGAAAACAACTGGAGATAAAAAGAGAGAAGAGGGAAAATGTTTGGAATCGATTTTATTTTACGAACTTGGAGGTGAATTTTATTCAAGGCATCACGATGGCGTGAGAGGGGTGGAAGGTGTGAAGGATTGTGTTTGGGGTTTGAGTCTGACATGCCAAGATTTGATGAAAACATCGGATTTGTATCAAAAACTTGAAAACAAACGAATAATTCGTGATCGCGTGATCCCACTGATGGAAACGATGAGACTCAAAATACAAAATATTAAAAACGTGGAAGAAGAAATAATAGGCATAAATGAAGTGTGGAGTTTGCACTGGATTGGATGGAGTCAACTTTTAATCGGAGATGATTCGTCGAGGGAATCAACAATTAAACTTGGACTTGAAATGATGAGGAAACAGTTTGGTGAAAACTCAGCAAAGCATCGAGTGGTCGGAGATTTGTTAAACAACCTTGGTTTTGTTTGCGAGGAAACAAATCGACTGAATGAAAGCGTGGATTTGTGTAAAAAAGCAATCCAAGCCAAAAGAATGGCAACAGACATAACTGAAGAGATAAGAAAGGAGTGGATCGAAGGAAGTGAAATCAATTTACGACTTCTTCAACCAATGTTGAGTCAGTGCAATTATTGATACATTTTTTGAGAATTACTAAATCGTTAGTTTGTATATTCACTCACTAATTTCTTTTTTAGTCCATGAATGCTTTATGTTAAGAATGTGGGAATTTTTAAACATGCTTTGAGACAGGGATTTGTCAAATACATAAATTTTTGTTACCAAGTCCAACATTGTCCTCCACAGTAATTTTCATGCCTGATAATTTGCCACAAGAATTTGTTGATCTGTTGAACGGCATAAACAGGGGTTGATTTGAAATATTTGGTATATGGTGTTGTAACTATGACATAACTTCATATGATGAAAGTTGTCCTATTATAGGTAAAATAATTTCTTGTTGCAGCAATTCGAGGTACTGAAGAGCTTGCAACCACCTCCCATGACGTCATTAGGCCATCTAGCGGTGAAACATACGAACAGATCGTGCAGAGAACGGTTCACCAAACAGGTAACCAGAGATTTCTATTATGAAGTAAAATGTTTTTATACTGACTCCGTGTATTTAAATTTGGGTCATCACCTTAAGCTTGCCTTAAATCAGTGACAGCCACTCTAACCACTAGTGGTAAGTCTTCCACGTTATACAAAGTAGAACTGGGTTTGGGATCGCTTTCGTAAACAAATCAAAATGAGTGGCGTCGTTAAAAATGTATAGGGACAACCTTAAGGCTGCAACAAAATGTCCAAATATGTAAATAAAGTTAGTCATGCTTTGTCCCAAGTCCATCCCATGTATTATAATTACTATTGACTAAAACAAGGGTTGGGATCGTATAAGCCAGGGGAGAAGAACATCCTCACTAGGCTCAATTCCCACGCTGCCGAAATAATTCCGTAACAACTTTGCGAGCACGCCTGGACCCTGTCACCATACCCGCTGGTTTCGCTATAGCAACACTCAGGTGTAGTGCCTTTTCATAAATGTGTCTTTTAACAATGAGTTTTGACTTTTAATGCAACCGCCGCCACTGGGGCCTGGTGATGATCTTGTTGAGTATTTCAATACTTTTGAATCGTACTGCGAAAGTATCGAAGCGACGGACCAGGTTAAACAGCATTTGTTCCTGGCAGCCATAACAACGTTATGAAATGGGCAATAGAGAATGGTGATGGCAACCTCTATGCAATCGAATATAAAGAACTTAAGAAACTTGCCTTGCGCCATAAGACCAGTGCTGGACGATCAGAGAGGCAACGTGAAGCACTCACAAGATGCGTGCATTTGCACTGGAAAACGAGACGCTTATTTGTTTACGTTCGCTCAGTAATACGACACAGCAGTAATTCGAAGGCTGTCCTGAATAACGAAGTACTATATAACACTACTACGAGGCTACATGGCCGGTGTTTGGCGGATACCAACCCGGCATTAATCAGGTACGAGCAAAGCTTGGTTGCAGCCGCTCAAGTCGACTTGGACTCGGTGCTCAGCCCAGAGGTCACGTTGCAATCAAAAGAACCTGGAATGGGAGCGGTATTAAATAAGGTGGGAAGAATTGAGATGCAACCAAACAACATGTCTAAGAACTGACAACCTGAGGCCGGAATCAAAGAACTGAAACACGTAAATCTGTCGCTGTTCCGCCCAGACCATACATCTGAACCTAACAGCCGCAACTGCGGTGGTCGTGTTGGGCTGTCCTTGGTAAATATGCTATTAACCATCGGCCGAAAGGACAAAGAGAGCGTGTGGTTTTGTTTCCAGATGTGCAGATGTCGGGACAGTTGACGGAACACCGACGAAAGTTTGAACCACATGTAACACATCACCAACCAGCAGCAACAGAGCTCGTTGTCCCGCGTTTCCTTCCACGTTTTGTGACCTTCACAATCGTCAAAGAATTGGTGTTTCTATGCTTGACGTCATATCATCGCAAATATGTACAGAGTTATCCGCATATCGCTACCCCTCTTCACCGACTTACGGAAAGGGAAGGAGTTTCGTATGGGATAAAAGTTACCAGAAAGGTTTTGGTGATCTCAAGGAACCTGCGGCGCCCATTTTGCAATACCCAGATTTCGCACGGCCGTTTGTGGTCGATACAGACGCGTCCGATACCGCTGTTGGATGTGTTTTGTCACAGAACGTGGACGGTAAGGAGAGCGTAATTGTCTATGTGAGTAGATCCCAAAGCCGTGCCGAAAGAAACCATTTCACGACGCGAAAAGAGTTGCTTGCTGTCTGCGACCAAACTGTATCGATGTTATCTTCTAGGTAGGAAGTTTTTCCTGTGAACCCAGATCTTTCTTATCTTCTACGTTGGTTGCGGCGGTCGAAGGAACTTTACTGACAATGCGGGTGGAATATCTTTCCGCGTTTGACTTTGACCTTGAACACAGGCCGAGAGTAAAACATCGAAACGCTGATGCGCTGTCACGTGTACACGACAGTGACGTAGACCCAAACTTCCCATACAAGTTGACGACAGAAGCGGTCGAGATGCAGGTGGTGGAGTTTAAGACATAATTTTGCTACAGCCTGGAATACATTGCGGCAGATCAAGAAAACTACAATGATTTCTCCGTTGTGATGGATTGGTTAAAAAAGGTGTGCGCTCCAAATTCAAAACCATACGACGTCACCCCCCCTTCAATTCGATATTTGGTGGTCGCTCTTCCCTCGCCTGAGGAAAAAGGGATAGGTTTTGTGCGTGGAAACTGATTCTGGGGTAAAGATCGTACTTAAATAAGTTCTCCCTCTAAGTTAAAGGCAAGGGTTATGGTTGCACTACACGATGACGTGCTCGGAAGTTGGCATCTAGGCATCTCGAAGACCCTCTCGAAAGTCACCGAAAGGTTCTACTGGTACAGGTGGCGCGAAGACGTAGAACAGTTTTGTCGAAGATTCAGCGATTGTCAATATATAATAAAAACCCGCACAAAGGCCACAGACACCATTGTCCACTCGACGGAAAGTAGCCCAATGTAGCGAGTGGAGGTCGATGTGGATGATCTTCTACCACTCACGCGACCGGGGTACGAATTTCCAAAGTAATTTGTTTTCCGAGTTATTGAGATTATTGGGATCAAAGAAAACCCGAACAACAGCATCTCGACCCTCGTGCAACGATGGAGTCGAGCGCAACAATAAAACCATTATAACTTTGCTATACGCAAATATGTGTAACGAGACGAACACAACTGGGACGAAGCACTGTCTGTGGTGGTCGCAAACGCCCATGAAAGTACCGGCTTCCCATCCCACACGATTTTGACAGAGCGACCACTACGACTGCCCGTAGATTTGGTCGGGGAACGTCGCGAAGGAGAATGAGATATCTGAAGCTGAAATCCATCGGTTACGCGATTGTTTGGAGCTGACGGAGAAATTTGTGCGAGAAAGTCTCTGACTCCACTGCCAGCGAATGAGAAGTCGATCGGAGACAACATTGGACACCACATTCAGTCGGTGATCGCGATTTAATCCAGCGGTCCCTGTAGGAAAACACAAAAAGCTTCAACTCGCTTCCGAAGGACCCTACTACCCGTTGTTGAAGTGTTCGGCCCCTTTAACTATATCATCGAGGACGCAGATAAAAAAAAGCAAACGTTTCACTTGAATAGGATGAAGCCGACAACCGATATCTTCCCGGAAGTGGACGAAAGTGTGCGATCTAATCAGGAAGATGAAGTCGGGAGGGTCGGCCTACCTGCATGTGGTCGCGTTTATGTTCTAAAAAGGAAAGCTTGGATACCGAGCAAGCGTACCGCCGATTGGACGACCCTTAGTATACTAACCTACCAAGCTGGCCGGTGCGGGAACGCAGCCAAACAAAGTTTTGTCCATCGCCAGATACATAATCCCAGCGTAGTGGTACAGTCTTTAGGTTGGAGGGAATATTGCGAAAAACGACCCACCACACTAATACTTCTCTTCATTCTTACTTTTGTTTTGGGAATTTTTTATTTGAACTTTATTGTAAATGCACACAACGCACCGCACTATTGCTTGTTATGTCGGTTTTCTTCACTTGCGTTTCATCCAATTTCCCTTCGGTTGATGATTATTTTTGCACTGTACAGTGGATGTTTGTCACGTAACGTAACGCCCTAGTGATTACGTTCCGCTCGTTGATTGGTTAATTGGCTTGTGACATGAGGCGACTAAAAAGTGGATGACTTGCTAGTCTTGGGCATTGTGTTGCGATTTGTTGGTGTTTGGAATGCGATTTAATTGAAGTAAGTCGCCCATTTATTCAAACCAGTATGAGGTATTTAGGTTTTGGTGGTGAGCCGTTATTTCAGGGTCCGGGCCTTTTACGAATTAGGAATGCAGCGTTGGGGTAAAGATCTTATTTGAGGTTCCAGGGTTGTGTTTGGGGGTCGCTCAAATCCTCACTAGGCTCAATTCCCGCCCTGCCGAAATAATTCCGTAACAATTACATGAAATACAAACCATAGATATCGTAGTGCTCTGCTAAGGGTTTTTCTAGAATAACCTCCCATTTAAAACATTCTTACCTTGTAATACTACAGATTATGCTGCATCGTTTTATTGACAAAAATATACATACGTCAGCTACATGAAGCAAATACTTTAACCTTCAGTGTTTATTGATGCAGGTTATTTAGTAAACCTACATAAGTGATGTATCTACGGTATAATAGTGAAAAAATACGGCTGCAAACGAAAACGGTAATCTACCAGTTCTTACCAACATAAGTTAGAATGTAATTTAACGAAAACCCCACATTTAAAATATATATTTTTACAGCTCTCTAGCGCCACTATTGTTTTCCGCCATAACAATGACCTTTGGCATGAACGCCAGGAAACAAAGTTGCAAAAATATTTTCATGTTAGGAATTAAATTGTTTTGCGTTGTTTAATTAAATTGTTTCTGTTTCAGATGAAAACATCGACATTAATTCCCTGATAAAAAAATACGCGGATTTGTTGGGAGAGCAAAAATATCCTGAAGCAAATGAAACAAGAAACCAACTTTCAAGGTCACTTGAAGGTCTTGGGGCAACTGCAGAAGATTTGAAAACAACTGGAGATAAAAAGAGAGGAGAGGGAAAATGTTTGGAATCGATTTTATTGTACGAACTTGGAGGTGAATTTTATTCAAAGCATCACGATGGCGTGAGAGGGGCGAAAGGTTTGAAGGATTGTTTTTGGGGTTTGATGCTGACATGCGAAGATTTGATGGAAACATCGGATTCGAATCAAAAACTTGAAAACAAACGAATAATTCGTGATCATGTGATCCCACTGATGGAAACGATGAGACTCAAAATACAAAATATTAAAAACTTGGAAGAAGGAATAAAATGTCTAAATGAAGTGTGGAGTTTGCTCTGCATTGAATTGAGTCAACTTTCAATGGGAGATTATTCGTCGAGTGAATCAACAATTAAACTTGGACTTGAAATGATGAGGAAACAGTTTGGTGAAAACTCAGCAAAGCATTATGTGTTCGGAGGTTTGTTACACAACCTTGGTGATGTTTGCAAGGAAACAAATCGACTGAATGAAAGCGTTGATTTTTATCAAAAAGCAATCCAAGCTTACAGCATGGCAACAGACATAACTGAAGAGATAAGAAAGGAGTTGATTGAATTAAGTGAAAACAATTTGCGAGAAGTTACAGAATTGTTACAACAGTAGGCATTGTGACGTCACATAGCCATGGTGTGAAGTAAACATGATGGAAAACTTTGTACAGTTTTACTTGAAGTAAAAACAAATATTGATGATTTGTGCAAATATTGTGTCACTAAATGTGAATTATATCCATGGAATGATTTGTAAATAATGAAAACTGTTATGATATCATTTGAGAATGGGAATACATTAATTTTGTTGAGAAAAAGTGAGTAAGATTGTTTTCCTTTGTAAGAAACAAGGAAGTTTCATATTGTTTATAACTTGGGATTGTTGGTGGAAATCCTGCCAGGTCAGTTTTCTGCTTGTTCGAGTAAGTTTTCATCATTTGCCTGCAAAACATGGAAGTGTTGGTTGCGTTTTCTATTAAATAGATGGCTGTTTGTCAAACAGAGATTGAAATACAGAATATTCATAACATTTTCAGCCACAAAATAAGAAAGTTTTTCAGAAAAAAGTTTTAAGCTATTAAATTATCAAAGATTAACAAACCCAGGGGATCATGAGAGGAAAAAATGTTCCAATGAAAAACCCCCAGACCCAGTGGTGGGTCTCAAATATTTTAACATCTGGTTTTCTCATTAGCAGCATGTCATAGTAACCGCGGGATTACAATGCAGAAGTGAAACATAGGCCTACACATACACTGGTTAACAACCGGTTCACTTAGGTCGTTAAATATGAAGAACCGGTTTCGACGAACCAGATGCATCCCACCACTGCCCGGACCAACATTAGCTCAGGGGCCACAGAGCCATGAAAATCCCTTTAAACAACTACATTAATATTCTTGCAAAAAAACACAGGGGTGAATGTGGTGTCAGGTATGTTATCTGTTGTTCACCTAAAAATTGTCACTAAAATGTTAGCAAGCAAAATTCCGCGAGGTAATTTTAAACGTAGGGTTGGACTCATTCTGCCACAAGTGTTAAGGCCGCATATCAGCATTAAATCCCCAAAATCTAGTTTTGAAGGCTATCACCATTAATACCCATATTGAGTGATTTGCTTTTTTGCCAACAACAATTCCTGTGGTCAGTGACCCATGAAGATTTACTGGTACTATTCATAGAGAAAAAAAATTGATTACAGCTGCATCCGCCAAAACACAACAAGGATCTGAGGAGCCTCCAGGAGGATCTTTTGTCCTATAGGATAGCAAAAACAGTCCCAGGGGGCAACCAAAGCAACTTTCCTGTGACAATTTTTTTTGCCATTGCGTAGAAAAGGGTTAGGGCCAACATTAAATTGCAAATTGGATGAGGTTTTTGTGATTCATTTTTTCACAAAACCATCTTACATTTTTTTGCATCCTTGAAAAGCTACATCCCCTTGAACATTTTGATGGTTTTTCAACTAAACTTTTCACAGCACCCTGCACCAAACGTCTGACTGACTGAGAAGAGCAAAAAATGCACTAAAACTGCACCAAACATGCTGAAAATTGCCCTGGCTACACCATGTGACTTCTTGCTCATTCAACCAGAAAATTGACCCCAATGCATCACTGGTTGCCTTGTGACGGAACTGAGACTCTCTATGACGCAGGAGTACAAGACTGACATTCCCCCGCGGGCAAAACTTTTTTCATAGAATTACTGATATGCGGTCTTAAATAGTGGATTTTTTCACCAGAATCCCAAACGGCCTATGCGATGCAATGCATGGGACATTCACCTATCACACTGTGAAGTTTCACACCCATTCTACTACCAGGCCCAGAGTTGTTGCTGTTTCCATAACACCCCCTTGTCTGCCAGAACTGGGCATGACAGTCAGTCTGGTAAGCATGTGCACGGCAGCCAAAAATGAAACAGTCAATGCCAAACACTACTTTCTTTCAAATAAAAACAGCAGTGCTGTTACCAGCTAGCTTCTACAAGATAACACAGGTGCTAATTACCCAGTTGATAATTAATTAATTAGTGCAATTAAGAAAAAAATGCCAATTATTTGTCAAATCTATTCTATAAAATGCCAATACTGGACACAATAGAAATGCCAATATTGCCCAGGCCACAAACCCCAGCAGCCCACCATTACATGCCTGCTGGGAACCAAAAAATGACAAATGTGTTTATACCTGTCCTGTCATTTGTGGTGCTTGCCGAACACTTGCAAGGAGTACACTGCCTGTTGATGCAGCCTTAAAAGAAAGCAATAAATAGTAAAGGTGGTGCGCGACCATGTATATATTTCAGTATATGTATTTATATATATTTATTATATATTATCTTGCCAGTGAAATAAAGTGTTTACAACTGAAGGAGGTTTAATATCTTTTTTGGCCTTGAATAACACTACATGCAGGCAAGCACAAAATTATGTGTGCAGAAGTGTTGCCATGGCAATATGTGTTAAGATGCAAAGGAAAAAGCAGCAATTCTGGGAATATTGGAAGTGCTAATAGCCATGAAATGGTCAATGGAACAAGCAACATTGTTGCATGCACATACAAAAGAACAGCAAGAGCATGCGACCCAGTGCCAGATATCAACATATAGGGTGATGATGTAGTTCTGTTTCTAGCAGAGCATGCCTAATGCATTTTTTTACACCTCAATTCAATCCACTGTATGGATGCTAAAAAAATGGGTTTATATACCGCAATGGATCCGCAGCAAGTCATCATGTTAAACCAACCTTCAGTATGGGTTGTAAAGAAAAACACTCATTTGCCCATGGTAATGATGCTTGGAAACTGCGATGTGTTGGTTCGGATTCTGATGGCGAAGTTGCCTCTTCTTCTCAGCTGCCGGCCTGGCGCCGCCTTCCAGGTATGGAATTGATTTTGTTTGTCTGTTGGTTGGTTGGTTGCTTTGTTGGTTGGTTGGTTGGTTGGTTGGTTGGTTGGTTGCTTTGTTGGTTGCTTTGTTGGTTGGTTGGTTGGTTGGTTGGTTGGCTGGTTGGTTGGTTGGTTGCTTTGTTGGTTTGTTTCTTTGTTTTTTAAAAGCTATAGAAACAAATTGGTTAATGTTCTTAATTTTACATGTGCAAAGACAAAAGCTGTCAGTGTGCATATAGTCAGTAGTGTAGGCTGAGTTAACTTCATTTTTTACCATTAACTCTGTTATTTCATGTAAATTAATGTGTAATACCGTGGAAAACGTTAACTAAAAGTAATTTAGTATATTGTGTTGCTTTATTCTAATCATATAATTTGCATGCATGTATAAAACTGTTGTTTTGATGAAATTGTAATAATTAAGGGCATGAAAAAATAGGAACTTACAGTGGTGTTATTAATATTTCCAGTTAATCAAATGAGGAAGTTGCATGATCCAGTTGGGGGCGACTTGAAGGCAGTCCATGTGTTGAGGCCCACAGAGCGCGATGTGCGACCAATTGAAGAGCTGAAAGCAGACAATAGTTCATGTTCAATGCCCACTGGAAACCGAATAGTCAATTTAGACATGCTTAATTGTTTTATCGAGGACATTTGCCATGAACACTATACTTTTAACAGACAAGGGGGGCGTAGGACATGTCCTGGTACACCTGTGATCACTGATGAGCGCAATGTTGGGTGTGGTTTTACTGCAAGAGCTGCATGTTCAACATGCCTGTTTTCGTCTGCATTCAAGCCTTGAAGAATGTCAACGGCCTGCTGACCTGAAGCAGACAGGTAGAAAAACTTGTGCTGTTAATGCTCAACTGGGTCTAGCAATTTGTGCCACTGGAATAAGTGTAATAACTGCGCAAGTGTTTCTCAGCTACCTTGACCTGCGCCAGCGCAATTGTTGAATTGACCAGAAATGCCTCTGTACACTTTGAGCTGGTGAATGAAAGCAATATGCAAGCATTGCGCAATGATTGCATCCGAAGAAATGAACAATGTGGTCTTCCAGTTGAGCACCCAATCAATCTACAGTCTGACTGTCGCTACAATCTGCGCCAAGGCACAGGCAAGGCACACCTGGGTCAAGCAGCAAGCCAAATTGTGGGAATAGCAGCAGAAAATAGCAGTCCCGCCAAGGATGTTCTGGCTGTTTCAACCATGACAAGAAAGTCCAGGAACCCACGTTACACAAAGTCAAGGCAATTACTTTTTGATGAACATTTGCCAATTGGCAACTTGGAATGGGACATCGGGCCTGAGTTGGAAGCCATTCTTTCCTGTCACAACTTGCAAGTTGGAGAAATTACCACTGATACCAACAGCAAGCTATTCGATGAGCTTTCTACTGACACAGACTATTCAGACATCAGCAGAAAGATGAAGGCGATTGTGAATGCTGCCATTAATTGCTTCCATGGAAATCACCCAGGCTACAAGGTCCACTCCTACGTTTGCAGAAGAAAAAAACGCAAACATGGGTTTTCTGCAAGGCACATGGGATTGAAGATGACCCAAGAAGATTAGCTAAAATGGAAAAAAGAAGTCAGCAAGTTTTTCACCACAGCAAATGTCTCCAGGATGAGGCCTCAACTTGACACGAACAAATGTGAAAGTGTCAATTCAACCTTCAGCTATGTCATGCCCAAGGGTAGGACATACTACTCCACCTGTAGTGGTCGGGCTCATGCAGGAGTCCTATGCAGGAACAATGGAATTGGTTCAGCATATGCTTTGACTAGCAATTATGGTGGATGCCCATTGGAGAAGGGGTCCCCTGCCTCGCAAATGTTAGCATCAGTGGAAGCACAGCAACGGCGGAGAAGCTCCATTGCAGCTACTACAGCATCGCGGAAACGAAGGAAATTGAACAGAATGCAGAGGTTTAAAGTCTATTGAGAAAAGGCCCTTAACATTAAGGAAACCTACCAGCCATCATCATCATCATCATCACAATAAAAACAACAACTTTTGGACATACCTAACTCTCTAGCAGACAGTCTTCATAAATACCATGGCCCTCACAAGGCTGCCCAAGTGTGCACCCCAGCCTCTACATATTAATGTTTCTTGGCTCTAGGCTGAGGTGGTCGGGGTTGATGCACAGTTTTGTGTGACACAAGTGGCTCACGTCCAGTCCCACAGGCAATTTCACTGCCACCGTCCTGATTTTTACCATGTAGGCAAGGCGGTGAACAGAGAAATTTTGCCCGAGGAACCAGACTGAGCCATAGCCATTCCCCGACACCGCTCCTATCCAAATCATGCATCTTCCTTCTTGCACTGTTCTGCGAGAGAGCTTCGCTCTAGCTTGGTCAACTAAATTTTCCATATATTTTTTTTGCTATATTGCGCTGCAATAAAAATAACCTGTAACTTTGTACAGCCTGCCATATTACAGCCATTACAGTTAAAATTGATTCACAGAAGCAAAATGTGTAACTTTGCATAATAATCTAATTCAGTTCACCAATAGGAGCTTTAATTTGGGCTTTGGACTGTCATTTTGCATGCTTTAATAGGGGGAAATGTGGGAAATTAAAGAAATTGTCAAATTAAAAAAAAAAAAAAAATTGTCACTAGGTGGCGACCAATGCTTGGAGCTGCTTAAAAATCATTGTAAGTCCTTCCAAATACCTAAAGGAACAAATTTAAGCACAAATTTGAGGTAGATTTTAGTGTTTGAAAAATGGCATATTTCCCCTTAAGGCCGCATATCAGTATTAAATCCCAAAAATCTAGTTTTGAAGGCTATCACCATTAATACCCATACTGAGTGATTTGCTTTTTCGCCAACAACAATTCCTGTGGTCAGTGACCCATGAAGATCTACTGGTACTATTCATAGAGAAAAAAAAATTGATTGCAGCTGCATCCGCCAAAACACAACAAGGATCTGAGGAGCCTCCAGGAGGATCTTTTGTCCTATAGGATAGCAAAAACAGTCCCAGGGGGCAACCAAAGCAACTTTCCTGTGACAATTTTTTTTTGCCATTGCGTAGAAAAGCGTTAGGGCCAACGTTAAATTGCAAATTGGATGAGGTTTCTAAAACTGCACCAAACACGCTGAAAATCGCCCTGGCTACACCACATGATTTTTTGCTCATTCAACCAGAAAATTGACCCCAATGCATCACCGGTTGCCTTGTGACGGAACTGAGACTCTCTAATGCATCACCGGTTGCCTTGTGACGGAACTGAGACTCTCTAATGCATCACCGGTTGCCTTGTGACCGAACTGAGACTCTCTATGACGCAGAAGTACAAGACGGGCATTCCCCGCGGGCAAAACTTTTTTGATAGAATTACTGATATGCGATCTTAAGGACAAGTACTGTATACATCGGTCATTGGGCACTAAGTGCACTATATTTGAAAACTACAAATAATTACCTTCTAACTTGGGAATTACAAAATGAACCAGTTTGTGTTTGGATAATAAACATCACAATGCAGTTCACATTCAGTTTGACAACATTTGTAACAACTTTTAAAAAAAATAGACTGATCTTCTGGCATAAAGTTAACGTACTTTCTTCATTTAATATTTGGTCTGCCACACAGCAAGACTTGATCAGGGTTTGGTGCCAATCTCATTCAGTTTGACAACATCAACCATCCTTGCATGAAAATTATCTGCAGCAAAAATATAAGTGACAAGTGTTGAACGAATGATAACAAATATGACAACGGATATGACTGACATGAGTGGTGATAATTTACCAATTTATATATCTTTGCAAAGTCAATTCAAATAATGTTTATTTTGCGCAAAAAAACAACTACTCAGATGAACAATATACAAAGAAATTAAATGGCATGGGCACCGATAAAACCACAAAGGTTATTGAGTCAAGCGCGCATAGAAGTAATTAACATTATGACTCAATTTGTGTAAACTGACCTGCTGTGTTCAAAAGCAGTCCTGAAGGTAACTTGCATGTTTAAACGGAAAACGCTTGAACGGCTTGATCATGGATCATGTTTGGGACAAAGCCGTCTGCTTTTTTGAAGCAAAAGTTCAATCAAATATGTGCTTTAATTTTAATTTTCATATTAGCAATTTAAAACACAAAACATTAATTTTCTGGAATACCAAACAAAAAAAATTAACTGTTTCTACAGGAAAGATATTATACATACATACATAGGCGTATCCATGATTTTTAAAGGGGGGTTCAAGATTTTTTGGGAATCCACCGATTTTCAGGTGTAAACCAAGGTTAATTGTGGTCGAGAATCGCAAAATACGAACGCCCGTGTTCGCGCAAATCGTCACATAAACGATCGCTTGCGCAATTGTGTAACGCTATGAATACTCGATGCGAGTTTTTGCGATAATGCTTGCGCCGTAGTTTTATTGCTGTCACTTTCAAAGAAAGGCTTCAATATATTTGTAACCAAAAGGGATCAAACGTGAGCTTACGTTATCTAGAAAACATACAAATAAAAACTATTTTTCAAGCATTAGCCTTATATTCCTCTTTGCACCTATGCGAGCGCTAACAGTTGTTTTCAACAAGCGAAATATTGGCAACGTGTTAAACAATTAAACAGATTAACTTTCACGCAAGTAAACCGCTTGCCATTACGACAACATGACCACTAAAAAACGACGTTTAGTCCTTAGCTTAGACTGACAAAAAATGACACTTATTTCGTAACAATGCAACATGTTTGGTAACAATGCCAAGTGTTCTATACAATGCTTCCTGTTTGGAAACAATGGCGAATGCAAGCACGATGCGGTTTTTAGGTCAACGTTAAAGAAAATTTCAGACCAAAATATTTCATAAAAGGGTGAGGGGGGTCCGGACCCTCAACCCCCCCCCCCTGGATACGCCCATACATATATAAGTTGCATACGCAACATTGATAGAAGAGGCTCTTCGTGTACTCGAGTAATTAGTACCTAAAGTATTGATGCGCTAATAGAATATTTAACACAATAGCAATAAATTAAGTTAATTTATCGTGTACTAATTTGTCAACTACTAACTCTTTACACAAACGCAAACTTTTAAACAAGGGGGCCATCTTACCTGAATAGCTTTGGGGAAACCCCACCTAAATTGTTGGAATTGGTGAAGGGAACTAACATCATTAAAAGTGGGCATTTTTTCGCTCTTAACTCTTTTCACAACTTTGCGGACCAAACTAAGCCTATACCATCAGAAAACTTGTATAATATCTTTCAAACCACACCAAGATTGGTAAACAGGCTTCAGGACTTATACGGCAATTAAACCAAAAGTAATTCTGTTTTCAAGTTCCTCTGTAATAATGCACCTTCCAAACTTTTCGCTTGTTTCCCAAAAACTGTTACTGGGTCTTGTGACTTACACAGGGACCAAATATTCTTCAATAAGAATTATTGCCCATGGATGAGACAGTACATGGCATGGATTTGTGGAGCCTCCTGGAAGATCTTGTGACTTACAGGGGGGCATAAACAGCCCTGGGGGGTTGCAACTAACTTTGGTGTTGGATGGGTCTTGTGACTTACATAGGGACCAAATATTCTTTAATAAGAATGAACTAAAACTGGCTTAAATTCGCCCTAGCAACAAGACATGCACATGTGCTCATTCAACCGTAAAATTGACCCCATTGCATCACTGGCTGCTACCTACCATTGTGACAGAGGATTGAACACAAGGTGGGCATTTTCCACCGGGGAAACTTATTTTAATAGAAATACCAATATGCGTCCTTAAGTGTGGGGGAATGGGTAGATGGTAAACTCAGGTCAATTCCACATAACGGCAGCGAAGAATTTATTTGCATTTCTACACAATACCACGACACTTTTGTGTGCAAATATACGACATTATAAACCCACGTGACTCTACACACACGTGCACCGATGACGTCACAATGACGTAATAAACGATTCGACAATTAGGTTGGTGGAAAAACTCTGCAGAAAGATTTCACAGTCGGAAAAGTTGTGTTGATTTCGTAAAGATTTATGTTCAGTGCTTTCAAGTGTGGAGAATTGCAAGAAAAGTCATGAAATGAGGAATTGCACGAAATAAATTGCACTCACCAACAATTACCCTAAAAATTTAAATATTATTCATCTTCTATATTTCTTATAAAAATATAACACAATATTTGCCATCCCCCGATAACGTGCAGATAATAAAAACGTTCTACATCTATTGTGACGCTTAAATATGACGTCACGGGGTAAGTTGAAATTATTCGTAAAAAAAACGAAAGTAACAAAAAAACGTCAAAATGGACGACCACCGAATTTGTATGAGGTAAGAACGTATTCCCACCAAACACTACCCAGATCGACATAAACCGTGACGTCACAACATGATCACGTGATCGTTTGTCACGTGGTTGGTTGAACACAGAATACACAGTGAGCTATCGATGAAATTACACAAGAACAAGGAAACTATACAAAGAGTTGGGGGAGAAGCAGATTCAACAAAGTTTCCACTGTTTATCTCGAGTTTACAAAACAGAAACTCCACGAACATCTTCTTTTACAACAACAAGTTATTTCAAAAACCTGCACGTCAACAACAATAGGTTGGTGAAGTTTAACAAACTGTCTTCACATAAACATATTTCTAACAACACGCAAACCGACTTACTACCACAGCACCAATCTATATGCGTCGCGGCACGATCAACAGCACCATCCAGCGGTAGGTATAATCGTATCAAACCAACCGCATGGTGGGGCTTCATCTGTCCGCGCGTCTCGCAGCAGCAACGTAAGAGAAGAGACAGAGCACAGCGTAACAAATCTCATTTGCGAGCGACGACTTGAATTTGTGTATCGTCACCTCGTCGGTGTTGCGGTCTGTGACGTAACAATAACACATTCAGCGTTTGAAGAAAACCTTACGACGCAACAAAGGATTCTTACTGTATTCTTCGAGAATAAATATTCCCTTTACTGTGTTGCATTTGCGGATCGTTTTCAACCCGAGGAAAACCTGGAAAAGAAAACACGATTTCTATGCGAGTCCACGTGCTTTTCAAGGTCATTTATCTCAAGGTTAATTACAACAACTTTAAACAAATAAAAACAAGTACGAGCGGATTCCACAGGATTAAAAATAAATAAAATATGCAGTGACGTCACAACAACATGCAAACATTCATTTGTGAAAAAAGAAAATCTTCAGCAAAAAAATATAAACTTCTGTCCACCCATTATCATCACAAACAACAAACAAAAAGACACAACAACAACAACAGGAATAATCGAGTCATGCTATACCTTGTTAACTCCCTGAAATACAAAAAAGCCGGGAAATTAAACAATAAAAATCACTCACAATTGAAGCAGTTTATCGCGTAATAATTTTACCGCAAAGCTGGAAACAACAACAGGTTTTCAACAGTTTTCGGTTGTAATGTTACAGATTCGGAACACAATTATACTGGTTTGTAGCGTCGTACAACTGCACGCACTGCATCATTTAAATACAATCAGATAATTATGTGAGAACTTTAAGGTGGAAACTCCAGTGAATATTTAGCAAAGCAACACAAACAGCTCGATTCAATACAGAGGCAGCATTGGATAAAATGACCTCAAGTTACCTGACTGTTGATGAACTTTAGATTCACCCCATCCAAAGTGACCTGGAGTAACCCACATTCACCTGCTGCTGTGTAATAACCCAAACCCCTCACACGACTGAATAACAGGAGACTCACACAATAAATTATAAAAGTGTGAAGAAATATAAACAAATGTGATGAAATGTGAGTAAACAATATCAACTCATAACAGAAAAACTATTTTATTTATGTTAGTTGTACCTTAAGTTCAAGTCACCAATATAGGAAATAATCTAACCACCAATAAACATTTATAATTATTAACATTGATTGAAAGATTTGACAATATTTGAACTTACCAACATGTCGGGTGGGAGAAGTTCAATCAAAACTTTATTCTTGCCAGGAATCGGAACGGGACAGGCGATCAAGCGTGAAATCCAATTTTCTATTTCTCGGACGTCATGAAGAACCACCCCAGATACATTGTTGCTACGGCAACTGCTCAGCACAGACCACACACTAAATTATTGAAATGGTTATGAATCACAACAAGGCCAGCATAATGGGAAATGAATACAACTAAAGTTGACTTTTTGTTGTTTTAACATTAAATCAGCGTACAATTTGATTAACACAATAGATGTGATTGTGAAGGTTGCAACAGATTGTGGCAAACCACATTCTAATCCACTTCCTTACTCACAAATGATCATTATGACAGAACAATACAACAATTGTTAAATGTCAACTCCACCTGTCACTGTGTTTTCCTCCCTTTCCGTTACGAGCGTTCGTTCGTTGATAGCAAGCCTCGATCACTCGTTTCAACGTTAACAAACATCTAAATGAGAAAAACAAACTATTTTCACAGCACTTCAAACAATATATCTAACATATACAGCTTTTTATTTGGAATGTGTTAACCAATTTAAAGTAATATTGCAAGCTTGTAATCACAAGTTTTGGTGAAACATTATTCGGAAAGTACATGAGGTCGGTGAGCTCAAGAGAAAAGAAATCAATGTCGTTTTAAATGATGCATTAAAATTATTGATCCAGGTCAGCAGGATGGAGTCAAGCTACTCATGTTGATGTAAAACATGTTGAATTGCCGTGAGTGAACAGAAAGTTACAGACTCTGTATAATGTCACGCTCTTCATGTAAACAGTGCCATGCACTTAAATGCATTGTATGCAGATTTTGAACAGTTAACTGAAAGCTATGATAAACCAACACCATTGTGATAACTAAAGTTTAGTTCGGACACATAATAAAACAGGTTTGATCGCTTCCACAAGATATAAAGTGTAATTGTATATTCATCATGTGAAAATGGTGATTAAAACCCAAAACAAACTTCTTCTATGATGAAAACAATGCATATTGATGTCAGACAAACATTTTAGTTAAACACGGGTGGTACCTCCTGAATGTTGATATAAATGGGTGTCGACTGATGATACAGAGTGACGTTAAACTGTGGGTTCTGAATGCTCGATGTTTCCGTTTGTGAGGACTCGAGTGGACGGAACCTGGGAATAAACAGAGACAGCTTAGATGGAAGTTTCTTGCATGTGAACTTGTTACAAAATAACAATGACAACGCTTTTAGTATATGTGAAAAAAGATGTCTAAATATGATCTAAAGTTATATTAAGTGTAAAGGATCATTTTGTGCAACCTTCAGGAACAGAATAATGTATTTGAAATAATTTGGATTTTCGTCACAGTGAAGATATTACACCAGCTGTTATTGTAATGACCTCTGCTCTTGTCCAAAGAAGAAAGTTTTCCACTTCCTCCTGAAGCATCCGAGTTTGTCTCCACATCACGGATGTTGCTCTCCACGCTTCCAACAGATCTTGGAGATTGAGCAGTAGCACTCAAACTCTTTCCTCCTGAAAGCTGATCATCATCATCAGCTACATCATCACTCCTGGTAGCAAAAGTAACACTTTGCATTCACACACAACGATAACAAACCAAATAAAGCAAGTGTTGCTCTGATAAGTCTTAAAACCTTGTTGTTGTGTTTAGCTGTGATACTTGGTTATAACATATATAGATGTCAGTACAATACTTACTAATGGATATTTACATGCATGGAAAGTATTGATCCAGGTTAATTACAGGGAGCAAGCCTATTTACTTAAATGTGAGACATGACGACCAGATACTGAATGTGACATTTGCACATAAGTTCACAATCCTATGGTTACAATGTGCTTTAATTGTGTATAGGATTAAGGTTTGTTGTGTTTCTATACAATGCACAAACCCTTTCGTTTTAATCAAAGGTAAGATAGTAATGCACATCCATCAATTTTAATTACTTTGGGGTAGTAAAACGATTTATTTTGGGTTTTCAATTCCATAAATTTAAACTTCACACTCCTAAGCTGGAGCCTAAATTAGTTTTTCCAGGCAGTTCTATTAATCAATAATTTAAAGCTTGCATGGTTTGTAATGGATGAAGATGGTTCACAGTGAATTGCTTTCAATATGACAAGTTTAGAAACGGGAAACATATGATAAATTGCTCTTACTTAACTTGTTTTCTTCTAGATTTATTTCTCAGCTTTTCTAAATCTCTTTTCTCTAAAGGACGATAAAAGTTGACACAGACGCCATATCGAACATGGCCGCTGTCTTTCTCAGTCAGTGTGAAAACAAACGACGATGTGTCTTCATGGAGAATCTGATTAGGTCTGTGGAAATACAAGATGTTAAAATTGTTACTCTTCGTTTAAAAATGAAATAAATTTCACTGCAACGATAATCATAATAAATATAAATAAATTGTTACTGATGCCGATAGACATTACGCACTTCAAAAACCGTGATAAAACCGTGCGGTTAGTGATAAGTATACTGTGCAGGTGTGTTCGCCCTTATCGCTTTTTCGTTGTTTCACTTCTTCTTTCTTTTTAGCGTTTCTGTTTATGTGCCTCAAATCGTCCACTGTGGTAGACTTAGATACTTCCTCCTGATGAAGGCTGTTGCATAATAGCCGAAACGTCGAGAAACGTAAATACAATAAAGTTTGCCAGAAGAGCAGTATTAAGCAATAATAAATATAAGTAAATTTGCACGTTTACCTTCTGCATACATTAACACAACCTTCCAGGTTGGCAGAAGTAACAAACATCATCAGAAAAGGTAAAATCAGAATAATCTTTCTCTGGATATCTGGAACACAAGTTGTAATACAGCTTGACCTTTTCAAACAGAATTGTAATTGATTGTACAAGCATAAGTGTCTACATGATCTAATAACAGGACAGTGTCAGAAAAATACCTAAAATGAATTACAAGTTTGTAAATACAAGCAATTCAATATATTCAGAATAAAACTTTCCAAATTTGTTTCTTCCCGGGTCACATGTTTATTTGTTCCGCTTCATTGACTTCGTTTATTATTTCTATATTTTCGTTATTTTAAGGACAAGTTTGGTATAAAGTGACCATTTTTACCAAACTAGTTTATAATCTTAAATAAATTTGAATTGGTAGCTTTGAATTGAAAAAGAAAGAATTGTAATCAGTATTCTACAGCAATGCCTAACTCCGTCTGCGTCCTTTGTTCCGTTTCCAGTTGTTTTGGGAATTTGGTCTGGAAATACGCGTGCTACACTTTATACAGCGAAAAACTTAACAATACCACACACAAAAATCCTCGGACGTTCGCTTGTCCTTGAGGTGGAATGTAAACGGAGGGAATTCGATATACCTCCTAACGACGGAAGCTCGAGAACGATTGAGTTCCACAAGAGAGTTTGCGTAGCGTACGTGTAGACTGCTTTGATGTTACAAGTCTGAAAGTTACATTTGCATATTTGTAAACAGATTACTCGGCTCACACAATCATGGAAATTCATTCAGATGTAAGTAATGCATGCTTACAAATATAGAAATCCTTGTATACATTACCTAACTCTTACAATACTTGTAGTTAACGTCTAAGCAAAGTTCTTGCGAATTTATAACTTAGGCTACCTAATACGTAAAAATGTGAATTGTCTGCTAATTTCAACAGATACCTATGTTGACTTAACTTAATAAGCAGATCCGTGATTAGTTTTTCCAGCGCATACCCAGCCAATTCATCAAAACATATAACTGTGCATATTGGATTGCTTGACTAACGTTTGTAGTTATTTTCTCATTCAAATACGGTAATTCGAACGTGCAATGCTATACGCATATACTTTATAATAAAGGAAAAAATTCTGTCGCTTGTTTTGTAACAAACTGTGCTGGTTTGAATTAAGATTGGTAAAGACTTATTTCAACACTAGCAATATAAGACAGAGGTCAAATCAATGAGACAGAACGCAGTGAAATCAGATGCTTCGTATTAAGTTGCCGCTGCCGACGCAAGGCTTTTGTGCACCCTGTGGAAAAATACAATTGTTTCCAACTTTTTTCTTTTTCTCTTGTGTCGATAATTTCGTGTGATCCAATCGTATCTGGAATCGCCATTGTTGACGTCACTGAATGAAAGCGAAGATATTCGAATGTGTTTGTCGTTTGGTGAATTGAGACGCCGTATTGTTGTTTGTCGCGTTCCGCTAAACTGTCTCTGGTTTCTTAATCACCATTTTGAGCGCATCCAAGATAATAATTATTAAGTCCTTGCATTCTCCCCTACCGAGTTTGTCAGCCTTGAACAATAAACGTTGTGGGTTAAGAAAGGGTGAAAAAGAGAACGAACGACACGAGAAGTTTCTGGAAAGATAGACTGAGGAACAACGCACAAAAAAGCACACGGAAAATACACGATGACGTTTTGCATATTTGGTGGTTTAAACTTTTTTGTAAAGTTGTTTATACTTTGTGCGCATTTGAAAACACAATCTGAGGCATGCAAGAAATACACAAACATAAAAAATGCGACATTCATTTTTCATGGTAAAAAGTAGCAAGACGTTCGTGAACACCACCTGGCAACAACGTTTGTTTTGTTAGGTTTGGCTGTGACGTGTTTATGGGCGTCGTTTAGTTCGACAGTCTCTGCGGGAGCTACTGGAGCTGAGAGGTGCTGTAGCGGGCGCGAAACTGCACATATCATTGTCGCAGTGTCACCGTATCGAAACCAAATAACAAAGAAAGTATTTTTAGTACTCGATGTTGTGGGACGTAGAATAGGATTTGGACTAAGACGAATAAATTAAACTGTGACATAAAATTACACCCAAGCAAGGGTTATGACCGAATCCACAACCGAGATAACATAACAAGAATAGAATGTGTGCATCATTTTCGATAGAATTGAAGGGACGCTCATGTCGGCGGTTTTAGTTTGCTTAAAAAAATGTTCATCCGGACAATCATAGTGTGGAATCGGTGGCCACACAAAATATCTGTCAGTTGACATGCATTTGCCTCATTGCACTTGATATGTTTCATGTTTTGGTGAAGCGTCCGCATTTGATGACTTATTGAATCATTAAGAGCTTGAACCGAGGTACAATAACTTACGACTTGGTAGTGACCATCTTTTGTTATGAACCACTTTGTTATTTGTCGTTACGATTGTATCAATTAATTGATCAAATTTTCGTTGCTAAATAATGCTCTTCTGGTAAAATTTTCCTATCCACAGAAACGAACAATTTCATATGAGACATTCAGTTGCTGCAGGTTGTTTTTCATTTACGATATGTTGAAAATTTACTTAGGCTCCAAAGTAAGCCTGCCGGTGATCTCTTTCTTCAGCAGTTTTCGCCAAATCAGGTCTGTACACTGTGAAGAGTGCTCTCACGTCTCCCTTCTTTGCTTTCTTCTTAGTCCAGATACATTTAGGCACAGCGCAGTAAGTTCCTGGCATTGTTATTAACTGTCTTTACTGAAAAGAAACAAAGCCAAAAGAATTTTCAACAACGTTTTGGTATTTTTAACATTTTTTCAACCACACTGACAACAAAACCGCACCATGACTGCCAGTGTTTGGTTGAATGAGCAAAGATACACGGCTGTTGCCAGGGCGATTTTCAGCGTGTTTCAGGCAGTTTTAGTTTGGTTTTCAGGGTTTCTAGTCAGGCAGTCAATTGGTAGAGGGTGCTGTTGAAAATCTTTCAAAATATTGAGGTGGATTTTGTGGATAAATGAATTACAGAAAGTCCACTCTATTTGTGATTTTCTGTTAGATTTTCACGTCTTATCAATATATTCTGGTCCAAATTATTTGAGCGACAACTACCTTAATCGCTCTATTTTTGGCTAAAAAAGCAGAAAAAAATGTAGGTTTGTTTTGTGAAAAAATGAATCACAGAAAGTACCCTCCATTTGCAACAAAGTAAAGTCACCAACCCTCCTCTACACAATGCAATCAGAATTAGTTGTCTCATAACTGTTTTTGCCCAACCCAACTATTTTGATGACTTATTTTACATCTTAATTGAATAATGGAAATCAGAATCAGATAAAATTATTGCAGAATAATTATGGGAGTAGTTTGTGTTATTAACACAGGACAGAATATTCGTGCGTTAATTTGAAATATAATTTGTGTTGATGTTGTATTTATTTCTGTGCAGAATCCGAAGCTTCAGTCGGACAAGTTTGGCGAACATGAACAAGTGGATGGATCAGAAAGCAATGGTAAAGTTTGGATATCACTGTGTGTTGTTTCTGTAAAACTCTACACTTGTGTGTACATCCTTTGGTCCGTATGTGTTCCAAATGCATGAAGAATTAAGTAGGAAAACATGCGTGTTACCACAATCCCCTAGGTAACTTTGAAACACTTCACTAGGTGGTACGCGTCGAAATTGTTCACCTCCAAGTGGTATGCAACCATATAAAGGTTGGGAATCACTGCACTACACAGTGGACCATGATCTAATATTTGTATTTTATTTAACTTTCACCACTTCATCTTACATTTTCCGAAAAATATTAAAACCGAATTAAATTTTAGAAGTGACAGCAAGAAATGGAGAGAGTGAAATTCCATCAGTTGTTGGCGCATCGCCCGAAACAACCACTGTTGATAAGGTACAACAGCAAGGAAATGTTGAGCAAAGTTCACCACAGGAAACAGGTAAAATAATATAACTGAACCTCATGTAGTTTGTACATGCAAAAATGTTGGGTGTAGTTGATAATTGTAGAGCATGTGGTGGCGTACGGCACAAGAGCAATGAAATAACAAACCTATGGTTGAACACTCACGCACTGTAGTTTAATACAAACTGAGCAGACACTAAATTGTTTTTAGGTTAGTTTACTATTAACTTTAAAATTCCAACTCTCTATCTCTAAAATAGGTTTCTTTATCAAATTTTATTGCTGTTGTACTTTTTGCCGACATGCCTGTGCGTACAACCTCAGTCCGTGATGTCACAATGACGTCATTGATTGTGTGTTTGTGCGGCCTGTCCCAACTTTTATGGTGATGTATTTTGGTGGTTTCCCCACTTTGGGATACTTTAAACACATATACTCTAGGGTTTTTCCACTTATACCCAAAATGTGTTCATATTAACCGTGAACTTGGTTAATTTGTATGGTAACTTGCTTCATGCTTCACTGCCCATCTGAAAGATGTTTGCAGACCATGGTCGAAGGCATCATGTGGCTTCTGGTTGGGTTGTCCCTGGCGAAAAACATACATCGCTCTATTAACGCCACTGATTGAAACATCCACTTTTGCCACAAAATGTTTGAGTAAATGAAATATCAAGAAGTTTGGCATAACTGAGTCTGGGATTATTTTAATCTACACGTCCAACAAATTGCTCCATTATTTTGTTAAATAATCTGAGATAAGACAATGATAACATGTTGTAATTTAAACTAACGCCCACGTAAGTTTAGAGAAAGCAGTGGTTTCTGCACACCAAGTGTAAGTTCAGTACAAACATATAAATATGACAAGTCAGGTAAGACTTGCTTTTTTCTCATCTTTCTCTCTCTAACATGTTTGGCGGAAACTTACATGTGTTTAACTCATTTTCTTGAAAGTAAACCAACACAAACAAATGTTTAGTAGTTTGCACGTCATAGACAAAGGTTTATTTTTGCAACAAGAAACTTTTTGGTGTCCTACGCCAAATACGTTCCCACCAAACCATACCCGACTTGTCTACGTAAGTCTAAGAGAGAGAGACGAGAAAAAGGCGAGTCTTACCTGACTTGTCTACGTAAGTATTTTTTCCAACTTTTCCTCAAAGTATTTATTCCCAGCATATGTTGGTGTTGCAGCAAGTCCATGGTTTCATTGACAACAATTGTGTTTTAAAGAAACAAGTGGGAGAGATCGATCCTCAGCACTTGATGATGTCACCGACGACCAACTGAGTTCGGAATCTACATCGGGACAAACTGATCATCTCCAACATACAGGTTAGGAAAACATTGAAATAATCTTGTGATTTTTACCAACCTTGCGGTTTTAGAAATTTATTCCAAATTAATAAGGTATTACAGAATGCCACAATAAGACACACAGATAATAATTATTCAATTTAGTTGTAATGGAGGAATGAGTGAATACAATAATGAGAGCTGCAGACCGGTTTGCACACTGTTTCTACCTATTATTTGCAGAACATATTCTTGGTAAAGTGTAATATTTGTCCTGACGACTGTTCAGCTTGCTTGCCAATAACGGTTGCTTGGTCTTGTTACTTATGTTGGCTACAGTGGAGGGGGCATAAAAAGTCCTGGGGGATATTTAGGCAATTATTCAGTAATTCCTCGGTCCAAAACTTATTTTCATAGAAATACAAATATGTAGCCTGTGACATTGGTTTAAACATTTGTGTAGATGCCAAAAAATCCAAGCCCAGTTTTTTGAGAAAGATCTTCCCTCGGTTTGGAAAGAAAGACTCCCCCAACCACCCAGGTAACATTAAGAATGACCACTCTACACTGGATGGTAATTCTAATTTATTATTGGCTGATGGCAATCCATTTTATAGTTGGGTAATTGGCAATAGATTCATTTAAGAATTTACATATACACTTTGTGGCCTTCAGATCATCATGCTTGCAGTCTTTACTGCAGTTTAAACTTGAAACAGACTTGTACCAAAAACTGTTGGTCTTTAAACTTTTATTCCAATAATCTTTCTTCACAAGGCCCTGATGGAGGTCAAAGTTCATCTGGTGTTAAAGTACAACAACAATCCCATGCTACAGAGAATCGTCAACAAGAACAAGGTACATAACAGTAGCAAAATAGCAATAATAACAATTAAGCTGCAGACAGTAGTCCATTAGAGCTGTTTTGACCTGTAAGGATTTAAAAGTATCACAAAGTGGAAAATTCTCTGCTAGTTTAAAAGCTAGTTTTCTGTTACAGTCATTAGTTGCAGTGATGAGACCTAACATGTGAAGCAGTTTGCACTACTGTCTGCATCTCATGGTAATGTGTCAGTCAAGCTGGTCAATTTATCCTAACGCTTTTAAACATATTGTGACTCATCACAAGTCAGACAAAACTTCATGAAAATAGTTTAAATTTCTGTAAACTTAATCTTTTATAATTTGCATACCTTTTTTTGTTGTATTTGTAGAAAATAAGTTAATCTTTGCTGTCAAATTGAAATAACAACAATAACAACCTCCCACATGTTAGCTGTAGAAAATGAAACTATTTTCACCATAGACCAGGGGTCAACAAACTACGGTTTACGGGTTTAATTAAAATTATTTACAAAACTAAACTTTGAGATAATTGATCTGTAACTATGGCAATTGTGCAGACTCAACTAGATCCAAGTCCAGTTTTTTGAGAAAGATCTTCCCTCGGTTTGGAAAGAAAGACTCCCCCAACCACCCTGGTAACATTAAGAATGTCCGCTCTACACTGAATGGTAATTCTAATTTATTATTGTCTGATGACCAAGTCATTATAACATTTATGTTTATGGCAATCAAATCTATGAAATTCAGTTTCCAAGGTCAACTGCAATATTGCATGTTGTGGAGGGGGCATGAACAGTCCTGGAGCGCTGCTTATGTATCTTTGGTATATTAGTGAAAACAGTAGGCCTGCAAAAGAAAACAGCAATCCACCAATTTTTTTAACCTAAGTCAGACGTTAAATTCAATGAGAAACCTATTTATACACTGATAGCATGTTGTAAATTAACATAACGCACTCCTAAGCTCAGAGAAAACAGTGGTTTCTGCATGTCAAGGTGATTTTACAGGGGGTGTGTGCGTTTCTCACGACTCTGAGATTCACTTTCCGATTAGGAGACAGGAAAGAGTACTCTCTCAGTTACTTACACACTGCACAAACCGCGCCGCAAGCATTTCAAACATTCACGTGTTGTTGTATCGGGTATCGTCGCTGTATGGCAAAGTGATCTGGTTGATGTGCAATCACTGTCATCTCGAAACCGTGGTGAGCGTTATTTGGTGACCATCATCCATGTTTTTTCGGAATACGTTTGGGTTTGTTGGCATTAAAAGAAAAACGGGTTCAAATCTTGTCCGTGTTTTCGACCACGTGATGCGAGCAAGCGGACGTCAACAGGATCTGTTACAAACCGATGCGGGTCGTGAGTTTTTCAACGGGGTCTTTCAGGCTTTCCAGGCATCGAATTCGATTTTACGTCACATACGATTAGGAAACGAAAGCGTCGGTCGTGGAACGATTTAATCGCACGCTGAAAGATCGGGTGTGGCGATATTTGACGAGCGTCGACAGTGAAAAGTTTATCGTGACGCAAATACTGGCGAGTTACAATCACTTCCATCATCGTAGCAATGGCATGACCCTGGTCGCGGTCAGTCATGCGAACGAGGAAGAAGTTTGGAATAATTTGTACGGTGAGCAGCCATGTCCGGATACCTGTGCGCTTCCCACCGATGCACCTGTTCGCGTTACTTTCGCCACAGCTCGCTTTAAAAAGACTACGTTCGCCAGTAGAGTCAGGATATATTTTTTATCTATTAGCGGCGTAGTGGGCGCCCACCGACTTACAAAGTGCGTGATCACAGCGGTGACATTATGAAGGGGAAGTTTTACGAGCAGGAATTACAGCATGTTCGTGACCCGTTTGATATTTGGCACAGTGGAAGCACGCTTCGGTATACGCTCGAAGCCGGCCATTATGAAACGGGTCTAATTCTGGTGCAACGAATGCGACAGTAGAAGGATTACAAGATCAAGCGCCTGGCCGGTCACACTGCACACGTTCCTGAAGTTTTTGCAGTAACGCTTTCACCCCAACTCGCCTCTATGCTTGGTTTCGAGCGCACCGAACTGCCACCAGGCCAGCATACGAGCGTGCATCCATGCGAAGTTTCCTCGGATTTTTCGGCGATATTCGTCCACACAGACATCGTACAGTCGCGCTCTGTTGGTAATACCATGAGCCCGCTGCTGGAGATCGTTCCGGCTGAGCGTGAAATCGGCAAAACGCATCGAGTGCGCTACACGCGTTTGGCTTAACATCCGGTTCGCGTGCGACGATTCGACCCCATCGAAATGGCTTCATATGACGATAGACGCAAACCGATATCATTTCAAGCAGGTGACGTGATTGTGACGTTACACTTTCGCAAGAAGTCGTTACGCCTTTTACCATGTCTTGCCAAAAGCCGTACAACGCCGAGGCCGACATTGATTGAGCGGATTGTTCGCGAGTTTGGGGCGCGCCGTGTTGCCTGTTCTGAAGTCGAGCGCGCGGCAAGTAGGAAAACAGTTTTTAGTTTTGCTTTGGCTTCTTGCAGGGGAAACACCCAATGAAAGCGATTGCGCATTAGTTGCGCCGCTTTGTAATGTATTTGACCAAGGTAATCTGTGAACCTGTCAATCAACTCTTGCGGTTGGCCTGTTGTGACGAAACACTCACCTTGTTCGAACTCAGGTACGTCACTGCACACGGAAACGTTGAGAGGAATGTGTACAGCTTGGCATTCCGTATTATCCGTTCTTCCGTGTAAATTATGCTGACTCAGCATCGCCTCGAAGTCATAGCAAATCACAAATGAATAAAAGCGATGTTGCGGCGGTAAGTCAATGCCGCACAGTTTCAAGCGTTCGAAAATCGTTGGTCTGATGGAAAATGCGCCACTTGAAAATATCTCACGTGTGACAAGAAAACACGTTTTCTGGTGTTGTGTACAGCGGTCAGCCCAAGTAAAGGTTACTTTGCACATCGGACAAGCAAAGGTCGATGCGTACGTAGAAAAAGAGACAGAAATGATCGTTTGTTAAATCCAGGTTCATGATCGTTGTGCGCTATTTCTTAGCCGTTGAAAACTTCGGTTTAAAATATCGCACGCTCCCAGCCCCTTTAGCCTGAAGACGTTGATATTTAAACCAAAGCACATTTTCCGCCTGTGAATTTCAGTCATAACTCGGTGGCGATGCGACCAAGGCTACCGCCCTATGGCATCTTCAGGTGCGATACATCGAAAAACACATAGGTTGTCTGTGATCGGTCGACCGTCAATCGTTTCATGAAATGTGATGAGACCCGTGTTGAGCGGGAGAAACCTCGGTAAATTGACTGGATTTCCTATCCAGGCGTGTGGTGTGTAAAAAACGTAGAAAGCAAGGTTTGTCAACGCTTCCACTGTCCATTTTGAATCGGGACGCTTTTGCCTGATGATTTCCAAATGATCTGCTCCAGCGAGCTTTTGAAAGAACGCGAAACATCATCCCACGAGCGGATCAGAAAAGGTGTGGGGAATTGCATTGTTATCCGACGCATGAAAATATCGTCGTTCCCCAGAATGGTTTCTAACGTGAAACCGAAACTGCAATAAATTTTGAAAGTTCTCTGGCCGTCGCCTAATGTGACGTGGACCATGTGATCAACACGTGACCAAACGATCGACAGCGAAAAATTGTACAATGACGTCACACGTCCAATTCGGGCGTCTGCCGGCGGTTGCTCAACGGAAACATATAATTGTCGGTTCGAACTGCCGTCTGCTTGCAAAGCAATCGGTGATTTTGGAGTTCTGCGACAAATGCAATAACTTCATTCAAATGTAGTAATTATGTGAAACGAGTACTACCTGAAGTCGCTCACGTGTGAGGTCTCCGCGGACGACGGTTTTTGGCAACGCGTTTGACAAACCAAGATTATTCAATGCGTCATTGTATGCCCACTAATAGATTCCATTGCCCCGAATCCCGGAAACGTATGACTCTGATTCCGTTCCGAGTAGTCCCCGATACAGCGATCTGGACGCATGTAAAACCCGATGCGATTACAAAGCGTCCCCAAACAGTTAAACCAAGATAATAACACTGCTCTACGCCAGTTCCATGCAGGCAATCACCACTTTCGTCGTACATTTATAGCGACAAAGCCATTTGTTTTTTGCTGGGTTTGAACTTTTCTCTTCCAAGTTTACGATTTCCACCTCATGTCGTCGGGTTTAAAATTCCACGCCCGTAACCCGCACACGACAAGGTCAAACTGATAATGGTACGAATCGGTAATTGAACCCAATTATACCAACATGAATTTCCCACGCCGAGATCAGCTTCAAAAAGCGATACGCGAAATAATTTTCACCGAATGGCATAATTTACGCATGCGACATCAAAAACATTGACGAATCACATTTTATTGCAACTGAGCGGCGAATATAATTCACGCAATTACGACCTTTGTAATGACATTAATCACGACGACGTTTAGACGTCGTCCGAATCATACAGGAATCAATTCAACCGCCATTAAAACGATTTAGCTTTGCAATGGCCGAAATCAAACAAGCTTATGCACATCGAGACGAAAACGGCTAACAACTCGATGGACAAGGGTCAGACCGGGGTCATGACTAATAATAGTGTCTCTCTCTCGGCGCTCTCGTTCTGGTTCAGGGAGAATTGTAACGTACTTCCAAACTGTCTGCAAATATTTTTTCGTGCGTCATTAGACGATGTAAGTGATTAGGCGAAATATATATCGAAGACGTTTTAATTAACCAAACACTTTACACATGAAAGTAGTTCAACCTCATACACAAGTTTTGCCATCTCAAAGTTTCATCAACAAGCGTAGATTATATTTAAAAACTGGTGTAATAACAGTGGATTCAGGAGTAATGTAAGACTGCCATTAAAAATTAACATTTCGTACAAATTGCCACCGATATCTACAACACATGAACCCAATTTAAAATATTATCTGTAGTGACGTAGTACTGTAGTGGCGTAGTACTGTAGTGACGTAGTGGTGTATCAGAATATTTAGAAATAATGAGAATTTTTTTTCTCTTTTCATAATTTTAAATGTTTTAATTTCAGATGTAAACACCAAAATTTATGTGGATTTGTTGAAAAAGCAAAAATATTCCGAAGCAAGTAAAACAAAGAAACAACTTTCAAGGTCACTTGAAGGTCTTGGGGCAACTGCAGAAGATTTGAAAACAACTGGACGTAAAAAGAGAGGAGAGGGAAAATGTTTGGAATCGATTTTATTGTACGAACTTGGAGGTGAATTTTATTCAAGGCATCACGATGACGTGAGAGGGGTGGAAGGTGTGAGGGATTGTGTTCTGGGGTTGTATCTGACATGCAGAGATTTGATGAAAACATCGGATTTGAATCAAAAACTAGAAAACAAACGAATAATTCGTGGTCACGTGATCCCACTGATGGAAACGATGAGACTCAAAATACAAAATATTAAAAACGTGGAAGAAGGAATAAAATCTCGAAATGAAGTGTGGAGTTTGCACAGGATTGAATTGAGTCAACTTTCAATCGGAGATTATTCGTCGAGGGAATCAACAATTAAACTTGGACTTGAAATGATGAGGAAACAGTTTGGTGAAAACTCAGCAAAGCATCGAGTGTTCGGAGTTTTGTTACACAACTTTGGTGTTGTTTGCATGGAAAAAAATCGACTGAACGAAAGCGTCGATTTTTATCAAAAAGCAATCCAAGCTTACAGAATGGCAACAGACATAACTGAGGAGGGAAGAAAGGAGAGGATTGAAGGAAGTGAAAACAATTTACGACGAATTCAACCAATGTTGAGTCAGTGCAATTATTGATAGAATTTATTGAGAATTACTAAATCATTAGTTTGTATATTCACTCACTAATTTCTTTTTTAGTCCATGAATGCTTTATGTTAAGAATGTGGGGTTTGGAATTTTTAAACATACTTTGAGACAGGGATTTGTCAAATACATAAAGTTTTGTTGCCAAGTCCAACATTGTCCTCCACAGTAATTTTCATGCCTGATAATTTGCCACAAGAATTTGTTGATCTGTTGAACGGCATTAACAGGGGTTGATTTAATATATTTGGTATGGTGTTGTAACTATGACATAACTTCATATGATGAAAGTTGTGCTATTATAGGTGAAATAATTTCTTGTTGTAGCAATTCGAGGAACTGAAGAGCTTGCAACCACCTCCCGTGACGTCACTCACCATCGGCCATCTAGTGGTGAAACAAACGAGCAGATCGTGCAGAGAACGGTTCACCAAACAGGTAACCAGAGATTTCTATTATAAAGTAAAATGTTATAATACTGACTCCGTGCATTTAAATTTGGCTCATCACCTCAAGCCTTAAATCAGTGACAGCCACTCTAACCACTAGTGGTAAGTCTTCCACGTTATACAAAGTAGAACTGGGTTTGGGATCGCTTTCATAAACAAATCAAAATGAATGGCGTCGTTAAAAATGTATAGGGACAACCTCAAGGCTGCAACAAAATGTCCAAATATGTAAATAAAGTAAGTCATGCTTTGTCCCAAGTCCATCCCATGTATTATAATTACTATTGACTAAAACAAGGGTTGGGATCGTATAAGCCAGGGGAGAAGAACATCCTCACTAGGCTCAATTCCCGCGCTGCCGAAATAATTCCGTAACAACTTTGCGAGCACGCCTGGACTCTGTCACCACACCCACTGGTTTCGCTATAGCAACACTCAGGTGTAGTGTCTTTTTATAAATGTGTCTTTTAACAATGAGTTTTGACTTTTAATGCAACCGCCGCCACTGAGGTCTGGTGATGATCTTGTTGAGTATTTCAATACTTTTGAATCGTACTGCGAAAGTATCGAAGCGACGGACCAGGTTAAACAGCATTTGTTCCTGGCATTCATAACAACGTTATGAAATAAGCAATAGAGGATGGTGATGGTAACCTCTATGCAATCGAATATAAAGAACTTAAGAAACTTGCCTTGCGCCATGAGACCAGTGCTGGACGATCAGAGAGGCAACGCGAAGCACTCACAAGATGCGTGTAATTGCCCTGGGAAACGGGACGCTTATTTGTTTACGTCCGCTCAGTAATACGGCGTACAGCAGTAATTCGAAGGCTGTCCTGAATAGCGAAGTACTATATAACACTACTAAGAGGGATACAGGGCTGGTTTTTGGTGGATACCATCCCGGTATTGACGTCACGTTGCAATCAAAAGAACCTGGAATGGGAGCGGTATTAAATAAGGTGGGAAGAATTGAGATGCAACCAAACAACATGTCTAGGAACTGACAACCTGAGGCCGGAATCAAAGAACTGAAACACGCAAATCTGTCGCTGTTCCGCCCAGACCATACATCTGAGCGTAAAAGCCGCAACTGCTGTGGTCGTGTTGGGCTGTCCTTGGTAAATATGCTATTAACCATCGGCCGAAAGGACAAAGAGAGCGTGTGGTTTTGTTTCCAGATGTGCCATGTCGGGACAGTTGACGGAACACCGACGAAAGTTTGAACCACATGTAACACATCACCAACCAGCAGCAACAGAGCCCGTTGTCCCGCGTTTCCTCCCACGTTTTGTGACGTTCACAATCGGCAAAGAATTGATGTTTCTATGCTTGACGTCATATCGCCGCAAATATGTACAGAGTTATGCGCATATCGCTACCCCTCTTCACCGACTTACGGAAAGGGAAGGAGTTTCGTATGGGATAAATGTTACCATAACGAATTCCTTTTACATGTGCGCCAGGAAACAAAGTTGAAAAAAATATTTTCATGTTAGGAATTAAATTTTTTCGCGTAGTTTAATTAAATTGTTTCTGTTTCAGATGAAAACATCGACCTAAATTCCCTGATAGAAAAATACGCGGATTTGTTGGAAAAGCAAAAATATCCTGAAGCAAATGAAACAAGAAACCAACTTTCAAGGTCACTTGAAGGTGTTGGGGCAACTGCAGATGATTTGAAAAGAACTGGAGATAAAAAGAGAGAAGAGGGAAAATGTTTGGAATCGATTTTATTGTACGAACTTGGAGGTGAATTTTATTCAAGGCATCACGATGACGTGAGAGAGGTTGAAGGTGTGGTGGATTGTGTTGGGGGTTTGAGATGGACATGCAAAAATTTGATGTAAACATCGGATTTGAATAAAAAACTTGAAAACAAACGAATAATTCGTGATCACGTGATCCCACTGATGGAAACGATGAGACTCAAAATACAAACTATTCAAAACGTGGAAGAAGGAATAAAATGTGTAAATGAAGTGTGGTGTTTGCACTGGATTGAATTGAGTCAGGATTTCATAGGAGATGATTCGTCGAGGGAATCAACAATTAAACTTGGACTTGAAATGATGAGGAAACAGTTTGGTGAAAACTCAGCAAAGCATGAAGTGTTCGGAACTTTGTTACACAACCTTGTTGTTGTTTGCATGGAAACAAATCGACTGAATGAAAGCATGGATTTTTATCAAAAATCAATCCAAGCTTACAGAATGGCAACAGACATAACTGAAGTGGACAGAAAGCGGGAGATTGAAAGAAGTGAAAACATTTTACGACGAATTCAACCAATGTTAAGTCAGTGCAATTATTGATAGATTTTATTGAGAATTACTAAATCATTAGTTTGTATATTCACTCACTAATATCATTTCAGTCCATGAATGCTTTATGTTAAGAATGTGGGGTTGGAATTTTTAAACATGCTTTGAGACAGGGATTTGTCAAATACATGAAGTTTTGTTGCCAATTCCAACATTGTCCTCCACAGTAATTTTCATGCCTGATAATTTGCCACAAGAATTTGTTGATCTGTTGAACGGCATAAACAGGGGTTGATTTAATACATTTGGTTTGGTGTTGTAACTATGACATAACTACATATGATGAAAGTTGTCCTATTATAGGTAAAATAATTTCTTGTTGCAGCAATTCGAGGTACGGAAGAGCTTGCAACCACCTCCCATGACATCACTCACCATCGGCCATCTAGTGGTGAATCAAACGAGCAGATCCTGCAGAGAACGGTTCACCAAACAGGTAACCAGAGATTTCTATCATAAAGTAAAATGGTATAATACTGACTCCGTGCATTTAAATTTGGCTCATCACCTCAAGCTTGCCTTAAATCAGTGACAGCCACTGTAACCACTACTGGTAAGTCTTCCACGTTATACAAGCTGGGTTTGGGATCGCTTTCATAAACAAAATCAAAATGAGTGGCGTCGTTAAAAATGTATAGGGACAACCTCAAGGCTGCAACAAAATGTCCAAATATGTAAATAAAGTAAGTCATGCTTTGTCCCAAGTCCATCCCATGTATTATAATTACTATTGACTAAAACAAGGGTTGGGATTGTATAAGCCAGGGGAGAAGAACATCCTCACTAGGCTCAATTCCCGAAATAATTCCGTAACAACTTTGCGAGCACGCCTGGACCATGTCACCACACCCACTGGTTTCGCTATAGCAACACTCAGGTGTAGTGTCTTTTTATAAATGTGTCTTTTAACAATGAGTTTTGACTTTTAATGCAACCGCCGCCACTGAGGCCTGGTGATGATCTTGTTGAGTATTTCAATACTTTTGAATCGTACTGCGAAAGTACCGAAGCGACGGACCAGGTTAAACGGCATTTGTTCCTGGCATCCATAACAACGTTACGAAATGGGCAATAGAGGATGGTGATGGCAACCTCTATGCAATCGAATACAAAGAACTTAAGAAACTTGCCTTGCGCCATGAGACCAGTGCTTATAACGGGACGCTTATTCGTTTACGTCCGCTCAGTAATACGGCGTACAGCAGTAATTCGAAGGTTGTCCTGAATAACGAAGTACTATAAACACTGCTACGAGGGCTACAGGGCCTGTGTTTGGCGGATACCATCCCGGTATTAATCAGGTACGAGCAAAGCTTGGTTGCAGTCGCTCAAGTCGACTTGGACTCGGTGCTCAGCCCAGAGGTCACGTTGCAATCAAAAGTACCTGGAATGGGAGCGGTATTAAATAAGGTGGAAGAATTGAGATGCAACCAAACAACATGTCTAAGAACTGACAACCTGACGTCGGAATCAAAGAACTGAAACACGCAAATCTGTCGCTGTTCCGCCCAGACCATACATCTGAGCGTAAAAGCCGCAACTATGCCGTGGTCGTGTTGGGCTGTCTTTGGTAAATATGCTGACCATCGGCCGAAAGGACAAAGAGAGCGTGTGGTTTTGTTTCCAGATGTGCAGATGTCGGGACAGTTGACGGAACACCGACGAAAGTTTGAACCACATGTAACACATCACCAACCAGCAGCAACAGAGCCCGTTGTCCCGCGTTTTCTTCCACGTTTTGTGACGTTCACAATCGGCAAAGAATTGATGTTTCTATGCTTGACGTCATATCACCGCAAATATGTACAGAGTTATGCGCATATCGCTACCCCTCTTCACCGACTTACGGAAAGGGAAGGAGTTTCGTATGGGATAAATGTTACCAGAAAGCTTTTGGTGATCTCAAGGAACGTTTACCTGCGGCGCCCATTTTGCAATACCCAGATTTCGCACGGCCGTTTGTGGTCGATACAGACGCGTCCGATACCGCTGTTGGATGTGTTTTGTCACAGAACGTGGACGGTAAGGAGAGCGTAATTGTCTATGTGAGTAGATCCCCAAGCCGTGCCGAAAGAAACCATTCCACGACGCGAAAAGAGTTGCTTGCTCTCTGCGACCAAACTGTATCGATGTTATCTTTTAGGTAGGAAGTTTTCCTGTGAACCCAGATCTTTCTTCTCTTCTACGTTGGTTGCGGCAGTCGAAGGAACTTTACTGACAATGTGGGTGGAATATCTTTCCGCGTTTGGCTTTGACCTTGAACACAGGCCGAGAGTAAAACATCGAAACGCTGATGCGCTGTCACGTGTACACGACAGTGACGTAGACCCAAACTTCCTATACAAGTTGACGACAGAAGCGGTCGAGATGCAGGTGGTGGAGTTTAAGACATTATTTTGCTACAGCCTAGAAGACATTGCGGCACATCAAGAAAACTACGATGATTTCTCCGTTGTGATGGATTGGTTAAAAAAGTTGTGCGCTCCAAATTCAAAACCATACGACGTCACCCCCCTTTAATTCGATATTTGGTGGTCGCTCTTCCCTCGCCTGAGGGAAAAGGGAAAGGTTTTGTGCGTGGAAACTGATTCTGGGGTAGAGATCGTACTTAAAGTAGTTCTCCCTCCAAGTTTAAGACAAAGGGGTTATGGTTGCACTACACGATAACGTGCTCAGAAGTTGTCATCTAGGCATCACGAAGACCCTCTCGGAAGTTACCAAAAGGTTCCACTGGTACAGGTGGCACGAAGACGTAGACCAGTTTTGTCGAAGATGCAGCGATTGTCAATATATAATAAAAAACCCGCACAAAGGACACAGACACCATTGTTCACTCGACGGAAAGTAGCTCAATGTAACGAGTGGAGGTCGATGTGGATGGTCTTCTACCATTCACGCGACCGGGGTACGAATTTCCAAAGTAATTTCTTTTCCGAGTTATTGAGATTATTGGGATCAAAGAAAACCCGAATCACCGAATGTCGACCCGCGTGCAACGGTGGAAATACGCAACGATATAACCATTATAACAATGCTACGTAAATATGTAAACGAGACGAACACAAATGGGACGAAGCACTACCTGCGGTGGTTGCGGCTTACAACGCCCACGAAAGTACCGGCTTCCCATCCCACACGATTTGACAGAGCGATCACTACGACTGCCCGTAGATTTGGTCGGGGGAACGTCGCGAAGGAGAATGAGATATCGGAAGCTGAAATCCATCGTTTACGCGATTGTTTGGAGCTGACGGAGAAATTTGTGCGAGAAAGTCTCCGACTCCACCGCCGGCGGATGAGAAGTCGATCGGAGACAACATTGGACGCCACATTCAGTCGGTGATCGCGATTTAATCCAGCGGTCCCTGTGGGAAAATGCAAAAAGCTGCAAAGCGCTTCCGAAGGACCCTACTACGTTGTCGAAGTGTTCGGCCCCGTTAACTATATCATCGAGGACGCGGCTGAAAAAAGCAAACGTTTCACTTGAATAGGATGAAGCCGACAACCGATATCTTCCCGGCAGTGGACGAAAGTGTGCGAACCGATCAGGAAGATGAAGTCGGGAGGAAAAGTTTGGATACCGAGCAAGCGTCCCGCCGATTGGAAGACCCTTTGTATAATAACCTACCAAGCAGGCCGGTGCGGGAACGCAGCCAAACAAAGTTCTGTCCATCGCCAGAAACATAATCCCAGCGGAGTGGGACAGTCTTTAGGTTGGAGGGAATGTTGTGAAAAACGACCCACCACACTAATACTTCTCTTCATTCTTACTTCTGTTTTGTGAATTTTTTATTTGAACTTTATTGTAAATGCACACAACGCCCCGCACTATTCCTTGTTATGTCGGTTTTCTTCACTTGCGTTTCATCCAATTTCCCTTCGGTTGATGATTATTTTTGCACTGTACAGTGGAAGTTTGCCACGTTACGCTCTAGTGATTACGTTTCGCTCGTTGATTGGTTAATTGGCTTGTGACATGAGGCGACTAGGCCTAAAAAGTGGATGACTTGCTAGTCTTGGGCATTGTGTTGTATGTAGCGATTTGTTGGTGTTTGGAATGCGATTTAATTGAAGTAAGTCGCCCATTTATTCAACCCAGTATGAGGTATTTAGGTTTTGATGGTGAGCCGTTATTTCAGGGTCCGGGCCTTTTACGAATCAGTAAGGCAGCGTTGGGGTAAAGATCTTATTTGAGGTTCTAGGGTTGTGTTTGGGGGTCGCCGCTCAAATCCTCAGTAGGCTCAATTCCCGCCCTGCCGAAATAATTCCGTAACAATTACATAAAATACAAACCATAGATATCGTAGTGCTCTGCTATGGGGTTTTCTAGAATAACCTCCCATTTAAAACATTCTTAACTTGTAATGCTACAGATTATACTGCATCGTTTTGTTGATAAAAATACACATACGTCAGCAACATGAAGCAAATACTTTTACCTTCAGTGTTTATTGATGCAGGTTATTTAGTAAACCTACACAAGTGATATATCTATGGTATATTAGTGTAAAAAATATTGCTGCAAACGAAAACGGTAATCTACCAGTTCTTACCAACATAAGTTAGAAGGTAAATTTAACGAAAACCCCATATTTAAAAAATATATACTTGTTGTTCTCTAGCGCCACTAATGTTTTCCGCCATAACGATGACCTTTGACATGAACGCCAGGAAACAAAGTTGCAAAAAATATTTTCATGTTAGGAATTAAATTGTTTCGCGTTGTTTAATTAAATTGTTTCCGTTTCAGATGAAAACATCGACATTAATTCCCTGATAAAAAAATACGCGGATTTGTTGGAAGAGCAAAAATATCCTGAAGCAAATGAAACAAGAAACCAACTTTCAAGGTCACTTGAAGGTCGTGGGGCAACCGCAGAAGATTTGAAAACAACTGGAGATGAAAAGAGAGAAGAGGGAAAATGTTTGGAATCGATTTTATTGTACGAACTTGGAGGTGAATTTTATTCAAGGCATCACGATGACATGAGAGGGGTGGAAGGTGTGGTGGATTGTGTTTGGGGTTTGATGCTGACATGCATAGATTTGATGAAAACATCGGATTCGAATCAAAAACTTGAAAACAAACGAATAATTCGTGATCACGTGATCCCACTAATGGAAACGATGAGACTCAAGATACAAAATATTCAAAACGTGGTAGAAGATTTAAAATGCATAAATGAAGTTAATTGTTTGCACAGGATTGTATTGAGTCAACATTCAATCGGAGATTATTCGTCGATGGAATCAACAAATAAACTTGGACTTGAAATGATGAGGAAACAGTTTGGTGAAAACTCAGCAAAGCATAAAGTGTTCGGAATTTTGTTAATCGTTCTTGGTTTTGTTGGCGAGGAAACAAATCGACTGAATGAAAGCGTGGATTTTTATCAAAAAGCAATCCAAGCTTACAGAATGGCAACAGACATAACTGAAGAGGACAGAAAGGAGTGGATTGAAATAAGTGAAAACAATTTGCAACGAGTTACAGAATTGTTACAACACAGTAGGCATTGTGTCGTCACATAGCCAATGTGTGAAGTAAACATGATTGAAAACTTTGTACAGTTTTACTTGAAGCAAAAACAAATATTGATGATTTGTGTAAATATTGTGTCACTAAATGTGAATTATATCCATGCAATGATTTGTAAATAATGAAAACTGTTATGATATCGTTTGACAATGGGAATACATTAATTTTGTTGAGAAAAAGTGAATAAGATTATTTCCCTTTGTAAGAAACAAGGAAGTTTCATATTGTTTATAACTTGGGATTGTTGGTGGAAATCCTGCCAGGTCAGTTTTCTGCTTGTTCGAGTAAGTTTTCATCATTTGCCTCCAAAACATGGAAGTGTTGGTTGTGTTTTCTATTAAATAGATGGCTGTTTGTCAAACAAAGATTGAAATACAGAATATTCATAACATTTTCAGCAACAAAATTAGAAAGTTTTTGAGAAAAAAGTTTCAAACTATTAAATTATCAAAGATTGACAAACCCAGGGGGCATGAGAGGAAAAAATGTTCCAATGAAACACCCCCAGACCCAGTGGTGGGTTTCAAATATTTTAGCATCTGGTTTTTTCATTAGCAGCATGTCATAGTAACCGCGGGATTACAATGCAGAAGTGAAACATAGGCCTACACATGCACTTGTTAACAACCGGTTCGCTTGGGTCGTTAAATACCAAGAACCAGTTCCCACGAACCAGATGAATCCCACCAATGCCCAGACCAAAATTACCTCAGGGGCCACAGAGCCATGAAAATCCCTTTAAACAACTACATTACTATTCTTGCAAAGAAACAGGGGTGAATGTGGTGTCAGGTATGTTATCTGTTTGTGTATAAGCTGCAGACAGATGGCCACTGTTTCGACCTAAAAGGTCTCATCAGTGCAGCTGGTGTGACTATTAGACGAACTTTGCAGACCAAACGGCCAAGCAAAGACTTCCACAAGACAGACCAAACGGCCAAGAATGTTATCTGTTGTTCACCTAAAAATTGTCACTAAAATTTTAGCAAGTAAAATTTAGCGAGGTAATTTTAAACCTAGGGTTGGGCTCATTCTGCCACAAGTGTTAAGCACAAGTACTGTATACATGGGTCATTGGGCAATAAGCTACACTATATAATTAACAAACTACAAATAATTACCTTCTAACCTGGGAATTACAAAATGAACCAGTTTGTGTTTGGATAATAAACATCACAATGCTGTTCACATTCAGTTTGACAACATTTGTATATCAAGCATCCTTGCATGCAAAGAACCTGCAGCAAAAATATAAGTTACAAATGGTTGCTGAATAAGTTATGTTGATTCCAACAGAAAAACTATGCTCTTCAATTTAGAACAAATATGACAACAGCTATGGCTGGCACACAAGGTGATAATTTGATGAAACACCAAATAATTTATGAATTTATGTTTCAATGCCATATATCTGACCCCTGAAAAAAGGCTGCTGTCAAACCTAAGGTTACTCGATCAATTTAATTCCACATTAATAAAAGTACAACATAGTTTATGACTTCACAAAGTACATATAGAATCCGGTACCACTTAACATACTGCGTCACACGATATCGCTTGGTTGCAAGCTTATGAGGTCCCAATTTGTGTTGTCTGATCTCAATGTTAAGGGTATGTCGTCTATATAGAAAAATGTACAGAGTTAATTAGGTTTGAGCTCCACCTCACTAGGAAAAGAGGACTTACTGCAAAGAAGACGGTAATAAACATTACGTTACTGACAAACATATTACAATTTAAAATAGACTTCTTGCATAAAGTTAACGTACTTTCTTCTTCCAACGTTTGTTCTGCCACACAGAAAGACTTTATCAGGGTTTGGTACCAATCTCATTCAGTTTGACAACATTTGTATATCAACCATCCTTGCAAATAATCTGCAGCAAAAACATAAGTTCCAAAAGTTGAATAAAATGGTGGATTCCAACAGAAAAACTATGTACTTAAAAACAAACTATGACAGGGTTATGGCACAAGAGGTGATAATTTACCAATTTATGTTTCTATGCGAAGTCAAATCAAATCATGTTTATTTTGCGAAAAAAAGCAACTACGCAGATGAACAATATACAAGGAAATGAAATGGCATGGGTACCGATAAAACCATAAAGGTTATCGAGTCAAGTGCCCATAGAAGTCATTAACATTATGAGATAATTTGTATAAACTGACCTGCTGTGTTCAAAAGCAGTCCTGAAGGTAACTTGCACATTTAAACCGAAAACGCTTGATCATGTTTGGGACAAAGCCGTCTGCTTTTTTGAAGCAAAAGTTTTATCAAATATGTGCTTTGATTTGGAATATATAACCTCTCTTTCAAAGTTAGTGAAATATCCATTCTTACCCTAATGATTTAACATTGACTGCTCCCGATTTGCATTCTGAGGAAAAATGATGTACTCATCAAGTCAGTGCATTTATTTTCATGTATATTAGCAATTTGAAACATAAAACATTATTTTTTTTGGAATACCAAATAAATCACAAAAAAGTATATAACTGTTTCAACAGGAATCATATATATGTAAGTTGCATATGATATGTATATGCACCATTGATAGAAGAGGCTCTTCTGGAACCCGAGTACTTAGTACCATAAAGTATTGATGCGCTAATAGAATATTTAACACAATAACAGTAAATTAAGTTAATTTATCGTGTAATAATTTGTCAACTACTAACTCTTTACACAAACGCAAACTTTTAAACAAGGGTGCCATCTTATCTGAATAGCTTTGGGGAAACCCCACCTAAATTGTTGGAATTGGCGAAGGGAATGGATTTCTGTCACTGATCTCTATAAACACTGGATTGCGCATCTCACTGTGACGCATGAATGATTTTTGAAGCAAATTGAAAGACGCGGCCGCCATCTTGGAAGGTCCAACTTCCCGTGCAGAAGGCATTGGAGAGGGTGATTTTAGGATTAGAAAAAGTAGTATAGCGGTAATTTACGGATTATCCCTAATTTCTACCGTAGAGGAGTATGTAAGCATTGTTCAAAAATATGGATTTCTAAAGTTGCTGTGCAGTTGGCTGCGGAAAAAGAAAACAGAAACAATCGTGGGGTAAGCACACATCACAATCAGCATTGGAAAGGTAGTCGAAAATATTTTAAAGTGGTTAAAATTGTACCATACATACTTTAAAAAGCTAGTTGGAAGTAAAATGATCGATTTTATTGTTAAAAACAGATTTCCCTCTAACGAAGTACAAAGAAATATGTTTTTTTTTACAAGACTGGATACATTCATTTATCAAGATGGCTAGAAGGAAAGAATATATTGTTCCTATAGGCTTATTATTTTTTTCCCCAAAAAAATTTAGAAAATAATTGGCTCCAGTCCACAATATCGTTATGCAGTATTCTAAATTTAAAAGGAAATTGGCAGGAAAAGGGCCAGCCTCCGCAATCTTTAACAAATAAGAAATGTCTAGGTGACTGCACAAAGTTCATGGCCTTGTTCTTAGACCACCATGTTTTAATCCAAACCAAACAGAAACAAGTCCTATAAAAACAACAGGTAATATTTACAGTTTTGCTTTAAAAAAACTAACTTGATGTATTTTTTTGGGTTAGGTTTTTATGTTTTACTTTAGTGAGCTACCCAAACATAGCCTACACTTAGCCAATATAGAACCTAAAGTTACAGAGAAATTGGTGTAGCCTGCTAAGATCAGAAATTGCTAAAAAAATGTAAAGCAACAATTTTTCACACTAATTTTGGGGATTTTAAGATTTATGATTCTCTTACTTTGCTATTGAATCTTCAGATTAAAAGGGCCTTGCGCTGGCCATGTACATTTTCTGGGAAAACTGCATTCACGGGGCATGTTTGCTGTTGGCATTTTTGTGCAATAAAAAAATGTTTTTTGTTTATATCATAACATTCTGTGGAGATCTATCTGCAGCTCACACAATTCTGTGGGGATATTGTATTTTTTGTGCTTGGTGAACTGGATCATTTTCTTTTTGTATCATTCCTTCTGTAGCTGGTGGTTTTGTGAATAAACAAACAAGTCTGTAGTTGTTTCATTGCTTTCTTTTAATAGCCAGTAAAATATTACAAATTTATATCACAACTTTCAAGACGGGAAAAATCTGTTAGATAATGAAAGAGAATATGTAAAACAATATATAGATAGATACAGTAAGTAGTGACTTGATGTTTAGCATGCTACCTTGCAGATACATGACAATGTATATTCTTTACATACAATGCTGTGGTTATGGATGTCATAGTTTTAAAAGGATTGCTGTTTCTTCGATACTACAAATCATTACCACAATGTTACAAACCTAAGAACATATAAATATACATGCATTTACTGAAGATTGCCAAAAACAGCAGTTTAGTCAGATCTAGAACATGTAAATTGTAAAACACATCATCTTCTCAGAAGAAAAACAGCCATTCTTGTTGGTATTCTTTTGCAATAGAACTAGTCCACAACAAAGTAAAATTCAAATATAATGCGATTACTTATAAATCCTAAATTGTCGTTTGGTACCAGTGCCGGTAGTAGAGGTATTAATTAGGTTTTGAAAAGGAATTTTTCTCAGTTGTTGTATTTCTGTCGTGGCCTACAGGTGCTTGATCTTGTTTGATCTAACTTCTGTCCTCTACACTTGGACAGGATTCCGGTTGTTCAACAGGAATCGATTCAGTCCAAAATGGTCTCCAAAGTTTATTTTCCTGTAAACGGATGTAATTTCAATTACTATTAGCTATTTCCTTACATACAAACCATAACCTGTTCTTCACGGTCACGACATAATACTGCAGTCCACAGCTTTGCGGATGTAAAATCACATTTGCAAACAATTTTACATGCAACGAGCACTTGACGCATGAACAGCGAAGTCTTGTTTATTTTTCACACCTATCATTTTCATATTAAACAACCACAATGTCATTTACCCTTTCAAATTGACCGCACACTAATACTAACAAACCAGAAAGTTGGACCTTCCAAGATGGCGGCTGCGCCAATCAAATTGCTTCAATTTTGAGCGGAGTTGCGCTATCCAGTGTTCATAGAGATCAGTGATTTCTGTCGACCGAATATTAATCACTAACATCATTAAAAGTTGGCATTATTTCGCTCTTAACTCTTTTCACAACTATGCGGACCAAACTAAGCTTATACCATCAGAAAACTTGTATAATATCTTTCAAACCACACCAAGATTGGTAAACTGGCTTAAGGACTTATACGGCAATTAAACCAAAGAAAATTCTGTTTTCAAGGTCCTCTGTAATAATGCACCTTCCAAACTTTTCGCTTGTTTCCCAAAAACTGTTACTGGGTCTTGTGACTTACATAGGGACCTAATATTCTTCAATAAGAATTATTGCCCCTGGATGAGACAGTACATGGCATGGATTTGTGGAGTCTCCTGGAAGATCTTGTGATTGCTTAGGCAATTTATATTCAGCAACTAACTTTGGTGTTGGATGAGTCTTAGTGATATGCCCAAAACTGGCTTAAATTCGCCCTAGCAACAAGACATGCACATGTGCTCATTCAACCGTAAAATTGACCACCATGCATCACTGACTGCTTTGTGACGTGCTACCTACCATTGTGACAGAGGATTGAACACATGCGTCCAAGTTTTCCACCGGGGAAACTTATTTTAATAGAAATACCAATATGCGTCCTTAAGTGTGGGAGAATGGGTAGATGGTAAACTCAGGTCAATTCCACATAACGGTAGCGAAGAATTTATTTGCATTTCTACACAATACCACGACACTTTGTGTGCAAATATACGACATTACAAACCCACGTGACTCTACACACACGTGCACCGATGACGTCACAATGACGTAATAAAGGATTCGACAATTAGTTTAGTGGAAAAACTCTGCAGACAGATTTCACAGTAGGAAAAGTTGTGTTGATTTGGTAAAGATTTATGTTCAGTGCTTTCAAGTGTGGAGAATTGCAAGAAAAGTCATGAAATGAGGAATTGCACGAAATAAATTGCACTCACCAACAATTACCCTAAAAATTCAAATATTATTCATCTTCTATATTTCTTATAAAAAATAAAACACAATATTTGCCATCCCCCGATAACGTGCAGATAATAAAAACGTTCTACATCTATTGTGACGCTTAAATATGACGTCACGGGGTAAGTTGAAATTATTCTCAAAAAAACGAAAGTAACAAAAAAACGTCAAAATGGACGACCACCGAATTTGTATGAGGTAAGAACGTATTCCCACCAAACACTACCCAGTCTTATTCACACAGATCGACAGAAACCGTGACGTCACAACATGATCACGTGATCGTTTGTCACGTGGTTGGTTGAACACAGATTACACAGTGAGCTATCGATGAAATTACACAAGAACAAGGAAACTATACAAAGGGTTGGGGGAGAAGCAGATTCAACAAAGTTTCCACTGTTTATCTCGAGTTTACAAAACACAAACTCCACGAACATCTTCTTTTACAACAACAAGTTATTTTAAAAACCTGCACGTCAACAACAATAGGTTGGTGAAGTTTAACAAACTGTCTTCACATAAACATATTTCTAACAACACGCAAACCGACTTACTACCACAGCACCAATCTATATGCGTCGTGGCAAGATCAACAGCACCATCCAGCGGTAGGTATAATCGTATCAAACCAACCGCATGGTGGGGTTTCATCTGTCCGCGCGTCTCGCAGCAGCAACGCAAGAGAAGAGACAGAGCACAGCGTGACGACTTGAATTTGTGTATCGTCACCTCGTCGGTGTTGCGGTCTGTGACGTAACAATAACACATTCAGCGTTTGAAGAAAACCTTATGACGCAACAAAGGATTCTTACTGTATTCTTCGAGAATAAATATTCCCTTTACTGTGTTGCATTTGCGGATCGTTTTTAACCCGAGGAAAACCTGGGAAAGAAAACACGATTTCTATGCCAGCCCACGTGCTTTTCAAGGTCATTTATCTCAAGGTTAATTGCAACAACTTTCAACAACTAAAAACAAATACGAGCAGATTCCACAAGATTAAAAAAATAAAAAAATGTAGTGACGTCACAACAACATGCAAACATTCATTTGTGAAAAAATAAAATCTTCAGCAAAAAAATATAAACTTCTGTCCACCCATTATCATCACAAACAACAAACAAAAAGACACAACAACAACAACAACAGGAATAATCGAGTCATGCTATACCTTGTTAACTCCCTGAAATACAAAAGGGCCGGGAAATTAAACAATAAAAATCACTCACAATTGAAGCAGTTTATCGCGTAATAATTTTACCACCAAGCTAGAAACAACAACAGGTTTTCAACAGTTTTCGGTTGTAATGTTACAGATTCGGAACACAATTATACAGGTTTGTAGCGTCGTACAACTGCACGCACTGCATCATTTAAATACAATCAGATAATTATGTGAGAACTTTAAGGTGGAAACTCCAGTGAATATTTAGCAAAGCAACACAAACAGCTCGATTCAATACAGAGGCAGCATTGGATAAAATGACCTCAAGTTACCTGACTGTTGATGAACTTTAGATTCACCCCATCCAAAGTGACCTGGAGTAACCCACATTCACCAGTTTTCATGTCTTGGATAGGGAATTCCCCGCCCAATTCCGGTTCTGTTGACAATAATTAATGACGTCACTTTTTGTGATGTGGTTCGTTGGCATAGAAATCATATAAACTTAGTTCGCATCTTTATTGTTTTTGTGCCGGAACATTGAGAGGAAGTGACGTAATTAACAGACGACTCGTTTCAAATAGAAGAATAATGAAGGGGAATCACCGTTATGTCTCGCGGCAGCTTTTTCCATGGCTTCTTTGACGCAATGATACAACTCCCGACACTGAGTGAAAATAAGAACAAGGAAATTACACTGGGACACAAATTCGTCACCAAACCACAAGACTGTGTAACATAGAAATCTGTGCGAATGTTAACGGTTACGCATGATCAACCACCTGTTATTATTTGTTATATATTTGAACAGTTGCTAGACAACCTCCAGGGTATCCATGACAACACCACATTATTGCACAGATTTCTATGTTACATAAGCTTATATGTGGATGAAGTTTGGCGAGGACTCTGTGTTCTGATGTATTTTAACAAAACACAAAACACTTGAACTCACTTTCTTGGTGTAAAACTTGTTGAGTTGGGTTTCCTGACCTTTTCGTTGCCACAAGCAGAGAACTTTGGTTTTGGGGCAGAAAGTCATGTTAATCAACTTCTCCTACCACCACCGTTCACAAATCGTCCCAAACCCGCTTCGTAGGATGATCGCATCGTCGCATACCTTTTAACATACAACAAACTGGATGAGGGAAGCGTAAACATTTTGTGAATCTTTTGGTGAAAATTCGTGCAGGAATTCCTCGTTTACCCAAGAAATCCACAAGCGAAACAAAATAAACGTTTTGACGTGAAAAAAATTAGGAGATGACGTCACTATAGAATAAAGTCGACGTCATCAAGTAAATAGTAACCTCCATAAACAAAACGTCTCCTGTTGTGTCGGTTCCAGCGTGGACCACGAATGATTGCTTCCTTATATGGCGACTTCCGATCGCGTTGCCATGGATACCCTGGAGGTTGTCTAGCAACAAATTCACTTCCGCACTGTGGGACAACCCCACATGGGACTTCCCCAACAGACGTCGGACCTGAACATAAGAGTTGGTGAAAAACTTGAAGTTGTTAATTTATTTTTCTACCTTCCGTTTAATGTCGTTGGTTGGGACGTTCATCATCACCATGTATGCGATGAGGTTGTAAAGCATTGTTGACAGAAGTCTGTCCTCGTCGTCCTCCAACCTCTCTCTAATATTTAGTTTTTTGCTTTCAACGAAAATATTTAAGACACAAAATATTCTGAAACTTTAAGCTGGTGTGTTGGTTTGTGTGCGGAACACTCAACACCACAGAGTGGAACATGCCATGCTAGTGCGACACCAGGTGGCCATATTTACTCAGATTGAAGGTGGTTTCCAATGCAGCGCCCTCTAGCTGCATGATGATTGAATGCTTTCCAGTCCCTTGGTGGCAGCAAAGAAAACAAGTAGGGAAACTTATTGGAAAAGTTTAAACAAATCAAATGTGGAATGGGAGATTCAGAAGCAAATTAAAAGTTTTCTAACTGGATTTCAGAGAATAAAGATAATAATAATAATAATTTAAATGCACTTATCCCTCACCAATACAAAGACTGCATTTAAACAAAGTTTTAATATGAGCTTGTGACATCATAAGGATGCTGTGCACCAAAGATCATTGGATGAACTTCTTGTAAGAAGTGATTCAACTTAACTGAACAATTTAATAAAATTGTGTGTTTTTACCACTGTGGAGAATTACACTCAAAACGTATGCTACAGTTTTAAAAGTTGGTATTTTTAACATTTAAAGCAGATTCATGCAGAATTATATTGAGTATCGAATATCGCATACACATAGTTTGCATCAACACTAAGCTGATTGTTTAAGTGCAAGAATCACTTTCATCCACATTCACATACTTCGCATTCAATAGTTCACAGTCTGTTAATTTCTACATGTCATGCACTTATGATTAGTTGGATGTTGTTTGCAAGCAGTTGCACAGATTCACAACTTACCATGTATTTAATCTATCAAAATTAGCTGGTTATCTATTATTGCAAGCTGGAGTATTAAATAAGATTTCCAGGTAGTGATTATGATGAAAGGTTGATTGATAACCTGTGGCTTGTGTTGCCAGGCAACCGATTAGTTTACAAACCCACATCGAGGCATACATCGGTAAAGTCACAAACAAATACATTGAACACATAATGCTACTTGCACTTAATACACAAACATTTCAATTCTAAACTTGTATTTTAAGCAACTTTTTCCTATTCATTGGAAACATTTCATGTGGAAAATATTGTTGTCAACTTGAAAGGTTGTGATTATTTCACAATATTTAGTTTTTTGCTTTCAACGAAAATATTTAAGACACAAAATATTCTGAAACTTTAAGCTGGTGTGTTGGTTTGTGTGCGGAACACTCAACACCACAGAGTGGAACATGCCATGCTAGTGCGACACCAGGTGGCCATATTTACTCAGATTGAAGGTGGTTTCCAATGCAGCGCCCTCTAGCTGCATGATGATTGAATGCTTTCCAGTCCCTTGGTGGCAGCAAAGAAAACAAGTAGGGAAACTTATTGGAAAAGTTTAAACAAATCAAATGTGGAATGGGAGATTCAGAAGCAAATTAAAAGTTTTCTAACTGGATTTCAGAGAATAAAGATAATAATAATAATAATTTAAATGCACTTATCCCTCACCAATACAAAGACTGCATTTAAACAAAGTTTTAATATGAGCTTGTGACATCATAAGGATGCTGTGCACCAAAGTAATCTATATATTTGTCGGGAAATGCAGACAGTTGCATTGATTGATGGACGAACTCAAATATGGAACGGTTTCTCAATAATTAGTTTTGTGAAAGTTTAAAGTTGTACCGAGCAATCCTTCGAAGAGAAAAACCCTCTCCTCATCCTCACTCATGTCCGAATCGATTTGGATCAACTTTCCGTTACGATATCGCAGGTCACATGACTTGTCATCGTTTAGTTCCGATGTAACACTTGTTTGTTCCTGCAAAGTTTATGATTTCCATAATTTGTTGGAATTTTAGAATAAATTATGAAAAAATCATTTTTATATTTGAAATGTTTCTAATATGTTTGAAACCTTTCTACTAAAAATTATGAAAAGTCAAATCCATCAGCAAACCTAAACAATTTGTGTTACATAAAAATCTTAGATTAAAAAATGTCAATAATTTATCCATACATCTGTGAGTTGGGCTGGGACGCTATGAACACTGATGTTGTCACGGGAAGATTCACTTTTTTGTGTTGAGACTGAAATTGAACAAAATATTTGAAGGCAGTTTCACCAAGATCCACAAATTACATCCAGTTAGCACAAGAATTACCACAACATATATTCAATCCCCAACATACAACAAATATGACTGAAGGTTTTACAACAATGGTTTCCAATCTTATTACGGCACCCCCTGGAGAAATTTAAAATATTTTGGTGGCAAACCAATGAACGAGGGCCACGAATGCAACAATCAGCCTTTCTATCTGGTGGGGTTTTATCATAATAAGAATTTGATATAAAATTACATTGCTGGTAAGCACCTAGTGGCAGCATCCACTGAATCAACATCATTCCCGTAAATCAAGGGATTAAAAGATTTGTCTTTTGATTCGTGAGATTTCATCCAAGGGGGAACATTTTCATTGCTTGTTTCGAAATTACGGAGATCGTGGATTGGGGGATTTAAACTCATGCTTGCAAGAGCCTGAAAACCAGAAGGTTTGAACACAAATTTCTGACAAGAGTTACAAGAAAAGAAAATCACCAACTTAATCAACACAAGCTATAGCATAGTGTAATGGTATCACATGATTTTGACTGCAAAGTGCACAATGGTGTTATTCTATTTAACTTTATCCAAACCAGTTTAAAGTTAACTTAAATAAATCTCAACCTGTTTCAGATGAGTTTTAAGTGTGGTCGCTTCCGGTTCGGGCATTTTTGGCAAACTTTCCCCATTTTTCGGTGGAATCATCTGCATTTTAAGCACAAATATCCATTGTTTGTTTAAGTTTTCAACAAATGGAGAATTGTGACTTTATGTTAAAAATTCGGAAACATGTAAAGGATCTTCATTCAAAACTTACCTTATTAGCATCCAGATCAACTTTCCAAACGTCGGATGGAAAATGAAACTTTTTCTTTGCGCCAAAGAATGAACTTGGGACCCCGATGACGTACGGGGTCGGGGCAAGAAGAAGTTGCTCGGAACCTGGCATACACTGGGGTAGAAGGGGAATCACCGGAAACATGTATTGTAGGGGGTAGAGCATGCTGATGAGAGCCATGATGGACATCGAGAGTGCATTGTAATCCCGGGATACCAAGACAACCTGAATATTCAAACTGTTAGTTAGGTGACGTTTGACATGCAACAATCGCACATGTCAAACTTTACTTGGACATTTGCCAACAAAAAAAATCAGAAAAAACAAAACAACTGTTGTTTGTAATGTTTGTTCATATATTCCCTGCTTCATGACCATCACAGGTGTTATAATATGAACCAGGGACACATTTTGTCAACAGCTTTAAACTAGACTTGCCATGGTTATGAATTATGCATAAAACATAAAGGTGAGTGTTTGTGAGTTACCAAAGTTACAGCATTCACCTTGTAGTTTGGAACCTAAGACAGGTTTTTACTTTATATATGGGTGGATTTGATTTATATTTGATAAAGTGTTAATTTAAATTTTGGAAAACTTCATTTCATCCATAATTACACAAAAATTAAATTAATGTCAATAGAAAATCATTACAAGACGATCTCAAAACATTATCTTAACGCAACTTTCTTGTTAATTTGTGACATTCTAAAAGTTCCCCCATCAAGTAAGACGTGGAACCTGACCATGTTAACATTAATAATTGATGACAGAATATTCACTAATAGCAAGTACAAGTGCCTTTCATGAATCGCTTTCCTATAAAAAGTTAATACAAGTTGATCCGATAAGTTGAAACAGTGTACACTGCCCTAAATTCACTGAACATTTGCTTCTATGAAAAGTTAGGCATGACTTTTAAGTAATTGATTCATGTTCCACAATTGTAAACACTCAGAATCGTGCGGTGTTGTCAAATACATTTTAGTTTCATCCAAATATGGATGGTGGTTAGTTGTGGGAAGTTATGTTGGAAATAAACCTTGCCAAGCTGTCGACACCTGTGTTGGCAAACAGTGAAATGACGGCTGTTATGAGAAGGTTTGTTGAACAAACCAAACATTACATGGCAAATACTAGTTAACAAGCAATCCGGATACAATCAACAGTTAAGATTGTGATGTCACAAAAGGAGGCAGTATTAGAACTATTAACTATTGATTATTGTTCATTCTTTGAGATTGACACAAAGCGCCTGTTGGCAAAAAATCAATAAAATTCTGTGTGTGGTGAATGCCATGCATTAGATTGTGCTTCACTGGTCAATAATCATTCCATCGCCTTTTACCAAGAAAACAAATGCAAAATATTTAGAACAAAACGCTTGTGTCAATTCTGTCAGAGTAATACATGAAAAATCAAGCTCCTGGCTTGTTACGAAAATGTGGCTTCAATCAAGCTTGGCTGCGGTGCCACAGTAGCTTATGATCAAGATGAAGATTACCAAGTAAAAGTCTTGGATTAACAATGGGGTGATCTTGCAATGTCATTGGATACATTCCCTTAAATCAAAAAGTTATGTTTTTACAAATAAAGTCGTACCTTATGCTCCAACATGACGGCTGAGATGACCTCCAAGCAGAGATCGATCCTGAGAAGTTCAAGAGGAAGATGAAGAGGAAAATCAAGGAGGGAGAGACGAGTTGGATCGGGAAGAGCGATCACCGATGGCGACTGCATCATAATAAACATTTTAATTTTCAGTTGATTTTCTTATGACACGAATATATTTTGTTAAAAACATCAATTTCAGTGTCTCTATAACTCAACACAACTGGAATATTCTAAACTTAGATCACTCTCTTAAGCCTGCTGCTGTGTAATAACCCAAACCCCTCACACGACTGAATAACAGGAGACTCACACAATAAATTATAAAAACGAGAAGAAATATAAACAAATGTGATGAAATGTAAATAAACAATATCAACTCATAACAGAAAAACTATTTTATTTATGTTAGTTGTACCTTAAGTTCAAGTCACCAATATAGGAAATAATCTGACCACTGTTAAAGATTTATAATTATTAACATTGATTGAAAGGTTTGACAATATTTGAACTCACCAACATGTCGGGTGGGAGAAGTTCAATCAAAACTTTATTCTTGCCAGGAATTGGAACGGGACAAGCGATCAAGCGTGAAATCCAATTTTCTATTTCTCGGACGTCATGAAGAACCACCCCAGATACATTGTTGCTATGGCAACCGCTCAGCACAGACCACACACTAAATTATTGAAATGGTTATGAATCACAACAAGGCCAGCATAATGGGAAATGAATACAACTAAAGTTGACTTTTTGTTGTTTTAACATTAAATCAGCGTACAATTTGATTAACACAATAGATGTGATTGTGAAGGTTGCAACAGATTGTGGCAAACCACATTCTAATCCACTTCCTTACTCACAAATGATCATTATGACAGAACAATACAACAATTGTTAAATGTCAACTCCACCTGTCACTGCGTTTTCCTCTCTTTCCGTTACGAGCGTTCGTTCGTTGATAGCAAGCCTCGATCACTCGTTTCAACGTTAACAAACATCTAAATGAGAAAAACAAACTATTTTCACAACACTTCAAACAATATATCTAACATATACAGCTTTTTATTTGGAATGTGTTACCCAATTTAAAGTAATATTGCAAGCTTGCAATCACAAGTTTTGGTGAAACATTATTTGGAAAGTACATGAGGTCGGTTACCTCAAGAGAAAAGAAATCAATGTTTTTTTAAATGATGCATTAAAATTATTGATCCAGCTCAGTAGAATGGAGTCAAGCTACTCATGTTGGTGTAAAACATGTTGAATTGCCGTGAGTGAACAGAAAGTTACAGACTCTGTATAATGTCATGCTTTTCATGTAAACAGTGCCGTGCACTTAAATGCATTGTATGCAGATTTGAAACAGTTAACTGAAAGCTATGATAAACCAACACCATTGTGATAACTAAAGTTTAGTTCGGACACATAATAAAACAGGTTTGATCGCTTCCACAAGATATAAAGTGTAATTGTATATTCATCATGTGAAAATGGTGATTAAAACCCAAAACAAACTTCTTCTATGATGAAAACAATGCATATTGATGTCAGACAAGAATTTTAGTTAAACACGGGTGGTACCTCCTGAATGTTAATATAAATGGGTGTCGACTGATGATACAGAGTGACGTTAAACTGTGGGTTCTGAAAGCTCGATGTTTCCGCTTGTGAGGACTCGAGTGGACGGAACCTGGGAATAAACTGAGACAACTTAGACAGAAGTTTCTTGCATGTGAACTTGTTACAAAATAACAATGACAACGCTTTTAGTATTTGTGAAAAAAGATGTCTAAAAATGATCTTAAGTTATAATAAGTGTAAAGGATCATTTTGTGCAACCTTCAGGAACAGAATAATGTATTTGAAATAAAAATAATTTGGATTTCCGTCACAGTGAAAATATTACACCAGCTGTTATTGTAATGACCTCTGCTCTTGTCCAAAGAAGAAAGTTTTCCACTTCCTCCTGAAGCATCCGAGTTTGTCTCCACATCACGGATGTTGCTCTCCAAGCTCCCAACAGATCTTGGAGATTGAGGAGTTGCACTCAAACTCTTTCCTCCTGAAAGCTGATCATCATCATCAGCTACATCATCACTCCTGGTAGCAAAAGTAACACTTTGCATTCACACACAACGATAACAAACCAAATAAAGCAAGTGTTGCTCTGATAAGTCTTAAAACCTTGTCGTTGTGTTTAGAAGTGATACTTGGTTATAACATATATAGATGTCAGTACAACACTTACTAATGGATATTTACATGCATGGAAATTATTGATCCAGGTTAATTACATGGAGCCTATTTACTTAAATGTGAGACATGACGACCAGATACTGAATGTGATATTTGCACAAAAGTTCACAATCCTATGGTTACAATGTACTTTAGCATGTGTATAGGATTAAGGTTTGTTGTGTTTTTTCATAATGCACAAACCTTTCCTTTTTTATCAAATTAGTTTTTTCAGGCAGTTCTCTTAATCAATAATTTAAAGCTTGCATGGTTTTTAATGGATGAAGATGGTTCATGGTGAATTGGTTTCAATATGACAAGTTTAGAAATGGGAAACATTTGATAACTTGCTCTTACTTCAAAACTTGTTTTCTTCTGGATTTACTTTTCAGCTTTTCTAAATCTCTTTTCTCAAAAGGACGATAAAAGTTGACACAGACCCCATATCGAACATGGCCGCTGTCTTTCTCAGTCAGTGTGAAAACAAACGACGATGTGTCTTCATGGAGAATCTGATTAGGTCAGTGGAAATGCAAGATGTTAAAATTGTTACTCTTTGTTTTAAAATGAAACAGATTTCACTGCAACGATAATCATAATAAATATAAGTAAATTTGCATATTTACCTTCTGCATACATTAACACAACCTTCAGGTTGACAGAAGTAACAGACATCATCAGAAAAAGTAAAATCAGAATAATCTTTCTCTGGATATCTGGAACACAAGTTGTAAAACAGCTTGACCTTTTCAAACAGAATTGTAATTGATTGTACAAGCATAAGTGTCTACATGATCTAGTAACAGGACAGTGTCAGAAAAATACCTAATATGAATTACAAGTTTGTAAATACAAGCAATTCAATATATTCAGAATAAAACTTTCCAAATTTGTTTCTTCCCGGGTCACATGCTTTTTTTCCCGCTTCATTGACTTCGATTATAATTTCTATATTTTCGTTATTTCAAGGACAAGTTCGGTATAAAGTGACCATTTTTGCCAAACTAGTTTATGATCTTAAATAAATTTGAAACCTTGAAAAATGTATCTCCTGTCGTAGTAATCTTGGTAGCTTTGTATTGAAAAAGAAAGAATTGTAAACCGTGTTCTACAGTAATGCCTAACTCCGTCTGCATCCTTTGTTCCGTTTCCAGTTGTTTTGGGAATTTGGTCTGGAAATACGCGTGCTACACTTTATACAGCGAAAAACTTAACAATACCACACACAAAAATCCTCGGACGTTCGCTTGTCCTTGAGGTGGAATGCAAACGGAGGAAATTCGATATACCTCCTAACGACGGAAGCTCGAGAACGATTGAGTTCCACAAGAGAGTTTTCGTAACGTACGTGTAGACTGCTTTGGTGTTATAAGTCTGAAAGTTACAGTTGCATATTTGTAAACAGATTACTCGGCTCACACAATCATGGAAATTCATTCAGATGTAAGTATTGCTTAGAAATATAGAAATCCTTGTATGTGTTACCTAACTCTTACAATACTTGTGGTTAACGTCTAAGCAAAGTTCTAGCGAATTTATAACTTAGGCTACCTAATACGTAATAATATGAATTGTTAAACATTATCTGCTAATTTCAACAGATACCTATGTTGACTTAACTTAATAAGCAGATCCGTGATTAGTTTTTCCAGCGCATACCCAGCTAATTCATGAAAACATATAACTGTGCATATTGGATTGCTTGACTAACGTTTGTAGTTATTTTCACATTCAAATACGGTAATTCGAACGTGCAATGCTATACGCATATACTTTATAATAGAGCAAAAATTCTGTCGCTTGTTTTGTAACAAACTGTGCTGGTTTGAATTAAGATTGCTAAAGACTTATTTCAACACTAGCAATATAAGACAGAGGTCAAATCAATGAGACAGAACGCAGTGAAATCAGATGCTTCGTATAAAGTTGCCGCTGCCGACGCAAGGCTTTTGTGCACCCTGTGGAAAAATACAATTGTTTCCCACTTTTTCTCTTGTGTTGATAATTTCGTGTGATCCAATCGTATCTGGAATCGCCATTGTTGACGTCACTGAATGAAAGCGAATATATTCGAATGTGTTTGTCGTTTGGTGAATTGAGACGCCGTATTGTTGTTTGTCGCGTTTCGCTAAACTGTCTCTGGTTTCTTAATCGCCATTTTGAGCGCATCCAAGATAATAATTATTAAGTACTTGCATTCTCCCCTACCGAGTTTGTCAGCCTTGAACAATAAACGTTGTGGGTGAAGAAAGGGTGAAAAAGAGAACGAACGACACGAGAAGTTTCTGGAAAGATAGACTGAGGAACAACGCACAAAAAAGCACACGGAAAATACACGATGACGTTTTGCATATTTGGTGGTTTAAACTTTTTTGTAAAGTTGTTTATACTTTGTGCGCATTTAAAAACCCAATCTGACGCATGCAAGAAATACACAAACATAAAAAATGCGACAGTCATTTTTCATGGTAAAAAGTAGCAATATCGTGAACACCACTTGGCTACAACGTTTGTTTTGTTTGGCTGTGACGTGTTTATGGGCGTCGTATAGTTCGACAGTCTCTGCGGTAGCTACTAGAGCTACTGGAGCTGAGAGGTGCTGTAGCGGGCGCGAAACTGCACATATCATTGTCGCAGTGTCACCGTATTGAAACCAAGTAACAAAGAAAGTATTTTTAGTACTCGATGTTGTAGGATGTAGAATAGGATTTGAACTAAGACGAATAAATTAAACTTTGACTTAAAATTACACCCAAGCAAGGGTTATGACCGAATCCTCCTCTACACAATGCAATCAGAATTAGTTGTCTCATAACTGTTTTTGCCCAACCCAACTATTTTGATGACTTATTTTACATCTTAATTGAATGATGGGAATCAGATTCAGATAAAATTATTGCAGAATAATTATGGGAGTAGTTTGTGTTACACAGGACAGAATATTCGAGCGTTAATTTGAAATATAATTTGTGTTGATGTTGTATTTATTTCTGTGCAGAATCCGAAGCTTCAGTCGGACGAGTTTGGCGAACATGAACAAGTGGATGGATCAGAAAGCAATGGTAAAGTTTGGATATCACTGTGTGTTGTGTCTGTAAAACTCTACACTTGTGTTTGCCAACCTGTGGTCCGTATGTGTTCCAAATGTATGAAGAATTAAGTAGGGAAACATGCGTGTTGCCACAATCCCCTAGGTTACTTTGTAACACTTAACTAGGTGGTACGCGTCGAAATTGTTCACCTCCAAGTGGTACGCAACCATATAAAGGTTGAGAATCACTGCACTACACAGTGGACCATCATCCAATATTTGTATTTTATTTAACTTTCGCCACTTCATCTTACATTTTCCGAAAATTTTTAAAACCGGATTAAATTTTAGAAGTGACAGCAAGAAATGGAGAGAGTGAAATTCCATCAGTTGTTGACGCATCGCCCGAAACAACCACTGTTGTTAAGGTACAACAGCAAGGAAATGTTGGGCAAAGTTCACCACAGGAAACAGGTAAAATAATATAACTGAACCTCAAGTAGTTTGTCCATGCAAATATGTTGGGTGTAGTTGATCATTGTAGAGCATGTGGTGACGTACGGCACAACAGCAATGAAATAACAAACCTATGGTTGAACACTCAAGCACTGTAGTTTAATACAAGCTGAGCAGACACTAAATTGTTTTCAGGTTAGTTTACTATTAACTCCATCTCTAAAATAGTTTTTTTACTGCTGTTGTACTTTTTGTCGACATGCCCGTGTGTACAACCTCAGTCTGTGGTGTCACAAATGACGTCATTGATTGTGTGTTTGTACAGCTTGTCCCGACTTTTATGGTGATGTATTTTGGTGGTTTCCCCACTTTAGGAGCATACTTTAAACACTTATACTCTAGGGTTTTTCCACTTATACCCAAAATGTGTTCACATTAACTGTGCAGCAACCTAAGGTTTGCAGAACGAAACACTGCCGTTTATTTGACTCCTAACACTATTAAGAACATCTGTCAAAGAAAACCTTTGCGACTTTTAATCCAAACATGAAACGTTAAACAAACATACTTTGATTCAAAACAAACAACATAAAACGCAGCGTCCAGAGCGTGGTTCTATCGCTTCCCCAGTGTTCTCCCCTATACTAGCTTAAGGCTGTGTGGCGGTATTTATAACATTATCGAAAATGAGAAAAATGCGATATAGACGAATTATTAAGGAACGACGATGAAAAATTAAAACCGATTAACACATCTATGCGAGATTAACCCATCTGGCGAATGGAAACGAAGCGATTGACCCAAATAAAATCACAGACGCGTAGACGACTAATTGAATTGCACAATTAAACACTTAAAATGACGTTTAAATAAAACAGTTTCTCTGCAACTGTGAACTTGGTTAATTCGTGTGGTAACTTGCTTCATGCTTCACTGCCCATCTGAAATATGTTTGCAGACCATGGTTGAAGGCATCATGTGGCTTCTGGTTGGGTTGTCCCTGGCTAAAAACATACATCGCTCTATTAACGCCACTGATTGAAACATCCACTTTTGCCACAAAATGTTTAAGTAAATGAAATATCAAGAAGTTTGGCATAACTGAGTCTGGGATTATTTTAATCTACGCGTCCAACAAATTGCTCCATTATTTTGTTAAATTATCTGAGATAGAACAATGATAGCATGTTGTAATTTAAACTAACGCCCACGTAAGTTTAGAGAAAGCAGTGGTTTCTGCACACCAAGTGTAAGTTCAGTAAAAACATATAAATATGACAATCAGGTAAGACTTGCTTTTTTCTCGTCTTTCTCTCTCTAACATGTTTGGCTGAAACTTACATGTGTTTAACTCATTTTCTTGAAAGTAAACCAACACAAATAAATGTTTAGTAGTTTGCACGTCATAGACAAAGGTTTATTTTTGCAACAAGAAACTTTTTGGTGTCCTACGCCAAATACGTTCCCACCAAACCATACCCGACTTGTCTGCGTAAATCTAAGAGAAAGAGAGAGAGACGAGAAAAAGGCGAGTCTTACCTGACTTGTTTACGTTTTCCAACTTTTCCTCAAAGTATTTATTCCCAGCATATGTTGGTGTTGCAACAAGTCCATGGTTTCATTGACAACAATTGTGTTTTAAAGAAACAAGTGGGAGAGATCGATCCTCAGCACTTGATGATGTCACCGACGACCAACTGAGTTCTGAATCTACATCGGGACAAACTGATCATCTCCAACACACAGGTTAGGAAACATTCAGATAATCTTGTGATTTTCACCATCCTTGTGGTTTTAGAAATTTTTTCAAATTATCAAGGTATTACAGAATGCCACAATAAGACACACAGATAATAATTATTCAATTTAGTTGTAATGGAGGAATGAGTGAATACAATAATGAGAGCTGCAGACCGGTTTACACACTGTTTCTACCGATTATTTGCAGAAACTATTCTTGGTCAAGTGTAATAATGGTCCTGCCGACTGTTCCGCTTGCTTGCCAATAACCGTTGCTTGGTCTTGTGATTTATGTTGGCTACAGTGGAGGGGGCATAAGAAGTCCTGGGGGATATTTAGGCAATTATTCAGTAATTCCTCGGTCCAAAACTTATTTTCATAGAAATACAAATATGTAGCCTGTGACATTGGTTTAAACATTTGTGTAGATGCCAAAAAATCCAAGCCCAGTTTTTTGAGAAAGATTTTCCCTCGGTTTGGAAAGAAAGACTCCCCCAACCAACCAGGTATCATTACAAATGACCACTCTACACTGGATGGTAATTCTAATTTATTATTGGCTGATGGCAATGCAATTTTTAAGTAGGTAATTGGCAATAGATTCATTTAAGAATTTACATATACACTTTGTGGCCTTCGGATCATCATGCTTGCAGTCTTTACTGCAGTTTAAACTTGAAACAGACTTGTACCAAAAAATATTGGTCTTTAAACATTTATTCCAATAATCTTTCTTTACAAGGCGCTGATGGAGGTCAAAGGTCATCTGGTGTTAAAGTACAACAACAGTCCCGTGCTACAGAGAATTGTCAACAAGAACAAGGTTCATAACAGTAGCAAAAGAGGAATAATAACAATTAAGCTGCAGACAGTAGTCCATTAGAGCTGTTTTGACCTGTATGGATTGAAAAGTACCACAAAGTGGAAAATTCTCTGCTAGTTTAAAAGCTAGTTTTCTGTTACAGTCATTAGTTGCAGTGATGGGACCTAACATGTGAAGCAGTTTGCACTACTGTCTGCATCTCATGGTACAATGTATTGTTATGTGTCAGTCAAGCTGGTCAATTTATCCTAACGCTTTTAAACATATTATGACTCATCACAAGTCAGACAAAACTTCATGAAAAATAGTTTAAATTTACTTAATCTTTCATAATTTGCATACCTTTTTTTTTGTATTTATAGAAAGTAACGTAATCTTTGCTGTCATATTGAAATAAGAACAATAACAACCTCCCACATGTGAGCTGTAGAGAATGAAACCATTTTCACCATAGACCAGGGAACAAACTACGGTTTACGGGTTTAAATTAAATTATTTACAAAACTAAACTTTGAGATAATTGATCTGTAACTTTGGCAATTGTGCAGACTCAACTAGATCCAAGCCCAGCTTTTTGAGAAAGATTTTCCCTCGGTTTGGAAAGAAAGACTCCCCCAACCACCCAGGAAACATTAAGAATGACCACTCTACACTGGATGGTAATTCTAATTTATTATTGACTGATGACCAAGCCATTATAACATTTATGTTTATGGCAATCAAATCTATAAAATTCAGTTTCCAAGGTCTATTGCAATATTGCATGTTGTGGAGGGGGCATGAACGGTCCTGGAGCGCTGCTTATGTATCTATGGTATATTAGTGAAAACAGTAGGTCTGCAAAAGAAAACAGCAATCTACCAATTTTTACCAACCTAAGTTGACGTTAGTAGTATATAGGTGACAGAGGAGAGATTCTCATAGACTTCTTTCCTTTCTCTGAGATTCACTTTCCCATTAGGAGACAGGAAAGAGTACTCTCTCAGTTTCTTACGTATGCATTGTTAAGGGCGAAATATCTTAGGGAGACACTCACAGGTACTCTCTGTTTCCGGTCTTGATTGGGAGCACAAGAATTTGTTGATCTGTTGAACGGCATAAACAGGGGTTGATTTAATATATTTGGTTTGGTGTTGTAACTATGACATAACTTCATATGATGAAAGTTGTCCTATTATAGGTAAAATAATTTCTTGTTGCAGCAATTCGAGGTACTGAAGAGCTTGTAACCACCTCCCATGACGTCACTCACCTCCGGCCATCTAGTGGTGAAACAAACGAGCAGATTGTGCAGAGAACGGTTCACCAAACAGGTAACCAGGGATTTATATTATAAAATCTATGAAATTCAGTTTCCAAGGTCAACTGCAATATTGCATGTTGTGGAGGGGGCATGAACGGTCCTGGAGCGCTGCTTATGTATCTTTGGTATATTAGTGAAAACAGTAGGTCTGCAAAAGAAAACAGCAATCTACCAAATTTTACCAACCTAAGTTGACGTTAGTAGTATATAGGTGACAGAGGAGAGAATCCCAGAGACTTCCTTCCTGTCTCTGAGATTCTCTTTCCCATTAGGAGACAGGAAAGAGTACTCTCTCAGTTTCTTACGTATGCATTGTAAATGGCGAAATGTCTAAGGGTGGCACTCACAGGTACTCTCTGTTTCCGGTGTTGATTGGGAGCACGTTGCACGCGACCTTTGTAATGAAATTAATCACGACGCCGTTTAGACGTCGTCCAAATCATACAGGAATAAATTCAACCGCCATTAAAACGATTCAGCTTTGCAATGGCCGAAATCAAACAAGCTTAGGCACACCGAGACGAAAACGGCTAACAACTCGATGAACAAGGGTCAGACCGGGGTCATGACTAATAATAGTGTCTCTCTCTCTGCGCTCTCGTTCCGGTTCAGGGAGAATTGCGACGCACTCCCAATCAAGACCGGAAAACAGAGAGTACCTGTGAGTGTCTCCCTCAGATATTTCGCCCTATACAATGCATACGTAAGAAACTGAGAGAGTACTCTTTCCTGTCTCCCAATCGGAAAGTGAATCTCAGAGACAGGAAGGAAGTCTCAGGCATTCTCTCCTCTGTCACTTATATACTACTAACGTTAAATTCAACGAAAACCCCACTTTTTATACTGACAGCATGTTGTAAATTAACATAACGCACTCCTAAGCTCAGTGAAAGCAGTGGTTGCTGCATGTCAAGGTCATTTTACAGGGGGTGTGTGCGTTTCTCACGACCATGAACTTTCCAAAACTGTCTGCAATTATTTTTTCGTGCGTCATCAGACGGTGTATGTGATTAGGCGAAATATATATCGAAGACGTTTCAATTAACCAAACACTTTACACATGAAAGTAGTTCAACCTCATACACAAGTTTTGCCATCTCAAAGTCATCAACAAGCGTAGATTAAATATTTAAAAACTGGTGTAATAACAGTGGATTCAGGAGTAATGTAAGACTGTCATTAAAAATTAACATTTCGTACAAATTGTCACCGATATCTACAACACATGAACCCAAAATTAAAAATATTATTTGTAGTGACGTAGTACTATAGTGACGTAGTATTGTAGTGACGTAGTACTGTATCAGAGTATTCAGAAATAATCAGAATTTTTTTCTCTTTTCATAATTTCAAATGTTTTAATTTCAGATGAAAACATCAAAATTTATGTGGATTTGTTGAAAAAGCAAAAATATTCCGAAGCAAGTAAAACAAAGAAACAACTTTCAAGGTCACTTGAAGGTCTTGGGACAACTGCAGAAGATTTGAAAACAACTGGAGATAAAAAGAGAGAAGAGGGAAAATGTTTGGAATCGATTTTATTGTACGAACTTGGAGGTGAATTTTATTCAAGGCATCACGATGACGTGAGAGGGGTGGAAGGTGTGAAAGATTGTGTTTGGGGTTTGAGTCTGACATGCAAAGATTTGATGAAAACATCGGATTTTGTTCAAAAACTGAAAAACAAACGAATAATTCGTGATCGCGTGATCCCACTGATGGAAACGATGAGACTCAAAATACAAAATATTAAAAACGTGGAAGAAGGAATAAAATCTCTAAATGAAGCGTGGTGTTTGCTTGGGATTGAAGTGAGTCAAGATTCAATCGGAGATGATTCGTCGAGTGAATCAACAATTAAACTTGGACTTGAAATGATGAAGAAACAGTTTGGTGAAAACTCAGCAAACCATCGAGTGTTCGGAGTTTTGTTAAACAACCTTGGTGTTGTTTGCGCGGAAACAAATCGACTGAATGAAAGCATGGATTTGTTTAAAAAAGCAATCCGATCTTCCAGAATGGCAACAGACATAACTGAAGAGAGAAGAAAGGAGAGGATTGAAGGAAGTGAAAACAATTTACGACGAATTCAACCAATGTTGAGTTAGTGCAAATATTGATACATTTTATTGAGAATTACTAAATCGTTAGTTTGTATATTCACTCAATAATTTCTTTTTTAGTCCATGAATGCTTTATGTTAAGAATGTGGGGTTTGGAACTTTTAAACATGCTTTGAGACAAGGATTTGTCAAATACATAAAGTTTTGTTGCCAAGTCCAACATTGTCCTCCACAGTAATTTTCATGCCCGATAATTTGCCACAAGAATTTGTTGATCTGTTGAACGGCATAAACAGGGGTTGATTTAATATATTTGGTATATGGTGTAGTAACTATGACATAACTTCATATGATGAAAGTTGTCCTATTATAGGTAAAATAATTTCTTGTTGCAGCAATTCGAGGTACTGAAGAGCTTGCAACCACCTCACATGACCTCACTCACCTTCGGCCATCTAGTGGTAAAACAAACGAGCAGATCGTGCAGAGAACGGTTCACCAAACAGGTAACCAGAGATTTCTATCATAAAGTAAAATGTTGTAATACTGACTCCGTGCATTTAAATTTGGCTCATCACCTCAAGCTTGCCTTAAATCAGTGACAGCCACTCTAACCACTAGTGGTAAGTCTTCCACGTTATACAAGGTAGAACTGGGTTTGGAATCGCTTTCATAAACAAATCAAAATGAGTGGCGTCGTTAAAAATGTATAGGGACAACCTCAAGGCTGCAACAAAATGTCCAAATATGTAAATAAAGTAAGTCATGCTTTGTCCCAAGTCCATCCCATGTATTATAATTACTATTGACTAAAACAAGGGTTGGGATCGTATAAGCCAGGGGAGAAGAACATCCTCACTAGGCTCAATTCCCGCGCTGCCGAAATAATTCCGTAACAACTTTGCGAGCACGCCTGGACCCTGTCACCACACCCGCTGCTTTCGCTATAGCAACACTCAGGTGTAGTGTCTTTTTATAAATGTGTCTTTTAACAATGAGTTTTGACTTTTAATGCAACCGCCGCCACTGAAGCCTGGTGATGATCTTGTTGAGTATTTCAATACTTTTGATTCGTACTGCGAAAGTATCGAAGCGACGGACCAGGTTAAACAGCATTTGTTCCTGGCAGCCATAACAACGTTATGAAATGGGCAATAGAGGATTGTGAAGGCAACCTCTATGCAATCGAATACAAAGAACGAAACTTGCCTTGCGCCATGAGACCAGTGCTGGACGATCAGGGAGGCAACGCGAAGCACTCACAAGATACGTGCAATTGCCCTGGGAAACAGGACGCTTATTCGTTTACGTCCGCATAGTAATATGGCGTACTGCAGTAATTCGAAGGCTGTCCTGAATAACGAACTTCTATATAACACTACTACGGGGGCTACAGGGCCTGTGTTTGGCGGATACCATCCCGGCATTAATCAGGTACGAGCAAAGCTTGGTTGCAGTCGCTCAAGTCGACTTGGACTTGGTGCTCAGCCCAGAGGTCACGTTGCAATCAAAGGAACCTGGAATGGGACCGGTATTAAATAAGGTGGGAAAAATTGAGATGCAACCAAACAAAATGTCTAAGAACTGACAACCTGAGGCCGGAATCAAAGAACTGAAACACGCAAATCTGTCGCTGTTCCGCCCAGACCATACATCTGAGCGTAAAAGCCGCAACTGCTGTGGTCGTGTTGGGCTGTCCTTGGTAAATATGCTATTAACCATCGGCCGAAAGGACAAAGAGAGCGTGTGGTTTTGTTTCCAGATGTGCAGATGTCGGGACAGTTGACGGAACACCGACGAAAGTTTGAACCACATGTAACACATCACCAACCAGCAGCAACAGAGCCCGTTGTCCCGAGCTTCCTTCCACGTTTTGTGACGTTCACAATCGGCAAAGAATTGGTGTTTCTATGCTTCACGTTGTATCACCGCAAATATGTACAGAGGTTTGCGCATATCGCTACCCCTCTTCACCGACTTACGGAAAGGGAAGGAGTTTCGTATGGGATAAATGTTACCAGAAATATTTTAGTGATCTCAAGAACGTTTACCTGCGGCGCCCATTTTGCAATACCCAGATTTCGCACGGCCGTTTGTAGTCGATACAGACACGTCCGATACCGCTGTTGGATGTGTTTTGTCACAGAACGTGGACGGTAAGGAGAGCGTAATTGTCTATGTGAGTAGATCCCCAAGCCGTGCCGAAAGAAACCATTCCACGACGCGAAAAGAGTTGTTTTCTGTCTGCGACCAAACTGTACCGATGTTATGTTCTAGGTAGAAAGTTTTTGCTGTGAACCCAGATCTTTCTTCTCTTCTACGTTGGTTGCGGCAGTCGAAGGAACTTTACTGACAACACGGGTGGAATATCTTTCCGCGTTTGACTTTGACCTTGAACACAGGCCGAGAGTAAAACATCGAAATGCTGAAGCACTGTCACGTGTTCACGACAGTGACGTTGACCCAAACTTCTCATACAAGTTGACGACAGAAGCGGTCGAGATGCAGGTGGTGGAGTTTAACACATTATTTTGCTACAGCCTAGAAGACATTGCGGCAGATCAAGAAAAGTACGATGATTTCTCCGTTGTGATGGATTGGTTAAAAAAGGTGTGCGCTCCAAATTCAAAACCATACGACGTCACCCTTCAATTCGATATTTGGTGGTCGCTCTTCCCTCGCATGAGGAAAAAGGGAAAAGTTTTGTGCGTGGAAACTGATTCTGGGGTAGAGATCGTACTTAAAGTAGTTCTCCCACCAAGTTAAGACAAGGGGTTATGGATGCACTACACGATGACGTGCTCGGAAGTTGGCATCTCGAAAACCCGCTCGGAAGTCACCAAAAGGTTCTACTGGTACAGGTGGCGCGAAGATGTAGAAAAGTTTTGTCGGGGATGCAGCGATTGTCAATCAATAATAAAAACCCGCACAAAGTCCACAGACACCATTGGTTCACTCGACGGAAAGTAGCGAGTGGAGGTCGATGTGGATGGTCTTCTACCACTCACGCGACCGGGGTACGAATTTCCAAAGTAATTTGTTTTCCGAGTTATTGAGATTATTGGGATCAAAGAACACCCGAACCACCGTATGTCGACCCGCGTGCAACGGCGGAAATACGCAACAATATAACCATTATAACTATGCTACGTAAATATGTGAAACGAGACGAACACAAATGGGACGAAGCACTACCTGCGGTGGTTGCGGCTTATGACGCAAACGCCCATGAATGTACCGGCTTCCCATCCCACACGCTTTTGACGGGGCGACCACTACGACTGCCCGTAGATTTGGTCGGGGAAACGTCGCGAAGGAGAATGAGATATCTGAAGCTGAAATCCATCGTTTACGCGATTGTTTGGAGCTGACGGAGAAAGTTGTGCGAGAAAGTCTCCGACTCCACCGCCAGCGGATGAGAAGTCGATCGGAGACAACATTGGACGCCACATTCAGTCGGTGATCGCGATTTAATCCAGCGGTCCCTGTGGGAAAATGCAAAAAGCTGCAACGCGCTTCAGAAGGACCCCACTACGTTGTCGAAGTGTTCGGCCCCTTCAACCCTATCATCGAGGACGCGGATGAAACAAGCAAACGTTTCACTTGAATAGGATGAAGCCGACAACCGATATCTTCCCGGAAGTGGATGGAAAGTGTGCGATCTGATCAGGAAGATGAAGTCGGGAGGGTCGGCCTACCTGCATGTGGTCGCGTTTATGTTCGAAAAAGGAAAAGCTTGGATACCGAGCAAGCGTCCCGCCAATTTGACGACCCTTTGTATATTAACCTACCAAGCTGGCCGGTGTGGGAACGCAGCAAAACAAAGTTTTGTCCATCGCCAGAAACATAATCCCAGCGGAGTGGGACAGTCTTTAGGTTGGAGGGAATGTTGTGAAAAACGACCCACCACACTAATACTTCTCTTCATTCTTACTTTTGTTTTGTGAATTGTTTATTTGAACTTTATTGTAAATGCACACAACGCACCGCACTATTCCTTGTTATGTCGGTTTTCTTCACTTGCGTTTCATCCGATTTCCCTTCGGTTGATGATTATTTTTGCACTGTACAGTGGATGTTTGCCACGTAACGCCCTAGTGATTACGTTCCGCTCGCTGATTGGTTAATTGGCTTGTGACATGAGGCGAGTAAAAAGTGGATGACTTGCTAGTCTTGGGCATTGTGTTGAATATAGCGATTTGTTGGTGTTTGCAATGCGATTTAATTGTAGTAAGTCGCCCATTTATTCAAACCAGTATGAGGTATTTAGGTTTTGGTGGTGAACAGTCATTCCAGGGTCCGGGCCATTTACGAATTAGGGACCGCAGCGTTGGGGTAAAGATCTTATTTGAGGTTCTAGGGTTGTGTTTGGGGGTCGCCGCTCAAATCCTCACTAGGCTCAATTCCCGCCCTGCCGAAATAATTCCATAACAATTACATAAAATACAAACCATTGATATCGTAGTGCTCTGCTGAGGTTTTTCTAGAATAACCTCCCATTTGAAACGTTCTTACCTTGTAATGCTACAGATTATGCTGCATCGTTTTGTTGATAAAAATACACATACGTTAGCAACATGAAGCGAATACTTTAACCTTCAGTGTTTATTGATGCAGGTTATTTAGTAAACGTACACAAGTGATGTATCTATGGTATATTAGTGTGAAAAATATGGCTGCAAACGAAAACGGTAATCTTCTTCCAGTTAGTATCAACATAAGATTGAAGTTAAATTTAACGAAAATCTCAAAATTAAAATATATATTTTTACAGCTCTCTAGCGCCACTAATGTTTTCCGCCATAACGATGACCTTTGACATGAACGCCAGGAAACAAAGTTGCAAAAAATATTTTCATGTTAGGAATTAAATTGTTTCGCGTAGTTTAGTTAAATTGTTTCCTGTTTCAGATGAAAACATCGACCTAAATTCCCTGATAAAAAAATACGCGGATTTGTTGGAAAAGCAAAAATATCCTGAAGCAAATGAAACAAGAAACCAACTTTCAAGGTCACTTGAAGGTCTTGGGGCAACTGCAGAAGATTTGAAAACAACTGGAGATGAAAAGAGAGAAGAGGAAAAATGTTTGGAATCGATTTTATTGTACGAACTTGGAGCTGAATTTTATTCAAGGCATCACGATGACGTGAGAGGGGTGGAAGGTTTGAAGGATTGTTTTTGGGGTTTGAGTGAGACATGCGAAGATTTGATGAAAACATCGGATTTGAATCAAAAACTTGAAAACAAACGAATAATTCGTGATCATGTGATCCCACTGATGGAAACGATGAGACTCAAAATACAAAATATTAAAAACTTGGAAGACGGAATAAAATGTCTAAATGAAGTGTGGAGTTTGCACAGGATTGAATTGAGTCAACATTCAATCGGAGATTATTCGTCGAGGGAATCAACAATTAAACTTGGACTTGAAATGATGAGGCAACAGTTTGGTGAAAACTCAGCAAAGCATCGAGTGTTCGGACGTTTATTACACAACCTTGGTGTTGTTTGCAAGGAAACAAATCGACTGAATGAAAGCGTGGATTTTTATCAAAAAGCAATCCAAGCTTCCAGAATGGCAACAGACATAACTGAAGAGGAAAGAAAGGAGAAGATTGAAAGAAGTGAAAACAATTTAGGACGAGTTACAGAATTGTTACAACAGTAGGCATTGTGACGTCACATAACTTTGTACAGTTTTACTTGAAGTGAAAACAAATATTGGTGATTTGTGTAAATATTGTGTCACTAAATGTGAATTATATCCATGCAATGATTTGTAAATAAATAAAACTGTTATGATATCAATCAGAATTATTCTTCTGGCACTCAAGTTTCTAGTGTTTATTTGAAACCGACGTTTCGTCTGCCATCCGGCGAGACTTCCTCAGGGTTATGTTAGCAATATTGCATCAAGCGCATAAACACAAAAATCGCAAGAAAACACAAGAAAAAGGGAACTGGATAACACGCCCAAATGCGCCCAATGTTAATGAAGTTTACACATATCAGTTATGTACATCAATGGACATTTTATGCTTATGGTTGAACACTTAAACCGTAAACTAAGACCGTGAGCAGGACGCAACACCTGTAACACTCATTATTTTGATCACAGTCGTCTTTGCAATATGATTATGACGTCATATTTCGTTGTGTGGTCAGTTTGCAGTATTTTGAATACGGCTGAAACAGCGTTTTGTCACATAATTATTCAGCTAATTACCAAATTTTTAAATTTCTAAAACATGCCCAAATGCGCCCAAAGCGCAAGGTGCAACAAAAAAGCGCAAACACCCAAGACAACACGCCCATTTGGACGTAAATTAACGCAAGTCTGTCATGTAAATAAGAATGAATTAATTTTTGAAAACATTTGTTTGTGATGTGATAATGCAATCGAAAGTCGTTTACAACACTCGATAAATTGCTTGAATTAATTAAACACAGTACTGTTCAATCATGCGAAACGATTTTGGTAAAGTTTGACAACGAAAGTTTTGTGCCAAGATACGGAGCCTTTTCCTCCTGTCCATCTCACGACCATTCGATCTGCGTTCAGTAAAAAATCATCCACAGCTTGTCACCACTTAATATTCTAATATAATCTAGTTAGATTCCCGAAAAGTGACTCATTTCTTTAAAGGTGAGCTTCTGTGACCTTGGGAACGTCATACGTAGCGTCTGAAGTGAGGAAAGGATGTAGGTTAAAGTTAACCGCAAAGTAGTACGATGAGGTTCTCTCCTGACTTCCACTCGGCTGCGATGGGAACTGTTTTTCACATTTAACGTCGCCTAGCAATCAGAACACCAGGTTTTAAACTTTCCAATTAACAACTGATCCCAAAAAAGCCAAGAAAAATCTTGCTCGCATGTATTACGTAACAATCTTTAATTATCATCCGTTGATGTTTACACACTGAGGATGTGTGACGTATTTTTAAATTCAAGCAACATTTACTTTGGTTCTTCGCAAACTATATTTGTTCGTCGGCAGTGGGCGCCATAGAGCTATATTTGTTCAAACTTTTCTGGGCGAACAAACGTTGATTTCGTTGCCGCTAAATTCTGTCGCCGTGCCTCGAATCGCTCGGATCAAGTTTACTGAAATACTTGTAATCAATAACTGTAACGGCAGAATTTTCCGCGCCTGGCACCGCGAGGCCTTCACACCAAGGTTGGAAAGTTGTACTCTGTCTCAATTTCGAAAAACGCGTGTATTTTCACCACACACTGCACATGGACGAAAACGAACACGGTTTTCTGTAAAGCATTGATAAACCGTGTTACCCGTTTGCTACAATTAAAAGCAAAAAAATATGCTCACCAAAGTTTTGAGCCAGGAAGACATCAGTAAACCATTTGATGCATCAATTTTCAAATTCGACGCGCGAAAACGACGAATTTACATGGGAAGTCAGCTTAAGTTAGGCTGTCAGGCTGTAAATTCAGACTCTGCACTAAATAAGTCATCAATATTTCTAATCTAAGCATGCAGAGAAAAGTTATTGGCAGTTAGTTTACGCCTTTAAATGCTTGCTACAAATTGGTCCTTGATTATAATGTGAGTTTACTTTGCCAGATATATAATAGATGATTTAACTAGAAAGCCTGCTTCAACCCATATTTTTTTAATTTCTGATTAAACTAAAAGGCTGCATTTTCCTGGAATGTGTTCACAACAACACCATGGTTACAAGTAAAAATTTCATGTTTAGTTGCATTAATTATCTCTGTCCTTCTTCACAGGATCCTTTTCAGAAGCTGATGTGATAGTTACATAACATAAACTTGTGTCATGGCATTCTTGTCATATTTGTTTTATTTTGACGAACAGAAAAGGTTTACATAAGCCTGCTTTTGTATTTTATGGTTGATTGTTGTTCACATAATCCTTTTGTAAATAAGATGCAGTAAAAATGAATAAACAACCAGTTTGCATTAACTTGTTCTATTATAACACATCCAGCAGCAAATGAAATCAGTTAACACAAGTGTGTGGCTGTGCTAAGCCAAATAATAGTTTCAATTACTAAAAATTGTTTTCTTTGTGATGGAAAATGCACATGCCACATCAATAGGGACATGAGTATCATATTTATGAATACATCATTCTTCTTTCAACCAAGTGTCAGCAATCCTGCAATGCATTTGATTCCTTCAGGTCTCCAAAATGCAACTTAGGTCCTCAAAACGAATGTTGCTTTTTTGTATCTTGATGCTTGTACAATTCATTTAACACTTGCGCAATATTGATCAAAATTAATGAACTTAAACTCGGGTAAGCACATCCTTCTAGCCCCAGCAGCATAGAGAATTCTCACGTAGTTGTACTAGAACTAGTTTATTACTTTTAAGGTTTATTGTAAACAGCAAACCCTAAACGCACAACCTCACAAACGAATTACCTAAACCTAACTTCTTCGCGGCACTTGTCGCAACTGGGTTTAAGCTGACTTAATCGCTTTAAGCCGTCCCGTAAACCACTCTCCGCGTTAGATCGAAGGCTGAGACGGCTTAAGACGCTTGCCCTTTTCTCTTCGCCGAAAACGAGAGAGTCGGATCGGCGAGTCAGCTTCGAAGCTGTCTTAAACCGTCATGTAAAGTGTGTGCGTCATATCAATCCATGCCACGAAGTGGTGCCATGAAGTTGGTATTCAACGGTTGACGGAGGCCCTATAGTTACCACAAAGTAACAGTCTTGCTTTGCTATTTATTAAATTTAAAACCATGGAAAAACAAGTGCAGGCTGATACGATCATACCTCGCTAAGTTTAGCGAGCTCGCTATTGACGCAAAACCTCGCTAACGCAACGTTTGGTATGACGAGCTGCGTTCTCGCTACACAATTCTCGTTAAGTTCCTCGCTATCTAACGAGGATCTCAGACCACTCGCTAAACTAATTTTTGTCGAAAATCTGCATTACGGCAGCATATTGTGCAATTATTTGTCATGAAAATAGACCAAAATAACCAAGCATTCATGGAATATATTTCGCTTGGTGGTAATAGTTTAATTTTGCTTGCCTACATTTGCAATATCAGTAGGTATGTTTTAATATTTTTTCGAAGATTTGCAAAAGCCATAAAATAAAAGGCATTTAACAGCAAAACAATATACTATTTTAATATCGCTTGATAGGAAACAATACTAATCCGCATCCAATCGTCGAAAGGTTTCCAATCGCTTAAAATTCAAAACGATCAAGAAACGGCCATTTATCAAAATGCCCAACACAACCAAAGCAGTTGCTGTCGTCAAAGCAGCAGTTTTTTTTTGCGGTTGCATTAATACTCAGGGTTGTGAAAACGTTCGACAGAACTACACCATTCGAGAATGTATTAGTGTCAATTTTGCATGGGTTGTTTTCCATAACGTTTAATGAAATACAATATAGCCAATATTCAAGGGCCCCTGACATAACTTGCATATTTTTCCGCCCGAATAAGAGCGTAAAAAAATTGATAATATTGATCGGGAGATTATCTCATATTGTCGTAAACCTAAATAATGTAAACGAACAAAAAAATGTGGAGCAAATTCAAGATTCTATACCGCATATGCGCAACATGTCAAATTGCGCAACTCGTATTCAGAAACATAGTATTTAAAGCGACGCAAAGGTCCCTTTCTCCTGAAAAGTGACGCATTCTATCGTTTTCTTTGCGCCTTTGTACGAGGCCTTAACGAGATGTGCTCGCATACCATTTTCCAGAGAAATCTTTCTCGCATTTATTACGTAACAATCTTTAATTATTTGTGTCTAGTTTCTTTCCGTGTTGATTATATCAATTTCTGACAACATTCCGCTCATCCGTTGATGTTTACACACTGAGGATGTGTGACGTATTTTTAAATTCAAGCAACATTTACTTTGGTTCTTCGCAAACGATTTTTATTCGTCGGCGGTGGGCGCCATAGAGCTATATTAGTTCTAACTTTTCTGGGCGAACAAACGTTGACTTTTACTACGTTTCCATGGCCACTTTTCAGGCGCAGGACTCGGCCCGAAGGCCGAAAAACGGAAGTGACGTAGTAAAACGAGGCGCTTTACTGCGCCTGAACTGGCGATCGGTCGGGCGGTCTAGAAGGGGTTGCCTGACCGAGTTGAGGCGGAGTACACTCGGCCCGACGGATTTCGGTTTTGTTGAAGTTGTAACTGTGCAGTCGTGTGGTGATAAGAAATAGTTCTACGAATGGCGTTAGTGTTGCTAACTTGAGTAGTAACAATTTATTGAAAATATTATCCTTGCAGGGAGACAAAAATGTGACTATATAGCCACCTTGCAAAAATGCTATGAACCGGATTGTGGTAGACTCACTGTACAGCAGGTTGCTGATGAAATTAGAAACAGCTTCACCATTTATGACTAATTATTTGCAATTTAATTCTTTTGTAAATTTATGGATATTAATTGTCAGGTAGCTACTGGCTTGAAAGTTCAGAATTCAAGTTGTATTTGAAGGAACTTCCCATTCTACGAGGATCACCATATGCTTCCCTTGTTATCACATACAATTTGATGACCTGTTATCACATACAAATGTGTTGTAAACAATGCATTATGTTGCTAATCCAGTAAACATTTAAAGCTCATGCAGACATATGAAGATGGTCAGTCATTGAAACTTCACATGAGCTTGATCATGGTGCACAGTATTATGTGTGTATGGACCTAACCATTGAAAGCAAATGGGCCTTGTGAATGCTCACCTATGAATGAATTTGTGTACCATGTTTTGTTTCAATTCAATAAATAAAATCACAAAGTTTTGTGTGGTTTAAAAAAATCAAAGATATAGAAAATATGTCTACCGGCATTATGATGAACAGCATTCTAGCTTTGGCTTTTTTATTTAGACTATTTAACTCCAGATACTTTGCACCCTAGAAAATATGTTACTGTCTAATGCTGGGCACAGTTATATGATGGAATCTGTAATGTGTACAACTGTTTAAAACTTCTTAAATTTTCACAAAAAGTGGAAATAGACATGGTTGGTGGTGTTTTACAGTATTTTATAATTTTCTTGGGAATTCAATGTTCTGTGGCACCCTTTTATGTCTAATGACCAGAAAGACAGCATTATTTGGCCGTACTTTCGACAACATGCACAAGTCTGAACGGACATGGAAACGCAAGCCGTTTTGCGCCTGTTCGTTCGGGCCTAGTATATGATCGGGCCATGTTTTCGGGCTATGTACAAATGTGGCCATGGAAACGTAGTATTTGTTGCCGTTAAATTCTGTCGCCGTGCCTCGAATCGCTCGGATCAAGTTTACTGAAATACTTGTAATCAGTAACCCTGTTTACATGGCCAAGTCGACTTGAGCATCAAGTCGACTCGTGACCGGGTCACGTGATTTTCAAATTCGACGCGCGAAAATGACGAATTTACATGGGGCTTTTAAGTCAGCTTAAGTTAAGCTGTCTCGGGCTGAAAGGCTGTAAATTCAGACTCTGTACTAAATAAATTATCAATATTTCTAATCTCAGCATGCAGAGAAAAGTTATTGGCAGTTAGTTTACGCAAAGGCTTGCTGCAAATTGGTCCTGGATTATAATGTGAGTTTACTTTGCCAGATATATAATAGATGATTTAACTAGAAAGCCTGCTTCAACCCATATTTTTTTTTATTTCTGATTAAACTAAAAGGCTGCATTTTCCTGGAATGTGTTCACAACAACACCATGGTAAGAGTATTCTAGTGAAAATTTCATGTTTAGCAGTATTAGTTATCTCTGTCCTTCTTCACAGGATCCTTTTCAGAAGCTGTCTAATCCCGTAATCCCATGTACAATTGAGTGTCAGAAAAGGCTGAATGGAATGCTTCATACCAGCCCAATGTTAATTAATTTGAAACAAATATACAGAAGCTGTGATAGTTACATAACATAAACTTGTGTCATGGCATTCTTGTCATATTTGTTTTTTTTTTGACAAACAGAAAAGGTTTACATAAGCCTGCTTTTGTATTTTATGGTTGATTGTTGTTCACATAATCCTTGCATAAATAAGATGCAGTGGCCTAAATATGAATAAACAACCAGTTTGCATTGACTTGTTATATTATAGCACAGCAGCAAATGAAAACAGTTAACACAAGTGCATTCTTCTTTCAAGCAAGTGTCAGCATTCCTGCAATGCATTTGTTTCCTTCAGGTCTCCAAAATGCAACTTAGGTCCTCAAAACGAATGTTGCTTTTTTGTATCTTGATGCTTGTACAATTCATTTAACACTTGCGCAGTATTTATCAAAATTAACTCGAGTAAGCACATCCTTCTCGCCCCTGCAGCATAGAGCATTCTGACGTAGTTGTACAAGAACTAGTTTATAAGCACATCCTTCTAGCCCCAGCAGCATAGAGAATTCTCACTTAGTTGTACTAGAACTAGTTTATTACTTTGAAGGTTTATTGTAAACAGCAAACCCTCAACGCACAACCATAAACAAATTACCTAATCCTAACTTCTTCGCGGCACTTGTCGCAACTGGGTTTAAGCTGACTTAATCGCTTAAGCTGTCCTGAAATACCAATATGCGTCCTTAAGTGTGGGGGAATGGGTAGATGGTAAACTCAGGTCAATTCCACATAACGGCAGCGAAGAATTTATTTGCATTTCTACACAATACCACGACACTTTTGTGTGCAAATATACGACATTATAAACCCACGTGACTCTAAACACACGTGCACCGATGACGTCACAATGACGTAATGAAGGATTCGACAATTAGTTTAGTGGAAAAACTCTGCAGAAAGATTTCACAGTCGGAAAAGTTGTGTTGATTTGGTAAAGATTTATGTTCAGTGCTTTCAAGTGTGGAGAATTGCAAGAAAAGTCATGAAATGAGGAATTGCACGAAATAAATTGCACTCACCAACAATTACCCTAAAAATTCAAATATTATTCATCTTCTATATTTCTTATAAAAAATAAAACACAATATTTGCCATCCCCGATAACGTGCAGATAATAAAAACGTTCTACATCTATTGTGACGCTTAAATATGACGTCACGGGGTAAGTTGAAATTATTCTCAAAAAAGCGAAAGTAACAAAAAAACGTCAAAATGGACGACCACCGAATTTGTATGAGGTAAGAACGTATTCCCACCAAACACTACCCAGTCTTACTCACACAGATCGACAGAAACCGTGACGTCACAACATGATCACGTGATCGTTTGTCACGTGGTTGGTTGAACACAGAATACACAGTGAGCTATCGATGAAATTACACAAGAACAAGGAAACTATACAAAGAGTTGGGGGAGAAGCAGATTCAATAAAGTTTCCACTGTTTATCTCGAGTTTACAAAACAGAAACCCCACGAACATCTTCTTTTACAACAACAAGTTATTTTAAAAACCTGCACGTCAACAACAATAGGTTGGTGAAGTTTAACAAACTGTCTTCACATAAACATATTTCTAACAACACGCAAACCGACTTACTACCACAGCATCAATCTATATGCGTCGTGGCAAGATCAACAGCACCACCCAGCGGTAGGTATAATCGTATCAAACCAACCGCATGGTGGGGCTTCATCTGTCCGCGCGTCTCGCAGCAGCAACGTAAGAGAAGAGACAGAGCACAGCGTAACAAATCTCATTTGCGAGCGACGACTTGAATTTGTGTATCGTCACCTCGTCGGTGTTGCGGTCTGTGACGTAACAATAACACATTCAGCGTTTGAAGAAAACCTTATGACGCAACAAAGGATTCTTACTGTATTCTTCGAGAATAAATATTCCCTTTACTGTGTTGCATTTGCGGATCGTTTTTAACCCGAGGAAAACCTGGAAAAGAAAACACGATTTCTATGCCAGCCCACGTGCTTTTCAAGGTCATTTATCTCAAGGTTAATTGCAACAACTTAAAACAAATACGAGCGGATTCCACAGGATTAAAAATAAATAAAATATGCAGTGACGTCACAACAACATGCAAACATTCATTTGTGAAAAAAGAAAATCTTCAGCAAAAAAATATAAACTTCTGTCCACCCATTATCATCACAAACAACAAACAAAAAGACACAACAACAACAACAGGAATAATCGAGTCATGCTATACCTTGTTAACTCCCTGAAATACAAAAAAGCCGGGAAATTAAACAATAAAAATCACTCACAATTGAAGCAGTTTATCGCGTAATAATTTTACCATCCAAGATAAAAACAACAACAGGTTTTCAACAGTTTTCGGTTGTAATGTTACAGATTCGGAACACAATTATACTGGTTTGTAGCGTCGTACAACTGCACACACTGCATCATTTAAATACAATCAGATAATTATGTGAGAACTTTAAGGTGGAAACTCCAGTGAATATTTAGCAAAGCAACACAAACAGCTCGATTCAATACAGAGGCAGCATTGGATAAAATGACCTTAAGTTACCTGACTGTTGATGAACTTTAGATTCACCCCATCCAAAGTGACCTGGAGTAACCCACATTCACCAGTTTTCATGTCTTGGATAGGGAATTCCCCGCCCAATTCCGGTTCTGTTGACAATAATTAATGACGTCACTTTTTGTGTTGTGGTTCGTTGGCATAGAAATCATATAAACTAGGTTTGTATTTTCATTGTTTTTGTGCCGGAACATTGAGAGGAAGTGACGTAATTAACAGACGACTCGTTTCAAATAGTAGAATAATGAAGGGGAATCACCGTTATGTCTCGCGGCAGCTTTTTCCATGGCTTCTTTGACGCAATGATACAACTCCCGACACTGAGTGAAAATAAGAACAAGGAAATTACACTGGGACACAAATTCGTCACCAAACCACAAGACTGTGTAACATAGAAATCTGTGCGAATGTTAACGGTTACGCATGATCAACCACCTGTTATTATTTGTTATATATTTGAACAGTTGCTAGACAACCTCCAGGGTAACCATGACAACACCATCTTTTTGCACAGATTTCTATGTTACATAAGCTTATATGTGGATGAAGTTTGGCGAGGACTCTGTGTTCTGATGTATTTTAACAAAACACAAAACACTTGAACTCACTTTCTTGGTGTAAAACTTGTTGAGTTGGGTTTCCTGGCCTTTTCGTTGCCACAAGCAGAGAACTTTGGTTTTGGGACAGAAAGTCATGTTAATCAACTTCTCGTACCACCACCGTTCACAAATCGTCCCAAACCCGCTTCGTAGGATGATCGCATCGTCGCATACCTTTCAACATACAACACACTGGATGAGGGAACCGTAAACATTTTGTGAATCTTTTGGTGAAAATTCGTGCAGGAATTCCTCGTTTACCCAAGAAATCCACAGGCGAAATAAAATAAACGTTTTAACGTGAAAAAAATTAGGAGATGACGTCACTATAGAATAAAGTCGACGTCATCAAGTAAATAGTAACCTCCATAAACAAAACGTCTCCTGTTGTGTCGGTTCCGGCGTGGACCACGAATGATTGCTTCCTTATATGGCGACTTCCGCACGGTTTCAAGTCGATCGCGTTGCCATGGATACCCTGGAGGTTGTCTAGCAACAAATTCACTTCCGCACTGTGGGACAACCCCACATGGGACTTCCCCAACAGACGTCGGACCTGAACATGAAAGTTGGTGAAAAACTTGAAGTTGTTAATTTATTTTTCTACCTTCCGTTTAATGTCGTTGGTTGGGACGTTCATCATCACCATGTATGCGATGAGGTTGTAAAGCATTGTTGACAGAAGTCTGTCCTCGTCGTCCTCCAACCTCTTGCGTTCACTCACACCAAGTGCTCGGTATCTAACAATCAACTGAACGTTTCCAATATTATGTTGCTGTCAGGTATATTGTAAGCTGTGACCTTCTGGTTCAGTTAAACGTGGATTTTTTAATTTGCTGACGTTCGTTTGGCATCGAACCAGGTTAAAGATCAACGTTTAACTGAGTCAGGAGGTCATTTGAAATAACAACACTGTCCAATTTGTCAATCAGTGTTTTATTGACAGATTTAGTCTCTTACAGTAGCAAGATATATGGTGGGCATTGCACTGATTTCAAAGCATTTAAAACTTAACCAATCTATTTTAAACCTCTAAATTTAAGTTTCAGTGTCATCTTATTTTAAAAAGTGTCATCATGTTGATGTTATGAGGGAAAGTTTTACCTTTCAATCATATCAGTTGGTCCCTGGTCCATACCAACCGCATCTCTCTCCATGGCAACCGCATCCAAAAAGACATCCTCCCAAAACTGCATCCGATCCCAAACTTTAGATCGCTCCTTACCTGTGGGAAAATTCTTTTCAATTATTTCATGTTTTTGGTGCTGTAAGATCATTGGATGAACTTCTTGTAAGAAGTGATTCAACTTAACTGAACAGTTTAATAAAATTGTGTGTTTTTACCACTGTGGAGAATTACACTCAAAACGTATGCTACAGTTTTAAAAGTTGGTATTTTTAACATTTAAAGCAGATTCATGCAGAATTATATTGAGTATCGAATATTGCATACACATAGTTTGCATCAACACTAAGCTGATTGTTTAAGTGCAAGAATCACTTTCATCCACATTCACATACTTCGCATTCAATAGTTCACAGTCTGTTAATTTCTACATGTCAATACATTCATGTCATGCACTTATGATTAGTTAGATGTTGTTTGCAAGCAGTTGCACAGATTCACAACTTACCATGTATTTAATCTATCAAAAATAGCTGGTTATCTATTATTGCAAGCTGGAATATTAAATAAGATTTCCAGGTAGTGATTATGATGAAAGGTGATTGATAACTTGTGGCTTGTGTTGCCAGGCAACCGATTAGTTTACCATTCCACATGGAGGCATACATGCATGATCGGTAAAGTCACAAACAAATACATAGAATATATAATGCTACTTGCACTTAATACACAAACATTTCAATTCTAAACTTGTATTTTAAGCAACTTTTTCCTATTCATTGGAAACATTTCATGTGGAAAATATTGTTGTCAACTTGAAAGGTTGTGATTATTTCACAATATTTAGTTTTTTGCTTTCAATGAAAATATTTAAGACACAAAATATTCTGGAACTTTAAGCTGGTGTGTTGGTTTGTGTGCGGAACACTCAACACCACAGAGTGGAACATGCCATGCTAGTGCGACACCAAGTGGCCATTTTTACTCAGATTGAAGGTGGTTTCCAATGCAGCGCCCTCTAGCTGCATGAAGATTGAATGCTTTCCAGTCCCTTGGTGGCAGCAAAGAAAACAAGTAGGGAAACTTATTGGAAAAGTTTAAACAAATCAAATGTGAAATGGGAGATTCAGAAGCAAATTAAAAGTTTTCTAACTGGATTTCAGAGAAGAAAGATAATAATAATAATAATTTGAATGCACTTATCCCTCACCAATACAAAGACTGTATTTAAACAAAGTTTTAATATGAGCTTGTGACATCATAAGGATGCTGTGCACCAAAGTAATCTATATATTTGTCGGGAAATGCAGACAGTTGCATTGATTGATGGACGAACTCAAATATGGAACGGTTTCTCAATAATTAGTTTTGTGAAAGTTTAAAGTTGTACCGAGCAATCCTTCGAAGAGAAAAACCCTCTCCTCATCCTCACTCATGTCCGAATCGATTTGGATCAACTTTCCGTTACGATAGCGCAGGTCACATGACTTGTCATCGTTTAGTTCTGATGTAACAATTGTTTGTTCCTGCAAAGTTTATGATTTTCATGATTTGTTGGAATTTTAGAATAAATTATGAAAAAATCATTTTAATATTTGAAATGTTTCTAATATGTTTGAAACCTTTCTACTAAAAATTATGAAAAGTCAAATCCATCAGCAAACCTAAACAATTTGTGTTACATAGAAATCTTAGATTAAAAAATGTCAATAATTTATCCATACATCTCTGAGTTGGGCTGGGACGCTATGAACACTGATGTTGTCACGGGAAGATTCACTTTTTTGTGTTGAGACTGAAATTAAACAAAATATTTGAAGGCAGTTTCACCAATCCACAATTTACATCCAGTTAGCACAAGAATTACCACAACATATATTCAATCCCCAACATACAACAAATATGACTGAAGGTTTTACAACAATGGTTTCCAATCTTATTACGGCACCCCCTGGAGAAATTTAAAATATTTTGGTGGCAAACCAATGAACGAGGGCCACGAATGCAACAATCAGCCTTTCTATCTGGTGGGGTTTTATCATAATAAGAATTTGATATAAAATTACATTGCTCGTAAACTGCATGGTGAAAAATGGCCAGAGTGGAAATAAAGAAAAGCTCTCGTACCACTGAAAGTTACAAATTGCACCACACGGTGTCGCTCTAGCTGGGAACCATTGTTTTATAATAATGAAAATAATGTACCTTGGTATGACATAATATCAATACTGGACACAAAAATCATATCATAAGCAACGTAAATTATGACAGCTCAAATATATATTTTATATGATTTCCATGTTACATGGATAAAAGTAATTGTTTCACAATGATTCATGCAACACCCCAAAACAAGTCATGCATGACACAGTGGCCTACCATGTGGTCCACCGGCATATACTACAAGCAGCAGAAAACAAAATATTGTGATTAACATTTTGTCAATATCAAACTTTCCACCATCTTCCACTTCTGTAAGTGAATCCATTGTTTTCTTGTTTGTTTATTTTATGAATGTGACAAAATTATCCATGGCTTGTTACAACTTGTTGTTTAATAGTTTGGAATTTGTAACAATGAATTATTAAAGCAGGATTTTTTTGTTCAATCTACTTTCACTTTTCACACAAACATAACAACGGGATGAATTTTACAAACTTATGTAAAGTCGACGAAACAAATTTCACACAACAAAGATGAAGCCAGGATACAACATATCCAACAACACGGTACCGGTATCTTCCGCAAGACTTTGGGTTTCTAATACATCACTAGGTGGCGCAGCTGTCACTGTGTCACTCGGGGGCGCCGTAGGTTGATGCAGGTTTTCCTGGCTGCTCGGCAACCCCTCAAGGTCACGACCTTTCAATTCTGCTTGCATGTGTTTGTGTTGTGATGTAACAATGGTTGACGAAAGTTGGTGATTGTGATGTCATAAAAGGTGACGTTTGTTAAACATGCAAAAAACAAAATATTTCATGCCACCAATTGCTTGTCTCAGCAATTAAACTGGATTAAAATGTTCATGCTTTGCAAAAGTCTGCATTATAACATGCCAGAAGAAGTTTGCAAACAATTCATCAAATGATTTTAACTGAAAACAAGAAAACCAACAGTTTCATTTCCTAAATTTACCAAAATTAAATAAAACAAGATTTAAACTGAATGAAATGTTTTACACAAATCATGTAATCTTGACCAAGTTAAAGTTGATTATTCACAAAACATAGAAATGACAAAACCTTTTGCATAATAGTGTGTGTGGCAAATTTCCAGAAGGTTGAAAGTGGAGGCCATTCCACCAAGTCCGTGTCTTTCATTGTACGTGTGTTCGAGTCCATTAAGAACACATTTAAGCAACTCCAGCATGCCACGATAAACTTTGATGCTGACTTCCTGCAAATATTCGAAACAATCAGTGTTTTAATATTCAGTCGTATTAAAGTTGCATCGATAGCCAGAGAATAACAACAAAGATTCCAGAATCTACAAAAACCAAGAAAATGGTAACTTACAATATCTTCAACATAATCAGTATTTCCCTCGTCCTGTGTTGATTGGTTGAGTCGTTGAAGCAGAAACAACCTCAGAGATTCACATTCCATAAAGCGACGAACCTTCTTCACATTAAGCCATCCGACACCACTTCCCTCCAACACATTCTGTGTGATTTCCTGAAATAAATGTTTTTTAAAATTAAGAATCCACAACCAACCACACATAATCACAAGATACAGCTGATCAGTGGAAGCATAAGCTGATTAAAATTTGGATTTAGCTTCAAATTTTTGTTAAACAGAAATTATGAAAACAGCCGAAACCAACAAACTTTGGTCAGAAACTTGTTAAGATCAAAAAATAAACAATACCGACTGGTATAAAATATTTTCCAGCGAGTAAATGTTTCTTTCAAATATGAGTTTCCAGATAATTTTAAAGTTGTTTAATCAGAGAGTTCCATTAGGAAATAATAATAAGAAAGTTCTCTGATTACTTTCAGAAACTGTTGATTATCTTTGTTGTTGAGGTGGGTGGCGGAGTTGGTTGCCGGAGAAAGAATCTGATTGGTCGGTTGATGGGCAGGAAGCGGTGAACCATGGCGTACAACTCGATGGTCTATCAGAGTTTTTCGAGGAGCTGCAAGGAAAAAAGTTGGGTTTCTGTCTCTATTTTAGAAATAAATTACTTCTTTTAAGCTAACAACTTCACGTCTGTTACAACAGGAAAGTTTAGAATGTGGGAAAGTGATTGTTTACCCTTCACACTTGGGAATGGAGACCTTCTCTCTGGAGCAGGTCGGGAACCAATCGAGGATTTAAGATTTTGAATAACTTCATTTGTTGCGTCACTATCACTGCTAGCTGACGACGTTGGGGTGCTTGAGGAACTAATCGGGTCGCTTACTTCACCAAGGTCAGTTGCAAGGTCGTTAGAAAGTGACGCTGTAAATATATCCATGTGGTGTTTTTACTTACGGGAGTTAAACATGAAAACATAAACTAAACAACAACAGAACAATGGTAAACATCACAATACCTTGAGGTTTTCCTTTTTCCTTTTTAACTTTGTCAGGTTCTGTGTTTTCTTCTTTCTACAAAACATTTTAATTATTGTTGTTTTGCATCAAAGACTTGCATTATCACAACACAACCTTTTGGTCAGGCTCTTTTTCACCACTCGGTGGCAGTTTTTCTTCAGGAGTAACTTGTTTTTGTGTTGGAACAATTTGAGCTGAATCTTCTTCGCATGAAGAATATGAAGTATCTGTATTTACCGAATGCTCACTGTCGCTTCCTAGGAGAAAAGCTCGTGATAAATCGAAACAATTTTATATGAACGACGGGTTGACGACCTTTCCAACACCAGATGCCAGTTCACAAATTAGTTTGTGTCTGAATTTTAATTGAGCTAATGTATATTTGCTAAGATGTTGATGTTTATATCGAATACTTAAACTCATGTTTGAGTAAACTTGGATTTGAATTTATTGCAAAACACCCCCATAGTGATTATACCCTTACCACTTTCATCTGTGGGTGCGTCTGAATTATGCTGACTCATGATTTCGTCAGCCATTGTTACAGCTGCAACCAGTGTGCTACCGCCCTCTAGTGTTGTGTGGTTGACAGTTTCAAGTGGATGAGCGAACCACTTTGCTTTGTCCCCGATTTGTAAAGGATCGAAAATATCTGAAGACAACAAAGTGAACAAAACTAATGAGAAAACTATCTTCGGTAGAAACATAATAAAAATTAACCATAATGACATCGAGGACAACACTTACTATTGTTTATACGTAAGAATGCAACATTGTTTGGTGACAATGACCATTCACCGAGGTACTCCACAGCTTGTGTTTGGGAAAGCTGGAAAGTGAAGTCAGATGGTTTCGCTCTGTTAAAAAAAGTTTCAAAAAATTTCCTTGAACCAAGAAGAGACAAATCTGAACCTTGATTGCATGAAACTGTAATGTTGGAAAGCAACCACTGGTCTGGGGTAGAGACGTAGCGTCCTCGTGTGGTCGGTGTAGAACTGAAGGGTGTTTGGTGAGCATAGAAATCTTACCATCGCCACTCTGTGTTACAAATTATCTCTTGTAATTACACGAATTTTTTTGACATAAATAAAAAATATTTCGGTAACAACTAAATCACAATTTTACACAAAAATTACAATGAAATTAATTTAAAAAACTGAAAATTAATATCTTCTGCACCTAGTGGCAACATCCACTGAATCAACATCATTCCCGTAAATCAAGGGATTAAAAGATTTGTCTTTTGATTCGTGAGATTTCATCCAAGGGGGAACATTTCCATTGCTTGTTTCGAAATTACGGAGATCGTTGATTGGGGGATTTAAACTCATGCTTGCAAGAGCCTGAAAACCAGAAGGTTTGAACACAAATTTCTGACAAGAGTTAGAAGAAAAGAAAATCACCAACTTAATCAACACAAGCTATAGCATAGTGTAATGGTATCACATGATTTTGACTGCAAAGTGCACAATGGTGTTATTCTATTTAACTTTATCCAAACCAGTTTGAAGTTAACTTAAATAAATCTCAACCTGTTTCAGATGAGTTTTAAGTGTGGTCGCTTCCGGTTCGGGCATTTTTGGCAAACTTTCCCCATTTTTTGGTGGAATCATCTGCATTTTAAGCACAAATATCCATTGTTTGTTTAAGTTTTTAACAAATGGAGAATTGTGACTTTATGTTAAAAATAGTTGGAAACATGTAAAGGATCTTCATTCAAAACTTACCTTATTAGCATCGAGATCAACTTTCCAAACGTCGGATGGAAAATGAAACTTTTTCTTTGCGTCGAAGAATGAACTCGGGACCCCGATGACGTACGGGGTCGGGGCAAGAAGAAGTTGCTCGGAACCTGGCATACACTGGGGTAGAAGGGGAATCACTGGAAACATGTATTGTAGGGGGTAGAGCATGCTGATGAGAGCCATGATGGACATCGAGAGTGCATTGTAATCCCGGGATACCAAGACAACCTGAATATTCAAACTGTTAGTTATGTGACGATTGACATGCAACAATCGCACATGTCAAACTTTACTTGGCCATTTGCCAACAAAAAAAAATCAGAAAAAAACAAAACAACTGTTGTTTGTAATGTTTGTTCATATATTCCCTGCTTCATGACCATCACAGGTGTTATAATATGAACCAGGGACACATTTTGTCAACAGCTTTAAACTAGACTTGCCATGGTTATGAATTATGCATAAAACATAAAGGTGAGTGTTTGTGAGTTACCAAAGTTACAGCATTAACCTTGTAGTTTGGAACCTAAGACAGGTTTGTACTTTATATATGGGTGGATTTGATTTATATTTGATAAAGTGTTGATTTAAATTTTGAAAAACTTTATTTCATCCATAATTACACAAAAATTAAATTAATGTCAATAGAAAATCATTACAAGACGATCTCAAAACATTATCTTAACGCAACTTTCTTGTTAATTTGTGACATTCTAAAAGTTCCCCCATCAAGTAAGACGTGGAACCTGACCATGTTAACATTAATAATTGATGACAGAATATTCACTAATAGCAAGAACAAGTGCCTTTCATGAATCGCTTTCCTATAAAAAGTTAATACAAGTTGATCCGATAAGTTGAAACAGTGTACACTGCCCTAAATTCACTGAACATTTGCTTCTATGAAAAGTTAGACATGACTTTTAAGTAATTGATTCATGTTCCACAATTGTAAACACTCAGAATCGTGCGGTGTTGTCAAATACATTTTAGTTTCATCCAAATATGGATGGTGGTTAGTTGTGGGAAGTTATGTTGGAAATAAACCTTGCTAAGCTGTCGACACCTGTGTTGGCAAACAGTGAAATGACGGCTGTTATGAGAAGGTTTGTTAAACAAGCCAAACATTACATGGCAAATACTAGTTAACAAGCAATCAGGATACAATCAACAGTTAAGATTGTGATGTCACAAAAGGAGGCAGTATTAGAACTATTAACTATTGATTATTGTTCATTCTTTAAGATTGACACAAAGCGCCTGTTGGCAAAAAATCAATAAAATTCTGTGTGTGGTGAATGCCATGCATTAGATTGTGCTTCACTGGTCAATAATCATTCCATCGCCTTTTACCAAGAAAACAAATGCAAAATATTTAGAACAAAACGTTTGTGTCAATTCTGTCAGAGTAATATATGAAAAATCAAGCTCCTGGCTTGTTAGGAAAATGTGGCTTCAATCAAGCTTGCCTGCGGTGCCACAGTAGCTTATGATCAAGATGAAGATTACCAAGTAAAAGTCTTGGATTATCAATGGGGTGATCTTGCAATGTCATTGGATACATTCCCTTAAATCAAAAAGTTATGTTTTTACAAATAAAGTCGTACCTTATGCTCCAACATGACGGCTGAGATGACCTCCAAGCAGAGATCGATCCCGAGAAGTTCAAGAGGAAGATGAAGAGGAAAATCAAGGAGGGAGAGACGAGTTGGATCGGGAAGAGCGATCACCGATGGCGACTGCATCATAACAAACATTTTAATTTTCAGTTGATTTTCTTATGACACGAATATATTTTGTAAAAAACATCAATTTCAGTGTCTCTATAACTCAACACAACTGGAATATTCTAAACCCAGACCACTCTCTTAAGCCTGCTTCTGTGTAATAACCCAAACCCCTCACACGACTGAATAACTCATAACAGAAAAACTATTTTATTTATGTTAGTTGTACCTTAAGCTCAAGTCACCAATATAGGAAATAATCTAACCACTGTTAAAGATTTATAATTATTAACATTGATTGAAAGGTTTGACAATATTTGAACTTACCAACATGTCGGGTGGGAGAAGTTCAATCAAAACTTTATTCTTGCCAGGAATCGGAACGGGACAGGCGATCAAGCGTGAAATCCAATTTTCTATTTCTCGGACGTCATGAAGAACCACCCCAGATACATTGTTGCTACGGCAACCGCTCAGCACAGACCACACACTAAATTATTGAAATGGTTATGAATCACAACAAGGCCAGCATAATGGGAAATGAATACAACTAAAGTTGACTTTTTGTTGTTTTAACATTAAATCAGCGTACAATTTGATTAACACAATAGATGTGATTGTGAAGGTTGCAACAGATTGTGGCAAACCACATTCTAATCCACTTCCTTACTCACAAATGATCATTATGACAGAACAATACAACAATTGTTAAATGTCAACTCCACCTGTCACTGTGTTTTCCTCCCTTTCCGTTACGAGCGTTCGTTCGTTGATAGCAAGCCTCGATCACTCGTTTCAACGTTAACAAACATCTAAATGAGAAAAACAAACTATTTTCACAACACTTCAAACAATATATCTAACATATACAGCTTTTTATTTGGAATGTGTTAACCAATTTAAAGTAATATTGCAAGCTTGTAATCACAAGTTTTGGTGAAACAATATTTGGAAAGTACATGAGGTCGGTGAGCTCAAGAGAAAAGAAATCAATGTTGTTTTAAATGATGCATTAAAATTATTGATCCAGGTCAGTAGGATGGAGTCAAGCTACTCATGTTGATGTAAAACATGTTGAATTGCCGTGAGTGAACAGAAAGTTACAGACTCTGTATAATGTCACGCTCTTCATGTAAACAGTGCCGTGCACTTAAATGCATTGTATGCAGATTTCAAACAGTTAACTGAAAGCTATGATAAACCAACACCATTGTGATAACTAAAGTTTAGTTCGGACACATAATAAAACAGGTTTGATCGCTTCCACAAGATATAAAGTGTAATTGTATATTCATCATGTGAAAATGGTGATTAAAACCCAAAACAAACTTCTTCGATGATGAAAACAATGCATTGATGTCAGACAAACATTTTAGTTAAACACGGGTGGTACCTCCTGAATGTTGATATAAATGGGTGTCGACTGATGATACAGAGTGACGTTAAACTGTGGGTTCTGAAAGCTCGATGTTTCCGCTTGTGAGGACTCGAGTGGACGGAACCTGGGAATAAACAGAGACAACTTAGACAGAAGTTTCTTGCATGTGAACTTGTTACAAAATAACAACGACAACACTTTTAGTATTTGTGAAAAAAGATGTCTAAATATGATCTAAAGTTCTAATAAGTGTAAAGGATCATTTTGTGCAACCTTCAGGAACAGAATAATGTATTTGAAATAATTTGGATTTCCGTCACAGTGAAAATATTGCACCAGCTGTTATTGTAACGACCTCTGCTCTTGTCCAAAGAAGAAAGTTTTCCACTTCCTCCTGAAGCATCCGAGTTTGTCTCCACATCACGGATGTTGCTCTCCACGCTTCCAACAGATCTTGGAGATTGAGGAGTTGCACTCAAACTCTTTCCTCCTGAAAGCTGATCATCATCATCAGCTACATCATCACTTCTGGTTGCAAAAGTATCACTTTGCATTCACACACAACGATAACAAACCAAATAAAGCAAGTGTTGCTCTGATAAGTCTTAAAACCTTGTTGTTGTGTTTAGCAGTGATACTTGGTTATAACATATATAGATGTCAGTACAACACTTACTAATGGATATTTACATGCATGGAAATTATTGATCCAGGTTAATTACAGGGAGCCTATTTACTTAAATGTGAGACATGACGACCAGATACTGAATGTGATATTTGCACATAAGTTCACAATCCTATGGTTACAATGTGCTTTAATTGTGTATAGGATTAAGGTTTGTTGTGTTTTTATACAATGCACAAACCCTTTCGTTTTAATCAAAGGTATGATTGCAATGCACATCCATCAATTTTAATTACTTTGGGATAGTAAAACGATTTATTTTGGGTTTTCAATTCCATAAATTTAAACTCCACACTCCGAAGCTGGAGCCTTAATTAGTTTTTCCAGGCAGTTCTCTTAATCAATAATTTAAAGCTTGCATGTTTTGTAATGGATGAAGATGGTTCACAGTGAATTGCTTTCAATATGACAAGTTTAGAAATTGGAAACATTTGATAACTTGCTCTTACTTCAAAATTTGTTTTCTTCTAGATTTACTTCTCAGCTTTTCTAAATCTCTTTTCTCAAAAGGACGATAAAAGTTGACACAGACGCCATATCGAACATGGCCGCTGTCTTTCTCAGTCAGTGTGAAAACAAACGATGATGTGTCTTCATGAAGAATCTGATTAGGTCTGTGGAAATACAAGGTGTTAAAATTGTTACTCTTTGTTTGGAAATGAAACAGATTTCACTGCAACAATAATCATAATAAATATAAGTAAATTTGCATATTTACCTTCTGCATACATTAACACAACCTTCAGGTTGGCAGAAATAACAAACATCATCAGAAAAAGTAAAATCAGAATAATCTTTCTCTGGGTATCTGAAACACAAGTTGTAAAACAGCTTGACCTTTTCAAACAGAGTGGTTATATGGTTATATTTGTACGAGGATAATCCACTGTAAATAGCTTTATGGCTGTGCAATAAAAGTTTAACAAAAGCATTCCCACGATGGACAATTAGTTTATTTATTATTTACAGTTCTTGTATTTGAAACGACCTAGTTACATGTTAGAAAATTTACATATATTTTCTTTTTCTCATTATTATAAAACACTGAAGTTTTAATAAACAGAGATTTGGTGAAAATCATGCAGCAAATTGTTGGGAGTGAGAAGTAATGTATAAAGTTTTACCTGTGAAGCAATACAGGACTTTGCTTTGAGCTTCCATTTGGACGTTTTACTCCAACGATAGCAAGATAATCAATAAGTCTCATTGTTCCCTTCTTGCTGTTATCATTTTGATCAGTCATTGCAAAGCGCGAATTGAAAGCAATCACTTGACTGTGTTATGCGTGAATTTTCATGATTATTTGATGAATCATGTACGTGAATCAGGTTGGATCACAACATAAAAAATATATTACTGTTGATTAAAATAGTTGTTGACTTCTGAAACAATGTACAAACACTTTTAGAACAGAAATCTTCCGGTAAGTTTGTTCGACTTTTTAACCACTGACAAACCTTCAGTACTTATTAAATTGCTTGAGCGACAACAATCGCTAAGTTATGAGAATGCTGTTAGGAAGTTTGCGGTGAACGATAACTTACTTAACTTCAAACGATGCTTGACTGCGCCCCAGCTAAGAACGATTAGTTTACGAAATCCAACAACTTACAACTGCTGTTTACTCCAACCAAGCCTAATACGTCAATCATTACTCTACAGCGCCAACGCGCGGTAAAAAATTATTAAACAACTTGCCGTTAAGTGTCGCTATTTCAAATACTTTACTTTGTTATTGCAGAAATTAGCGCGAACTCTACGTAACTGTAAACTTTACCAAGCAAAAAAAAGAAATACTTTATACTTGCATAAAATTAAATGGTCGCATACTGTCTGAAGTATTCAACGTAATTTGTCATGTTTGTTTTCACCTTTTCGCTCTTGCTCCCTTTTCTTTGAAAAAAAAAAGAAATTAGCGAGAAAATATAAATATTATTTTTAATCTTTCACATTTACTTGTGTGTGTGATTCTGTCATAAGTAAACGCACAAAAAATTGCGACTGTTTGGTCAATGCAACTAGCCCATATCTTGAACAGAATTTGGGTTCGAACCCGGGTGTTCTAGTTAGGAAATAATGTAGAACGCCATTGCACGTCAATTATCCAATAAAAAGAGCAAATATTTTTCTTCTTTCATTTCTATGACAGAAACTGTTGCTTGGGAATAGCACGTGCAGTCATGCGTCACGTGCACTCAAGCATGACTTTTGCTTGTTTGGTTTGTTGTCATTGTAAATGCTTGCAGTCAAGTTCGCAAGAAATATTTTTCCCAAAAGTTTTAGTTGCAGCGAATCGATGTTACCTTAATGTTACATAACCACAAATTTTAACTGACCTAATTGTCATCTACAGAATCTTTTTGGTTTACTTTCCGTCATATTTTAACCTCGAAACAGTTCTTTTCTGTCATGTTATCAAGATTTTGCAAATCCACTTGTTCATTTTCTCGGTCATTCAGTTTAACAAGATGTGTGGCCTCCAACCTTCTCATCAACAAATCAGAATATTCGTGGCTGAAAGAACTTGGTTTGAAAGAAGATAATGAAGGAGTGTTTGATGGGACGTGGAAAAATGGAAACGGAAATGTAAAATATAACCTTGCCATAAATGTTTCAATATTTTGTGTTTATGTTGATAGTCTTAGGAAACGTTTTTTAGGTGTTTAAAATTGTTTAAACAAATTTTAGATTGCATTGTTTGTTATTTACATTGTGACATAAGTGCAATATTTGTTGCATAAATGATTGAAAATGTTTTTGTTGCAGACAGTAACATCAATGTGTCCATCAAACAATGAACCTATTGCAAGAATAAGGACGGTGGGAACCAACAGTCTTTGCAACACTTTCAACATTTGTTTTAATTCCAAAAGCGTTTCTCGTTATAATACATCTTTTATATTTTTAGGGCAATGTTGGGGATTATGAGTCGACAATAAGCAAATCACGTGAAGCATGGAAGGTTTGGGCCGACGTTCCAGCTCCACAACGAGGAGAAATTGTCCGACAAATTGGTCACGCTTTACGCGAGAAAAAAACTTTACTGGGAAACTTGGAAGCTTTAGAGGTTGGAAAAATAGCAGTGGAAGGAGCTGGAGAAGTTCAAGAATTTATTGATATTTGTGATTACGCTGTTGGTTTGTCACGAATGCTTCCTGGACAAGTACTGCCTTCAGAAAGTAAGTTGTAAAAAAAAAGAAATTCAAACTAATAAATGAATAATAGGTTGTCCACCACTAATGTAAACTCTTCAAAAAACTTTATGCTACAAAAAAGTCTATAGAGCTTAACAGTTATTGGTGATAATTTTCGTATGTTTCATGTCCATAACCCGGCCACCATTAACTGTCCCATAATGTTGTGTTTGCTATCACTAATAGAATGTTATAACTTACAAGCTCATTGCATTGATTTTTTGCCAAGATTCTTCCTCACCTTGAAGGTCGGTCTGTAAAAAAGGTTGAGAGACCCTGACCTAATTTGTCATGAAATTTGTCATCAAAAAAAGAAAATCATGTTATTATATTAAGGACCAGGCCATGCTTTGATGGAAATGTGGAACCCTGTGGGTTTGGTTGGGGTTATCACTGCTTTCAACTTCCCCGTTGCTGTTTACGGATGGAATGCTGCAATCGCTCTAACTTGTGGGAATGCTGTTATGTGGAAACCTGCCCCTACCGTCAACCTCTCAACTATTGCAACACAGAGGTTTGTAAACTTGTCAGTAAATTTTCCTGGGAATTAAATAGTGTTCAAGTATGGTACAAAGTATAAAATTTTAGCAATTTCTAGCTGTTATTGATTAATTGATCATTGAAATTATTTATATCTGAGGTTTTTTAAACACGTTGACATGATGTCAATGACATCATTACATGTTTTACCCAAACACTTTGTGTCGAAGCGCATAGAAATAAACCAGATACTGCAATGCATTGAACGATGGGGTATTTTTCTTTCATTCTTCATTTCTTTGTTTATTCCCAGGATAATGGCTGATGTTTTTACAAACAACAACTTACCCCCTGAAATTTGTTCATTAATTTGTTCTGGGGCCGATGTTGGAACCAAGATGGCCGAAGACCCCCGCATGGATCTTTTGTCCTTCACAGGAAGCACACCGGTTGGTCAGAAAGTGGGCGTCGCCGTCCAATCACGATTCGGAAGAAAGATATTGGAACTAGGAGGGAACAATGCCATCATAGGTGGGGATGATTATAATGAATACGTGTTGGATGGTATCAAATAAATCACTTTATTGCCCTAAGTTTGATTATGGGTGTTCATCAAGATTGGTACATAAAACTATGTGAATTATTTGAGCAGTATGGAGTCAGTAGTATGAATTAGTTACAGACAGTTGGCCGCTGTCTCGAACAGTTACTGCTCATATCATTTCTTTTTTTGGCTCCATATTGCTGAAATACATAAAGTATTATTTCCATACTTTGCATCTTTTATTTTTCTGTTTATATCCTAGTTAAAAAATTGCTCAGAAGTTTGGCATTATCACAAGGACTGTATTATATTGAGCAACTGTATGTGGATAAAAAAATATGATTTTGAACAACACATAAAGCATGTGTTTTTATAATCAGATTATTTGTGCTAAACATTTGTTGCTGATACGAGCTTGTTTCATGACTGTGACAATTGTCATCGTGTGGTTTGAACAGTGATGGAAGATGCCGACCTTGACATGGTTGTTCGAAGCACTTTGTTCGCAAGTGTTGGAACCCAAGGACAGCGGTGTACGTCAGCCAGACGTCTCATCTTACATGAATCTATTCATGACAACGTGTTGGATCGACTGAAGAAAGCCTATAGTCAAGTAAAGATTGGAGATCCATTGGAGGGTGGGAGCTTTGTTTGCTGAGAAACAAAATAAAAAAATAGAACATGTTGTGGTTTTGGGGTAAAATGATGTTTTCTTGATTATTTCTAACTTTTGTTGTTTGTTATTCACTATTTCTTTGCAGTACATCATGATACAAGTGTTTGTTTATTATATTTAACGGTTTATTGCAGAGGGCACAATATATGGTCCCATGCACTCAAAGGAAGGTGTGAAGTTATTTCAATCCACTGTGGAAGAAGCAAAAAAATCTGGAGGGAAAGTTGAAGTTGGAGGACAGGTTTTGTAAACCTTTAAATCACAGAATCAAGTTATTTAACAAAGCCAGATTCATGTTAAAAGTTACTTATGTCAAGATTTTTGTAATTGTTTCAGACAAAAGTTTATTTTAAAATACAGAGCAGTATTTGGTTTGAATCAACCAACGACTTCAATAATCCCGTTGCATTTGAAGGTTGTTTCTGGTCCTGGAAACTTTGTTGAGCCCACAATTGTGTCGGGTTTGTCCCACGATGACCCTCTCGTCCTCCGGGAATCGTTCGTCCCCGTACTTTACGTATTGAAACTACGAGGGGACTTGGACGAAGCGATTAGACAGAACAATGAAGTTGACCAGGGTTTGACGAGCAGCGTCTTCACACAAAACTTGTCCAATGTGTTTAGATGGCTTGGGTGAGTACAAAGACTTCTTTTGAGAAAGTGAAGAAACAGATGTGTGATATCTTAATATATCTGACCTTCTGGCTTTAAATTCACCAAGTCTGGCAGCAAGAGCAGTTCAATAAATATGATAGATTAATTTAAAGCAATGATAAAGAATTGCCACAACTTAAAGTGGTTTTAGTTATCTGATGTAAATAAAATTGTCAAAATAAAAGGAAGTTTTTTATGCCTTAATAAACTCCAAGGCATAGTTTAACAACTTGTAAACAATCTGACAGACCTAAGGGTTCAGATTGTGGGATTGTGAATGTCAACATCCCAACCAGTGGAGCTGAGATTGGGGGAGCGTTCGGAGGTGAAAAGCACACTGGAGGAGGTAGAGAGTCAGGTTCTGACGCATGGAAACAATACATGAGGCGATCAACATGGTAATTGTTCTATTTGTCTATTTTTTAAATTAATTATTGTTGGTTTAAATATTGTGTCTAAAGGCTGAAATAGATTCAAGTTTTGAGCTTTTTGTGTGACACAATTACTTTATATTTGGCCGATGCTCTCGGTATTTTATGTAATTGCAACTCTAGTTTATTTTTTGAACCAATCAGTTTCGATGTCAAACTTCAGTAATTTCATGTTATTTATTACAGCACAATAAACTACAGCAAAGAGCTGCCCTTGGCCCAAGGTATTAAGTTCGACTAAGTCCGGGTTATGGGTCTCTGTGTCTCCATCATGTGGAAAGTTGGTGCTATCATTTCTTCACTTCTCCAAGATCTTGTATGTGATCCTCGTCCACCTGAATTGCGACAGTTTTGACAATAATTATTTTTAAACACAAAGCTTTTCTGGTGGAAAATGTCCAAACATTCTGTAACCTTATATCTATCTTTCAACATTGTCAGATCGTGATGCCAAACTTTTTGTTAATCGCAGATGCCAAGTTGTTATGTACACAAGTGATGTCACACAATTAACTGTGTATGTTGGTGTTTTGCTTTTTATTTTATTAGAAACATTGTTCATAGATGTTGGGAAGCTGGGTTTTTTTTGTGTCATTTGTCTGTCATTGACCCAATTTTTTTAGAAATGTCACAAAAAATAAAAGCCATTTCGGACACAATGTCCCAAAGGAAATTGGCTGGTAGATTATTCAAGTTGCTTACATTTTTGCGAACGAAAGTATTATACTGTAAATGACCAAAATAAATTGAAAATGTCCTAAATTTTTGCTGGCATTTCGGTCATTTGACAGAAATTTTTTAGTGAAAAAAAAAACCCAGTTGGGAAGTGTTTGTGTATGAGTTGCATGTGGAAGGTGTTCAGATGCAAAAATATCTTTGAAGTACACAGGGTTGCAAATTTACCATGGAGCTCTTACAACACACAAAAATTATTTTTTAGTTTTCATTTGCTGCAGAAACAAACTGTGTGGTTATTGTTGCAAGCAAATATAGCATACATTGTCTTGTAATCTGTTTGTTATTTCAACATCACCAACAGCTCTGAGGATAAACCACATACTTGACCCAATAATATCAACATAACATGAGTGTTTATACCTGACTCCAGGTTTCCAGTATAAGGTCCATAAGATCGTCTGTAACGTCGCCTTGAATAATAATCTCATCTTCACCGGATACGGAAGAACCGCACGAAAACTTTTGGGCAAACAACTTTGACGCTTTCTTTAAATTAATATCTGCAGAAAGCATAGTAGGTCACAAACAAAAAAAGTTGGATTTAGCCAGAAAAGTTTTTTTCACTATTTTTTGCTACTCCAGCTACAATATCTTTTATCACCAACATTCAATTCACTACAGATACCAACGTTGGTTATTGAACTTAAAGCTAGCCTCACCAAACGTAGCCAGTCCTGTAACTCTTGTGACAAACTTTCTTTTTCCTCTTGGGATTCGAGCAAGTTTCACAATATCGGGTTCTTTTTTCTGTTTAGCTTTAACATTTCCTCTTCCCCCGCGCTTCTGTCTCTTCTTGTTCGCGGCATCCGACTCATCTAAAATATTCTTAATTTGTCAAAAATCCATTTGATTAGAAACAACTCAAGTTTCCATGCCAGCTTTTCAATAATTGAAAATCTATTTTTCTTTCTTCATGCCAACGTCATCAGTTACTTATTCAAATAATTGTTTTTTCAATGAACAGGCAAACCTCATGTTATCTCCAACAAAGGATCCGAGTGAATAAAAGCAGTAACCAGTGGTCAAACTCACCAAGATTTAACGAGGAAATATCGACTCCCTCTTGTGACAACATATCTTGATTTTTCTCTCTCCACGCTCGACATCTCTGTTGGACGGCCTCCGGCATGTACTCGCAATATTCAAGGGGTAACGTGCATTCTGGGGATTAGAAGATTTTATTGAACTTAAAGAGCCACATTTCATTGAAGCTATGGCTAAAATGGGCATTGAAATATTCAACACTGGATTGACACCACTGGCAAAAAATAATCTACAATCTTTACCACAATCTGTGGAACAGGATGTTGACAATTATTTTGACCAGTTTGTCAATAGTATTAAGTCCCAGTCCAATTTATTACATTTCACTGTTTATATTTCATTCAAATTTGAAGATCCTAAAATATACTCACCTGAACAATAGATAACTTTAACAGGATATGAAATATCTTTAACTGCTTCAGAAATTGCTACAGTCGCTCCTTTCTCGTCAGACATCACACGTTTCTAACTAGTCAGCTAATTTTCTGTTAATACGCAATCTTGTTCAATGTCACAGATGTTTCATTTGCCACAACCAACATCACGGACAAATACAACATTTATTGCAGATGATTGTATTGCATTTACAATGAAGTCATACGCACATAAAACAAGCAAGTAACACAACAATATTAAGAAGTTTGCAATGAAATCTTCGTGAAGTATTTAAAAAATTAAAATAAATACCTTCACCTCATGCGTCATTAGCAATAAGAGGGAATTCCCCAAATTACAAAACCAGTGTAACACAAAAATCTTATTTATAAAATTTTCTTCACGTTAAGCTTTAACGAAAAATCATTTGTTTGGCTCCGATGGTATGATGTTAGTGACCCCCTGATAGAAACAGATGTCAAACAAACAATACTTCATGCTTCCATGCACAAAATAAAAACGTACCGATTTCCCGTGATCAAATCCACATTTCCTCTCAAATTCCACCATTTCAAGCGGTCTGAAATTGACGATGAAAGCTCGTCGAGGTTTGTCCGTTATATTCCCTCCTGTGTAATGAACAGTCCTACCATGGTGGGCCGTGCAACCTCCCTTCTTTAACGGGGCCGGAACCAATTCGCTCTGGATGAAGGATTTATTTGAAGTCTACTCTCACTCCTACTTCACCAAAAAGGGTGGAAATATTGCCGACTGCTGATTAGACATACGATGTCATGCAGCCAGCAATATCACCGAACAAAGCAACCTAACTATTGCTATTATTCAGTTGTAAGAATAACTCGTTAGTTGGACCCGAAAATGTCTATGAAAAAACGCTATAACCTCTCAAAGAAACACTTTTCATTCAAAACAAAAGACAAGCGAATCAATTTGAACAACTTCCACTGCGCACCAACCTCGTCGCCATCGCAACAGATCACGTGGTGACCTGCCTTTGCTTTTCGGAAAGGTCGAAGTTCTTCGTTTCTGTGCGACCCGGGTACGAAACACATACAACCGTTCTCAGTGGTGACGTCATCGAGAGCGACCCATATCGTGGCTGCCCGTTTATCCGGCAAGTCGGGCCAATAAGCCTGGTCCTGGTGCATTGGAGTTACCGTGTCTGTGTGCGCACCCTGGATACAACAACGCGGTAATGAATATTACAGATGCATGTGAAGGATGAAGACGTCAGGTCAGGGCTAGGTCGCACAGTAATGATTGTAAAATATGAAAGTTTTCATGGCCTACAAGGCTGGGCGACAAACTCAACAAAACAAGAACAAACATTTTGACGTTTCTAACGTCCTTGCTGCGTAGCTTTCAGGAAAATAAATTGGAAGAAAGGAAAATATTTGAACCTTGTAAATGATCATATCGAAATCAAATGCTGCGTCGTCACCGAGAATGATCTTCGCTATTTCGTGCGTCCGTTTATGCAACTTGCCCTCATCCAGTTTATCTACGTAACAGGAAGGCCACATAATCTGGCAGATGTTTTCTTCGCTTTTCACCTTAAAATAAATTTGGAAAATCGTCATTTAAGTGTGCATGATTTGCCGAAAGAAAATAACACATTTTTCAAGGAACTAACGTAATAAAAATGCAACAATCAACTTAGTTCCATATAAACTGACCCTTAGTTACCTTTCGTTCCGCATGAGATCCCAAATCATGGCGATGAGGTGACGCATCAATTTCGTTACTAAGCAGTTTGTCGTAAATGGAGCGGTAGTATTCGACATCATCCTGGTCAAGCACATTTTCCACGACCTGATTTTATAAGCGACAAAATTGAAACACTTTATCTGTTCATCATTATCACACTCTACTATTCCCGGCCGAAATTAGGGTCATCTCGTTGTTCCTTACCAAGAATCCATCTTCAGCAAACCTCCCTTTCCACAAATGAGAAGAATTTTGTGTTTTCCACCACTTCTGTGTGTCCGAATCCATGTTGCAACTTACCTCACTGCAAGCTTACCTGCTAGTTATACCGAAGTACACGGTATTGTTTACCCAAAGCAAACACTGACTGCACGTAACCCATGCTCTGGCTGCTGAGCTAATGAGAAACCTGCAAACCTTACACGACTTAAACACCTCAAACTCCACGCCCTAACATTTCCGAAACTTCTGTGTGTCGACACTGGGGGCAACACAACCATTAACTTAAGGACCTATATGGGTATTAAATTGGGCAAATTCTGTTTTCAAGGCCCTCTGCAATAAAGCACCTGGTGACTTTTCCACTTGTTTCCCAACAACCGTTGATGGGTCTTGTGACTTACATAGGGACCTAATATTCTTCAAGGTTAAAAAAAAAATTGCTGCTCCTGGATGAAACTGTACAGAGCAAGGACTTGTTACGCCTCCTGGAAGATCATATCACTAACAGGGGGGGTCATAACCAGCCCTGGAGGGTTGCCTAGGTACTTTTTCAGCAACTAACTTTGATGCCATTGCATGGAGAAGAGTTGGGACTTACACAAAAACGCAAATGAGTGGGCAGTTAAACGATTCAATTTTCTGCAAAATTAGGTTTCATTTTTTGTTGCTTGTTTTACCAAAATACTGAGTAACCAGGGTGGCAAATGACCCTAGGGGGGCGGCTAAACCATTTTTTCACACACTAATTTTGATCAAAATTTGTAGATATGGGATGAATCTTTCATAAAATCAAAAATGATTGGACACTTAAACGATTCATTTTTCCACAAATACAGCCTGAATTTTTTGCTCCATTTTCACCATAATTTTCAGCAGCACCCACCATCAAGTAACTACCTCATTAAAATAGCCCAAAACCCCACTAAAACTGCCCCCAAACACCCTAAAATTCGCCATGACAACAGCACGCACATGTGCGCTCATTCAACCGTTAATTTAACTTAATTGCGTCACTGCTTTGCTTGCTGATGCATGACTTTGCATTGTGACACAGGCCTACACGTTGGGCATTTCCCAGCACCAAAACTAATTTTCATAGAAATACCAATATGCGTCCTTCAGTGTCTCAAAACCGGCTAATGAAAGTTTTTCTTTAAAATCACACAACAAATTAAAACAAACGAAAAACAAAGAAAACTAAAAGAAACGTCCCGTGGTCGCAAATACGCGGTGGTGATTGTTCTGGTAGCGATGTAAGGAATAAACATGTAAACGAGTCGGTAACGTTCTGCTTCTAAACGTTGAACAATCGGATCGCGTTCACTTCAGCGCCAAAATGAGAAGGTTCCCGCGACCAATAATCTGTATCCTAAAGTGGAGACAAAGTACGATAAGTTATTTTTACGATATTACCAAGTAATGATGCAACAAAAATTTAAATTAAACACAAACAACGCGGATTAAATGTAGATGGGCCTTCAAAACCCAGCAAACCGCACTACCGATAGGATAAATAAATGTACTCCACAAACACATTATAACAGTTTAAAATCTTAGGTGGCAATCAGAGAGCTGGGGTTAGTTTCATGGAAATTCAAACCCATATCCGTGAACAATATCTCATCACGCTGCCGAACAAAACCTACCAAATTTAACTAATAGTAATCGGTAAAAATCTTCCCGTTTGTGGTGACCTAAGCGCAAACACCAAGCGGACCGGTTGATTAATTTACTGTGACGGATCGGCAATACCTACAACTAAATCTTGTTGTGTTTATTTAAATTTAATCACGTGTCTTTATAGATTCGTAAGATCACACTGATTCAAACAATTCGTATTTCCCCCTTTTATTGAAAAGATTTTTGAATATTTTACCAACAGAAACATGGTTAATTTTTTCCCGACATTAAATTGAACTGGGATTTTTAATTTAATGAAAATTTAGTAACAACCACTTGCAAATTGCTTAACCGGGGGGGCGTCAACCGATTCTCATGGGGGCGCAAGCTCTATACCAAAACCTTTTTTTTTGTAGTGACTTTAATGTCCTATGCTGTCTGTCATACTTTTCTTACAGTTTCGGAACAAAAGTATTTTACTTTAAATAAAAAATCCGCCTGTGCAGTTAAGTTACTGTTACCTCGCAAAGAAACCATTGCGTCACAAAATACCTATGTGATGATTCATCTGTTTCGTCACAAACCATTTATTGGTCCCGTAACTTTTTAGTTTGAATAAGCAAGCTTAAATTGATACATATTATGTTTTTATCGTGTTGCAGTGTTTAACTAGCTAGCTTATTTAGGTACATCGACAAAAACACAAGTGCTTTTGGTATGAAACCTATTTACAGTTTGGGGGGGCGTAAGGTACAAGTCCGTTACTAAAATGGGGCGTGATAGAAAAAAAGTTAAGAACCACTGCTTTAACCCAATTACCTTTCACTAAATATTATCATTTGGCATTCCAAATGTTACACCATATTACAAAGTTACTACCTCACTACTGACAGCAGAGGAAAGGCAAGCATCTGATACTCTGTGTGGAACAATCAAGCTGAAAAAAATACACAAATATATTCAGCTGGTTTACAATAGAAATCATTACAGAGAGCTTTGTGGAAACTAATTTGAAACGAATAAAACCATGTTTAAAAAAAGTGACGTTTCTCAAATATAATTTAAATTGTCAAAAAAAAGATTGTGTTTAACAAAAACTTTTATCTTAAATCAGTTAAATTTAAAACTATGTCATTCAATTACATAAATTTAGGAAACGAATTAATATTTGCTCACAATTTGCAATATTCTGTACAGTTCACAATATTTGGAAAAAATACCTTCCAGATGTTCCAGGATCAGTTACTGGCAACAACACAATCTCCTCATGATCGGGAGACGAAGATGTCGCAAGCTCATTTTTATCCAAAGAATCCCAGGAAGTGAGGGAGAGATCAAGAGGAAAGTCCTGATCGTGGACGGAATCAAGATAAAACTCTGGGTTTCTCTTTGCAGTGAGATCGAGAGGATTGGAGTCAACTTGAAATGATAAGGAGAGGTCCAGAGGTTCGCAATCAAACACATCTTCCCCTTCCTCCTGTATCTGTGGAAGCCACGGAGCTGGAGAAACGACTCCTGCCTGATGTGGAAAAAATGTGATTATGTGATTGTTGTTATTGAGGGATGTTGGAAGAACTTCCAAAATTTCATCACCTTTGCACAAAAAATTTTGTGGAATGTAAGGATCACAATTGACTGACAAATCACAGCATTTAATTATTCCACAAACATACATTTCCAGGCATGTAGATTACAATATAGGCTCATATCTCAAGCTTGTTATCTTTTAAAACTTTTCATTCAAAATAAAAATTATGCCGTACCCAAAGGGTGGCGTGAATTTCAAATGATTAATTGAAAGGGATTGAAGACAAAAAGTTATGATGAAATAACAGACAGGTGTTGATTTAATCAAAAGATAAAATTAAAAACAAGTTGTCTGCCCTTGTCAAAGAAGCGTTTTGCATCGGGGAGTCTTCGATGATAGTTCGTCGATACCCAACCGGTGGGGATTGGATGTCGAACATTGATGGTGGCTACGACAAAACAAATGGGAAAATCGAATTTATTGTTGTAACATGTGTGAAAGGTCCTGTTACTTACCCTGGACTTTTCTAAAGATGTTGGCTTCTTTCTACAAAATAAAGTTCATATTAGGAATAATCTAAAGAATCTTAAATGGTTCTTCGTCCGGGAAAGTATAGGCAGCATACATATGTAAATATAAAGGTAATTTTAAAAAATAATATAAAGAAGATCAAAAAAGTAAATAAAAAGAAGTCACTGCTACAAACATCCTAGGATCGGCTTTGTAGAACCAAGTATGGTTTTACCCAGTTCCTCAGTGCAGTTTATTTTACCCCATTTTTGTATTGTGTATTTTGGGGATGGCGAAGATAAAATGAATTAAACCAAGAATTTCAACAACCAGATGCATTTACCTGCTTCTTGTATTTGAAAAATCTCCTGAGAACTTCTTTGCTTTGGTTCCAGAGACTGAACAACAACAGAATTCACAAAATTAACACATCTAGGTCATAATTGTACAAAAGAAATTAACACAAGGCCCAATTGTTCAAAACCACATATCATGCTACGATAAATCACCTTTTACTTTCAAAACCTTTTTCTTTTTTCCACAACACTTTGCGTTTTTTTCTCTGTTCGGCCTGCTAAAAAACGTTCTGTTGTTAAGTGTCAGTTTAAAAATTATGAAGAAATGCTCACAGCAAACTTACTTAAATCTCTGTGTTTTGGAAATGTCTCTGTTTTGAAAATCTCGACAGTCCTCGTTTGTAGCAGAATTTATTTCTGCACCATCTGATTTTTATCAGATTTGTGTCAATATTAATGTTTTACACATTGTAGTAATATTACTTCTCGACCCACCTTTCTGTGTGTTTTCTAAATTTGCTTCATTCTTTTTCAGTGGAAAGTTGAACTAAAACAAAATTAAGACACTACATTATCACCAAAACCTTTGTACCAAAAAAGTTTAAGTAATATTTTACTTTCCTTTTCCTGTGATTTTCTCAAATACAACAAACCATATTTCAGAACATGCAAGGTTACCAACCTTCTTTTCATACTTTGGACTAAATGGGGAAATGCTGTGCAAAAGACCCATGGACTCTTCATTCAAACAAAATCCATCCCATAAAAGATCTAAACAAAAAGTTGATTATTCATTTATTATGTGGGTGCCAATATTGATGGAGTTTTTTTGTTCCATAACCTAAATAGGTTGGTCAAAATTTATCGGCAAGTTCCACACACTTTCTGGTTCAGCTGTTTCGCGAGCCAAAAAACATTTTTGCAATAAATTCCATAAATTAGGAACAGTATCACAGATACAACTAGTTTACACTTGACAAGTAGAAGTTAGAGTTTTAATAAATACAACTCCCGGAGAGGATTCAACTCCATTAACATAAACATTTAACACTCTCAATACTTGTATCAATAGGGCAAGTTTTAAAATTAAATTACCATGTTAAAGATACACTATGTTTATATCTTTTTTCCTGTTAAATTGCAACACAACTCACAGCACAATAATTGCTCCTCTGACACATCCAAGTTCCTTCCAATTTTCCAGATAAGAACTTGTAAATACTGGATGTACTTTCTTGCCTTGGACATTATTATTTGCTAAAAACACAAAGATTAAAAAAGAATCACATTCAAACCAATCTTAATTGTTGTTTTACAATAGTTGAACAATGCTTGAACATTACCTTTGTTTTGCATCTGAACATGTTATTGATTTGATGCAGGTTTGGCAAAATATGGTCGAGACTGTTTAAACTTGCCTTCATTGCATGGTAAGTCTCCCTGCAGACAAACAAACTTCATCCAAATGTTAAAAAAAATAATTCAAACAAATTTTAATATATGCCAAACCAGAAATGTTTATGTGGAATATCTAGGTCCGTCCTAGCAAACACTTTTGATATATGTAGTGACACCTGTTTTATGTCAGGGTAGTATTTGATGTTACGGTTAGTCTTGCAAAACCAATGAACCATCTAGAAACATTACTTAGCGCAGACAAATCTTTAACCTCTGTTTGACGCGATGTGTTTCACTATGTGAGAGCTTCCTTCGGTCGGCGTGTTTCCACTGAGGTTGTGTTTGTTGGTCGGATAAACTTTCTTCCATTTCGCTACTTCGGATCAAAAAAAAATCTCTGTTTCATTTCCAACTTTTGTCATCTGATCAGAAAACAAAAGGGGGACCACCAGTTCTTTTCCCGCCGAAACATAAAAATAAAATATATTCCGTGCCGGAGAACTCGAACTAAACACATTTTTTCTGCCTAGTAGGGTTCCGGAGAATAAGTAAAATTTTTTTAATGTGTATATGAAGGGAATAAATGCAAGAATACAGGCACATATTGTGTCTACTTTATTCCTCGAAGTATTTACTGATATTATTACAATTACTTTTCAATAACCTTTTTTAGCATAAAATTTTCTCTTGAAAACAAGATATACTGCATGGAATTACCTTGTTTGGTCACAGTTTTTCTTCGTAGTGGATTTAGTATTTTTCGAAGACCATCCAGGGTAGATGATGTTTATTCCACTTCGTCTAAACGGTACGAAAAAATGCTGTAATAACCTTCAGCAATTACAGCAATAAGTTAAGTCGCATAAGTTGCAGCCGATTGCACAGGCGCACATGACTATTTATGCTTGGGCTATCGAAAGCTTATTGGTTGGTTTAGTTACGTGCCGTCATACATCACTTTATACAAGAACAAAGTTGTGAAGTGATAAACGCGGGCGAACATATTATGGTAACCATATCAGGATGTTAAATGATTAACTTTGGTTAAAGATAATCGGTCAATCAATCATCGAGGGCACAATTCGGGGTTATGTTTACACAAAATGGCGATAAACAAAAATAGTGTTGTTCTGCACGGCCTCGTTAGGTTGTGTACAATAAGTCATGAAGACGTTATTAGGTTATCTTGCACAAGGAACTGCAATCGTTCGCTATTTTATGGCAGTTGTGCAATTCTGCAAAGATTATGACGTAACAATCACTGGAGTTCCCACTGTTATAGTTGCATGATTGATTGTCCAAGGCGCTGGTTCATTGGTTGGTTTTCTTCCTTCTCTTCATCACACTTTCACTCTTGCTTATTTCCGGCAAAGCAAACTACCAAAGGCCACTTTTCATTTGCAAAACCTTGAATACTTTTATTCAGATAAGAACACACAAACGACGCATTAAATGAACACTGCGCAATGTATACTTGTATTTACTCGAGCAAACGTAATTATAGTCGAGTTGAATTAATTATAAATCGGGTCATATTATCCGTCAAACGAACTTCTACTTTACAAAAACAACAGCAGTTAACCATATGCGAAAACGTTGCCCATAACATTACGAAATAAAACAAAATCATGCGAAGTCTATAGGTCAATATATATTAAGTATTTGCAAATCGAAAACAGAAATTATAAAAGCTGATTTCATGATTTCGATACCATCAAACATCTCTGTAAGAGAATAAAACTTTTATCAAAGTGTAAATATGGCCAATGGTTTATATGCGAGAATAAAGTGGTATTGGGATGGAACTTACGCCTACGGTGGATATCTAGCACTGGAGTAGGTGAACATTTTTACTCACAAAACAATGGTTAAAGTAAACTAAAGAGTATGTACAAATTTTGAAATAACCTATTTACAATAATTGTGAGCTTGCGCAGCAGTATTCCTTGGCCACAGTATACCCCGAAGAAAACTTGGTAGGGCGCTGTGTCTGGTGAGCGCCAAGAGTTTAAATTTTACCCGTAGGTTGATTTTTTACATCTCGCTGCTGTTTTACGAAAAAAAATCGCTGATTTCAGATCAATTAACGTTAAAAGATTGCAAACAAAAAGCACAACACGAGCAGCAAAATTACATTAAACAGCAGCATGAACAGCGCTTTTAAGTATAAACACCAATTTACATCAACCCTGGTGTGCCGGATAAAAAAATCTATTTGGCCCGCGGCCAGGAAGATTGCTGAGAGTAAATCGAATGTACACAGAAAAAACGTCAATTGTCGAATAAAGCACTCTAAATAAACTTTCTAAATTGCATTTTAAAGCGAAAGATCATGTGCATAAATAGTGCTTATATAGGCGAGATCCAGTGACTTAATACAGAGAAGTCAAACTACACAAAATATTACGCAAAAATAATACAACCAGCTTTTCTGGTTTTGATGAACAGTAGCAATTTTATTTTAGGACAATTAAAATGACTAAAATTGTTCAAACAAATCTAATCGCGTTGAAGTTTTGTTGAGACATATCGCAAGTGACTTTCACTTAGTTTTATATTTTCTTCCCTTTCTTCTTCGGTTATATCTTTAACAACTTTCCAGTCCACCAGTGCTCGTTCAAATAACTTTTTGCTTTCATCAAAGCGATCAAGATTGACACAAACACAAGCAAGATGGTATAGGATTACCACATACAAGCGCTTTTCTGAAGCTTTTTCTCCAAACTGAGTTTTTATCATTTCAAGACCAATTCTTAACACTTTTTCCTCCTTTGTGGTCTTTGGAATTAAGTTGTAACAATTTGCAATATAGTACAAACAACTTGCCTCGCACAAACATGCAAATTCTTTTTCCACGTTTTGAAAGTTTTGAATTTTGAGTCTTATGTCATGCACGAGTGGGATCACGTGATCAGCCACTATTAGTTTGTTTTGAAGTTTTTCGATCAAGTCCGTAGTTTTCAACAAAGCTTGAACAGTTTGTCTCAATCCACATGCACAATTATTTAACCCGTCAACTCCTTGTCTTTCATCCGGGTCTTCTCCAAATAAACTCGAAGCAAGATGGTAAAACAAAATCGATTCCAAATTCTTCTCCTTGATTCTATTTTCCTCCGCAATTTGTTTAAAATCTTCTGCCGTTGCCACACCTTGAAATGACCTTGAAAATTGTGAAAGCACGTGGTCTGCAGCATCGTAGTTTCGACTCTTCAGATAATCCACGTACATTGGTACATCTGGGTTTACTGCCATTATTTTAACGCAAGTCATATTTACTGTAGTACTACATAACTTGTACCTTCAAGTTGTACCATGTAATTGGATGGGACGAGTCCTTCACGTCCATTCAAACTACACATCCACCACATTGAATAGGCTTCTGTTAATTTGATGATGTCAAGCACATCGCCCTTACTGAAGGAAAGTTCATTATCTGCTTGTGCCTTATAGTCATATAAAGCCTATATCACAAAGAAGAAAAGTTAATTTTGTTTTATTATTACTGTTATAATTTTGTCACAAACTTTGCATTTTGATAAAACCGGAAGTTCAGCTTCAATCCCTAAAGTTGTCGTATCTGTGCATAAACGAATGATTAAAATTTCGTGTCAACTATCGTGAAAAAAGCCCATAGTAAAACAACCAAAACATTGCACATTTAATTACGTTAACTAATAATTACCCAAATCCGCAGTAATTCTAATCATACTTGCAAAAACAAATGGAAATTTAAATTATAATTTAAAAACCTTTTAGTGTTAATTCTCGTTTGGCTGGTTGTCTCCCTTCCGTATCTGGTTCATTGGCTGGTTGTCTCCCTTCCACTACTGGTTCATTGGTTGGTTGTCTCCCTTCCACTACTGGTTCGTAGGTTGGTTGTTTCCCTTCCACTACTGGTTCGTAGGTTGGTTGTTTCCCTTCCACTACTGGTTCGTAGGCTGGTTGTCTCACTTTTACTATTGATTCGTAGGTTGGTTGTCTACCTTCCACAACTGGTTCGTAGGCTGGTTGTCTCACTTTCACTACTGGTTCGTAGGCTGGTTGTCTCACTTTCACTACTGGTTCGTAGGCTGGTTGTCTCACTTTCACTACTTGTTCGTAGGCTGGTTGTCTCCCTTCCACTACTGGTTCGTAGGCTGGTTGTCTCCTTTCCACAACTGGTTCGTTGGCTGGTTGTCTCCCTTCCACAACTGGTTCGTTGGCTGGTTGTCTCCCTTCCCCGACTGGTTCCTTGGCTGGTTGTCTCCCTTCCCCGACTGGTTCGTTGGCTGGTTGTCTCCCTTCCACAACTGGTTCCTTGGCTGGTTGTCTCCCTTCCCCGACTGGTTCCTTGGCTGGTTGTCTCCCTTCCCCGACTGGTTCGTTGGCTTGTTGTCTCCCTTCCACGACTGGTTGTCTCCCTTCCCCGACTGGTTCCTTGGCTGATTGTCTCCCTTCCACGACTGGTTCGTTGGCTGGTTGTCTCCCTTCCACGACTGGTTCGTTGGCTGGTTGTCTCCCTTCCACGACTGGTTCGTTGGCTGGTTGTCTCCCTTCCACGACTGGTTCGTTGGCTGGTTGTCTCCCTTCCACGACTGGTTCGTTGGCTGATTGTCTCCCTTCCACGACTGGTTCGTTGGCTGATTGTCTCCCTTCCACAACTGGTTCGTTGGCTGGTTGTCTCCCTTCCACAACTGGTTCGTTGGCTGGTTGTCTCCCTTCCACAACTGGTTCGTTGGCTGGTTGTCTCCCTTCCACAACTGGTTCGTTGGCTGGTTGTCTCCCTTCCACAACTGGTTCGTAGGTTGGTTGTCTCCCTTCCACTACTGGTTCGTAGGTTGGTTGTCTTCCTTCCACTACTGGTTCGTAGGCTGGTTGTCTCCTTTCCACAACTGGTTCGTTGGCTGGTTGTCTCCCTTCCCCGACTGGTTCGTTGGCTGGTTGTCTCCCTTCCACAACTGGTTCGTTGGCTGATTGTCTCCCTTCCACTCTCACTTCTGTGGTTTCAATAAAAGCATCAATATTTTTTCTTATTTATTTGCTTGCTAACAATATTTTACTTCGAAAATGTTACCCTTGCAAGTTAGGGTTTAGAAATTACCTGTCCCTGGTTGTTCATCTGGTGTTGTTGTTTCTTCAAGTTTGTCTGTGTTGTTTTGACCAGATTGCTCTGCTAAAAAACAGTTTGTATAAATTCATCATCACTATAAACATTTTTGCTGCTATAAGCTTAGCCATATCCTGATTGCTGAATGATCGACTACCTGCAAAACATCCACTTCGCGAAGAAAACTGGTGAAGTGGAACCCGTGGATTTTGGTTCGTTGGAGGGTCGTGAAAATCCATTTGTTTCATGGTTTCTTCCACTTGCTGCAGAATCTCTTTATGACTAAACCTCGTAAGAAGTTGCTGCAATCTCTTACAGATTTCGATCATCGTTGGTCGTTTAGATGGATCTTGATCCCAACACTGCTTCATCAGTTGCTCCATGTTTTCAACGATTACTCTGTCGCTCTCGTTGAGAGTTTGCTTCCATTTGTTTATCTTTTGACAGTCTGGTCTTCTGCCCTTCATGATGTTATCACGTTGCTCGTCAAGGTCGCCACGTGGGTATGGAATGTGACGAGTGAGAACCATATGCACGAGTATGGCGAATGCATAAACATCAAGTTCTTTGGTTGGTTTCATAGTGGGGTCTTTCAACTTTTCCGGGGCCGTGTAGAGAGGTGTGTATTGAGGTCTTTTCTTCTTGCTTCTAGCCGACGGATCAACGGTTCTCAAACCAGTTAAAGTTGCCATTTCAGCACTTCCAAAGTCACATAATTTTGCACGAAGATTTTTTGTCAGCAGAGCGTTCTCCGGTTTGATGTCGTTGTGGATCAATCGTTTATCTGGAAGGTTGTGGCAGGCGTTAATAGCTTTTACAATGTCGGATATAAACCTGACTCTCAAAGCAAGACCCAAAGGGATTCGTTGATCTAGAAGAAGTTCCCTGAGAGTTCCACGTTCGCAATATTCCATGACGATTCCCATTGAAAAACCCCACTGAACCCACCCAAGAACTTGAACAATATTTCCGTGGCAAACTTGGTGAAGGTGTTCCATTTCTTCTGTAATTCTGCATAGAGAAATTACCTTCATGTTATTAAAAGATAATAACTGATATTGAACTTGTCCTATAGTTTTTTTTTGGCCGTTAACTTATTTGAAAATTTTTACAACATATTTTCTCAACGTGGGGTCTGTGAGATGGTTTAGTGGAAGAGCAAGAGACGTTTTTACTAAAACTTTCTGACTTCCTTTTTTCTTCACAACTACCATTTTTTTATTTGTGCAACTTCTTTCGTTGCAAGACCTTGAGATACATTTTGCATAGGTGTCTACAGACTGGATGGTTTTATAATAGGAGTCCGATATTGACGTTTGCTTACGTTCGCTTAATTAAGGTCTTTGTTCTCTTTCCACTCTGTAGGAGAAAAACTTTAACTGCAATGAAGATTTGAAGGATTTTGTGGAATCCGATGACGACATCCCCGAATCCTCCGGATCCAGCATGAAACATGTCAGGGTCGGGATCACACAAAATATCATCAGCATTCAACTCCTGTGACTGTTGAACATAAAACTTTTGAGAAAGTTGTGTCAAATTCACCAAGCAGGATTAGGGTTTAATTCCGGTTTTGAGCCTGAAGTTAAACTGGTAGTCACCAACCAACATTAAACCGGTATAACTTAATCAAGGTTTAATCGAGAGTAAACAATTAATTCACGAATTTTCTCGCCGGTAAGCGCAAGTGGTGTTTTCACCAAATGCAGCGTTCCATTCGTATAGAAGTGCACTGACTACTGTCATGTCGGTGAAATATATACTTTTTCAACGCAATACATTTCACACACGAATAAACACAGCTTTAAAGAATTTCCCAGAAATAAAACACAACCGTTTACATAAATGATCACACAATGGCTACCAAAAAAAAACATCCAATATAATCTTAGCAACCCAATGTTAATAATTCTGAGGATTACATTTTACAAGGTTTATGTTAAGGCAGCAATAATAAATTTGCAAGCAACCATGCACAAATTAGATAGTGCTAAGTTTGGTACCAACATATGGACGATTGACCGAAAGGTACCACAAAGTGGAAATTTGTGTGCCTGCTAGTCTACCAGCTGTGTCACGATCACCAGCTGTACTGATGAGACCTTACAGATCGAAACAGTGTGTACACCCTGTCTGCAGCTCTCATTGACTGTTAGGGCTCTTTTGCGCATATATAGTGCTGAAGTGGTTCGATAGAGACGAATATTTAAAACCTTTTATTCTAACCTATTTGTTTAAGGATAATAATAATTTGGCTAGAAGAATTTGCTTATTTCTCTGTGTATGCTTTTGGTCGCTAATTATTCAACTGTTTATGTAGAAACCGCAGCTCCTTCAAAATATAGCGGATTTGTTCGTTTTCTTGGAAGTGGGTTGCGCGTTGCGACTATTGTAGAAAACCTCCTGTTGCACTGTCCGGGCGCAGGAGTCACGCCCACCTGCACTGCAGGCGGGCGCAGGAGTTTTTTGCAGGCGGGCGCAGGAGTCACGCCCACCTGCAAGGAAAGCACAACAACGTTTCAAATTATTGGATTTATTCACATCCCGTTTGGAACAATAGGAAATGCTTCAAAATCTTCGTCTTCCACAGCAGAACTTGAGGCTGAACGAAGAAGAAAACAGGTCAACGATGAGGTTGAAATAGCCGAGGCTGAAGTACGTGCGTGGGAGGAAGAATCCATTGCTGGAGATCCCGTTCTGTGTGACCAAAGGATACGCTGAAGAAATTCCCGACAACAAGGTCGTGACAGACAATCGCATCTGTTACTTGCCGCACCACCCAGTATTTAACCCACACAAGCCTGACAAGCTTCGTGTGATCTTTGATTGTGCTGCCGGAAGCAGAAGCGTCCCACTGAACGACATACTGATGCAAGGTGACTAACTTCCAGCAACAAGCTGTCTTTTCTAATGAGCCACGGAATAATCCGAACTCAAATAACCATGTATTTGTATGTAAGCCACGATATGCCTTTGGTAAAATAGGTAGGGAGGTTTATAGATAGAGACGAACATATGGAGAAGGTTTGTACGCGTTGTTTGTAACGTTTTATCGTTAATATTCGTGTTATTTATGTATTAAACTGATCAGTTGACTTTGGGTTTGATAGCAGCCGATATACCAATATACGGCAGTGTTATTATTTGTGTAGACGTAATAAATAACGTACTACAGGACCTTCCAATATGGCGGACACTGTCTTCAATTTGCCTCATATTTCGACCAATCGGTGCTCAATCCAGTGTTCTATAGAGATCAGTGATTAAGCCTTTTGTCTGCCCCTTAAATTAGCTTGATATTTCCCAGTAATTAATGTGACGTTAATACAATGGTCAATATTTTATTTGCGCTGGCAAATCGTGTTGCCTTTCTTTTCACAATAAGTTACGATTACTGCGAGCAACACAGTTTCTGTGGTAAAGAATTGATTCGTGTCAGTGCATTGGTGACTTGTTTTTATAGCTTTGATTTGATTAAATACTTGCTTTACTTTGGTAGCGCATGTAAACGGGATATACGTATTGTGTGTAGGTGGTGCTTATTTGGAACTTGTGCCGGTTCCCCAATATTCGGTGAGCGTTTGTTACTGTTGTTTTACGTTATGTTCTGACACCATGTGTGTACAGAAACCGTACTGAAGTGCCAGCCTTCGTGTAGTAAAGAAAACCCCAACAAGTCTTTGTACAATACGGAGGGAAGATTTGGTCAAGTTTCAATACGGAAGTTGCGTCTTGTGTGACGTTCGGCGCTGAAACCAGGGCGCCTTCATGGGACGTTACCTTTCTTCTTCAGTTGTTAACAGCCAACTGCACAACCATGTGATACTATGAAGATAAAGTCAATAATTCATATTCTGCCTCTTCATTTGTTCAGTTTGTAGATCAAGTGTTCGAAACCACTTGTTTTTTGTAAAGGGCATTTTTGTTGCTTTTTTTTAATTTCCAAACACTGGGCTTGAAAGTCTAAAGTGATGTATTAGACCTTCATAAACAAACTGCATAAACTGTCCACACTTATAAAAGTAGAGTTGTGTTGCCCATAGGCTGCCACTTTAAAAAATCTGCGGGGAGGCAGAACTAAATTGTGGCACATAACGAAAAATCGTCCCTCCAAACGTAACAATTTTTGATTTTTTATGGTTAGAAAATCAATGTAATCCTGGTACTCTGACCCTAATTGCTATCGCCTGTGCTTTCCTACCCGTGTGTGTTTTAAACATTTTTAAATAAAGACCAAGCCATCGGTTGAGTGGACCTGTAGTTTCATACTTTCAAGAGGCGTACCGAGCGTCTGTAGAACGTTTCGCGCTAATTTCAACGGATAGTTGGCCATTTGTTGAGACATGCAATCAGACCACCTACTGTTCTTTTTTTTTATGATAACCATCATCAAAAAATGAATAATTAGTTGATAAAATTAAATGCAAATGTATTGTTTTTCATTTTTATAATAAACTACAAGCTTCAAGCTGTCGGTTGGTAAAAACCTTGTCAATTAAACCACGTGGTGATGGCGTTGGAGTTAAGGTTGCTAAGAACAAACGGGGAACCACGTTAACGCAGTTTATTTGAATAGCGCTGAACGTGTTTGTTTCCGGTTTGACGGCACTCGACCAACCTGCAAACACACGTGGGCGCCAGTGGTGTCGCCTTTTATCATCAACAACCAGCACCAGTCCCAAGCTGGCAGCCGCATTGTGGTTCTAAATGCATTCCCAGAGCGTGCAATGTGTGAACTTCATGTAAACACACTAGAGTTTGATCACTTTTTGGTCCAGACGTCTTAAACGCTGTTTTTAACTAATGCAAAAACATACAGTCGTAGCATCGCAATTAAGAATCCGAAATGTTGATCCGGATCAGATCAAATTTGATCCGTCCATGTAAACATATTCACAAGACTTATCCAAGGTGATTTTTTTTCAACTTTGATGCAAATTTTTAAATAAAATATAATTATTTTTTTTAGGAATGTTTCATAGTTTGAAAACACCTCTAACGTTGTCAAATTCGACTTAAATCCAACCTTAAACCTGGGGTATAGTAGAATTAAAATATAATCCCGGTTGGTGAATAGGGCATCCTGGGATAATCCCATGTTTAATCCAGGATTAATCCAACTTGGTGAAATTAACCCTTTTGTAATTTGCTCAGGATTTTTACACGAATACAGGGCGTGAAACTAACAGTTTGACAAACTTTACTTACGTTTTCCATATGAGACATGTTTCTTTTTAAACAATCACAACAACTTTTGAAGCCGCAGCAGAGTCCCTGCAGTTCTCTTTGGCCAACATGGATAATGCGCACTTATAAAAACTGGAACGTTCAGCAGCACAAAGAAAACACCTACTAAGGCCTGTTTGCGTGATCGGGAAGGCGATTCCACATAAGACAGGAAGTGACGTGATTTTGGATCAACAATTATTGCTCCGAACTGCGGAGTACAACATTTTCTGGAAGTTCGTTGCGGTAAAATTATTAAGAATTTCTACTTTGCCAACAAAACTTCTCAGGTATTAAAAAATATAAAACTTCGCCTGGCTGTTATTGCTTGATGGGTGAAATCCCATACGACCTTACACGGTGAGAGTCAAACTTGGCCCAACCTGCAGTTGGACATACTTTCATGTGGTCAAACCAACCTCACTTTAACTCCTCCAGAATACGTAACAACACCTGACAACTGTAGTTAGGAACGACACTTTTATGTTTTTGTTTTTATCTGCAGAATGTTGCGACCAAACGCACCACTGAACAAAATCAACGGTAAGATTTCTGGTAGCGAGCTCTTGCCCCAGGTCCTCCAAACTTCTTTGACTCTTTCCTCCTGGGGTCTGCAACCAGCAAGGTTCTGTCATACTGGATTAAAGTGTCCTTGATCTCTTTTTTTGATGCTTCGTCGACAACTAAAAATGGAAAAATTTATTTTAAATAAACACAGCAAAAACGTTTGTGTTAGAGGGATTTCCCCAACTATTTAACGTTAACTGTTCGCAACAGTAACTTGTGTTACCCAACATATATACACACACACTTACATTTCTGGTAATACGCAACCAAAGATTTTGCCATGGCTTGTCGAATTGCTGGAAAAAAAAATTTGTTTGTTAAAAGTAATTATCTGACATAAAGTATGTATATTTCCTTATTAGAAATCTGTTTATAATCCAAGGTGAGTTATCTACAGATAGGTACAAAAATATTTTACATTAATGAGGGTGAAGACAGAACAGTAAAAATATAAGTATCGTTAAGTGACTTGATGATTTTAATGACAGGGAATGTGACTACAAAAAGGTTGGGAGGAACAGCCTTAAGGTTTAGGGGTAAATGAAACACATAAAAAAAGCATTGAATGGTCAACACACACAAGGTAAATAGTAACTATGGGTGGGAGGGGGGCAGAGCACCCCCCTCAGCATCTTGCCATATTGTTTTGAGAGATGCAAAACTGCAGATAGTATCACACAACGTTTGTAACTCACCATAAACCTGTGCAACTCTTCCACCACCTTTAACACGAATCCTGATGTCGACCCCTTCAAACCTAGCTTTGCCAAGAAGAAGGACGGGCTCCTGCATCTACAAGTACAACAGCAACAGTTTAAGAGGATTAGAGTAACATACATGGGTTATGATGATGAGCTCTATGCTGGGATGAAGTTTAGCAGAGTTCCAATATTTACCAAACAATTTTGTGTTGGTTATAATAAGATGTCAAGGTAATAATAAGCATCTAAACATGACCCGCAAGTTTGTGCATTATGCGGAGGATGTATTTGGTGAAAATGCAGACAATGCAATGAGTAGAAAATGTTTATATTTAAAATGTGAATTTGAAGGGCAATAAAATTTTAAAATGTATAAAATATTGTTGTGTGCGGAAGACATATATTTCCACTTTCGCAAAAAATCACTGCTATTTTATGCAAAACAAAACAGCTAATACATTAACATACAAACAATTTTGTGATAATTTGCGCAATTATAAGTCTCTGGCATGTATAGGCCTGAATCAAGTGCCAAATGTTGTTTACCTTGTATCGGAGGGTTTCAGGTTCAACCACATCAATTGGTCGGCCGTTAACTTTGATTAATCCATTCCCACGCTTGCAGTGAGCGACTGCTGTCGCTGTTTTCTGCAACCCAACAATAACATTAGGACTGCCCTCAAGATTTGACAAATCATAACATAACAAAAGTTAATGCCTTTCTAAAGATGTAGAAAGGCAATTTTTTTTATAATACTGTGAAAATAATTCATTTTTGCAAAAATAATAAACGTTAACAAGCAAAACTAAGAGGTATTCGAACATTAAAGTTACTTGTGTTATCATTTTGTAATTCTGGACCTGTTTTTTATCCTTTATTGCTTACCTTGCGTCCGTACACCTGCACAGATTGCGTTTTAACGCTCGCCATTATATCTTGCAATATTTCCAACTCCACCACGCGAAGAGTCGACGAGAAAAGGACCGGATACCATGCGAAAAATCTGTACTTCAAAATTTCACAACGACTGGTAACGTTTTGTTTTATTTATTTCTAATTTTTTAGAATTTTTGTGCAAATGTAAACCATCAAAAATATATTATTTCTTGGGATTATTATAATGTTTTATATTGTGAACTAATGATTGGAGTTTAATTAAATTGTGTTCATTAACGTGGAAATGGAAACATCGCTGCCCGATCATCCATAAAGAAGTTTGTCCTGATCGGATTTTTGCAATTTTTGCAGCTACAAGAGAAATTAATTTTTTTTTCGTTTGTAAAAAATGTAACAAATCGTTGGACTGAAAAAGGCTTTTACAACACACAATAAACCATGAGGGGCGTGATAGCCAAGCAATCAAAAAACTTTTCAAGTGAGTAAACATATTTTGTTTCTTGAGTGTGTTTTTCCTCTTGATCATAGTAAACAAAACAATAAAACAACACACTGCTTGTGAATGCCAATCTGCCATACTAAATTACACGCTGTTCCTAACTAAAAAGATGATCAAACACTGCTCAAAAAACTGCTCACTTGTAAAAAAAACTGTTCATCCGATCAACACAACTGTACATCTTTCTGCACAAAAACAATACAAAAAGCACATTGCAAAGTCTGATGGAAAAACAATGTAGTTATCATTGCTTGTTTTAAACTTATCTCTACTCTTAAACTTGTTGCATTTGTTAATAGGGGAATGGACATATGGAGCACTGCAACGTTCTCACACCCTTGTTATGTCACAAAGACAGCATGACAAACAAACAAGAAAAATGCATTCATCTGAATTGCCCCAAGGTCGTGGGGGTCGTTCTTCCTTCAGTGGGGTGGCTGCCACTGTCTTTGGCTCCTATGGATTTATTGGAAGAGCTGTAACAAATCATCTCGGTAAACAAACTTTTTTATAAATTCTTCAGGTTGGAAGAAATTTAATCTGTGCAAAAATGTCCAGTTAAGGCAGTAACATATGAAAAACATTCTGATACTTTGTTCTATGCAATTCACTTGGCAAAAATATACATATACTTCAAGATCCTGTACAATGTATAATATTACATTAGTTTAGGGAGTGGCTGATCCAGCTAGACTGCAATGCCTGGACTGCCAAGCCAGTACACGTAATGATCGTGATACAATTGTTGTGATCGCCAAGCAAGGACCTACGCAGTGGGGCGATCATGCCATTGCATGAAATATTACTTAGTTTAGGGATAAGTGCACTTGGCTGCTTTCCATATTTTTAAGCGCAAAATTTTTGTTTGTTGTTAGGTGCTGTTGGTTCCGCTCTGTTGCTTCCGTACCGTGGAACTTTTGAAAGAGTACAGCGCCTCCGAGTGATGGGAGATCTCGGCCAATTTCAATTTCGGGTAAATGTTGTTTAAAATATTTGTAAAACCTTTTTTCTCTTTTTTTCAATGTAATTAGAAAAAGTTAAATGCATAGTTTTTGGATTTTATTCAATGGTCTTGTTGCAGGAGGATTTTAGCATCAAACAATCAGACGATGCAATTCGTAAACTTATTGAACATTCAAACTGTGTCGTCAACTTAATTGGAACCAGAGAACCCATGAAGTAAAACATTTCATTTCACTTTTTAAAATAAAATGTTTGCCAGTGAATGATTTTCTAACAAGAAAAATAAACATTTTGTGAAAGGTGAAATTTTAAATTTCACTCAAATTAAGTTGATTGTTGAAAGTGTTTTTCCATTGTCAAAGCTTCTACACGATGGAAGAAGTCAATGTTGAATGGCCGAAAAGGTTGGCCAGGCTTGTGGCAGAAAAGGCAGATGGAACAAGATTACTTCATGTAACTCATCTCAACTGTTCCCAGCAAGAAGGGAGGGATGTATCTTGTATATTGCAGCAAAATGTAAGTGCTGAGTTGAAAGATTTCGTTCATTTTGTTAAGATTTTGATAATTTTAAACAAACAAGACAGATAAGTTGGCAGCCAACATTTGTGTTTTTTAATGTGAATTTGTTTTCAGTGATAAAATGTTCTTTTTCATTTATACACACACATATATATGATTGTGAACAAATATACCATGTATGTAATTATATCTAAACACTTTCATATACGTATATATTATGTCTATGTCACTTGGCCATATTTTAAAGAACAGTGTTTGGATTTTGTTTCATTCAAGGATGTAAAAAAACAGAATATATTAACATACAGTACGAAGCTGAGTCGGCCATGCGTGAAATCTACCCACAAACAACCATTGTCCGTTCCGCAAACGTCTTCGGCTACACAGATCTTTATGCTTTCCTGTTTCTTCACAACAGTAAGTACATTATTTATTCAAATGTAGTTAATGATTGGATATACTTTTTGGCATCCCTTATGGACCCCTTTACGATTATTAGGTATCTGCTTCCACTGGAAAGTCCATGTTGTGGTTACAAGGCTGTATTGCAAAAGGCATACGAATTTTATTTGTGATTTGCTGATCGCCAGAAGGCGAAACCCCCACCCCTGATAATACTTTGTCGACACCCAGTGGTCGACAGATTCCTTAATTCCCAACTAAGAACTGAGACTTAATGAATGGACCTGGAAGTTGCAAATGACATTTGTTTAGCAACCAAAGAATGAAGTACATTTATATAGATATGTGATTGGTAATACATGCTTCAATAAATGTGTGCAAAAGCAAAAAAGTTAAATAAAATTTTCCACGAATGGGGAGTGATTCCCAGAATCATTCAATAGGAAATTAAAGAATAATTGCAATATGTGTCTTGTGTAGGAATGGACTCATCACTTTCAAAACTTGGAGCCCTCCCCCTGCTCTATGACGCCGGTCGCTCAACCGTGGTACAACCGTTGCATGTAAGCGACATTGGAGAGGGGATTACCCGCGTATTGAGGCATCCAGATGCTGCTGGACAAACTTTTGAGTTTGTCGGGTAAGATTTAAATTATTGTCATGAATCAATGAAATAAAACCAAAAATATGTGTGTTTTTCATTTCAAAAAAGTTATTGTTTAAAATGTAATCTCTGTGATGTTAAAGTGAAGGACGATACCTGTTGTCGGATTTTGTTGAGTTCTTGTACAAATGTTCAAAGAAGAAGTCTTACCTGTACAACACACTGGGACCTGTGGATAGAAGCAAAGCTACTTTCCCACAAGAGGTTTGGACTTTGTTGTTTAACATAACCTTGCAATGTTGGGTTCAAGTAATGATGATGATATATCGCGATGTGAATCCTTTGCTGCACTTAACAAACACAATTTCAACTTTCAATAAAGTTTAGAAAATTAAAATTACTGAAATTTAAAACAAGTTGAAATTGTGGTTGTTTTCTGCACCAGGTGGTAATGATTCTTTTACACTTGATCTGAACTTGAACTGACACAATGCATTGTTAATCTGTGCAACCGTTAGCAACCAAACTTGCACAAGCAAATCGATTGCATTGTAGATTATTGTTCTTTGCCATTTATGTTTGTAAGTTTTTGTGCTTGTCAGATCGTGCACAAGTTCTTGGAACTTTACTTCTGGCGACAAGACAAACCGACTCTGTTTCTTCCGAGATTCGTCGACTTTATTTACCGACAAGGTGGAAAGAAAGGGATGTGGATGACGTTTGATTATTACAAACAGGTTTCATTTTCCTTCTACTGAACCTTAATTCTTTTTTGTTTATTTTAAGCTACTATGTTTATTGCCACAGCTGTGAAAACACTAATTGGGAATACAGTGGTTTCAAAGTTAGCCTAATTACATCCCAAAATGTAATTGTCATAAAAATATTCCAATTGTAATTCTGTGTTGTTTTTGTTAACTTGTCATATAAACCTGACACAAAATATTGAGAAGCAGAAAACTTGGATTCACTAAATTTATTCTTTTAATGGACTCATTATTGGTGTATGTTTAAAACAATCTATTACATTTTTGCCTCTGTAAAATTAATTCAAATTAACAGGAAGTTGTGCTACATTTGCTGCCAGGCATAATACAACTTTAAATAGGACTGCTTTTTTGGCATAAATTAACATACATTATTTGTCTAACGTTTCGTCTGCCATACGCAAGATTTCTTGTACAGCAAGAATTTATGCCAGAAGAGCAGTCCTAGTTATATAACAGGAAGTTAATTGGACAAAATGTTCTTTTCCACAGTTACACGTCAGCGATAAAACACACGGTTTACCAGGGTTAAGGGAACTCGGAATAATTCCATCGGAGACTGAAGAGAAATTGTTTGAATGTACAGGTTGCAACATACGCGGGGGGTATAAGATGATTCCAGGGAAAATCCCCAGGGTGGGTGTTTGTGTGAATAAATTTTAAAACCATTGTCTTTTTTGTTTGTTGCTTGGTTTTGCAGTGGAACAGCAACAACTTTTTTTGTTTTCAGGCGGCACCAGAACCACCAGCATCGAGGGAGATTCAACACTTACTTGTGTAGAATTTGTTCGCATTAAAAAGTTCTATCCTTTGAGTGCATTTGTTTCAAATATTAAATTTAAGGAACTGATTCTGCTGTTTTTGACAGAATGAAGGGTTAGATTGCTCATAAACATTTACTTTACTAGAGGTCTGCAGTTGTTAAAATACAAAGTGCCAGTTGGACATTTTTTCACTAAACTGAAACATAGTTCGAACCGCAAAACTTAAGTTACAGAGACTATTTTTACCCTTGGACTAAGCATCACTGCATCTTTAAAGCAAGTAAGCAACTTGTTGGCATTCTTACATATCCTACATGTAAAGCCAAACAGAATTTCATTTTATATATTTCTGCTTTTTCCTTTATCAGGTTTTCAATTGAACCTTGGCTAGTGTATAATATAATGCATCGGCATTCAAGTTCAAGAGTTTGGTCAATTGGAGGAGAAAATCGGTCGAATTTAAGTCAATTTAATTATGTCCAAAGAGTAACTTGGGATAGCAGTGGAAAGTTGAGCACTTACACAATATCAGATGGCCACTGCTAACCAAACACAACGCATTTCAGCTTAACTTTGTATTTTTTTGATAAAGCAACACAAAAGTTCACTCTTCCAGGCACCTTCTATTGCATTGTCACCATTGACAAGTGCATGAGAGTCCGATTGCTTGAGGAATTAAATCCAAATTTCCAGAGCTATGATTTTGCACTGCTGCTTTTTGAAACCATTTTCATTTTCTGGAAATTATTTAAAATGGCATCTTTATATTTTTTTCAAAATCTATCATGTGTCTGAGAAGATGAAAATCATGAACTTGTTCACAACTTCACAACATTACCTTTGCATTTTGAACCTTTCGTTTTAATCGGTCAACATCAATATCTTGTGGTTTGCGCTTCACGCTTAAGGTTGTCTTCGTTTCTTGAGGTGGAACAAGTGACTTTACACGCTGCTCTTTCCTTTTGGATTCATTTTCAACCTAATGGAAACATTTTGGTAACGCTATTTGTTGTGCAGAGCAGATATACAGTATGATATATACATATATGTATCGCTTATTCATCCAACCTACACAAATATTCACCTGTTTTGCCTTTTTCTCTTCTCTCTTTTTCTTCTTTCTTTCCTCCTCTTTTAGGAAATATTCCCCACTGGCAATTTCTTTATCCATCTGGAAATTAAACATTAGATGTTGCAAAAATGTCCAAGTAGGCCTCACACAGCCACCCATGTTCAAATTGTACTAAGTCATTATACTTAAGCCAAGACTGCACACAATGTTGTTATATATTAATCTTAAAAAAAGCTTGCCTTTGCTTGAGGTACTGCTTTCAATTTATTTAAGTCATATAATGTAACAAGACCATGTTACCTTAGACTCAGGCTGGGGTGGAGGGAATGGGGTGTATTCTTTCTTTTCCTTCTTCACTTTGTTTTTCTTCTTCTTTGCATTTTTTCTTTTAAACTTCGGTAGAAACCTTTTGCAAGAAAATGTTTAATTTTTAACAAACCTTGTGACACAGGAAAATAATAAAAAATATTGCCACAGTCATAATCGTGTTTAAATAATCAACTGGGCTCTATTATACCTCTCCCATGACTCATTTTTTAACTCCGGGTTTTTTGCAAGTTCTCTTTTGATCATCAGTGATTTTATGTTGTAGACAGGATGAATGTTTTTCATCGTGTCTGTAACTACCTTTCGTACCTGCATCATAGAAAAATAAAAGAGTTTTAAAAACAGTGAATTTATTAAAATCTTTAAACTGTGAATTGTGATAATTTTCTTTCGGTAATTCTGATTCTAATTTATTTAACAAAAAAATGCATTTCTACAAAAACAAATAATTAGTGTCCAAAATGTAAGCATAGTTTTAAGCAAGTTCTCTGTAGTTTGACAATATCATGTATCAGTTAACACAAGACATTATACATCTTTAAGCCCTCGATGAGCTCCAACTGCCGTAACAGTGTTTCCTTGCACAAAAATATAACATCCAGTCAAAAGTTCCAGGGCCTTTAGTGTGGCGCCATTCGGGCCAATCAGTCTTTGGCGCCTTTTCACAAATCTCTCCTTGTTTCTAACCAAACTTCCAACCTTTATGATGTCACAAGCAGTGTTGTCATCAAAGATTCGAATTGCCTGGAAGTTTTATTTAACATAAACAATTAAAATGCAATCCAAACATTACATAAATCTCCTTTGTTTGAACAGAAAACAACGAACAACATTTAATTATAACAGAAACTTCATGGAATACAAAACGTGTATTGGCCTTCTGCTTTTATATAGAATATCAAATTGATAAACATGCCGTATCAGTTTTTATATGTATACAAACTAAATTCTCTTATCGGGCTCTTTTTTTTTACAAAAGTTTGTGATACAAAAGTCAGTCTTTTACAAAAGAATGCCTAATAAGAGAATTTAGTTTATATAGAATATGTCATAGGAAGCACAGCAACACATATTACTTGTTCATATGGAACACTTCTTGCCAGCAATTTAATGAGATCTCTTGCATTTAATATTGAATAAGGATCCCATGTTTTTCTTGTTGTTTTCACGGTCATCGAACCTTCAATCAAATCCAAATCAGCTTCAATGTTCTGAAAAAAATCATTTAATGAGAAAAAAAGTTATGTTTATAAGTCAGAAATTTGTTCGGATCATATTTACATAATCTTTGAGGAAATTTTTCACGAGTGGCCAACATTGCTGGAGATATTTTTCGCGATATTTCGGAAACAAAGTTGCAAAGGAACTTTCGTCGAGCATCCCATGTTTGTTGTCTTCTTTGCTAAAAACCGGTTCCGTCCAACCTTCAGGGATGGTCAAACGCTCTGAATCTTCGTTGCTCATTTTGAAAACCAAGTTATTTCAGAAAGTCGTCGACATGCTTTTTAACAAAAACAACAAACATAGAAACAAAGTACACACATGGAACTTGCACAAATAACAGTGGGCGCTAAAGAGCAAATATTTAACCTAAATTTTACAGGGCTAAAAACATATTTATGTGAAAGCTTTCTTTCTTTAGATGATTTAGTAACGTAATTTTTTGCTCATTAAATTTAAAATGTTGATATAACATTCAATAACGTTTCATCCATGAATGATCTATTTCAGCTTTCTGGATATTATTATGCCTGAAGCTGCCAAAACAGATCAAGCGGAACGAGACGTCTTCCGTTCATTCAAAACATTCAAGTTCAAAATCCTCTTTGTGGAACACGTCAAGAGTTTGTATTGTTATCTTGAAACACGAACACACCATAAACCGCGCTAATGTACATTTGTTGCTACAGTTGGGTTGCTTTCTTACTATCCAAATGTACTCATGTTTAAACTGCGTTGTTTTAAGTAGGCGAAATATACATATCTGTAAAAACTATCTAACTTGCAGCAACAAAATTACATTTGCGGATTGTGATAATTCCTCATCTTAAGATAATAACGGAACTGTCCAAATGTGTTTCTACAGTTTCTCCTGTGGTGTTTGCTTGTCAACGTCACAAACAATTAAATATTATTTTAACCATACTAAGCCCGTTTACATGTACGACCGAAAGCGAATCGGATTGGTCGGAAGTGAGACGAATTGAAACATCCCAATCCAATCCATAATTCGCATGTGAGGTTGGGCTGTTTTTATTGACTAAAAACCGTGGTAAAATAAACAAACATCCAAAAATAAGCGAGGTTTACTTGAACTGCGAGATTTGCGTGGGAATCGGAGACAATACAAGAAATTAACAAAAAAGATTGTGTTGCAATCCATTTGTTGCATGCAATGTGGACGGTCTACAACAAAAAAAAACTTTAAAACCAATGTCACACACTTATCTTTTGACGTCAATCATTTATCTAATGCAACACGACAAATTAAAAGGAACGCACAACTACTAACCCTTTGTATTCTTCTGTTCTTCAAGTGGATTGAAACCGAAGCGAGTTCAATACACCTCCTAAAAACGGATTCGTCGCTCCTCTTGGGCAAAAAACGGGAGGAGCGATTGAGCGAAGCGCATTCGAATTCGCTTCAATTTTTCATGTAAACGGGCTTTAATGTCACGAAAACAAAGTTTGGATCACCTTCCTAGAATACAGGAAAGCGAACGTGTCTTAATTTTACTTATCCAACTCACGAAAAAGCCCTTCACGCATGGTTGGATTTGATTGACAGGTTGACGTACGTGGGGGTTTTACCTCCAATATATGTGAATTTTTGCCTGTTTTGATTCTGGGACGTTAAAGCAAAAATTGCTTTCATACCGGAACCGAATACTGCGATATTCGCCACAAAACTATTTGTGGGAGAAATTCTGATTACTTGGCTTCCGTTATTTTTTTGTACGCCAAGATTTTTTACTATCTGTAAAGTTGATCCACCCGGCGTTTAGTCGAGGGAAGGTTTTTAGCTAGTTAGTGTTGAAGGCAGAGGTGAGCTGTTTAATATTTCGCAAATTATACATTCCCGGAAAGAACCTATTACGACACAAAGTCCAGTTCTGTGCGTGCAAATCTGTAGAATGAGTCAACAATCCATCTCTGGTCGTTTGTGACGTAACAATTAAATGCAACCAGTTATTCGCACAAATAAACACATGTCATCTATAGTACGGGGAAGGGGGAATCATGGACATTCACGCGGCCGACGAAAAGGAAGTCACGCAGCACGATGATCTGCAATCAGACCTTGTGGCCAAATGACATGATTTTGCCAGATATTGTTCATACTAGATATCAATGCACTACAGACAGTTGTACACACTGTTTCGATAATAAGTCTCATCAGGGGAGCTGACGACTGACGACGGTTTTGCCGACTAATTAGCCAGACAGAGACTTTCCACTTTATAATACTTAGCAGTAAGCTTCGATCCGTTGGGTACCAACGTGAGTACAAACTCCAGGAAACGCACAACCGTGAAACACACGATATCCAAACAATTGCTTGGCAACCAATATAATATGTCCGCAGGTCGCTAATCATTCTTGCTTAATCGCTTCTATTACAATGACGGAAATATTGTGAACACACAATCTGTAGCATCGTGTTGGCCGGGATTGGAGGGAATGTTTGATGTAATTCTATGCCAATCTTTTGTGGGCGAAGCTTTCCTGGCCAGCAAGCAGATAAACGAGATCCCGTGTTCGATCGATTGCCTTTTTCTTACCCCGCCAGGAGCGTCTCGTGCTGGTCGTTATTGCTGATTCGGCATTGCTGTTGCCGGGTGAATGTTAGTACTTACGCATTACAACACACATATGTCAGTATAGAAGAATGATGGCAGCTTAGAACAACCGCCGCGGTTTAGACTGAAAGCAGCAACGTGTCACGAACACGTGACTGTCAAATTAACTTATATTCGACATATCAGCGGAAATGATAGAACTGTTCAGAACTTTAACCACTCTATTTACTCATGAACGCCATGTATTTATCAGAAGCAGAGCAGACAGCTGTACTTTTCAATGTGAAGTGTTTCCCTTGAGTGTCCTTAGCTTACAGCAGAACATGACAAGAGTATTCGGCATATGGCTTGCGTGGCCAACGAAAATTCTCTGTGGGAATTGTTACAAGTAAACCATTCAAACGTTTTTCGCCTTGCTACTGCATTGCTAGTTTCGAAGAGAAAGCGTTTCAGCCTCTGGGTGGGGTGAAGACTGGCGAAATGCATTTCGATCGGGCCCTACTTGAGCGTAACATGTCGTAACAATGTGTAAATTATTTATTGCAGAACAAAGCGCTGTTTCGTCATAAAGGCTTGGTGTGTGACGAGATAATTGGGTTTAAATGGTTTTCTGGGGCTTTCAAGCGCATCTGGTGAGGACTAGAAGGTCCATTCAACAACTTTCTCTGTTACAATGGGCGGGTATTTCAATTTGCCTGTGCTGTCTGTTCATCTACTCGTGGAAAAAAACGTGAGTTAAAGCTGCCTACGGCTAAGTTTGATATTTCTGTTAACTTTGAACTGCTTGTCATGCCGGCCGCTTTGCTGCTTGTGACTGCAGCCTCTTTCGGCATCCAACACTAATTGTTTGGCACATGCGTCGTACTTCTGTACAAGTACATTTCGTTCACCAAATGACTGGTTGGCTTGCTTCAAAACTTAAACCCAACGCCGTTATATGCAGTGGACTTGATACTTTTGTGTAGGTCTGTACTTTTGCTGCTTTCAAAATTTCCGTTTTTTGTCAGTGGAGTTAAGTTTGCAGAGAATTTTCTGATTACAATTATTGTCAGTTTGCCACCACAACTCTAAACGCAGATAGTTTATCACGGAGGTAGATTGGTAACACTGGGTCAAGGTCTTGTTCGCATTTGTGGATGCTGTTCACGTCAGCTGTGCTTTACAGTGCTGTCAAGTCGGGTTAGTTGAAACCGGCATGGTTGGGGCTTAAGTTTGGAAACAGTTGCCTTGGGTTCTGACTCTAATTCACACTTCGCTACATTACGTCATCATTTCACTTTCTTCACATGAATGTGCATGTTGTGACGTGGGTTACGTAACAACCAAGCCTTCTTACATCATAACTGCTTGAAACAATTGAATTTTTACTTGGTCTAGTTTGCAATTAAATTTACTTTCGGCCATAATTTTGGGCTTAAAAATGTTGATCAATATTGTAACTCTGATTCAGCATCGCAAAATTTCTCAGTGCATTTTTGAATGTGTGAAACCCTGCTCTACTGGTTGTTGGAAAGCTTGGATTGTTCAGGATGTAATACTGGATACAATCATCGACAGTATTGGTGCGTGGTTTAAACTAATTGTGGTTGAGTTTGAAGAACAATTGGGGCTTTTTGGAACAGTGCTGACGCATTTACTCACAATTCTGAGAATAAACAAACCGACCAATATTGCAGAAAACATGGCCATGTTTTATTTATTAGGCCTGTGATGGTGTCAGTTATTGCCGAAACGTCTCAAATAAATAATTAAAGACCTAATAAATAATTTATTTTTCCAAAACAAGCTTTTAAAACTTAAAATAACCGAAAGTGGTGATTTTTATTAGCTTGCATGAAACTAGTAGCAACATTGAATTTTCCACATGCATAGCGAGAAGCTGAACTCAACAAAGTTAAAGCTAAGTTGTTTCATTAAACCGATTTATTTGACCAGCTGCTGTGACATCTTCTGTCTGCGATCTTGTCGCGGCTTCAGACCCACTTGTTTTGTGCTTTAAGTTGTCCCGTCGTCATTTCAAGGGTTCTAGAGTAAAGAGATAAAAGCTGTTCATTGTGGTTATGTCAAAGCTGTTGGTCGCCCTCAAACCCTTGTTCCTTGAAAGTCCATAATTGTTACTTCGCAAACTTCCAAACCAGACCGTAGATGATTTCCAATAGAAATCGAAACTTCTGCCGCGATTGTAATTAATGCTCCCTAACCTTATCCGGTCTGCCTTCAACTTCCTGGTATTATTATTGTCCTTCTATATAACAGGGGTGGCCAACAAGTCGGTTGCGTCTGGTTTGACGTTGTCTTCACGGGAGAAGTGTATCAACATAATCGTCATTTTTTTTTATAAAGTTCACCGGGAAAAGTAAACGGTTTTATTAATGTTCGCTTGACACTTCATGGTCAAATTTTGTTGACGTAACACAAATACGCAAACTAACTTGCAGGACCCAAGTAGCAATCATGCACCGCGAAAATTCGTGAAAACGATAGATTTAAGCGACTTTGCAATAACACTGGCTTGCCACCAGTCTGGGGCATCGTAACTGCAGAAAGAATACATCTGAACAAGCGGCACTGGTGGTTTGTTTTTCTGAGGCTTTCAAGTGCACCTGGTGATAAGAACAACAATGCCCATTCACCAGGTAACCCTGCTACAATTGCCATTCAACCGTCACAAACCTTTTCCCGATCGTCAAGTTTAATTCTTGCAACACCAACAAAATATTTCAGTGATAAAGTTTTGTGGGTTGTACTTTGTGTTGTGAGAGCTTGGTGATGGAATGCTTCCTACAAACTGGATTGTTCACCTTCCTGCGTTGGAGATATTATCCAACCAACGGCAACCATAGGGAGTTATTCCTTCTTGTCTATGTCGGAAAATTGAAAATCCTTTTATGTACAATCGGGATAATGGGGGGTGTAAGCCAGCAACAACTTCTACCGCAACCTACCTGTGTCCGTCATGCTTCACAGAATTCATCACAAGGTCATGCGTTTAGGTATGAATACGACGGAGGTCACATGATGAAGGACACGCCTGTGCCGAGATCCCTCGCCGAGTTCAGATTGAGGCCGTGGAAAGTGGAGCGAACTTTAAAACACGGGACGTGCGGAATCGACACAAGTAAGTACAGAAGTAAGATGGCTCAGTTAAACAGTAATAACCCTTAACCTGGGTGCTTTGCAACGTAGCCCCATGAAAAAAGCTGCACATACTGTAGAACATTTTTCTTCTGTTTCCAAAAAACTGCAGCGGTCTCTCTCAGTCAGGTTAAATGAAAGGCTGAAAACCTTCCGACCAATCAGGCGCCGTCTTTGTGTCACGTGATTTACGCTGTTTGTTCACTGAACCGAGCGACGCCATCTTACGTGTTTGGATTTCGCTTAAATCAACTGGTGATGTTTGTGGACGTTCCACTACCTCGGTAACGCTTTGGTCTCGTGAGCAAAAACGTTTTGCCCAAAAAATGCCATCGCATGAAACTGTTCAATGTTTTCAGCGGTTTCGGTTGTCATTGCTTCAAGTATGCCATTATCACGTAATAATGACTAGAATCGAATCCCTGTGAAATGGAAGAAATCCCTTTAGGTTTTGTTCGATTTTGCCGGGTTTTATCTTTAATTTAACAGTGACGAGGTTTTCAAAACACGTAACCCTGGAGATCTTGGTGTTTTCCTGTTGGTTGGTTTTGGTCGAGCAAACCCGCACCGTGTACACTGTGCAGTGGAGCGATGCAAAGGAATATGGCTGAAAGGGTTGAGAACAACTTTTTTGCGGCTTGGGTTAAATCGACACGCTTGAATGCCCATGCGAGCAAGGCAAACCTCGTATGTCGCTCGCGAACCTTTGAGAATAATTCTATGCGCGTTACTCATTGACGAATGCGTGTCGGGCGCCATTCGAGATTGACCAGCACCCAACAAACCGAGCAATCGTGTTTGCGCTTTGTAAATTTGGTTGGGTCTGAAATATCAGTGCGGAAATTTCTACACTTTCCTCCCCTCCATGTCGTGCTATTTTCTTTCCTCAAAGATTGACTCAGATCCTTTATAACAACGTTACGTCACTAATCTGTTCTTTTGTGTTTTTTCGTACTTTTATTAAAGACTGATCCATGAATTTCGTTTTAAACACCTTGGTGAAGCGGGGAAACTCCCGTGTTTGAGAAGAAATTTAGTTTTTTTTTTAATGACGCCAATTTACCAGAAAAGAGCAATTTTATTTCTAAGGAATGTTCCCAAATCATTTTGTTTACGTCCGCATTCATCCATGACCAACTTTTACAAACGGATTTACGTCAGAATTCACAGACAACTTCCCACCATTCTGCACACAGCCTTTTATCAACTCTCACTTTTCCCAGACTCCATGCAATGGGGGATGGTGACGTTGGTGAAGTCAGCCTTGAAGCATCGAGATCGTCGTGACGCAATAAGACAATCATGGGCCGGAATACAAGCTGTTGATGACGTCATATACCAAACTGTGTTTATCGTGGGTGAGAGTCAAGATGATGAGGAGAGATCGGATGTTCAGGATGAGAACCAGTTGCATGGCGACATTCTCATGTACAACCTCCCCGACACTAGAAGGTGGGGAATCATTAAGTTGGCGGCAATAAATATTCAATGTTACCGGGTTTACTTGATTGTAAACCAGCACACAAGCGGTTTTAGGGTAACATGATCTGGCCGCGGTTTACAAACGGCTAAATACGGTAACTGCGACTTGTAATTTGTTTCTTCACTCAAAAACTTCCAAAAAAAAAAACTCTCTTTGTGATCTTGATTTTTATGCGAAACAAATTTCTGTATATTTTAATTGTTCACCGCTAGGTGACGCAGTTGAGCAAATAATGTGATACCAGGACGATTTTTAAGGACAATGCAGATATTAAACTCACAAATCCCAGCTTAATAAAAAGCAAGTTGATTAATAAATGCCAAAAGTTTTTGATAAAAAAGATACGATTTGTTTATTTAGATGAAATGGTTTCAAGGGGATTTAAATCATAACTGGTTTTAATATTTTCTGTTGTACCTGAGCAACATTTGGAGAACTCTGTGTTGTAATTCACTCGATCAACCCCCAGATTCCTGTCCGACAAGATAGTTGCTGGCATGCAGTGGGCGGCGGAGAAACTCGAGAAGCCGTGGCTTTATTCGTCAACTGATGACGATTTCACCCTCCACCCCCCACACCTGACCGCGTATTTCAACAAAATCCTGCCGACTTACAAATCGAACATTCCCATTGTTTGCGTGTACAACTATCAGTGGTGGGACAGCCCCGATAGGGACCCCACCTCAAAGTGGTTCTGCTCCAAGGAGTTTTACCCGGGCTGGTACTGGCCCCGCTACTGCAGGGGGGGAATGTACACTATGACGTCATCAATGGTGGCGCGATTGTTCGCGGTGTCGCGAAGGACTATTTATTTGCATTTAGACGATGTTTGGATAACCGGGTTGATGAGGTGGAAGCTGGGGGAGAATGACACAAATATTATTGTGAGTATTTTTACCCCGGTTTGGAAATATTGGAATGGTTGGATTGGAAAATGTATTCAGTTTATAACAACACACACATAAGTATAACTATGAAGGTTTCTTTGCCGTAAATACTACAAGGTAAATCATATGAGAATTGTTAATGTATTAGATTTATTATCAGGTCCAAAATAACCGGATAATTTTGAAGGCCCGAACCTAAAAATTAAGTCTGGTCCATAGACCCAGTTGTAAACTAATGCGACGGAGTGTGAATTTGGGCTCATATTTGGCCCGAAGCCCGGGCCGAGCACTTACACCCAAAACTAACATGGTTTTTGACTCGCAGCCTGGACCTATGTCTCAACGCTTTTACCACAAACTCTTATCCGACCAAGACCCTCGCACTGTGTTGGTCCAACATATGTGGGGGAATGTGGAGGAATACAAGAAGGTCGTCAGCGTTCCGGACGAGATTCGAAGAGTTTGGGGAACTTGGACCAAACTCTTCCACTCGGATCAATCTCTCTGCTTTCGTAACCAGACCAGATGGCCATTATCCGCGTCATAATGACGCCTTGCAAGCAGCACCAGCGACATCACGCGGTGAAGTGACGTCATCACACAAAGGTTGATGACGTAGGAACTGCTGTGTATGTTTTTTTGTTAATCTATGCACCGTCGTTTTTGTTAGGAATTATGACCGTTGCTCTTTCCTGTGTTGCTTTTGTCCCTAAAATATGCGACTTTGTGACGTTCACCTGTTGACAAATAAGGTGTTGGAAGTACGGGTAGAATTTGCTTGCAATCCGAAGCAGTTCTCTGTCTATAAAGAAATAAGTCGCCTATTTGGTTTAATTCTGTTCCTGTTCCAGAACACTGTGGTCGCCATTTTAAACTTTCTGGACGCCAAGAATTTGCGAAAGTTCGTTCCCACTTATGCTGTTTTACCCAAAACTCTTCAAAATTAAATTCTTCATTTTTACCTGCTTTCTGCTGCTTCACTATTTCACCATTTTTATTTTTTGCATTTTATTTGTGATTGACTTTGTAACCCTTGTTACTTTGTCTCAAATAAAAAGTGTTTTTCGTCGTCAATTACCAATACTTACGTTAATTGCTGCTACTCTCTTACTCAGTAACACTTCTACAAGTAGCATGTGATAAGCCACCACGAAACTGTTTCAAATATCTTTCTTGGGTTTGCTTACAAGAATGGCAACCGTTAATCGGTCATGCATGACAGTCATCGTTCGCCGACTCCACATGCAGTGAAGCGTAACATTCGGCTTCGTTCAGTTGTGGCGATGTTGGTTGAGTTGAGAGCTCGTCCAGTGTGTTCTGACGAATTTGCTGGGTATATAAACTTATTATTCTTCAAACGAAGCTTGTCCCGCCTCTCCCTTTTGTTAACGTTAAACAAATATCTCTGTGGTGACGTTAAGTGCTGGAGAAAGTTGTAAGTTCTAAATTTTGGCGTTCATTTCGAAGTTGTTTACTGGGAAGGAAACAACAGAGCAGAAGCACAAGCGGATATATCTCAGTCAGTGGCAGGAAGGTCTATTGGTGCTTGTTCATTCGTTACTAACAGCTTGTGGAGTATGTAGGCTATTTCTCTGATAGAAATAGTTTGCCTCAATCTACAGATAGTGAGACTATAGACAACCAGCAGGCCAGGCTGTTTATCACGTTTCATCGCAAACGTGAAGGTTAAATAGTCGTGCGTCTTTAGTTGGTTGTACAGCAGACTTGGCACCAGAGATTCACAAACTAAAATTAGTCCCGCCATGTATGCTTTAATATTATGCGAAATTAACATTCGAATCAAACAATACTTGTGTGACGTAAGAATGGTGGTGTTTTTTTTCTCATATATAAGTGTGCAACGCCAGGAACATATAAAGTCGAAAATTCAATACTATGTGGTATACGTTCGTGTGCGCCAAGCCGTTAGCCGAGTCCCTAAATCAACAAAAGCTTCATTCTATTATTTTGTCTAAAGCTTATATTATGTCACAAAGGCCATACGGTGGGTTGAATAGTCATGAGGAAATTTAGCGACTCTACAATGTTTAACAGCAGCATTGTAGTGTGGAACTTCGCTATTTCTTCACGTGGGCAGCGTGTTACAAACGGAAACTTGATTTTTATGTCTTTTTAACGATATACAGTTACAGGTATCACCCTCGCATTTTCCTCTGGTATATTGTGTAGCATATATTATTTCTAAGTGCTTGAATTTCGTCATCTAAACTATGTTTAAAAAAATGTGTTTTGCAGGTAGGCTGGCTCCAGGCATGCTGGATTGTGATTGGAGCTTGAAGCATGTTTCTAAAGCGAAAAGTGGCTTTAACGAGGTTTAAAGGCGTGATTAGGCCTAGGTTAAGAAATGTATTATGGATTATCTTGCTGCTGGTGTTCGCATACGGATACTCCGTCATTAAATCGTAAGCAGTTTTCTTGTATGGAAGAAATTCAAACAATATCATATTTAATGTTCAAGGGTAATCGTTACCAAGCTTGTTTTCATTTACCCGACATTATGTATGATTTCTATTTAACTAACCGAAAAAGTAAGATTTTGCTACTTTTTAACCCAGTACAAACCAATGTGTTTTCATGAGTAGCGTTTCAATAATTGTCGATTCCACAAATAAGTGAGGGCATCCAACCTTCCAACCTATAACGTTAAACTATGCATGGTATGTGGCAGAGGACAATACGATGGTGGGAAATATTCTGTTGACAGTGGAGAGATTCGGGATCTGGCCCACTTTAGGATAAAACCCTGGCAAGTTGAACAAACCATTAAAAGTGGAACATGCGGAATTACACCAGGTACATTGAAGTAGATTACTTTCACAAATTCACGCCGAATCGTTCCGGTTAGAATTCAACGGTTCTCGTGTCCAAACCAGTGATGAGAAATTTAAATTAAGAAAATTTATTCGCTTATTTTGAGAAATCACACCCAGTATGAGAAAACACAGTGGTTATTTTTTTCCTGTAAATTCAATCGTTTTGGTGAGAATTATTCTACCTTCAACCCCTGGTACAACATCCAATAAAAAATGAACGAATGGATTATTGTGTTTCTATGTATCTCATATTGAGGCGTGTGTATTGCTACTATGCTATCCCGGTCTGTCATTAGCAGAGGAGGCTAAAAAACGTTTGACAGAATCGAAACACCAATAGTCTGTTTCAACCTCACAATTTAACCCCGTCTTATTTGTTGTCAACCCCCGTCTAACATTCACTTTTCTCTGAAGACACGATGAAGTGGGGAATGACGTCACTCGTCAAATCCGCTGTGACAAACCGAGAGCGCCGTGACGTCATCAGGAGTACTTGGGGAAATATTTGCGCCCTCGATGACATAATCTTGCGTGTGGTATTCGTTGTTGGCGTCGTGGATGACGTCACGGCAATGCAGAGTTTGAAGGAGGAAAATGAACGGTTTGGGGATATTCTGCTGTACGAGAAACCGGATTTACCGAGGTGGGCATCTATGTGAATAACATGCGTTGTAGGAATGATTGGGTTCAAACCCGTCATGTTAGGGTCATGCCAGGGCCCTTGAGATAAAGAAACAGTGCGATGACCTTTTATTCTGGAGATCGTATGGAATTGTTATAGGTGGAACCCAGCCTATAGAATGTCCTCAGTTTCAATCTAAACGATGATGTTCGTGTTCCCCTTTCGCTATTCATGCTTTTGGTGTGCTCCCTCTCCTGGGATAAGGGTTACGCTTAGAGTAACGAGTTAAACTTAATAATGTTTAGTCTCAAACATGAAGCTTCATATATTCCAACCTAAAAATGTCACGTCGCTTAAAACAATTGCAATTCTATTCGACGCAGGTTTGTTCCACACAAAATCCTGGCAGGAATGCAGTGGGCCACAGAAATCTTACCCCAACACTGGTTCTATGCATCAGCCGATGACGACATACTGGTTCACGTGCCCCACCTAGTGGACTACATTACCACTTTATTGGGCAGCAGCGGCCCCATGGAGCAGGCCCCTCTTTCGTGTATATACAGCTTTCAGGAGCATGACGCCCCCGCCAGAGACCCAACATCCAAGTGGTTTGTATCACACAGTGATTACCCGGGCTGGTATTGGCCGCAATATTGCAGGGGGGGATTCTACATCATGCCCAGTTCCATGAACTCACGGATATTTAATGTATCGAGAACTACGTCATTGTTGCATCTTGATGACGTATGGATTACTGGGTTCATGCGGAGGAGGTTGGGAGAGGGTGACGTCAACATTGTGGTGAATTTGTTTCCTTGATTTCGTTTTATGGATTGGACAACGTTGCAGTTTAACAAGTGGCTTGTGCGCGTTTCTGAAGTCGGGGAAACCTTTGTAATTATGGAAAATAATTGTTACCTCAAGTGTTTTTGTTCATTGATAAATTCACCGGCATCGCCTGTGATATACGGATATACAAACGTTTTTCTCGTATACAAGTTAACGGGGAACGAGTGAGATCTCGTCGTATGGCGTTGGTTAAATAAACACCACTTTAATTATCTGTCAGAATGCTGTTTTAGGAAATAGGTTTTAGTTGGTTTGTAAACAAACTTTGACGAATTATTATTTCAGGCCGCCCCGGAATCGAAGAAATCAAATGATCGGGAATTCATGAAGGAACAGAACCCGGAGACCGTGCTCGTCCAGCACATGTGGGGGAATGTTGAGGGCGTGAAAGTCGACGTTCCCGACAAACTGATAAATGTATGGCAATCGTGGCAAAGTGGGTTCGAAAAATCGCGCAAGTTTTGCACTTTAAATTCCTTGTGGCTGAAAAAAGCATTGTGATATTTGCCGTTGGTCACGTGTGTGTGATACCGAATATGGTTGCGAAGGTATTGAAACATCGTCACTAAAACTGTTTTGGAAAGTATTAGTTTTCCTTATTATTTTTGCCGAATGTATTTTGTGTAAAGTTTTTGTCGAACATTTTGATGTTCTTTACTTTAAGTGAGACGTCCAACAAAGCAATGAGGTATTTCAACATAAAGTTTGGCCAGGTTCTTTTTCACCTCTTTATAATTTGCCGACGTATAAATCGCCATGGAATGTTTGCGTATTACTCTAAAATCGATCGAAAACTTTTCAACAAAAGCTGGACTCTGTTAAAAACCGACATTTTTATCCCAGTTAAGATATTTACTTTAAAAATCGTTGGGAACTTTTAAGTTTGCTCCAGTGAGCGCACGCATTCGTAACTGTCCGCAACCTTCTACCTTAATAATAGACCAACCGTGTGTGTGTCATTTATACTTGACAGACGTAACCATGACTAACAAATCCGTATAGTTTAGTGTTTTTCATCAAAAACTGATCTTTACTTGTGTTTGATAAACATGGGGGAAGATTAATTTGTTTCCTAACTTTTTGTTGTTCTACTTCACATTCGGTGTAAAATGCAATCAAGAGTCATGAAATTCCACTTTGTACACTGTGTCACTTTGCACAATTAACCTGAATCACTTAATTCGTTAGGTTTAAATTTTGTTGAACAAATTTCTATGTTTTGAGTATTGGATTTTTGTCCTTTACGAGTTTTGAATTGTAATATTCAATTACAATAACTGTATTTACTTAATCTACTGAATGTTTGAAGTTTTGATTTTGTTCAGCAACAAAATTATGGCTCAGATATATTACGCAAAGTTTTTTATGTTTCATTGTTTGGAGTTGAAGCTTGGCACGAGACACATTTTGGTAAAAATATTTTCTAAGAAAATAATAAAAAATAGAAGGGCAAAAAAGCACCCAAAATATACAACAGTAATAACGGCAGGGCATAAAATACACCATGCTAGAAAACGATTAAATTATTCAAACTGCTTCAATAGAACAACATGCAAAGGCATTTGTAATAAAAACAGCATAGAAAAAGAACAAACACGTTATTGAAGTGCTTTTGAAATTGCTGAAAAAAAACAAACATTTAAACATTTGGTATGAATAGAATGAGACTTATTGGAGTTTGCAAAAACAAAAAAAAATTTAAGAAAAGTTAGAGGAATTTTACACGATGGCATGTGTGGAGGTTTAGCATTTGCTACATTTTGTTGTGAAACAAAGCAAAGAGAAAAAAAATAACTTTAATGCGTAACAAGGCAAAATTTTTTTGTGTAACGGCAAAAAATCAATTATTTACAAAACAACCTTTTGTGTACACAAACAATTTTAATATGACTCCATAACTTTCTGAACTGCCTCCTCAATATCGGGTGCATTATTCTCTTTGAAGAAATTTAAAATATTTTCAGGGGAGATTTTTTTCCCCTGTTTTGATTTTTCACAGATTTCGAACATCCGGACGAACCAATCTGATTGGACGATTTTATGTTCTGAATAAAACAGGAGCTATGATAAATCCCACTTTGATCCAAAATAAATACAAATTATCTTCAAAAACTGTACATGGTAATGTTTCAAACATTTAAAGCAGTGGTTCCTAAACCAGGGATCTATGAAATGTTGTCAGGGCAACCTCTCACGCCATATGAGTGAAAAACTCTTATGTTGGTAAAATGTTTGTATAATTTAGAAAGAAAAATCTAAATTATATAGAAATCTGAAAACAGGCAAAATTACAGAAAGATGTTGCAGACTTATTAACTACAGTCATCAAAAGGGAACGGCCTGGACAAGAATGTTAAGAACTACCGATTTAAACACTGTTTAACAATATTAACAATACTATGTACATAGTGTAACTTGAACCTACAGGTAGCTTGGAAATTAATGCGTTAGTTTAAACCAACTCACTCTCATTGTTATTGAGATCATCAGTGGAGGCACCGAACTGCCTGGAGAATTTGATCCCATCTTCTGTTCCAATTATTTCACTAATCTTCAACTTAATGTCAAATACTGCAAATACAACATTTGTTTCACTTGGACATTTGAGACTAGACATGTGTTCTTACTCCAAGTTTAGTAAATTAGATAAATTACATATTGGATCAATGTCTACAGTAATTTATACACTTGTTTTATTTAAAATGGAAACAAACAAAAAAGTTGTGATGGTGTGGAAAGAAATTGTAGGAGGACAAATCAACCAACCAGGTTCCAATATATTTATTTACTTTTAATAAAAATGCAAACCTAGAGATTTGTTCCACTCTCTGTCGCCACCGCATGGCTTAACTTCAGTGCATCCAAACTCTTGTTCGGGTAAAGGTGTGGGAGAAAAACATTTCAAGGGAACTTGCTCCTCCTGTCCAATATAATGTGTGAATATTTGTAAATTGTTAGTTTTCTTTCTATTAAGATGGATTTAAAAGTGATTTTTCCTAAATACCAAAACTACATAGTGTTTTATCCTTGATTTTGTTTGTTTGCAAATCTGGCAACCTTGTTTTACTACAGTTCACTGAATGTGTTCGAAATTTCAAAGTCTCAAACTATTCAACACTAGCTATGAATCTGCACGACCCACTGGTAGATATCAATAATAACAGAGGCATTTTGTCCAGTTAGTTAAACATTTGTCGCCAAATTATTAATAACAACCTGGTGGCTTTTTACAACCCATCACCTACCACTGGACTAGCTGCGATCTTACGACAGACTGTGATTCTCCATGAACATGGGAGCCTGACTCGATAACCCCTGGTTTTATCGGCGCCCATACCATTTTATGTTTAATGTTCATGTGTGGGGATTTGATACATATCATGATGTAAGGTAGGTGTGGTAGCAGACATCACCACCATAATAATAAGGGGGGAAGTGAATACAGGTATTTGAAATGGAAAGAAACAACGATGTAAACATTCTAAACATACCGTTAACACCTTGTCACCAGTCTTCATGCTGAAAAACAATGAAGAATTTAAATATGATAACGGTTTAATTTAAGTTTATCAGTTTTCCACCTGACAAGGGTTTTCGTCGAATCTCCAAGACTGGCATCAGATTGGGGTCTGCAATTAAAACACAATTGTGTAAGCTGTTGATTCAACCACAATTTCAGGTGTAAAAGGTTCTCATCTTAACATCCAGGTACACAATTGTTTCACCTGTTAGAGAATTTCTTTGTAGTTTCTGTGTTTCCTTCAGGCCTACAAAAAACAAATAGTCCAAAAATGATCGGTTGTAATTAAATAATCAAGATCATATAAAACATGCACTGACTTGTTAACAGCTTCCAAATCATGTTTGGTTGCTCGACGTCTGAGATAAAAACACTGAAAAAGAAAATATGCAGATAGTAAAATGATGAAATAATAAAGATGTAACCTTCTTACCTGACAGACATTCAAAACAATTGAAATAAATAATACGACGGAAAGCACAACCGTAACAACTATATTCCATGGATACTGGAGCCATGGAAAGGAATCTGAAAGAACAACATAAAATTAACCCACAAGCAACGAAATGGTTTAGTTTGATTTAAGATTTACGTTGGTAAACTTATATAATTGATCGAAACTAATTTGTACTGACCTTCACCAATATATTGTGGAGTTTCAAAAACATCTTGTGGAGTTTCAATTATTTTTCTGAAACAGCAATTAGTTTACTATTTATATACACACAACATTGATAAAAGTAAACTTTTTGTCATACCTGCAATCATAGCTCTTATAATCTGCTGCCTCGGATGCCGGCATACATCTAAAACAATATTGTTGTGATGATCAAAATAAATAAAACACCACTTGCACATGATCAAAATAACTTTTAAACCAAAGTTTGTGTAGTGTAAGACTCCTATACTCCAGTATTGTCATGGCTGTTAAAAAACGTATGTAACTCTGCAGTTGGAGCACAACCGTTTTCCTGTATGTGACTTTTCATAATTTTTTTTGGTAGAAGTTAGATTATTTAGTAGAAAACCTTTACTTAAAGTTTATTAACTTTGTGGGAAATATTCAGACATTTGCTCTTCCAAAGCAGACGACAACAAAATTCGGTCGTTATGACAACTTATGACATACCTTGCTGGAAAACAACGATTTCCAACAACCCTGTTTTGCCCAGTGGGACAGAATTGAAGAGAGTTTAAACATTCCTCATTAAGATGTGGACCTTGGATCATGTACGATTGGTTGGCAGGGTTTGTATCATCAAATGGACATGGCTGACATACTGTTGTATTTTCATAATACTTTCTGTTGTAAAGACAAGTTGTTGTTGACACAAAGATTTTATTTCACTTGTTTTTGGATATGGAAATGTTACAATTCACTTCAAGGTGTTCCTTTGTTTTTAGCTGCAATTTACTTTACGTATAGCAACAACATTATAAAAACCGTAGTGTTTGAGTCAAAGCAATATGGAGTTTTATGGTAAAAAAAAAACAGCATGCTTGTTACACAAATCGACAGAAAGTAGATATTACCCTTGGCATATTTCAGCCACATATTCTCCCTCATTACATCCACAGCAATAAAATTGATCTTTATATGAAAGAAGAACTAAACCGTTGATGTCGGGTATAGTGTGAGGACATAATAACTCAGCGATGATGGGTGTAAAGAAATATACCTAACACATAAACAATTGAATAAAACACATATAAAAGAAGTTCAGCATCCATTTATTCATATTAGGTAAAAAGAAAATTACTGATTAAATAAACCAAAACTTAATTTTGTAAATGGCTCGGCCATGCATATTCTCATATTTACAATACAGAAAAGGCTTTTCTGTCATCATTTATGCAGTGCATTCCAATGAGGGTTGTTGCATGACCACAGAAACGTAAAATAAAATCATCAATTTGGTTTAGCCAGGAGACAACAAACATGTCTTGCTAGCAACAAAATCAGTTCAGTTTGCTGTGATTACTTCATAATGTAACTAACCAGAAACAACCAGAAGGTGTATGCAGCAATTGTTTTCAAATTCATTCTGAAATAAGCTGAGTGGGTCAAGTCCAGTGGCGGTGTAACAAGAATGGAGTCCAAAGTTAGTGCTAACAAATTATATACACCTGAAATTAAAGAAGGTAGTTAGTTATTTTTCACTACACACATGACATACGCTAAGTACCACACTACAAAATACTTCTCTTGATTGGCACTCTTTTGTAAAAGACTGACTTTTATAATGTAAACAGTACACAAGCTTTCGCGATTTCCCCTCGCTTCGTCACGTGTAAATGAACACAATGCGATACAAAAAAACAAGCGCAAGGCGGTCGAAGGAAAAAGGCACTGTAAACGATAAGCTGCCGTTAGTTGGCGTCGTCGTGTTGCGGCATCGTTCCTGCGGCATCGTTCCTGCGGCATCGTCGTGTTGATAATGGCTCATGAATCCCCAATCTCTGTTGAGCCCATCTTTGATGGCGTTGAACCGGTTAATATGGTGTTGCTCGGTCGTTTCCCTTGCTAGTCTTGATTTTCCTTTGACTTTTTGAGACCTGCAACCAATTCTTCAACAAGACAAAGCAGTAAGTGAAACTTTTCCACACTTACCAGTAATAGCCTATCGGCAACCCCCTAATCTTAAGAAACTTTTAACTGCCTCGATACTGAATGCAACCAAACAACAGTTGGGAACTCGTCCGTGTAAAAGCACCAGGTGCACTCTGTGCAAATTGGTCAACCCGGAGAACCACATCACCGTCAGCAATAAAAGCAACAAATTTGCACCAAATGGATCATTCAGTTGCAAATCAACGAACGTGACGTACGCAATAACATGTGCACGCTGCCCACGCGCTCTATACATTGGACAGACCGGGCAAACTCTACGAAAGAGAATGAATGGCCACAAGAACGATGTCCACACTTCAACGAGCCCAATCATAGCGTCGACGACATGCGGGTAATGGTCTTGCAAAAAGTCAAAGGAAAATCAAGACTAGCAAGGGAGACGGCCGACACCATATTAACCGCTTCAACGTCATCAAAGATGAGCTCAACAGAGATTGGGGATTCATGAGCCATTATCAACACGACGATGCCGCAACACGACGACGCCAACTAACGGCAGCTTATTTTTTCTTCGACCGCCTTGCGCTTGTTTTTTGTATCGCATTGTGTTCATTTACACGTGACGAAGCGAGGGGAAATCGCGAAAGCTAGTGTACTGTTTACATTACAAAAGTCAGTCTTTTACAAAAGAGTGCCAATCAAGATAATTTAGCTTGTACACATATAGACTGATACGGCACGTTTAATAATTTTCCTATGTAAGTAATTTAACTAAAGCAATCTGCAACAACCGCAGCCTCCTTGCAATGTATGTCTGGGAAAATGTAATTAGTAACAAGGTAACGTCTTGGTATTATTGTATGTACCTGACCACAAAATACCATTATAATTGGATTGACGAAAGAGCTGCACGAAAACTCAAGTAAAGAAAAAAAAATCCTTATTGAAAAATTACAACAATCGCTGTACACAGTCGCCCTGTGTGGGGTGGGGATTAAAACACATCCAACTCTTGCTGTGTTCGCCTCCTTAGGTTCGGGTCCGACTGATATCCAAGTTCTCAAAGAACCCAATGCTTTTGAATATAAACAAGCTTTCAAATACATTTTTAATAGAACTCAAACTCCTTTTGGCATAAAAATTCACATTACTTTATAAAAGTAATTCCATGCTTTCGCATACCTTGGCGGCGTGGCCTGTGGACTTTATGGCTTTATTTTTACCGACGTTTCGTCTGACATATAGGTTGTGGTTCAGCAATTCATAATGTACAAAACGACAGCACAAAAACGCACGAAAAACAAAATAGGAATTACGTTGGCACAGCAGAGTAACTAAAAATAAAAGACAAATAAACACAGAATAAGAAATACAAGCAGATAAAGTGTGTGAAAAACTTGCTGTTTTGCGGAACATTTGTAGAAATATATTTGAGCGACATAAATTTTTAATTATATTCGGAAATTTCTCGTGGGCACGAATCCCTTGGTATTCGTTGGACGCCTGGAGCAATGTTGCCATGAATAAAGCAGCGAGCGGCGAAATAACATTAAATGCTAACTTACGCTAAAAAATTGTTGTTCTCAACATAATATCACAGTCGTATTGATGGCGTCATTTAAAATGTCAACAGCGAATATATAGGAAACTGGCTGCATCCCAGAGAATCCACGCAATCGAAAACCAGCGGGCAAACACAGTGGCATGTTGAGGAACGCCAGTGCAACGCGACAGACAAATGGAATAAATGCAACGATTGTTCGGGTTCAACTTTCACAACATGCGAAAAACTAAAAAAAATTGAAAAACGACGTAAAGCTTCAAGCTGTGTAAGAAACAAACAAAAAAAAGAAAATGGGTTGGTATTTAAATGGATTTCAACGTGGTTTTTTGAACAGGCCTTTTTAATGATAAACGAGTAAATGTTGAAAATAAATAAACAAAACAGCACTCAATTTGGAAATGCTTACCGTGTGACCCAAGTGCAGAAACTTTAGCAACAATTGCATGCATTTATTAATAATTAAAAAAATTTGGCACAAGTTTGTAAATTGCAAGCATGAGTGTGAAATGCATGGATTGATTTTTTTGTTAACAATCATCTAAAAACAAAAAACATGGATGGAAACTTTGAAAGAATTCATCACTACCAGGTTACCATAGAAACTAGACGCTGATACAACAAAGGAAAAATTTTGACGGAAAAAAGTTGGATTTGGGTGTTTTTGAACAAACGGTGTTGATGATTTTGTCAGCCAGACTACAGGTTGGAAAATTACTTTTGAAGTGTCAACACACACATAAGACTTAGTGATTCAATCCAAATGCTTTTGCATAGAAAAGAATATTTTTTAACATTTGTCAAACAGTAAAAAATCTTTCAGGATAAAAGCAGTCACCATGACAATGACTCACTGAGAAAAGTTAAAAAAAATCAATGACACCATCCTGCAAAATTTGGACAAAAGTGTAAAGTTCACGATATATTGCCTTTGGCTTGCTTAAATTTGTCCATGATATCAGAAACATGATCTGCAAGCACCTGCAGTCTGTTTTCTTCAAGGTAATTCTGTATGTTTTCAGCTGTAATTGAACATTCGCGTCTCTGACATTGTTCAAAAACTCGGTTGAAACATTCTTCAAGACTGAGGTTTTGACCTGAAAAGTGTGTTTTTTGTTATAAAAGTCAGCATCTTTTCTTGACGCAAATATCACAGGTGAAAGTTTTGATCAAATTTGCCAAAAATGGTTCAGAGACCATTATTTTAAAAAGCTTTTTATAATATAGTAATAACAATGTCTCACCAAAATATACCAAACCACAAATGCTTTCTTGAATATTATAAATGTGTTTTTAACATAACCGGCCAAATTTAGAACAAAATACCAATTATTACAAAAGTGTAATTTTTACTTCAAAGAAAAATGTAAAGTATTTCTTCAGGTTTTTATGCCCAATAGTAAACTACTCACTTTCCACTTCTTCAAAATCACTCGTTTTTGCTCCAAATTTTCTCAGAAATTTTGTTCTGTCATTCCGAGTCATTTCCATTCCAATATACAATTTAATTTTATTCACTGCACAAAAACGTGTGTAATAAACGCTTGAAAGAACAAAACTCACTATTGCATAAGTGAGGTACTGTAAGAAAAATCACTCAAATTGTGCTTGAAACAACAAATAGGGCCTGGATACGCAAGAATGCCAAAGAAGTTTGTCTTACCGACAGCATCTTCATTTTGTGATGTTGGCTTTCTTTCGGGTTTAACAATTCTTGACATCTGCATCGAACCGCTACCACACCGTCCAGTTGGTTGAAAACTGTTGGCATTAGATTTAGGCGCAGCCATGTTAAAGTTCTCAGGCATCTCATTCTGCAGAAAAATAAAGAAATTGAGTAGATTTAATCAATACAGTAACGTTGTATCTGGATGATGTTGTGAATGCTTTTCATTCAAGTTTGGATTGAAAGTGGGAAAATTTATCTGTGATGCCAACATTTATGCAAATTTATTCAAAATATAGTCAGTTAGTGGTACCTGGTCCATGCAATCATCTTGCTTTTGAGATGATGTGGAAGAAGGAGTTACAGGACCTGATTGGGGATTTTGAGGTGAACCATTTGGTTTAGATGATGTTAGTGGCAATAAAGGGGTTGTTTGGGTTGGAGGATTGCCATTTTGCTAAAATGTAATATACGGATTTATTGCTATGTGGCATAGAAGTTTGGGTACTTAAACAGGCTACTCCTAATGTAACACTATCAGCCTAATTTCAATTACTAACAATTTCTAACAGCACTTAGTTGGGCTTAATTTATGTTAACATTTGTTAAAAACAAAAAGCATCCAGAGGACAAGGTCATGGTGCACGATTGTCAGTCTGTCTGCATGTACTTTTATGGTTGTCACTCATAAAAAGAAAGTAATAACAGTTATTGTCAATAAATTCAAACCTGGAGATTTGTGTCCGTGTTTCTCGTTCTGCAACAAAGAAAAGCAATAAACATCAGTTGGTCTATGCAGGTAATCGTTCAACAACTACACAAAGCAGGAACAAAGCTACAATGCTGAAGTCACTTAAGAAATTTGCTTTTACTGCTGTTGGGCTTCATCTTTGTTTCAACAAAAAAATGAACATATTTACCTGGTATTCCTTCTTTCAAGAAACGATGGCAACTCCCTCACCTAAATGTATTTCATGAGTAACAAAAATTAAGAAGTGGTATCTGACCAATCTGACCTAAAATATTGTCTAGTTTAAAAAAGTTGGTAGAGTATTTTCTGCTGACACAAAAAAAAATATTATCTTGCTTTCTTACTGGAAAATTACCTGGAAATAGTAAACCCAGGGTACAATTGTTGTTAGGAGCAGAAACACACAAAGAACTCCTAATACTATGGTCAAAATGTTGGCATCTGCTAAAACAGAATGGTCATGTTTACAAAATACTGAAAACATTTAAATCACCTACCGTTCTCTGTTGGTGGCAAGCAACTCTGAGTGACACACCTGAAGCAAAACATAAAATATTTGCGATTTGTCTGAGCCAACTGGACCAAAAAATCCTAGTTCTATTCACTGTTTTTTGCTTGTTTTACTTCAAACAAGTGGTTCAAGTTTTTCGTCTGCGGTCAAATCAATTTCCAACAAACCTGGCCGGAAAACATTTGCTCCCTTGAAGTCTGACCTCTCTCTCATTGCATGATTCAACTGATTTTGAACATGTTTTATTGAGATGAGGTCCATGTGTGGTGTATGTCTGGTTGGCAGGATTTGTCACATCAAATGAACATGGTTTGCAAACTGTTGTATTTTCAAAGTCCTTTCTGTGAAAAAGTTTAAATTTATTGACTGTGAAACCAGGAGGATTTCTCTTGTGAGATTTTTTTTTCTCATTTTACAAATTCTAACATGAGGTTGGGGAGGGTTCTTATCAAACTTACCCTTTACACAATTCAGCCGCATATTCCCCTGCATTGCAACCACAGCAGTGATGATCATTTGTAGGTACAAGAACTCTACCTTGGGCGTTAGGTACTGTGTGGCTGCATGTCAGATTTCCACTAACCTGCAAAAATTGTCAATAAATAACTTTTATTAAATCTGCTTGTTCACTTGTTTAAAAACAACCTTAACCAATACTTTCTACAAGGAATAGGAAAGCCAAAGCTAATTAATATAAAGAAAACTGCTGTGTTCATCATCAGTGCTGCCTGTGTTTGAAACGTTTGCTTAATAATGAAGTTATTTATCTAGTCGCCTCATAACAGATTACAACATGTTGCGTCCGGACAATATTCACTTCAGCAAAAATTTACTGATAATCTGTGCAATTAATGTTCGCCCAAAAAAACACCTCCGTGCCAATTACAAACTTTCCAATCTCATATATTGGCCTCATGCCCATGCGTATCATAATATAACTAAAACATTTTGATTTGAAAAAGCAAAGAATATACTTTAATTTTGTGTCACATCTAGTACGAAAACACAAATAATACTCACCAAAATAAAAACGAAGTTGAAACTGAAAAAAATAATACGGAAACAAAACATTGTGAAGTTGAAAAAAATGGGAAAAAATATCAGAAACACAAACAAACAAAAAGAAAATGGTGAATTCTATGACGAAAACAAAAACATCCAGGGTTTAACGAAAATCCTGCCTTCACAACACTTGGAAATAAGAAAATGATAAATAATCCTAAGTCATCTGTCTGTTTCAAGTTTTTACGACATATATATTTCGCCTGTCTGTGCAGGCATCATCAGTATCGCTAAAAAAACAACACAACAACGGAGTTAACCAACAGTAATGCAAATGTAAAAATACCTTACAAACTGACAATCAGATTTTACGAGGTAAGGTGCGACTGAACTGTCGGCTTTGGCTGGTTTGTGGGGACGCTCGATAAAACATAAAATAAAAAAGGGGAGAACACAACAAGCTGCAAACCATAGCGGTAAAAAATGCCGGCGGTGATCTGGCTCTACGTCATTGATAATCATTTTCTGCGTTGATCCGTTACTGAGTCTCTGTCAGCCATAAGGGCTACACAGGCGATTCATAGAAATCAAACTCTCACTTGGATATAAGAGGTTTAACATGAGGAAACTTTTAGGAACTGTTAATGTATTTTTTCACGTAAACACGACACTACAACTACCGAGATTGACTGCTAAGCTAAAATGTCAAAAAGATTTTGATTTTATTGCTTGACAAAAAAGCCTAAATTTACGCAACCAATGCACGTACAAACTGGAACCATATTTTATTAAACAAAACACGGAGATGTTACCAGGTGGTTTACAACGGCAAGTACTACTGATATTTTAGACAAAATCGCGGCCATTTTTGGGTGCGAGCGTCAATAAAAATATTTTTCGGGTATTTCCCTTGCGGTGTTTTGGTTACGGATGAGTGATTATACAAAGAAAACTCATACAATCTATTTTATTTCAAAGCAATTTTGCTAATTGGCTTCATTACACTTCTCGGGAGTACGGAATTCGACTTGTCTTCAGTTCAATTGTTTTATTTTGTTTATATCCGGTTTTCAAAACTCAGTTATATTTTACATCCGCAAACAGACCAACTTGCACCTTTGCTAGTTATCTCGATTTCGTTGCGTTCGTAAAACCTGTAAGCCTCTCAGATGAGGATTAAGATCCGTTCTTGATGTTGGGTTCTCCCGTTGACAGCCATGGGGGAATTCTCACAAGCTGCGGGATTTTGTTAAATGTGAATAAGACTTTTCAGAACAAAATTCACGTTTTTGTGACATTCAGTTGACCTTCGCCATGACCTTTTTTTTTTTTTTTTCTACAAAATCACACAATTCAGATCAGGCTGAATAACCTACAACTTCGATAAAATGTTTATTCGCCATGACCTTCGGTTTTCGACAAATTCTCAGTTCGCGAAATATTTTAAATAAACGTTTTGGTTAAATTTGTCCTGTTGTGGTGGCATCGAAAGTAACATGATTTCCATGAGCTACAGGTTTATTTGACCTTGGTTTCCTCAAACACAGCATTTCCAGCCCATCTCCGTCGTTCAAGTTTGCTCGTTCGCATTGAAATCAAACTGCATGCATGGCTGAACAAGCTGACTTGACAACTACGGAGTCATGTATTTGGTTCATTGATTTTTGCAGTGTTTCTGTAAGAAAGGCGTGAAAAGATTTTGGTGGTGGGCAGGAGAGCGTCTGACTTTTATCACAATTTTTGCAATTTCAATTTGTTCTCTGAGCATTGGACAGAATTTAGTGACAGAACGAGCGTACGTTGTACAGAATTTAGGATATTGTTAAGTTTTCGGTTTAGAGTATGGGCAGAAATATTAAATTTCAAGTGAGAAAATAGTTTTCTCGGTAATATTTTAACTTTAGACTGGTATACCTGCATTAGAGAAGGTTCTATGTTAATTTTTTTTTCAAATGTGACACATTTGTTTTACTGACCTGTAATGGACAAATTGAAATGGAAAAAATGTGGTGCAGTCCAATATCATACTGTAAAACGAACTTGAAAATGTAAAAACTTATTATCGTTGTGAAATCGCAAGATGAAAGTTTTTCTTGTGTGCACTCATGCAAAATATTTTTAGATGCACATTAGAGTCAATTGCTATGAGAAAATATTCGAATGGGAGCGATTCAATTGTTCAATTATAATCAAGCTGCATTTTTGTTGTACAATTATCACAGAGTAGCAGTGTTTGTTTCTTGTCAATCATATGGCTTGAGTTTGTTTCATATACTTTTTAAAAATCGGAATCGGTTTGTGATTTTTTTCATTTACATCCAGACTTTCAGGCGCCTTCGCTAGTTATCTCGCTTACGTTAAGTCTGCAGGCATGTTCAATCTGCGCTACTTCTTCCAAGTCTCCTTTGTCGCATTGTCGTCTCTTAGTTAAATACCAAGTCTGTAATATCGTCACACATATATTACAACTATACCCGCTAAACAGAACTGATGTCGGTAAATAAGGTTCCACAGCCCAGGTTCCAACTGATAGAACCAGCCACGGTTCACGAACAAATCGTCAGATTTGCAGAGTTGTCGTCAGATTTCGTCAGATTTGCAGAGTTGTCTCGCTCCAGAAACTTTCATGTGAACGTCGGCACCGTTTCTAATGTTGGATTCACCTCGCCTACAACTATGGGAGTAACTGTTCGACCTATTACGGAGGTCCGACTCCAACTATCAATTCGTGCTTAAAGGGCGAACTGGCCGAGTCATCAAAGTTGTCAGGCTTACAAGAAATAAACATGCTTTCCTGCCGAAACCTGACCTGGCATTTACAATTACATCTTAGGGTGCAAATATAACTCTTAAACTTGCAAGAAAAACCTTAAAACTACCGCGCCTGGAATTAACTCTTGACCAGTGCATAAAATACCAAGTTTACAAAGCTGGGAAAGTCTGACGTTATACGTTTTCAGGCTTATTTTTGTCCCATCTGGTATTTCCGATACAAATTAACTATGTTTCAATATGATCCATGCTTGCTGATGCGAGGCAACATTGAGTAGAAAACCGAGTAGGAAATTGAGTAGGAAACCGAGTAGGAAATTGAGTAGGAAATTAAGTAGGAAACCGAGTAGAAACGCATGGAAAAGCATCTGAACTTAATTGGAAACCGCAGTGACAAACACACGTGTTGTATTTGAAGGCATATGTCAGTTATCAGTCGCAGATGCTACTACCGAAAAGTCGTACCTTGTGAAGGACATGTTGCAAGTTCGTGCAGTAAACAGCACAGCTCAAATTTAATGCGGAGAACACGATTTTTATTTGCAGAGTCGTTTCATTCGCTTGCAGTAAATTCATGGCTTACAGGTGACGTCTTTTATGCGGATTGCAGGAACTTTGGTGGCGTTGTACGAATACTTGTGTAAGAATCTCGTGCGTGGTTCAATGTGTATAGAGTTTCTTTTGTTACGTTATTTCTACTGATGGGGATTTTAGAAAACGACATTTCTCGTGTTTTTATATGGATGACGTCGTAAATTACGTTTGAGCTTTGACCTCCAGTCAACTGAATTGGTCGCAAGTTTTTAGTTGTGTTTGAGCAAATGTGACGCAACTGTGGAACAGTGGTGTTATTGCGTGTAATACAGGGGAAAAACATTGGGATATTCAGCCACTTGTTAGCTATTCTCACCGATGCAATGCAAACCCGGATGCATGGCAGAGTATTGGAGAATTAACTCGTAAATCACACGGCGTGCGAACAACAATTACTCCTGGTGTCAAATTTGATACGTCCGGTGATTTTTCATGGCACGCCCGGTGTTTTACGAGATCATGAAGTTGTTTTCATCGTGAATTGAATAAAGACTTAGTGACTAAACTTTATGACGAATATCTTATTAAGTCCCATCTGGCATTCCCGATACAAATTAGCTATGTTTGAATATATTTCATGCTTGCTAGTGTTGCTGATGCGAGGCAACATTGAGTAGGAAACCGAATACATGAAAATGCAGCGGAACTTTACCGGAAATCACAGTGACAAACATATAGGACTGTACTCGTTGTCAGTGTTTCACTGCATGCTTTTATTTCTGATAAAAGTTTTGTTTAAGTAAGTGTGAATGGGCGAACAATCAAAAGTTCTACAGTTGTAAATAATATTTGAAACATGTCGGCGTAACAAAATTAGTTGGAAGAAGGTTTTTGTCGTGGTTATAAAATGTAAATGTATTCTCTGTAAAGAATGCAGAAGCGAGACGCGTGCAACAGTGCAATATTGGCGGCTGTTGCAAATATATTTTGGTTGTAGAAACTCTTTGTTATTTTCAACAAGCATGAATACTGGAAAATATATCGGCATCTATATTTGGTTTGGAATGTTCTTAGTCTCATGTTATTTTATAATTTTAATGAGCTGTAAACGATCTCATAATTTGCTTACGAATGTTTCCGTCAGGTGTCGCTATAACACAGAGCACTGAACGCCAACAGATTCCGTTGAAAGTTTGTGCTTTGTAGAAGAAATGTCAGCACAGTTTGTATTATTTGTTGTGTAAGTTGTTTGGCTTGCTCGTGCAGAAATATTGCAGGGTTGTTGTCAAATATTGACTTAAGTTTGTCGAAACTCCTAAAAAGCGTCTGTAAGGTTTTTTCAACTTGTGTCTATTATTGTGAAAAGTTGTTCACTGTCGTTCACTTTCCAATCGTGATTAAAATCGTTGCTTTCAGAATTTAAGAAACAAAATATTCCGTTGCTATGCGCGAATCCACGCACACTCTCTCCGTATGGGATTACCTGGTGTTCGGAGGACTCTTTCTCGCATCAGCTGGGATAGGAGTGTTTTTCGCCATCCGAGGGAGGAAGAAGGATGCGGATCACTACCTGATGGGAGGGAGGAGGATGCACGGACTTCCTGTGGCATTTTCACTCACGGCTGGATTCGTCTCCGCCATCACAAGTATGTGGGTACCCCATGTCCATGACCAACTTGGACAACCTGATAGTTCAAATTCTCTATTTTGACGAATTTGGGGAAAAATCTCAGTAATTCTGATCTAATTTGCCAAACCTGAGAAGGAACTGACACCTGCAGACAAGTTCGACATTTGCGTTCTCATTTGTGACTGTCACTGTGCTAGCACCTGCAGCTCTTAATGATTATTATGGCTCATATATGAGTAAGCTCTAATTTCAGTTTTTATCTATTCTAATTCCAAAAATCCAAAGCACCTCTAATTCCAAAAAATGTAGTTGTCCAAGTTTGAATCCCTTCCCTTGTGTTGATTAAAATTTGTTCACTCAGAAATAATAAAACCCTTTTCCTGTCTCCAGGATTTCTTCATCTTGCACAAAATTTATGATTTTGTTGTGTTTTAAAGTTGTCGGAACTCCGTCCGAATTCTACATGTATGGAACCATGTTCATCCTCTACTCCATGTCTTACTTCATACTGGCCATTGTTGCGTCAGAAATCTACATTCCATTGTTTTGTCGCTTAAACATAACAAGCACTTATGAGGTAAACAGTAGTTTTATATATTGTCGAACGTAACCGGTTGTTACGTGACCTTTTAACTCTTCTACCTTGAAACGTGAAGCGCAATCATGCATGAACAAGAAGTGCAATGATGCGTAAACAAGAAGAGCAATCATGCGTAAATACGAAGCGCAATCATGCGTGAATTTAGCAAACTAGTAAACCTGCAATTGTAAGCAGTGGCGAAAATAATTCTCATCGAAACGATTGAATTTAGGCAAAAAATAAACCATTGTTTTATATTTTTACTAAATTAAAGTTTCGATAAGAATTATTTCTATAACTGGGTGTTGAATTTTTGCCGTTAAGCAATTCCGGTTTCTTTCACAACTTTCTTTTCACGCCCATATCACATCTTATGACAAGATTTACTCTCGAGCTTCTGCAATTACTGAAATATATCAAAGGTCAACATTACTAATAGCCAGAGCAAATCTTGTCATAATATAACACCGGGCTTTGTTAACTCGTTACGGCTTGTGGGCCGCTTGGCAATTTAAGTAAACAATAAAAAAAAAACAATAAACCTTTGTTTGGTGACGTCCCTACAGAAAATTAACTTTAACATTCAAAGTAATATAGTTTGAGAATGTTTTGCAGACCCTTCGATAGGTCTCATGGGCTCTTGGATTAGAAAGCTTATGTAATATTCCTTCTCCAATGTTTAAAACATTCGCAGTTGTGTATCATAATTACATATCCTGTGAATTCTCGTAGCAAATATTTAAAGTAGGGGAAACCTTTGTGCGTTACAGTACTTAGAGATGAGGTTCAATAGAAAAGTCCGCTTGATGAGTTCCGCGATGTTCATCATCAACCAAATCCTCTATAGTGGCATCGCAATCTACGCACCCGCACTGGCTGTGAACGAAGGTAGGCGCAATAACATACACGCGGTAACAGGCAAACAAACCTGTTTCAATTCTGCTTGTGTATCAACACTTGTTTCCCATGGCAACCACCTGATGGCACGTTTGCAGTTCGTGGTTTGAACCAAACTGTTTCAAAAAACATTTTCGTTTTCCCAACCGATTTTTCTTACGCGCGGACGAAATTACGGCGCCTGACTCGAAAACTCTTTGAATTTGCATATTTATGTTCATGTGCGTTTAAGTTCAGAATTTTCGAATTAAATGGATTCACATTTAAAATGTGTTACCACCGAAATCAATTGAGAAAATCAATGCATTGATTTATGCCGATGTTTTTTTTATTTATCGAATATTTAACTGAATATTTTTACATCCACAGTAACAGGTTTGAATTTGTGGGGGGCGGTTTTTGTCACCAGTTTCGTCTGCACGGCCTACACAACCCTAGGTGGTCTCAAGGCAGTTGTATGGACGGACGTGTTACAATGCATCATGATGTGCATAGGATTCTTCGCTATCATTATAAAGGGAAGTTACGCAGTTGGTGGGTTTGGAAAGGTTTTAAGCATCGCACAGGAAAGAGGGAGAATTGATTTTAACCAGTAAGTATAGGGGGGTTAACTTGTGTAGAGCAAGGTTTGTCGGATGAAAAAAACGTGCTCTGGGTCCACAAGAGACTTCCCAACCGTGTCTGCGACTTATTTTGTTTAAATGTTTGTTTCCAAATTTATAATTTAAGTATAAAACCATTTATGGACCGACCAAGCAACTCAGTGCACCTCCTTCGAATCTAATCTCGTACCTACAGTGGCACGGGAACCCCCTGGATTGGAACCTCTGGTCCACACAGAAATCGTAAACCGAATTTATCAGCCAGTATTTCTTTTGTGATTTGTGCAAATTTTTCGTCAAACACAAACTTGATATCTTATCTTAAGACTCCAATATTGTGTTTTGATCGAGTCGTGAATTGCAAAACAATACGCTTCTGGTGTACCAGCTAGCATGTGCCACGGTCACCAGCGGCACCGATGAGACCTTACAGGTCAAAACAGTGTGTACACCTGTCTGCAGCTCTCATTGACTATTATGGTTCTTTTGCGCATATAATATGCCTCTGATTTCCAATTCTTTTGTTATGAAGTTTCGAGGCAGATCCACGCATACGTCACACGTTTTGGTCAATTTTGCTTGGTGGATGTTTTTATTGGTCTGGACACTACGGGACTACTCAGACCGTGGTGCAAAGATATCTTTGTTGCAAGAACCAACGACATGCAAAAATGTAAGGAAATGCTTTGGCTTTTATAATCATGTGTATGCAGGAATGGTCAATTTTACTATTATTTGTAATAAATTAGCTGACTTCCATCATTATGTTTTAAAAGCATTCTGTTTTGAACAAATACAGTAAATTCCTATCTCAATAAATTGGTGTCGCTGGTATGAAGACCATTTGTTGTTAAGGTCAGATACTGCTGCAATCAAAACTATTCTAACAGAATGTTTTTACTGTTGCTACAGGGCTGTGTACCTCAACAGTCTCGGCATAATATTCATTGTCTCTTTGGCTGGGATTGGAGGCGTCACAATGTTCGCTTATTACTCACAATGCGACCCTTATTCAGTTGGATGGGTGAAGGCCAGTGATCAACTCATGCCATATTTTGTCATGGAAATCTTACACGAATTCCCAGGACTTCCGGGACTCTACATCTCTAGCGCCTTTAGTGGCACGTTAAGGTGTGAAATTTAAGCCATATGTTTTTGGCAAGGTCATTTGTGTGCATCAAGGTCATATGTTATTGCATGACGAAATCACAATTAACTATAAATACTTTATCACTCGTGGTAACAATTGGTTCATCTTTGAACCAATCCGTTCTCCTTTGTATTTTTTTAGCACGGTTTCTTCAGCCATCAACGCCATGGCAGCGGTGACATTACAAGATTACGTCAAACCTTTTAAAAATCTTTCGGTTAGAAAAGAGATTTGGATCTCCAAAGTAAGTTGAAACAAAATCATTTGTATTTTGCACAAAAACAAAATTGTACGCGAAAAAACAATGCACACAAAAAATAAAGTGACAAGGGCAACATTAAAACCGTAAGTATTTACAAACACCTTCATTATTATAACACAGCATCACGATCACGTCTTAGATTTGGCAGCAAAACAATCGTAATATTAAATACTGTTATGGGGTTTAAATTGACCAGGTAACTTAGTTAAAAACTATAAGATCCAAAACACACTGTATGTTGTTGTTCAGATTCTGGTTGTGTTTTACGGTTGCGCGTGCCTCGCTGTGGTCGGTCTCGTCGCACACCTGGGAGATATTCTCATTGCAGCACTGAGTGTTAACGGGGTCATTATGGGACCAAGCCTGGGGCTTTTTACGATGGGATGGGGATTCCCCTGGGTTAACTCAGTGGTGGGTATTGTGAGTTTTTCGCACAAACACTGTGACGCAAAAAATTTACATTACTCTAATTTGGTTTTGTTACAACGCAATAGTTTCGTTTACACGTGACACTTGCAGTAACTTGATGACGATGACATAAAGATAATTTAAAATAGAGTACCAGATTCTACTATAATATCATAGGGCAAATCTTTGCCACATGTGTTCATCAATTCCTGCCCTAACATTTAAGATTTTCCCAACCTACTTTAACCAAATATACCAGACTATAAACAAAAAAACTATTTTTTGACTGCATTAGTACGTTTTACCGTGCTTCTTTTTTTTGGATAAAAATCTATTTGTACGACAAAGTCGATTCATAGACAAATTCACAAACAACTCTGCTGCACTTAAATAAGCCGACGGATACAAACAGTGCCGTTGCGCTATAACATTTATTTCAAATTAAATTCCTTTGAAACTTCTTCATTCCATTGCCAGGGTGCAATAAGTGGAGTGATTGCGGGAATTGCTGCCACAACCACGTGTGTGATTGGGAAACCACTTTATCCGATCCCAAACAGCTACACAAGGAAGTTGGATCTGCAAATATCTGGTTGTGTGTTGGACGATATGAACACGACGTATGCCAACATAAGTGGTTTGTATGAACGAAACTGTTTAGCGCAGACAACTTTTCCTCTCTATTAAAAAGTTACCAAACGTTTACACACTCTTAAATAACTTGTTGCCGATTTTACCAGGCATAAAATTTAGTCAAATTTAAACCCTTCTCTGCACCAGAACACTCTCGTATATTTCCAATGCCAATTTCACAATGTTGTTTCTGGGACGCCAAAAAAACGGTCAAAAATCTATAATTCATTTCCATAATTTCTTACAAGAAGTCGGTGCGGTTCGTGGCAAGTAAGCAGAACGCCTATAATTTAAGTTTGGAACCATAGGCAACTAGACTACAGGTCAGGCAACCTTTATTGACTAATTGCGCATCTATCACAGGAACGAATGCCAGAGTGGCAACAAGCGACCCTGATATCATAAACAAATCAATATCATATAAACACGCACATACACGAACTACTACCATGAACTTTTTGGGCCTTTTTAAGAGTTGTTTTTAATGTTCCAATAATTACATTTTTATCACTTACATTTGCTTTTGTAGTTTTAAACGGAACCACAGACGACCACAACCGACCACTAATAGCCGAAGTGTTTTCCCTGTCGTATGCATATTATCCATGTCTGGGGTTCCTTGTAGCTGTTCTGGTTGGAAATTTTGTCTCATTTTTGACAGGTTGGGACGAAAACCACGTTTGTTTACCAGGACTGTACTTTACGATTAAAAACAATGTTTATTTTTTTTGCACCAAACTGGATACAACCAAACTAAATCACGGCGGTTATATTACAAGACAGCTCAACTATTCCTAGATGCTGTAGCTTTCAATGCCCTGTTTGTAATGGAAATCACTACTACACCAGGTCACAAAGTTATTGCCTTGCCTGGATTTCTATGTTACATAGGCTTATATGTGGATCAAGTTTGGCGAAAACTTTGTGACCCGGTGTAATAGTATCTACCGTTCGTAATCACCACTTTGTATTTTCAAGTGAAAACCCAATAACACATGGTTTCAGCTAACGATAGAAACTGTCAGTCGATTACAAACAATCAAACCATAAGAAACGTAGCTTATATCGTGTTTTTGTTGCAGGATTTCAAACACCAAGTGAATTGCCACCAGGTGTCACTATTGCGTTCTTTGATCATCCGTTATTTCGATGGTTGCCAGAAAAGGTATTGTGATGTAACAATTGTAAAAATCCATTCACAGTGTCACGTGACAGGTGCGTCACTTCCTTCGTTTCGGGATCGATTACTCACGTGACCGACGAAAGAGCGAATGCAAAGTTCGGAAGTCGAAATTGGATGATTACGTCACAACTGTAATTGTTGACGAAGAGTCGAAGTCAGTTTTAGAAGAATGAAAAAATACTTTACAATACTGGTCTCCCGAATTCCCAACACTACAAAATAAGTCTGCTTCGGCAAAATAACTTTTAAAATGTAAATTATCAACGTGCGACGTTTATAATTACGCACTTCCGTTGTTAACTCGTGTTTGTTCCTATGTAGAAAGTGGTAGCGTCAATAAACAATACAGAAACAGGTATTGACGTCAAAGTGTTTTTTGTTTAAATTTAAACACGACATAATGAGAATTTAAAACAGTTAATGTGGAAATGTACACTTTGGACGTGTCTAATATTACTGAATAATATCGGACGGGATTTAATCAGCTGACATAGACATTGTAGCATCATTTGCATACAAAATAATGCGTTTAAATTTCAACCCCACCAAATAATTGGAAAAACGTAGCAGAAACCTAATGTCCAGGCAACTAACAAACTAACGCAACATAAATGAACTGTTGTTACAGGTGCAGCAAATACGTCATATTCCCGAATTATTACGTCATGACACATGGTATTGTGGCTCTATTGTTTTAACAGCTGTCAGATAAATGTTGGTGTTTTTTTTTTCATTTGTACCACGCAACCCTCAGGTTTGAAGCAGGACCTTTGCGTTGCGTCCAATTAAGGTGCCTAAATGTCGGTAGAAAGCCAATGGTGACGTAAGTGATTTTGCTGGGGCTATAGCTTTAACTACAGACAATGTCCTTCAAATTTAGGCCTAATTTGGAAACACTGACACTCGCCTTCAATGATTTCAGTTGTGGAAAATAGGGTTTTTAACTGTGCAAATATTTGTTATAAATCCTCAATTCCATAGTCCTAAAACAACTCAACTGGCCACACACTTACTATGAACTTTAAATGCGGTATTCCGAATTTTGTACAACCACATTTATTGCCAAAAAGCTAAACCAATAAACTAGCAGAAAGAGAAAACAATTTCATGGACACTTATTCAAAATGGATTAGTTACGGAGAAGTTAATATGACAAATAAAATTATCGATATCACTTTTCATTAAAAAGTCATTCTTCAACAATACAGAAGGGAAATGTTGAAAATAGTTTGTACACAAAATAAAGTACAGTATTTCAACGCATCAACTGCACAGTTTGACTTATGACGTTTCATTGGCAGTTTGTAAATTTAATGATATTTAAGCATTAAGTGTGCAACTTCATTGATTTTTATGCATATTTTAATCTATAAAACACATAGTCTAATCATTAGAAGGCAGCTAAAATACACCAAGATGTTCAATTGCACAGTCAGTTAGCTACATAACATAAGCATTTCAAATAAAAAGTATTGAACTTGGGAACAACTAAAAATACTTTGGATCACAACATAAATACATGTTTACATGCAAAAATGTGCCATGTTAAGAAAATGGAATGTGCCATAATCAAATTATGTTTTCTATAATGAGCAGAACATGCATCAATTCATCAACGAAATCTAGCTTTGCAAAAAAACAAACATATTGCATATAAACAATAGTGGTGAAAATACTACAGATTTTTTTTGTTGAAACAAACACATGGGAAGGAAAACACTAAAAACGCTTTCTCAATCAATACAACATCACACTTTTCACAAACAAAGATTTCATATCTGACAAGAAACCGGACCAATGTGGTTTCTTGCCAAACGTTAGGCAGACCAACAGAAGATGATAACATGTGTTTTCTTCACAGGGTTCAAGATGTTGTTTGTGGTGTTAAGTAAGTAGGCGAATGTGAAGTTAGAAATATACACAATTATCAAAAGCCCAAGTTGGTGGCACAGGCTGTCAAAACAGCCTTCTATGAATGTTGGGTAAGCTTATGTGCCATGTTATGTAGGCTTATGTTAAAGTCAGTTGTTCTTATCATGATTTGCAGGTTCAAGCTAAACAGAAGATAAAGCATTGGTAAAATTGTTGCATGGAGCTACAAACAAACAGAATATTAGAAAGTCTTTGCTTCAAGAACAAAACTTCAAAAAATTACTTTTGTGATTTTAAAATTATTTTTCCTTTCTTTGTTTTGTATTTTATGGGGCCTTGTGCAAGTAGGAGTTTTTGAGCAAAACCCGGGGCCAGATATGGTTTGCTTGGACCAGGGCCTGATCCTTTGCCATCACTTCCATGTTCAATATGTGCAGATTTTTCATGTTCTGTGTTTGCTGATTTCTTTTGTGCAGTGTGTGCTGATTTTTCATGTGTTGTGTGTGCTGATTTTTCATGTGCTGTGTTTGCTGATTTCTTTTGTGTGGTGTGTGCTGATTTATCAATGTGTGCTGATTTTTCATGTGTGGTGTGTGCTGATTTTTCATGTGCTTTGTTTGCTGATTTCTTTTGTGCAGTGAGTGCTGATTTTTCATGTACAGTGTGTGCTGATTTTTCATGTGCTGTGTGTGCTGATTTCTTTTGTGTGGTGTTTGCTGATTTTTCACGTGAAGTATTTGCTGATTTCTTTTGTGCAGTGTGTGCTGATTTTTCATGTGCGGTGAGTGCTGATTTTCCATGTGCTGTGTGTGCTGATTTGTTTTGTGCAGTGTGTGTTGATTTTTCATGTGCTTTGTTTGCTGATTTCTTTTGTGCAGTGTGTGCTGATTTTTCATGTGCAGTGTGTGCTGATTTTTCATATGCAGTGTGTGCTGATTTTTCATGTGCTTTGTTTGCTGATTTCTTTTGTGCAGTGTGTGCTGATTTTTCATGTGCTGTGTTTGCTGATTTCTTTTGTGCAGTGTGTGCTGATTTATCAATGTGTGCTGTTTGTGCTGAAATTTCATGTGCAGTGTGTGCTGATTTATCGATGTGTGGTAATGTAGGATCAGTGGTTGATTGACAGAGTGTGGTGGAGCGTGCAGGTTGTGATGAAGCTGAGTGATTGCTGTTGGTTGTTTTGCTATGTTGCATGGTGCTCCCACTAGTGGTGAAGTTTAGTTTAGCCCGCTTCCACTTCCGTCTCATTGTCTCCTTCACCTCATTGTTGAACACACAATAAACCAGCAGAAGTAGAAATCCCTGGAGACCGTTCAGGATGACGTTTATGTACATGAATACCACAGATGCTTCGTACGGTTCAATATCTGTAACAGCAAGAAAAATGTTATGGATTTCCTTGGGATCCCTAAGTTTACTGACTGAGCTACAGGAGCCCAGAGGTTAAGCAGGATTTTTTGGGATGTATATTATCTGATAGGAAGATATATAAATGATACCATACTTTGAAAAGAAATCAAACATTACATGAACTAATACTGCAACAACAATGAAAGAGTTTGTCTTCTTACTTGTAAGGATTCCAAATATCATCCCCAAGCCAAGAACAGGAAATAGGAGAAGAAATGATTTTAAGGAATCTCTGAAATCTTGTGCTGTGATTTGTTCCCTTCCACTTGTGTTGACCGGTCCGCCACGTAACTTGTGCATGAACCAGATGACACGCGCCGCGATCAGCACGTTTATGGTGAAGATGGTCACCAGTGGAAAGATGACTGATGTTTGATGTGTGCCATGCTGTGATGACACCCAGCACCTGACGTACTCATCGAAGTTGGTCATGTCCATGTACCTGTTGGTGGGAAACCCTATGACAGCTGTTCCAGCAACGAACAGGGCAGGAATGAGCCACCCGATTGATAATTTCACTGCTGCCATTTTCCTTGGGTTGTTTCTGCTGATCGTCATAATGTGGTCAGTTGTCATGAGGAGAGCTGTCATTCCCTCCAGTAACATCCAGGCACCTGATTATCATGAAACAAATCTTAAAAATGACCTATATTAGGTAATGGTGTTTGCAAGGGCTATAATTGCAGTAACTAATGTATTTTTTCAAATGAAAACAAAAGCTTGACAGCAAAGGTCATAATTTCATGGTTTTACCTAAACTTTAACCACGCATAAACTTTGATATTTTGAACAAAAACATTCTCACCGGTTGAGAGAAGAAAGAAATGTGTTGCCATGGTTACGAATTCACATGCTCGTCTGTTGCGGACAGCTGTGTCTTGAAAGAGAGTGACGATGTGAAAGCACATGAGGGAGATAGAGAGGTTTATCTGCACGAAGGTTCGGGTACTGCGGACTTGCTTGCGAACCAACACCAGGATAGATATCGTGACAATGAGAGAGATGGCCGAGATCGATTCGGTGATGTAAGAGAGAAGCTGTAAAAATATTTCAATTTCATTCCAAAGTTTTCTTTAATGTCGTGACTTTATTTATGTATTTGCTGTTCACTGTTTTAATTTCCCAAGAGACCAGCTATGGTCCAGGCACAATTGTAACATCAATAATTACTTCTTGATATAAAGCCAAGTAACATTATAAGGGAACACATCACAAAACTTGCCGTGACAGTCGAAGGTACTGTGTAAGCTCTAATGGAAAGTAGGACAGCAAAGATTGTTGTGTGGTTGCAGAAGCACGTTGCACTGCTTGTGTTTATGTGCACAGCATTGCAACCGGTAGTTTCGAACTTGTGGGTGTCAGTGTTCAGGAATCCACACTCCAACGTCACCAACTTGATTCTTGTGATTTGAAGTATTTCTCTGTTTTGGATGTTTGAAGTGCTTCCAATGTTGTTGTGGAAAATGACAAACTTTAGCTGAGCAGATGTTTTATCATTTTGGTTAAAAGCGGTGAAGCTGAGGAGTGGGGTGTTGGGTACTGGAAGGATTTGGTTCTTATAATCACCGTCAGCAACTTCACTTGTGTATTGTGAGGCAACAGTGTTAGATTCTGGCTGCAGAAGTTCAGCACGAACGACTGCTTTGGAAGAATTGCTGACAGATAAGGTAACATCATAGAAAGAGATTGTCGACAGTGAGCCAGACAGTGAATTTAGGGTATTGTTAACTTGGATTAAGATGTTTTTAGTGAAAACATATCCTGGAACAGTTGACTGAGCATAAGTTATTGATGGAACTATAGTGGTTGTTGGTTGAACATTGGTGGTTGTTGGTTGAACACTGGTGTTTGTTGGTTGAACACTGGTGGTTGTTGATGGAACTATGGTGGTTGTTGGTTGAACACTGGTGGTTGTTGCTTGTTGAGTGGTGATGGATGTTTTGGTTGTAGTTGAAGGTTGTTTGTTGAAAGTTGAGAAGTCTAATGATATGAAGATCAACAATCATTTTCATTCAGTTCTATTTCCACTTTCTTTAAACATTCTTTCAAAACATGTTTAAAGCTACTTTATTATTTGCATAATAAAACAATGTAATAATTATTTGCATGCCATAAACAGATTATCCCTTAGCGGTAGACAGCAATATCATTTCAGAATTATGTTTTTAATTTATCCAAAAAAAAGTTTTTTCATAAATGTCCCCCAAAAAATTGCATGAATCAGCCAATGTACATTGGTTTTAATAAGACAGAACTGACAATACCAGTCGGTGAAAAAAAATTCCAATTTTGATCATCTGTTACTCAGTTTACACAGAAAGTGTTGGTTGTAATGTGATTTGTTTCCTGTTGTTTTCTTTTCCATTGTTTTTTTTTTAGAAAATTCTTTGCAAACAACTTACTGCAGTAAAGTGAAAGATTGAGGCAAGTGGTTGGTTCTTGTGGTAAAAGACCTGAGGCAAATGATTCACCTGGGAAACCTATAATAACGAACACAATTAAACTTCATGTAAGAAACCAACAAATAAAAGAATGATTTCTTTGAATAAAGTTTTTTAATCAAAATCACCAAATCCTCATATAAATTTTAAGATGTGTGGTTAGTTACAGAACAAAAAGTGGTTGGGAATATTATTTAAACAGGAAAATGTGACATGACAACTTTTGATTGTAGGCCTTACTTTTTTTTAAAACTGCATTGCAACATGTTTCAAATTAACAAACCCTTAAATTTCTACCAGTAAATTAGGCTTTTTACCTTCATTGCAATCTAGTATATATTCGACAGTCAATGTTAATGAAGCAATGCATCTTACACTTTTCATATCCTTGTATGGAAATTGTATATCCCGAACCTGGAACACTGGGGATGGATCCTGGAATTATAAAGCATTCACATTGTTTCTGCATTAAGTATATTTTAATACAACATAACTTGTTTTACGATAAAAGAAAGGTGTGCGTAAAAATTGCTCATATATGCAAAAAAATTTGTTATACGTTCATATAGACTTAAAATGACAACCACATGCACAAGTATATTACTATTGTCATTCTGGCAGAATCCAAAATTATTTTTTTGTAAAATTTGTTCCGCATCATTAAGCAGCATTTCACAGCAAAGTTTAAACTACACAATTAAGTTTATTTTGGGTTTATGTGATACCAGATTACATAATTGTGCAAAATATTTGATTTGACAACTCCTTCGCATTCATACCACCACAGAATTCCCACGTATTCCATCAGAATGACCTGAAACACGGGTGTTTTGCGCTTTTTTGCATTGCCGGTGACGTCACATTCAATCAAGTGGCAAACCACTTTCCGCTTCATAGGATTTTTTTTAAATCTCAGTATCTGTCAAGGATAAAGTGCAGAATAGCGTGAAAGTAATAAAAATCGGTAGAGATCCCACGTATTCCATCAGAATGACCTGAAACACGGGTGTTTTTGCGTTTTTTTGCATTGCCGGTGACGTCACATTCAATCAAGTGCCAAACCACTTTCCGCTTTATAGGATTTTTTTTAAATCTCAGTATCTGTCAAGGATAGAGTGCAGAACAGCGTGAAAGTAATAAAAATCGGTAGAGATCCCACGTATTCCATCAGAATGACCTGAAACACGGGTGTTTTTGCATTTTTTTGCATTGCCGGTGACGTCACATTCAATCAAGTGCCAAACCACTTTCCGCTTCATAGGATTTTTTTTAAATCCCAGTATCTGTCAAGGATAGAGTGCAGAATAGCGTGAAAGTAATAAAAATCGGTAGAGATCCCACGTATTCCATCAGAATGACCTGAAACACGGGTGTTTTTGCGTTTTTTTGCATTGCCGGTGACGTCACATTCAATCAAGTGCCAAACCACTTTCCGCTTTATAGGATTTTTTTTAAATCTCAGTATCTGTCAAGGATAGAGTGCAGAACAGCGCGAAAGTAATAAAAATCGGTAGAGATCCCACGTATTCCATCAGAATGACCTGAAACACGGGTGTTTTTGCGTTTTTTTTTTGCATTGCCGGTGACGTCACTTTCAATCAAGTGGCAAACCAATTTCCACTTCATAGGATTTTTTTTAAGTCTCAGTATCTGTCAAGGATAGAGTGCAGAATAGCGTGAAAGTAATAAAAATCGGTAGAGATCCCACGTATTCCATCAGAATGACCTGAAACACGGGTGTTTTTGCGTTTTTTTGCATTGCCGGTGACGTCACATTCAATCAAGTGCCAAACCACTTTCCGCTTCATAGGATTTTTTTAAATCTCAGTATCTGTCAAGGATAGAGTGCCGAATAGCGTGAAAGTAGAAAAGACCCCACGTTTTCTATCAGAATGACTTCAAACCAGGGCTTTTTCACTTTTTTGCGATTTTTAATGAGGCCCAACGCTCCACTAGATGAGCTGTTCAGGATCGCAACGATTAGAGAAGTCAGATTTTGGCCTATGCACTGTTTCGTGCACAAATTGCCTGGCAAAATTTGCATTTACGATATCCACCATTGTAATCAAACAACACAGAAATGTTTACATTGCATGCTGTAAATACCATAGCTGCCAAATGAGGGTTTTCGCATTGTGACGATCCTGTCTCGTTATGCGATAGCCTTTGAGGTGCTGAATATTATCCGATTGGGAGTTTGTATTGACGAATGGTAGTGGCGAAATCGTCGGATTCTAACTTTATTTACATGCCGACATTAACATCCTTTGCAACACTTCTTGGTTGAGTTGATTCGATATTGTGCATGTTTAATTTCAATTTACGTCATTGTATAAAGTTGTTGATACACATACCAAACTCGTTTGTTAGTCTTTTCGTAAACACGCCTAACCCTTGCGAATATACACATGTAACCATTTGTGTTGACTTCCTTTTAATACGAAGGTTGCTTAGATTTATTTTTCGCCATGTAAAGGGCGTCATCAGTTTCCGTTGAATGCAAAACATATATAAGCAATGTGATAAACATTTGAAACATAGGTCCAGCAAGTATCAAACCTTTTACTCAGCACTATAGATACGGTAATCGATCGACAGCCTGCCAGGGCAGCTTGGTTCCATCATCCAGTAAGGTTTGAACAAATGATTTTTTCTCTCGTTTGTTTTCCTGTTGGTATTGCGAATTTGTATGATCGCCATTAGGCCTATTATTAGCATTGCGCACACCTTTATCGTCATTTTTGCGTGTAAAACGTACTGTGAACATACATTATTTCTCAGACCTTCCTTTCACATATTGAAGTACATCCCAATATCAGGGTTGAGTATACTTTGTAGCGTCATTCGGTTTAAATTGCGGTCGTGTGATGCAAACCGCCTTTGAAATATGAGTAATTGTTTTGAGGGTGAAAATGGACCCTCTATCGCGTTGATAAGAATTTGCATTGACACTCACCAAGCCACATGTGGGACAATGTCAAAGCTGGAAGCTGCATTGATAAATTGTCATCGCATTCCATCGTTCAGGGAGTTTGTGTGTGACTGAGGCTTTCTTACCCTAATGTTATTTACGAGTCCACTGTCTTTCTCTCACAATATCGCATACTATGAGACAACATGTTTGTACGGTAACGCTTTTCGCCCTTTCTAACCGTTCTATTTGATTCTAAATCTATTCCATTTTATTTGAATCCATTCTTATTTTATGCTATTTGGTTACATTTCATCAATAAACAATTATACCCATCCGCCTGCATCTTAGCGAAGTGCACTGGTGAACGGACAATTTAAAGGCAATTAGCCACCATTGTCATCGTGACAAATTGCAACTTCACATTCAAACCCTAAACGTATATTATGTTGTTTTGGACATACTGTTGGCCAGGCTTTAAATAACGAGCACGTTCGTTATGTTGTTTGGGACATCGGTGTCATAATATTGTACGCGCACCTTAGATAACGTGCGCGTTATTTAAAGCCTGGTCAACAGTATCAAATTCCGAATTAGAGCGACATCGTGTGAAAAAATAAGGTACGCGCGCGTTAATAAGCAGCACGGTCGCAATTAGTGTACATGTACCTTAATAGGATATATTTCATGGCCAACCATGTCATAAGTGAAACTCATGTACGCGTACCTAATTACCGAACATGCAACTTATTAAGGTGCTTGTAACTTAGTAACGTGCGCGCATGTTAAGTTGGCCGACAGTGCCATAATCTTAGGTAAAATTACCTGTACTGTCGTCGTATTTTTTTCATTTCAAACAACAAATAGTGAGCTTCAAGTCAAAGCTTATGGGAGTCGATATGCTCTTGTTTTCTGCATTTACTTTGCAAATATCACTCATGTATCCATCTAGTGGATATCTGTGGTTCGCACCGTTTACGTTGATGTCTCGCAACCCTAAAGAGAACCTAAAACGTGGGGTTTTACTGGAATCAACTCTGCTTTTTGGCAAACTTAACACAATTAAATTGCGACGTAAAGATGCAAACTTTGCAAAATTATTGTGTGGCAACGTATTGCAAGCGCTGTAAAATTCTCTTGAATATAGGCAGCCCATGCGTATTAAAACAAAGTATGTACATGTTTACTATAACTTAAAATCAAGATAATTTGTAAAGGCATAACGCACGTAAAAGTACAAGGTTAGCTGAGAATACAGCGCAACTTCGCTGTTCAAATGTTTAATTCTGGAAAAAGAGGACAAATTTGACTGCAGATTTAAAAAAAATCCTATGAAGCGGAAAGTGGTTTGGCACTTGATTGAAAGTGACGTCACCGGCAATGCAAAAAAAAGCTCAAAAACACCCGTGTTTCAGGTCATTCTGATGGAATACGTGGGATCTCTACCGATTTTTATTACTTTTACGCTATTCTGCACTCTATCCTTGACAGATACTGAGATTTTAAAAAAATCCTATGAAGCGGAAAGTGGTTTGCCACTTGATTGAAAGTGACGTCACCGGCAATGCAAAAAAAAACGCAAAAACACCCGTGTTTCAGGTCATTCTGATGGAATACGTGGGATCTCTACCGATTTTTATTACTTTCGCGCTATTCTGCACTCTATCCTTGACAGATAATGAGATTAAAAAAAAAATCCTATGAAGCGGAAAGTGGTTTGGCACTTGATTGAATGTGACGTCACCGGCAATGCCATAAAGCGCAAAAACACCCGTGTTTCAGGTCATTCTGATGGAATACGTGGGATCTCTACCGATTTTTATTACTTTCACGCTATTCTGCACTCTATCCTTGACAGATACTGAGATTTAAAAAATATCCTATGAAGTTTGGCACTTGATTGAAAGTGACGTCACCGACAATGCATTATAGCGTAAAAAGATCCGTATTTCAGGTCATTTTGAATATAAACTTGGGACTTCTACAGAGGTATTGGTACGAATTGATTAACAAGTGAAATATTTTGCAAAATAATGCTTACTGGTATGATATATACCAACAATAAACTCATTTGTATAAGTTAAACCTTTTTGTGCAATGCTGCTCATTGATGCGGAACGGATTTCGCGAAACAATAATTTTGGATTCTGCCAGAATGACATTAGTAGTATATTTCTATATTGGACAGTTGCTTGGGCGGGAAATCCCCATGTACGAGCCTTTTTTGTTCAGTTAATTTAATTTTGAAAAACGGCAATTCTTGTTGAAAGGCAAGAAAGCACCTGAAAATTTAGATCATCACAGGATTTGCAAATTATTTAAAATTTTATGGTACCTTCACTTGTCTAAAATCAAACAAAAAAATTCCCTGCCGGCATGATAAAAAAGCGATTATTTTTAAGGGCCGGGTCCACACACACGCTTTGCGCCGGCGGATTCTTTGTTTGTTTCAATGCTGCGGGCGTACGCTCGGTACAAAGAATGGAAGCGTGAGCTTTTGGCCACAAGAGGTCGCGGGCTTGCGAGTTCTCGGCGTAATACACCCGCGACTTGCCGCTGAGCGTTTTCGCCGGCGAAATCATTTTGATTTAGCTCACGCAAGCTTTGGAAGTAGGTTGTAGGTCGGGGGTGATAATGATACTAATGATAACGCTGTTGAAATACAAACGGAAATCTTCCTTCGGCATATTCGCCTCGAAACCAACAGTTATTTTGTTGTAGGTGAAACAATAAACTAATTGATATTTTGACATGATTTGCACATTTAATATTTAAAATAGGAAAATGTATGCAAAACTTTTCTTGTAGGTTTGACTGAAACGTTCCGGTGTGTTTAGTGTTCAACTTGTGAAATTACTTTTGTATAAGTTACAAATGACTTCCCATTCCACGTCAATACAACTTTCGGGCTAAACTTGGCATCTGCATTGTAGCAATATGATGTCGTAACAATAGGTGATTGTTATATTGTTAAATAACAATGCCTTGAGTTTAATTTAAACCGGCTCAGTTAAAAAGACCAATGGGAAACTGACCAAAAATAAAAAGCCTTTGTTTATGCGCCAGCTGTCGCTTGGGAAAATTCCTCACTAAAATACATAGCTATGATTCTGCATGACCAGACACTATTTAGTGCAAGGAATATGTAGAGCTATCAATGACATGAGCAGTTTTGTTAAAAGTACTTGGTGAGAGAAACATATGCATTTCCATATTGCGGATTATGCCTGGGAAACTGTGGAATTTCCCATTTAAAGTTTGCCCTAATTTGAAAACGCGCCGAACATAATTATCAAATTTGTTTACATTAATTCGTGCTTTGAACACTTTATATGATTTGCACTATAAGTCTGTTTGGTGTTCTAGGGAACAGAGATATGAAATATTTTAACTCTAATTGTTCTTACCTCCGGTCAAGGACTGCATCAATACGTTGACAGGAGGTGGAGGAGGATGAAGGTCCTTATTGATGGAAGTCATACAACATCCACTACCAGTGCACGTATGTTCTACATTGAGAGAGTTGAATTTTATCGGGAAAATTCCAATCAAAGTTTCAATAAGTAATTTACCTGTTATATTTAGGCGGTTTATGTTGACGCCATTCCCTGCAATGAAACGACAACGTTTGTAGTTTATAAAAACTCAACTCATCCACGTTAAAACTGAGGCAGCACTGTCATGTTATTGTATGGGACACACGCAAATATGGACCAAAAAGGAATAATTTAAAATGTACGTAACGCACTCTAGATGCTATTTTCTGATTGAGGTCAATGGAATACTTTGTTTTTGAGTATATTTTTAGTTTTCGGCATTTAAAACTATGCATGGACAAGTCCTTCTGACTAAATCCGATTTTCGCGTACCGCTTATTTGGCTTTTTTATTGAAACAAAAAAAAAAGGTACTCCTATTCTGACGCACAATGGTCCCCGAATTATTAATCTCGGTTAGATCAACTCATCCAACGATATTCACACAAAATTGTTCACACCGCCATCAATCATAAACTGCCTTAACCAACAACCAAGTGATTCAAGCTTAATATCCAAACTAAACGTCAACAACGTAACAAAAGTTTACTTACAAACCCCACCAGATCCATTGTAAACTTTTTGAGATTCGTTTCGAGGAGCGAAAACTGAAAATGTTGAAAGAAACTTTTTCATTTCAATCTGGAAATGTTTTATCAAACAAACTATATATTTCCTAGCTTCATATTGGTTGTGTTATCATCAGAAGGTGAGCAGCATGTACAACGTTGTCGGATTATTTTGTTTCTCAGCGTCAAATATTATAAAGTCCCCTCACACGTTTATAAACTTGACAAACGTCACACATTTTTGGCGCATATTTGAAATATTGAAACCATATTGTTCGCAAAAACGTTTCTTTTTTCCTGAAAATGACTTAATATAACAAAAAATATTTACCGCAGGGAAATGTCGTCCCACCGGTGTAGTTGCACAGGAAGACGACGCAATCTCTTGGTCCAGGACCTGAAACACAACAACATTCTATTTTAACCCATTAAATATAAATAATGCCACCTTGTTTCAAAATACTTGATGAAAAATGCGAAGATGGATTTAGTTTCAGTTTCAAGAAAACTTCGACACAAATTTAAACCGACTTAATTTTTAAACGAACTTACCGCAGTAATCCGAAGGATCGAGGGTTAAAACTCCACCAAATAGTGAACAGATTAAAACCCAAGCAGTGACGTAACGAACCAGCACTACGTCACGAATTTTGTGACGTAGAACACAGCGATTTAGCATCTTCAATCTCAAGTGGGAAAACATTTTTGCGGTAACCTTTAGAAAAACCTGTGTATTTAATAAAGTGTAGTTGTGATATTAAGATTGTCGGCTTTGTCACATTGCAGAACACGTGTGTTTCTCCTTCACCACGTTGCATTTCCATGGGGCAAATCACCTCATCATTACATAAATGATTCGCTTTGTACGAATTATATTTCTGTAACAAACTGCGTGCCTTCTCAGCCATTGCGAGGATCACTAATGCTAATGAATCGTCATATTACGTCGATAAATTTGTCCCCATAAAAAAACAGTCAACATTATAAATATCTCTAAAAAGATCAACATTTTGGGTGCGTCATTGTAACGTTTAAGGATATTATGGATGAGCGCGTCACCAGTTTAAAGAAGTTTGAAACCACTGATCTAAGCAATGAGCAGGTGCTGTACGGCGTAAATATCAACACTCCTGCACCTCTTGTTGTACAGCGACTAACCTCAGGCTTCAAACTGATCTGCAGTCGCAATCCACTGCGTATTCATTCAGCAGCTTGCGTAAAATCGTGTGGCTTCAATCTCGTTGCGTTGAAAATTTAACTGGAATGTTGATGACGTGAAAGGAACATCGCGCGTGTTTTCGGTATTTCTCCACTTAAATCCGCTCCTATTACCTCGCATTGTTATATTTTCAAATCGCGTTTGCGTGTTTTCTAAATGTCTCCATTGTTACGTCACTTGAATCTGACGGAAGCGCTCTCATTGACATTTCGTCTCATCGCAGTTGGAAACAAAGCCATCATATTTGATCGCAGTTCAATCTATTATACGAGTAACCGCCTCTGTGAACCGCTATGACTTGTCACTACCTATCTGCACACTCTGCACATTACAAAGGTAAATGTATTGCACAAATGTACAGAAATCAACGGAAAGTCGTCGGTAAACAATGAACACTTTACAGAGCTGCAAAAATAACATGCGATATAAAGTTGACAGAATCAAATTAAAAGGAACGATAACTTCGAACGCTGTACAGAATAAGGTATCAACCCGCATTGCGTTAAATGACCACAACATTATTAACACACAAACATCATAAACAGTTAGTTTTGAGTTGATCAATGAGATCCAAACAGAATCAGAAACTTCGGAATTCTCCGAGATTTTATACAGCCCCAAGTATCCGTGAAAGTGATACAACTGAATTATCCAAAAAAATACGAATTTTAATTAAAGATAAGTTTGATATTTTGCGATGTGTTATTGAGTGTGAAATCAAGAAAACCTCCAGATCGGACATCCACAATGCACACGGTTTACAAAGAGTTGATAAAAATGGCGGGAAGCAAAATGTTGCGCACAACAGTAAAATAAAGTACATTTTCACTTCGCTTCGTGCGCAAACAACTCTTAGGTACGAGTGTAAGTGCTGTTACAAAGTTGTTTGTTTACAGAAATCAAAGTGGATTTGCTGCAAATCAATTCTGCTCTTCACATAAGTGAAAGATGCTACACTGGGAAGGAGTTTGTGCAAAGGCTGAACGACATATGGTTAAATTCACCCGCATACGTTTGTTTCATATTCTTAACACAGTTGTTTTATACAGTGACGTGACAATGAGCAATAATACAGAAAATAATGCAGAAGCGCGATTACTTCTGGTAGCGTGAATTGTGACGCACGCACCGTCGCATGATGTCATAATTACTGTTTAGAATAGACTGAAAACGCGTTTATTACGTCATATGTACAAAAATAAGAGTTACAGAGACACACGTGGGCAAACGTCAGATCAGTGCCTTTACGAATTCTGCAACATTATGGAAAAATTAAGAGATGGGATGATTTGAACCAACGGAATATTTTTTTATTTCAATTAATCTGTTCTTCTGACACAATTAAACGTATACTTTACCAATGTTAAGCCTGCTATTCGTCTTCATTAAGTTATTGGATCAGATTTGGTTGTAAAAATATGAATAATTGCCAGGAACCAAAACAGACACAATTTGCTTGGTCATGTGTGTTATACTGTGGTTTGTCTCCAGGTAATAAGCGTTGCTCGCATTTCGCATTGACAATAATTTACCATCGAAACATTTGCAAATTAATTTAACATCGGTTGTATAGACTTTTGTCCCTAATAAGGGACGATAACACGCACAAGTGCGTATTTCTATAAAAATAAATGCATGTTTTTAAACCGAGGTTCGACATTTCGTCGCGGTAAGTGCTAAAATGTGGAAAAGAAAAATTCAAATCCAATTACAATAAACACAAAACAATTCTGCCATGCATTTTCAAACGAAATTTTTCTGAAGGGGATTAGATGTTGATTTTCCTGCCAACTCGTGCCAAAATTTACGAGGCTACTGTGGTGGAGTAAAACTTATTTCTGTGATTTCAAAGTTATTTTTCCTTTCTTTGTTTTGTATTTTATGGGGCCTTGTGCAAGTAGGAGTTTTTGAGCAAAACCCGAGGCCAGATATGGTTTGCTTGGACCAGGACCTGATCCCTTGCCATCATTTCCATGTTCAATATGTGCAGATTTTTCATGTTCTGTGTTTGCTGATTTCTTTTGTGCAGTGTATGCTGATTTTTCATGTGCAGTGTGTGCTGAATTTTCATGTGCTTTGTTTGGTGATTTCTTTTGTGCAGTGTTTGCTGATTTTTCATGTGCTGTGTGTGCTGATTTCTTTTGTGCAGTGTGTGCTGATTTTTCATGTGCTTTGTTTGTTGATTTCTTTTGTGCAGTGTGTGCTGATTTTTCATGTGCACTGTGTGCTGAATTTTCATGTGCTTTGTTTGCTGATTTCTTTTGTGCAGTGTTTGCTGATTTTTCATGTGCTTTGTTTGCTGATTTCTTTTGTGCAATGTGTGCTGATTTTTCATGTGCTGTGTTTGCTGATTTCTTTTGTGCAGTGTGTGCTGATTCGTCAATGTGTGCTGATTGTGCTGAAATTTCATGTGCAGTGTGTGCTGATTTATCAATGTGTGTTGTTTGTACTGAAATTTCATGTGCAGTGTGTGCTGAAATTTCATGTGCTGTGTTTGCTGATTTCTTTTGTGCAGTGTGTGCTGATTTATCAATGTGTGCTGTTTGTGCTGAAATTTCATGTGCAGTGTGTGTTGATTTATCTATGTGCTGTGTTTGCTGATTTCTTTTGTGCAGTGTGTGCTGATTTATCAATGTGTGCTGTTTGTGCTGAAATTTCATGTGCAGTGTGTGTTGATTTATCTATGTGTGGTAATGTAGAATCAGTGGTTGATTGACAGAGTGTGGTGGAGCGTGCAGGTTGTGATGAAGCTGAGCGAGTGTTGTTGGTTGTTTTGCTATGTTGTATGGTGCTCCCACTAGTGGTGAAGTTAAGTTTAGCCTGCTTCCATTTCCGACTCATTGTCTCCTTCACCTCATTGTTGAACACACAATAAACCAAGAAAAGGAAGAATCCCTGGAGACCGTTCAGGATGACGTTTATGTACATAAATACCACAGATGCTTCGTACGGTTCAATATCTATAACAGCAAGAAAAATGTGATGGATTTCCTTAGGATCCCTAAGTTTACTGACTGAGCTACAGGAGCCCAGAGGTTAAGCAGGATTATTTGGGATGTATATTATCTGATAGGAAGAGATATAAATGATACCATACTTTGAAAAGAAATCAAACATTACATGAACTAATACTGCAACAAAAATGAAAGAGTTTGTCTTCTTACTTGTAAGGATTCCAAATATCATCCCCAAGCCAAGAACAGGAAATAGGAGAAGGAATGATTTTAAGGAAGCTCTGAAATCTTGTGCTGTGATTTGTTCCCTTCCACTTGTGTTGACTGGTCCGCCACGTAACTTGTGCATGAACCAGATGACACGCGCCGCGATCAGCACGTTTATGGCGAAGATGGTCACCAGTGGAAAGATGACTGATGTTTGATGTGTGCCATGCTGTGATGACACCCAGCACCTGACGTACTCATCGAAGTTGGTCATGTCCATGTACCTGTTGGTGGGAAACCCTATGACAGCTGTTCCAGCAACGAACAGGGCAGGAATGAGCCACCCGATTGATAATTTCACTGCTGCCATTTTCCTTGGGTTGTTTCTGCTGATCGTCATAATGTGGTCAGTTGTCATGAGGAGAACCGTCATTCCCTCCAGTAACATCCAGGCACCTGATTATCATGAAACAAATCTTTAAAATGACCTATATGATGTCATGGTGTTTGCAAGGGCTACAATTGCAGTAACTAATGTTTTTTTTTTCAAATGAAAACAAAAGATTGACAGCAAAGGTCAAAATTTCTTGGTTTTACCTAAACTTTAACCACACATAAACTTTAATATTTAGAACAAAAACATTCTCACCGGTTGAGAGAAGAAAGAAATGTGTTGCCATGGTTACGAATTCACATGCTCGTCTGTTGCGGACAGCGATGTCTTGAAAGAGAGTGATGACGTGAAAGCACATGAGGGAGATAGAGAGGTTTATCTGCACGAAGGTTCGGGTGCTGCGGAGTTGCTTGCGAACCAACACCAGGATAGATATCGTGACAATCAGAGAGATGGCCGAGATCGATTCGGTGATGTAAGAGAGAAGCTGTAAAAATATTTCAATTTCATTCCAAAGTTTTCTTTAATCTCGTGACTTTATTTATGTATTTGCTGTTCACTGTTTTAACTTGCCAAGAGACCAGCTATGGTCCAAGCACAATTGTAACACCAATAATTACTTCTTGATATAAAGCCAAGTAACATTATAAGACAACACATCACAAAACTTACCGTGACAGTCGAAGGTACTGTGTAAGCTCTAATGGAAAGTAGAACAGCAAAGATGGTTGTGTGGTTGCAGAAGCACGTTGCACTGCTTGTGTTGATGTGCACAGCATTGCAACCGGTAGTTTGGAACTTGTTGGTGTCAGTGTTCAGGAATCCACACTCCAATGTCACAAACTTGATTCTTGTGATTTGAAGTATTTCTCTGTTTTGGATGTTTGAAGTGCTTCCAATGTTGTTGTGGTAAATGACAAACTTTAGCTGAGCAGATGTTTTAACATTTTGATTAAAAGCGGTGAAGCTGAGGAGTGGTGTGTTGGGTACTGGAAGGATTTGGTTCTTATAATCACCGTCGGCAACTTCACTTGTGTATTGTGAGGCAACAGTGTTAGATTCTGGCTGCAGAAGTTCAGCGCGAACTACTCCTTTGGAAGAATTGCTGACAGGTAAGGTAACATCATAGAAAGAGAATGTCGACAGTGAGCCAGACAGTGAATTTAGGGTATTGTTAACTTGGATTAAGATGTTTTTAGTGGAAACATATCCTGGAACAGTTGACTGAGCATAATTTATTGATGGAACATTAGTGGTTGTTAGTTGAACACTGGTGGTTGTTGGTTGAACACTAGTGGTTGTTGGTTGTTGAGTGGCGATGGATGTTATGGTTGTAGTTGAAGGTTGTGGGGTGGAAGTTGAGAAGTCTGATGATATGAAGATCAACAATCATTTTCATTCAGTTCTATTGTTCTTTGTTCAAATGCAATTAAGCATTTCTTCAACACATGTTTTGAGCTACTTTATTATTTGCATAATAAAAGAATGTAATAATTATTTGCATGCCATGAACAGATTATCCCTTGGCGGTAGACAGCAATTTCATTTCAGAATTATTTTTTTAATTTATCCAAAAAAAAGTTTTTTCATAAATGTTCCCCCAAAAATTGCATGAATCAGCCAATGTACATTGGTTTTAATAAGACAGAACTGATCGGTGAAAGCAAATTCCAATTTTGATCATCTGTTACTCAGTTTACACAGAAAGTGTTGGTTGTAATGTGTTTTGTTTCCTGTTGTTTTCTTTTTCATTGTTTTTTTTTAGAAAATTCTTTTGTAAACAACTTACTGCAGTAAAGTGAAAGATTGAGGCACGTGGTTGGTTCACTTGGTATAAGAGCTGAGGCAAATGATTCGCCTGGGAAACCTGCAATGATGAACACAATTAAACTTCATGTAAGAAACCAACAAATAAAAGATTTTTTCAAATAAATTTTTTAATCAAAATCACCAAATCCTCATATAAATTTTAGGATGTGTGGTTAGTTACAAAACAAAAAGTGGTGGGAATTATTATTTAAACTGGAAAATATTACATGACAACTTTTTATTGTAGGTCGTACTGTGTTTTTAAAACTGCATTGCAACAAGTTTCAAATTAATAAACCCTTAAATTTCTACCAGTTGAGTTAAGCTTTTTTACTTTCATTGTAATCTAGTATATATTCGACAGTCAATGTTAATGAAGCAATGCATCTTACACTTTTCATATCCTTGTATGGAAATTGTATATCCCGAACCTGGAACACTGGGCATGGATCCTGCAATTATAAAGCGTTCGCATTGTTTCTACATTAAGTACATTTTAATACAACATAACGGGCTTTACAATGAAATAAATGTATGTGTAAGTATTTATCATATATGCAAAATATATTATGTGCTCATTACACTTAAAATGACAACCATATGCACAAATATATTTCTATATTGGACAGTTATTTGGGCGGGAAATCCCCATGTACGAGCATTTTTTGTTCAGTTAATTTAATTTTGAAAAACAGCAATTCTTGTTGAAAGGCAAGAAAGCACCTGAAAATTTAGGTCATCACAGGATTTGCATATGATTTAAAATTTTATGGTACCTTCGCTTGTCTAAAATCAAACAAAAAAATTCCCTACCGGCATGATAAATAAGCGATTATTTTTAAGGGCCGGGTCCACACTCACGCTTTGAGTCGGCGGATTCTTTGTTTGTTTCATTGCTGCGGGCGTACGCTCGGTACAAAGAATGGAAGCGTGAGCTTTTGGTCACAAGAGGTCGCGGGCTTGCGAGTTCTCGGCGTAATACACCCGCGACTTGCCGCTGAGCGTTTTCGCCGGCGAAATCATTTTGATTTAGTTCTCGCAAGCTTCGAAAGTAGGTTGTAGGTCGGGGGTGATAATGATACTAATGATAACGCTGTTGAAATACAAACGTAAATCTTCCTTCGGCCTATTCGCCTCGAAACCGAACAGTTATTTTGTTGTAGGTGAAACAATAAACTAATTGATATTTTGACGTGATTTGCACATTTAATATTTAAAATAGGAAAATGTATGCAAAACTTTTCTTGTAGGTTTGACTCAAACATTCCGGTGTGTTTAGTGTTCAACCTGTGAAATTACTTTTGTATAAGATACAAATAACTTCCCATGACACGTAAATGCAACTTTCGAGAGCATAAAATTACTGTGCACAGAATTTTGCGTCTGAATTGTAGTAATATGATGTCGTAACAATAGGTGATTGTTATATTGTTAAATAACAATGCTTTGAGTTTCATTTAAACCGGCTCAATTAAAAAGACCAATGAGAAACTGACCAAAAAACAAAAGCCTTTGTTTATGTGCCAGTTGTCACTTGGGAAACTCCTCACAAAAATACATAGCTATGATTCTGCATGACCAGACACTATTTAATGCAAGGAATATGTAGAGCTATCAATGACATGAGCAGTTTTGTTAAAAGTACTTGGTGAGAGAAAAAATGTATTTACATATTGCGGATTATGCCTGGGAAAGTGTGGAATTTCCCATTTAAAGTTTGCTGAAAAACTAATTTGAAAACGCGACGAACATAATTATCAAATTTGTTTACATTAATTCGTGCTTTGGACATTTCATATGATTTGCATTATAAGTCTGTGGGTGTTTTAAGGAACAGAGATATAAAATATTTTATCTATAATTGTTCTTACCCTCGGCCAAGAACTGCATCAATATGTTGACAGGTGAATGAAGGGCGTCATTGATGGAAGTCATACAACATCCACTACCAGTGCACGTATGTTCTACATTGACAGTTGAATTTTATCGGGAAAATTCTGATCAAAGTTTCAATAAATAATTTACCTGTTATATTTAGGCGGTTTATGTTGGCAGTATTCCCTGCAATGAAATGACAACGTTTATAGATTATTTAAACTCAACTCATCCACATTAAAACTGAGGCAGCACTGCCATGTTATTGCACGGGGCACACCCAACTATTACGGAACTATCATTTTCGCGTACCGCTTATTACCACTTATTTGTCTTTTCTCGAAATAAAAAACGATACTCCTATTCTTTGTCGTGCAATCTTCCCCGAATTATTAACTTCGGTTAGTTCGGCTCATCCGACGATTTTCACACAAATTTGTTCATACCGCCATCAATCATAAACTGCCTTCACCAACAACCAAGTAGTTCAAGCTTAATATCCAAACCAAACGTCAACAACGTAACAAGAGTTTACTTACAAAACCCACCAGATCCATTGTAAACTTTGTGGGATTCCTTTTGAGGAGCGAAAACTGAAAATGTTAAAAGGAACTTTTTATTTCAATCTGAAAATGTTTATCAAACAAACTATAGCTTTCCTAGCTTCATATTGGTTGTGTTATCATCAAAAGGTGAGCAGCATGTACAATGTTGTCGGATTATTTTGTTTCTCAGCGTCCAATATTACGAAGTTACCTCACATATTTTTAAATTTAACGATAAAAACGTCACACACTTGTGGCGCATACACGAAATATTGGAAACACCATATATATTGTTCGTAAAATGTTTCTTTTTTCCTGAAAATGACTTGATATAATAATAAATATTTACCACAGGGAAATGTCGTCCCACCGGTGTAGTTGCACACGAGGACGACGCAATCTCTCGGTCCACGACCTGAAACACAACAACATTCTATTTTGACGCAATAAATACAAATAATGTCACCTTGTTTCAAAATACTTGATTAAAAATGCGAAGATGGATTTAGTTTCAGTTTCAAGAAAATTTCGACACAAATTTAAACCGACTCAATATTGAAACGAACTTACCGCAGTAATCCGACGGATCGAGGGTTAAAACTCCACCAAATAATGAACAGATTAAAACCAAAGCAGTGACGTAACGAACCAGCACTACGTCACGAATTTTGTGACGTAGAACACAGAGATTTAGCATTTTCATTCTCAAGTGGGGGAACATAATTGCGGTAACCTTTAGAAAAACCTGTGTATTTAATAAAGTGTAATTGTAATATTAAGTTTGTCGGCTTTAACACATTGAACTACACAAGTATTTCTCCTTCAACATGTTGCATTTCCATGTGGCAAATCACCTCATCATTACATAAATGATTCGCTTCGTACGAATTATATTTCTGTAACAAACTCCGTGACTTCCCAGCCATTGCGCGGATCACTAATGAATTGTCATATTACGTCATTAAATTTTTCCACATAAAAAACAGTCAACATTATAAATCTCACTAAAAAGATTAACATTTTTTGGGTGCGTCATTGTAACGTTTAAGGATATAATGGATAAGCGCGTCACCAGTTTATAAAAGTTTGAAACCACTGATCTAAGCAATGAGCAGGTGCTGTACGGCGTAAATATTAACACCCCTGCACCTCTTGTTGTACGGCGACTAACCTCAGGCTTCAAACTGATCTGCAGTCGCAATTCACTGCGTATTCATTCAGCAACTTGCGTAAACTCGTGTGGCTTCAGTCTCGTTGCGTTGAAAATTTAGTTGGAATGTTGATGACGTGAAAGGAACATCGCGCGTGTTTTCGGTATTTCTCTACTTAAATCCGCTCCTATTACCTCGCATTGTTATATTTTCGAATCGCGTTTTCGTGTTTTCTAAATGTCTCCATTGTTACGTCACTTGAATCTGACGGAAGCGCTCTCATTGACATTTCGTCTCATCGCAGTTGGAAACAAAGCCACCATATTTGATCGCATTTCTATCTATTACACGAGTAACCGCCGCTGTGAACCGCTATGACTTGTCACTACCTTTCTGCACATTCTGTACATTACAAAGGTAAATGTATTGCACAAATGTACAGAAATCAACGATCAGTCATCGGTAAACAATAAACTCCTTACAGAGCTTCAAAAAATATCATGCGATATAAAGTTGACAGAATCAAATTAAAAAGAACAATATCTTCGAACGCTGTACAAGATAACGTATCAATCCGCAGTGCTGTAAATGATCACAACATTATTACAACACACAAACTTCATAAACATTTAGTTTTGAGTTTTTCAATGAGATCCAAACAGAATCAGAAACTTCGGAATTCTCCAAGATTTTATACAGCCCCAAGTATCTGTGAAAATGATACAACTGAATTATCAAAAAAAATACGAACTTTAATTAAAGATCAGTTTGATTTTTTTGGGGGGACATATTTAAATGTGCAATCCGATGTGTTATTGAATGTGAAATCAAGAAAACCTCCAGATCGAACCTCCACAATGCACATGGTTTACAAAGAGTTGATAAAAATGGCGGGAGGCAAAAATGTTGCGCACAAAAGTAAAAGAAAGTACATTTTCACTTCGCTTCGTGCGCAAACAACTCTTAGGTACGAGTATAAGTGCTGTGACAAAGTTGTTTGTTTGTAGAAATCAAAGTGGATTTGCTGCAAATAAATTCTGCTCTTCACATAAGTGAAAAATGTTACACTGGGAAGGAGTCTGTGCAAAGGCTGAACGACATAAGGTTAAAATCACCGCATTCACTGGAAACGCATTTGTTTCATATTCTTAACACAGTTATTTCATACAGTGACGTGACAATGGGCAATATTAGAGAAAATAATGCAGAAGCGCGACTACTTCTGGTAGCGTGAATTGTGACGCACGCACTGTCGCATGACGTCATAATTACTGTTTAGAATAGACTGAAAACGCGTTTATTACGTCATATGTACAACAATAAGAGTTACAGAGACACACGTGGGCAAACGTCAGATCTGTGCCTTTACGAATTCTACAACATTATGGAAAAATTACGACATGGGATGATTTGAACCAACGGAATATTTTTTTATTTCAATTAATCTGTTCTTCTGACACAATTAAACGTTTATTTTACCGTTGTTAAGCCCGCTATTCGTCTTCATTAAGTAAATGGATCACATTTGGTTGTGACAATAGGAATAATTGCCAGGAACCAAAACAGACACAATTTGCTTGGCCATGTGTGTTGTACTGTTGTTTGTCTCCAGGTAATAAGCGTTGCTCGCATTTCGCATTGACAAAGATTTTCAATCGAAACATTTGCAAATTAATTTAACAACAGTTGTGTAGACTTTTGTCCCAATAAGGGTTAGGATTATTTGACGATAACATTGACAAGTGCGTATTTCTATAAAAATAAATGCATGATTTTAAACCGAAGTTCGACATTTTGTTGCGGTAAGTGCTAAAATGTGGAAAAGAAAAATTAAAATCCAATCACAAAACAATTCTGCCATGAGTTTTCAAACGATTTTTTTCTGACGGGGATTGGATGTTGATTTTCCCGCCAACTCGTGCCGGTATTTACGAAGCTACGGTGGTGGAGTAAGTGCTTGTGAGTCTTTGTGACTTGGATGGATCATCAGATGAATATCGGAGCTTGATCCTGTCGTAGGATCGACCGACCGCCTCCTTTACCTCGCTTGCCAGCACACAATAAACCAGCAGAAGGAAGAATCCCTGGAGACCGTTCAGGATGACGTTTATGTACATAAATACCACAGATGCTTCGTACGGTTGAACACCTGTTGTAACCAAAGAAACATGTTTGTAGGAAGTGGAAGGTTTGCAGCCTAGCTGGATCAGTCACTTTACCCGACATTACTAGGAAGTTGAATTAAATTATAAACAGGTTTGGCTGTGATTAAAGAACAAAAAACTGGATCAATTTAAAAGCCAAAGAACCCTGGCAGGAAACATATTTTTCTCAATCAAAATCCACCATCTGAGTTGTCCACAGATCGTTTTGTGGAATTTAACATATAGTTATACAGGTTTGGCTGTTTTGCCAAAAAAAATTCACGAAAATCACTAATTGATGTTGGCCAGCATAAGCAATTACGTAAACGTGTGGCGTCATAGAATGTCCATTGTGTGAAGCGAAATAAATTGGAATCGGAACAAAGAACTTACTTGTGAAGAATGCAAAGATGAGGGGAACACCCAGAATAGGGAACAACATGAGGAAAACTTTCATAAAAAAAACAAATGCACACAAAACAATAAAGTGGAAAGGGCAACAATCAAACCGTAAGGGTTATCCAGTCAGGTACTTACAAACACCTTCATTATTATAAAACAGCATCGCGATCACGTCTTGGATTTGGCAGCGAAACAATCGTAATATGAAATACTGTTATGTGGTTTGTATCGACCAAGAAACTTAGTTAAAAACTCTAAGATCCAAATCCCACTGTTTTATGTTGTTGTTCAGATTCTGGTGGTGTTTTACGGTTGCGCGTGCCTCGCCGTGGTCGGTCTCGTGGCACACCTGGGAGACATTCTTATTGCAGCACTGAGTGTTAATGGGGTCATTATGGGACCAAGTCTGGGGCTTTTCACGATGGGTTGGGGATTTCCCTGGGTTAACTCAGTGGTGGGTATTGTGAGTTTTTCGTACAAACACTGTAGCCTAATGCAAAAAAAACATTGCTTTAACGTGGTTTTGTTACAACGCAATAGTTTCAAGTACTCGCAACACTTGCAGTAACTTGATGTCGATGAAATGAAGATAATATTTACAACCGAGTACCAGATTCTACTACAAACATCAAATCTTAGTCTCATGTGGTTGTCAATTCCTGCCCTAACTATTAACATTTCCCCAACCTATACTTCAACCAAATATACCATACTGTATTAATACGTTGGATAAAAATCCGTTTGTCCGGTATTGTCGATTCATAGACAAATTCACAAACAACTCTGCTGCCCTTTGAATAAACAGACGGATACAAACAGTGCCGTTGCGCTATAACATTTAGTTACATTCAAATTAAATTCCTTTGAAACTTCTTCATTCCATTGCCAGGGTGCAATAAGTGGAGTGGTTGCGGGGATTGCTGCCACAACCACGTGTGTGATAGGGAAACCACTTTATCCGATCCCAAACGACTACACAAGGAAGTTGGATCTGCAAATATCTGGTTGTGTGTTGGACGATATGAACACGACGTATGCCAACATAAGTGGTTTGTACAAACATGTGTTTCCCAGTCTCTCCAGGTTGTAGGCGAGAACCATTGACGAACTGTTTAGCGCAGATAACTTTTCCTCTCTATTAAAAAGTTACCAAACATTTTCACACTCGTAAATAACTTGTTGCCGATTTTACCAGGCTTAAAATTTAGTCAAATTTTAACCCTTCTCTGCACCAGAACAATTAACACTCTCGTATATTTCCAATTCTAATTTCACAATGTTGTTTCTGGGACGCCAAAAAAAAACGGTCAAAAATCTATAATTCATTTCCATAATTTCTTGCAAGAAGTGGGTGCGGTTCGTAGCAAGTAAGCAGAACGCCTATAATTTAAGTCTGGAACCATAGGCAACTAGACTGCAGGTCAGGCAACCTTTATTGACTAATTGCACCACTATCACGGGGACAAATGCCAGAGTGGCAACAAGCGACCCTGATATCATAAACAAATCAACATCATATAAACACGCACATACACGAACTACTACCATGAACTTTTTGGGTCTTTTTAAGAGTTGTTTTTAATGTTTCAATAATTACATTTTTATCACTTACATTGCTTTTGTAGTTTTAAACGGAACCACAGACGACCACAACCGACCACTAATAGCCGAAGTGTTTTCCCTGTCGTATGCATATTATCCATGTCTGGGGTTCCTTGTGGCTGTTCTGGTTGGAAATTTCGTCTCATTTTTGACAGGTTGACACGAAAACCACGTTTGTTTACCAGGACTGTACTTTACGATTACAAACGATGTTTATTTTTATATGCACCAAACTGGGTAAAACCAAACTAAACCACCGCGGTTATATTACAAGACAGCTCAACTATTCCCAGATGCTGTAGCTTTCAATGCCCTGTTTGTAATGGAAATCACTACTACACCAGGTCACAAAGTTATTGCCTTGCCTAGATTTCTATGTTACATAGATTTATATGTGGATCAAGTTTGGCGAAAACTTTGTGACCCGGTGTAATAGTATCTACCGTTCGTAATCACCACTTTGTATTTTCAAGTGAAAACCCAATAACACATGGTTTCAGCTAACGATAAAAACTGTCGGTCGATTACAAACAATCAAGCCATAAGAAACGTATATCGTGTTTTTGTTGCAGGATTTCAAACACCAAGTGAATTGCCACCAGGTGTCACTATTGCGTTCTTTGATCATCCGTTATTTCGATGGTTGCCAGAAAAGGTATTGTGATGTAACAATTGTAAAAATTCATTCACACTGTCACGTGACAGATGCGTCACTTCCTTCGTTTCGGGATCGATTACTCACGTGACCGACGAAAGAGCGAATGCAAAGTTCGGAAGTCGAAATTGGATGATTACGTCACAACTGTAATTGTTGACGAAGAGTCGAAGTCAGTTTTAGAAGAATGAAAAACTACTTTACAATACTGGTCTCCCGAATTCCCAACACTACAAAATAAGTCTGCTTCGGCAAAAGAACTTTCAAAATGTAAATTATCAATATGCGACGTTTATAATTACGCACTTCCGTTGTTAAACTCGTGTTTGTTCCTATGTAGAAAGTGGTAGCGTCAATAAACAATACAGAAACAGGAATTGACGTCAAAGTGTTTTTTGTTTAAATTTAAACACGACATAATGAGAATTTAAAACAGTTAATGTGGAAATGTACACTTTGGACGTGTCTAATATTACTGAATAATATCTGACGGGATTTAATCAGCTGACATAGACATTGTAGCATCATTTGCATACAAAATAATGCGTTTAAATTTCAACACCACCAAATAATTGGAAAAACGTAGCGGAAACCTAATGTCCAGGCAACTAACAAACTAACGCAACATCAACTAACTGTTGTTGCAGGTGCAGCAAATACGTCATATTCCCGAATTATTACGTCATGACACATGGTATTGTGGCTCTATTGTTTTAACAGCTGTCAGATAAATGTTGGTGTTTTTTTTTCATTTGTACCACGCAACCCACAGGTTTGAAGCAGGACCTTTGCGTTGCGTCCAATTAAGGTGCCTAAATGTCGGTAGAAAGCCAATGGTGACGTAAGTGATTTTGCTGGGGCTATAGCTTTAACTACAGACAATGTCCTTCAAATTTAGGCCTAATTTGGAAACACTGACACTCGCCTTCAATGATTTCAGTTGTGGACAATAAGGTTTTTAACTGTGCAAATATTTGTTATAAATCCTCAATTCCATAGTCTTAAAACAACTCAACTGACCACACACTTACTATGAACTTTAAATGCGGTATTCCGAATTCTGTACAACCACATTTATTACCAAAAGTTAAACCAATAAACTAGCAGAGGAAACAATTTCATGCACGCTTATTTGAATTGGATTAGTTACGGAGAAGGTTAATATGACAAATAAAATTATCGATATCACTTTTCATTAAAAAGTCATTCTTCGACAACACAGAAGGGAAATGTTGAAAATAGTTGGTACACAAAATAAAGTACAGTATTTCAACATATCAACTGCACAGTTTGACTTATGACCTTTCATTGGCAGTTTGTAAATTTAATGTTATTTAAGCATTAAGTGTGCAACTCCATTAATTTTTATGCATATTTTAATCCATAAAACACATAAGTCCAATCATTAGAAGGCAGCTAAAATACACCAAGATGTTCAATTGCACAGTCAGTTAGCTACATAACACAAGCATTTCAAATAAAAAGTATTGAGCTTGGGAACAACTAAAAATACATGTTTACATACAAAAATGTGCCATGTTAAGAAAATAGAATGTGCCATAAACAAATTATGTTTTTCTATAATGAGCAGAACATGCATCAATTCACCAACCAAATCTAGCTTTGCAAAAAAACAAACATATTGCATATTAACAATAGTGGTGAAAATACTACAGATTTTTTTGTTGAAACAAATACATGGGAAGGAAAACACTAAAAACGCTTTCTCAATCAATACAACATCACACTTTTTACAAACAAAGATTTCATATCTGACAAGAAACCGGACCAATGTGGTTTCTTGCCAAACGTTAGGCAGACCAACAGAAGATGATAACATGTGTTTTCTTCATAGGGTTCAAGATGTTGTTTGTGGTGTTAAGTAAGTAGGTGAATGTGAAGTTAGAAATATACACAATTATCAAAAGCCCAAGTTGGCGGCACAGGCTGTCAAAACAGCCTTCTATGAATGTTGGGTAAGCTTATGTATGCCATGTTATGTAGGCTTATGTTAAAGTCAGTTGTTCTCATCATGATTTGCAGATTCAAGCTAAACAGAAGATAAAGCATTGGTAAAATTGTTGTATGGAACTACAAACAAACAGAATATTAGAAAGTCTTTGCTTTAAGAACAAAACTTTAAAAACTTATTTTTGTGATTTTAAAATTATTTTTCCTTTCTTTGTTTTGTATTTTATGGGGCCTTGTGCAAGTAGGAGTTTTTGAGCAAAACCCGGGGCCACATATGGTTTGCTTGGACCAGGGCCTGATCCCTTGCCATCATTTCCATGTTCAATATGTGCAGATTTTTCATGTTCTGTGTTTGCTGATTTCTTTTGTGCAGTGTGTGCTGATTTTTCATGTGCAGTGTGTGCTGATTTTTCATGTGCTGTGTGTGCTGATTTCTTTTGTGTGGTGTTTGCTGATTTTTCACGTGAAGTGTTTGCTGATTTCTTTTGTGCAGTGTGTGCTGATTTTTCATGTGCTTTGTTTGCTGATTTCTTTTGTGCAGTGTGTGCTGATTTTTCATGTGCTGTTTGTGCTGATTTTTTATGTGCAGTGTGTGCTGATTTTTCATGTGCTTTGTTTGCTGATTTCTTCTGTGCTGTGTGTGCTGATTTTTCATGTGCAGTGTGTGCTGATTTTTCATGTGCAGTGTGTGCTGATTTTTCATGTGCTTTGTTTGCTGATTTCTTTTGTGCAGTGTGTGCTGATTTTTCATGTGCTGTGTTTGCTGATTTCTTTTGTGAAGTGTGTGCTGATTTATCAATGTGTGCTGTTTGTGCTGAAATTTCATGTGCAGTGTGTGTTGATTTATCGATGTGTGGTAATGTAGGATCAGTGGTTGATTGACAGAGTGTGGTGGAGCGTGCAGGTTGTGATGAAGCTGAGCGAGTGCTGTTGGTTGTTTTGCTATGTTGTATGGTGCTCCCACTAGTGGTGAAGTTAAGTTTAGCCCGCTTCCACTTCCGTCTCATTGTCTCCTTCACCTCATTGTTGAACACACAATAAACCAGCAGAAGGAAAAATCCCTGGAGACCGTTCAGGATGACGTTTATGTACATGAATATCACAGATGCTTCGTACGGTTCAATATCTATAACAGCAAGAAAAATGTGATGGATTTCCTTCGGATCCCTAAGTTTACTGACTGAGCTACCGGAGCACAGAGGTTTAGCGGGATTTTTTGGGATGTATATTATCTGATAGGAAGATATATAAATGATACCATACTTTGAAAAGAAATCAAACATTACATGAACTAATATTGCAACAGCAATGAAAGAGTTTGTCTTCTTACTTGTAAGGATTCCAAATATCATTCCCAAGCCAAGAACAGGAAATAGGAGAAGGAATGATTTTAAGGAAGCTCTGAAATCTTGTGCTGTGATTTGTTCCCTTCCACTTGTGTTGACCGGTCCGCCACGTAACTTGTGCATGAACCAGATGACACGCGCCGCAATCAGCACGTTTATGGTGAAGATGGTCACCAGTGGAAAGATGACTGATGTTTGATGTGTGCCATGCTGTGATGACACCCAGCACCTGACGTACTCATCGAAGTTGGTCATGTCCATGTACCTGTTGGTGGGAAACCCTACGACAGCTGTTCCAGCAACGAACAGGGCAGGAGTGAGCCACCCGATTGATAATTTCACTGCTGCCATTTTCCTTGGGTTGTTTCTGCTGATCGTCATAATGTGGTCAGTTGTCATGAGGAGAACCGTCATTCCCTCCAGTAACATCCAGGCACCTGATTATCATGAAACAAATCTTTAAGATTACCTATATGATGTCATGGTGTTTGCAAGGGCTACAATTGCAGTAACTTCTCAAATGAAAACAAAAGATTGACAGCAGAGGTTAAAATTTCATGGTTTTACCTAAACTTTAACCACGCATAAACTTTGATATTTTGAATAAAAACATTCCCACCAGTAGAGAGAAGAAAGAAATGTGTTGCCATGGTTACGAATTCACATGCTCGTCTGTTGCGGACAGCTGTGTCTTGAAAGAGAGTGACGATGTGAAAGCACATGAGGGAGATAGAGAGGTTTATCTGCACGAAGGTTCTGGTGCTGCGGACTTGCTTGCGAACCAACACCAGGATAGATATCGTGACAATCAGGGAGATGGCCGAGATCGATTCGGTGATGTAAGAGAGAAGCTGAAAAAATATTTGAGTTTCATTCCAAAGTTTTCTTTAATCTTGTGACTTTATTTATGTATTTGCTGTTCACTGTTTTAACTTGCCAAGAGACCAGCTATGGTCCAGGCACAATTGTAACACCAATAATTTCTTTTTGATATAATGCCAATTAACATTATAAGGCAACACATCACAAAACTTGCCGTGACAGTCGAAGGTACTGTGTAAGCTCTAATGGAAAGTAGGACAGCAAAGATTGTTGTGTGGTTGCAGAAGCACGTTGCACTGCTTGTGTTGATGTGCACAGCATTGCAACCCGTAGTTTCAAACTTGTTAGTGTCAGTGTTCAGGAATCCACACTCCAACGTCACCAACTTAATTCTTGTGATTTGAAGTGTTTCTCTGTTTTGGATGTTTGAAGTGCTTCCAATGTTGTTGTGGTAAATGACAAACTTTAGCTGAGCAGATGTTTTACCATCTTGATTAAAAGCGGTGAAGCTGAGGAGTGGTGTGTTGGGTACTGGAAGAATTTGGTTCTTATAATCACCTTCAGCAACTTCACTTGTGTATTGTGAGGCAACAGTGTTAGATTCTGGCTGCAGAAGTTCAGTTTGAACGACTCTTTTGGAAGAATTGTTGACAGGTAAGGTAACATCATAGAAAGAGATTGTCGACAGTGAGCCAGACAGTGAATCTAGGGTATTGTTAACTTGGATTAAGATGTTTTTAGTGGAAACATATCCTGGAACAGTTGACTGAGCATAAGTTATTGATGGAACATTAGTGGTTGTTGGTTGAACATTGGTGGTTGTTGGTTGAACACTGGAGGTTGTTGGTTGAACACTGGTGGTTGTTGGTTGAACACTGGTGGTTGTTGGTTGAACACTGGTGGTTGTTGGTTGAACACTGGTGGTTGTTGGTTGAACACTGGAGGTTGTTGGTTGAACACTGGTGGTTGTTGGTTGAACATTGGTGGTTGTTGGTTGAACATTGGTGGTTGTTGGTTGAACACTGGAGGTTGTTGGTTGAACACTGGTGGTTGTTGGTTGAACACTGGAGGTTGTTGGTTGAACATTAGTGGTTGTTGGTTGAACATTGGTGGTTGTTGGTTGAACACTGGAGGTTGTTGGTTGAACACTGGTGGTTGTTGGTTGAACACTGGTGGTTGTTGGTTGAACATTGGTGGTTGTTGGTTGAACACTGGTGGTTGTTGGTTGAACACTGGAGGTTGTTGGTTGAACACTGGTGGTTGTTGGTTGAACACTGGAGGTTGTTGGTTGAACACTGGTGGTTGTTGGTTGAACACTGGTGGTTGTTGGTTGAACACTGGTGGTTGTTGGTTGTTGAGTGGCGATGGATGTTTTGGTTGTAGTTGAAGGTTGGTTGGTGGAAGTTGAGAAGTCTGATGATATCAAGATCAACAATCATTTTCATTCAGTTCTATTTCTGCTTATGGTTTGTTCAAATGCAAGAAACATTCTTTCAAAACATGTTTTGAGCTACTTTATTATTTGCATAATAAAACAATGTAATAATTATTTGTATGCCATAAACAGCTTGTCCCTTAGCGGTAGACAGCAATTCCATTTCAGAATTATTTTTTTACTTTAATTTTTCCGTGTGTCATGAACTATTCCCCACAAAAGTTTTTTCTTAAATGTCCTAAAACACTGCATGAAGCAGCCACTTCGGTTTAAATAAGACAGAACTGACGATGCCAGCAGGCGAAAAAAATTCCCATTTGATCACACATTTTTTGACTTGTTGGAATATACAAATGGAAGTTTACACAGAAAGTATTGCTTATGATGTGTTTTGTTTTCCATTGTTTTTTATAAAATTCTTTTGTAAACAACTTACTGCAGTAAAGTGATAGATTGAGGCAAGTGGTTGGTTCACTTGATAACCAAGTTGGTAAGTATAGAGGATTAACATTGGGAAAACCTGTAATGACGAACACAATTAAACTTTATGTAAAAACCAACAAATAAAAGCATGAGTTTTTCTTAAATAGTTGTTATTGTTCGTCAAATAAAGTTTTTTTTTAATCAAATCAAATGAAATTCCCAAATCCCCATATAAGTTTTAAGATGTGTGCTTAGTTACAAAACAAAAAGTGGTTGGAATTATTATTTAAAGAGGAAAATGTGACATGCCAACTTTTGATTATAGGCCGTACTGTGTTTTTAAAACTGCATTGCAACAAGTTTCAAATTAACAAACCCCTAAATTTCTACCGATGAATTAAGCTTTTTCACTTTCTCTGTAATCTAGCATATATTCCACAGTCAATGTTAATCAAGCAATGCATCTTACACTTTTCATATCCTTGTATGGAAATTGTATATCCCGAACCTGAATCACTGGGGATAGATCCTGCAATTATAAAGCGTTCGCATTGTTTCTACATTAAGTATATTTTAATACAACAATAACTGGTTTTACAATAAAATAAATTTGTGTGTAAAAATTGCTGATATTTGCAAACAAGTAGTATATTTCATCATTAGAAAGTTGCTTGGGAGGGAAATCCCCATGTATTCGCATTTTTTGTTCAGTTAATTTAATTTTGTTCAAACAAAACAGCAATTCTTATTGAAAGGCATGAGGAAAGCACCTGAAAATTTAGGTCATGACAGGACTTGCATAGTATTTAAAATTTTATGATATCTTCGCTTGTCTTAAATCAAACAAAAAAATTCCCTGCCGGGCATGATAAATAAGCGATTATTTTTAAGGGCCGGGTCCACACTCACGCTTTGCGCCGGCGGATTCTTTGTTTGTTTCATTGCTGCGGGCGTACACTCGGTACAAAGAATGGAAGCGTGAGCTTTTGGTCACAAGAGGTCGCGGGCTTGCGAGTTCTCGGCGTAATACACCCGCGACTTGCCGCTGAGCGTTTTCGCCGGTGAAATCATTTTGATTTCGCTCTCGCAAGCTTTGGAAGTAGGCTATAGGTCGGTGGTGATAATAATACTAATGATAACGCGGTTGAAATACAAACGTAAATCGTTCTTCGGTCTATTCACCTCGAAACCAAACAGTTATTTTGTTGTAGGTAAAACAATAAACTAATTGATATTTTGACATGATTTGCACATTTAATATATTTAAAATAGGAAAATGTATGCAAAACTTTTCTTGTAGGTTTGACTCAAACGTTCCGGTGTGTTTAGTGTTCAACCTGTGGAATTACTTTTGTATAAGATATAAATAACTTCCCATGCCACGTAAATGCAACTTTCGAGAGCATAAAATTACTGTGTATAGAATTTTGCGTCTGCATTGTAGTAATATGATGTCGTAACAATAGGTGATTGTTATATTGTTTAATAACAATGCTTTGAGTTTCATTTAAACCGGCTCAATTAAAAAGACCAATGGGAAACTGACCAAAAAACAAAAGCCTTTGTTTATGCGCCAGCTGTCGCTTGGGAAACTCCCCACAAAAATACATAGCTATGATTCTGCATGACCAAATACTATTTAGTGCAAGGAATATGTAGAGCTATCAATGACATGAGCAGTTTGTTGAAAGTACTTGGTAAGAGAAACATATGCATTTCCATATTGCGGATTATGTCGCGGAAACTGTGGAATTTCCATTTAAAGTTTGCCCTAATTTGAAAACGCGCCGAACATAATTATCGAATTCGTTTACATTAATTCGTGCTTTGCATACTTCATATGATTTGCATTATAAGTCTGTGGGTGTTGTAAGGAACAGATATATGAAATATTTTAACTCTAATTGTTCATACCTCCTGTCAAGAACTGCACCAATACGTTGATAGGAGATGGAGGTGACTGAAGGGCGCCATTGATGGAAGTCATACAACATCCACTACCAGTGCACGTATATTCTACATTGAGAGAGTTGAATTTTATTGGGAAAATTCTGATCAAAGTTTCAATAAGTAATTTACCTGTTATATTTAGGCGGCTTATGTTGGCGCCATTCCCTGCAATGAAACGACAACGTTTATAGTTTATAAAAACTCAACTCATCCACGTTAAAACTGAGGCAGCACTGCCATGTTATTGTACGGGCACACGCAACTATTATGGACCAAAAAAATCGTGAAAAATCGATTTCGCCTGCACGGGCATCCTCAGTTTCTGCAAATTCGAATTTTGCAAGTAAACACAGAAAGCTATGCGGTAAATAAATCCAAGAATGAAATAAAATAAATTAAAACAAAGATAAAACTACTAAAGTAAAAAGCAAGAAATCCTGTACTGTTGCCTTCCCTATGCACTACACTGCAATAAAAGGTGTTTAGACTTCTGTGGCGCAAAGATAAGACTAGCCGATTGACGTGAAACGACCAATTTAACGACAAACACAGGTAAAGAATACAAACTAACGCAACACCTGACCTGTGCAAGTTATGGCATTTACGTTGCAACGTTGGTCAGACTAAAAATAGTTTCTCAAAACGATGGACGCAACATAGGTCAGGTTGGAACATGACAACAGGCAAAACGGGGAGTACCGGCCCTGCGCCACCATTACTTTAGCGCACACCCCTCGTCAGGTAAGGACCAGCCCATTGAAAGCTGTTTTGCAGTGACATTTGTTGAGCAACCGATGGTTAACAGGCTGGATGTTTGCGAAGCCAAATGGTTAAACCTTACGCAGGCCTCAATAAACATCCAAAAAATGATCATTTCCAGAATTCGTTGAATAATATCTTGTTGATGGTTTATTGATGTGTCCCACGGTTGCAACGTATTTCTGTTTGATGGTTTTTATCATCGCCCTATCTACGTTCTCATGTGTTGTGTTGCGTGTCATGTCATTCGGCTAGTCTTATCTTTGCGCCACAGAAGTCTAAACACCTTTTATTGCAGTGTAGTGCATAGTGAAGGCAGCAGTACAGGATTTCTTGCTTTTTAACTTTAGTAGTTTTATTTTAATTCATGTTATTTATTTTATTTCATTCTTTGATATATTTTTACCGCATAGCTTTCTGTGTTAACTTGAAAATTTCGAATTTGCAGAAACTGACGATGCCCGTGCAGGCGAAATCCATTTTTCACGATTACTAATAAATCAGCTGACTGCAATTTGAAACTTCTGTTATTTTCACTTAATACTTTATAATTATTACCACTTATTCGGCTTTTTTATCGAAATAAACAATACTCCTATTCCTTGTCGCGCAATCGTCCCCGAATCAATAATCTCGGTTAGTTCGACTCATCCGACGATTTTCACACAAATTTGTTCACATCGCAATCAATCATAAACTGCCTTAACCAACAACCAAGTAGTTCAAGCTTAATATCCAAACTAAACGTCAACAACGTAACAAGAGTTTACTTACACGCCCCACCAGATCCATTGTAAACTTTATGTGATTCCTTTCGAGGAGCGAAAACTGAAAATGTTAAAAGGAATATTTCATTACAATCTGGAAATGTTTTATCAAACAAACTATAGCTTTCCTAGCTTCATATTGGTTGTGTTATCATCAAAAGGTGAGCAGCATGTACAACGTTGTCGGATGATTTTTGTTTCTCAGCGTCAAATATATCGGAGTCACCTCACACATTTTTTAATTTAACGATAAAAACGTCACACACTTGTGGCGCATACACGAAATATTGAAACCATTTATATATTGCTCGTAAAAACATTTCTTTTTTCCTGAAAATGACTTAATATAATAATAAATATTTACCACAGGGAAATTTCTTCCCACCACCGCTGTAGTCGCACAGTAGGACGACGCAATTTCTTGGTCCAAGACCTGAAACACAACAACATTCTATTTTAACCGAATAAATATAAATAATGCCACCTTGTTTCAAAATACTTGATAAAAAATGCGAAGAAGGATTTAGTTTGAGTTTGAAGAAAACTTCGACACAAATTTAAACCGACTTCATTTTTAAACGAACTTACCGCAGTAATCCGACGGATCGAGAGTTAAAACTCCACCAAATAATGAACAGATTAAAACCAAAGCAGTGACGTAACGAACCAGCACTACGTCACGAATTTTGTGACGTAGAACACAGCGATTTAGCATTTTCATTCTCAAGTGGGAAAACATATTTGCGGTAACCTTTACAAACTCCTGTGTATTTAATAAAGTGTAATTGTGTTATTAAGATTGTCGGCTTTAACACATTGCAGAATACAAGTATTTCCCCTTCACCACATTGCATTTCCATGGGGTAAATCACCTCATCATTACATAAATGATTCGCTTCGTACGAATTATATTTCTGTAACAAACTACGTGACTTCTCAGCCATTACGCGGATCACTAATGAATCGTCATATTACGTCATCAAATTTGTCCACATAAAAAAAGTCAACATTATAAATATCTCTAAAAAGATCAACATTTTAGTGCGTCATTGTAACGTTTTAAGGATATTATGGATAAGCGCGCCACCGGTTTATAAAAGTTTGAAACCACAGATCTAAGCAATGAGCAGGTGCTGTACGGCGTAAATATCAACACTGCTGCACCTCTTGTGCCAAACCAACCTCAGGCTTCAAACTGATCCTTCGTCGCAATTCACTGCGTATTCATTCAGTAGCTTGCGTAAACTCGTGTGGCTTCAGTCTCGTTGCGTTAAAAATTTAACTGGAATGTTGATGACGTGAAAGGAACATCGCGCATGTTTTCGGTATTTCTTTACTTAAATCCGCTCCTATTACCTCGCATTGTTATATTTTCGAATCGCCTTTGCATGTTTTCTAATGTCTCCATTGTTACGTCACTTTAATCTGACGGAAGCGCTCTCATTGACATTTCGTCTCATCGCAGTTGGAAACAAAGCAACCATATTTGATCGCAGTAAAGTTCAATCTATTACACAAAAACCACCTCTGTGAACCTCTATGACTTGTCACTACCTTTCTGCACACTCTGCACATTACAAAGGTAAATGTATTGCACAAATGTACAGAAATCAACGGAAAATCGTCGGAAAACAATGAATACTTTACAGAGCTGCAAAAAATAACATGCGCCATAAAGTTGACAGAATCAAATTAAAAAGAACAATATCTTCGAACGCTGTACAGAATAAGGTATCAATCCGCATTGCGGTAAATAATCACAACATTATTAATACACAAACATCATAAACATTTAGTTTTGAGTTGATCAATGAGATCCTAACAGAATCAGAAACTTCGGAGTTCTCCAAGATTTTATACAGCCCTAAGTATCCTTGAAAGTGATACAACTGAATTATCAAAAAAAAATACGAACTTTAATTAAAGATAAGTTTGACTTTTTTGGGCATATTTAAATGTGCAAACCGATGTGTTATTGTTTGTAAAATCAAGAAAACCTCCAGATTGAACCTCCACAATGCACATGGTTTACAAAGAGTTGCTAAAAAATGGCGGGAAGCAAAACTGTTGCGCACAAAAGTAAAAGAAAGTGCATTTTCACTTCGTTTCGTGCGCAAACAACTCTTAGGTACGAGTGTAAGTGCTGTTACAAAGTTGTTTGTTTACAGAAATCAAAGTGGATTTGCTGCAAATAAATTCTGCTCTTCACGTAAGTGAAAGATGCTACACTGGGAAGGAAACTGTGCAAAGTCTGGACGACATAAGGTTAAATTCACCCGCATTCGTTTGTTTCATATTCTTAACACAGTTGTTTTATACAGTGACGTGACAATGAGCAATATTGCAGAAAATAATGCAGAAGCACGATTACTTCTGGTAGCGTGAATTGTGACGCACGCACTGTCACATGACGTCATAATTACTGTTTAGAATAGACTGAAAACGCGTTTATTACGTCATATGTACAACAATAAGAGTTACAGAGACACACGTGGGCAAACGTCAGATCTTTGCTTATATTTTGAACCAAAGCAATATATTGTTTACTTCAATTAATCTGTTTTTCTGATACAATTAAACGTATACTTTACCAATGTTAAGCCTGCTATTCGTCTTCATTAAGTTAATGGATCAGATTTGGTTGTAAAAATAGGAATAATTGCCAGGAACCAAAACAGACACAATTTGCTTGGCCATGTGTGTTGTGGTTTGTCTCCAGGTAATAAGCGTTGCTCGCATTTCGCATTGACAATAATTTACAATCGAAACATTTGCAAATTAATTTAACATCGGTTGTATAGACTTTTGTCCCAATAAGGGTTAGGATTATTTGACGATAACACTGGCAAGTGCGTATTTCTACAAAAATAAATGCATGTTTTTAAACCGAGGTTCGACATTTTGTTGCGGTAAGTGCTAAAATGTGGAAAAAAAATTCAAATCCAATTACAATCAACACAAAACAATTCTGCCATGCATTTTCAAACGAAATTTTTCTGAAGGGGATTGGATTTCGATTTTCCCGCCAACTCGTGCTGACATTTACGAGGCTACGGTGGTGGAGTAAGTGCTTGTGAGTCTTTGTGACTTGGATGGATCATCAGACGAATATCGGAGCTTGATCCTGTCGTAGGATCGACCGACCGCCTCCTCCACCTCGGTTGCCAGCACACAATAAACCAGCAGAAGTAAGAATCCCTGGAGACCGTTCAGGATGACGTTTATGTACATAAATACCACAGATGCTTCGTACGGTTGAACACCTGTTGTAATAAAGAAACATGTTTGTAGGAAGTAGAAGGTTTGCAGGCATCGCAGCCTAGATGGATCAGTCACTTTACCCGACATTACTACGAAGTTGAATTACATTATAAACAGATTTGGCTGTGATTAAAGAACAAAAACTGGATCAATTTGAAAACCAAAGACCCCTGGCAGGAAATATATTTTTCCTAATAAAAATCCACCATCTGAGCTGTCCACAGATCGTTTTGTGGAATTTAACATATAGTTATACAGGTTTGGCTTGTTTGCCAAAAGAAAATTAACAAAAATCACTAATTGATGTTGGCCAGCATAAGCAATTACGTAAACGTGTAGCGTCATAGAATGTCCATTGTGTGAAGCGAAATGAATTGGAATCGGAACAAAGAACTTACTTGTGAAGAATGCAAATATAAGAGGAACCCCCAGAACAAGGAAGAGCATGAGGAAAACTTTCATGGCTGCTCCGATGTTTTCAACATTTCCATCTTTATCGCTTCCAGATGGTCTCAGTTCTTTGCTCTTCAGTTTGTGAACGAACCAGATGACGCGCGCTGCTATTATGACGTTTGCAAGGTATATGACGGCCATTGGAATGAACACAGACGCGAGTAGAGCGTTGTATTCGTTTCCCACCCAGCAGCGAAGATATTCCCGGAACTGATCAGATTGACTTTGGTCCATGTAACGTCAACTCATGCCATATTTTGTCATGGAAATCTTACACGAATTCCCAGGACTTCCAGGACTCTACATCTCTAGCGCCTTTAGTGGCACGTTAAGGTGTGAAATTTAAGCCATATGTTTTTGGCAAGGTCATTTGTGTGCATCAAGGTCATATGTTATTGTATGACGAAATCACAATTAACTATAAATACTTTGTCACACGTGGTAACAATTGGTTCACCTTTGTATTTTTTAGCACGGTTTCTTCAGCCATCAACGCCATGGCAGCGGTGACATTACAGGATTACGTCAAACCTTTCAAAAATATTTCAGTTGCAAAAGAAATTTGGATCTCCAAAGTAAGTTGAAACAAAATCATTTGTATTTTGCACAAAAACAAAATTCTACGCGAAAAAATAATCCACACAAAACAAATAAAGTGACAAGGGCAACATTAAAACCGTAAGTATTTACAAACACCTTAATTATTATAACACAGGATCACTATCACGTCTTAGATTTGGCAGCGTAACAATCGTAATATTAAATACTGTTATGTGGTTTGTATTGACCAAGAAACTTACCGTATTTTACGGACCTTAAGGCGCAATTTAAATCCTTTTTTTCCCTCATAAATTGATCGTGCGCCTTATAAGCCGGTGCGCCTAATGTATGGATCAAGAAGTGCTTTATTGCCTACACTCAAAACCAGTACCGATACTATTATTATATAATAAACTTTATACGGTAACCCATACTCCTTAAAATACGTTGCGTTCTATAGCCCGGCTTATGTATGAACAAAAAACTTATCAAAGCAATTTATTGACAGCGCGCCTTATAATCGGGTGCGCTTTATGGTCCGTAAAATACGGTAGTTGAAAACTTCAAGATCCAAATCACACTGTTTTAAGTTGTTGTTCAGTTTCTGGTTGTGTTTTACGGTTGCGCGTGCCTCGCTGTGGTTGGTCTCGTCGCACACCTGGGAGATATTCTTATTGCAGCACTGAGTGTTAACGGGGTCATTATGGGACCAAGTCTGGGGCTTTTTACGATGGGTTGGGGATTTCCCTGGGTTAACTCAGTGGTGGGTATTGTGAGTTTTTCGCACAAACACTGTAACGCAAAAAATTACACTGCTCTAATTTGGTTTTGTTACAACGCAATAGTTTCATGTACACGTAACACTTGCAGTAACTTGATGTCGATGAAACGAAGATAATATTTACAACCGAGTACCAGATTCTTAGTCTCATGTGGTTGTAAATTCCTGCCCTAACATTTAAGATTTTCCCAATCTATACTTCAACCAAATATACCATACTGTATTAATACGTTGGATGAAAATCCATTTGTCCGGTGTTGTCGATTCATAGACAAATTCACAAACAACTCTGCTGCACTTTGAATGAACAGACGGATACAAACAGTGCCGTTGCGCTATAACATTTAGTTACATTCAAATTAAATTCCTTTAAAATTTCTTCATTCCATTGCCAGGGTGCAATAAGTGGAGTGATTGCAGGGATTGCTGCCACAACCACGTGTGTGATCGGGAAACCATTTTACCCGATACCAAACGACTACACAAGGAAGTTGGATCTGCAAATATCTGGTTGTGTGTTGGACGATATGAACACGACGTATGCCAACATAAGTGGTTTGTATAAACTTGTGTTCCCAGTCTCTCCAGGTTGTACGCGAGAACCAATGACGAACTGTTTGGTGCAGACAACTTTTCCTCTCTATTAAAAAATTATCGAACATTTACACACTCGTAAATAACTTGTTGCCGATTTTACCAGGCTTAAAATTTAGTCAAATTTTAACCCTTCTCTGCACCAGAACAATTAACACTCTCGCATATTTCCAATTCTAATTTCACAATGTTGTTTCTGGGACGCCAAAAAAACGGTCAAAAATCTATAATTCATTGCCATAATTTCTAGCAAGAAGTGAGTGCGGTTCGTAGCAAGTAAGCAGAACGCCTATAATTTAGGTCTGGAACCATAGGTCAGGCAACCTTTATTGACTAATTGCACCACTATCACGGAGACAAATGCCAGAGTGTCAACAAGCGACCCTGATATCATAAACAAATCAATATCATATAAACACGCACATACACGAACTACTACCATGAACTTTTTGGGCCTTTTTAAGAGTTGTTTTTAATGTTTCAATAATTACATTTTTATCACTTACATTTGCTTTTGTAGTTTTAAACGGAACCACAGACGACCACAACCGACCACTAATAGCCGAAGTGTTTTCCCTGTCGTATGCATATTATCCATGGGGTTCTTGGTAGCTGTTCTGGTTGGAAATTTCGTCTCATTTTTGACAGGTTGGGACGAAAACCACGTTTGTTTACCAGGGCTGTACTTTACGATTAAAAACGATGTTTATTTCAATATGCACCAAACTGGATACAACCAAACTAAACCACCGCGGTTATATTACAAGACAGCTCAACTATTCCCAGATGCTGTAGTTTTTAATGCCCTGTTTGTAATGGAAATCACTACTACACCAGGTCACAAAGTTATTGCCTTGCCTGGATTTCTATGTTACATAGGTTTATATGTGGATCAAGTTTGGCGAAAACTATGTGACCCGGTGTAATAGTATCTACCGTTCGTAATCACCACTTTGTATTTTCAAGTGAAAACCCAATAACACATGGATTCAGCTAACGATAAAAGCTGTCGGTCGATTACAAACAATCAAACCATAAGAAACGTTTATCGTGTTTGTGTTGCAGGATTTCAAACACCAAGTGAATTGCCACCAGGTGTCACTATTGCGTTCTTTGATCATCCGTTATTTCGATGGTTGCCAGAAAAGGTATTGTGATGTAACAATTGTAAAAATTCATTCACACTGTCACGTGACAGGTGCGTCACTTCCTTCGTTTCGGGATCGATTACTCACGTGACCGACGAAAGAGCGAATGCAAAGTTCGGAAGTCGAAATTGGATGATTACGTCACAACCGTAATTGTTGACGAAGAGTCGAAGTCAGTTTTAGAAGAATAAAAAACTGCTTTACAATACTGGTCTCCCGAATTCCCAACACTACAAAATAAGTCTGCTTCGGCAAAATAACTTTTAAAATGTAAATTATCAATATGCGACGTTTATAATTACGCACTTCCGTTGTTAAACTCGTGTTTGTTCCTATGTAGAAAGTGGTAGCGTCAATAAACAATACAGAAACAGAAATTGACGTCAAAGTGTTTTTTGTTTAAATTTAAACACGACATAATAAGAATTTAAAACAGTTAATGTGGAAATGTACACTTTGGACGTGTCTAATATAACTGAATAATATCGGACGGGATTTAATCGGCTGACATAGACATTGTAGCATCATTTGCATACAAAATAATGCGTTTAAATTTCAACCCCACCAAATAATTGGAAAAACGTAGCGGAAACCTAATGTCCAGGCAACTAACAAACTAACGCAACATAAATTAACTGTTGTTGCAGGTGCAGCAAATACGTCATATTCCCGAATTATTACGTCATGACACATGGTATTGTGGCTCTATTGTTTTAACAGCTGTCAGATAAATGTTGGTGTTTTTCTTTTCATTTGTTCCACGCAACCCTCAGGTTTGAAGCAGGACCTTTGCGTTGCGTCCAATTAAGGCGCCTAAATGTCGGTAGAAAGCCAATGGTGACGTAAGTGATTTTGCTGGGGCTATAGCTTAACTACAGACAATGTCCTTCAAATTTAGGCATAATTTGGAAACACTGACACTCGCCTTCAATGATTTCAGTTGTGGAAAATAGGGTTTTTAACTGTGCAAATATTTGTTATAAATCCTCAATTCCATAGTCTTAAAACAACTCAACTGACCACACACTTTCTATTGTAACATACGTCACAGAAACCAGTGTTTGAATTGCGTAATGTTTTGCGCGCAGCTTTGCTCATGTAATGCATAATCCCATAATGTGACCCAAATGATTTAGCCATCGAATGTTCTCGAGTAAAATAATACAAGGAGGATCAACTCCTTCAGCTAGTGTGCAACAGAATGTGTGAACAAGCGACTGCTAGTACAGCACGCGTGAATCATCTATATCCGCTCCCACAGATAATCTTGATGTGTACTGTATTTTATGTTCCTGCAATATATTACTCATGATATCACGTGACATTATTGACCAATCAGCTCTCATAATGGAGAGCGTTAAAGAGCCCAGTTGAGACCGGTAAATTCATTCTATTCTATTTGATTCTACTTGATTCTATTTGATTCCATTCGATTCTACTTGTTATATCGTATTACTGTTACACTGCTAATATTACTGAGACTCTACAAGCTATTCGCCGGCTTGGGATTTATTCCCATAGCCTGATAATAAACTGTTTATTTGGAATCAGCGGTTTGCTGGTGAGAACGAGGCAGAAGCAGATTTAACAATCGAAGAGACTCAATAACCGCTCAGGCCATCGAGACACTGTTAAATATCTCTGAGACCCTTGGAGTTATTTACAATAGTGCCCCGTCTTCGGCAACTCCCTTGAGATCAGAAAGAAGAAGCAGACGTGTTTCACCAGCCAGTACACCAAGATACCCGGCAAACCGACGACGCAGCCCGTACAACTCCAGGCGACCAGCACGCCAAACCAGAAGCCCAGGTGACAATCTGTCTCCAACTTCTCAAATATTTTTTGACCAGGAACTCCAGCTCTATTCCCGGCCGCGCAACCACTCAACCTTGGCCCCCCTCTTGGCAAGCGCACTTAGGCGCCGAAGACAATCATCTGGAAGTAAGGAACCTTCTACACCTCCCCCACGCAACATCAGGACCAAATCACGTTCACCACTTGGACCAGCGGACTCGTTTCCACAACAAGGAAGACGCCCCACTCAACATCTTGGAACCCAACAGCACAGCAAAGGAGATCGGAACAACCCCAGCAATTCTGCCCAACGAGAGGTAGAATACCTTCGACAATAACAAAAACGAATAATTCAAAAACTATAATCGCTCGCACACGCATTTAATTGTTCATTGATAACCGACTTTTTATTGCATGATCATTTTTTTCAATGTGCATATTGTGTTTCACCCCTTTAAAAGCCTAATAGCTCCCATAAGACCTAGGTCGCTAGGGAAATTTTTATAAACTTACATAGTTTAGCGCCAATTGTTTGTCCGGCATAACGGTTTGTCACTACCAATAGGAAACCATAATAATTACAGACTGCTAACGCAAAAGCCTGTTGTTTTTGGCAATTACAAATTAATGCAAACGCCTGTTGTTTCGGCATTTGCAACCCATCTTCCCCAAGCCAGCATATTGCTCCAGTCGCCATTTTTTTATCAACCTTAGTGTTGGGTTTAAACCCAACAAACTTGTAACAACCACGTTGAGTAAATTCATAAAGGAAGCCACTTTTTCGCCGGTAAGTAAGCGCACACGCAGTAAAACAGTAACCCCATTATCCCCAAGCCAAACCGTCGCCATGTCAACAAGCGAAGCAGAAATTCCCATAGTTTCGCCGCGTAGTGTGTCATCGGAAACAAATCCGTCAAGTCCCCCGGCGCACAATCACGATAACGCCGCAAATGAAGCGCAACTACAGCCGATGGTAAAACAAAATTTCCAGCTCGCTAGATTTTGGCCCAATGCCCAAAGCCATACGCAATACTTCCAATATGCCGACAGACAATTTCAGAAAAAGGCAATTACATCCGATTCTGACAAATTTGATTTTTTGTTGAAAAGTTTTTCGAAAGAGCAAACGTTCCAGTTCCAGAATTTAATTTCGCAGGCCTCTGTAACTGATACGCCGTATACTACCCTTAAGAAGGCAATAATTAAGCAAGCTACCGGATTGGGCGCCCAAATTTGGCAGACGGACATTTCAAACCTTATCCAACTCCCCAACGAATTCCCAAGTGTTTATTTAAATCGTTTGGCAAACGCCTGTGCTGAAAACCCGCATACTAATCCGTTAGCACGAAAATTAGTGTTAAACGAATTTCTGCAACGCATGCCGACAGAAATTCAAACCTTGATTAAGTCACAAAATCCTGATACTTCGCTAGAAGACATTGGAATTTTAGCAGATCGAATTTCAGATACCAACCCCAATGCGCCAAGCGACCACACGCAGCCAAATGAAATGCAACGTTTAACAAGCCAGCTACAGGAATTGTTGACTACGTTTCAATCTTCAGCTACAGGACAGGGAACGCTAAAACCGAATTATTCTGATCGCCAAAATTATCAATCTTACAACAGGCAAGCACAACCGTTCAGGCGTAACGCATTTCAGCCACGTAATACAGAACCGCAACGCGCGACCGGAAGCTCTTCTCAGCTGTTTCAGCAGCCGCAGCAGTACAGTACGTCACAGCAGCCGAGCAAGCCATTTTCCGGATATCCCCCAAATAGACAGCGTTATAACTCAGACTTGTGTTTTTATCACGCGCGTTTTGGTCCCCGTGCAAATAAATGCACTCCCCCTTGCCAATGGAAAGGCAATTAACAAGACATCCCTCCTTGTACATAATTCTATTATTAACCATGTTTTGGTGCACTGGCACAACTAACCTTGATTTCAATTTGCGAATTTGTTCGCCGCAACAAGTTGCGGAATACGAGATATTCCCCCGGAAACCTGCCATCGCCACCTGCTCAACATGACCAAAAACTGCCATGTTAATGTTTTCCGTCTTGATAGAAATTTAAAGGAAATTCCAGCCATATCATGTCCCGCTGTAGAAATAATTACTACAGACACTTATTACTTTTTTGGAGCACAAACATCCCACTCCATACGATTTTGTCCAGCCCAAATATCAGGCACTATTACGCCCGCCTGCTGAGGCAATGCCGACTGCTATTGGTTTTTACCTAAACGATTTAAATGATCAATTACGATCAAGTTTCCAACACCTGAATGCTGATGCATCTTACCTAGAATGTTAACTGCAATCTTATCTCTCGTTGCTACTTGCAACTAACGCGCGCATTAACCTCTCTCTTACTTTATCATTACTCACGGGACAACAGAAAGCAGCCATTACTGGAGAAACTATCACAGAGATAGGCTGCACGTACCGAAATGTACGCATACGCTCTTTACAATACATTAATGTGTATGCGACCTCCATTGTTTACCGAATTAGCAGGGCCCGCTAAATCGAAGCAAACCAAGTGGCAGCTGTATTCTAAAAGAGAATTACACTCAAAGGTACAGTTTGTAGAGCACTACCAACCTAATAGGATTTTTCACTTGAAAATACAAGGAAAAATCTTTCGGTTGATTAATTGCACAATGTCCCCGCAATTGCTTCCTATAATGAAGTCGATTAAGTAAGATAACTTTATCGAAGCTTCCAACATTCTATAGAATGTCCCTGTAGGAACCCCTCATTACCCGCTGAGGGATCTAGACTCAATTCTTGCGTCACTGGCACAGACCAAACGGCAGAATGAACGCTTAGACTCGTATTTTGGAGGCAAAAGGACTTCTCCAAAACGTCGGATGTGGCAAACTTGCGCATTTTCAAGCAGCATCCATTCAGTACTTAAACAAACGTTATTAATGACACTCTCCTCTATAACAGACCCATTTTGGAGCAGTATTTTGGCTATTTTAGTCATTTTATCCTTAATTTGGGGTGTCATATTAACAGGCTTTGCAATTAAGCATGTCTGGCTACGCCTATACCCACGTGTAAGACCAACTATTGCTCATTATATAGCACGGGCTCGGACAAACTTAAATCCCTTCAATAGGAATGCACCAGGTAACGAACCTGAAGCAGCAGTACAAAACGAGGCTGAAAATAATCCCTTGCATGAATTGTACCCTGATTTACAAAATGTAAATGCCCAGCAAGAACCAGCCGCACCTCCCACTACATAGGCGCATGGCCCTATCCATAAATCTTCTCGCATTGTTATCACCCCCACGACATGGTAATGACCCTTTGTGTATTCGCATGTCATTGCACATTTGTTGTGACTTTTCCTTGTGCACCATTATAACCGAGATTTCTCTATTAATAACATACCAAATTTGCGTATTATATCATTTTTTTTCGCACCCACCATTTGCAATTTACTCGTTCAATCGCCTTAACAACCTTTTAATCGCCCACAGCTGATGTTATATTCATCACCTGCAAATCTGGGGGGAAGTACTTGTAACATACGTCACAGAAACCAGTGTTTGAATTGCGTAATGTTTTGCGCGAAGCTTTGCACATGTAATGCATAATCCCATAATGTGACCCAAATGATTTAGCCATCGAATGTTCTCGAGTAAAATAATACAAGGAGGATCAACTCCTTCAGCTAGTGTGCAACAGAATGTGTGAACAAGCGACTGCTAGTACAGCACGCGTGAATCATCTATATCCGCTCCCACAGATAATCTTGATGTGTACTGTATTTTATGTTCCTGCAATATATTACTCATGATATCACGTGACATTATTGACCAATCAGCTCTCATAATGGAGAGCGTTAAAGAGCCCAGTTGAGACCGGTAAATTCATTCTATTCTATTTGATTCTACTTGATTCTATTTGATTCCATTCGATTCTACTTGTTATATCGTATTACTGTTACACTGCTAATATTACTGAGACTCTACAAGCTATTCGCCGGCTTGGGATTTATTCCCATAGCCTGATAATAAACTGTTTATTTGGAATCAGCGGTTTGCTGGTGAGAACGAGGCAGAAGCAGATTTAACAATCGAAGAGACTCAATAACCGCTCAGGCCATCGAGACACTGTTAAATATCTCTGAGACCCTTGGAGTTATTTACACTATGAACTTTAAATGCGGTATTCCGAATTCTGTACAACAACATTTATTGCCAAAAAGTTAAACCAATAAACTAGCAGAGGAAACAATTTCATGGACACTTATTTGAAATGGATTAGTTACGGGGAAGTTAATACGACAAATAAAATTATCGATATCACTTTTCATTAAAAAGTCATTCTTCAAAAACACAGAAGGGAAATGTTGAAAATAGTTGGTACACACAATAAAGTACAGTTTTTCAACGCATCAACTGCACAGTTTGACTTATGACATTTCATTGGCAGTTTGTAAATTTAATGATATTTAAGCATTGACTGTGCGACTTCATTGATTTTTATGCATATTTTAATCTATAAAACACGTAAAGTCTAATCATAAAAAGGCAGCTAAAATACACCAAGATGTTCAATTGCACAGTCAGTTATCTACATAACATAAGCATTTCAAATAAAAAGTATTGAGCTTGGGAACAACTTAAAATACTTTGGATCACAACATAAATACATGTTTACATACAAAAATGTGCCATGTTAAGAAAATGGAATGTGCCATAAACAAATTATATTTTCTACAATGAGCAGAACATGCATCAATTCATCAACGAAATCTAGCTTTGCAAAAAAACAAACATATTGCATATAAACAATAGTGGTGAAAATACTACAGATTTTTTTGTTAAAACAAATACATGGGAAGGGAAACACTAAAAACGCTTTCTCAATCAATACAACATCACACTTTTCACAAACAAAGATTTCATATCTGACAAGAAACCGGACCAATGTGGTTTCTTGCCAAACGTTAGGCAAACCAACAGAAGATGGTAACATGTGTTTTCTTCACAGGGTTCAAGATGTTGTTTGTGGTGTTAAGTAAGTAGGTGAATGGGAAGTTGGAAATCTACACAATTATCGAAAGCCCAAGTTGGCGGCATAGGCTGTCAAAACAGCCTTCTATGAATGTTGGGTAAGCTTATGTATGCCATGTTATGTAGGCTTATGTTAAAGTCAGTTGTTCTTATCATGATTTGCAGGTTCAAGCTAAACAGAAGATAAAGCAGTTGTAAAATTGTTGTATGGAACTACAAACAAACAGAATATTAGAAAATCTTTGCTTTAAGAACAAAACTTCAAAAACTTATTTTTGTGATTTTAAAATTATTTTTCCTTTCTTTGTTTTGTATTTTATGGGGCCTTGTGCAAGTAGGAGTTTTTGAGCAAAACCCGGGGCCAGATATGGTTTGCTTGGACCAGGGCCTGATCCCTTGCCATCATTTCCATGGGGCAAATCACCTCATCATTACATAAATGATTCGCTTCGTACGAATTATATTTCTGTAACAAACTGCGTGACGTCTCAGCCATTGCGCGGATCACTAATGAATTGCCATATTACGTCATTAAATTTGTCCACATATAAACAGTCAGCATTATAAATATCTCTAAAAAGATCAAAATTTTTTGGGTGCGTCATTGTAACGTTTAAGGATATTATGGATGAGCGCTTCGCTGGTTTATAAATACTTGAAACCACAGATCTAAGCAATGAGCAGGTGCTGTACGGCGTAAATATCAACATTGCTGCACCTCTTGTTGTACGGCGACTAACCTCAGGCTTCAAACTGATCTACAGTCGCAATTCACTGCGTATTCATTCAGTACCTTGCGTAAACTCGTGTGGCTTCAGTCTCGTTGCGTTGAAAATTTAGCTGGAATGTTGATGACGTGAAAGGAACATCGCGCGTGTTTTCGGTATTTCTTTACTTAAATCCGCTCCTATTACCTCGCATTGTTATATTTTTGAATCGCGTTTTCGTGTTTTCTAAATGTCTCCATTGTTACGTCACTTGAATCTGACGGAAGCGCTCTCATTGACATTTCGTCTCATCGCAGTTGGAAACAAAGCCACCATATTTGATCGCAGTAAAGTTCAATCTATTACACGAGTAGCCACCTCTGTAAACCGCTATGACTTGTCACTACCTTTCTGCACACTCTGCACATTACAAAGGTAAATGTATTGCACAAATGTACAGAAATCAACGGAAAGTCGTCGGTAAACAATGAACACTTTACAGAGCTTCAAAAAATATCATGCGATATAAAGTTGACAGAATCAAATTAAGCGGAACAATATCTTCGAACGCTGTACAGGATAACGTATCAATCCGCATTGCGTTAAATGATCACAACATTATTCATACACAAACATCATAAACATTTGGTTTTGAGTTTTTCAATGAGATCCAAACAGAATCAGAAACTTCGGAATTCTCCAAGATTTTATACAGCCCCAAGTATCCGTAAAAGTGATACAACTGAATTATCAAAACAATACGTGTAAGTGCTGTGACAAACTTGTTTGTTTACAGAAATCAAAGTGGATTTGCTGCAAATAAATTCTGCTCTTCACGTAAGTGAAAGATGTTACACTGGGAAGGAGTCTGTGCAAAGGCTGGACGACATAAGGTTAAAATCACCCGCATTCGTTTGTTTCATATTCTTAACACAGTTATTGTATACAGTGACGTGACAATGAGCAATATTAGAGAAAATAATGCAGAAGCGCGATTACTTCTGGTAGCGTGAATTGTGACGCACGCACTGTCGCATGACGTCATAATTACTGTTTAGAATAGACTGAAAACGCGTTTATTACGTCATATGTACAACAATAAGAGTTACAGAGACACACGTGGGCAAACGTCAGATCTGTGCTTATACGAATTCTGCAACATTATGGAAAAATTAAGAGATGGGATGATTTGAACCAACGGAATATTTTCTTATTTCAATTAATCTGTTCTTCTGACACAATTAAACGTATACTTTACCAATGTTAAGCCCGCTATTCGTCTTCATTAAGTTAATGGATCAGATTTGGTTGTAAAAATAGGAATAATTGCCAGGAACCAAAACAGACACAGTTTGCTTGGCCATGTGTGTTGTACTGTAGTTTGTCTCCAGGTAATAAGCGTTGCTCGCATTTCGCATTGACAATAATTTACCAACGAAACATTTGCAAATTAATTTAACATCGGTTGTATAGACTTTTGTCCCTAATAATGGTTAGGATTATTTGACGATAACACTGGAAAGTGCGTATTTCTATAAAAATAAATGCATGTTTTTAAACCGAAATTCAACATTTTGTTGCGGTAAGTGCTAAAATGTGGAAAAGAAAAATTAAAATCCAATCACAATCATCACGAAACAATTCTGCCATGCATTTTCAAACGAAATTTTTCTGACGGGGATTGGATGTTGATTTTCTCGCCAACTCGTGCCGGTATTTACGAAGCTACGGTGGTGGAGTAAGTGCTTGTGAGTCTTTGTGACTTGGATGGATCATCAGACGAATATCGGAGCTTGATCCTGTCGTAGGATCGACCGACCGCCTCCTTCACCTCGGTTGCCAGCACACAATAAACCAAGAGAAGGAAGAATCCCTGGAGTCCGTTCAGGATGACGTTTATGTACATAAATACCACAGATGCTTCGTACGGTTGAACACCTGTTGTAATAAAGAAACATGTGTGTAGGAAGTAGAAGGTTTGCAGGCATCGCACCCTAGATGGATCAGTCACTTTCCCCGACATTACTACGAAGTTGAATTAAATTATAAACAGGTTTGGCTGTGATTAAAGAACAAAAAACTGGATCAATTTGAAAACCAAAGACCCCTGGCAGGAAATATATTTTTCTCAATAAAAAACCACCATCTGAGCTGTCCCCAGATCGTTTTGTGGAATTTAACATATAGTTATACAGACTTGGCTGTTTTGCCAAAAGAAAATTCACAAAAATCACTAATTGATGTTGGCCAGCATAAACAATTACGTAAACGTGTGGCGTCATAGAATGCCTATTGTGTGAAGCGAAATAAATTGGAATCGGAACAAAGAAACTTGTGAAGAATGCAAAGATGAGGGGAACACCCAGAACAGGGAACAACATGAGGAAAACTTTCATGGCTGCTCCGATGTTTTCAACATTTCCACGTTAATCACTTCCAGATGGTGTCAGTTCCAGATGACGCGCGCTGCTATTATGACGTTTGCAAGGTATATGACGGCCATTGGAATGAACACAGACGCGAGCAAAGCGTTGTATTCGTTTCCCACCCAGCAGCGAAGATATTCCCGGAACTGATCAGATTGACTTTGGTCCATGTAACGTCAACTCATGCCATATTTTGTCATGGAAATCTTACACGAATTCCCAGGACTTCCAGGACTCTACATCTCTAGCGCCTTTAGTGGCACGTTAAGGTGTGAAATTTAAGCCATATGTTTTTGGCAAGGTCATTTGTGTGCATCAAGGTCATATGTTATTGTATGACGAAATCACAATTAACTATAAATACTTTGTCACACGTGGTAACAATTGGTTCATCTTTGAACAAATTCGTTCACCTTTGTATTTTTTTAGCACGGTTTCTTCAGCCATCAACGCTATGGCAGCGGTGACATTACAGGATTATGTCAAACCTTTCAAAAATATTTCAGTTGCAAAAGAAATTTGGATCTCCAAAGTAAGTTGAAACAAAATCATTTGTATTTTGCGCAAAAACAAAATTCTATGCGAAAAAATAATCCACACAAAACAAATAAAGTGACAAGGGCAACATTAAAACCATAAGTATTTACAAACACCTTCATTATTATAACACAGCATCACTATCACGTCTTAGATTTGGCAGCGTAACAATCGTAATATTAAATACTGTTATGTGGTTTGTATTGACCAAGAAACTTACCGTAATTTACGGACCATAAAGCGCAATTTAAATCCTTTTTTTTCCCATAAATTGATCGTGCGCCTTATAAGCCGGTGCGCCTAATGTATGGATCAAGTAGTGCTTTATTGTCTACACTCAAAACCAGTACCGATACTATTATTATATAATAAACTTTATACGGTAACCCATACTCCTTAAAATACGTTGCGTTCTATAGCCCGGCTTATGTATGAACAAAAAACTAATCAAAGCAATTTATTGACAGCGCGCCTTATAATCGGGTGCGCTTTATGGTCCGTAAAATACGGTAGTTGAAAACTTCAAGATCCAAATCACACTGTTTTAAGTTGTTGTTCAGTTTCTGGTTGTGTTTTACGGTTGCGCGTGCCTCGCCGTGGTTGGTCTCGTCGCACACCTGGGAGATATTCTTATTGCAGCTCTGAGTGTTAACGGGGTCATTATGGGACCAAGCCTGGGGCTTTTTACAATGGGTTGGGGATTTCCCTGGGTTAACTCAGTGGTGGGTATTGTTTTTCGTACAAACAGTGTAGCCTAATGCAAAAAAAAACATTGCTCTAACGTGGTTTTGTTACAACGCAATAGTTTCGTTTACACGTAACACTTGCAGTAACTTGATGTCGATAACATAAAGATAATATTTACAACCGAGTACCAGATTCTACTATAATATCAAAGAGCAAATCATAGTCTCATGTGTTTTTTAATTCCTGCCCTAACATTTAATATTTCCCCAACCTACTTCAACCAAATATACCAGACTATAAACAAGATAACTAACGCTTTTTGGCTGTACCAATGCGTTTTTCTATTTACCTTTTTGTTGGATAAATCCATTTGTGCGATATTGTCGATTCATAGACAAATTCACAAACAACTCTGCTGCACTTTGAATAAACAGACGGATACAAACAGTGCCGTTGCGCTATAACATTTAGTTACATTCAAATTAAATTCCTTTGAAACTTCTTCATTCCATTGCCAGGGTGCAATAAGTGGAGTGGTTGCGGGAATTGCTGCCACAACCACGTGTGTGATCGGGAAACCACTTTATCCGATCCCAAACTACTACACAAGGAAGTTGGATCTGCAAATATCTGGTTGTGTGTTGGACGATATGAACACGACGTATGCCAACATAAGTGGTTTGTATAAACTTGTGTTTTCCTGTCTGTCCAGGTTGTACGCGAGAACCATTGACGAACTGTTTAGCGCACACAACTTTTCCTCTCTATTCAAAAGTTACCAAACATTTTCACACTCGTAAATAACTTGTTGCCGATTTTACCAGGCTTAAAATTTAGTCAAATTAAAACCCTTCTCTGCACCACCAGACCAATTAACACTCTCGTATATTTTCAACTCCAATTTCACAATGTTGTTTCTGGGACGCAAAAAAAACGGTCAAAAATCTATAATTCATTGTCATAATTTCTAGCAAGAAGTGGGTGCGGTTCGTGGCAAGTAAGTAGAACGCCTATAATTTAAGTCTGGAACCATAGGCAACTAGACTGCAGGCCGGGCAACCTTTATTGATTTTTGACTAATTGCGCATCTATCACAGGAACGAATGCCAGAGTGGCAACAAGCGACCCTGATAGCATGAACAAATCAATATCATATAAACACGCACATACACGAACTACTACCATGAACTTTTTGGGCCTTTTTAAGAGTTGTTTTTGATGTTTCAATAATTACATTTTTATCACTTACATTGCTTTTGTAGTTTTAAACGGAACCACAGACGACCACAACCGACCACTAATAGCCGAAGTGTTTTCCCTGTCGTATGCATATTATCCATGTCTGGGGTTCCTTGTGGCTGTTCTGGTTGGAAACTTCGTCTCATTTTTGACAGGTTGGGACGAAAACCACGTTTGTTTACCAGGGCTGTACTTTACGATTACAAACGATGTTTATTTTAATATGCACCAAACTGGGTACAACCAAACTAAACCACGGCGGTTTTATTACAAGACAGCTCAACTATTCCCAGATGCTGTAGCTTTCAATGCCCTGTTTGTAATGGAAATCACTACTACACCAGGTCACAAAGTTATTGCCTTGCCTGGATTTCTATGTTACATAGGTTTATATGTGGATCAAGTTTGGCGAAAACTTTGTGACCCGGGGTAATAGTATCTACCGTTCGTAATCACCACTTTGTATTTTCAAGTGAAAACCCAATAACACATGGTTTCAGCTAACGATAGAAACTGTCAGTCGATTACAAACAATCAAACCATAAGTAACGTTTATCGTGTTTGTGTTGCAGGATTTCAAACACCAAGTGAATTGCCACCAGGTGTCACTATTGCGTTCTTTGATCATTCGTTATTTCGATGGTTGCCAGAAAAGGTATTGTGATGTAACAATTGTAAAAATCCATTCACAGTGTCACGTGACAGGTGCGTCACTTCCTTCGTTTCGGGATCGATTACTCACGTGACCGACGAAAGAGCGAATGCAAAGTTCGGAAGTCGAAATTGGATGATTACGTCACAACCGTAATTGTTGACGAAGAGTCGAAGTCAGTTTTAGAAGAATAAAAAACTACTTTACAATACTGGTCTCCCGAATTCCCAACACTACAAAATAAGTCTGCTTCGGCAAAAGAACTTTCAAAATGTAAATTATCAATATGCGACGTTTATAATTACGCACTTCCGTTGTTAAACTCGTGTTTGTTCCTATGTAGAAAGTGGTAGCGTCAATAAACAATACAGAAACAGGAATTGACGTCAAAGTGTTTTTTGTTTAAATTTAAACACGACATAATGAGAATTTAAAACAGTTAATGTGGAAATGCACACTTTGGACGTGTCTAATATTACTGAATAATATAGGACGGGATTTTATCGGCTGACATAGACATTGTAGCATCATTTGCATACAAAATAATGCGTTTAAATTTCAACACCACCAAATAATTGGAAAAAACGTAGCGGAAACCTAATGTCCAGGCAACTAACAAACTAACGCAACATCAACTAACTGTTGTTGCAGGTGCAGCAAATACGTCATATTCCCGAATTATTACGTCATGACACATGGTATTGTGGCTCTATTGTTTTAACAGCTGTCAGATAAATGTTGGTGTTTTTTTTTCATTTGTACCACGCAACCCTCAGGTTTGAAGCAGGACCTTTGCGTTGCGTCCAATTGAGATGCCTAAATGTCGGTAGAAAGCCAATGGTGACGTAAGTGATTTTGCTGGGGCTACAGCTTTAACTACAGACAATGTCCTTAAAATTTAGGCCTAATTTGGAAACACTGACACTCGCCTTCAATGATTTCAGTTGTGGAAAATAGGGTTTTTAACTGTGCAAATGTATATTTTAAATCCTCAATTCCATAGTCTTAAAACAACTCAACTGACCACACACTTACTATGAACTTTAAATGCGGTATTGCGAATTCTGTACAACCACATTTATTACCAAAAAGTTAAACCAATAAACTAGCAGAGGAAACAATTTCATGGACACTTATTTGAAATGGATTAGTTACGGAGAGGGTTAATATTACAAATTAGTATTATCGATATCACTTTTCATTAAAAAGTCATTCTTCGACAACACAGAAGGGAAATGTTGAAAATAGTTGGTACACAAAATAAAGTACAGTATTTCAACATATCAACTGCACAGTTTGACTTATGACCTTTCATTGGCAGTTTGTAAATTTAATGATATTTAAGCATTAAGTGCGCAACTTCATTGATTTTTATGCATATTTTAATCTACAAAACACGGAAGTCTAATCATAAAAAGGCAGCTAAAATACACCAAGATGTTCAATTGCACAGTCAGTTAGCTACATAACACAAGCATTTCAAATAAAAAGTATTGAGCTTGGGAACAACTAACAATACTTTGGATCACAACATAAATACATGTTTACATGCAAAAATGTGCCATGTTAAGAAAATGGAATGTGCCACAAACAAATTATGTTTTCTATAATGAGCAGAACATGCATCAATTCATCAACGAAATCTAGCTTTGCAAAAAAACAAACATATTGCATATAAACAATAGTGGTGAAAATACTACAGATTTTTTTTGTTGAAATAAACACATGGGAAGGGAAACACTAAAAACGCTTTCTCAATCAATACAACATCACACTTTTTACAAACAAAGATTTCATATCTGACAAGAAACTGGACCAAATGTGGTTTCTTGCCAAACATTAGGCAGACCAACAGAAGATGGTAACATGTGTTTTCTTCACAGGGTTCAAGATGTTGTTTGTGGTGTTAAGTAAGTAGGTGAATGTGAAGTTAGAAATATACACAATTATCAAAAGCCCAAGTTGGCGGCACAGGCTGTCAAAACAGCCTTCTATGAATGTTGGGTAAGCTTATGTATGCGATGTTATGTAGGCCCATATTAAAGTCAGTTGTTCTTATCATAATTTGCAGGTTCAAGCTAAACAGAAGATAAAGCATCGGTACAATTGTTGCATGGAACTACAAACAAACAGAATATTAGAAAGTCTTTGCTTTGCGAACAAAACTTCAAAAACTTATTTTTGTGATTTTAAAATTATTTTTCCTTTCTTTGTTTTGTATTTTATGGGGCCTTGTGCAAGTAGGAGTTTTTGAGCAAAACCCGGGGCCAGATATGGTTTGCTTGGACCAGGGCCTGATCCTTTGCCATCATTTCCATGTTCAATATGTGCAGATTTTTCATGTTCTGTGTTTGCTGATTTCTTTTGTGCAGTGTGTGCTGATTTTTCATGTGCAGTGTGTGCTGATTTTTCATGTGCAGTGTGTGCTGATTTTTCATGTTCTTTGTTTGCTGATTTCTTTTGTGTGGTGTTTGCTGATTTTTCATGTGAAGTGTTTGCTGATTTCTTTTGTGCAGTGGGTGCTGATTTTTCATGTGCAGTGTGTGCTGATTTTTCATGTGCTGTAAGTGCTGATTTCTTTTGTGCAGTGTGTGCTGATTTTTCATGTGCTTTGTTTGCTGATTTCTTTTGTGCAGTGTGTGCTGATTTTTCATGTGCAGTGTATGCTGATTTTTCATGTGCAGTGTGTACTGATTTTTCATGTGCTTTGTTTGCTGATTTTTTTTGAGCAGTGTGTGCTGATTTTTTATGTGCTGTGTTTGCTGATTTCTTTTGTGCAGTGTGTGCTGATTTATCAATGTGAGCTGTTTGTGCTGAAATTTCATGTGCAGTGTGTGTTGATTTATCGATGTGTGGTAATGTAGAATCAGTGGTTGATTGACAGAGTGTGGTGGAGCGTCCAGGTTGTGATGAAGTTGAGTGAGTGCTGTTGGTTGTTTTGCTATGTTGTATGGTGCCCCCACTAGTGGTGAAGTTAAGTTTAGCCCGCTTCCACTTCCGTCTCATTGTCTCCTTCACCTCATTGTTGAACACACAATAAACCAAGAGAAGGAAGAACCCCTGGAGACCGTTCAGGATGACGTTTATGTACATAAATACCACAGATGCTTCGTACGGTTCAATATCTGTAACAGCAAGAAAAATGTGATGGATTTCCTTCGGATCCCTAAGTTTACTGACTGAGCTACAGGAGCCCAGAGGTTAAGCAGGATCATTTGGGATGTATATTATCTGATAGGAAGAGATATAAATGATACCATACTTTGAAAAGAAATCAAACATTACATGAACTAATACTGCAACAAAAATGAAAGAGTTTGTCTTCTTACTTGTAAGGATTCCAAATATCATTCCCAAGCCAAGAACAGGACATAGGAGAAGGAATGATTTTAAGGAAGCTCTGAAATCTTGTGCTGTGATTTGTTCCCTTCCACTTGTGTTGACTGGTCCGCCACGTAACTTGTGCATGAACCAGATGACACGCGCCGCGATCAGCTTGTTTATGGCGAAGATGGTCACCAGTGGAAAGATGACTGATGTTTGATGTGTGCCATGCTGTGATGACACCCAGCACCTGACGTACTCATCGAAGTTGGTCATGTCCATGTACCTGTTGGTGGGAAACCCTATGACAGCTGTTCCAGCAACGAACAGGGCAGGAATGAGCCACCCGATTGATAATTTCACTGCTGCCATTTTCCTTGGGTTGTTTCTGCTGATCGTCATAATGTGGTCAGTTGTCATGAGGAGAACCGTCATTCCCTCCAGTAACATCCAGGCACCTGATTATCATGAAACAAATCTTTAAAATGACCTATTTGATGTCATGGTGTTTGCAAGGGCTACAATTGCAGTAACTAATGTTTTTTTTCAAATGAAAACAAAAGATTGACAGCAAAGGTCAAAATTTCATGGTTTTACCTAAACTTTAACCACACATAAACTTTAATATTTAGAACAAAAACATTCTCACCGATTGAGAGAAGAAAGAAATGTGTTGCCATGGTTACGAATTCACATGCTCGTCTGTTGCGGACAGCGATGTCTTGAAAGAGAGTGATGACGTGAAAGCACATGAGGGAGATAGAGAGGTTTATCTGCACGAAGGTTCGGGTGCTGCGGAGTTGCTTGCGAACCAACACCAGGATAGATATCGTGACAATCAGAGAGATGGCCGAGATCGATTCGGTGATGTAAGAGAGAAGCTGTAAAAATATTTCAATTTCATTCCAAAGTTTTCTTTAATCTCGTGACTTTATTTATGTATTTGCTGTTCACTGTTTTAACTTGCCTAGAGACCAGCTATGGTCCAGGCACAATTGTAACACCAATAATTACTTCTTGATATAAAGCCAAGTAACATTATAAGACAACACATCACAAAACTTACCGTGACAGTCGAAGGTACTGTGTAAGCTCTAATGGAAAGTAGAACAGCAAAGATGGTTGTGTGGTTGCAGAAGCACGTTGCACTGCTTGTGTTGATGTGCACAGCATTGCAACCGGTAGTTTGGAACTTGTTGGTGTCAGTGTTCAGGAATCCACACTCCAATGTCACAAACTTGATTCTTGTGATTTGAAGTATTTCTCTGTTTTGGATGTTTGAAGTGCTTCCAATGTTGTTGTGGTAAATGACAAACTTTAGCTGAGCAGATGTTTTAACATTTTGATTAAAAGCGGTGAAGCTGAGGAGTGGTGTGTTGGGTACTGGAAGGATTTGGTTCTTATAATCACCGTCGGCAACTTCACTTGTGTATTGTGAGGCAACAGTGTTAGATTCTGGCTGCAGAAGTTCAGCGCGAACTACTCCTTTGGAAGAATTGCTGACAGGTAAGGTAACATCATAGAAAGAGAATGTCGACAGTGAGCCAGACAGTGAATTTAGGGTATTGTTAACTTGGATTAAGATGTTTTTAGTGGAAACATATCCTGGAACAGTTGACTGAGCATAATTTATTGATGGAACATTAGTGGTTGTTGGTTGAACACTGGAGGTTGTTGGTTGAACACTGGTGGTTGTTGGTTGAACACTAGTGTTTGTTGGTTGTTGAGTGGTGATGGATGTTTTGGTTGTAGTTGAAGGTTGTGGGGTGGAAGTTGAGAAGTCTGATGATATGAAGATCAACAATCATTTTCATTCAGTTCTATTGTTCTTTGTTCAAATGCAATTAAGCATTTCTTCAACACATGTTTTGAGCTACTTTATTATTTGCATAATAAAACAATGTAATAATTATTTGCATGCCATAAACAAATTATCCCTTGGCGGTAGACAGCAATTTCATTTCAGAATTATTTTTTTAATTTATCCAAAAAAAAGTTTTTTCATAAATGTTCCCCCAAAAATTGCATGAATCAGCCAATGTACATTGGTTTTAATAAGACAGAACTGATCGGTGAAAGCAAATTCCAATTTTGATCATCTGTTACTCAGTTTACACAGAAAGTGTTGGTTGTAATGTGTTTTGTTTCCTGTTGTTTTCTTTTTCATTGTTTTTTTTAGAAAATTCTTTTGTAAACAACTTACTGCAGTAAAGTGAAAGAGTGAGGCAAGTGGTTGGTTCACTTGGTATAAGAGCTGAGGCAAATGATTCGCCTGGGAAACCTGCAATGATGAACACAATTAAACTTCATGTAAGAAACCAAGAAATAAAAGATTTTTTCAAATAAATTTTTTAATCAAAATCACCAAATCCTCATATAAATTTTAGGATGTGTGGTTAGTTACAAAACAAAAAGTGGTGGGAATTATTATTTAAACTGGAAAATATTACATGACAACTTTTTATTGTAGGTCGTACTGTGTTTTTAAAACTGCATTGCAACAAGTTTCAAATTAATAAACCCTTAAATTTCTACCAGTTGAGTTAAGCTTTTTTACTTTCATTGTAATCTAGTATATATTCGACAGTCAATGTTAATGAAGCAATGCATCTTACACTTTTCATATCCTTGTATGGAAATTGTATATCCCGAACCTGGAACACTGGGCATGGATCCTGCAATTATAAAGCGTTCGCATTGTTTCTACATTAAGTACATTTTAATACAACATAACGGGCTTTACAATGAAATAAATGTATGTGTAAGTATTTATCATATATGCAAAATATATTATGTGCTCATTACACTTAAAATGACAACCATATGCACAAATATATTTCTATATTGGACAGTTATTTGGGCGGGAAATCCCCATGTACGAGCATTTTTTGTTCAGTTAATTTAATTTTGAAAAACAGCAATTCTTGTTGAAAGGCAAGAAAGCACCTGAAAATTTAGGTCATCACAGGATTTGCATATGATTTAAAATTTTATGGTACCTTCGCTTGTCTAAAATCAAACAAAAAAATTCCCTACCGGCCTGATAAACAAACGATTATTTTTAAGGGCCGGGTCCACACTCACGCTTTGAGTCGGCGGATTCTTTGTTTGTTTCATTGCTGCGGGCGTACGCTCGGTACAAAGAATGGAAGCGTGAGCTTTTGGTCACAAGAGGTCGCGGGCTTGCGAGTTCTCGGCGTAATACACCCGCGACTTGCCGCTGAGCGTTTTCGCCGGCGAAATCATTTTGATTTAGTTCTCGCAAGCTTCGAAAGTAGGTTGTAGGTCGGGGGTGATAATGATACTAATGATAACGCTGTTGAAATACAAACGTAAATCGTCCTTCGGCATATTCGCCTTGAAACCGAACAGTTATTTTGTTGTAGGTGATACAACAAACTAATTGATATTTTGACGTGATTTGCACATTTAATATTTAAAATAGGAAAATGTATGCAAAACTTTTCTTGTAGGTTTGACTGAAACGTTCCGGTGTGTTTAGTGTTCAACCTGTGAAATTACTTTTGTATAAGATACAAATAACTTCCCATGCCACGTAAATGCAACTTTCGAGAGCATAAAATCACTGTGTACAGTATTTTGCGTCTGCATTGTAGTAATACGATGTCGTAACAATAGGTGATTGTTATATTGTTAAATAACAATGCTTTGAGTTTCATTTAAACCGGCTCAATTAAAAAGACCAATGGGAAACTCCCCACAAAAATACATAGCTATGATTCTGCATGACCAGATACTATTTAGTGCAAGGAATATGTAAAGCTATCAATGACATGAACAGTTTGTTAAAAGTACTTGGTGAGAGAAACATATGCATTTCCATATTGCGGATTATGCCTTGGAAACTGTGAAATTTCCCATTTAAAGTTTGCCTTAATTTGAAAACGCGCCGAACAAAATTATCAATTTCGCTTACATTAATTCGTGCTTTGCACACTTCATATAATTTGCATTATAAATCTGTGGGTGTTTTAAGGAACAGATATATGAAATATTTTAACTCTAATTGTTCTTACCTCCGGTCAAGAACTGCATCAATACGTTGACAGGAGGTAGAGGTAACTGAAGGGCGTCATTGATGGAAGTCATACAACATTCACTACCAGTGCACGTATGCTCTACATTGAGAGAGTTTTTATCGGGAAATTTCTGATCAAAGTTTCAATAAATAATTTACCTGTTATATTTAGGCGGTTTATGTTGACGCCATTCCCTGCAATGAAACGACAACGTTTATAGTTTATAACAATAAATCTTATCCACGTTAAACCGAAGCAGCACTTCCATGTTATTGTACGGGGCACACGCAACTATTATGGACCAAAAAAATCGTGAAAAATCGATTTCGCCTGCACGGGCATGCGCAGTTTCTATAATAATCCAAGAATGAAATAAAATAAATAAAATAAATTAAAACAAAGATAAAACTACTAAAAAGCAAGAAATCCTGTACTGTTGCCTTCCCTATGCACTACACTGCAATAAAAGGTGTTTAGACTTCTGTGGCGCAAAGATAAGACTAGCCGATTGACGTGAAACGACCAATTTAACGACAAACACAGGTAAAGAATACAAACTAACGCAACACCTGACCTGTGCAAGTTATGGCATTTACGTTGCAACGTTGGTCAGACTAAAAATAAATTCTCAAAACGATGGACGCAACATAGGTCAGGTTGGAACATGACAACAGGCAAAACGGGGAGTACCGGCCCTGCGCCACCATTACTTTAGCGCACACCCCTCGTCAGGTAAGGACCAGCCCATTGAAAGCTGTTTTGCAGTGACATTTGTTGAGCAACCGATGGTTAACAGGCTGGATGTTTGCGAAGCCAAATGGTTAAACCTTACGCAGGCCTCAATAAACATCCAAAAAATGATCATTTCCAGAATTCGTTGAATAATATCTTGTTGATGGTTTATTGAGGGTGTTTCTAAAATGCACAATGCCGCTAAGGTAGCTAATGCCGCTAATGCCCGCTAATGTAGCTAATGCCGCTAAGGTAGCTAATGCCGCTAATGCCCGCTAATGTAGCTAATGCCGCTAATGCCCGCTTGTGGAGCTAATGTCGCTAATGTCGCTAATGTCGCTAATGTCGCTAATGTCGCTAATGTCGCTAATGTCGCTAATGTCGCTAATGTCGCTAATGTCGCTAATGTCGCTAATGTCGCTAATGTCGCTAATGTCGCTAATGTCGCTAATGCCGCTAATGCCCGCTAATGTAGCTAATGCCCGCTTGTGGAGCTAATGTCGCTAATGTCGCTAATGCCGCTAATGCCGCTAATGCCGCTAATGCCGCTAATGCCCGCCAATGTAGCTAATGCCCGCTTGTGGAGCTAATGGCGCTAATGTGGCTAACGCCGCTAATGCCCGCTAATGCCGCTAATGCCCGCTAATGCCCGGCATTAGCTACATTAGCTACATTAGCGGCATTAGCGGCATTAGCTACATTAACGGGCATTAGCGGCATTAGCTGGCATTAGCGGGCATTAGCGGCATTAGCTACATTAGCGGGCATTAGCGGTATTAGCTACATTAGCGGGCATTAGCGGCATTAGCTGGCATTAGCGGGCATTAGCGGCATTAGCTACATTAGCGGGCATTAGCGGCATTAGCGGCATTAGCGACATTAGCGACATTAGCGACATTAGCGACATTAGCTACATAGCAGCATCATTCACAAAACGGGGCATTAGCGGGCATTAGCGGGCATTAGCGGCATTAGCGTCATTAGCGACATTAGCGACATTAGCGACATTAGCGACATTAGCGACATTGTGCATTTTAGAAACACCGGTTTATTGATGTGTCCCACGGTTGCAACGTATTTCTGTTTGATGGTTTTTATCATCGCCCTATCTACGTTCTCATGTGTTGTGTTGCGTGTCATGTCATTCGGCTAGTCTTATCTTTGCGCCACAGAAGTCTAAACACCTTTTATTGCAGTGTAGTGCATAGTGAAGGCAGCAGTACAGGATTTCTTGCTTTTTAACTTTAGTAGTTTTATTTTAATTCATGTTATTTATTTTATTTCATTCTTTGATATATTTTTACCGCATAGCTTTCTGTGTTAACTTGAAAATTTCGAATTTGCAGAAACTGACGATGCCCGTGCAGGCGAAATCCATTTTTCACGATTACTAATAAATCAGCTGACTGCAATTTGAAACTTCTGTTATTTTCACTTAATACTTTATAATTATTACCACTTATTCGGCTTTTTTATCGAAATAAACAATACTCCTATTCCTTGTCGCGCAATCGTCCCCGAATCAATAATCTCGGTTAGTTCGACTCATCCGACGATTTTCACACAAATTTGTTCACACCGCAATCAATCATAAACTGCCTTAACCAACAACCAAGTAGTTCAAGCTTAATATCCAAACTAAACGTCAACAACGTAACAAGAGTTTACTTACACGCCCCACCAGATCCATTGTAAACTTTGTGTGATTCCTTTCGAGGAGCGAAAACTGAAAATGTTAAAAGGAATATTTCATTACAATCTGGAAATGTTTTATCAAACAAACTATAGCTTTCCTAGCTTCATATTGGTTGTGTTATCATCAAAAGGTGAGCAGCATGTACAACGTTGTCGGATGATTTTTGTTTCTCAGCGTCAAATATTACGAAGTCACCTCACACATTTTTTAATTTAACGATAAAAACGTCACACACCTGTGGCGCATACATGAAATATTGAAACCATTTATATATTGCTCGTAAAAACATTTCTTTTTTCCTGAAAATGACTTAATATAATAATAAATATTTACCACAGGGAAATTTCTTCCCACCACCGCTGTAGTCGCACAGGAGGACGACGCAATTTCTCGGTCCAAGACCTGAAACACAACAACATTCTATTTTAACCGAATAAATATAAATAATGCCACCTTGTTTCAAAATACTTGATAAAAAATGCGAAGAAGGATTTAGTTTGAGTTTGAAGAAAACTTCGACACAAATTTAAACCGACTTCATTTTTAAACGAACTTACCGCAGTAATCCGACGGATCGAGAGTTAAAACTCCACCAAATAATGAACAGATTAAAACCAAAGCAGTGACGTAACGAACCAGCACTACGTCACGAATTTTGTGACGTAGAACACAGCGATTTAGCATTTTCATTCTCAAGTGGGGAAATCATATTTGCGGTAACCTTTAGAAAAACCTGTGTATTTAATAAAGTGTAATTGTGATATTAAGATTGTCGGCTTTATCAGATTGAAATACACGAGTATTTCTCCTTCACACGTAGCATTTTCATGTGGCAAATCACCTCATCATTACATAAATGATTCGCTTTGTACGAATTATTTTTCAGTAACAAACTGCGTGACTTCTCAGCCATTGCGATAATGATCACTAATGAATCGTCATATTATGTCATTAAATTTGTCCCAAAAAAAAACAGTCAACATTATAAATATTTCTAAAAAGATCAACATTTTAGTGCGTCATTGTAACGTTTAAGGATATTATGGATGAGCGCTTCGCTGGTTTATAAATACTTGAAACCACAGATCTAAGCAATGAGCAGGAGCTGTACAGCGTAAATATCAACACCCCTGCACCTCTTGCTGTACGGCGACCAACCTCAGGCTTCAAACTGATCTGCAGTCGCAATTCACTGCGTATTCATTCAGCAGCTTGCGTAAAATCGTGTGGCTTCAGTCTCGTTGCGTTGAAAATTTAACTGGAATGTTGATGACGCGAAAGGAACTGCGCGCGTGTTTTCGGTATTTGTACACTTAAATCCGCTCCTATTACCTCGCATTGTTATATTTTCGAATCGCGTTTTCGTGTTTTCTAAATGTCTCTATTGTTACGTCACTTGAATCTGACGGAAGCGCAATCATTGACATTTCGTCTCAACGTAGTTGAAAACAAAGTCACAATATTTGATCGCAGTTACGTTCTATCTATTACACGAAAATCCACCTCTGTGAACCGCTATGACTTGTCACCACCTTTCTGCACACTCTACACATTACAAAGGTAAATGTATTGCACAAATGTACAGAAAGCAACGGAAAGTCGTCGGTAAACAATGAACACTTTGCAGAGCTACAAAAAATAACATGCGCCAGAAAGTTGACAGAATCAAAATAAAAAGAACAATAACTTCGAACGCTGTACAGGATAACGTATCAAAACGCATTGCGTTAAATGATCACAACATTATTAATACACAAACATCATAAACATTTAGTTTTGAGTTGATCAATGAGATCCAAACAGAATTAGAAACTTCGGAATTCTCCAAGATTTCATACAGCCCCAAGTATCCGTGAAAGCGATACAACTGAATTATCCAAAAATTTACGAACTTTAATTAAAGATAGGTTGAATTTTAGCGCATATTTAAATGTGCAAACCGATATATTATTGAATGTGAAATCAAGAAAACCTCCAGATCGAACCTCCACAATGCACATGGTTTGCAAAGATTTGACAAAAATGGCGGGAAGCAAAAATGTTGCGCACAAAAGTAAAAGAAAGTACATTTTCACTTCGCTTCGTGCGCAAACAACTCTTAGGTACGAGTGTAAGTGCTGTTACTAAGTTGTTTGTTTGCAGAAATCAAAGTGGATTTGCTGCAAATAAATTCTGCTCTTCACATAAGTGAAAAATGTTAGACTGGAAAGGAGTGTGCAAAGGCTGAACGACATAAGGTTAAATTCACCCGCATTCGTTTGTTTCATATTCTTAACACAGTTATTTTATACAGTGACGTGACAATGAGCAATATCACATAAAATAATGCAGAAGCGCGATTACTTCTGGTAGCGTGAATTGTGACGCACGCACCGTCGCATGACGTCATAATTACTGTTTAGAATAGACTGAAAACGCGTTTATTACGTCATATGTACAACAATAAGAGTTACAGAGACACACGTGGGCAAACGTCAGATCTGTGCCTTTACGAATTCTGCAACATTATGGAAAAATTAAGAGATGGGATGATTTGAACCAACGGAATATTTTTTTATTTCAATTATTCTGTTTTTCTGGGCATAATTAAACGTATACTTTACCAATGTTAAGCCCGCTATTCGTCTTCATTAAGTTAATGGATCAGATTTGGTTGTGAAAATAGAAATTATTGGCAGGAACCAAAACAGACACAGTTTGCTTGGCCATGTGTGTTATGGTTTGTCTCCAGGTAATAAGCGTTGCTCGCATTTCGCATTGACAATGATTTACCATCGAAACATTTGCAAATTAATTTAACATCAGTTGTGTAGATTTTTGTCCCTAATAAGGGTTGGGATTATTTGACGATAACACTGGCAAGTGCGGATTAATATAAAAATAAATGCATGATTTTAAACCGAGGCTCGACATTTTGTTGCGGTAAGTGCTAAAATGTGGAAAAGAAAAATTAAAATCCTATCACAATTAACACAAAACAATTCTGCCCTGAATTTTCAAACGATTTTTTTCTGACGGGGATTGGATGTTGATTTTCCCGCCAACTCGTGCCGGTATTTACGAGGCTACGGTGGTGGAGTAAGTGCTTGTGAGTCTTTGTGACTTGGATGGATCATCAGATGAATATCGGAGTTTGATCCTGTCGTAGGATCGACCGACCGCCTCCTTCACCTCGCTTGCCAGCACACAATAAACCAGCAGAAGTAGAAATCCCTGGAGACCGTTCAGGATTATGTTTATGTACATGAATACCACAGATGCTTCGTACGGTTGTACACCTGTTATAATAAAGAAACATGTTTGTAGGAAGTAGAAGGTTTGCAGCCTAGCTGGATCAGTCACTTTTCCCCGACATTACTAGGAAGTTGAATTAAATTTATAAACAGGTTCGGCTGTGATTAAAGAATAAAAAACCTGGACAGGTTTGGCTATTTTGCCAAAAAAAATTTACAAAAATCACTTTTTCATATTGGCCAGCAAAAGCAATTACGTAATCATGTGACGTCATAGAATGCCTATTGTGTGAAGCGAAATGAATTGGAATCGGAACAAAGAACTTACTTGTGAAGAATGCAAAGATAAGGGGAACCCCCAGAACGGGGAAGAGCATGAGGAAAACTTTCATGGCTGCTCCGATGTTTTCAACATTTCCATCTTTATCACTTCCAGATGGTCTCAGTTCTTTGCTCTTTAGTTTGTGAACGAACCAGATGACGCGCGCTGCTATTATGACGTTTGCAAGGTATATGACGGCCATTGGAATGAACACAGATGCGAGCAGAGCGTTGTAATCGTTTCCCACCCAGCAGCGAAGATATTCCCGGTACTGCTGTGATTGACTTTCGTCCATGTAACGTCCGGTGGGAAATCCGATCGCCGCCGAGAGACCCACGATAAGCAGGGGAATTCCCCAACCTAGGAGGAGCTTGCCAAGTGCGATTTTTCTGGGACTTTTTTTGTTCATGGAAAGAATTCGGTCGGTGGTTTTGATGTAGAGAGTCAGCCCTTCCAGCAACATCCAAATTCCTGGGAAAGAAAGAGGGTAAAAAAAAATGATTAACAACTGACGAGCAGTCGAAAGTTTGGTATTTTTTTTATGGTAAGAACAGTGCGGCGGCCCGTTCAATTTCATTCAAACTTGGGTCATTTTTCTGGCACATATGCAGAATTTGATGTAAACATCGTTGACATCAAGACTGCATTGGAAATGTTTCATTCCAAGATGGAATTTACTGAATGGAATTTAAAACTTATCATTTTTTAGCATCAGAGATTTTAAACCACAAACAAACCTTGGAAGATACATTTCAGGTGGAAATATCGGTAAAGCATGAGTATTATCACTCTAAATACGCCGTGACAAGCGACATCTCACCATTAGCAAGCAGGAAGTAGTGAGTCGCCAACGTCACAAACACACAAGCTTCCTTGCTCTCTAGCGCCCACTCGTTGACGATGTTGAGCACGTGGAAACACAACAGCGAGATTGAGAGGTTTATCTGCACAACGGTTCGATCGCTGCGAACTTTCTTCCGCACCGACGTCAACGTTGCTATGGTTACGACGAGACAGAGCACGCTGATCGATTCCGTGATGTAGGAGATTAACTGTGGAAACACAAGAACTCAAGTTGAATGTCATTATTACATAATAATGGCATGATAATTTAAACATTTTTTTTATTACAGTTATGTATCCACTACAACAACCCATGTGTCGAAGACAAGATGCAAAACAACTTGTTCAAATCATTCCACCCCATTGCATTCCCTGTCACGTGACGCCAGAAGCGGTACCAACGTTAGCTTTTTTTTGGGTTTTTACTGCATTTGTAAACATGGTGAATTGCTGTCCACGATGATAAAGAATCAGGCGAAACGTCGGTTAAACTAAAATCTACGTCAATTTTAATGCTAGACATGTGAATTGTTGGTAACTTGTGGTTGAAATCCCGAAGTTCGTGATCCAGGCAACTACAGAGGTTACTAAATTCTGCCACTGAGAAGTTTTCACTTCAAGGTAAAATTTTTCAAAAATTGTTGATTTGTTTTTGCTGGAGAATCGATACCGGAATATAGTCAGATATAAACTTTATTGTGTAAAAAGTGTGGTAATATTTACATGTGCTGGGTTGTGACCAGTTAACATTTCAAACTGTTATTTTTTTTTAACGCTCTATCAGCTTGAACCGGAGATAAACCGTTGCCCACTGATTTTCACGTTAATCGAGTTTGTTTTTGCTGATTCAAAAGTTAATTACGGTTTATTGCGCGCATGTGTGACGTAACAATGAAAGGTATAGGTTGATCAAGTGTCGCCCAAAATAGTCAGATAATTATTAACATATAAATAAACGATTGAGTGAGGCAGTGGTAATTTAAACCCTTTGTCATTTGAAACCAGACACTTAATTACCTCAAAAAAACGAAAGATTAATTTATATGCACACTGGTAGTAAAATATCTTGAACCGAAGTGAACTTTGGTGAAACTAAAATTTGAGCCTTTTGGGATTGTTGGGTTGTAATTAAGGTTGTGTGTTTACTGGAATGAAGGGACTGGTGTAAAAAAACACCACTGGGAAGGTGTCAAGGAAAGGATCAAGTGCTGCGATGGTGCTTGGGGACAGGGGGGGTTTCTCAGTAAAGCCCTTGACGTTATTTCCTTTGCTATTAATCACAATGGCAAGGCAGGCTTCTAAAACTTGGCTGTGGCGTTGTTCAGGCGATTTGCAACCAACCAACTTTTAAATGATTTTACCGAACATTAAACTTTCGTTTGCCTTAATTTTTGCAAACAATTCGTTCTAATTTGTCACAGAAAATAAGCCAGTATACCGACACTACTTAAAAGTAGGCAAAACTATTCTTATTAAAGGTTAACATTGTAATACAAACGAACTGAGAAGTTAATAAAAATGTGTTTCTAAGTCTATGTGATTTTTGGCCAACTTACCTTAACCGCGGAAGGAATGTTGTAAGTTTGAACTGACAACAATACAGCGAATAAAGTTGTGTGATCGCAGTGACAAGACACACTTGAAACATTTCCTCCAATCAAACTGCATCCGTTGGTCGAAAACTTCGTGGTTGTGACATTGAAGAAACCGCACAATGTTTCCACTTTGTTGATTCTGGTGACCCCGAATTGACCGTTTTGCTTGCTGTTGTTGGACACAGTTGCTTGCACGAAGGATTTTGCCTCGGCGGCAGCGTTCTGTAGTTTTATTGTGTAGGAAAGTTTTCCATTTACAATTTTCCCTGTAATCAAATCTACTATTGTGACACTGAGAGTGGGGGCGCCAGGGAATGGAGCTGTGTTGGTAATGAGAGAATTGAAGTAGTTCCGCACTGGTGGATTCTGTACGTTTGTCGGCAGACTGAATTGAGTCGCGACGACAGCAACCATTGCTTGGTCTTTTGCTCCAACTTGTGTCAATCCACTGAAATAAGTGCTGGAAAGAGTCGCTTGTGCCGGACTTGTGACGTTTTTAATGATGATTGTTTCGTTTTTGACTTGTGTCAAGTTTAGATAGGAGATTTCCACTGCGTTGGACGTGTTGACAATTTCCTTCAACTTCTGGTCTGTGATTGGTTTAATGGTGGTCACCTGATTGTTTGGTGGCACGGTTGGTTTAAAGGCTGTTATTGGTTGACTTGTTGGGGTTATCGTGGTCGCTGTACGGTTTCCATTAGGGCTTGACGTCACGGCAGAAGTGGATGGAGATGAGGGAGTCGTCGTGGGTAGTGTCGTCATGGATGACGTGGTTATGGGTGGTGTCGTCATGGATTGTGTTGTCAGCGGTGTTGTTGTGACTGCAATGGTTATTGGGGTTGTAACCGTAAAATCTGTGGATATGAAAATATTGTGTTACGGATTGTAGAAAGTTGCGACACTTCCTAGAATACGTTACAATACCGAACATAAGGTGTATTTGGAGAAAAGGGGTTTTGAATCTTGATTTTCGTTTATCACCAGCGTGCTTTGTCTGGCAGCCTCTGTTATTGCGTCATAATACGTTTTGAACTCGCTCCCCCACTAGAATAATAAAACTACTTTTTTCTGGCCAATAATGTTATTGGAAAATACAATCAACACTTTCGAATGTCTGGTTCCTTGAATCCTAAATATTTTTAACAAACCAACTACAATACTGGTGCTTTAATAAATGAAAAAGGGCAAGAACGTTACGTAAATCTCATTTTTTTGGATTAGATATGCTATAATTATTTTTGTAAACAACTTACTGCAGTAAAATGATAGATTGAGGCAAGTGGTTGGTCCTTGGAATAATAGATTTGCGGCATATGGTTTACCTGGGAAACCTGTAATAATGAACACAATTAAACTTCATGTAAGAAATCGACAAATAAAAGCATGAGTTTTACTTGATTGAAAGTATGTTTTTGTCACATGATGCATAAATTAAGGAATTGTGGGTAAAATAATATTTGTTATTCTGTTTAAACATAATAGATTCTGAATAAAGTCTATAAAATTGTGTTAAGCAAAATATTTAAAACTGGTGAATGGTACGAAGTTTGAATATAACTGATAAATGTTAATTTATCTGAAAACATGTATAATGCCTTACGTCTACAACTTAAAATTAAATCAAATTCTGCCAGTAAAGCAGCCTTTTTTTGCTTGCTTGTAAGTTTCCCATGGTCAACGTCAATCAAATACAATCCTTCTTACACTTTTCATATCCTTGTATGGAAATCGTATATAGTGGAACTGGGAAGCTAGGGGTTGATCCTGCAACGATTAAAGTGAATGCAACATTTCACCGATTCTATAATAAATTCTTTTATAATACTTGAGGTCTCTGCGTTTTGAATAGGCCTACTCAGATATGGATATTTTTGGCGAAATGCCAATTTTTCTAATTCAGTGCTGACGAGATTAACATCTTCAACATTCGGGAGCCAATGGTTAACTGACACGTGCCTGATTATTGCAATAATTAATGCAGCTAAACCTTCTGGCAAAATTTAACGTTTGCCGTATACAATGATACTTTATGTAAGGTTAACTTCAAATTTTATAATCTCACATCCGGATAGTGATGTAACAATACAGCACAATGACGTAACAACCTTTAAACTAGGTAATAGGGAGCATAACTGTCGTGCACAATATCGTTCAGCACTCATTTAAATGGGCCACATTCATTGGTTCTTTGTATATAACAGCTTGGAAAGATTTACTGTAACCTATCCTAGCCACATAATGTGCTTGGTAGCTTGGCAGTTTAAACCTTCAATAGTATTGATACCATAATGCTAACAGCAAATATCATGTAATGGGTTCTGTATGCATTGTAAAAGGTACATTGATTTGTGCCCTTGTATTTCCCAACATACTATTGGTGTAAGGAATGTACAACCATGCGGTACACATTTTGTTATTCAGTCGTGTTAGCTGGTAAAGATGGAAAATTATTATTGAATAATTCGTATTTGCATTATGTGAGTTACAGACATTTTCACTCTTACTATTGCTTACTAAACTCGTGTGTGAGAGTTGAGGAACAGAGATATGAAATATTTTAACTCTAATTGTTCTTACCTCCGGTCAAGAACTGCATCAATACGTTGACAGGAGAATGAAGGTTGTCATTGATGGAAGTCATACAACATCCAATGCCAGTGCAGTTATGTTCTACATTAACAGTTGAATTTTATCGTGAAAATTCTGATCAAAGTTTCAATAAATAATTTACCTGTTATAATTAGGCGGTTTATGTTGGCGCCACCCCCTGCAATGAAAAGACAACGTTTATAGTTTATATAAACTCATCTCATCCAAGACCAGACAGCGTGCCATGGATTAACAAGAATCAATTTTAATCATTTTAGTCGACATGCAAATAATGTTGTTGGATATGGTGACATCACTTGACAACCTTGCAATGCATCGATTGTGGATTTTAATTTGGACGTCGTGCAACAATTAAAAGAGGGAATTCGAGTTTTTCAAAAAGTATGGCACATAACAAGAAAAGACATCCTTCTGTAAACGTTGTGAGCATGGAAACAAATCGTCCGGATAGATTTATAATTGGTCGCAAATACCGAACTTTCCAAACGCGTCGCACGCGATAATGCTTGGGAAAGAATGAGAGTTCCGAGATCTTCTAACATAGAACAACGGAAGTACAACCGCAATGAAGTTTGTAATCGCCTTGTTTTAACGCAGCAGAACGTAAACTATTATTGTTAAAAAGTTAGAAGCGCACCACAGTAACCTTGAAACAAATTCAAACGTCAACAATTTATCATAAACAAAAAGGGATCTACTTACACGTCCCACCAGATCCATCGTAAACTTTTTGTGATTCGTTCCGAGGAGCGAAAACTGAAAGGAAAGGAATTTTTTAACCGAATTTTCCAAACATTCTTACCGTGTGAAACTGCTAAATATTCATACAACTATGTAGGTGATTTATAATTAAATACGTTGGTGTAACATTTTGCTCATGTTTTGCCGCGTTTGATCATTTGGAGATTAATGTAACGCATTATTGTATATACTGTATTTTTCTATTGCTGTCTACAATAATTCCGGATTCATTTTTATATCTTAAAGAACCGCCACATTAACACGCTTATTACACTTGATCTGGTCACACAACAAAATGAACCCATAGTTTCGGATTCTTTTTCTCGCAAACTCGAAACACGTGTCTTTCTTCATTCAAATATTCCCCAACAATAATATTTTTTCTTACCGCAGGGAAATGTCGTTCCATTGGTGTAGTTGCAAAGGAGGACGACGCAATCTCTCGGTCCAAGACCTGAAACACAACAGCATTCTATTTTAACCCAATAAATATAAATAATGCCACCTTGTTTGAAAATACTTGATAAAAAATGCGAAGAAGGATTTAGTTTCGGTTTCAAGAAAACTTCGACACAAATTTAAACCGCCTTAATTTTTAAACGAACTTACCACAGTAATCCGACGGATCGAGGGTTAAAACTCCACCAAATAATGAACAGATTAAAACCAAAGCAGTGATGTAACGAACCAGCACTACGTCACGAATTTTGTGAAGCAGAACACAGCGATTTAGCATTTTCATTCTCAAGTGGGAAAACATATTTGCGGCAACCTGCAGAAAAACCTGTGTATTTAATAAAGTGTAATTATAATATTAAGATTGTCGGCTTTAACAGATTGAACTACACAAGTATTTCTCCTTCACCACGTTGCATTTCCATGGTGCAAATCACCACATCATTACATAAATTATTCGCTTCGTACGAATTATATTTCTGTAACAAACTGCCTTCCCAGCCATTGCGCGAATCACGAATGAATCGTCATATTACGTTGATAAATTTGTCCACATAAAAAAAAGTCAACATTATAAATCTCTCTAAAAAGATCAACGTTTTTTGGGTGCGTCATTGTAACGTTTAAGGATATTATGGATGAGCGCGTCACCAGTTTATAAAAGTTTGAAACCACAGATCTAAGCAATGAGCAGGTGCTGTACGGCGTAAATATCAACACTCCTGCACCTCTTGCTGTACGGCGACTAACCTCAGGCTTGAAACTGATCTGCAGTCGCAATTCACTGCGTATTCATTCATTAGCTTGCGTAAAATCGTGTGGCTTCAGTCTCGTTGCGTTGAAAATGTAGCTGGAATGTTGATGACGTGAAAGGAACATCGCGCGTGTTTTCGGTATTTCTACACTTACATCCGCTCCTATTACCTCGCATTGTTATATTTTCGAATCGCGTTTTCGTGTTTTCTAAATGTCTCCATTGTTACGTCACTTGAATCTGACGGAAGCGCTCTCATTGACATTTCGTCTCATCGCAGTTGGAAACAAAGCGACCATATTTGATTGCAGTTCAATCTATTACACGAGTAACCGCCGCTGTGAACCGCTATGACTTGTCACTACCTTTCTGCACATTCTGTACATTACAAAGGTAAATGTATTGCACAAATGTACAGAAACTAACGGAAAGTCGTCGGTAAACAGTGAACACTTTACAGAGCTGCAAAAAATAACATGCGACATAAAGTTGACAGAATCAAATTAAAAGGAACAATATCTTCGAACGCTGTACAGGATAACGTATCAATCCGCATTGCTGTAAATGATCACAACATTATTAATACACACAAACATCATAAACATTTAATTTTGAGTTGATCAATGAGATCCAAACAGAATCAGAAACTTCGGAATTCTCCAAGATTTCATACAGCCCCAAGTATCCGTGAAAGTGATACAACTGAATTATCCAAAAATTTACGAATTTTAATTAAAGATAAGTTTGATATTTTGCGATGTGTTATTGAGTGTGAAATCAAGAAAACCTCCAGATCGGACATCCACAATGCACATGGTTTTACAAAGAGCTGATAAAAATGGCGGGAAGCAAAAATGTTGCGCTCAAAAGTAAAAGAAAGTACATTTTCACTTCGCTTCGTGCGCAAACAACTCGTAGGTACGAGTATAAGTGCTGTTACAAACTTGTTTGTTTACAGAAATCAAAGTGAGTTTGCTGCAAATAAATTCTGCTCTTCACATAAGTGAAAAATGTTGCACTGGAAGAAGTCTGTGCAAACGACATAAGGTTAAAATCACCGCATTTACTGGAAACGCGTTTCGTTTGTTTCATATTCTTAACACAGTTATTTCATATAGTGACGTGACCAAGAGCAATATCAGAGAAAATAATGCAGAAGCGCGATTACATCTGGTAGCGTGAATTGTGACGCACGCACTGTCGCATGACGTCATAATTACTGTTTAGAATAGACTGAAAACGCGTTTATTACGTCATATGTACAACAATAAGAGTTACAGAGACACACGTGGGCAAACGTCAGATCTGTGCCTTTACGAATTCTGCAACATTATGGAAATATTACGACATGGAATGATTTGAACCAACGGAATATTATTTTATTTCAATTAATCTGTTCTTCTGACACAATTAAACGTATACTTTACCAATGTTAAGCCGGCTATTCGTCTTCATTAAATTAATGGATCAGATTTGGTTGTGAAAATAGGAATAATTACGAAAAACAGACACAATTTGCTTGACCATGTGTGCTGTGGTTTGTCTCCAGGTAATAAGCGTTGCTCGCATTTCGCATTGACAATAATTTACCATCGAAACATTTGCAAATTAATTTAACATCGGTTGTATAGACTTTTGTCCCAATAAGGGTTGGGATTATTTGACGATAACACTGGAAAGTGCGTATTTCTACAAAAATAAATGCATGTTTTTAAACCGAGGCTCGACATTTTGTTGCGGTAAGTGCTAAAATGTGGAAAAGAAAAATTAAAATCCTATCACAATTAACACAAAACAATTCTGCCCTGAATTTTCAAACGATTTTTTTCTGACGGGGATTGGATGTTGATTTTCCCGCCAACTCGTGCCGGTATTTACGAGGCTACGGTGGTGGAGTAAGTGCTTGTGAGTCTTTGTGACTTGGATGGATCATCAGATGAATATCGGAGTTTGATCCTGTCGTAGGATCGGCCGACCGCCTCCTTCACCTCGCTTGCCAACACACAATAAACCAAGAGAAGGAAGAACCCCTGGAGACCGTTCAGGATGACGTTTATGTACATGAATACCACAGATGCTTCGTACGGTTGAACACCTGTTGTAATAAAGAAACATGTTTGTAGGAAGTATAGAAGGTTTGCGGCCTAGCTGGATCAGTCACTTTTCCCCGACATTACTAAGAAGTTGAATTAAATTTATAAACAGGTTCGGCTGTGATTAAAGAACAAAAAACTGGATCTATTTGAAAGCCAAAGACCCCTCCACCATCTGAGCTGTCCACAGATCGTTTTGTGGAATTTAACATATAGTTATACAGACTTGGCTGTTTTGCCAAAAGAAAATTCACAAAAATCACTAATTGATGTTGGCCAGCATAAGCAATTACGTAAACGTGTGGCGTCATAGAATGTCCATTGTGTGAAGCGAAATGAATTGGAATCGGAACAAAGAACTTACTTGTGAAGAATGCAAAGATGAGGGGAACACCCAGAATAGGGAACAACATGAGGAAAACTTTCATAAAAAAAACAAATGCACACAAAACAATAAAGTGGAAAGGACAACAATCAAACCGTAAGGGTTATCCAGTCAAATATTATAACGCTGCATCACTATCACGTCTTATAGATTTGGCAGCGAAACAATCGTAATATGAAATACTGTTATGTGGTTTGTATTGACCAAGTAACTTATTAAAAACTCTAAGATCCAAATCACACTGTATGTTTCTGAGTATAAATAGACTGGCCCATATTGTTATTAACACTGTCATGTTAAAATAAGTATATGTTGTTGTTCATGCAGATTCTGGTTGTGTTTTACGGTTGCGCGTGCCTCGCTGTGGTCGGTCTCGTGGCACACCTGGGAGATATTCTTATTGCAGCACTGAGTGTTAATGGGGTCATTATGGGACCAAGCCTGGGGCTTTTTACGATGGGTTGGGGATTTCCCTGGGTTAACTCAGTGGTACGTATTGTGAGTTTTTCGTGCAAACACTGTAATGCAAAAATAAACATTGCTCTAACGTGGTTTTGTTACAACGCAATAGTTTCATGTACACGTAACACTTGCAGTAACTTGACGTCGATGAAATGAAGATAATATTTACAACCGAGTACCAGATTTTACTACAAACATCAAATCTTAGTCTCATGTGGTTGTCAATTCCTGCCCTAACATTTAAGATTTTCCCAACCTATACTTCAACCAAATATACCATACTGTATTAATACGTTGGATAAAAATCCATTTGTCCGGTATTGTCGATTCATAGACAAATTCACAAACAACTCTGCTGCTCTTAAATAAGCAGACGGATACAAACAGTGCCGTTGCGCTATAACATTTAGTTACATTCAAATTAAATTCCTTTGAAACTTCTTCATTCCATTGCCAGGGTGCAATAAGTGGAGTGGTTGCGGGAATTGCTGCCACAACCACGTGTGTGATCGGGAAACCACTTTATCCGATCCCAAACGACTACACAAGGAAGTTGGATCTGCAAATATCTGGTTGTGTGTTGGACGATATGAACACGACGTATGCCAACATAAGTGGTTTGTATAAACTTGTGTTCCCCTGTCTCTCCAGGTTGTACGCGAGAACCAATGACGAACTGTTTGGTGCAGACAACTTTTCCTCTCTATTAAAAAATTACCAAACATTTACAAATTCTTAAATAACTTGTTGCCGATTTTACCAGGCTTAATATTTAGTCAAATTTAAACCCTTCTCTGCACCAGAACAACTTTAAAATTAACACTCTCGTATATTTCCAATTCCAATTTCACAATGTTGTATCTGGGACGCAAAAAAAATAGTCAAAAATCTATAATTCATTGCCATAATTTCTTGCAAGAAATGGGTGCTTCGTAGCAAGTATGCAGAACGCCTATAATTTAGGTCTGGAACCATAGGCAACTAGACTGCAGGTCGGGCAACCTTTATTGACTAATTGCGCATCTATCACGGGGACAAATGCCAGAGTGGCAACAAGCGACCCTGATAGCATGAACAAATCAATATCATATAAACACGCACATATACGAACTACTAGCATGAACTTTTTGGGCCTTTTAAAGAGTTGTTTTTAATTTTCCAATAATTACATTTTTATCACTTACATTGCTTTTGTAGTTTTGAACGGAACCACAGACGACCACAACCGACCACTAATAGCCGAAGTGTTTTCCCTGTCGTATGCATATTATCCATGTCTGGGGTTCCTTGTGGCTGTTCTGGTTGGAAATTTCGTCTCATTTTTGACAGGTTGGGACGAAAACCTCATTTGTTTACCAGGACTGTACTTTACGATTACAAACGATGTTTATTTTAATATGCACCAAACTGGATACAACCAAACTAAACCACCGCGGCTATATTACAAGACAGCTCAACTATTCCCAGATGCTGTAGCTTTCAATGCCCTGTTTGTAATGGAAATCACTACTACACCAGGTCACAAAGTTATTGCCTTGCCTGGATTTCTATGTTACATAGGTTTATATGTGGATCAAGTTTGGCGAAAACTTTGTGACCCGGTGTAATAGTATCTACCGTTCGTAATCACCACTTTGTATTTTCAAGTGAAAACCCAATAACACATGGTTTCAGCTAACGATAGAAACTGTCAGTCGATTACAAACAATCAAACCATAAGAAACGTAGCTTATATCGTGTTTTTGTTGCAGGATTTCAAACACCAAGTGAATTGCCACCAGGTGTCACTATTGCGTTCTTTGATCATTCGTTATTTCGATGGTTGCCAGAAAAGGTATTATGATGTAACAATTGTAAAAATCCATTCACAGTGTCACGTGACAGGTGCGTCACTTCCTTCGTTTCGGGATCGATTACTCACGTGACCGACGAAAGAGCGAATGCAAAGTTCGGAAGTCGAAATTGGATGATTACGTCACAACTGTAATTGTTGACGAAGAGTCGAAGTCAGTTTTAGAAGAATAAAAAACTACTTTACAATACTGGTCTCCCGAATTCCCAACACTACAAAATAAGTCTGCTTCGGCAAAATAACTTTTAAAATGTAAATTATCGATATGCGACGTTTATAATTACGCACTTCCGTTGTTAAACTCGTGTTTGTTCCTATGTAGAAAGGGGTAGCGTCAATAACCAATACAGAAACAGGAATTGACGTCAAAATGTTTTTGTTTAAATTTTAACACGACATAATGAGAATTTAAAACACTTAATGTGGAAATGTACACTTTGGGCGTGTCTAATATTACTGAATAATATCGGACGGAATTTAATCAGCTGACATAGACATTGTAGCATCATTTGCATACAAAATAATGCGTTTAAATTCCAACACCACCAAATAATTGGAAAAACGTAGCGGAAACCTAATGTCCAGGCAACTAACAAACTAACGCAACATCAACTAACTGTTGTTACAGGTGCAGCAAATACGTCACATTCCCGAATTATTACGTCATGTTACATGGTATAGTGGCTCTATTGTGTTAACAGCTGTCAGATAAACGTTGGTTTGAAGCAGGACCTTTGGGCCTGAAAGGCCCCCAGTGCGCTTTGCGTTGCGTCCAATTAAGGTGCCTAAATGTCGGTAGAAAGGCAATGGTGACGTAAGTGATTTTGCTGGGGCTATATAGCTTAACTACAGACAATGTCCTTAAAATTTAGGCCTAATTTGGAAACACTGACACTCGCCTTCAATGATTTCAGATGTGGAAAATAGGGTTTTTAACTGTGCAAATATTTGTTATAAATCCTCAATTCCATAGTCTTAAAACAGCTCAACTGGCCACACACTTTCTATGAACTTTAAATACGGTATTCCGAATTCCGTACAACCACATTTATTGCCAAAAAGTTAAACCAATAAACTAGCAGAGGAAACAATTGCATGGAAACTTATTTGAAATGGATTAGTTACGGAGAAGTTAATACGACAAATAAAATTATCGATATCACTTTTCATTAAAAAGTCATTCTTCGACAACACAGAAGGGAAATGTTGAAAATAGTTGGTACACAAAATAAAGTACAGTATTTCAACGTATCAACTGCACAGTTTGACTTATGACATTTCATTGGCAGTTTGTAAATTTAATGATATTTAAGCATTAAGTGTGCAACTTCATTGATTTTTATGCATATTTTAATCTATAAAACACATAGTCTAATCATCAGAAGGCAGCTAAAATACACCAAGATGTTCAATTGCACAGTCAGTTACCTACATAACACAAGCATTTCAAATAAAAAGTATTGAACTTGGGAACACTTAAAAATACTTTGGATCACAACATATTTTTTTGTTGAAACAAACACTTGGGAAGGGAAACACTAAAAGCGCTTTCTCAATCAATACAACATCACACTTTTTACAAACAAAGATTTCATATCTGACAAGAAACCGGTCCAATGTGGTTTCTTGCCAAACGTTAGGCAGACCAACAGAAGATGATAACATGTGTTTTCTTCACAGGGTTCAAGGTGTTGTTTGTGGTGTAAGTAAGTAGGTGAATGTGAAGTTAGAAATATACACAATTATCGAAAGCCCAAGTTGGTGGCACAGGCTGTCAAAACAGCCTTCTGTGAATGTTGGGTAAGCTTATGTATGCCATGTTATGTAGGCTTATGTTAAAGTCAGTTGTTCTTATCATGATTTGCAGGTTCAAGCTAAACAGAAGATAAAGCATTGGAAAAATTGTTGTATGGAACTACAAACAAACAGAATATTAGAAAGTCTTTGCTTTAAGAACAAAACTTCAAAAAATTACTTGTGTGATTTTAAAATTATTTTTCCTTTCTTTGTTTTGTATTTTATGGGGCCTTGTGCAAGTAGGAGTTTTTGAGCAAAACCCGGGGCCAGATATGGTTTGCTTGGACCAGGACCTGATCCCTTGCCATCACTTCCATGTTCAATATGTGCAGATTTTTCATGTTCTGTGTTTGCTGATTTCTTTTGTGCAGTGTGTGCTGATTTTTCATGTGCTGTGTTTGCTGATTTCTTTTGTGCAGTGTGTGCTGATTTATCAATGTGTGCTGTTTGTGCTGAAATTTCATGTGCAGTGTGTGCTGATTTATCAATGTGTGCTGTTTGTGCTGAAATTTCATGTGCAGTGTGTGTTGATTTATCGATGTGTGGTAATGTAGAATCAGTGGTTGATTGACAGAGTGTGGTGGAGCGTGCAGGTTGTGATGAAGCTGAACGAGTGCTGTTGGTTGTTTTGCTATGTTGTATGGTGCCCCCACTAGTGGTGAAGTTAAGTTTAGCCCGCTTCCACTTCCGTCTCATTGTCTCCTTCACCTCATTGTTGAACACACAATAAACCAAGAGTAGGAAGAATCCCTGGAGACCGTTCAGGATGACGTTTATGTACATGAATACCACAGATGCTTCGTACGGTTCAATATCTGTAACAGCAAGAAAAATGTTATGGATTTCCTTGGGATCCCTAAGTTTACTGACTAAGCTACAGGAGCCCAGAGGTTAAGCAGGATTTTTTGGGATGTATATTATCTGATAGGAAGATATATAAATGATACCATACTTTGAAAAGAAATCAAACATTACATGAACTAATACTGCAACAGCAATGAAAGAGTTTGTCTTCTTACTTGTAAGGATTCCAAATATCATCCCCAAGCCAAGAACAGGAAATAGGAGAAGGAATGATTTTAAGGAAGCTCTGAAATCTTGTGCTGTGATTTGTTCCCTTCCACTTGTGTTGACCGGTCCGCCACGTAACTTGTGCATGAACCAGATGACACGCGCCGCGATCAGCACGTTTATGGTGAAGATGGTCACCAGTGGAAAGATGACTGATGTTTGATGTGTGCCATGCTGTGATGACACCCAGCACCTGACGTACTCATCGAAGTTGGTCATGTCCATGTACCTGTTGGTGGGAAACCCTATGACAGCTGTTCCAGCAACAAACAGGGCAGGAATGAGCCACCCGATTGATAATTTCACTGCTGCCATTTTCCTAGGGTTGTTTCTACTGATCGTCATAATGTGGTCAGTTGTCATGAGGAGAGCTGTCATTCCCTCCAGTAACATCCAGGCACCTGATTATCATGAAACAAATCTTAAAAATGACCGATATGATGTCATGGTGTTTGTAAGTGCTACAATTGCAGTAACTAATGTATTTTTTCAAATGAAAACAAAAGCTTGACAGCAGAGGTCAAAATTTCATGGTTTTACCTAAATTTTTACCACACATAAACTTTGATATTTTGAAGAAAAACTTTCTCACCGGTTGAGAGAAGAAAGAAATGTGTTGCCATGGTTACGAATTCACATGCTCGTCTGTTGCGGACAGCTGTGTCTTGAAAGAGAGTGACGATGTGAAAGCACATGAGGGAGATAGAAAGGTTTATCTGCACGAAGGTTCTGGTGCTGCGGACTTGCTTGCGAACCAACACCAGGATAGATATCGTGACAATCAGAGAGATGGCCGAGATCGATTCGGTGATGTAAGAGAGAAGCTGTAAAAATATTTCAATTTCATTCCAAAGTTTTCTTTAATCTCGTGACTTTATTTATGTATTTGCTGTTCACTGTTTTAACTTCCCAAGAGACCAGCTATGGTCCAGGCACAATTGTAACACCAATAATTTCTTTTTGATATAAAGCCAAGTAACATTATAAGGCAACACATCAAAAAACTTGCCGTGACAGTCGAAGGTACTGTGTAAGCTCTAATGGAAAGTAGGACAGCAAAGATTGTTGTGTGGTTGCAGAAGCACGTTGCACTGCTTGTGTTAATGTGCAAGGCATTGCAACCGGTAGTTTCGAACTTGTTGGTGTCAGTGTTCAGGAATCCACACTCCAACGTCACAAATTTGATTCTTGTGATTTGAAGTATTTCTCTGTTTTGGATGTTTGAAGTGCTTCCAATGTTGTTGTGGTAAATGACAAACTTTAGCTGAGCAGATGTTTTACCATCTTGATTAAAAGCGATGAAGCTGAGGAGTGGTGTGTTGGGTACTGGAAGGATTTGGTTCTTATAATCACCTTCGGCAACTTCACTTGTGTATTGTGAGGCAACAGTGTTAGATTCTGGCTGCAGAAGTTCAGTTTGAACGACTCCTTTGGAAGAATTGCTGACAGGTAAGGTAACATCATAGAAAGAGATTGTCGACAGTGAGCCAGACAGTGAATTTAGGGTATTGTTAACTTGGATTAAGATGTTTTTAGTGGAAACATATCCTGGAACAGTTGACTGAGCATAATTTATTGATGGAACATTAGTGGTTGTTGGTTGAACATTGGTGGTTGCTGGTTGAACACTGGAGGTTGTTGGTTGAACACTGGTGGTTGTTGGTTGAACACTAGTGTTTGTTGGTTGTTGAGTGGCGATGGATGTTTTGGTTGTAGTTGAAGATTGTGGGGTGGAAGTTGAGAAATCTGATGATATCAAGATCAACAATCATTTTCATTCAGTCCCATTTCTGCTTATGGTTTGTTCAAATGCAAGAAACATTCTTTCAAAACATGTTTTGAGCTACTATTGCATTATATTTGCATTATAAAACAATGTAATAATTATTTGTATGCCATAAACAGCTTGTCCCTTAGCGGTAAACAGCAATGCCATTTCAGAATTATTTTTTTACTTTAATTTTTCAGTGTGTCATAAACTATTCCCCACAAAAGTTTTTTCTTAATTGTCCTCAAACACTGCATGAATCAGCCAATGTACATTGGTTTGAATAAGACAGAACTGACGATGCCAGCAGGCGAAAAAAAAATTCCCATTTTGATCATCTGTTACACATTTTTTGACTTGTTGGAATATACGAATGGAAGTTTACACAGAAAGTGTTGCCTATAATGTGTTTTGTTTTCCATTGTTTTTTATAAAATTCTTTTGTAAACAACTTACTGCAGTAAAGTGAAAGATTGAGGCAAGTGGTTGGTTCTCCTGATAACCAAGCTGATAAGTGCGGAGGATCAACATTGGGAAAACCTGTAATGACGAACACAAAAACAAAAAATGGTTGGAAATATTATTTAAAGAGGAAAATGTGTCATGCCAACTTTAGATTGTAGGCCCTACTGGGTTTTTAAAACTGCATTGCAACAAGTTTTAAAATAACAAACCCTTAAATTTCTACCAGTAAGTCAAACTATTTTACTTTCATTGTAATCTAGCATATATTCCACAGTCAATGTTAATGAAGCAATGTATCTTACACTTTTCATATCCTTGTATGGAAATCTCATATCCCGAACCTGGAACACTGGGGATGGATCCTGCAATCAGAAAGCACTCGCATTGTTTCTACATTAAGTTGATTTTAAAACAACTATAACGTGTGTTATGTGCTCATATACAATGGCAACCACATGCACAAGTATATTTCTATATTGGACAATTGCTTGGGAGGGAAATCCCCATGTATGAGCATTTAAGTTCAGTTAAATTAATTTTGAAAAACAGCAATTCTTGTTGAAAGGCAAGAAAGCACCTGAAAATTTCACAGGATTTGCATATGATTTAAAATTTTATGGTACCTTCGCTTGTCTGAAATCAAACAAAAAAATGTCCTGCCGGCCTGATAAACAAACGATTATTTTTAAGGGCCGGGTCCACACTCACGCTTTGCGCCGGCGGATTCTTTGTTAGTTTCATTGCCGGCGTGCGGGCGTACACTCAGTACAAAGAATGGAAACGTGAGCTTTTGTTCACAAGAGGTCGCGGGCTTGCGAGTTCTCGGCGTAATACACCCGCGACTTGCCGCTGAGCGTTTTCGCCGGCGAAATCATTTTCATTTCGCTCTCGCAAGCTTTGGAAGTAGGTTGTAGGTCGGGGGTGATAATGATACTAATGATAACGCTGTTGAAATACAAACGTAAATCGTCCTTCGGCATATTCACCTCGAAACCGAACAGTTATTATGTTGTAGGTGAAACAATAAACTAATTGATATTTTGACATGATTTGCACATTTAATATTTAAAATAGGAAAATGTATGCAAAACTTTTCTTGTAGGTTTGACTCAAACGTTCCGGTGTGTTTAGTGTTCAACCTGTGAAATTACTTTTGTATAAGATACAAATAACTTCCCATGCCACGTAAATGCAACTTTCGAGAGCATAAAATCACTGTGTACAGTATTTTGCGTCTGAATTGTAGTAGTATGATGTCGTAACAATAGGTGATTGTTATATTGTTAAATAACAATGCTTTGAGTTTCATTTAAACCGGCTTAATTAAAAAGTCCAATTGGAAACTGACCAAAAAACAAAAGCCTTTGTTTATGCACCAGCTGTCGCTTGGGAAACTCCCCACAAAAATACATAGCTATGATTCTGCATGACCAGATACTATTTAGTGCAAGGAATATGTAGAGCTATCAATGACATGAACAGTTTGTTGAAAGTACTTGGTGAGAGAAACATATGCATTTCCATATTGCGGATTATGTCTGGAAAACTGTGGAATTTTCCATTTAAAGTTTGCCCTAATTTGAAAACGCGCCGAACATAATTTTCAAATTCGTTCACATTAATTCGTGCTTTGCACACTTCATATAATTTGCACTATCATATAAAGTCTGTTGGGTGTTCTAAGGAACAGAGATATGAAATATTTTAACTTTAATTGTTCTTACCTCCGATCAAGAACTGCATCAATACGTTGACAGGAGGGTGTGGAGCATTTAAGGAAGATTGGCCATTGATGGAAGTCATACAACATCCACTACCAGTGCACGTATGCTCTACATCGACAGTTGGATTTTTATCGGGAAATTTCTGATGTTTTAATAAATAATTTACCTGTTATATTTAGGCGGTTTATTTCGTTGGTACCCCCTGCAATGAAACGGCAACGTTGGTAGTTTATGAAAGCTCAACTCATCCACGTTAAAACCGAAGCAGCACTGCCATGTTATTGTACGGGACACACCCAACTATTACGGAACAATCAGGAATAATTTGAAATGTACGTAACGCAGTCTAGATGCTATTTTCTCATGGATGTCAATTGAATACTAAGTATTTTTTTAGTTCTCGATACTTCTGTTCTATGTCAATCGTTCCCGAATTATTAATCTCGGTTAGTTCGACTCATCCGACGATTTTCACACAAATTTGTTCATACCGCCATCAATCATCAACTGCCTTAACCAACAACCAAGTAGTTCAAGCTTAATAACCAAACTAAACGTCAACAACGTAACAAGAGTTTACTTACACGAACCACCAGATCCACTGTGAACTTTGTGTGATTCGTTTCGAGGAGCGAAAACTGAAAATGTTAAAAGAAACTTTTCATTTCAATCTAGAAATGTTTTATCAAACAAACTATAGCTTTCCTAGCTTCATATTGGTTGTGTTGCATGTACAGCGTTGTCGGATTATTTTGTTTCTCAGCGTCAAATATTACGAAGTCACCTCACACATTTTTTAATTTAACGATAAAAACGTCGCACACTTGTGGCGCATACTTGAATTATTGAAACCATATATATTGTTCGTCAACACATTTCTCAGATTTATGTCAATAGTTCCTAAAAATGGCTAAAATAATAAATATTTACCACAGGGAAACGTTGTCCCACCGCCGCTGTAGTCGCACAGGAGGACGACGCAATGTTTTGGTCCACGACCTGAAACACAACAACATTCTATTTTAACCCAATAAATATAAATAACGCCACCTTGTTTCAAAATACTTGATAAAAAATGCGAAGATAGATTTAGTTTCAGTTTCAAGAAAACTTCGACACAAATTTAAATCGACTTAAATTTTAAACGAACTTACCGCAGTAATTCGACGGATCGAGGGTTAAAACTCCACCAAATAATGAACAGATTAAAACCAAAGCAGTGACGTAACGAACCAGCTCTACGTCACGAATTTTGTGACGTAGAACACAGCGATTTAGCATCTTCATTCTCAAGTGGGAAAACATATTTGCGGTAACCTTTAGAAAAACCTGTGTATTTAATAAAGTGTAATTGTGATATTAAGATTGTCGGCTTTAACACATTGCAGAACATAAGTATTTCTCCTTCACCACGTTGCATTTCCATGTGGCAAATCACCTCATCATTACATAAATGATTCGCTTTGTACGAATTATGTTTCTGTAACAAACTACGTGACTTCTCAGCCATTACGCGGATCACTAATGAATCGTCATATTACGTCATTAAATTTGTCCGCATAAAAAAACAGTCAGTATTATAAATATCTCTAAAAAGATTAACATTTTTTTGGTGCATCATTGTAACGTTTAAGGATATTATGGATGAGCGCGTCACCAGTTTATAAAAGTTTGAAACCACAGATCTAAGCAATGAGCAGATGCTGTACGGCGTAAATATCAACACTCCTGCACCTCTTGTTGTACGGCGACTAACCTCAGGCTTCAAACTGAACTGCAGTCACAATTCACTGCGTATTCATTCAGCAGCTTGCGTAAATTCGTGTGGCTTCAGTCTCGTTGCGTTGAAAATTTAACTGGAATGTCGATGACGTGAAAGGAACATCGCGCGTGTTTTCGGTATTTCTTTACTTAAATCCGATCCTATTACCTCGCATTGTTATATTTTCGAATCGCGTTTTCGTGTTTTCTAAATGTCTCCATTGTTACGTCACTTGAATCTGACGGAAGCGCTCTCATTGACATTTCGTCTCATCGCAGTTGGAAACAAAGCCACCATATTTGATCGCAGTTCTATCTATGACACGAGAAACCGCCTCTGTGAACCGCTATGACTTGTCACTACCTTTCTGCACACTCTGCACATTACAAAGGTAAATGTATTGCACAAATGTACAGAAATCAACGGAAAGTCGTCGGTAAACAATGAACACTTTACAGAGCTGCAAAAAAATAACATGCGCCTTTAAGTTGACAGAATCAAATTAAAAAGAACAATATATTCGAACGCTGTACAGGATAACGTATCAATCCGCATTGCCTCAAATGATCACAACATTATTAATACACAAACATCATAAACATTTGGATTTGAGTTGATCAATGAGATCCAAACAGAATCAGAAACTTCGGAATTCTCCGAGATTTTATACAGCCCCAAGTATCCGTAAAAGTGATACAACTGAATTATCAAAAAAATTACGAACTTTAATTAAAGATAAGTTTAATTTTTTGCGATGTGTTATTGTTTGTAAAATCAAGAAAACCTCCAGATCGAACCTCCACAATGCACATGGTTTACAAAGAGTTGACATAAATGGCGGGAAGCAAAAATGTTGCGCACAAAAGTAAAAGAAAGTACATTTTCACTTCGCTTCGTGCGCAAACAACTCTTAGTTACGAGTATAAGTGCTGTTACAAAGTTGTTTGTTTACAGAAATCAAAGTGGATTTACTGCAAATAAATTCTGCTCTTCACATAAATGAAAAATGTTAGACTGGGAAGGAGACTGTGCAAAGGCTGGACGACATAAGGTTAAATTCACCCGCATTCGTTTGTTTCATATTCTTAACACAGTTATTGTATACAGTGACGTGACAATGAGCAATATCAGAGAAAATAATGCAGAAGCGCGATTACTTCTGGTAGCGTGAATTGTGACGGACGTCCTGTCGCATGACGTCATAATTACTCTTTAGAATAGACTGAAAACGCGTTTATTACGTCATATGTACAACAATAAGAGTTACAGAGACACACGTGGGTAAACGTCAGATCTGTGCTTATACGAATTCTGCAACATTAAAGAAAAATTACAACATGGGTTGATTTGAACCAACGGAATATTTTTTTTTATTTCAATTAATCTGTTCTTCTGACACAATTAAACGTATACTTTACCAATGTTAAGCCGGCTATTCGTCTTCATTAAGTTAATCGATCAGATTTGGTTGTAAAAATAGGAATAATTGCCAGGAACCAAAACAGACACAACTTGCTTGGCCATGTGTGTTGTGGTTTGTCTCCAGGTAATAAGCGTTGCTCGCATTTCGCACTGACAATAATTTACAATCGAAACATTTGCAAATTAATTTAACATCAGTTGTGTAGATTTTTGTCCCTAATAAGGGTTGGGATTATTTGACGATAACACTGGCAAGTGCGGATTAATATAAAAATAAATGCATGTTTTTAAACCGAGGCATTTTGTTGCGGTAAGTGCTAAAATGTGGAAAAGAAAAATTAAAATCCAATCACAATTAACACAAAACAATTCTGCCATGAATTTTCAAACGATGTTTTTCTGACGGGGATTGGATTTCGATTTTCCCGCCAACTCGTGCTGACATTTACGAGGCTACGGTGGTGGAGTAAGTGCTTGTGAGTCTTTGTGTCTTTGATGGATCATCAGACGAATATCGGAGCTTGATCCTGTCGTAGGATCGACCGACCGCCTCTTTTACCTCGCTTGCCAGCACACAATAAACCAGCAGAAGTAGAAACCCCTGGAGACCGTTCAGGATGACGTTTATGTACATAAATACCACAGATGCTTCGTATGGTTGAACACCTGTTGTAATCAAAGAAACATGTTTGTAGGAAGTAGAAGGTTTGCAGCCTAGCTGGATCAGTCACTTTCCCCGACATTACTAGGAAGTTGAATTAAATTTATAAACAGGTTCGGCTGTGATTAAAGAATAAAAAACCTGGACAGGTTTGGCTATTTTGCCAAAAAAAATTTACAAAAATCACTTTTTCATATTGGCCAGCAAAAACAATTACGTAATCATGTGACGTCATAGAATGCCTATTGTGTGAAGCGAAATGAATTGGAATCGGAACAAAGAACTTACTTGTGAAGAATGCAAAGATAAGGGGAACCCCCAGAACGGGGAAGAGCATGAGGAAAACTTTCATGGCAGCTCCGATGTTTTCAACATTTCCACCTTTATCACTTCCAGATGGTCTCAGTTCTTTGCTCTTTAGTTTGTGAACGAACCAGATGACGCGCGCCGCTATTATGACGTTTGCAAGGTATATGACGGCCATTGGAATGAACACAGACGCGAGTAGAGCGTTGTATTCGTTTCCCACCCAGCAGCGAAGATATTCCCGGTACGGCTGTGATTGACTTTCGTCCATGTAACGTCCAGTGGGAAATCCAATCGCCGCCGAGAGACCCACGATAAGCAGGGGAATTCCCCAACCTATGAGGAGCTTGGTAAGTGCGATTTTTCTTGGACTTTTTTTGTTCATGGAGAGAATTCGGTCGGTGGTTTTGATGTAGAGAGTCAGACCTTCCAGCAACATCCAAATTCCTGTGAACGAAAGAGAGTAAAATAAAAATGATTATCAACTGACGAGCAGTCAAAATTTGGTATTTTTTGATACGTTGAGGACAGTGCGGCTGCCTATCAATTTCGTTCAAATTTGGGTCATTTTTTCTGGCACATTTTTTCTGGATTTTATGTAAACATTGTTGACATCAAGACTGCATTGGAAATGTTTCATTCCAAGATTTACTAAATGGAATTCTGTCTTAAAACAGGTTTCAGGATCAGAGATACCTTGGAAGATACATTTCAGGGAGAAATATCGGTAAATTATAAATATTATCATTCTAAATACGCGGTGACAAGCGACACCTCACCATTAGCAAGCAGGAAGTAGTGAGTCGCCAACGTCACAAACACACAAGCTTCCTTGCTCTCTAGCGCCCACTCGTTGACGATGTTGAGCACGTGGAAACACAACAGCGAGATTGAGAGGTTTATCTGCACAACGGTTCGATCGCTGCGAACTTTCTTCCGCACCGACGTCAACGTTGCTATGGTTACGACGAGACAGAGCACGCTGATCGATTCCGTGACGTAGGAAATCAACTGTGGAAACAAATAAACTCAAGTTGAATGTCGTCATTACATAAACGAAGGCATGATAATTTAAGCACTTTCGTTGTTCCAGTTATACATCCACTACAACAACCTATGCGTCAAAGGCAAGATGCAAAACAACTTGTTGAAATCGTTCCGCCCCATTGCATTCACTGTCACGTGACGCCACAAGCGGCGCCAACGAAATCTTTTTTCTTTGGTTTTTACTGCATTTGTAAACATGGTGAATTGCTGTCCACGATGATAAAGAACGGCGAAACATCGGTTAAACTAAAATCTACGTCAATTTTAATTCTAGACAGTTAAATTGTTGGTAACTTCTGGTTATAATTCCGAAGTTCGTGATCCAGGCAACTACAGAGGTTACTAAATTCTGCCACTGAGAAGTTTTCACTTCAAGGTAAAATTTTTCAAGAAACGTTGATTTGTTTTCGCTCAAGAATCGATACCGGAATGTAGTTAGATATAAACTTTATTGTGTAAAATAATTGGTAATATTTACATGTGGGATGTGAGCAAGTGACATTTCAAATTGTTGTTTTTTCGAACGCTCTACCAGCTTGAACCGCAGATGAACCGTTGCCCACTGATTTTCACGTTAATCGAGTTTGGTTTTGCTGATTCAAACTTTAATTACGGTTTATTGCGCGCATGTGTGACGTAACAATGAAAGGTACAGGGTGATCAAGTGTCGCCCAAAATAGTCAGATAATTATTAACATATAAATAAACGATTGAGTGAGGCAGTGGTAATTTAAACCCTTTGTCATTTAAAACCAGACACTTAATCACCTCAAAAAACGAAAGATTAATTTATGTGCACACTGGTAGTGAAATATCTTGAACCGAAGTGAACTTTGGTAAAACTAAAATTTAAGCCTTTTGGGATTGTTGGGTTGTAATTAAGGTTGTGTTTACTGGAATGAAGGAACTTGTGTAAAAACCTCCACTGGGAAGGTGTCAAGGAAAGGATCAAGTACTGCTATGGTGCTTGGGGACAGGGGGGGTTTCTCAGTAAAGCCTTTGACGTTATTTCCTTTGCTATTAATCACAACGGCAAGGCAGGCTTATAAAACATGGCTGTGGCGTTGTTCAGGCGATTTGTCACCAGTCAACTTTTAAATGATTTTACCGAACATTAAACTTTCGTTTGCTTTAATTTATGCAAACATTTTATTCTAATTTGTCATAGAAAATAAGCCAGTATACCGACAATGTCAAAAGTAGGCAAAACCATTCTTATTGAAGGTTAACATTGTATCACAAACGAACTGAGAAGTTAATAAAATGTGTTTCTAAGTCTATGTGATTATTGGCCAACTTACCTTAACCGCGGAAGGAATGTTGTAAGTTTGAACTGACAACAATACAGCGAATAAAGTTGTGTGATCGCAGTGACAAGAAACACTCGAAACATTTCCTCCAATCAAACTGCATCCGTTGGTCGAAAACTTCCCTGTTGTGACATTGAAGAAACCGCACAATGTTTCCACTTTGTTGATTCTGGTGACCCCGAATTGACCATTTTGCTTGCTGTTGTTGGACACAGTTGCTTGCACGAAGGATTTCGCCTCGGCGGCAGCGTTTTGTAGTTTTATTGTGTAGGAAAGTTTTCCATTTACAATTTTCCCTGTAATCAAATCTATTATTGTGACACTGAGAGTGGGAGCGCCAGGGAATGGAGCTGTGCTGGTAATGAGAGAATTAAAGTAGTTCTGCACTGGTGGATTCTGTACGTTTTTCGGCAGACTGAATTGAGTTGCGACGAGAGCAACCGAAGCTTGGTCTGTTGCTCCAACTGGCGTCAACCCACTGAAGAAAGTATTGGAAAGAGTCGCTTGTACCGGACTTGTGACGTTTTTGATGATGATTGTTTCGTTTTTAACTTGTGTCAAGTTTAGATAGGAGATTTCCACTGCGTTGGACGAGTTGACAATTTCCTTTAACTTCTGGTCTGTGATTGGTTTAATGGTGGTCATCTGGTTGTTTGGTGGCACGGTTGGTTGACTGTCTGTAATTCTTTGACTTGGGGTTATTGTGGTCGCTGTGCGGTTTCCATTAGGGCTTGACGTCATGGATGACGTGGTTATGGGTGGTGTCGTCATGGATTGTGTTGTCAGCGGCGTTGTTGTGGCTGCAATGGTTGTTGGGGTTGCAACAGTAAAATCTGTGGTCAAGAAAATATTGTGTTACGGATTGTAGAAAGTTGCGTCACTTCCTAGAATATGTTGCAATGCTGAAAATAGGGTGCATTTGGAGAAAAAGGGTTTTTGAATATTGGTTTTCGTTTATCACCAGCGTGCTTTATCTGGTACCCTCTGTTATTGCGCCATAATACGTTTTGAACTCGCTCCCCCACTAGAATAAGAAAACTACTTTTTTCTGGTCATTAATGTTATTGGAAAAAACAACCAACACTTTCGAATGTCCGATTCCTTGAATTCTAAATGTTTTTAACAAACCAACTAGAATATTGATGCTTTAACAAATGAAAAAGGGCAAGAACGTTTCGTAAATCATCTTTTTTTGGATTACATATGCTACAATTATTTTTGTAAACAACTTACTGCAGTAAATTGATAGATTGAGGCAAGTGGTTGGTTCTTGTGATAAGTAACTTGGTGCAAATGAGGGGTTGGGAATCACTGGGAAACCTGTAATAATGAACACAATTAAACTTCATGTAAGAAACCACCAAATAAAAGCAAAAGTTATACTTTCATCAAAAGTATGGGTTTGTCACATGATGCATTAATTAAGAATATGTAGGTAAAATAATATTTGTTGATCTATTTAAACATAAAGATTCTGAATAAAGTCTATAAAATTGTGTTAAGCAGTATTTAAAACTGGCGAATGGTAAGAAGTTTGGATATAACTGATAAATGTTAATTTATCTGAAAACATCTATAATGCCTTGTGTCTACGACTTAAAATTAAATCAAATTCTGCCAGTAAAGCGGCTTTGTTTTTTTCCTTGTAAGTTTCTAATGGTCAACGTCAATCAAATACAATCCTTCTTACACTTTTCATATCCTTGTATGGAAATCGTATATCCTGAACCTGGGACGCTGGGGGTGGATCCTGTAACAATTAAAGCAAATGCAATATTTGACCGCTTCCATAATAAATTCTTTGATAATACTTTTCTTTGATGCTCTCTGCGTTTAAATACGCAGATATGGATATTTTTGGCGAATTGCCGATTATTGTAAGTCAGTGCTGATGAGATTAACCTCTTCCATTCTTCGGGAGCCAATGGTTAATTGACACGTGCCTGATTATTGCAATTAATAATGCAGCTAAACCTTCTGGCTTTTACGCCTGTCGGAAACGGTAATACTTCATGTAAGGTTTAACTTCAAATTTCATAACCTCATACTCGGATAATGACGTAACAATACAGCACAATGACAAAACAACCTTCTTTGTATATAACAGCTTGGAAAGATTTACTGTAGCTTATCCCAGCCACATAATGTGCTTGGTAGCTTGGCAGTTTAAACCTTCAATAGTATTGTTACTATAATGCTAACAGCGAATAGCATGTAATGGGTTCTGTATGCATTGTAATAGGTACATTGATTTGTGCCCTTGTATTATCCAACATACCATTATTAAGGAATGTGCAACCATGCGTTACACACTTTGTTATTCAGTCGTGTTAGCTGGTAAGGTTGGAAAATTATTATTGAATAATTCTTATTTGCATTATGTGAGTTACAGACATTTTCACTCTTACTATTGCTTACTGAACCCGTGTGAAGATAGTTGAGAAACAGAGATATGAAATATTTTAACTCTAATTGTTCTTACCTCCGGTCAAGAACTGCATCAATACGTTGACAGGAGGTTGTGGAGCATTTGCATCAGGGTTTGTGCCATTGATGGAAGTCATACAACATCCACTACCAGCGCAGTTTTGTTCTACATTGAGAGATTTGAGTTTTTTTTATCGCCTGACTTCTGCTTAAAACTTTCAGCAAATAATTTACCTGATATATTTAGGCTTAGTATGTTGGCGCCATTCCCTGCAATGAAACGACAACGTTTATAGTTTATATAAAATCATCTCAATCATGTTGAAATCCAGACAGTGTCGTGCTTTGGATCAATTTTAATCATTTTAGTCGACATGCAAATAATGTTGTTGGATGTAGTGACATCACTTGACAATAATGCGATGCATCGATTGTCGATATACATTAGACGTCGCGCAACAATTTAAACAGAGAAATTGGAGTTTTTTTTTTGAAATAAATATGGCGCATAACAACTAAAGACATCCTTCTGTAAAAGTTATAAAACATGGGAACAACGTCCGGATAGAATTATAATTGGCCACAAATGCCGCGAACTTTCCAAACGCGTCGCACGCTAAGATCTGCTTAACGTAGAACAACGGAAGTACAACCGCAATTTGAAGTTTGTAATCGCCTTGTTTTAACGCAGCGGAACAAAAACTATTATTGGTTAAAAATGAAAAGCGCACCACACTAACATTGGAATAAATTCAAAGGTCAACAATTTAATATTAACAACAAGGGGTCTACATACACGTCCCACCAGATCCATCGTAAACTTTTTGTGATTCGTTCCGAGGAGCGAAAACTGAAAGGAAAGGAATTTTTTAACCGAATTTTCCAAACATTCTTACCGTGTGAAACTGCTAAATATTCATACAACTATGTAGGTGACTTATAATTAAATACGTTGGTGTAACATTTTGCTCATGTTTTGCCGCGTTTAATCATTTGGAGATTAATGTAACGCATTATTGTATAGACTGTATTTTTCTATTGCTGTCTAAAATAATTCCGGATTCATTTTTATATCTTAAAGAATGTTAATACTTGGCAAAGAACCGCCACATTAACACGCTTATTACACTTGATCTGGTCATACAACAAAATACACCCATAGTTTCGGTTTATTTTTCTCGCAAACTCGAAACACGTGTCTTTCTTCATTCAAACATTCCCCAACAATAATATTTTTTTCTTACCGCAGGGAAATGGAATTACACCGCTGAAGTTGCACAGGAGGACGACGCAATTCCTCGCTCCACGACCTGAAACACAACAACATTCTATTTTAACACATAAATGTATAAATACTCAAGAATTTAAAATAAAATAAACTCACCACAATAGTTCGACGGGTCAAGGGTCAAAGCTCCACCAAACAAGGCGCCGATTAAAACCAAAACTGTGACGTAACGACCCCGTGCTACGTCACGAGCATTGTGATGTGGAGTAAGTCGACCTAACGTTTCCATCGTTGGTTTGGATAACAAAGACTGGACTAAGTCTGTAAAGAAACTGTGTATGTTAAACAAGCAAAGGAACTCCTTCTACCCCTAGACAGTGGTTGTCAAACTGTTCGTATTGACGTCCCACTGAAGTTCATTAACAATGTAAGCAAAACAATCAGTGATATTAGTGGAAAAAAAACGGTTGAACATTAGAAGTTGAGTCAGCCTTCTACGGGTGAAAATTGTCAACCGAGAAACTAATCGTCCTGATAACTTATAACTGCTGGTATGTCGCAAGTGTGTTGAATCTTTTGTCTCACGTGAAAAAGTTTGAGAATCACTGTCTTGACACAACTTTCTTCTTCACTTGGTAGAAATCAACACACATTCACGCCGTGGTATTTTATTCTCTGCAACTATTTCTTTGCCCAACATTTTCCCAGTGACCATTTTTCACCTCTTGCACAAAACAAAACACTTCGTTTACTGCCTTGGCGCGCGCTGACTGCGTGGCTTCACTGCAGGACTTCCCATTATGAAAACCTACCATCATTTAAACGTGACGGTAGTTCCTGCGCCTGCTTGGCGTGGAGGCTTTTTTGTAAACTGATATTTCGCAGCGTTTAACCGCTTCCTCCTGCCAACGTAGTTACTCATTGCGCTGTTCCAAGTATAAGCGAGGGGCAAACGAAACTGGCGGTCGGTCGTTAAGGTAACGACTGCTGATAAATGTGAAGAGTTGCTTATTTAAAGTGCAACCATCGCACGAAAGCCCGAAATAGAACGAAATTAAGCTGTCGCATCACATTAACGGCCATTAATTAAAGGTATTTTGTTTAATCGACGCCGTCTGACGGCTGTGAAATTTAAATTCTCGGTATTCAACCTTTCGCAAAAAACGCAAATTTATTCTGCTGGGATATTTCTATGCACTGTCTGAAGGAAAACCCAAGTAGTTTATTTTACAAGGTTTGAAAACAAACAACTTGAGATTCATTTTGGAAGTTGTTACATCTGTTACTCTGTCTCTATTTGCCATAAAGCTATCAGGAGTTATTCATAACATAAACACTCGTCTATTCTCAACCACAAATGATGATAAATGACCACTAAAAAACCTGCACAAAACCCTTTGCTCGTTTCACGTATGTAAATAGCATTTACTCAGGATTGCCAGCATCTGCCTGTGGTTTTATTTATATCTCACACCTCCCACTGTTTCGGGTTCATCGCATCACAAAATCTCTGTTGCTACGCACATGTGCGCCTGCTGACGTAGAAGCAGGTATTGCGATAGAATTGCAAGCGCACGAAGCCGATGATTAAAGTCATGCAGGACATTATACCCGGTTAACTTATGACCAGCGTACATGCGTATATTGGACAGTTAAGTTGCCTTAACCAAACAATTGAAATTGTACTCTTATGCTGCTTGTTATAACCTAAAGGCGATAATTGCGTTGTTGACGGACCTTTATTCCAACAAACATCTCGCTTCGATTTATTTATATTTTTCCTGTTATTTGAAAGAAAATCTTCTATTTGCGGAACCAGCATCGTTAAATAGCGATATTGTTTTAAAGCATTTGAAATAAAGTTGGATAACATTTGTCATAAAAGATATAATTATTGTAAACCAGAAGCTGAAAGTTGTATCAGTGCTAAAACACGAAAAGTGGCAAAGTCCAAGACTAACAACACTGGTATAACACAGCTGATATCCTTGTCTGACGTTCGTTAGCAAATCCGTCGTCAATGCTTACAGTAGTATGTGGGTTCAAACAATTGCAACGATACAAAATAAAAAAATGGAAACCTGTAAAACAATACTGAAAGAAGAAACGAAAGTTTCATAGCCTTTAGGATGTTCGCTTTACAAAACCCAACATACAGTTGTGTGGCGAAAGTGTTGGGTAGGCATTGGGGAAAAGCAAACGTGGATATTTCCACACAATGATCATGAATGTCACAAGCAGCATTTCCGCAGGCCTAAACCAGTCAGCTGCCTCGCTCAAAGCAAATATATTTCGTTGAAATAAACAACGTCTCGAACCTAACTCCACTGTCTTGTCATGCAGACTTTCCCAAATTTAAACAATTTGATGAGGAGATTGCAGAGGAGATTGCTTCACGAGGGTACGGTGTTAGAGTTAATGCTTGTGAGTCTTTGTGTGTTTGATGGATCATCAGACGAATATCGGAGCTTGATCCTATCGTAGGATCGACCGACCGCCTCCTTTACCTCGCTTGCCAGCACACAATAAACCAGCAGAAGGAAGAATCCCTGGAGACCGTTCAGGATGACGTTTATGTACATAAATACCACAGATGCTTCGTACGGTTGGACACCTGTTGTAATAAACACAGTGACTCATAGTTTTAAAGAATTTATATACTTGCAAAACACAAAATTCGTCAACACTTTGCTATAACAAAACCACAACCTGGTACTCACTTGTGAAAAATGCAAAGATGAGGGGAACCCCCAGAACGGGGAAGAGCATGAGGAAAACTTTCATGGCTGCTCCGATGTTTTCAACATTTCCACCTTTATCACTTCCAGATGGTCTCAGTTCTTTGCTCTTTAGTTTGTGAACGAACCAGATGACGCGCGCTGCTATTATGACGTTTGCAAGGTATATGACGGCCATTGGAATGAACACAGACGCGAGTAGAGCGTTGTAATCGTTTCCCACCCAGCAGCGAAGATATTCCCGGTACTGCTGTGATTGACTTTCGTCCATGTAACGTCCGGTGGGAAATCCGATCGCCGCCGAGAGACCCACGATAAGCAAGGGAATTCCCCAACCTATTACTAATTTAGTCAAGGCAACTTTGCGTGGATTTCTTTTGTTCATGGAAAGAATTCGGTCGGTGGTTTTGATGTAGAGAGTCAGACCTTCCCACAGCATCCAGGTTCCTGAAAAATTATTGTTGACAAACATGCTTTCGTGCTGAGGTATCTTCTGCGGGAATTGTTTACGTGTTATAGTACGCGGATAAAAGAAGCCAGTAACCGAATTGTTTTTGAGAATGAAGAAAATGAACAACAACTGCACAAATTATAGACATGCTTTATTTGATTTAAACTTTTAGGCACCAACCTCCAGGTTCAAAAATATGGAACTGATCTGGCTGACGTCACAGATAATAGCTCGCGTAAGCCGTGACGTCACGTGTATTGGCATGTAACAGTGGGAACAGACCAACCTTACTATATTATGAAACTGATAATTGGCATTTTTTGCTGCAACGTTTGAATAAATAAAACATGTTTTCTGCGGTGTGGGTTAGATTCACTGGTAAAAGGTAAACGTTTCTTTGTATTTTCGTAACCAAGTGACACAATTTTATTAAACTAATGAAAGAATGGGTGACAGGAATGAATGACAGCGCGCCTAACACAAGGGACGTTTAGAAACCGCCATAAATATTGACTGCAGGCTTGGCGTGTTTATATTAACAAACGAGCTTTCACTTCCCCAGCAACGACGTGCAACCCGACACCTCACCATTAGCAAGCAGGAAGTAGTGAGTCGCCAACGTCACAAACACACAAGCTTCCTTGTTCTCTAGCGCCCACTCGTTGACGATGTTAAGCACGTGGAAACACAACAGCGAGATTGAGAGGTTTATCTGCACAACGGTTCGATCGCTGCGTACTTTCTTCCGCACCGACGTCAACGTTGCTACGGTTACGACGAGACAGAGCACGCTGATTGATTCCGTGATGTAAGAGATTAACTGTGGAAACACAAGAATTCAAGTTGAATGTCCTCATTACATAAACGAAGCCATGATAATATGGGATATTTTTGTTCTAAAATCAGATGTTGAAAAATTAAGTTTGAAAAACCCTGATTTTATCCAAGTTTTGCTAAATATTCCCGAGAATTAAAAAAACGCCTCTGTGACGTAGGGGAAAGACGACCTGTCGCATTGCTTGTTGATCGGCCGTCAGCATTTTAATCAAATTTTAACCAGGCTGGCAACAAACATTTTGCGGTGAAATTATAAATTTTGCTTTTAATGTTTCGGTTTGTTAGATGCCTTAAACTATGGAGAAAGTGCAATGCATAGAATCACAACAATATGAGCTAGCGTGACTTTTGTGCAAAGAGCATTTAGGTGTGTGAACTTTGCTTGACTAGCCATGGTGAGGTTACGCTAGTGCGACGCGCAAATTTAGCAAATTATTACGGATGAGGTTTTACGTCACAAAGCTTGTGGGCGTTGGTTGCAGCCCAGCGTAATAAATGATAAACAATGCCCGCAATATAAACGTTATTAGATTGGTTTGCAAATGATTCATATGAGAAATATGTGAAGTATGGAGGCTACACCTGTCCGTAGTGTTATTAAACGAATAAATGACACACTGTGATCCAGTAAATACTTCACTTTTTCCCTCCTGACTTTATGTTAAACGCATTTTGCCTCTGTGACTTTAAAAGTTGGAAACATAAAATCGAACAATTTGTAAATTGTTGGAGGCGGCAGTGCAGCATCTTTTTGTGTCTTACCTTAACCGCGGAAGGAATGTTGTAAGTTTGAACTGACAACAATACAGCGAATAAAGTTGTGTGATCGCAGTGACAAGAAACACTTGAAACATTTCCTCCAATCAAACTGCATCCGTTGGTCGAAAACTTCCCTGTTGTGACATTGAAGAAACCGCACAATGTTTCCACTTTGTTGATTCTGGTGACCCCGAATTGACCGTTTTGCTTGCTGTTGTTGGACACAGTTGCTTGCACGAAGGATTTCGCCTCGGCGGCAGCGTTCTGTAGTTTTATTGTGTAGAAAAGTTTTCCATTTATAATTCCCTTTGTGACCAAATCTACTATTGTGACACTGAGTGTGGGGGCGCCAGGGAATGGAGATGTGCTTGTAGTCAAATACTGGTTGTTGCTCTGCGTTGATTGATTCTGTGCATTTTGTGGTAGGCTGAATTCAGTTGCGACGACAGCAACCAATGCTTGGTCTGTTGCTCCAACTTGTGTCAACCCACTGAAGGAAGTGCTGGAAAGAGTCGCTTGCACCGGACTTGTGACGTTTCTGATGATGATGGTTTCGTTTTTGACTTGTGTCAAATTAAGTACAGTGACTTCGATTGTGTTCGACCAGTTGAGAATCTGCTTCAAATTCTCGTTGGAAATTGTGATTGCTGGAGTTGTTGGAAGTGATGGACTCGTGGCCGGTGTGGATGTTGTCACCGGATGTAATGTTGAGAACGGGGTTGAGGTCGTGTTTGTAAAATCTATTAATTACGTGAAATAATATTTGTTATTTGTCATAGAAACATCTCTCGCTCTTCAGAAAACAACGCAAAAATTGCTTTCAATATTTGTCATGTTTCAGGCGGAACTTAAACAATTGCGCATTAAAACTGTTTCAGTTTTTCCCGAACTATTTTCTGCAAGTTACGACATTTTTCCACAACAACGGGAGAAATTCACTTGCTGAGTATGAAATGTTACGATAAGTTACTTACTGCTGCACGATAGGCTCAGGTCAAGGCAGGGATTGGGATTAAGAATGAGGTCTCTGACACCTAATTTTTAGGAAGGCTTTCCATTATTATCACGAATTTCACAACAATCGACATATTTTTTATGGAAGTATTTGAAATATCAGTTAGAGATACAATATGCACAAATTTGTAAAAAAACGTGTTAATTTTTGCTTTTTTTAAGTAAACGTAGTTTTCAATATTAGTATTTACAACAGAGAATAAGTTTTAAGTTCTTTTTAACGACAAGTTTTCAAAGAAACTCACAAGATCTTTGAAACCAGATAATATTCCCGGTTAGATTGACGTTTTCTAAAAATAAATTTAATTTAGCAACACGTCTTGGCTTCTCAGGAAAATACCAGAACTTACTTGAGTCCTCGAACTGGATTTTTAAGGTAACATTTGTAGATGAGATTAATGCGATAGATGTGAAACATCTATCACTTCCAACAAGCTGACTTTCTGTCAAAATACAGGGGTGTTTATTTCCATCGTCAATTAAGTCTTTATCTTTCATGTGATGAACTTTGCAGGCAACTAGCATAAGATTAGACATGGTATAACCGCAACACAACCAACATTCATGCGTCCAACAAACAATCTACATTCATGCGTTTTACAAATGCTGGGCTTACTTGATACGAGAAGATTCTTTATAACTCCGATGTTCGTCCCTAAGTCGAAAAAAAGTTAAGATTAGATCTCTAGTAGCAAACCTCAATATATTTTAAGTCACTTACAGTTGCCGTTTTGCCCGAAGAAAACCGGCTCGCTTGTATTGAGGGGGGCAAACACTGGAACAATAACAAGAAATATTAACTCATAAAATGTCAATAGTTGCAAAACAAAATTTTAACTATGAAAGGCAAAGCTGGTAAGCATACCGGGCGAAGCACTTTGGCTTTTAGCTTTAGTACAAATGACTGTGTTTGATATCTTGTCCTATACTTATCCACTTTGAGCCCCACATTTGTTCAATACATTATGTATAAACAAGCCTGTTTTTAACCAATTTGAAGCTCCCCTGGCAAGAAACCACTTGTTTGGACGACGTTTCAGGCGTTATACAACAGACCTTCATTGTGTAACGGCCGAAACTTCGTCCAAACAAGTAGTTTTCATGCCAGAGATGCTTTTAAATATTGAGTAATATCCCTGGCAGCATTGGCAACAAACTTTTTTTATCTATACTTGGTGACTTCATATTCCTTATCATGCATTGACCGAATATCTCAACTTACCGCAGTCGTATAAAGTGTCACCGTTGCGACGTAGAGCCGCGAACCGACAGAACACCGTTGTACAGTTCAAGGGTCCTCGACCTGACAATATCCGCTACGTTAACTACTTGTGCATGATAACTAATAACACAAAGTTGGTTCGCGGTTTTTGCCAAAACTGCACAGATTAAATGCTGAAGATGGTTTTCGTCACAATGTTTACGTTATCGTATACCGTTTGCAGTTTCAAATTGTCGACTTGCACGAAACAAGTTTGTCCTTGTGCTAAGAAGAACTACAATTAAGTAGAAGCAACATAGCCAAGAATGTTTCAGCGAGCTTTAGATAGAGCCACTGTTTCGACCTAAGGTCAATTGAGCACTTCCTAATTCAGTGTTTGTTTAAAACTTCTTGTCATTATAAATTTCCACTTACTGCAGTAATTTGCCGGTAACAGTGGATTGCTCGAGGTAGAATCGATAGAAGTTAAAACAAACAATATATAAACAAAATTATGCATTGAAGACGTCTTGCCAAGTACTTTCACCACTCTATTATCTGCAATCATAGAAGTAATTATTCCAAGTAACCGCAACATCACAAATGCTTAATTTCCTCAAATCTAAATTGTGCAATTCAGATTCTAACACAGAAAACATCAAAAAGTCCTCAAAGCTTTTAATTCAAACCAAGTTATTGTGGTCAACTAATAACCACCACCCTGTGTATAATCATAGCCGGGCAACATGTTTTGATTAATTGCAATACTTCCTATAGAAGCAACCCTCTGTCCCACACGTGACGTCAGTTCCTACGTTGCTTGGTGCAGGTTTGAATATATTGTCGCAGCAAATTCCCCTACCCTGTTCCAAGTAAAACTAAGCATGCAAACCATGGACGTCCTCGCAACACCCGTGTGCTGCTCGAATAACAACGTCAACCCTGAGTGTAACCCGATATATGATGAGATGCAAATACCGCAGAATAATTAATTTATAAATCCTACGGAAAAACAAAGAAATTGGACGCGGTGTATTTCAAGAATAAAACTACATAATTACAGGTAGAAACAGTGTGTACAAACTGTCTGCACCTCTCAAAACTACAGAACATCTCTACGTTTCAGTATACAAGCACTGTAAAAAATGATTCCTTTTACGGTGGTTAATTTTAAGCTTGACTCCCAGCCAACTTATTTCTGGATTGTTTTAAGTTAAATTTCACTGAAATATGTTTTTGTGTGACTGAACACAACGACTCACCTGTCGTTTGTGTTTGTATGAAAATATTGCAGTATAAATTTCATGCGGATGTCTTCGGGTAAAAATATGACCGCATGGTGAAGACAAGAGCGCTTTCTGAACGGTCCAGTCGGACCGCAACATTGGTCAAGCACCCGACCCGTATACCAAGAAGAAAACCTGATCGGGATTCGTGGCCAGGATATCCTGGGTTCAAATCCCGGTGTGGTTAAGAAAAAAATTGATGGGCGAGTGACTGCATAGCAAAGCAGTAAATTTTGTACTGGCGCTAATCACACATTGTTGTTGTGTTCAACGGGTCTTCCCTGTGCTTTTGTCTGTATCTCTGGTGATGAGATAATTAAAACGTTTTCAATAGAAAGTGTGATTAGCGAGGAATTTGTAACATTGGTCAAGGCGGCTCACACATATATATTCAACAGAAACCTGATCGGGATTTCTGGCCGGGATGTCACGGGTTCGAATACCGGTGTGGTCATAAGTTAAGTGATACATGAACAAGGTTTATTGAAGCTTTGATCTTTGTACAAGTGCGAAGTAAGTTGCATAGGAAAAAGTTTAGGATATATGCGAACTGAAAACGATCTTATCAAAAACTTTTTATGGTAAATAACTGGGAAAGAAGCGGTATCAACGCGATTATAAGTAACATACCAACGAAATATTCACACTAAGTAACCACGAAAAACATTTGTTGCAAGCGTGAATAAACGTGGGCGTAAACACTGGAAACATGAAAACGTAATAAAAATATTAAAAGCAACAACAACAAGATATGTGACGTCGCGTGGCGGCAAGCACCAAAATTATACACCAAATATTTGTTTCGCGCCACGGCGATTCGGGGACATATTTCCCGCCGTTATCATGCTTTTTCTTCTGATCGTGGACCTGTGTTGGTTGAGTGTGTGCTTGGAGTTCCCTTGCTCTGTACATGTGTTGTTTTGGTATCGGTGAGATACTGCTGTTTGATCCTTCGGAATCCTCGTAATGTTGCTTCTCTAACTTCACTGCCGAACACACAATAAACCAGCAGAAGGAAGAATCCCTGGAGACCGTTCAGGATTATGTTTATGTACATAAATACCACAGATGCTTCGTACGGTTGCACACCTGTAACAAATCGACAACGGTTAGTGGTGAAAAAGCACTGAGAAATCCAACCTTAACAAACGACCCGAAAACCTTGCATGAAAAGACGAAACCGAAACATTTATTCTTTCGCAAAAACTTACTTGTCAAGAAGGCAAAAATCAGGGGAATTCCCAGCACAGGTAGCAGTAATAGGAACACCTTTAACGTAGCCGCTACGTTCTCAGCGTCATTGCGGACCGCCTCCCCCACGTTACGCTGAGCTCCCGACGATGGTTTCAACTCGTTGGCGTTGCTGCGAAGTTTGTGAACGAACCAGATGACGCGCGCTGCTATTATGACGTTTGCAAGGTATATGACGGCCATTGGAATGAACACAGACGCGAGCAGAGCGTTGTAATCGTTTCCCACCCAGCATCGAAGATATTCCCGGTACTGCTGTGATTGACTTTGGTCCATGTAACGTCCGGTGGGAAATCCAATCGCCGCCGAGAGACCCACGATAAGCAGGGGAATTCCCCAACCTATTACTAATTTGGTCAGGGCAACTTTGCGTGGATTTTTTTTGTTGAGGGAAAGAATTTTGTCGGTGGTTTTGACGAAGAGAGTCAGACCTTCCCACAGCATCCAGGTTCCTGAAAAGATGAAATTTGTAGTAAATGATGTCGAATGATGATTAACACGTCACAATGCTCTGTAGCGGTGTGCAAACCTGTGGCGAGGAGAAAGAAATGCGTTGCCACGGTGACGAACTCGCACGATCTGTTGCTCTCTAGCGCCACGTCCTGAAACAGTGTGAAAATGTGGAAACAGACGAGTGCGACCGACAGGTTTATTTGCACAACGGTTCGATCGCTGCGAACTTTTTTTCGCACTCCAAGCAGGATTGCTAAGGTAACGAGAAGACAAAGGATAGAAATCGACTCTGTGACGTAAGAGAGGATCTGAAAACAATTGTTTTTGTTATTATTTGTTCTCGAATGTCTTCCGATGTATTTGACACGGACATCAGGTGTTTTATTTGGAGGTTTAAGGCTGGGGCAGTTTTGGACATGCTTGTTGGTTCTAATTGTTTGGGTTTTAGTGAAGGAAACCCCGTTACAAACCTTATTCTCACACTGATGACGGAACATTGCACAGACATACCTTCACGGTCTGCTGCACGTGCGCATTCAACCAACGAGGGGAGTTTCAGGGAAAATATTTTTAGACGCAAAAAACACCTTCGTGCTCGAAGGCGATTTCAAATTTTTTTTGGTATGCGAGGTTTGTTAACCGGGACGGAACTATCAGACTATCACCCTGTGAAAGGAGGCTTGTCCCTAAAAACGACTATTCTGCTTTTTCACAAAATTGAGTCATAACTTACCTTAACCGTGGAAGGAATGTTGTAAGTTTGAACTGACAACAATACAGCGAATAAAGTTGTGTGATCGCAGTGACAAGAAACACTCGAAACATTTCCTCCAATCAAACTGCATCCGTTGGTCGAAAACTTCCCTGTTGTGACATTGAAGAAACCGCACAATGTTTCCACTTGCTTAAACCTGGTTACACTTAAATCTCCGGTGGTTTGTGGTGAAAGTCCAGAAACATCCCGCGGGTCCACGGTGGTTGCGGTGAGTTGGATTGTGAAGTTCAAAGTCGCTTCTATCACCTCACTTGCGTCCAAGTCAACCACAACAATGCTTAACCCGGGTGCATTGGGGAAGGCGGTTGTCATGGTGTTGTATTCACCACTCTGTTCTTGCGAAGCAAAACTTGCGTCATCATAGCGCAGTGAATATTGAACCGCCTTGAGACCAATCCGTGTTGTGTTGGAAGCGGCGATCATCAGCTTGAAGTAGCTCTGGGAAAAGTTTCCCTCGCTAACCTCACCGATGTCCGAATCCTCAATACGTTCCCCCACTTGAGTGAGGTTGAGTACAGCCATGATATATTCGTTTACAGGATCGGAAATATTCCTTAGAATGTCGTTGTAATCTATTGGAGGAAAGGTGGTTGTTGGTGTTGTGGTTGACCATGTTGGTGCAGCTATGGTGGTGGAAGGCAAGCTGGAATCAGTGTGTTGCATGCTTGTTGTGGATGACGTAGCGAGCGAGCTTGTTGTTGGGGTTGTGGTCGGTAAAGCTGTTAAGTGTTGCGTTGGATTAGTGTCCGTATTAGAGCCATGCCATGTCCCAGGCATAGTGGCTGTAGTTTCGTTTTTAATAACATGCGGCATTGTAGAATTGTCAGTGGCGAAGCTTTGCGCATTGTCACCAGAGCTGGTTACAGCAGGGAATACTTTGCTGGTTGTAGCTTCTATGGTTGAGTTTGCCGGCGTTTTAGTACTTAATGGTGTGGTTTCGGTAATGGTGGTGGGTGGTTGTGTGGTTTCTGTAATGGTGGTAGTATGTTGTGTGCTTTCTGTAATGGTGGTGGGTGGTTGTGTGGATTCTTTTGTAGTGGTGGGTGGTTGTGTGGTTTCTGAAATGGTGGTGGGTGGTTGTGTGGATTCTTTTGTAGTGGTGGGTGGTTGTGTGGTTTCTGAAATGGTGGTGGGTGATTGTGTGGTTTCTGTAATGGTGGTGGGTGGTTGTGTGGATTCTGTAATAGTGGTGGGTGATTGTGTGGTTTCTGTAATGGTGGTGGGTGATTGTTTGGTTTCTGTAATGGTTGTGGGTGATTGTGTGGTTTCTGTAATGGTTGTGGGTGATTGTGTGGTTTCTGTAATGGTGGTGGGTGGTTGTGTGGATTCTGAAATGGTGGTTGGTGATTGTGTGGTTTCTATAATGGTGGTGGGTGGTTGTGTGGATTCTGTAATAGTGGTGGGTGGTTGTGTGGATTCTGTAATAGTGGTGGGTGGTTGTGTGGTTTCTGAAATGGTGGTTGGTGATTGTGTGGTATCTGTAATGGTGGTGGGTGATTGTGTGGTTTCTGTAATGGTGGTGGGTGATTGTTTGGTTTCTGTAATGGTTGTGGGTGATTGTGTGGTTTCTGTAATGGTTGTGGGTGATTGTGTGGTTTCTGTAATGGTGGTGGGTGGTTGTGTGGTTTCTGTAATGGTGGTGGGTGGTTGTGTGGATTCTGAAATGGTGGTTGGTGATTGTGTGGTTTCTATAATGGTGGTGGGTGGTTGTGTGGATTCTGTAATAGTGGTGGGTGGTTGTGTGGATTCTGAAATGGTGGTTGGTGTTTGTGTGGTATCTGTAATGGTGGTGGGTGATTGTGTGGTTTCTGTAATGGTGGTGGGTGGTTGTGTGGTTTCTGTAATAGTGGTGGGTGGTTGTGTCGTTGCTGTAATGGTGTTGGGCGGTTGTGTAGTTTCAGAAATGGTGGTGGGTGGTTGTGTGGTTTCTGTAATACTGGTTGGTGGTTGTATTGTTTCTGAAATAGTGGTGGGTGGTTGTGTGGTTTCTGTAATAGTGGTGGGTGGTTGTGTGGTTTCTGTGATGGTGGTGGTGGTGGGTGGTTGTGTGGTTTCTGAAATGGTGGTGGGTGGTTGTGTGGTTTCTGTTATGGTGGTTGGTGGTTGTGTGGTTTCTGTAATGGTGGTTTGTGGTTGTGTGGTGTCTGCAATGGTGGCGGGTGGTTGTGTGGATTTTAACACAGTTGTTGAATGTGCTGTGGATGACATGCTTTGTGTTGTGGATTGGTCAATTGCAGAGGTAAAATCAAAAGCACTCAAAGTAACCATGCCCATGCTTGTCCGTAAAATACTAGGTTCTTGTTGTAAAGATGAAAAACTACTTTCTATCATGGAAGAAGTAACACCTGGTGTTGGTGTTGTTTCTGCTTCTGTTTTTAAAGAGGTTCTTGTGGCAACAGTGGAGAGAGTTGTAGGAGCTGTGGTACCCGCCGCTGTACTTGTTTCTGCAGAAGTTTCTGTACCGTCTGTGACAGATATTGTTTCTGTTATTGTTGAACTTTTATCGGTGTGTGTTGTTGCTGTTGTTTCATTGGGCGATGACGTGGTTTGCTTCTGAATTGTTTCGGTTTCAGTTGTAGTTAAAATTGTTGTTGTTTCTGATGCTGTTGTATCTTCCACTGGATTCGTTGTACTTGAACCTGTAGCAACGCCAACTGGTATTGGTATTACCGAAAGCGAAAGCCAATGTTTTATTCGTTGGACAACTTTATGTTCTGGGGAAATGCGCAGGGAAATCACAGAGCACCACAGCTTCCATCGCAACTTTGTGAGTTTAAACAAATATTTTTCAAATTAATATAAACTGAAGTCAACAAAGAATTGCAACAAAATTGCTTTGTGATTGCCATGCTTGGGAAAAATCGTGATGCGAAAACTAAAATGGATACGTTTTAACACTCACCGCATGTGGACGACAGATTGAGGCAATCGTTGGGGGATTCCTGTCTCGCCGTGCCTAAAACAAATCAACAACAGACCATAGTAAAAATGGAGGAAAACTAAACGGAAATAGGTCTGTATTACTTACAATTACTGGCATAGAGTCGTATGTCTGTTTGGTTTGGTAGGAGAGAAAGACCTTTAAAAAGAGTTTTATAATAAACTTAAAATCGGTATATCGTTAACAAGTGATTTTTTCGGGCACTAAATTAACTTCTGCGTTTACCGGGAGGGAATTGCATCTTCACTTCAACTGCGCCCGAATTGTTGACATCTGGTATATTTCTCAAGCAACAAGCTTCACCGGAACAGTTTAGCCCTGCAAAATACACGGGCGGTTATAAAACTTCAACAACCACAACAATGTAACAACTCACTTGATATGTGCAACCCGTGGATTTTTCCGCCATCCCCTGAAACAAAAAAATGTTCCGTTTTGATTCTAAACAAACATACCAGAAAATTTAGTCGTTTAATAGAAGACCAACTTACATACTCCGTTGATACCGAGGTAAACATAAGCATCTCGGTTGAGTGGAGCAAATTCTGTAAAACATGTGACACGTCATGGTCAAGTAACATGCCCCAATCAAGTAACATGCCACAGTTAAGTAATATGCCACAGACTAGTAACATGCCACAGTTAGGTAATATGCCACAGACTAGTAACATGCCACAGACTAGCAACATGCCACAGTTATGTAATATGGCACAGACTAGTAACATGCCACAGTTATGTAATATGCCACAGACTAGTAACATGCCACAGACTAGCAACATGCCACTGTCAAGCAACATGCCACAGACGAATAACATGTCACAGATTAATAACCAGCCACAGATTAGTAACATATAACATTTAAGTAACATGCCACAGACCGGTTACATGCCATAGCGAAGTAATATGCCACAGACTAGTAATATGCCACAGACTGGTAACATGTCACAGTTAAGTAACATGCCACAGACGAATAACATGTCAGAAACTAGAAACATGGCACAGACTAGTAATATGCCACATTCAGGCAATATGCCACGGTAAAATTGATACAACTTACCGCATATACTGTTTACTAAATTATTGTACGGCGTACACAGCAAAGTGGGACAGGAGGGGTCTCCTCTACCTAGAACAAATAAATCACCTTGAAATAACCTTGTTTTCGCCTCATGTTGCGACACTTACTTCGAAAACGTATAAATAAAACTATTCTCTAAATTTACACAAAAGTACGTTTTATATGCTAAACACACATCATAGCACAAAAAAATGCTAATACCTTTTACATAAAACCATGCCGCTTATAATTGTGTTACAGGGATTGCTTTTATCGAAGGTATTTGGACGATTCTGTCATGGCGTTTTCTAAAATATTGATTACTTACTGCAAATGTTGTTCACGTTGGTTTGTGTCATCGAGTTAGCAAACAACGAACTGAGCACCAGAAGTGAGACTGCCACTCTCATAGTGATGATGATTACGTTAATTTTCAATGCAGGTTAACAAGAAAAATGACAGACAACACAGCATTCAATAAATATATTTTGTGTTTAAACTTTTTAGCTATCTTTTAATTAAGGTATATTATCTTTTAAGCACTAAAACGACAAAGGCTTATTTATATTCAGTGCACTTTTACTACACACAGATAAGATTTAAATGCTTTTGTCTAGTTGACTTATCCCGACAACTAAACAAACCTCAGCGGCAGTTAAAAACTCATTTCCCGGCGTACATATTCCCGATGTACGTCACAAAATTCCTGCGCGGACCCGACGTCAAATTACGTCATAACGTTCACATCACAAACATATTAGATTGGCAACGGTGGTGCGATTCGGTTGCTCGGTATTAGCGCTAAGATTTATCTGCCACTATATCAAGGTCACCTCAGGCGGTAAACCTATTGTTTTGGAAGAACTTGATTTGTTGCAGTGGTGTCAGCAAAGTAAATATACCTGTTATATCGATACCTAATAAACGACATGCTTTTGTAATTTATTCAATAAGGTTGGCTCTCACCACAATTGCGTTTATGTTGTTACCAACCTTGGCCGCTTTACAAAAATACTAGAAACATTTTAGGCGGCTCATTTGTATTCAGGAAACAATCGGAGTTTTCGAATTTAACACAATCTGTCCACGTCACTCAACAGTGCGCAGTGACGTATTCGTTGTGACGTGTGGTTCCTATAGCAACATGATTTGAATAAAATCAAAGTAGCCCCACAAAATACGCTTTACTGATTTCCCCCCAGGGCCACTGCACCTCCACACAAACTTGTTTGTTCGGAATTCTGCATGAATTTCTGTCAAGTTAGAAACTGTGTAAAGAGATGCTTGTGTGAGTAAACAATCTCAGCACCAAACTATCCCGTTGCTGTTAACACCACAGTAACTAAGATGCTTAACACAATGTTTTACGAAATTTCTGTTGCTGCCAGGCATATTGAAATTTAAAAATGTACTGCTCTTCTGGCATAAAATACACATGCTGTATTTCTTCGACGTTTCGTCTGCCATGCGGCGAGACTTCATCAGGAAATGCAGCACGTATATTTCATGGCAGAAGAGCAGTACATTTTAAAATTACAACGTTTTACACTCAAGGTTCTCGCAATTATACCGCAAGTTTCCGAGCACTGCAACTAACAAAGGCATTGACCACACACGCATGATATGCTGTGTAGCAACACGCCACGGAAATACATTAAAACACGCAATGATGTAGAACTGACATAAAGTGCCCGCATTTCAACCCACTCCGTCCAACAGTTAACATGCGTGTGGGTGTGGGCAGTTGGACTTTCAACGATGACACACGTTAATCACATGCTGCAAATTTAGTGACAATATTTAATATTTTCTACCTGAAATGCAACTTTTTCAAACGCCGCTTGTTGTGCGTGACACAGATGGAAACTTCACATTAAAATTACAATATGAAATAAAATGGTGTGTGAAAGCAAAACTGATGATGCTTTTAGCGGAACAGGTTTTCCCTAAAATAAAACCGCGTTTTGACACGAGGTCATATTAAATTGCAATTCATTTCACAAAAGCACATCCTCCAAATCAATAAATATATTCCGATATTTTGTTGGTAAACGTAATATCTTTGGGTGCAAAATATCTGGAGTTAAGTAGTCTTAATAAAAAAGTCGGAGCTAGAATGCTGTTGATCATAATGCCGGTAAACGTTTCGAACTCATACATCATCAGCACTTATGATGAACACTGTATGAGTTCGAAACGTTTACAGGCATTATGATCAACAGCATTTTAACTCCGACTTTTTTATTTAGACATAATATCTTCTTGATTAAATTTTGCTGCAATTAATTTTTATCAACGTGTATTCATTATATGTTGAAGCGAAGTCGTCAGTTGTGTTGTTGGTCTGAGTTTCATTTTCATTACAACGCACATTCACAACAGATGACAATTTTAAATAAAGTTTGTCATCCAACACCTACCAGCATGACGTAATAACCTTTCAATTAAAGTCGACTGGCTTAACTTTGCACATGAAAAACGTCCAACAAACCATTAGTGATGAAATAATTATAAATAGAAAACACCATTCTTTAACTAACAACAAAATAATCGAGTTATTCTTTAAAGTGTGAACAACTATCCTCGTTGCCACTCTACAGCTTCTGCATGCGCGTTGAAACTCTGCAGTGTTGGATAATTCGCATTCATTTCACCTTTCACTTTGGACAACTCACAATGCATCAAACTACGTGTTCCGTTACGTCACAGAATCACTGCCCATTCTTCTGCATGACCCGTCATATCTATATAGAGATAGTGATACAGTATATAAGTTCGCACCGCTACTGTTAAAGCTGATCCTACCTGTTTTCTGAAGCATTGTAACAAACTGATGCTGAAAGAATGCCTAAAACCCATGCACCGTATGCTGCCAGGCAAGTTACACGGAAATGCGCAAAATATCTAAATCAATTTTAGTCTGAGACTCGGCTCCGCGTCTTTCCAAAGAACGTTTTCTAAATATACACACGTGACGTAGCGCACAAATCATAGCAGACAAACATACATGGTTTGCACATAACAGGAAACATCTTGACGATCTACCGGCAACAAACCAATCAATCTGTCACTATCCGATGGAGTGGGTGAGTTTTCATATATTCTCGTGAAGCTTCAAACTGTTCTACAGGCAATCTTGATCACGAACACCCTTCAAACTTTAAATACGGGACGGGAATTCCTTTCGAGTCCCCTTTTTTTGTTGTGACGTCAGCAGCGTGCACTGGTGGATATTTTCGGTGTTATTCGACCCTGCAAACAATCTACAGCGGCTTCCTCTGCACCTTTCAATGCAACTTATCACCCTGGACCTTTGCACTTACAGCGTCAGTTGCGTTTCGTTCGGTATGCACCGCTTATAGTTGCGGGTAACTTCACGCTGAACAACGAGTCAAGTACCAATGCTTTGTTTACGCGTGATTCGCGGCGTGTCAGGGTTTGTTGCCATGGGAGATGTTGCCACAATGCTTTTCCCACAGAAATATTCCCCGAAGAAAAGTGTTTGGATGATTTTGAAAGAAAAGCTTTCAAATGTGAATACGAAAACACGTGGAAAAGTATACCCGATTCATCTGATGTTTATCGTTCAAAATCCCATGAGTCGTTAGTTTCAATTGAGAGCACGACTGACTGTGCAGCTATCGTCTATCTGTTATCGATGGGCTTAACGCATCTGGCGTGAGGAACAAATTCAATTACTTCCGCAGGCGCAAGTGACGTGGTTTGATTCATCCACACCCACTTGCTGTGTTGTGTAACACCACACTTGTAACATGTTGGTCATCAATGCAAGTAAACGCAGAAGTACTAGACCTTTGACACCGAACCTTGCAAGCGGAAGCGAAACTTTGACGGAACCCGTCGGGAAGAGTCGTGACATCCTCTGCAACTGAATCTATCTAAATAAAGATTTAACTCAATACGATTTTGGACGACTTGAAACTTGCGTGCGATGATCCACAAGAAACTTATGTACACGTGATCGGACGAATGTGGTTAAACCTTATTTAAAATGCCAACTTGTTTTACAACTGTTATTTCACTTGAAAAGATTTTGTTTAGCATTCAAAGGTTTAGTAATCACAAAAGACGTTTGGCAAAATACGTCACAACAGTTAGTCATACATTCTTGTAGTATTAAACCAAGTGATTATCAGCCCGCAGTATTGATAAATACCAAACTAAGCTTAGAACAAAAACCACCTAATTCAAACCAGTTTCATACAAGGCGTACGTATATGGTCATGTACATTTGCTGGAAACTCTGACAGCTTTGTATGTGATCTGATGACCGCTATATGTTTTCTACCCTCCCCCAAATCGCCACCACGCTTAAAACTGCTTGTTGACCTCAACCCTAAACAAAGCACGGAAATAAGTCAGCGATCATAGAAAGTTGTGAAATATATTGACCTACAACACGAAACCTTTAGTGATATTTTGCCCGTCTCAATCTATTCATCACAAGGCTTGTGGACAGTTCAGTAACCCTCGCGAATGCTTAACCAATGCCTTTGTTTATACACAAACTTCCTCAATTTATGCAAACCTGGTTCAATCTCAGGTCAAAAGTGCTTTGAATAATCGGGGCTTGGTTTGGACACCACATATAGTTTCTTCACATAGCCCCTAGCTTTCTGCTTGTTGCAACAACGCTAAACAACGGTTTTAAGAACTGCAGAATAAAATGCAACATGCACACCTGACCTTACACCATCATTACGGGCACCTGATATTACTTTTTAAACTTTTCGTTTCATCCCAATTACTCTCGCAATAATTGCAGAAACAGAGTTTCCAAAAACCTGTGGTTTCCATTCAAAAGCCTCCGAGCTAACTACACTCTGTTAACAGTCATACCACGCTCCACGACACTCTGCATCGCAAAAAAGTTGCACGAATTCTCGCAGCAAAAAAAGGTTTACGTCAAACTGGTGATGCGGAACCACTTTAGCCGATGGTTGCTTTTCTCCCAAACTTCAATCCGAGCTCGTTCGGATTATTTCTATTCTCGTGAATCTTGTTTTCCAGGGTTGATAATAAGTTTCAATATCTTAAAAACATCTTATATTTCTTCAATTATCCGAGCATCACCCCTCATATTTACTACGATCAGAACGATTTCTACCCTTTGTATCTGACCACTATTTGGGAAACAATGTATTTCCAAGGTTTAATTCTGTTGACTTTTGTATGAGACAAATACTTTTCTCTCAAAAGCAAGCATGGAATCTTTCGAGTTTAATTTTCCCCACGTAAAAATCACAATTAACTGGAGTTCAAACTAGGCATGACCGACTCCTTACACCATTTATATTCAAGTCACAACAACACTTTCAAACATGTGTCTGATTAATCCTCACGAGATTCTGGCTTTAAACCGCCCTAGCTTGTCTATTTCCAGAATCATGAAAAGAATTTATGTTGATCCAAATTATTTGCATACATGCGAGACAATACGGCGGCCTTCCGAGGGCTTCGTTAAGTTAATTCGTAAATTTGTCTACAAGTATTGCTGCGGATCAATGTAAAGTTAGACTAATTTTTATTAACTACGTCATGTAAATAAGAATTTCCGTACAACCACCCGAAGCCACAACAGCCTGTTTACCATTAAGTCAGGGTTCAACATGCAGTGATAAATTAATGTCCATCATTTCAATGCCACAACACGTAAATCATCAACATTGACCACAACTACATAGTTGTTGCCGCAGGAATACAGCCCTTCCTAACATTGAAACCTGCAACTCAATGGCTTCCATCGGTTTGTCACGAAACTGCCGATTGAATGTTGAATTTATATCGGGCCGCTGTGGTCTCTATTGAAGTTCATCCAATGTCTCCTTCATGCCATTGACTTTATAAAGGGAACCTCGCATTGATTTGAATTCCCCCAATTCTCAACAATAAACTTCCTTCAACCTAAGATCTGTGTTGTTCTCGCGTCCCAACTATTATCTGAATTTCTCGTGTATGGCGGCGTTGTAACGTTGAATTTAACAAATTCATCTTCATGTTTTACAGATTCTTCATCCCCCACAGAAGAATGGTTGCTGAATGGCAACGATGTCACTCGTCGAAGCAACTTTTTGACAGATTTACGATTTAAACTCAATATCTCATTTGCATAAAGCGCTCCTTCCTAAAACTAAATTAAGTCGAATAAATTTTTAAGTAAAAAACTTATTTCTTTGCAGCCAGACTTCAATGCAAATGTCTGACTTTCCGTTCTGCGGGAACCCTGATGGGTTTCCCCGATTCTACCGCAACCATCGTCTATTTAACGAGAATTGCTCCCAACTTTCCGCTTCATTTAACATGGGAGCTTGTATAGTTACCTGGGAATTTCACCCATGGCCAAGGAAGGAAACTCGATCTATTTTAAACCGCACTCGATCGCGGATCATTCCTTGCAACGCACTCGAATGACCTTTTCCAAATTGTTTCCTGTGTTCTGTGCGAATCTGCTATAAAGTTGAAAATACCTCGTCTGATATTTCCCTTGAATAAACAAAACTAACATCTTGTGTTCGTTGGGATTTACGCTCTGCATGCAACTGTTTGAAGGTTGGCAAACCTGATGTATTCAAGACAGTTTTAAAGAGCACGGAGGTAGCGCTGTTTGGTTTGGAACGAACAAATCTGTTGTTTTGAATTCAACAGGTGCTCGTGACAAGTTATGAAGGAGGCAAAATTCCTTTTATAATTGGTTGGTAACCGTTCCACCTGATTAGTTCCGAACGTTGTCGGGGGTAAAAACGCGTCATTATTGTTCATTCAACTGTAACGCGAGACGAATTTCCTCAGGTGCCATACGAGATGTGGGATAAACAAACCCAACAACACGGACCCTTACCTCTAGCATACCATGCTCACGTCAAAGCCTGCAATCTTCAAGTTCTCAAGTTGTGGTTGATTTTGGTTTCTGATGTAAGCGTTTACATTGGAAACAACATTGAGGGTTTGGACGATTGGTAAACATTATTCAATTGACGTCGAAACGTCTTTGCAACGATCAAGTTTGTGGTGCTTTTTTTCAAGCTGGTGGCCAGTTACCATGTGTATTGAAACAATATGAATGCTATCAACTGTTTCTATTCCATTTCATTTGGGGAGGCTTTCATGCAACCTGCCTCCATGTATTTATACAACGTCACCATTTCAAAGCCCATATTTGATTTATTGCTTTAACAGTTTATTTGGTTTGAGTTTTCTTGTCAGTAAGTTTGTCATGATGAATGCTGGTTATAAAATACTGATCACCTGTTTTGCATACAAGACGCGTCATCCAATGCAAGCCCTGAAACCATAGGAAAACGTCGCAAGATTTCGTGACAGTCACGTGCTATTTTTAGTTGCCACGGGAAACTGTTGCCGGAAACGAACAAAGCGAGCAGCGAACCGTGACGCCCCTGATAGGGTCACGTGCGATGTTTGGGGTTTCCCGAATATTCTAAAGTTTACTAAATAAATCCTGTCTCCATTATTTCAGGGTTTCCAAAACTTTTTAGGGAACGTCCCATATTTGCCAATTTGCTTTTTCCGCGGCTTCCCAATCTTACGCCACATGCATGTCGCCACATGTATATCGTCACATGTATATCTTCGCCTAACCAGCAAGATAAAGTAATACGTGAAGTGAATAAAATACCCACCTCGATTCATATTTGGGAAAGCCTAAAGAAATCAAGTTGGAATTTCTGCGGATTTTTAATTTAACAAACTGCTGTTACATCAATAGCGCTATACTGGATATACTGGTAGCAGACACACGATAATTTTTAGATAGCAATTTACTATTCCCGTACCTTTCACATCACAACTGCCACAAGCAAACTATCCACTTCTACCTCTTTATTTCCGCTAAACGCTTCAATGAAAGCAGTTATTTCACAACAATCGTTCGATTCAAACGGAAAAATCGTTGTCACCTCGAGCGTCCAGTTGAAAAAATGACCTCATTTGAACCAATGGTTGGGTCCGAATTGAGGGAAGGACTCCGTGTTTATCAAAAATTTTGTTGTTGGTCGCAGCCCTTTCTACACTGCAGCGGAAAAAACTATCGACCGACTCACTTCTGTCGTCTAGCGGCCAAAAGTTGCAGTAATAAAGACACATGATGGCGGTAAAGAACAGTGTTGAGTAAAATATATGTTCGCTCCAACAAAACACACCACGGCGCGTTGTCAAAATACTCATATCAATTGTCACATGAACGCATCCCCTCACAAATACCTCAATATTTGGAATAAAACGGGGACCACATGGAGGATGTTGTAATATTATCTTTACACACATAACTGTTTGTACACACACACACCATAAACTACAAATGCATTGGAAAAATGTACACATTAAAACATTTGAAATGTTTTGCAGAAATATAACTACAATACAGCTTCATATTGACACATTTAACAATGATTACTCAATGTCTGTTTAAACCATGAATACATTCCCACGAATACCGTGTATTTAACCAGAGATGAGTGATTTTAGTAATGTTACGAAAGTAGTTGCGAGGAGGAATTTGTTCGTTGAAACTTTTCTCGATCCGTTTGTGATGTTGCAACCATCTGCGCCACAAAATATAGGGATGTAAAAATGTTTATAAAAAACAACTTTATGGTAAAAATTACCAACAGACATTACGTAATAACTATACGTAATGTAGCATCTAGTTCACATATAGAAATGTTTATAAAAAGCGCAGATCTCCCATTGACAACTTGGATTGGTTTTGGGATAAAAGCGTTAATATTCTTTCAAAAAGTGATAACTAGGACTGGCCTAGATTGCTACTTATTTATCCAACCAAGATGTTTTTTTAAATAAATATATTTCGCCTATGCGGCATCCTCAGTATTCTAAAAGCAATAAATAAAATAAAAGTAGTCGTAATGATTGGAATCAACAGCACACATTAAGACTAACATACCCAAAATATAGGAAAATATAATACGAGTCATGAACAGTAACCTTCTATATTACAAATCCCACCTGTGTAACACGACTTAGAGCATGTTTCTGATTCGACTCCGAATATTTGACTTTTTCTGCATTCTTCCATCTTCGTCCCACAGCCCCGCGTTATCTTTTTTATGTCGGGAGAACTCGCACCTGTTATATAAAATATTAAAACTTCTTTTCTCCTAAATTACCAATTTGTTTTGAACTAGAGCTCAATGAAATCCTTTGGTTACTTGAATTAGAGTTGTTAATTGCTTATTTTTACGAGTTTCGATTAAAATTTGTAGCAGATTGTCCGAGCATACAACCTCCAAATAATATTTTGAAGCACTCAAACATTTTTATTTACGCATCGAAACGATTTCACCTAAAAAGATTGGTCTAATGCAGGGATGAATCTTGTCTTGTTGTTTTTTAGACGTTCATAGATTTTGCTGTTGCATTTCTTCATCCACTAACAACGCCCATAGGGCAAAATGTATGTTCCCTTATTACAGCGGGCAGTGTGTATGTGTTGTTGTGCATACCGGTAATACTAACTCACCAGAAATAAAAGTGGTGGTTACGTAGCAACCTGTTATATTCACTGAGCAGTTTGTCAGGAAATTGTTGCTGACACTTGGTCCGTAACATCCTGACAACGTTTTATCGTTGGACGAATAATTGCACATGTAGCACTTGATCGAACAACCTGCCAATGGAAATGCTTGTTTCAGGGACCGACAATATTGGATGCAGAAAATTGTGGTCTAGAATGTGTGTGTTATCGTTATGTTATGACACACAAACGTGTTGCATATGCACTCAACATGAAAACACGTTTAAACCTTATTTACAATAGAAATGTTAAAATTAAATTATTCGTTTTGACGACAGCAGATGGCACAGAAGTTAAAGGAACATGACCAGAATATTTTACACTTTAAGTAATTCCCAGGTCATGAGTGAACAACCACTGACCTTCTGTCACAAGCAGAGCAAAAACGAATCCAGCAACGACCTTCTTCACATTCATGGTGGGCACAGTTCTATCAAAATGTTCAATATCTTTCAAACTGTTGGAAACAAAACTTGTATGTTTAACCATCACATGATACTTTGGGTCTCCAGTCAACATCGGCACTTTTTATCTGACGTAAGTAAATCACTATGCTGTCAATATTGTTGACCACCGACCAACTCTGCGTAATCCACCCCCTGTCCCTGCCAACAAATTAATCAGATTTTAATAGGAAAAGTTGAAACGCCGCATGCAGTTGAACAAGCGTTTAGTTTTAATTTTGTGGATTCAATTACAAAAGACCTGGAAAATTGCCTGGCCCTGTTTCTTGCTGTCAAACTTGCCTTAGCGCATCATTAATCCCAACACAATATACTTAACATTGGTGTTTGCAAACTTTATACAACGTTCTATAGGGTTCTGGGTAATCACCTCAATAGTTTAAGTCACGGGCAACAAGCTAAAGACATCACGTAGGCGCAGGTCACGCGCAACTCTTTGAAGCCAATATCATCGCATGACAAACGATTGGCAGAGCCACAAACTGAACTTCAACCGATTTCGCCATTCAAATGCAACCAACAAGAATTTTATTAAAACGAAATTTGAAACGTTTGTCTTTGTCGTTACGACACACGGAGCAATATAAGTAATGTGATCTGATAATGATATCCTGCTCTGGGGCGACAAACAAATTATTGCGCGCCTGCTTATACAACTTCCTTCCATTTATACTAAAAGTTTCTCTTTAAAACTCGCTTAAAGTTGGTTGGGTTTGCTTCTCTATAACTTCCCCCACCCATCCACAGAAAACAACCACGACCCTAGTAAAGGGAGGGGTTTTGCTGTACAAAGTCGGCAACCACGCTGTTTAACTTTTGGCAACAAAGGAAGGAAGTGCAGTTGATTGATGAAAATGTATTACGTCAAAAGTTGGTTCTTGCGTTCGTACTGTAAACACTAAAGCATAACCGGGTATTTTTTTCTTGTACGAAAATATGTTTGACGTTTATAAAATTGTGTTTAGCGTCTGAAACATATTGTGACCAAATATTATTTTGTCTTACCCTGGTAAAGCCTGGATAGCAGGCGAAACAAAATTATGCGTTTAATTGTGCCAGAAGAACAGATTAAATGTAAATACAATACGCCTGGCAGCAACAGCAACGCAACTTACGTTCAATTCGTGCAACATAATTACTGGCAGTACTGGTTTTGTACAAAAGGCTTGGAAAATTACGCTTTAAAATTGGAAACCTGCAAATTGAATTGAATCCCAAACAGTTGTTTGGCCACAGTGGGCTCCACGGTGGTTCGTCTCTGCTGTTTGGTACTCAGCATAGGGTAACCAACGGATCGACCGAAAGATACCACAAATTAAATGTTGTTCACTGTTGTAACGTAATTCACGACATGTTCAGAGCATTAATTCACTTCTTTGTGTCTGTTTGAATGGCACACAAACGAAAACACGGTAAGAAACTGATATGACGAACAAAGTTTCGAGATCTCCATTAATTATGCTGGTTTACAAGGTTCGTGTTTCGCGTCACCGGCACCGCTCCCTTCGTTGCTAAACCTCAGTGACAATTTCAAGCCTCGTGTTTTTCATCGGATGTTACGACGTGTTTAGCGGTCGTTATAACTGTCATCGTTTCATTAAGATTTCTCTATCATAAAAAACAACGCACTGGCCAGAAGTTGAAATCCGTGTTAATTCATACTAAGAGTGCATGACGTAACTCCTGCCAGGTACATGCTGTGTGACGTCACTTCTGTTACTTTCTTAATAGTTATTGCAATAATACTTTTTTCATTTCGTTGCCGGCTCCGGGATTTCTTTCTCACCACGAGAATTAGCAACAAGTAATTGTTAGGGAAAGTCTAATGATCCCAACTCTTTTCCTAACTCGTATTCAGATTTTCAGACATTTTTGCACTTTTTGTGTTCAACAACACAGGAACTGAAGATACCCATAGAACGTTATATTTGCCTGTTATAGGACCTGCTTTGAGCTTCTTGTGCGAAATCCCGTCTTTATAGCGTTTTCGCATGGCATCAACTTACATTTGCATTTTAAAATTGCTACACGAATGCAATAAACGCAAAAATCACGGGGTTACTTGTGACGTCATATATTTAGCACCACATCCAGCGAAATGCAAAACATGGTGAATCCCCTTATGTAATAATTCTATGTAAACAAGGGCAATGCACACTGAGCCTTATACAGATAGTTTGAATAAGCAAATCATGAAAAAGGCAAATTACCACAATGCGCAGAGGTGTTACGTTGCCGCGAGTCACCACCGTTTTGCGTCTGTCTTTAAGCCAAACGTCATCAGCGGTGCAAACCCCACAGCTTAGGTTAGCGTTGTTTTATTTTAACCATGTCGAATAAAGTAACATCAGCTTGTCGTGTAATTGCGGGCAAACATCTTATGATCAACATTTAAATCGACAACTGGTATTTCCGTAACTGTTCGTGGATTACGTTGAAGTATTTCCCCGGCAGTAAACGACACAAACAAACTTTTTGAAGTTGTTGTTACGAAATACTCAGCAATGTCACAAAAATTTATTGTTTTGAAGGCAACAATTATTTATAATAAGCCTGGTGGACTTTGGGAAATTTACTGTTTTAAGCACAAAGTTTAAGTAATGGCTTAACAGCAAACGTTTGCAAATCAAATTAACGTCACATGCTGAACGTAATAACCGAACCCACTATTCACATGAAGGAAACATTTACAGTAAATGAAAATTACGTCAAACCAATATTCAAAATGTGCAACCAACATTCAGGCAAAGTGAAACACTGAAACAGAACACAAGAAAATGGATTAAACCAGTGTTTCCCAAAACTTTGATATCAGCGGAACTCTGAGTGGTTATATAAGTTGAAAAGAAACCCCCAGAACGTCAGAAAGTAAACTTAAACTTTTACTTAAGACCAGATTGTGGTCAACAGAATCTTTTATATTTGCTCAAGGTTCCGCAGGACACACTTTCGAAAACTCTGGTTAGACTTAATCATAGAAATCAAATATTGATATATCGCGAGAAGTGAAACAACGGAAAGTCCGGGTAATGCAGACGTTTATAGCAAGCAAAAAACCGTCAGACAAAACCGCGTTACACAGAAAAACAGCAACGCAGCATGACGTCATGTTAAATACAACTCGTTCGTCTTTTAAATTTTTTTGTTATTTCCGAACTAAAATGGATTTAAACGACCGAACGTACGAAACACAGGTGGAAATATATTACAAGTGGCGCGCATGTAACGACAATGGAAGGGAAACACAATCAAGAAACTGGTACAACACAAGGACAATGCATGATACAGCTTACTTCTCATACTGAATATGTTTGAGTAACTTGTAGTAGGTTAATTTCAACTAAAAGCAGATGTTGGGAGGTTGTTTCGTCGCTAAATTGTGAATGGAAAATGGAAAAATGAAACTCACTTTTGAGAGGGGGTCGCGATTCATGACTTCTAGAAACGTAGCAGCCAGCAAAGCACGACAAACTCAGTGCAATGCAAATGAGGGTCGGAGGAATGTTCTACATGTTGACATGAAAAACAACTATTACAAGTTAAAGAAAAACGTGACGGTACATTCTCCATGATATATATGTGTTTTTGTCGTTTTGTAATTTTATTTTTTTTTTGATAATATTTTTTGGGCTTTTTTTTAATTTTTAAAATCGAATTTTTTACAGTTCATAGATTACACGGAAACCAAATACAATAATAGAAAATGCAATAAAACAAACCAAATAAATCGACGTAAAAGCGATTGAACGCATTTCAAGGCATGGAATTTTGAAGGCAGAAAACGCAGGTAAAAAACGATTGCGGCCGACTTTAAACCAGGGTTACACAAACACTAATATTGTGTCATGCAATCTATAACGTGTCATAAATTTGTGCGACCTCAATTTTGAAAGGTGTTGTTCTAAAAATTTTTGCAATAAAAAGCTTCATTAAACTTCAATATTGGATCTAAAGTTTTTCAAACTTTGAAATTTGTCACGCATGAGCGGTTTGCTTTAATCTTTATTTCCCCCACCATAGTTTTCAGTTATTCGATTGTCTCCATGTAAGTGTTAAGCTGGATGGGATCCCCGTTCCCTGCATCCGGTCCGTACCAGTAGAGACTATAACGCTCAGGATAATTTCTGTCATCACATTGCGGACGAACGTCACGACTCAGTATGACGTAACTGATGCAAACGAAGATTCCCTGGGTTCCAATAAACGTCATAGTGACGTACATGGTAGCAACTGTGACGTCAATGTTGTGTATGCCTGTAAAGAGACAATGACTGTGAGTATTGCATGTTAGGTAGAAGTAATAAAAGGCCGCAGGAAGTACAGCCAACCTAACATTGAAACCTGCAACTCAATGGCTTCCATCGGTTTGTCACAAAACTGCCGATTGAATGTTGAATTTATATCGGGCCGCTGTAGTCTCTGTTGAAGTTCATCCAATGTCTCCTTCATGCCATTGACTTTATAAAGGGAACCTCGCATTGATTTGAATTCCCCCAATTCTCAACAATAAACTTCCTTCAACCTAAGATCTGTGTTGTTCTCGCGTCCCAACTATTATCTGAATTTCTCGTGTATGGCGGCGTTGTAACGTTGGATTTAACTCATCTTTATCTTTTACAGATTCTTCATCCCCCACAGAAGAATGTTTGCTGAATGGCAACGATGTCACTCGTCGTAGCAACTTTTTGACAGATTTACGATTTAAACTCAATATCTCATTTGTATAAAGCGCTCCTTCCTGAAACTAAATTAAGTCGAATAAATTTTTTGGTAAAAAACTTATTTCTTTGCAGCCAGACTTCAATGCAAATGTCTGACATCCCGTTCTGCGGGAACCCTGATGGGTTTCCCCGATTCTACAGCAACCACCGTCTATTCAACGAGAATTGCTCCCAACTTTCCGCTTCATTTAACATGGGAGCTTGTATAGTTACCTGGGAATTTCACCCAGGGCCAAGGAAGGAAACTCGATCTATTTTAAACCGCACTCGATCGCGGATCATTCCTTGCAACGCACTCGAATGACCTATTCCAAATTGTATCCTGTGTTCTGTGCGTATCTGCTATAAAGTTGAAAATACCTCGTCTGATATTTCCCTTGAATAAACAAAACTAACATCTTGTGTTCGTTGGGATTTACGCTGTGCATGCAACTGTTTGAAGGTTGGCATACCTGATGTATTCAAGACGGTTTTAAAGAGCACGGAGGTAGCGTTGTTTGGTTTGAAACGAACAAATCTGTTGTTTTGAATGCAACAGGTGCTCGTGATAAGTTATGAAGGAGGCAAAATTCCTTTTATAATTGAATGTTAACCGTTCCACCTGATTAGTTCCGAACGTTGTCGGGGGTAAAAACGCGTCGCAAGATTTCGTGACAATCACGTGCTATTTTTAGTTGCCCCGGGAAACTGCTGCCGGAAACGAACAAAGCGAGCAGCGAACCGTGACGCCCCTGATAAGGTCACGTGCGATGTTTGGGGTTTCCTGAATATTCTGCAGTTTATTAAATAAATCCTGTCTCCATTATTTCAGGGTTTCCAAAACTTTTTAGGGAACGTCCCATATTTGCCAATTTGCTTTTTCCGCGGCTTCCCAATCTTACGTCACATGCATGTCGCCACATGTATATCGTCACATGTATATCGTCACATGTATATCGTCACATGTATATCGTCACATGTATATCGTCACATGTATATCGTCACATGTATATCGTCACATGTATATCGCCACATGTATATCGTCACACGTATATCGTCACATGTATATCGTCACATGTATATCGTCACATGTATATCGTCACATGTGTATCGTCACATGTATATCGCCACATGTATATCGTCACATGTATATCGCCACATGTATATCGCCACATGTATATCGTCACATGTATATCGCCACATGTGTATCGTCACATGTATATCGCCACATGTATATCGTCACATGTATATCGTCACATGTATATCGTCACATGTATATCGTCACATGTGTATCGTCACATGTATATCGCCACATGTATATCGTCACATGTATATCGCCACATGTATATCGCCACATGTATATCGTCACATGTGTATCGTCACATGTATATCGTCACATGTATATCGTCACATGTATATCGCCACATGTGTATCGTCACATGTATATCGCCACATGTATATCGTCACATGTATATCGTCACATGTATATCGTCACATGTATATCGTCACTTGTATATCGTCACATGTATATCGTCACATGTACATCTTCGCCTAACCAGCAAGATAAAGTAATACGTGAAGTGAATAACATACCCACCTCGATTTATATTTGGGAAAGCCTAAGAAAACAAGTTGGAATTTCTGCGGATTTTTAATTTAACAAACTGCTGTTACATCAATAGCGTTATACTGGATATACTGGTAGCAGACACTGGATAATTTTTAGATAGCAATTTACTATTCCCGTACCTTTCACATCACAACTGCCACAAGCAAACTATCCACTTCTACCTCTTTATTTCCGCTAAACGCTTCAATGAAAGCAGTTATTTCGCAACAATCGTTCGATTCAAACGGAGAAATCGTTGTCACCTCGAGCGTCCAGTTGAAAAAATGACCTCATTTGAACCAATGGTTGGGTCTGAATTAAGGGAAGGACTCCGTGTTTATCAAAAATTTTGTTGTTGGTCTGCCCTTTCTACACTGCAGCGGAAAAAACCATCGACCGACTCACTTCTGTCGTCTAGCGGCCAAAAGTTGCAGTAATAAAGACACATGATGGCGGTAAAGAACAGTGTTGAGTAAAATATATGTTCGCTCCAACAAAACACACCACAGCGCGTTGTCAAAATACTCATATCAATTGTCACATGACCGCATCCCCTCACAAATACCTCAATATTTGGAATAAAATGGAGGCCATATGGAGGATGTTATAATGTTATTTTTACACACATAACTGTTTGTACACACACACACCATAAACTACAAATGCATTGGAAAAATGTACACATTAAAACATTCAAAATAATTTGCAGAAATATAACTACAATACAGCTTCATATTGACACATTTAACAATGATTACTCAATGTCTGTTTAAACCTTGAATACATTTCCACGAATACCGTGTATTTTAACCAGAGATGAGTGAAATTAGTAATGTTACGAAACTAGTTACGAGGAGGAATTTGTTCGTTGAAACTTTTCTTGATCCGTTTGTGATGTTGCAACCATCTGCGCCACAAAATATAGGGATATAAAAATGTTTATAAAAAAACAACTTTATGGTAAAAATTACCAACATACATTACGTAATAACTATACGTAATGTAGCATCTAATTCACATCTAGAAACGTTTATAAAAAGCGCAGATCTCCCATTGACAACTTGGGATGGTTTTGGGATAAAAACACTAAATTTCTTTCAAAAAGTGATAACTAGGACTGGCCTAGATTTCTACTTAATCGTCCAACCAGGATTTTTTTAAAAAAATATATTTCGCCTATGCGGCATCCTCAGTATTCTAAAAGCAACAATTCAAATAAAAGTAGTCGTAATGGTTGGAATCAACAGCACACATTAAGACTAACATACCCAAAATATAGGAAAATATAATACGAGTCATGAACAGTAACCTCCTATATTACAAATCCCACCTGTGTAACACGACTTAGAGCATGTTTCTGATTCGACTCCGAATAATTGACTTTTTCTGCATCCTTTCATTTTCGTCCCACAGCCCAGGGATATTTTTTTTATGTCGGGAGAACTCGTACCTATGAAAAAATATAAAAACTTTTCTCCTAAATTACCAATTTGTTTTGAACTATAGCTCAATGAAATCCTTTGGTTGCTTGAATTAGAGTTGTTAATTGCTTATATTTACGAGTTTCGATTGAAATTTGTAGCAGATTGTCCGAGCATACAACCTCCAAATAATATTTTGAAGCACTCAAACATTTTTATTTACGCATCGAAACGATTTCACCTAAAAAGTTTGGTCTAATGCAGGGATGAATTTTGTCGTGTTGTTTTTCAAACGTTCATAGATTTTGCTGTTGCATTTCTTCATCCACTAACAACGCCCATAGGGCAAAATGTATGTTCTGGCAATGTGTATGTGTTGTTGTGCATACCGGCAATACTAACTCACCAGAAATAAAAGTGGTGGTTACGTAGCAACCTGTTGTATTCACTGAGCAGTTTGTCAGGAAATTGTTGCTGACACTTGGTCCGTAACATCCTGACAACGTTTTATCGTTGGACGAATAATTGCACATGTAGCACTTGATCGAACAACCTGCCAATGAAAATGCTTGTTTCAGGGACCGACAATATTGGATGCAGAAAATTGTGGTCTAGAATGTGTGTGTTATCGTTATGTTATGACACACAAACGTGTTGCATATGCACTCAACATGAAAACACGTTTAAACCTTATTTACAATAGAAATGTTAAACTTGAATTATTCGTTTTAACGACAGCAGATGGCACTGAAGTTAAAGGAACATGACCAGAATATTCTACACTTTAAGTAATTCCCAGGTCATGAGTGAACAACCACTGACCTTCTGTCACAAGCAGAGCAAAAACGAATCCAGCAACGACCTTCTTTACATTCATGGTAGGCACAGTTCTATCAAAATGTTCAATATCTTTTAAACTGTTGGAAACAAAAACTTGTATGTTTAACCATCACATGATACTTTAGGTCTCCAGTCAACATCGGCACTTTTTATCTGATGTAAGTAACTCACTATGCTGTCAATATTGTGGACCACCGACCAACTCTGGGTAATCCACCCCCTGTCCCTGCCAACAAATTAATCGAATTTTAATAGGAAAAGTTTAAACGCGGCATGCAGTTGAACAAGCGTTAAGTTTTAATTTTGTGGATTCAATTAAAAAAGACCTGGAAAATTGGCTGGCCCTGTTTCTTGCTGTCAAACCTGCCTTAGCGCATCATGAATCCCAACACAACAAACTTAACACTTGTGCCTGCAAACTTTATGCAACGTTCTATACGATCCTGGGTAATCACCTCAATAGTTTAAGTCACGGGCAACAAGAGTAACAAGCTGAAGACATCACGTAGGCGCAGGTCACGCGCAACTCTGTGAAGCCAATATCATCGCATGACAAACAAATGGCAGAGCCACAAACTGAACTTCAACCGATTTCGCCATTTAAATGCAACCAACAAGAAAATTTTATTAAAACGAAATATAAAACGTTTGTTTTTGTCGTTACGACACACGGAGGAAATATAAGTAATGTGATCTGATAATGATATCCTGCTCTGGGGCGACAAACAAATTATTGCGCGCCTGCTTATACAACTTCCTTCCATTTATACTAAAAGTTTCTCTTTAAAACTCGATTAAAGTTGGTTGGGTTTGCTTCTCTATAACTTCCCCCACCCATCCACAGCAAACAACCACGACCCTAGTTAAGGGAGGGGTTTTGCTGTACAAAGTCGTCAACCACGCTGTTTAACTTTTGGCAACAAAGGAAGGAAGTTCAGTTGATTGATGAAAATCTATTAGGTCAAAAGTTGGTTCTTGCGTTCGTACATATTGTAAACACTAAAGCATAACCGGGCATATTTTTCTTGTACGAAAATATGTTTGACGTTTATAAAATTGTGTTTAGCGTCTGAAATATATTGTGACCGAATATCATATTGTCTTTGTCTAAGAACAGATTAAATGTAAATACAATATGACTGGTAGCAACAGCAACGCAACTTACGTTCAATTCGTGAAACAAAATTACTGGCAGTACTGGTTTTGTATAAAAGGCTTGGAAAATTACGCTTTAAAATTGGAAACCTGCAAATTGAATTGGATCCCAAACAGTTGTTTGGCCACAGTGCGCTCCACGGTGGTTCGTCTCTGTTGTTTGGTACTCAGCATAGGGTAACCAACGGATCGACCGAAAGATACCACAAATTAAATGTTGTTCACTGTTGTAACGTAATTCACGACATGTTCAGAGCATTAATTCACTTCTTTGTGTCTGTTTCAATGGCACACAAACGAAAACGCGGTTAGTAACTGATATGACGAACAAAGTTTCGAGATCTCCATTAATTATGCTGGTTTACAAGGTTCGTGTTTCGCGTCACCGGCACCGCTCCCTTTGTTGCTAAACCTCAGTGACAATTTCAAGCCTCGTGTTTTTCATCGGATGTTACGACGTGTTTAGCGGTCGTTATAACTGTCATCGTTTCATAAAGATTTCTCCATCATAAAAAACAACGCCCTGGCCAGAAGTTGAAATCCGTGTTAACTCATACTAAGAGTGCGTGACGTAACTCCTGCCAGGTACATGCTGTGTGACGTCACTTTTGTTACTTTCTTAATAGTTATTGCAATAATACTTTTTTCATTTCGTTGCCGGCTCCGGGATTTCTTTCTCGCCACGAGAATTAGCAACAAGTAATTGTTGGGGAAAGTCTAATGATCCCAACCCCTTTCCTAACTCGTATTCAGATTTTCAGACATTTTTGCACTTTTTGTGTTCAACAACACAGTAACTGAAGATACCCATAGAACGTTATATTTGCCTGTTTTAGGACCTGCTTGGAGGTTCTTGTACGAAATCCCGTCTTTATAGCGTTTTCGCATGGCATCAACTTACATTTGCATTTTAAAATTGCTACACGAATGCAATAAACGCAAAATTTACGCGGTTACTTGTGACGTCATATATTTAGCGCCACATCCGGCGAAATGCAAAGCACGGTGAATCCCCTCTTTTCATGATTCTATGTAGAAGGTTATTCTTCAGGGTGTTGTAATAAGGTAATGTACACTGATCCTTATACAGATAGTTTGAATAACGAAATCATGAAAAAGGCAAATTACCACAATGCGCAGAGGTGTTGCGTTGCCGCGAATCATCACCATTTTGCGTCTGCCTTTAAGCGAAACGTCATCAGCGGTGCAAACCCTACAGCTTAGGTTGGCGTTGTTTTATTTTAACCATGTCGAATAAAGTAACATCAGCTTGTCGTGTAATTGCAAATCAACATCTTATGATCAACATTTAAATCGACAACTGATATTTCCGTAACTGTTTATTTATTTTATTTAAATTTTATTGTTTTGAAGGCAACAATTATTTATAATAAGCCAGGTGGACTTTGGGAAATTCACTGTTTAAAGCACAAAGTTTAAGTGAAGGCTTAACAGCCAACGTTTGCAAATCAAATTAACATCACGTGCTGAACGTAATAACCGAGTCCACTATTTACATGAACAAAATATTTACAGCAAATGAAAATTATGCTAAGTTGGTGAATGTGGAACCGACATTCAGGCAAAGTGAAACACTGAAACAGAACACAAGGAAATGGATTAAACCAGTGTTTCCCAAAACTTTGATATCAGCGGAACTCTGAGAGGTTATATAAATTGATAAGAAACCCCCAGAACGTTAGAAAGTAGACTTCAACTTTTGCTTAAGACCAGATTGTGGTCAAAGGAATCTTTTATATTTGCTCAGGGTTCCGCGGGACACACTTTCGAAAACTCTGGTTAGACTCAATCATAGAAATCAAATATTGATATATCGCGAGAAGTGAAACAACGGAAAGTCCGGGAAATGCAGACGTTTTGCAGCAAGCAAAAAACCGTCAGACAAAACCGCGTTACACAGAAAAACAACAACGCAGCATGACGTCATGTTAAATACAACTCACGTTTGTCTTCTAATTTTTTTTTTGTCAATTCTAAACTAAAATGGATTTGATCGACCGAACATACGAAATACAGGTGGAAATATATTAAGTGGCGCGCATGCTACGACAATGGAAGAGAAACACAAGCAAGAAACTGATACAACACAAGGGCAATGCATGAGATAGCTTACTTCTCATACTGAATATGTTTGAGTAACTTGTAGTAGGTTAATTTTAACCAAAAACAGATGTTGGGAGGTTGTTTCGTCGCTAAATTGTAAATGAAAAATGGAAAAATGAAACTCACTCTTGAGAGGGGGTCGGGATTCATGACTTCTAGAAACGTAGCAGCCAGCAAAGCACGACAAACTCAGTGAAATGGAAATGAGGGTCGGAGGAATGTTCAACATGTTGACATGAAAAACAACTATTACAAGTTAAAGACAAACGTGACGGTACATTCTCCATGATATATTTGTGTTTTTGTCGTTTTGTAATTTTAGTTTTTTTTTAATTTTTTTTTTATGATATATTTTTTGGGCTTTTTTTTATTTTTTAAATCCAATTTTTTACAGTTTATGGATTACACGGAAACCAAATACAATAATAGAAAATGCAATAAAACAAACAAAATAAATTGACGTAAAAGCGATTTAACGCATGGGTACCCAAACACTGATATTGTGTCATACAATCTATGACGTGTCATACAATTGTGTGGCCTCCTAAGATGGTGTTTTAAAAATATTTGCAAAAAAAGCTTCATTAAACTTCAATATTGGATCTGAAGTTTTTTGCAACTTCATTTAACATTCAAATTTGTCACGCATGAACGATTTGCTTTGATCGTTATTTCCCCCACCATAGTTTTCAGTTATTCGATTGTCTCCATGTAAGTATTAAGCTGGATGGGATCTTCGTTCCCTGCCTCCGGTCCGTACCAGTAGAGACTATAACGCTCAGGATAATTTCTGTCATCACATTGCGGACGAACGTCACGGCTCACTATGACGTAACTGATGCAAACGAATATTCCCTGGGTTCCAATAAACGTCATTGTGACGTACATGGTAGCAACTGTGACGTCAATGTTGTGTATGCCTGTAAAGAGACAATGACTGTGAGTATTGCATGTTAGGAAGGAGTAATAAATGGACGGGGGTTATAATTCCCCAGTGTTGTTTTAACTTTAAGAACTCTGGTGAAAGCAAACAGATGACTTACAAACTGGAATGTTCTCAGGTGTAGGAACAATTAAAACCTCACCAGGTATAAAGTAGAGGATCCAGGGTACGAGCAGGACGAAACAAATCAACACGTTCTCCACCAACATCCGTATCACGTGATCCAAGTCTACGTCATCCACCGTCATGACGTCATAAGTTGTAGCTCTGCGAGAACCCTCCAAGATGTTCGCGTCACGCCTGGCTCGTAAAGCCAAGACGAAGGTGAGAGCTGAGACGACGAAGCAGGAGACGAAGATGGTTGCTACGGGTACCGTTACCCCGACAACAAGCGCCGCGGAACCGGGTTTGATCCAGCAGCGTTCGTAACCACCGAGCGGACTGGATGAGATGTAGTTTCCCGAGGGCGAACTCGCCGCCATGACGACCGTCGCAATGAGAAGGGGAAGTCCCCAACCGAGGAGGAGTTGTGAGGTGATGACGTTGCATTGGTTGAGTTTAACGAAGCGGAGAGATCGACCGTCCAAGTTGGACAGGATGGTGAGACTCTCTGTGAGAGCGAAGCAAGCTGCAGAAATAAACAACACGGGTGATGGATTTCACTGGAATAATGATTGCGCCATCAGCGTTATGGCATTTAGCGCTTATAGGAAGTGAATGTTTATCGGTTCATATTACCAGGAAACAATGCGTTCGCTGCCGCGAGTCTGCGTGATTGTGACGTCAAACAACGCTTAGCAGCAGCGCAATGGAAAAATCTATTTTCGATTTATATTCGCGAGCGTTGCATGATTTCAAATTAACATTATTTTTCACTGACAGTGCGTCAATCAGTGAAAACATAAAGCTTGATTAAAATACAATCCAACCTTTAATATGAACAAAATAGCCAATACAATGCTGGAAAACTTCATGCAGACGTTTCGATTGTGTTCTACAATCATGAAGTTTTCCAGCATTGTTTTGGCTATTTTGTTCATATTAAAGATGTAAAAAAACCGTGAGTTATGTTCCACAATCCAACCTGTTGTGAGCATGAGATAATGTGTAATGAAAGTTGTCGCCTCGCACGCTTCTTTGGTTTGAATCGCTCGACCCTCGACCAAGATGACAATGTGTAGAAGGAACAGAGATATCACCAAGTTGATCTGCACACGCACTCTCTCTATCACAACCCGTGAACACATCGAGATGAGACTGAGCATTGTAAAGAAGAGGAGAAGCGATCCCACGACCATTCCAGTGTAGAAGATTACCTGAAATATTATTTGAAAATCAAAATGGCGACAAAAGTCTCAAGGGAAAATAATTTTGTTTAATTGCAGTTAATGTTGTCATCATGACTTTTTCAATCCGTAAAATTTAGAAAAATTATTGACGTTGTTGAAGCAAACGTGGTTACGTGGACACAGGATTTTTTCATTCTATTTTCAAATATTTTCACACGAAAATTTGTACTTCATGCTTTAGTGCCTCAATGTGTCCTTGGTAAATATAATTTAACGCTGATATAACAAGAACATGCTGCTAGCAATTGGAATGGCATGCACAATTTAGACAATATACGTGGTTCAACCGTTAAGATTCTGATGAAATGTAAAACTATACAGTGCAGACCAATCTCATCCACTCACATTAATTCCTTCCGGTCTGACTCGTGCGACGATCCGAGGTACAACAGTAAACATCCCGGTTCTATCGCACGAACACGTCACCACACCGTTCACAGACTTGCTCGTACAACCATCAGATGTAAAGAATGTGAGGTTCACGTCCAACCGTTGACAGACGAAATCGTGTTCGACCAACTCGAACCATGATCTGTAGATCTTGAACAAACTCGGTATCACCACTGATTCCACTGTGGTGTCGTCTGGAAGAGAAACTTAACTGTGATCGATACGAACGCACGTGGTTAGTGATTCACTGAAGTCAGAATGTAAAACCATACTGAGAAGATTTAAGCGTTCGTATATTTATGTTAACAACTGCTCTATTTGTAGCAAACTGTCTTAAAATCGGGCTAATGTTGCGTTTAATACATGCAGGCAGGACGGGAGGTGAACCATTACAAATACAACTTCTACTTACTTCTCATGTCCACAATAAACTTAGTTGTTGCCTTGATTTGTTGATTGGGGGGAATGTAAACCATAAAGTCGAAGTAATGAACAGTTGAACTGGGCTGATATTTTGTGATGTTGCCGGTTTGCCAGAATGACGTTGAAGCCGAGGGAGAAAGATAATAGAAAGGAATCATTTTGTCGAGATTGAAGAAATATTTGGTGAAAACGAACACCACCAACTTTAAAGCTCGCTTCTTACGTGTGGTGACGTCACCGATACTGGAGTTGAGTGCCAGCAGTTGAGTGGAGTCAGGTTTCTCAGGAAAGTTGTAAGGGCCACGATTGACTTTTCCAAATTCTATTTGAGCCAATTCTGGCACCTGAAGAGTGGTGGTTTGATTCACGAGAGCTTTGGACGATGTAAAGTTGACGAGGAAGGTGGCCAAGTTGTCCAAGTCAGTCAGGAGAGACTTCTTGTTCTTTGTGACATTAGTTTGAGTGAAACCTTTAAGTTCCTCCTCCAAGCGCAAGATTACTTCTGATAACAAAACGTTACAGAAGCAAGGTTATATGATTTTATGATATAATGCAAACATGTCAAATAACATTTCCAAGTGCAGGTTATGCAGATGCCATTAACTATGCACACTGTGTTTATGAACGTTAGTAGGAGGGAGATATCATTAATTATCAGTGAGTTACAGACATTACACACTGCATCGACCTATTAATCGCATCAGTGCAGCTGGTGACTGAGGGTGTTGTCCGGTAACTAGATGAAAGTTTGGATTCTTGGAACCTCCAGTTGTCTTTACGGCCAGCAAAGACTTAGCAACATATGTTGAACAAACGCCTTGGGATTATTTACAAAAGGTGGTGACTAGTCAGGTATTCCAATTTGTGGGGACTTCCAATGGAGGCGGAATAGACTATAACCAAACAACAGTTTGCGAACTTCTAACCTGGCAAGACCTTCCTCAGCCAGCTGCACTGATGAGACATGATATTTTAAAACAGTGGGCAATGTGTGTAGATTGTAATTACCAGGCTTTGGGATGGTTGAGATTGGTTCAACTGTTTTATAAGCTAATTGGGTGGTTGGTGTAGGTTGATTGTTGTCTGAGTTTGGTTGCGTGTGGTTAGATGTTTGTTTCGGGTTAGAAACAGTTGGTTCGGAATAACTTGCAGCATCGGTAGTTGGTACTGAGGTTGTGGTCGTGGTTGTCGTGGAGCAGAAACGAACCCGAATTTTGATGTTATTTCCATCTGAAGTCACATACGGTATGAAGTTAAAAAAACGGAAAGCGATTGTTATTTGTGATAGGGGTTTGTGTTTGTTATCAATATTTTTGGCAGTTTTACTCTCGTTACCTTCACACATTCTCCAGTAATGCTTTCCCACAGTTGAAGTCAAATTGGTATTTGTGCTATCTTCACACCATCCTGGGAGTTTATTGAAGCAACCGCAGTTGGATATTTGAAAATTCTTGACACAAGTTTGTAGTTGAGATGAGAAGTCGGAACAGTTGTCGGTGTGTGGAAAACGATGCCAGCGACCATAAGTTGTTGAGCAATCTACAAAATAAGCAAAAGATGTTGTGGGACTTAATGTGTACATTTAGTGCATGCGTTCAACGCAAGTATTTAAGAAGGAATTATCTTGTGTTTAGTTGGTCGATTGAATTAAGAACGTAAGTTGATGCGTTTTGATGTTAATAGAAGCTTTGCAAGGTTGTCACATAACAATTATGGCTATTTAAGATAGCTAAGTTTGCAACTAACCTTCTATTACATTTTGATTTTTGCAATAGTTTCCCGCTTGGCCATTGGAAGCTGTAAATCAACACAATGTTAAGTTATTTTTATCAACAAGCAAGCAAATATGTTTTGTGTTTTGCACTAAGTTTAGAGCAAGTAAGTTCTTTATTGCTGAACTGATGAATTTTTCGCGAGATTCGCCACAGAACGCGACTAAATTTAGCTTTTAATAAACAAATCCTTCATCTGTTTATTTAATGGAATAATTAAACTTTTGTTTCTTTTGCCTCGAACAGAATTAATTGTCGCTACTTCCCTGACCTTTAATATCTGAACAATCTTCACTCGTGTCGTGGGAAACTGTACACGTTGCGTGATCTGGAATGAACAAAACATAGTAATTAGAAAAACACGCAGGAGAGGGGTTTCGGCAAAGTTTTGTAACGAGAGAAAAAATAAAAACATTTTGTATTAATTAACGGACTGCACACGTGGTACGCTTCGAGGAAATTAGCACAAAATTCCTGCCACCTCTACCTGCGGTTGCAAACCTATCACCATATAAGGTAGCGACGTTTCTTACCTTCCACATTAAACTGAATCTCGGCTCTTGGTTCGGTGCAATGTCGTAGCATTTTCACTTTAAGGTAAAAACATTCATTGTTAAGGATTTCTGATTATTCGGAACACTGATTATTTTATGCTGGTTTAAATGTTACCTGTGGTGTCGCCGGCAAAGCAAGGTGATATCTCAAATATGTTGTCGTTGTCGTTTTTTGATACTGCATGTAAAAGAAGAATGTTAGACAAGACTGTTTCATGTTTGACAAGACACACATGTATGTTGAGTCACTCTGTTGGGTCTGTTAAGCGTTTTACCCGATTAATCAAAATTACATTTGAATAGGACAAAGAATGGGCGACTCTTTAACGCAAAAGGACGCGGAAATTGTATTCAATACAAAGAAGTCGCGAACTCAAATGTTTAACGAAGCCCTGATTTAAACAACAAAATATTACCGGTGAATCTGGAACACGGAAACTTATCCCTTTTCTCCAAATTCTTCAAAGTACAATTTCCTGTGAAGAAATGTTTTCAAGAATTAAATAATGATCAAGTTCGACCACTTATTGAATAAACGCTGTTACACGCAATGCGCTGACCACACGTTTGTCCACGTAGTATACAATTTACAAGAATTTGAATGGAAGTTTATAAATTACCTGCAACTTTAATCGTGTTGAAGTCGTAGCATTTTCCGGTTGTGTAGTTGTAACACCATTCTGTAAACAAAGTTTTACAGCAAATTGAACAGAGACCCAAAACGCAAACTTGTTTTTGTTATGTTAGATACAGTAAGTCAGCAGAAAACCTAAGTTTTGATACAAGTCAAGTTAAAGTATTTATTACCATTGTTCGTGGTTTCAGTTGTAATGGCGTATTCCTGATTTCCTGCTGTAGATCGTACAATTTGATATAAAAACTTACGTAGTATTTGTTTGTTTATGAAAATTATTATTTTGTCATTACTTAGAGAATACATCTATATATTACCTTGTTCAATGCATGGAAGAACATCAAAAACCGCCTTTTCATTGGCCTCTGGGTAAAAAATGACAAAGGCTTCTCAAATCGTAAAACTTTTTAAATATTTAGGAATAATTTTTACCCCGGGAAACTTTTTGGCCAGACACGAGTTCATCGACACATCTCGATTTACGTCAATAACCTCGCACGTATTTAAACGAAATTTTACCTTTTCCAGTGATCTTGAACATTTGGTAAAGCTCCTTAGAGATGCTTTTCCAGTCATTGACATTGTCAATTTTGTAGTGTCCTTCAAATGTAATAGCAAAGTGTTCTTATAATTTGATTAATATCAGGTATAGTTTAGTAAATGATTGGGTGAAATGAGGTCATAATTATATGTTAAATAAAGAAAAATTTTTATTCTTTAATCATTGTGAATTGAGGTCATTACTTTTAACATGCATCACGGTTTTTAAGCTGGAAATTTTGTTGAAATCTTTCCCACATCGCAGATAAAAACAATGCTCTTATTCCACGTTTCCATTTTATTTAAAAACATATGGGTGCCCGGATGGGGGAGGCAGGAAGGGGGGTTTGAAGATAGGGGTCGGTAAAATCACAATAATTTTTACCTCCCCCAAAAAGTGATTGGTTTAGAAAAAAAAGTGAAATCGAATAAAGTAAGGAAATAATCCCTTCAAATAAACAAGTGCTTTCCGTATTCACCAGCAATTTTATATTGACTTGCGTCGTAACATATTCCCTCATGAAATGTGTATTGACAATGCTCTGCATGAAAAGCACAAGTTATGTCACTGTGACGTTCTGTTGTTTCATTACGTAATAATAAGATATTATTATGACGTCACAAATTAATTGTTGTATTCAATCGGTAAAGGTTTCCATAATGAGTTTTACGAATGCTGTAGGTTTGTTTATGTTTCTCGCTTCGAAATAAACGGAATACAAATAAATGTTTCACAAGTAATGTTTTGAATACTTACGGGTACTAGCGTTGTATGTAGTGTTGATCGCATTCAACCTGTTATCTGCAAATAAATCAAGTTAAAATATGAGGTATTTGTGTTTTCATTGGTGAGCATAGATACGTACTCTGTACGTTAATCGTTTCCCCACATGAGATTGGTGGATTAATGTAGGCATTGTGCTTTCCTACTTCTATAGTAACGAGTGTTCCTTGAAAATAATCATTAATATTTTCAAACGTGGAAATAAATGTTTTTGAAATAAAAACTTACCTTGCGAACAAGCAGGAGGTAAAGTGAACAAAAATAATGGAAAAAAAAACCAAAGTTGCGACATTTCCCCCTGGTTCCACTGATGAACTTACTCATTTAAACAATATCCAGCAAAACATGTTTAATATATAACTTTGTAAATATTAATATCTGTTTTAGAGACATTAAATTTACTACTAAAAATCACAGTTTAATGTCAACAGCTACTTGTGTAATTTTGCTGCGTTCTGTTGGTTTGTTTTTCTCTTCAAGTCATTTCTCATCAACTTGTGTCGTTTTTATGCGATTCCTTACAAACTTGAAGCTTTGGTTTTGATTCTTACGTCTAAGTAGGTGAGAATCACTGATTTAAATACGAAATTACACTCTTTGTTCCAATAAATATATTTATGTGCTAACACTACCTGGTACTAATTGCCAACCTTTGAACACATTTATGATACCAACGTAAAGGCTCCAAACAGTGACGTCACGCCGTGTTTTTACCTCCGTGGAGAAGAACGAACCCAAATCGTCTCCACATTCCCAGCAACACAACAGGATGTGTTTCACCATCTCGCTCCTATGTCCGTACCTTGGTCCGTGTATTTCTACTAACCCGAGTGCAACACCTGCCTGGGATAGGGTTGCGTGAGGTTGTGAAAACGATATCTGTGCATACTGGTTTTAAAAATAGGCGGTCCTGCCTATTTTCTATGTAAATTAGAAACCTTATAATCACTGCTACGGTTTAATTTAAGAGCATAAAACACACACATGTTAACAGTTGAATCAAAATTATCATAATTCAGCCATAAAATGTGAACATTGGGATTTCTGGTTGGAGTAATCACTGATATATCTTGATACGAGATACGCTGAGACAGAATTTCTTTTTTCTCTGATTCTAAATGCCCCAACTATTATTTACAGATGTGAAACGAATAAAGCTATATTCGTGTATCAAGTTTTGTGTTTACATCCTCACATCGAGTTTGTTTGTTCGCAGGTATCACTAAACAATTTTAATCAAAACACAAACCAAGAACTTTGGGTAAAATTTGCATTGAACGATGTGGAAATATGGTTAGAACTTTACTTGGTGACAAAAGACAGGGAATGACTTTGTGTGCAGGTATTTTCCCTGTGTCGATACCGAGACGTCGTATTATAACAAACCTCCCCGTATCCTCGTCACGCATCGGTTGAGAGAGACGGGAAATCCCCGGCCCGATACAAGCCAAGTGGGTGATTTGATCGTCACCAGATATTTATGTAAATTAGATACAGTTGTTGTCATTATAACCAGAGTAGAACTCGGTTAATTCGAATACGATTTGTTCGATAAATTTATCCGGATTAGGCGATTATCCGTATTGACCAAATACTTTGTTTTATGCCTAACATTTCGTCTCAGACATATGTCATTAAATGAATATAAAAGCCAATATTTTTAGTATAAGCAGCATTACAACTGAAAAGCTTTTTACACCACACCGGGATATTAACCCTGGTTATCGTGGGCACAAATCACGAACAGTTTGACATCTTGGTGTGGGGTCGAATGCCAACTATCATCAAAAAGCAAGAGTGGGTATTTTTAGGTCTAGGTCGATGTGAACTCAACCAAAAACGCAGTTTCATCTTCGATAACTGCTTGCTTTGTAATGTATTGGCGTAGTGTTATAGCGACCCCTTGCGATCATTAATTCCTTCCTGCAACGTTTGGTAACAGTGAAGGAGTTATAGCTGCACGAACCAGTTAACCTTGTCACGAAATCCCTTATTGTATCGAACTTGCAATATTTTTTTTATCCGGATTGTAACTGCGTTGTATTGCAATATTCAAGCTTATAACAAGGAATGCATTTTACTCAGGGTATAAAGAAAAGGGGGGCGGTTGCTCATCGTTTGAGTGGAAAACACAAGAAATGTTTAAAATATTATTTCCATTATATTATAGCAAGCTTTTAGCTCTTCTGCCGATCTATAACCCACAAACACACTTCACAACGGCCTTTCTTTGTCCAATACATGGTTGTCACCTTTACATTGGTCAGCAACAAGATGCACTTTATTGTTCATTGTGGTATGATTTCTTGTTGTAGGTGAGGACTAGTCGTGAAAAGATTATCCGTTTTAATCTGGTACGTTCACAAATTACTTGAAGTGTTTCAGAAATTTTTCCGTCAACATCAAAATTAAAATTAATATTCCTTAATTATACAACAAAACAATTATGGTAGATGTTAATGCTCATGTAACACTGCTGCAACGACATCTATTTAACAATAAAATGTTTTTACTTCATGAAATCCACCTAACCAGCAACACTTTCACGTGACACAAGTTAATCTTTAATTTCAATTTCAAATGTTACTAGAACAACTTTGTGTCCACGCTTCTGGTTTTAGAAAACATGTTTCGCTTTTTATTAAAGCATCTTCAGTTCTACAAACAAAATAAACAGAAAAGACATAGTTAGACGCTAAAAATGATAAAACGTAGAACTGAAGATGTTTTAATAAAACGCGAAACATGTTTTCTAAAACCAGAAGCGTGGACACAAAGTCGTTGTAGCAACATTAAAACAATTTACATCTATTTAAATGTTTAACGTTGACCACAGACATTGGAAAGATATACATGGCAATAAAGTGTGGGAAAGTTGCTGGGTTTAAATTGAACTAAAAAATGATTCCTGCACAGACAGGCGAACTGTATATGTCGTAAAAACTTAAAACAGACAGACGACTTAGGATTATTTATCATATTTTGTACCAATCCGTTGCTGAGTCTCCGTTAGACATAGAGACTACACAGGCGATTCGAAGAAATCCAACTCTCGTTTCTCGAAACATTTGCCGTTGATATCAGAGATGGCCTAGGGTCGTTAGCTTAAAACCTCAACTGGGATCTTAAAAAAATGTTGATCCTGCTTGGTTACAATGCCTGCGATGCAAATAAACCTTTGAGGAAATATAAAGAATGGTTGTGCTGTTAAATACTTCTTTGTCATATTTGTTGGTTCAAAGAGTTCATAAACAGAAAATGGGTGGCATAGAAATGCGTAGAGGCAACGTAACGTTAGAAGTTTAACTCACCTGCCACTGTGTTTTGTAATTTATCACTATGGGCAACAAAGCTATACTGCGAAAACATGCGAACATCCGCTTAATACCGTATTTGGTGCGTCTCCGTGTGCCTTTGCTAAAGCGTTTAAACTTAATTTCGTTTTAACCTATACTTACTGTTGTTGCAGCAAATCTTTGTTAGTTTACATGCCGTTTCCTCAAGGTCTGCCCTTTTTCTCGTGATAAGAAAATAAACGTTTTGTTCGCTTTTTCATTTTTGCTAAAGGTACATATACCCTACACTGGTTTTAAGCAGGTCCTACGAGCCTCCAGTAAAATTAAACGTTACAATAGCAATTCCCACTAAGCTCTGAATTGGGTTTGGAAGTTCCATATCATGCTGGTAATAACATCTAGTGAATGCAGCTATTATTTCTGCCTAAATTGTGATTAGATAAACAAAGTTTTTTGGGCGATATGTTAGTGGTTATCTTTCAGACAGTAAGTATGCCGGGTTTAGAAGAATATCATGATCATGAAGTGTAGATTTAATTTTTAAAGCACGAAATGAAGCTTGTGAAAGGTTGTGTGAAATATGATTATCTTTAAAATTGGGTTTGTTGGTTTCTGATCACAGACAATAAAGAGTAATATTTTGAATAAAATTTAAGGGCGTGTAGTAGCAAATGAACGATATTGTTTAGTAAACACTTTGAATTAAAACTTATCACCAGCTGCACTGATAAATTCGAAACGGTGTAGACTGTCCGCAGTCTGTTAACTATCACGTGTCGCTAAATTGTGGAATACTGGTACGTCATCCCCGCTGTGTATCCAGGACAAAAAATGTCCTTACCGCGAGCTGGGAGAGGCCATAGGGCCTGTATTGGGCCATGCCAAAAACATAAATAAAGATTCCAAACATTCTCCCTCCACCGCAAATAAATCTGACAAGATTGATAAAGTTTCGGGCGGTCAAATATAACTTTGTCTTGGTTGTTTTTTTTAGTTTATTAGCAGAAAACCTGAGTCGTACAAATTGGTGGAGACCCATTGATGCTGTGTCTCCATGTTTTTGTTATACAGGTTATCGAGCACCAGGTACACAAAGCGAGATTGTGACATTACGTCAACATCGGCAACGACTCCGTTGACTAAGACTTATTATTGCAAAATAAGTTTCTTACAGTACAGCGAAAACATTTTTGTTTCCAAGAAAAATGCCTGCTTTTCTATCGCTCGTCTAACCTTTAACTTATACTAGGTTTTTGAATGCCAAAAATATGTTTCAAATATTACTTTTTTTTCACGTTTCATCTGGGGATGCCTCGACAAGTCATTTAACACTGCCGTGTCTGTGTCTGTGTTGCCATCTCTATACTTTGTTTTAATTCATTTGTCCCTTCATTCCTCCAAAATACAAATAGCTTCCGTTGTGCTGTTGGTAGTGTACTTAAAGTAGATTACTTTACGCGGTGTTTAAGTTTTGTGGTAACATTGAGCAGCATACAAACAATACGCTTAAAATGCTGTAGCAGTAAAGAGGTGAGTCAACATACGTACCACGTGATTTACGCAAAACTTATTGGGACCAAATTTTATCGATCACATCTTAGTATTTGCTGTCAAGTAACCCATTTTATAATATTTCAATGTAATTTTCCGGCCAACTTAAAAAGGTTTGTGCGGTCAAATATATCTTTGTCCTAGTTGGGGGGTTGTGTTGTTTAGTAGCAGAAAACCTGAGACGTACAAATGCGTGGAGGCCAACTGACGTATAAAGTTTAATTGCCCAACCTATAACCTCCCAAACTTTGGTGCAATATCTCCTTGCCTTTGTTATACATGTTATCGATCACCATTGGTAAGCGAGATTATGGCTGTATGCCAATATCCGCACAACATACGTGGAACTTTGCGGTAGTTTCCACATCACGTCACACACAATCGCCCTCCGCACACGATTCCATTCTACCAGAAAACAACATGACTAAGACTTATTATTGCAGTGCATGTGTTTATTTGAAAGGAGTTTCTTTTTAATATATTTCGGCGCAACATTTCTATTCCCAACAAAACTGACTGCTTCCATCGCTCGTCTAACCTCGGAACGTATACCAGGTTCGTGAAAGCCAATAGTTTGTATTCAAATATCACCGGTATTTTCGCATCTCGTCTGGGGAATGCTTGGACAAGTGATTCAACACAGTCGTGTCAGTGATGCCACCTCTGCTTTGTTTAAATTGATTTATTTTTTAAGGCATTGTTCGGAAAGTGTTTTGATCTACATGTTGCGTAATTCGATAAGTAAGTGGTGTTCAAATTTGTAAAAGTACATGGTAAGTCTCTTTCCGTCACCGGTGCTTAAAATTTATACTATTGCACTGGAGGATACAGAGAGTATTATTTAAACTTTTAGCCTGAAATGAACGTTTCTGTGATAGTGACATTGCACAAAGGGTGGAAATGGTTAGGGTCATATGTAACAGAATCAATTAACGAGTAGGATTGGTTGAATCAGGTATTTAAAAATCGTTGGCCACTGCATACGTAAATGTGGAGGCGTTAAACGCAGTCAAACCCAATGAGTAACTAGCTAATGTGAGCGTTGGCGGATAATTACGCGGCTTTAGAAACAAGTATACAATTTCAATTACTCGCTTCTATAGCACTTTTATAACAGTGGGTAGTATTTCGAATGCTGATTAGCCTCGCACGTTCTACGTTTAGATGAGAAGTACATGAGGCAAGCAATATTTGCAAGGGGCAGTTACGAGAAATCAAAAAAATGCAATGATATTAATGTGAAGGGGTTACTGTTGTAAAGCGCAGTTGCAGTAAATTTCTTGTTTCAATTGGTAGCAATGCTTTTAACCTGTTCACTTATTGAATTTTCACGTACCATGGTGTCTGAGCTAAAGAAATTTATGTAATATTGTCTATGTTTGTACATAAAAACATCAAAACGTAGTTAAAATCTGAACTATTATTTTATCCAAACAAACTGTCAAATACGGCGACAGCAAAGCTTATTTGTTGCTATATCCTACACTACTATCAGCACATATGCATATGGACAACTTTTAACCTAAATACCATTCGCTACAAACTTTTTCCTATTATCTATTATTTCCGTTGACCCCCATGGTGCGATCCTTGAGTTACGCAATAAGTTTTTAATCAGACCTTTGAAAAATTCAAAATTGAAACCCATGAATAAAACGTATTTTGGCAACTTAAGTAAAACGGAAGACAATATGCAAGCTGCGAGGTGCTAATGTTAAAATACTAGTTGTTGTTTTACAACAAAAAGTGATAAAGCGTGATAAACAACTAGCAGCCTAAGAAAAGTTTTTAAGAAACAATTACCACAACTGCAAAATCGGAATTGCAGAAGGGTTTTTTTGAAAAAATAAAACAACTCTAAGTTATGAAAAATGTCAGATCGTGTGTGCTGTTTAACAAACGAAAACAAAGAGTTTCAATACGATGTATTTGAGTCAATCATCAACAAACCGGAACTACTGGATGTTCCAATTGATATTTATTCCATTGCTGGACCAACAAGAACTGGAAAGTCATATCTACTCAACGTTCTGTGGTACTTGTTAGAGAAACAATTTACTAAGGTTAATGAGGTACTGTGATGAAATTACGTGCTTATAGTTTACTAGAGAAACTGATCTATCAAGGTTTAGGTTGAAAGCGTGAATCAAGAAATACCACAACTGTTTCTATCAAAGTTTACTTTCAAACCACAAACGAATGGAATTCATATGACGAAAGAACCAATCTTCCTGTTTGCAGATAACGGCGCTCAGGTGAGTTGGCTACTATCATATTCGAAAGTGAAATCTACTTCTTCTGTGAATTTTGAAAAAACTTCAACAACAAGCCATTAAAATTAAAATTAAAATAAAGTATCACTATGTAAACGAGCCACATTTGTTTCGACAGATTGCAGTTTTTCTTATGGACACAGAAGGCACACAGGCTGGCGATAAAATAGAATGCAAGGAAGGCGACCTCTTCATCATAAATTTGACACTCAGTTATATGCAAATCATGAATGAAAAAGATTTCTTAAAGTTTCCGGTTTTGGATACATACGCTGTAAGTATTCACCACATTCCAAAATTTTTTTTAATGTGGTATGTTAAATACAAAGCACTGCAATAATCATATATGTATGTAGTCAGATAGTACATGGCTGGTAACTAATCATCAGTAAAAATCGAACTTAATCAGTGTTACTAAATATACTGTGCATAAAGCAATAACAAGAACCAAAAGAGCCACATTGTACAGATGTAACTATTTATTTGTGCAATACTTTTTAAAATACCTTATTACACTATAGGTAACGCAGTAATGTTTCATGCAATGTCATGAATGGCAAGGTTGCCCCAATGCGCAGTCATGTAAACGATGTCTGGAAGGTTGTGTGCTTGCGCACCAGTGTACCTTGGTCACTATATACCCCGTGATCCACCAAGCTCCTGTAGCTCAGTTGGTAGAGCGTTAGGCCTGGTTAGCCCAGGATAGTGAGTTCAAACCTCACCGGGAGCTTGATTTTTCAAATCTTGTTCCGACTTGTCTGGAAAAAGTAGCTGATCCAGCTTAGCTGCGAAGGCAGTAAATCTATACTATAGGTATTGTTCAATTTTTTGCTTTCCAGGCTTTAACGCTTCACGCAGAATCCACATGTGACCTTCCAAAACACACAAAGGTGAGTCTTTGTTTTTTTAGGATTTGTATTTTTCTACAACGACCTTACATACTTAAAATATATATCTCGTATATTATACAAAACTTTTTAAAATGTTCTGCATATGGTTTATCCAGAGTTTGACGGTGTTGGTTCGAGACTGGAAATACACAAATGATCACGATCATGGCTTTCAAGGGGGAAACACATATTTCCAAGTAATAAACAAAACGAAAGCAATATTTATGATTAAATATGCAAATATTCGAAATGGGGGACTGCAAAAAAAAATTGCAGATTTCCATGCAACTCCGGTATAGTCTTTTGCAGATACAGTTGATCTCAAACCTCAATTGGAATGTCTAAATTCATTCTACGATAAAAAGGAATGCTGTTTAATGCCTTGTCCTGGAAAAAATGTGGATAATTCCGACTCCAAACGCGTTAATGGTAGTGATGCACAAAACTTTTTTATTGTATTTTGTTAGTTTAATACAATATCTCGTTATACCTGCAGACATAGACCAAGAAGCGTGGCTTAGATTGCTGGAGTTTAAAAACAATCTGTTTTCAACCGTTAACATACAACGAGCATTTGAAATTGCACCAAAAGGAAGGGAATTCCTCGCCATTGCAAGTCAGCTGAAAGAAACACTTTCATCACCAAGTAGGCTTGAAGCCCCGGAAAGCTCGTTTAAGGTGATCGTTTCTGAAACCCTCCGTTATATGAGTTTTAAACCCCCAGGAAAGAAATCCGTGGTAGAATATCTAAATTTTTTTCATCGTGGTTTTCAGAATTTCTTTGATTTAAAGATGAAGAAAAAAGTCACTGCCTGTTTGAAAAACTACAAGAAAAACATGAAACAAGTGAGATTATCCCAAAACTATTGTTTGCTGTTCCGTTTTATTAATTTTTTTCCCAATTTACATCAGTTATAGAATTTTATTCTGGCAAAAACTATTGGTTTTATGTCGCAAACAATCTTTTGTTGTCAGTTTCTTGACATGGAAGGCACAAATAAAGAAGATTTAGAAGTAAAAGATAAAGAGGAAAGGTCAAATGCCACTAATAGTTTGTCGGAAAACGCTTTCGTTGAAGACTTAAGTACATATGTTGAGATGTTACGCCAAAAAATTAATAGAGAATATAAGGTGTGTAGTTCAGTTTTTTCAAATATGTAGACCAATAATAAAAATAATATGATTACACCTACAACGTATACATACATCATTATCGGTCTACTTATGATACAAGGGTTCAATAAGGCTAATTTTAACGGTGTGAAACCTTCTAACATGAGTGATTTTATTGATGTCTTATTTGGTTTAAAAAATACACAAAAACTTCCTATTTAACACACGAAGCAATTTAAATGTAGTCCGTGTCCATTTGAAAAGTGAAAACATTTAAAAACACTGTTTTTATTAGTGTTTGGTCGACTTCGCCATGGAAACAAAAGTGTCAATATGTTTCAAAATCTACAAGGATAGCATGTCACAGGTTGGCCTATATGCCATTTGAGCATGGCATTAAATATTCTGATATTTTGATTGTTAAAATTAAGTGTTTCTTTAATTGATACATTACAGTGGCGTTTTAACTGTTTTATTTTACAGAATACTTTTGAAAACGGAAATGATTTTGAAACTAAGTCCATGATCGAAGCGTCTGCTGCAATGAAAACTCTAAACCAAGAAAACCTGGTTGATGACATCACTCCATATATCGACATGCTAAAGCAACAAATTGTTGAACAAAACAAGTTATGAAGGCCAATTTTAAGCTGTGCTGCTGGAATTGAGGCTTAAGCAGATAAAAGTATATATAATTTTAGCTAATACATTATGCGTATCCTTATACACTTGGCGCATGCGTTGCAGAAACAAATGAACAGTGTTATGGCGAAACCACTGGAAGATTGCTTTGAGTTTTACAAAAAGCTCATGGAAGACGTGAGTAGGAAAAATGTTTAGTGTTTATTTGATATAAACTTGCATGAAATTTTGTTGACCTAAGACTTTTTGCATTTTATTTTGCGCTACAGTTCATCCAATCGGTCCCAGAATTAAATGTTCAGGATATGAAAGAAAAATATGATGAGAAAAGCAAGTTAACAACCTTAAAACTAATACGGGAAAATCCGATCAGCGAAGACTCGCCATACTTAAAAAAGTTCAAGAACAAAATCGTACCACAGTGTGAGGTATGGTTTTGAAATTAGGAGGATACTTTCATACAATAACTTTTAAACGAAACAAGTACAAAGCTTTGTAATGAAAAAGCTCTTGGTGTATTTTTGAATATTGAAAAAAAACAAGTCTTTTGAAAAAGTAACAAAATGATGGCTTTAAATTATATGAATTATTGTTGTTTTGCTTTCCTTGTTGGCTCTACGAATAAAATCGAACATTTTTAGACGAAAAATAAAAGTACGCACCACAGAACAATAAGCATTAAATGACATGTGTACGGATATATTAAATTTATCTGTCTGTGGGACTTTGTGCTGTTTGAACATATATTTCAAAAAATTATATAAAGTAACTAATCATGCATACCTGCTACAGATATACATTGGTAGACAGATGGCCAGAGACTTTGCAAATGAATGGGCAAAAAACGTAAAAAAGGTCAGATCTAGCATAAAATTACTTTTCTTAACGTGGCCATGTTTATCGTGATGTTACTGAATTGCATTAGTGGAGATTCATGTGCCGGAAAACTCATGCTATTTCCTTTGCATTTTTTTACGGTAAAGTGTGTTAGTTTTTAATAGTGTTTTACGAGAAATTAGTTTTAACATTCGTTTATTGACTGTTTTCGTACTTACTTAAATTAATATGCATACAAACTAATATAGAAAGTATGTAGAAAGTATTTTATTTTATTTATCGATGCAAAATTATCGAAATACAATTCGCAGGAAGGATATTTTGGAGTAGATCCGGTATCTACATTTTTTTTAAAAGAGGGAGAAAATCGGCATTGCAGCCACGAGCGGTGCAGTTGCAGGGGGCTTGATGGTACTTACCCCTCCATTGGCAGCTGTAGCTGCTACTTCTGTGTTGGCCACTGAGTTAGCTGGAGGTTTGATATCGGGGGGGTCTTGGTGCTGCTGGTGCTACGTTAACCGCAGTCCCAACATGGCTTATGCAAAGATTTCATAAACCTGAGACAGTTGTTCCTCCAAACTTAAGAGAATGCATGGATCCAGTATTAATGTAAAGAAACGAAACTCAGACGGCTGCGACTGAAAGTGATAATTCGCTTGAAATAGTTGAAAATCATTTTGAGGCAACGAAGGAAAGCGACAGAGAACCGTTGCTTCCATAGACACAGTGTTGTAACAAGATATTTTGTTGTTGAAATAGTAACTTTTCGCCTGCTATGTATATGTGTTCAACGTATATATTGCAAAATATATAGCTGTATCAATCATGTGACAATAAACTACGGTTTTCTGATATTGGTATTGTTGAAAAAAGGCTTCATTGATTTCTCTGTGAAACACAAGCATTATGAAATGTAAATATATGTGACATTATTCGTATCCATCGTCAATATATGACTCTAGCGCACAGAATCAATGTTGCTGCAGTGTGACTTCCCAAATCGCACTTTTTCTTTTTTCCCGCGTCACCCGTTTCGCTTCATTAGTTTTGTATTATTGTTTCTATAGTTTTGTATTTTTAACACGGACGTCTGTAAATAAACACGACCTTGCTCTTATAATTTCGTTTCTAAAACACTTGACAAAGAACGACAATCGTTGTAAGGCTGTATTAAATTACTTCCAAGACTTTTTGTGATCAACTTCAGGTGTCGTGTGTATATTTGTCATTTATTTCATTTTTTTTTATTTACCACAAGCACAAGGCCGCATGTCGCAGGAGTTTTCAACGGCGTCCTGCTTTAACACACAAATCACGCAAATTTTTTTTTTTTATTTACCACAAAACAATATCGTATTTTTACAATTTTGTGCTGAATACAAATACTTGGAGGGGAGAAAATTTTTCGTGATTTGTGTGTTAAAGCAGAACGCCTTTATAACCCACAAGGGTTTTGCTTTTGTTTCGTCATTATACTAAACATACGTTGTTTAGGGTTTTTTACTTTTTGCCCTTATGTGGCAATACAAATGAAAGTATTTATTACGCTATGTTCGTGTTTGCGACGTCGCAAAACTTCAATTGAAAACTGGACACGAGCATTCCCACCATTTATTTGCGCCTTTACTGAGTCACAGCAATAATAAAAAAAGTTAGACTGGCTTCATATCCTCAATAGTTGCTCCATTGGTCCAGTGAAATCGTGGAATGGAAGATGTCGGATACCTTTTTCGTGACGGCAATTATTTTTGTTGTTCATTCCGAGTTTTCTGGAACCAAAAAATGCAATGAGGTTGTTTTTTCATTCGGAGTGTAATTGCCTTGAATTGCCGTGTGCGAGCTTATAACCGAAAAAGGACGACGCATTCTAGCAATTAACCGAATGATTCTCAGCCTCCAGTCACACCCCAGAAACAGATCTCGTACACCAGCGGCTACAAGCCGAGGTAAATTTACTTCTTGGAGGCAAAACCTTGTTTTAACATTATTTCGTTGTTTCGCTGCAGTGTTTTTAAGTTTGATACAATTTCGTTCGGGTGTGTGTTTTAAAATCACTCATTGCTTTTACAACTATTTTGCAAAACATTTTGTTAGAACAGGCGGTTTTTAGTTTTCAAAAATTTAGCCTTTAAAGGCTGCACCTATGCGATACACCATGTTAGAGTTTAAGCGCTAAAGGTTATATCCTCCCATATAGAAACTTTATATTCCTCCCCTAATTGTACAGGATAACTTCCACCTTCCCAACTGGGATTTTATTAACGGTTTTATTCACAAACGTTTGCTGCAATTGCGTAAAATTATGAACTTATTGCAGTTACAAAAAATCAAATACAGCGAAAGAATCAGCGAAATTTCGATTAACAATGCACAGCACGGTTTTAATAACCGCAAGAATTTAAATACTCAAGCATGGAAATCATAAAATATTAAGTGCTCAAACCATAGAAACAAAACATAGAAAATAAAACGGTTGGATGGAATTATCACTAAATTGTTAAATGTGTGAACCCAACATGGGGATTTTGTTTTGGTCAAAATGTATTACTTTGGACAAAAAAATGCTAACATTTGCAACCGAATGTTGACTGGGAAGTTTAATATTTGCAGGGAAGAAAAAACAAAAGGCACATTTGCACTTGTGCCAATAACAAGGTTTCGCGTATTTACGAATTACGAGAGAATATTTGCAATGTAAAGTTCATCGAGCATGTCTTTATGCTGTTCATGCACTACTACACAGCAGGATCGTCGAGCGGATGACGTCATCCATGACGCAATAGATGAAAAAGACGACGAATCCTTGCATCCCGTTCACCAAGCTGTGAATGTACATGAAAACCTCGTTCGAGATTTCGTTTCCGATTCCTGAAACACAGCAAGAATTTTTTAGCACTAATAAAGATACACTGGGAACTTCGTAACTCACCAGTGAAGAATGCCAAGCTCCAGGTTCCACCGAGCAGCAAGAAGAGGAAAATAAACGTCTTTCCAGCTCTCTTAGCATCTTCCTGATCAGGGTCATCTCCTCTGTTCTGCATCCTTCGGGATGTTAATGCTACATAAGATGTTTTCCCGATGATGAGGAGGTTGATAAGAAGGACGAGAGCAAGAGGAGTGATGACGGAAGTGTAAAAAACCAGAGTGTTGGGAGCCAACCAGCATCTTTCGTACTTGGGAATTGGTGAAGTGTTGTTTTGATATTGGTGGCACGCCTCGTAATAAGGCTGTGGTTTCATGTAGACGCCGAAGTGGAATCCCATGGGTGCGGATATTCCCACAATCAAGACGGGAAGAAGCCATCCGAAGATCATAAAGTACTTGAGTCGATGTTTTGCATCCTGGGCTTGGAAGTCGATTGGATTGGAGGTAGCCATGAAGAGTCGTATTCCCTCGATCAGAAACCACATTCCTAATGAATACCAGCACATTGATTAGGTTTAAATGAGGTATCTTGTTAATTGGGCCAAGCACTTACCACTGCAAAGCAAGAAAATATGGTTGACTGCAGTGCCCACCATGCATGACTGATCATGCATGGTAAAAAGATCATGTGACAGATTGATCACGTGAAGAAGAAGGAGAGCCACCGCCAAGTTTATTTGAACAGGAACTCTGTCACCTCTGCGTCGGTTACGATACAGCATTACAATGGTGATGACCAGGAAGACAATGGATACAGATTCTGTCACGTAAGTGGTGATCTGGAAACACAAAGAACAGAAATATGACTTAGGGTTGGTGCAAACTACATGGCATTTTGGGAACACAACTCATACCTTCAAATGCTTTGGAATAGTTGTAGTTTTGACGGCCAGGAGGACGGTGAACATGGTGAGGTGGTTGCATTTGCACGTGACCTTCCCATTTCCTGCATCCTTGGATGTGGAGCAACCACGATCCGAATATTCCTTCTTTACTCGGTCGAAGAAGAGACAAAGTGGCGCCATCTTGTTGATTTTTTTCTTGTGGTTTTCCTCGTTGATTTTCCTGCAGGTGGTTTCTTCTAAAGGAGAAGATAATGTGTAGCTTGCATTGCCCTGAAGTTCATCATCGTCAGTGGTTTTGTTATCGGGTTTGTTGACCTTTAACCCAATAATAACAACGAAGGTGGAATTTTTAGGAGGAATGTATTCGGTTTTGGTGAGAGAATTACGGTTGGGAGATGATCCTTGAACCACTTGTGAGTAGTTTGTGTTGAAAACAAACGCAGAAGCTACGATTTGAGCCGACCCGTCTGTCTGTAATGTAAATTGGATGAGCGCTGACCCAAGCTCTTGCATGGTGGTGAATTGCTTCTGCCCTTCTTTGATTTGAACCCGTTTAACGTACAAATGACCGTGGATGGTTTCGTTTGGCGGAAGACCAGATAGTGCAATACGTTTGATCAGATTTTCAATATTATTTACGTCATCGGCATCTTGAGGGTTGAAATTACTCGATTCCATCATCAGGTCTGAAAATAATCACGTCGCTTAATTGCGGGTCTTATGCCTGATAGTGATTTACAATTGTTATCTAGCTTGGGTTTGGTTTTGTTGGTACCGGGTTAGAAGTGGTTGGATTGGAATAAGTCGCAGCATCGGTAGTTGGTGCTGAGGTCGTGGTCGTGAATGAACAAACCACAGTTATTAGAAAAACACAGTCTGGTATGAGGGAGTTTAAGTCTGAACTAACGAAACCAAAGTTTTATGACGAGAACAAACTGAAAAATACATAATGCAATCGTGCATTACCCGCTTTTGAGCTATACAGTTAGACCTTCTTGTACAATAGTTTGTTGTCTGAGACAATTCATCCAAATAAGGGCCATAAAACGACTTTACGTAACAGCAGGAAACTATGCAATCTGCAATGCCTCCGTAACTTCCGATAACGTTAGCTTTCCTGTATATGAGGTCACAGACCGATCACCATATAAGGTAACGACGTTTCTTACCTCCCACATTAAACTGAATCTCGGCTCTTGAGTTGGTGCAATATTGTTGCATTTCCACTTTAAGGCAAAAACATTCATTGTTAAGGATTTCTGATTATCCGGAACACAGATTATTTAATGCTGGTTTAAATGTTACCTGGTGTGCCGTCGGCAAAGCAAGGTGATATCTCAAATATGTGGTTGTCGTTTTTTGATACTGTATGTAAAAGAAAGGTGTGTTGCAAGAATGATTTGTATAAACTTGCTTGTATCAACTGAAAACTTACACTAGAAATTTTTCAACATCAAAGTGTAGTGCAGTTAGTGCTGTGAAGTATGTATAATACACAACATTTAACTGTAATATTTCTACAGACACTTATGTTGGGTCACTCTGTTAGGTCTGTTAAGCGTTTTACCCGATTAATTAAAATTACAGTTGAATAGAACAAAAAATGGGCGATTGTTTTACACAAAGGGACGCGGAAATTTAATTCAATACAAAGAAGTCGCGAACTCAAATGTTTAAAGAAGCCCTGATTTTAACAACAAAATATTACCGGTGAATCTGGATAATGGAAACTGATTCCATTCGTCCAAATTCTTCAAAGTACAATTTCCTGTGAAGAAATGTTTTGCCGTTACCAGAGTCACATTGGCAATACATTATACGAGAAAAAGAGCATGTAATGTAACAGAACAATATTGCACATAGTACTTGCTGGTGCACTGTTTTCATAAGAAACTGACTGTTAAACATTTATATTAGAAAAAAACAGCGTCGTTAACGCATTTATTGTCACGTCATTTGCAGCAACTGATGAAGCGAGATGCAGCTCGCGAAAGCTCGTGCAAATGGAGGCAGTGCACCAGCAAGTACTGTAGGTATAGACCAGAGCCTGACACGGCACATTGAAGAAATTAAATATTACACATTACGATGTTATACGTTTGGAAGCAACTTTATTAATTGTGTAAACACAGGTGCTTGGCCCACGTGACACCGTTTACCTGCAAGGGTTCTAATGGAAGTTTATAAATTACCTGCAACTTTAATCATGTTGGAGTCGTAGCATATTCCGGTTGTGTAGTTGTAACACCATTCTGTAAACAAAGTTTTACAACAAATTGCACAGAGACCCCAAACGCAAACTTGTTATTGTCATATGAGATACAATAATTATGCAGAAAACCTAAGTTTTGGATACAAGTCGAGTTCAAGTATTTCTTACCATTGTCCGTAGTTTCAGTTGTAATGGCGTATTCCTGATTTCCTGCTGTAGATAGTACAGTTTAATATGAAAACCTTACTTACTATTTGTTTGTTTATGAAAATTATTATTTTGTTATTACTTAGAGAATACATCTATATATTACCTTGTTCAATGCATGGGAGAACATTAAACACCGCCGCCAAATCATGTATGCCTGGGTTAAACAACGATTGTATATATTAGTTTAAAAAATATTAGTTTATCATTACTCTGTTAAACATCAAATGTAAACATAGATATTACTTTTTCCTGTAATCTTGAACTTTTGGTAGAGATTCTTGGAGATTTCATTCCATTCATCAATCTTTTCAATATTGCAGTATGATTCAGGAGAAGTATCTGCAAAGTTTGCAAAGTTTTTTTGTTACGGGGAATTAAGTGGAATCTTTCTAAAATTGCGGTAAAATAACCGAAATTTGCGAGAATTTTTTTTTTATTTTACAAAATAATTTTGAAAGTTTTGGAAACTTTAGTTTGAAAAACGAATGTAACTTGTTTCGTTTTCTTATTCATACAAAAAAGTGAAAACAGAATGCCTACAAACCACCTCTAATAAACAAGTGCTTACCGTATTCAGCAGCAATTTTGTATTGATTTGCGTTGTAACATTTTCCCTCATGAAATGTGTATAGACAATACTCTGCATGAAAAGCACAATTTACGTCACTGTGACGTTCAGTTGTTTCATTTCGTAATAATGAGACATTACATGACGTCATAGATCAATCGTTGAATTCAATCCGTTAAAGTTTCCACAATGAGTTTTACGAATGCTGCAGGTTTGTTTATGTTTCTCGTTTCGAAATAAACGGAATACAAATAAATGTTTCACAAGTAATGTTTTGAATACTTACTGTTACCAGGATTACCAGTGCATGTAATGTCAATCGCATTCAACGTGTTATCTGCAAATAAATCAAGTTGAAATATGAGGTATTTGTGTTTTCATTGGTGAGCATGGATACGTACTCTGTATGTTAATCGTTTCCCCGCATGGGATTGGTGAATTAATTTGAACCCAGTTCTCCAGTCCCACTAAAATTTGTTTTCCTTCGAATAAATCATTAACATTTTCAAACGTAGAAATAAATGTTTTTGAAACAAAAACTTACTTTCCGAACAAGCAGGAGGAAAAGTGAACAAAAATAATGGAAATAAAATCCAAAGTTGCACCATTTCCCCCGGTTCCACTGATGAACTTACTCATTAAAACAATATCCTACAAAAACAAAAAAATAATAAAAATGCCGGTTATGGAGACATTAAATTTACTACTAAAAATCACAGTTTGATGTCAACAGCTACTTGTGTAATTTTGCTGCGTTCTGTTGGTTTGTTTTTCTCTTCAAGTCATTTCTCATCAACTTGTGTCGTTTTTATGCGACTCCTTACAGACTTGAATCTTTGCTTTTGATTCTTACGTCTAAGTAGGTGAGAATCACTGATTTAAATACGAAATTACAGTCTTTGTTCCAATAAATATATTTATGTGCTAACACCACCTGGTACCAATTGCCAACCTGTTAAACACATTTATTCACAACTGATACATAAACCATAGGGACGCAGGTGCGTGACGTCACGCCATGTTTTTACCTCCGTGGTGAAGAACGAACCCAAATCGTCTCCACATTCCCAGCAACACAACAGGATGTGTTTCACCATCTCACTCCTATGTCCGTACCTTGGTCCGTATATTTCTTCCTACCCGAGTGCAACACCTGCCTGGGATATGGTTGCGCGAGGTTGTGAATACGATATCTGCGCACACTGGTTATAAAAATAGGCGGTCCTGTCTATTTTCCATGGAAATTACAAACCTTATAATCACTGCTATATTTCAATTTACGAGCATAAAACATAAAATACGCACATGTTAAGAGTTGGATTAAAGTTATCATAATTCAGCCAAAAAATGTGAACATTGATTTTCCGGTTGCAGTAATCACTGATTATCTTGATACCAGATACGCTGACACAGAATTTTCTTTTTCTCTGATTATAAATGCTATTTTTTTAGATATGTAACAACGGCTCGAATGGGTTTGTTTGGTCGCAGACATCACTAAACAATTTCAAATCACAAACCAAGAACTTTGGTTAAAATTTGCATTGGACAAAGTGGAAATATGGTTAGAACTTTACTTGGTGTCAAAAGACAGGGAATGACTTTGTGTGCAGGTACTTTCCCTGTGTCGATACCGAGACGTCGTATTCCAACAAACCTCCGCATCCTCGTCACGCATCGGTTGAGAGAGACGGGAAATCCCCGGCCCGCTGTACAAGCCAAGTGGGTGATTTGATCGTCACCAGATATTTATGTAAATTAGATACAGTTGTTGCCATTATAACCAGAGTAGAACTCGGTTAATTCGGATACGATTTGTTTGATAAATTTATCCGGATAAGACGATTCCCCGGATTGTCCGAATACTTTGTTTCATGCCTAACATTTTGTCTTTGACATATTTTATTAAACAAACTATCCGAATCCGTTTTTTAAACCAGTTAACCTTGTAGTAAAATCCATCATTTAAAAAATACTATTGCGTTAAAGCATTTGGTAAAATAATGGAATGCAAATATGTTTGGCAGTAAATTGTTGATGTCATGCAATTGTACCTTCAGATTTGTACGAATTTGGATAAACCGAGCTCTACTATACAGATGGTCATTTTGAGTGGGAAATATGTTATGGAGGTGCTCCAAGTCTTCCGCGTATTGTTCTCCACCCCCTTAAACTTTCCATCGCTTTAAAACGCAATAACACAGCTGACGTAACATCCAAGGTGTTTTTGATCTCCATGTTTTTCTTTTTAGTTTTCATGCTGACGTTCTATCGTAAATAGTTGAACGAATTTAAAGACCAGCATTTTTAGTATGAGCAGCATTACAACTGAAAAGCTTTTTGCATCACACCGGGATATTAACCCTGGTTATCGTGGGCACAAATCAGGAACAGTTTGTCATCTTGATGTGGGGCCGAATGCCAACTATCATCAAAGAGTAAGAATGCGTATTTTTAGGTCTAGGTCGATGTGAACTCATCCAAAAACGCAGTTTCATCTTCGATAACTGCTTGCTTTGTAATGTATATAGGCGTAGTGTTATAGCGACACCTTGCGATCATTAGTTCCTTCCTGCAACCTTTGGTAACAGTGAAGGAGGTGTAGCTGCACGAACCAGTTAACCTTGTAACGAAATCCCTCATTGTATCGAACTAGCAATATTTTTTTTATCCGGATTGTAACTGAGTTGGATTGCAGTATTCAAGCTTATAACAAGGAATATATTTTACTCAGGGTATAAAGAAGAGGGGGAGGTTGCTCATCGTTTGAGTTGAAAACACAAGAAATGTTTAAATATTGTTTCCATTACAATATAGCGTGCTTTTATGTCGTCTGCCGATCCATAATTTACAAACTCACTTCACAACGGCCTTTCTTTGTCCAATACATGGTCGTCACCTTTACATTGGTCAGCAACAAAATGCACTTTATTCGTCATTGTGGTATGATTTCTTGTTGTAGGTGAGGACTAGTCGTGAAAAGATTATCCGTTTTAATCTGGTACGTCCACAAATTACTTGAAATATTTCAGAAATTTTCCCGTCAACATTAAACTTGAAATTGATATTCCTTAATTATAAAACAAAACTATTATGGTAGACGTCAATGCTCATGTAACACTGCTGCAACGACATCTATTTAACAATAAAATGTTTTTGCTTTATGAAATCCACCTAACCAGCAACGCTTCTTTCGCGTGACACAAGTTAACCTTTAATTTCAATTTCAAATGTTACTAGAACAACTTTGTGTCCACGCTTCTGGATAAAAAAAACATGTTTCGCTTTTTATTAAAGCATCTTCAGTTCTACAAACAAAATAAACATAAAAGAGATAGTGAAATGCTAAAATGATGAAACGTGGAACTGAAGATGATTTAATAAAAAGCAAAACATGTTTTCTAAAACCAGAAGCGTGGATACAAAGTCGTTGTAGCAACATTGAAAAAAATTACATCTATTTAAATGTTTAACGTTGACCACAGACATTGGAAAGAAATACATGGCAATAAAGTGTGCTCAAGTTGCTGGGTTTAAATTGAATTAAAAAATGATGCCTGCACAGACAGGCGAATTGTATATGTCGTATAAACTTGAAACAGACAGTCGACTTAGGATTATTTATCATATTTTGTACTAATCCTGTCACAAATTACGTGGTTACACATCAAGTTACGGTGTATTGTGACGTCATAGTTGATTGTGATGTCTGAAGTACTGTACAGTGGTAACGGAATTATTATTAAAAAAAGTGAGCAGACTGTCAACAGCTTATTCTGCAGCAGTAAAGCCAGTTTCAAAACACGCCAATTAAACTAACCCGACAGCGTCGCCCAAGAAAAACAGTCTAGGGCCAGACGCGACATCTGGGGGCTCGTCCGGAAACACTTATTTTTTTGGCGTTAGTTTATCGAACTGAAGTCTTTGTGCAAATACAAAATGGACAGGCTGGCGGAGTTGGGAAAGCAAATGGGGCTTACTGGAGAGACGTTAATCAAGTTTGTCAACGAACAGCAAGCGCTTGAGCGTGAAGAACGACGTCTGGCGCGTGAAGTAGAACAACGTCGAATAGAGGCTGAACTGGAATTAAAACGACTTGAATTGCAACTTGCCCAAACCAGAAACGGTGGTCTGGACGTTGCTGCAAGTCGGACGAAAACACCAAAGTTGCCTTCGTTTGTTGATGGAAAAGACGAGCTCGATAGTTATTTATTGCGCTTTGAACGGTTTGCGGCTAACAGCAAGTGGGACAAATCAGAGTGGGCGACTTCGCTGAGTGCGTTGCTAACCGGAAGGGCGTTGGAGGTATACTCGAGATTGTCCGATCAAGACGCCGTGGATTACGATCAACTCAAACGGGCACTTTTGCTTCGTTACGATCTAACGGAGGAGGGTTATCGGGTCAAGTTTCGCGAGTCAAAACCGGAGTCTGGAGAAAGCCCTGTACAGTTCGTCGTTCGTCTTGGTGGCTACCTTGACAAGTGGGTGAAAAGTTCAAACCACACAACTGAATGGGAAAGTGCCAGGCAGTTGTTTATCAAAGAACAGTTCCTTAAAGCTTGTTCCAAGGAAACAGCGACTTACCTTAAAGAGCAGGCGCCTAAGTCCCTGGATGAATTAACGGCCTTAGCAGAGCACTTTTTGTCTGCACATGGAAAAGAAATGTCCAATGATGGCAAAAACTTCATGCGAGAGGGCGATCGAGACATGCGTGATTTCTGCACGCATTGCAAACGCCAAGGTCACAAGGTAAAGGACTGTCCGCGTAAGCAAGTTGATAGCAGAACGCCTAGGCGGTGTTTCATATGTGACAAGACAGGTCACTTTGCTAAGAACTGTACGTCGCGGCCAACAAATGTTTCAGGGTCTTTGGTTATGGAGGCGAAAGCAGCGTCTCTGCCAATCACAAAAGGTTTTGTGGGAAAGCACCCTGTTATGGTTTGCGTGACACTGGATGCACTGGTGTGCTGGTAAATAAAAGGTTTGTCGACCCCAAGGATATCGTCGAAAGGCAAGGATCTGTTACGCTTGCTGATGGACAAGTGGTGCAAACCGAAGTAGCGAAAATATTTATTGATACGCCGTATTACACGGGAACTGTAGAGGCGTTGTGCTTGCCCAGGGCGCCGAATGATTTGTGTCTTGGAAATATCGAGGGTGTACGGAATGCAGATAATCCTAACCAATTCTGGTGCGAAGCAAATGCTGCTACAACTCGATCAGGAGGCAAAAAGAAGGCATTGGTTCCGTTGGTTGTTGCTGATGATAGCAAATGGTCTGTTTGTGATAGACAAGCATTTCTAAAAGCTCAAAAGAAGGAAACTTCGCTTGCCAAGCTGTGGGACAGTACGGAGGAACTGGTGCGAGGTGACCGGGTGACTAAGTTTAAAGTCAAAGAAGGCCTTCTTCATAGAATGTACAAGCATCCGAAAGTTAACAACGGTGAGTGGCTAAAGCAGCTTGTTGTACCTACGACACTAAGGGAAAGAGTAATGGCAGTTGCCCATGACTCCATTATGGGAGGTCACATGGGAATAAAGAAAACGTATGATAAGATCACTACTAACTTTTATTGGCCTGGAATTGCCGGTGACGTAAGGAGGTATTGTAAGTCATGTGACATTTGTCAGAGAACTGTAAGCAAGGGGAGTGCCATTAAAGCACCCCTTCAAGCGACGCCATTGATAGACACGCCCTTCAGGAGAGTCGCGGTGGATATTATTGGTCCAATTCACCCAGTAAGCGACGATGGACATCGATACATACTCACGTTAGTGGATTATGCGACCAGATATCCCGAAGCCGTAGCGTTGAAATCAATTACAACGGAGTCCGTCGCCGAAGCACTTGTAGACATGTATAGTCGTCTTGGCATACCTGATGAGGTTCTTAGCGACCTCGGTACACAGTTTGTATCTGAGTGCATGAAAGAGGTGGAACGACTCCTTATGGTCAAACACTTGGCTACGACCCCATACCACCCAATGTGTAATGGTCTGGTTGAAAAATTCAATGGTACCTTGAAACGGATGTTGAAAAGGCTTTGTTGTGATCAGCCAAAACAGTGGAACCGTTACATTAATCCACTGCTTTTCGCCTACCGCGAAGTACCACAGGAGGCGACGGGGTTTTCCCCATTCGAGTTACTCTATGGAAGAACGGTTCGGGGTCCAATGGCAATCATGAGGGAGATATGGACAAACCCCGACACGCCGGCCGATATTAAGTCGAGCTACCAGTGCGTGGTCGACTTAAGGAATCGGATCGCAAACACCTTGCAGTTAGCCAAAGAAGAACTGTCAAAATCACACAGTCGGTACAAACAGTACTTTGACAGGAAAACCAAACCGCGGAGATTTAAAGAAGGCAATAAAGTTCTTCTATTGCTCCCAACCGACCACAACAAACTGTTAATGCACTGGAAAGGTCCATTTACCGTTCTCGAAAGATTTGGTACCAACGACTACGTGCTTGACATTAATGGAAAGACAAAGAAGTTCCACATAAATTTGTTAAAACAGTACATACAGAGACATGTCTCGGGTAAGGAAGGCCCAGCTGAGGAAGAAAGGTGCGGACAGGATTCCCATTCGTGTGCGACCGCTCTCGTTGCAAGTGGTTCGGACCAGGTGACCTATGGAGAACAACTTGACGAGGCGCAATGCAAGCAAGCGGAACAACTCGTCCGACAGAACGGATCTGTGTTTAGCGACAATCCAGGAAGTGTGGAGTTCATTGAGCATCGAATTGAGTTGACTGACGACCATACTGTGCGCTCTAAGGCTTATCCCGTGCCTTACCACATGCGACAGGAGCTCGAAAAGGACATTGAGGAAATGATGCGACTGGGCATAATACAGCGTTCGCGTTCCGCTTATGCTTCGCCGGTGGTCATCGTGAAGAAAAGGGATGGGACCAACAGAATTTGTATCGATTATCGCAAGTTAAACAAGCTGTCGATATTCGATCCAGAGCCGATGCCCACGGCGGAAGAGATTTTTCAGAAGCTTTCTAGAAGTAAATATTTTACGAAGATTGACCTCTCCAAAGGATACTGGCAGGTGCCAGTAGCAGCCGAAGACGTCCCCAAAACGGCGTTTGTCACCAGCGGAGGTACGTACGAGTTTCTTAAAATGCCGTTCGGTATGGTAAACTCGGGGGCAACGTTCATGAGAGCAATGCGGATGTTGCTTCGGGGCCTTGACCACGTTGATTGTTACATCGATGATATACTGCTACACACGGAAACGTGGGAGGATCACCTTGTCTCACTAAAAGCACTTTTCGGCCGCTTAAAACAAAAAGGTGTCACCATTAAGCCGTCAAAGTGTGTAGTGGGGACTCATACTGTCGAGTTCTTGGGGCACAGTGTGTGTGATGGCAGTCTTGGATTAAGCGACCGAAATGTCGAGAAAATCAAAGGAGCGAAACGGCCGGGGACGAAGAAGGAAGTTCGCTCATTTATTGGTCTTACAGGTTACTACAGAGATTTTATCCCCAACTACGCGGCTATTGCGTCACCGTTAACGGACTTAACGAAGAAAGGACAGCCGAACGCAGTTGTTTGGGGTGATGCACAGGAACGTGCGTCTGGAACCTTAAAGTGCATGTTGACAAGTCAGCCGATATTGCGCTTGCCTGATGTTCACAGGGAGTTTGTTCTGCGAACCGATGCGTCCCAAACCGGAATAGGATGTGTTCTACTGCAACAGCATGAGGGAAGACTCTACCCCGTGAGCTACGCAAGTAGGAAGTTGTCTCCCGCGGAGGCGGCATATTCGACTATTGAGAAGGAGTGCCTTGCAATCATATGGGCAGTTAAAAGGTACAGGATTTACCTTTACGGTTGCGAGTTTGTGTTGCAAACGGATCACCATTCCCTGAAGTATCTATCCTCAGCAAAATATGACAATGACCGTGTGATGCGCTGGGCGATGTATTTGCAGAGTTATCGCATTCGCTTTGAGTATATTAAGGGTTCGGAGAATGTTGGTGCCGATTTTCTTAGTAGGTCGTAACAACAACGTTGGTAAAAGTTGTACGGCTTTTGTACATAAATCGCTGTGTGGTGTTTCTTTGTGTTTCGTAATTTGTTTTGTGTTAGTTCTCGAAAAACGATGTTTTCTCTTAAATAGGGGGTGATGTCACAAATTACGTGGTTACACATCAAGTTACGGTGTATTGTGACGTCATAGTTGATTGTGATGTGTGAAGTACTGTACAGTGGTAACGGAATTATTATTAAAAAAAGTGAGCAGACTGTCAACAGCTTATTCTGCAGCAGTAAAGCCAGTTTCAAAACACGCCAATTAAACTAACCCGACAGCGTCGCCCAAGAAAAACAGTCTAGGGTCAGACGCGACAAATCCGTTGCTGAGTCTCCGTTAGACATAGGGACTATACAGGCGATTCGAAGAAATCAAACTCTCATTTCTCGAAACATTTGCCGTTGATATCAGAGATGGCCTAGGGTCGTTAGCTTAAAACCTCAACGGGGATCTTAAAAAAATGTTGATCCTGATTGGTTGCAATGCCTGCGATGCAAATAAACCTTTGTGGAAATATACAAACGGTTGTGCTGTTAATTACTTCTTTGTCATATTTGTTGGTTCAAAGAGTTCATAAACAGAAAATGGGTGGCATAGAAATGCGTAGAGGCAACGTAACGTTAGAGCAAATCTTTGTTAGTTTACATGTCGTTTCCTCAAGGTCTGCCCTTTTTCTCGTGATAAGAAACTCCTTGGAGGCAAAACCATATTTTAACATTATTTCTTTTCTTCGCTGCAGTGTTTCAAGATTCATACAATTTTGTTCGGGTATGTATTTTGAAATCTCTCATTGCTTTTACAACTATTTTGCAAAACATTTTGTTAGAACAGGCGGTTTTTAGTCTTCAAAAATTTAGCCTTCAAAGGCTGCACCTATGTGATACACCATGTTAAATTTTAAGCGCTAAAAGTCATATCCTCTCATATAGAAACTTTATATTCCTCCCCTAATTGTACAGGATAACTTCCACCTTCCCAACTGGGATTTTATTAACGGTTTTATTCACATACGTTTGCTGTAATTGCGTAAAATTATAAACTTATTGCAGTTACGAAAAATCAAGTACAGCGAAAGAATCAGCGAAATTTCGATTAACAATGCAGAGCACGGTTTTAATAACCGCAAGAATTTAAATACCAAAGCATGGAGATAAAAGGGTTGGACGGAATTATCGCGCAATGGTTCAATGTACGAACTCGACATGGGGATCTTGTTTTGGTAAAGCTGTATTACTTTGGTCAAAAAAATCCAAACATTTGCAACGGAATGTTGACTGGGAAGTTCAATATTTGCAGGGAATAAAGAACCAAGGGTGATATTGTTTGAAATACGAACACTGCGGTGAAATATTGAACACTTGCACTTGTGCCAATAACAAGGTTTCGCATATTTACAAATTACGAGAGAATATTTGCAATTTAAAGTTCATCGAACATGCCCTTATGCTGTTCATGCCCTACTACACGGTAGGATCGTCGGGCGGATGACGTCATCCATGACGCAATAGATGAGAAAGACGACGAATCCTTGCATCCCGTTCACTAAGCTGTGAATGTACATGAAAACCTCGTTCGAGATTTCGTTTCCGATTCCTGAAACACAGCAAGGATTTTATAGCACTAATATAGATACACTGGGAACTTCGAAACTCACCAGTGAAGAATGCCAAGCTCCAGGTTCCACCGAGCAGCAAGAAGAGGAAAATGAACGTTTTTCCAGCTCTCTTTGCATCTTCCTGATCAGGGTCATCTCCTCTGTTCCGCATCCTTCGGGAGGTGAAGTTCACGTACGATGTCTTTACGATGATGAGGAGGTTGATAAGAAGGACGAGAGCAAGAGGAGTGATGACGGAAGTGTAGAAAACCGGAGTGTTGGGAGCCAACCAGCTGTCGTACTTGGGAATTGGTGAAGTGTTGTTTTGATATTGGTGGCACGCCTCGTAATAAGGCTGTGGTTTCATGTAGACGCCGAAGTGGAATCCCACGGGTGCGGATATTCCCACAATTAAGACGGGAAGAAGCCATCCGAAGATCATAAAGTACTTGAGTCGATGTTTTGCATCCTGGGCTTGGAAGTCGATTGGATTGGAGGTAGCCATGAAGAGTCGTATTCCCTCGATCAGAAACCACATTCCTAATGAACACCAGCACATTGATTTGGTTTAGATGAGGTATCTTGTTAGTTGGGCCAAGCACTTACCGCTGCAAAGCAAGAAAATATGGTTGACTGCAGTGCCCACCATGCATAACTGATCATGCATGGTAAAGAGATCATGTGACAGATTGATCACGTGAAGAAGAAGGAGAGCCACCGCCAAGTTTATTTGAACAGGAACTCTGTCACCTCTGCGTCGGTTACGATACAGCGTTGCTATGGTGATGACCAGGAAGACAATGGATACAGATTCGGTGACGTAAGTGGTGATCTGGAAACACAAAGAACAGAAATATTACTTAGGGTTGGTGCAAACTACATGGCATGTTGGGAACACAACTCATACCTTCAAATGCTTTGGAATAGTTGTAGTTTTGACGGCCAGGAGGACGGTGAACAAGGTGAGGTGGTTGCATTTGCACGTGACCTTCCCAGTTCCTGCATCCTGGGATGTGGAGCAACCATGATCCGAATATTCCTTCTTCATTCGGTCGAAGAAGAGACAAAGTGGCGCCATCTTGTTGATTTTCTTTTTGTCGTCGTTCATTTTCCTGCAGGTGGTTTCTTGTAAAGGAGAAGATAATGTGTATCTTGCATTGCCCTGAAGTTCATCATCGTCAGTGGTTTTGGTATTGGGTTTGTTGACCTTTAGTCCAATAATAACAATGAAGGTGGAATTTTGAGGAACAATGTATTCGGTTTTGATGAGAGCATCACGGTTGGGAGATGATCCTTTAACCACTTGTGAGTAGTTTGTGTTGAAAACAAACGCAGAAGCTACGATTTGAGCCGACCCGTCTGTCTGTAATGTAAATTGGATGAGCGCTGAGCCAAGTTCCTGCATGGTGGTGAATTGCTTCTGCCCTTCTTTAATTTGAATCCGTTTAACGTACAAATGACCGTGGATGGTTTCGTTTGGCGGAAGATCAGATAGTGCAATACGTTTGATCAGATTTTCAATATTATTTACGTCATCGGCATCTTGAGGGTTGAAATTATTCGCTTCCATCACCAGGTCTGAAAATAATTACGTCGGTTAATTGCGGGTCTTATGCCTGTTAGTGATGTACAATTGTTACCTGGCTTGGGGGTGGTGCCATCTATTACCATTGTTGTATTGACTAATGTTGTGTCAACTAGACGGGTAGTTTCCAATGGTTGGTTGGTAGTTGTGAATAGTTGCAGGTGGTTAGATGTTTGTACCGGGTTAGACGCGGTTGGTTCGGAATAACTTGCAGCATCGGTAGTCGGTATTGAGATCGTGGAGCAGAGACGAACCCGAATTTCAGTGTTATTTCCATCTGACGTCACATACGACACGAAGTCAAAAAAAACGGAAAGCGATTATATAATGTGATAGCGGTTTGTGTTTGTTGTCAATAGTTTTGGCAGTTGTACTCTCGTTACCTTGACACATTCTCCAGTAATGCTTTCCCACAGTTGAAGTCATATTGGTATTTGTGCTATCTTCACACCATCCTGGGAGTTTATTGAAGCAACTGCAGGTGAATGCCTGTGAATTCTTGGCACAAGTTTGAAGTTGAGATGCGATGTCGGAACAGTTGTCGGTTTGTAGAAAATGATGCCAGAGACCATAACTTTTTGTGCAAGCTACAAAATATGCAATAGATGTTGTGGGATTAAATGTGTAAATTTAGTGCATTCGTTTAACGCAAGTATTTAAGAAAGAATTATCTTGTGTTTAGTTGTTCGATTGAATTAAAAACGTAAGTTGATTCGTTTTGATGTTAACAGAAGCTTTGTGAGGTTGTCACATAACAATTATGGCTGTTTAAGATACCGAAGTTTACAACTAACCTGGCAGCCCACTTTGATGCTTGCAGTAGTTTCCCGCATGGCTACTGGATGCTGTAAATCAGCACAATGTTAAATTATTTTTGTCAATAAGCAAGAAAATAAGTTTTGTGTTTTGCACTAAGTTTAGAGCAAGTAAGTTCTTTGTTGCTGAACTGCTGAATTTTTCGCGAGATTCAGCACAGGACGGGAATAAATTTAATTTTAGTAAACTTGCTAAGTTTAAAATATGCAATTAAACCCTTTATCGGTTCATTTAATGGAATGACTAAACTTTTGTTTATTTTGCCTCGAACAGAATTAAATGTCGTTACTTCCCTGACCTTGAATATGTGAACAATCTTCACTCGTGTCGTAGGAAACTGTACACGTTGCATGATCTGCAATGAATAAAACATAGTAATTAGAAATACACGCAGGAGAGGGGTTTGAGCAAAGTTTTGTAACGAGAGAAAAAATAAAAATATTTTGCATAAAATTAACGGACTGCACTACCTTTGGTGCGCTTCGGGGAAATTTGACGTGTAATGCAAAACTCCTGCTACCTCTACCTGCGGTTGCATACCTATCACCATATAAGGTAACAACGTTTCTTACCTTGAAACTGAATCTCGGCTCTTGATTCGGTGCAATGTGGTTGCATTTCCACTTTAAGGGAAAAACATTAATTGTTAAGGATTTCTGATTATCCGGAACACAGATTATTTAATGCTGGTTTAAACGTTACCTATGGTGTCGTCGGCAAAGCAAGGTGATATCTCAAATATGTGGTCGTTGTTTTTTGATACTGTATGTAAAAAGAAAGGGGTAGTTGTAGCAAGAATGACTGACATCAACCTTTTTTACCAACTGAAAACTTACAGGTACATTTTCCAACATAACAACAGTACAGTTAGCATATATCATGAAGCAACAAGGCTCAGATTGAAGTCAGCAGATTTATTGTAAAAAATCGATTTCGCTTATGTAAGCATCGTCAGTACAGTTAGTACACAATATTTCACAGTAGAATTTTACCAACTAGGAGTTAATAAAATTAACTTACTACATCTACAGACATGTATGTTGGGTCACTCTGTTAGGTCTGTTAAGCGTTTTACCCGTTTTGTTAAAACTACAGTTGAATATAACAAAAAAATAAGCGACTGTTTAACACAAAGGGACGCCGAAATTTTATTAAATACAAAAAAGTCGCGAAATGTTTTCAGAAACCCAGATTTAAACAACAAAATATTACCGGTGAATCTGGAACACGAAAACTGATTCCATTTTTCCAAATTATCCAAAGTACAATTTCCTGTGAAGAAATATTTTCAACAATAAAATAATGATCAAGTTCGACCGCTTATTGAATAAACGCTGTTACACGCAATGCGCTGACCACACGTTTGTCCACGTATTGCGTTTATATGAAATCATGCGAATAGAAGTTTAAAAAAATACCTGCAAATTTAACCTTTTTGGAATCGTAGCATTTTCCGGTTGTGTAGTTGTAACACCATTCTATTTAACATTTTAATTACAACAGAGTGCAAACAGACCCAAACTGCCAACACATTTTTGTTATGTTAGTTACAGTAATTATGCAGAAAACCTAAGTTTGGATACAAGCCGAGTTCTAGTATTTATTACCTTTGTTCGTGGTTTCAGTTGTAATTGCGTATTCCTGATTTCCTGCTGCAGATAGTACAGTTTGACATAAAACCTTAGTTACTATTTGTTTGTTTATAAACATAATTTAATGTTTGTTTTTTTACTTAGAGGATACATCTATAAATTACCTTGTTCAATGCATGGGCGAACCTCAAACACCACCCTGTAACCTTCCCCTGGGTTAAAAACGAATGTTGTGATAAAACACAGTTAAACATGAAATATAAACATAGATTTTACATTTTCCAGTGATCTTGAACTTTTGGTAGAGATTCTTGGAGATTTCATTCCAATTATCGATGTACTTAATATTGCATTGTGATTTAGGTGAAGTATCTGCAAAGTTTTAAAGTTTCTTTGTTGCGGGAAATCACGTGAAAGCTTTCTAAAACAACCGAAATTTGCGAGAAAATTTTTATTGATATAATAAAATAATTTTAAAAGTCCTTGAAAACTTTAATTTGTAAAAACGAATGTAATTCGTTTGGTTTCTTATTCATACAAAAATGTGAAAACAAAATGCATACAAACCACCTCTAATAAACAAGTGCTTACCGTATTTAGCAGCAATTTTGTATTGATTTGCGTTGTAACACATTCCCTCATGAAATGTGTATTGACAAGTGACTGCATGAAAAGCACAAGTGACGTCACTGTAACGTATTGTTGTTTCATTGCGTAATAATGTGATATTATATGACGTCACACATCAATTGTTGTATTCAATCGGTAAAAGTTTCCACAATGAGTTTAACGAATGCTGCAGGTTTGTTTATGTTTCTCGTTTGGAAATAAACGGAATACAAATGATTGTTTCACAAGTAATGTTTTGAATACTTACGGGTACTAGTGTTGTATGTAATGTCAATCGCACTCAACCTGTTATCTGCAAATAAATCAAGTTGAAATATGAGGTATTTGTGTTTTCATTGGTGAGCATGGATACGTACTCTGTACGTTAATCGTTTCCCCACATGAAAATGGTGGATAAATACGGGCCTTGTTCTCTCCTACTATAGTAGCAAGTGTTCCTTGAAAAAAATCATTAACATTTTCAAGCGTAGAAATAAATGTTTTTGAAATAAGAACTTACTTTCCGAACAAGCAAGAGGAAAACTGAACAAAAATAATGGAAAAAAAATCCAAAGTTGCGTCATTTCCCACCGGTTCCACTGATGAACTTCTCATTTAAACAATATCCTGCAAAGCATGTTTATTATATATAAGCAAATATTAATACCTGTTACCGAGACATTAAATTGACTACTAAAAAGCACAGGTAACTGTTTTTTTTAAATGATTTAAAGCAGTTGATTCTCAACAGCTACTTGTGTAATTTTGCTGCGTTCTGTTGGTTTGTTTTTCTCTTCAAGTCATTTCTCATCAACTTGTGTCGTTTTTATGCGACTCCTTACAAACTTGAAGCTTTGCTTTTGATTCTTACGTCTAAGTAGGTGAGAATCACTGATTTAAATACGAAATTACGCTCTTTGTTCCAATAAATATATTTATGTGCTAACATCACCTGGTACCAATTGTCAACCTGTTGAAGACATTTATTCACAACTGATACATAAACCATAGCGACGCAGGTGCGTGACGTCACACCGTGTTTTTTCCTACGTGGTGAAGAACGAACCCAAATCGTCTCCACATTCCCAGCAACACAACAGGATGTGTTTCACCATCTCACTCCTATGTCCGTACCTTGGTCCGTATATTTCTACTAACCCGAGTGCAACACCTGCCTGGGATAGGGTTGCGCGAGGTTGTGAAAACGATATCTACGCATACTGGTTATAAAAATAGGCGGTCCTGTCTATTTTCCATGGAAATTACAAACCTTATAATCACTGCTATATTTCAATTTACGAGCATAAAACATAAAACACGCACATGTTAAGAGTTGGATCAAAATTTATCATAATTCAGCCAAAAAATGGGAACATTGATTTTCCGGTTGCAGTAATCACTGATAATCTTAAAATCAGATACGCTGACACAGAATTTTCTTTTTCTCTGATTCTAAATGCTATTTTTTTTTAGATATGTAACAACGGCTCGAATGGGTTTGTTTGGTCGCAGGTATCACTAAACAATTTCAAATCACAAACCAAGAACTTTGGTTAAAATTTGCATTGGACGATGTGGAAAAATGGTTAGAACTTTACTTGGTGACAAAAGACAGGGAATGACTTTGTGTGCAGGTGCTTTCCCTGTGTCGATACCGAGACGTTGTATTACAAACCTCCGTATCCTCGTCACGCATCGGTTGAGAGAGACGAGAAATCCCCGACCCGCTGTACAAGCCAAGTGGGTGATTTTGATCGTCACCAGATATTTATGTAAATTAGATACAGTTGTTGCCATTATAACCAGAGTAGAACTCGGTTAATTCGGATACGATTTGCGCCATAAATTTATCCGGATAAGACGATTCCCCGGATTGTCCGAATACTTTGTTTCATGCCTAACATTTTGTCTCTGACCTATGTTATTAAACAAACTATCCGAATACGTTTTTTAAACCAGTTAACCTTATAACAAAATCCATCATTTAAAAAAATACTATTGCGTCAAAGCATTTGGTAAAATAATGGAATGCAAATATGTTTGGCAGTAAATTGTTGATGTTATGCATTTGTACCTTCAGATTTGTACGAATTTTTATAAACCGAGCTCTACTATACAGATGGTCATTTTAAGTAGGAAATTTGTTATGGAGATACTCTAAGTCTTCCGCGTATTGTTCTCAATTCCTCATAAACTTTCGATCTCTCAAAACGCAATAACACAGCTGACGTAACTACCAAGGTGTTTTTAAACTCGTTGTTTTTCCCGTTTAGGTTTTCGTGCTGACGTTCTATCGTAAATAGTTAAACGATTTTAAAGGCCAAATTTTTTTACAATAAGCAGCATTACAACTGAAAAGCTTTTTACACCACACAGGGATATTAACCCTGGTTATCGTGGGCACAAATCAGGAACAGTTTGTCATCTTGGTGTGGGGCCGAATGCCAACTATCATCAAAAAGTAAGAGAGCGTATTTTTAGGTCTAGGTCGATGTGAACTCAACCAAAACCGCAGTTTCATTTTCGATAACTGCTTGCTTTGTAATGTATAGGCGTAGTGTTATAGCGACACCTTGCGATCAGTAATTCCTTCCTGCAACGTTTGGTAACAGTGAAGGAGGTGTAGCTGCACGAACCAGTTAACCTTGTAACGAATTCCCTCATTGAATCGAATCAGCAATGAGGTTGTTTTATATTCGGATTGTAACTGCGTTGGATTGCAATATTCAAGCTTATAACAAGGAATGCATTTTATCAACAACTTATTTTCAACAACTTTGTGTCCACGCTTCTGATTTTATAAAACCTGTTTCGCTTTTTATTAAAGCATCTTCAGTTCTACAAACAAAATAAACAGAAAAGAGATAGTTTAATGCTAAAATGATGAAACGTAGAACTGAAGATGATTTAATTAAAAGCGAAACATGTTTTCTAAAACCAGAAGCGTGGACACAACGTCGTTGTAGCAACATTAAAAAAAATTACATCTATTTAAATGTTTAACGTTGACCACAGACATTGGAAAGAAATACATGGCATTGAAGTGTGGGAAAGTTGTTGGATTTAAATTGAATTAAAAAATGATGCCTGCACAGATAGTCGAACTGTGTATGTCGTATAAACTTGAAACAGACTGACGACTTAGGATTATTCATCATATTTTGTACTAATCCGCTGCTGAGTCTCCGTTAGGAAAACAAAAGTGTCAATATGTTTCAAAATCTACAAGGATAGCATGTCACAGGTTGGCCTATATGCGATCTGAGCATGGCATAAAATATTCTGATATTTTGATTGTTAAAACAAAGTGTTTCTTTAATTGATACATTACAGTGGCGTTTTAACTGTTTTATTTTACAGAATACTTTTGAAAACGGAAATGATTTTGAAACTAAGTCTATGATCGAAACGTCTGCTGCAATGAAAACTCTAAACCAAGGAAACCTCGTTGATGACATCACTCCATATAAAAAAAAAAAAATTAAAGTACGCACCACAGAACAATAAGCATTAAATGACATGTGTACGGATAAATTAAATTTATCTGTCTGTGGGTCTGTGCTGTTTGAACATATATTTCAAAAAATTATATAAAGTAACTAATCATGCATTCCTGCTGCAGATATACATTGGTCGACAGATGGCCAGAGACATTGCAAATGAATGGGCAAAAAACGTTAAAAAGGTCAGATCTAGCAAAAAAATACTTTTTTTAATGTGGCCATGTTTATCGTGATGTTACTGAATTGCATTAGTGGAGATTCGTGTGCCGGAAAACTCATGAACAACAAGTTTTATGAGGAGGTCGAGCATCGAGAAGGTCGTAAAAAAAGTGGCAAAATCGGCAATGCAGCCACAAGCGGTGCAGTTGCAGGGGCTTGATGGTACTTACCCCTCCATTGGCAGCTGTAGCTGCTACTTCTGTGTTGGCCACTGAGTTAGCTGAAGGATTGATATCGGGGGGTCTTGGTGCTGCTGGTGCTACGTTAACCGCAGTACCAACATGGCTTATGCAAAGATTACAAAACCTGAGACAGATGTACTTAAGAGAATGCATGGATCCAGTATTAATGCAAAGAAACGAAACTCAGACGGCTGCGACTGAAAGTGATAATTCGCTTGAAATAGTTGAAAATCATTTTGAGGCAACGAAGGAAAGCAACAGAGAACCGTTGCTTCCATAGACACAGTGTTGTAACAAGATATTTTGTTGTTGAAATAGTAACTTTTCGCCTGCAATGTATATGTGTTCAACGAATATATTGCGAAATATATAGCTTTATCAATCACATAACACTAAACTACGGTTTTATGATATTGGCATTGTTGTGAAAAGGCTTCATTGATTTATCTTTGTAACACAAGCATCATGAAATGTAAATATATGTGACATTACGTATCCATCGTCAATATATGACTCTAGTGCACAGAAGCAATGTTACTGCAGTGTGACTTCCCAAACACTTTTTCTTTTTTCCCGCGTCACCCGTTTCGCTTCATTAGTTTTGTATTATTGTTTCTATAGTTTTGTATTTTCAACACGGACGTCTGTAAATAAACACGACCTTACTCTTTTAATTTCGTTTCTAAAATACTTGACAAAGAACGACAATCGTTGTAAGGCTGTATTAAATTACTTCCAAGACTTTTTGTTATCAACTTCAGGTGTCGTGTGTATATTTGTCATTTATTTCATTTTTTTTTCATTTACCACAATTCTAAAAATATCGTATTTTTCATTTTTGTACTGAATACAAATACTTGGAGGGGAGAAAATTTTGCGTGATTTGTGTTAAAGCAGAACGCCGTTGAAAACTCCTGCGACATGCGGCCTTGTGCTATAACTTAACCTTTATAATCCACAAGGGTTTTGCTTTTGTTTCGTCATTATACTAAACATACGTTGTTTAGGGTTTCTTACTTTTTGCCCTTATGCGGCAATACAAATGAAAGTATTTATTACGCTATGTTCGTGTTTGCGACGTCGCAAAACTTCAATAGGAAACTGGACACGAGCATTCCCACCATTTGTTTGTGCCTTTACTGAGTCACAGCAATAATAAAAAAGTTAGACTGGCTTCATATCCTCAATAGTTGCTCCGTTGGTCCAGTGAAATCGTGGAATGGAAGATGTCGGAAACCTTTTTCGTGTCGGCAATTATTTTTGTTGTTCATTCCGAGTTTTCTGGAATCAAAAAATGCAATGAGATTGTTTTTTCATTCGGAATATAATTGCCTTGAATTGCCGTATGCGAGCTTGTAACCGAAAAAGGACGACGCATTCAAGCAATTAACCGAATGATTCTCAACCTCCAGTCGCACCCCAGAAACAGATCTAGTACACCAGCGGCCCCAAGCCGAGGTAAATTAACTCCTTGGAGGCAAAACCATATTTTAACATTATTTCTTTTCTTCGCTGCAGTGTTTCAAGATTCATACAATTTTGTTCGGGTGTGTATTTTGAAATCTCTCATTGCTTTTACAACTATTTTGCAAAACATTTTGTTAGAACAGGCGGTTTTTAGTCTTCAAAAATTTAGCCTTCAAAGGCTGCACCTATGTGATACACCATGTTAAATTTTAAGCGCTAAAAGTCATATCCTCTCATATAGAAACTTTATATTCCTCCCCTAATTGTACAGGATAACTTCCACCTTCCCAACTGGGATTTTATTAACGGTTTTATTCACAAACGTTTACTGTAATTGCGTAAAATTATGAACTTATTGCAGTTACGAAAAATCAAATACAGCGAAAGAATCAGCGAAATTTCGATTAACAATGCAGAGCACGGTTTTAATAACCGCAGGAAATTAAATACTAGAGCATGGAAATCAAAAAATATCAAGTGCTCAAACCATAGAAACAAAATATAAAAAGTAAAACGGTTGGATGGAATTATCGCTCAATTGTTAAATGTGTGAACCCAACATGGGGATCTTGTTTTGGTAAAGCTGTATTACTTTGGTGAAAACAATGCAAACATTTGCAACAGAGTGTTGACTGGAAAGTTTAATATTTGCAGGGAACAAAGGGTGATATTGTTTGAAATACGAACAATACGGTGAAATATTGAACACTTGTACTTGTGACGATAACAAGGTTTCGCATATTTACAAATTACGAGAGAATATTTGCAATGTAAAGTTCATCGAACATGTCATTATGCTGTTCATGCCCTACTACACAGTAGGATCGTCGGCCGGATGACGACATCCATGACGCAATAGATGAGAAAGACGACGAATCCTTGCATCCCGTTCACCAAGCTGTGAATGTACATGAAAACCTCGTTCGTGATTTCGTTTCCGATTCCTGAAACAAAGCAAGGATTTTTTAGCACAAATAAATAAACACTGGGAACTTCGTAACTCACCAGTGAAGAATGCCAAGCTCCAGGTTCCACCGAGCAGCAAGAAGAGGAAAATGAACGTTTTTGCCGCTCTCTTTGCATCTTCCTGATCAGGGTCATCTCCTCTGTTCCGCATCCTTCGGGAGGTTAAAGAAACAAACGACGTCTTTATGATGATAAGGAGGTTGATGAGAAGGACGAGAGCAAGAGGAGTGATGACGGAAGTGTAGAAAACCGGAGTGTTGGGAGCCAACCAGCATCTGTCGTACTTGGGAATTGGTGAAGTGTTGTTTTGATATTGGTGGCACGCTTCGTAATAAGGCTGTGGTTTCATGTAGACGCCAAAGTGGAATCCCACGGGTGCGGATATTCCCACAATCAAGACGGGAAGAAGCCACCCGAAGATCATAAAGTACTTGAGTCGATCTTTTGAATCCTGGGCTTGGAATTTGATTGGATTGGAGGTAGCCATGAAGAGTCGTATTCCCTCGATCAGAAACCACATTCCTAATGAATACCAGCACATTGATTAGGTTTAGATGTGGTATCTTGTTAGTTGGGCCAAGCACTTACCGCTGCAAAGCAAGAAAATATGGTTGCCTGCAGTGCCCACCATGCATGACTGATCATGCATGGCAAAGAGATCATGTGACAGATTGATCACGTGAAGAAGAAGGAGAGCCACCGCCAAGTTTGTTTGAACAGGAACTCTGTCACCTCTGCGTCGGTTACGATACAGCGTTACTATGGTGATGACCAGGAAGACAATGGATACAGATTCTGTAACGTAAGTGGTGATCTGGAAACACAAAGAACAGAAATATTACTTAGGGTTGGTGCAAACTACATGGCATGTTGGGAACACAACTCATACCTTCAAATGCTTTGGAATAGTTGTAGTTTTGACGGCCAGGAGGACGGTGAACATGGTGAGGTGGTTGCATTTGCACGTGACCTTTCCAGTTCCTGCATCCTTGGATGTGGAGCAACCACGATCCGAATATTCCTTCTTTTCTCGGTCGAAGAAGAGACAAAGTGGCGCCATCTTGTTGATTTTCTTTTTGTCATCGTTGATTTTCCTGCAGGTGGTTTCTTGTAAAGGAGAAGATAATGTGTAGCTTGCATTGCCCTGAAGTTCATCATCGTCAGTGGTTTTGTTATTGGGTTTGTTGACCTTTAACCCAATAATAACAACGAAGGTGGAATTTTTAGGAAGAATGTATTCGGTGTTGATGAGAGCATCACGGTTGGGAGATGATCCTTGAACCACTTGTGAGTAGTTTGTGTTGAAAACAAACGCAGAAGCTATGATTTGAGCCGACCCGTCTGTCTGTAATGTAAATTGGATGAGCGCTGAGCCAAGTTCCTGCATGGTGGTGAATTGCTTCTGCCCTTCTTTGATTTGAACGTGTTCAACGTACAAATGACCGTGGATGGTTTCGTTTGGCGGAAGATCAGATAGTGCAATACGTTTGATCAGATTTTCAATATTATTTACGTCATCGGCATTTTGAGGGTTGAAATTACTCGCTTTCATCATCAGGTCTGAAAATAATTACGTCGCTTAATTGCGGGTCTTATGCCTGATAGTGATGTACAATTGTTATCTAGCTTGGGTTTGGTTTTGTTGGTACCGGGTTAGAAGTGGTTGGATTGGAATAAGTCGCAGCATCGGTAGTTGGTGCTGAGGTCGTGGTCGTGAATGAACAAACCACAGTTATTAGAAAAATATAATGCAACCGTACATTACCCGCTTTTGAGCTATACAGTTAGACCTTCTTGTACAATAGTTTGTTGTCTGAGACAATTCATCCAAATAAGGGCCATAAAACGACATTACGTAACAGCAGGAAACTATGCAATCTGCAATGCCTCCATAACTTCCGATAACGTTAGCTTTCCTCTATATGAGGTCACAGACCGATCACCATATAAGGTAACGACATTTCTTACCTCCCACATTAAACTGAATCTCGGCACTTGAGTTGGCGCAATGTCGATGCATTTCCACTTTAAGGTAAAAACATTCATTGTTAAGGATTTCTGATTATCCGGAACACAGGTTATTTAATGCTGGTTTAAATGTTACCTGAGGTGTCGTCGGCAAAGCAAGGTGATATCTCAAAAATGTTTTGGTTGTCGTATTTTGATACTGTATGTAAAAAGAAAGGTTTGTTGCAAGAATGATTTGTATAAACTTGCTTGTATCAACTGAAAACTTACACAAGAAATTTTTCAACATTAAAGTGTAGTGCAGTTAGTGCTGTGAAGTATGTATAATACGCAACATTTAACTGTAATATTCCTAATGACATCTACAGACACTTATGTTGGGTCACTCTGTTAGGTCTGTTAAGCGTTTTACCCGATTATAATAAAATTACATTTGAATAGAAGAAAAAATGGGCGACCGTTTAACACAAAGGGACGCGGAAATTTGATTTAATACAAAGAAGTCGCGAACTCAAATGTTTAAAGAAGCCCTGATTTAAACAACAAAATATTATCGGTGAATCTGGATAATGGAAACTGATTCCATTCGTCCAAATTCTTCAAAGTACAATTTCCTGTGAAGAAATTTTTTGCCGTTTCCAGAGTCACGTTGGCAATACATTATACGAGAAAAAGAGCATGTAGTGTAACAGAACAATATTGCACATAGTACTTGCTGTTGCACTGTTTTCATAAGAAACTGACTGTTAAACATATATATTAGCACGAGGTTTCTCTCCCTGAAAACAGCGCCGTTACCGCATTTTATTTGTCACGTCACTTGCAGCAACTAAGGGAAGCGAGATCAAGCTTGTGCGAATAAAGTCGTTACAGTCAGTCTCTAACGAAAGCAGTGCACCAGCAAGTACTGTAGGTATAGACCAGAGACTGACCCGTCGCATTGAAGAAATTAAATATTGCACATATGCAAGGTTACACGTTTGAAAGCAACTTTATAAATTGTGTTAACACTATGTGCTTGGCCCACGTGGCACCGTTTACATGCAAGGGTTCTAATGAAAGTTTATAATTTACCTGCAACTTTAATCATGTTGAAGTCGTAGCATTTTCCGGTTATGTAGTTGTAACACCATCCTTTAAAGAAATTTAATTACAACAAATGACACAGAGACCCAAAACGCAAACTTGTTTTTGTTATGTTAGTTACAGTAAGTCAGTAGAAAACCTAAGTTTTGATACAAGTCGAGTTCAAGTATTTATTACCATTGTCCGTAGTGTCAGTTGTAATGGCGTATTCCTGATTTCCTGCTGCAGATAAAACAGTTTAATATAAAAACGTTACTAACTATTTGTTTATGAACATTATTATTTTATCATAACTTGGAGAATACATATACCTTGTTCAATGCATGATAGAACCTCAAACACCGCCTTGTAACCTTCCGTTGGGTTACCTTCCCCTAAAAAACGAATTTAAAATAAATAGTTTAACAATCCACATGAAATATAAACTTAGATTTTACTTTTTCCGGTGATCTTGAACTTTTGGTAGAGATTCTTGGAGATTTGATTCCATTTTTTGATGTGCTTAATAAGCAGTATTTTTCAAGGGAAGTATCTGCAATGTTTGTAAATTTTTCGTTATTGGAAATTAAGTGGAAGCTTTCTAAAATTGCGGTAAAACAAAATTTGTACTTGGGAACTTTAGTTTGAAAAAAGGATGGAACGCGTTTCGTTTTCTTATTCATACAAAAAAGTGAAGGCAAAATGCATACAAACCACCTCTAATAAACAAGTGCTTACAGTATTCAGCGATTTTGTATTGACTTGCGTTGTAACATTTTCCCTCGTGAAATGTGTACACACAATGATCTACATGAAAAGCACAAGTTACGTCACTGTGACGTTCTGTTGTTTCATAGCTTTATAATGAGAGATTATATGACGTCACAAATCAATTGTTGTATTCAATCGTTGAAAGTTTCCATGATGCGTTTTACGAATGCTTCAGGTTTTTTATGTTTCTCCGTAGAAATAAACGGAATACAAATAAATGTTTCCCAAGTAATGTTTTGAATACTTACTGTTAACAGGGTTGTATGTAATGTTAATCGCACTCAACGTGTTATCTGCAAATAAATCAAGTTGAAATATGAGGTATTTGTGTTTTTATTGGTGAGCATAGATACGTACTCTGTACGTTAATCGTTTCCCCACATGAGATTGGTGAATTTATGAAGGCCTTGCGATGTTTTACTTGAATATGTATTCCTTCAAATAAATCATCAACATATTCAAATGTAGACACAAATGTTTTTGAAACAAAAACTTACTTTCCGAACAAGCAGGAGGAAAAGTGAACAAAAATAATGGAAAAAAAATCCAAATTTGCGTCATTTTCCCCCCGGTTCCACTGATGAACTTACTCATTTAAACAATATTCTGCAAAGCATGTTTAAAATATAACTTTGTAAAACATTAATACCTGTTACAGAGACATTAAATTTACTACTAAAGATCACAGTTGATTCTCAACAGCTACTTGTGTAATTTTGCTGCGTTCTGTTTGTTTGTTTTTCTCTTCAAGTCATTTCTCATCAACTTGTGTCGTTTTTATGCGACTCCTTACAAACCTGAAGTTTGGTTTTAATTCTTACGTCTAAGTAGGTGAGAATCACTGATTTAAATACGAAATTACACTCTTTGTTCCAATAAATATATTTATGTGCTAACACCACCTGGTATCAATTGCCAACCTGTTAAACACATTTATTCACATCTGATGCCAACCTTTTAACTCCAAACTGTGACGTCACGCCGTGTTTTTACCTCCGTGGTGAAGAACGAACACAAATCGTCTCCACATTCCCAGCAACACAACAGGATGTGCTTCACCATCTCACTCCTATGTCCCTACCTTGGTCCGTATGTTTCTACTAACCCGAGTGCAAAACCTGTTTTGTTATAGGATTGCGAAAGGTTGTGAATACGATATCTGCGCATACTGGTTTTATAAATAGGCGGTTCTGTCTATTTTTCATGGAAATTACAAATATTATAATCACCGCTACGGTTCAATTTAGGGTCATAAAACACACATACGTTAAGAGTTGAAATAAATATCTCATAATGTAGCCATAAAATGTGAACATTCGTTTGTTGGTTGGAGTAAGCACTGATACGTATTGATTTTGAATGCCAGATTCAGCTCTACTTGTATTAAGTTTTGTACTAACATGCCCTTATCGGGTTTGTTTGGTCGCTGGCATCACCAAACAATTTTAATCAAACCACAAACTTAGAACGTTGGTTGAAAATTACATTGGACGATGTGGAAATATGGTTTTAACTTTACTTTGTGGAAAAACAAAGCACAGGGAATGACTTTGTGTGTAGGTGCTTTCCCTGTGTCGATACCGATGCGTCGTATTACAACAAACCTCCGTATCCTCGTCACGCATCGGTTGAGAGAGACGAGAAATCCCCGGCCCGCTGTACAAGCCAAGTGGGTGATTTGATCGTCACCAGATATTTATGTAAATTAGATACAGTTGTTTTCATTCTAACTACGTAGAACTCGGTTAATTCGGATACGATTTGTTCGATAAATTTATCCGGATTAGGCGATAATCCGGATTGTCCGAATACTTTGTTTCATGCCTAACATTTTTTCTCTGACCTATGTCATTAAATAAATATAAAGGCCAAAATTTTTCGTATAAGCAGCATTAGAACTGAAAAGCTTCTTGCACCACACCGGGATATTAACCCTGGTTATCGTGGGCACAAATCACGAACAGTTTGTCATCTTGGTGTGGGGCCGAATGCCAACTATCATTAAAAAGTAAGAGAGCGTATTTTTAGATCTAGGTCGATGTGAACTCAACCAAAAAGGCAGTTTCAATTTCGATATCTGTTTTTTTTTTTTTTTTTTTTTTTTTTTTTTTCTGGTTGCCCTGTAATGTATGGGCGTGGTGTTATAGCGACCCCTTGCGATTAGTAATTCGTTTACTTCCTGCAACGTTTGGTAACAGTGAAGGAGGTGTAGCTGCACGAACCAGTTAACCTTGTAACGAATTCTCTCATTGTATCGAATTAGCAATGGGGTTTTTTTTTTTCCGGATTGTAATTGCGTTGGATTGCATTATTTAAGCTAATAACAAGGAATGCATTTTACTCGGGGGAATAAGGAAGAGGGGGGCGGTTGCTCATCGTTTGAGTGACAAACACAAATACATGGTCGTCACCTTTACATTGGTCAGCAACAGGATGCACTTTCGTCATTGATTTTCCGGTTGCAGTAATCGCTGATAATCTTGATACCACATACGCTGACACAGAATTTTCTTTTTCTCTGATTCTAAATGCTATTTTTTTTAGATATGTAACAACGGCTCGAATGGGTTTGTTTGGTCGCAGGTATCACTAAACAATTTCAAATCACAAACCAAGAACTTTGGGTAAAAATTGCATTGGACGATGTGGAAAAATGCTTAGAACTTTACTTTGTGTGCAGGTGCTTTCCCTGTGTCGATACCGAGACGTCGTATTCTAACAAACCTCCGTATCCTCGTCACGCATCGGTTGAGAGAGACGAGAAATCCCCGACCCGCTGTACAAGCCAAGTGGGTGATTTGATCGTCACCAGATATTTATGTAAATTAGATACAGTTGTTGCCATTATAACCAGAGTAGAACTCGGTTAATTCGGATACGATTTGTGCCATAAATTTATCCGGATAAGACGATTCCCCGGATTGTCCGAATACTTTGTTTCATGCCCAACATTTTGTCTTTGACATATGTTATTTACCAAACTATCCGAATACGTTTTTTAAACCAGTTAACCTTGTAATCAAATCCATCATTTAAAAAAAATACTATTGCGTTAAAGCATTCGGTAAAATAATGGAATGCAAATATGTTTGGCAGTAAATTGTTGATGTCATGCATTTGTACCTTCAGATTTGTACGAATTTGGATAAACCGAGCTCTACTATACAGATGGTCATTTTGAGTGGGAAATATGTTATGGAGGTAATCCAAGTCTTCCGCGTATTGTTCTCCACCCCCTTAAACTTTCCATCGATTAAAACGCAATAACACAGCTGACGTAACATCCTAGGTGTTTTTGATATCCATGTTTTTCTTTTTAGTTTTCATGCTGACGTTCTATCGTAAATAGTTAAACGAATTTAAAGACCAAAATGTTTAGTATAAGCAGCATTACAACTGAAAAGCTTTTTACACCACACCGGGATATTAACCCTGGTTATCGTGGGCACAAATCAGGAACAGTTTGTCATCTTGATGTGGGGCCGAATGCCAACTATCATCAAAGAGTAAGAGTGCGTATTTTTAGGTTTAGGTCGATGTGAACTCAACGAAAAACGCAGTTTCATCTTCGATAACTGCTTGCTTTGTAATATATAGGCGTAGTGCTATAGCGACCCCTTGCGATCAGTAATTCCTTCCTGCAACCTTTGGTAACAGTGAAGGAGGTGTAGCTGCACGAACCAGTTAACCTTGTAACGAATTCCCTCATTGAATCGAATTAGCAATGGGGTTGTTTTATATTCGGATTGTAATTGCGTTGGATTGCAATATTCAAGGTTGTAACAAGGAATGTATTTTACTCAGGGAATAAGGAAGAGGGGGGCGGTTGCTCATCGTTTGAGTGGAAAACACAAGAAATGTTTAAAATATTATTTCCATTATATTATAGCGAGCTTTTATATCGTCTTCCGACCAATAACCCACAAACTCACTTCTCAACGGCCTTTCTTTGTCCAATACATGGTCGTCACCTTTGCATTGGTCAGCAACAAGATGCACTTTATTGTTCATTGTGGTATGATTTCTTGTTGTAGGTGAGTACTAGTCGTGAAAAGATTATCCGTTTTAATCTGGTACGTCCACAAATTACTTGAAGTGTTTCAGAAATTTTCCCGTCAACATCAAACTTGAAATTGATATTCCTTAATTATACAACAAAACAATTATGGTAGATGTCAATGCTCATGTAACACTGCTGCAACGACATCTATTTAACAATAAAATGTTTTTACTTCATGAAATCCACCTAACCAGCAACACTTCTTTCGCGTGACACAAGTTAACCTTTAATTCAATTTTAAATGTTACTAGAACAACTTTGTGTCCACGCTTCTGGTTTTAGAAAACACGTTTCGCTTTATATTAAAGCATCTTCAGTTCTACAAACAAAATAAACAGAAAAGAGGTAGTTAAATGCTGAAATGATAAAACGTAGAACTGAAGATGTTTTAATAAAAAGCGAAACATGTTTTCTAAAACCAGAAGCGTGGACACAAAGTCGTTGTAGCAACATTAAAAAAAATCACATATATTTAAATGTTTAACGTTGACCGCAGACATTGGAAAGAAATACATGGCAATAAAGTGTGGGAAAGTTGTTGGGTTTAAATTGAATTAAAAAATGATGCCTGCACAGACAGGCGAACTGTATATGTCGTAAAAACTTGAAACAGACAGACGACTTAGGATTATTTATAATATTTTGTACCAATCCGTTGCTGAGTCTCTGTTAATCATAGGGACTATACAGGCGATTCGAAGAAATCAAATTCTCATTTCTCGAAACATTTGCCGTTGATATCAGAGATGGCCTGGGGTCGTTAGTTTAAAACCTCAACGGGGATCTTAAAAAAATGTTGATCCTGCTTGGTTGCAATGCCTGCGATGCAAATAAACCTTTGTGGAAATATACAAATGGTTGTGCTGTTGAATACTTCTTTGTCATATTTGTTGGTTCAAAGAGTTCATAAACAGAAAATGGGTGGCATAGAAATGCGTAGAGGCAACGTAACGTTAGAAGTTTAACTCACCTGCCAGTGTGTTTTGTAATTTATCACTATGGGTAACAAAGCTATACTGCGAAACAATCCGAACATCCGCTTAATACCATATTTGGTGCGTCTCCGTGTGCCTTTGCTAAAGCGTTTAAACTTAATTTCGTTCTAACCTAGACTTACTGTTGTTGCAGCAAATCTTTGTTAGTTTACATGTCGTTTCCTCAAGGTCTGCCCTTTTTCTCGTGATAAGAAAATAAACGTTTTGTTCCCTTTTATATTTTTACTAAAGGCACATATACGCTACACTGGTTTTAAGCAGGTCCTACGAGCCTAGGTCGCAAATAATCTTTTGTTGACAGTTTCTTAACATGGAAGGCACAAATAAAGTATATTTAGAAGTAAAAGGTAAAGAGGAAAGGTCAAATGCCACTAATAGTTTGTCGGAAAACGCTTTTGTTGAAGACTTAAGTACATATGTTGAGATGTTACGCCAAAAAAATGATAGAGAATATAAGGTGTGTAGTTCATTTTTTTATAAATTATATGATTACACCTAAAACGTATACATACATCATTATCGGTCTACTTATGATATAAGGGTTAAATAAGGCTACTTTTAACGATGTGAACCCTTCCAACATGAGTGATTTTATAGATGTCTTATTTGGTTTAAAAAAAATACACAAAAACTTCCTATTTAACACACGAAGCAATTTAAATGTAGCCCGTGTCCATTTGAAAAGTTAAAACATTTAAAAACACTGTTTTTATTAGTGTTTGGTCAACTTCGCCATGGAAACAAAAGTGTCAATATGTTTCAAAATCTACAAGCATGTCACAGGTTGGCCTATATGCGATCTGAGCATGGCATTAAATATTCTGATATTTTGATTGTTAAAATTAAGTGTTTCTTTAATTGATACATTGCTGTGGTGTTTTAACTGTTTTATTTTACAGAATACTTTCGAAAACGGAAATGATTTTGAAACTAAGTCTATGATCGAAACGTCTGCTGCAATGAAAAGTCTAAACCAAGGAAACCTCGTTGATGACATCACTCCATATATCGAAATGCTAAAGCAACAAATTGTTGAGGAAAACAAGGTATGAAGGCCAATTTTGAACTGTGCTGCTGGAATTGAGGCTTAAACAGATAACAGTATTTATAATTTTTGCTAATACATTATGCGTATCCTTATACACTTGGCGCATGCGTTGCAGAAACAAATGGACAGTGTTATGGCGAAACCACTGGAAGATTGCTTTGAGTTTTACAAAAAGCTCATGGAAGACGTGAGTAGGAAAAATGTTTAGTGTTTATTTGATATAAACTTGCATGGAATTTTGTTGACCTAAGACGTATTGCATTTTATTTTGCGCTACAGTTCATCCAATCGGTTCCAGAATTGAATGTTCAGGATATAAAAGAAAAACATGATGAGAACAGCAAGTTAACAACCTTAAAACTAATACGGGAAAATCCGATCAGCGAAGACTCGCCATACTTAAAAAAGTTCAAGAACAAAATCGTACCACAGTGTGAGGTATGGTTTGAAAATTAGGAGGATACTTTCATACAATAACTTTTAATCGAAGCAAGTACAAAGCTTTGTAATGAAAAGCTCTTGGTGTATTTTTGAATGTTGAAAAAAAACAAGTCTTTTGAAAAAGTAACAAAATGATGGCTTTAAATTATATGAATTAATGTTATTTTGCTTTCCTTGTTGGCTCTACGAATAAAATCGAACATTTTTAGACAAAAAATTAAAGCACGCACCACAGAACAATAAGCATTAAATGACATGTGTTTGGATAAATTAAATTTATCTGTCTGTGGGTCTTTGTGCTGTTTGAACATATATTTCAAAATATTATATAAAAAAACTAATCATGCATACCTGCTGCAGATATACATTGGTAGACAGATGGCCAGAGACTTTGCAAATGAATGGGCAAAAAACGTTAAAAAGGTCAGATCTAGCATAAAATTACTTGTTTTTAATGTGGCCATGTTTATCGTGATGTTACTGAATTGCATAAGTGGAGATTCGTGTGCCGGAAAACTCATGCTATTTCCTTTGCATTTTTTTACGGTAAAGTGTGTTAGTTTTTAATAGTGTTTAACGAGAAATTAGTTTTAACATTGGTTTATTGACTGCTGTCGTAAATTAATATGCATACAAACTAACATAGAAAGTATGTACAAAGTATTTTATTTATCGATGCAAAATTATCGAAATACAATTCGCAGGAAGGATATTTTGGAGTAGATCCGGTATCTATATTTTTCTCAAAGGAGGGGGAAAATTACATCAGGAACATTTGTATGAAGATTGTGGACAAAAATTCACAACGAGTAGCCATCGAAGAATTCATTGAAATCATGAACAACAAGTTTTATGAGGAGGTCGAACATCGAGAACGTCGTAAAAAAAGTGGCAAAATCGGCATTGCCGCCACAAGCGGTGCAGTTGCAGGGGGCTTGATGGTACTTACCCCTCCATTGGCAGCTGTAGCTGCTACTTCTGTGTTGGCCACTGAGTTAGCTGGAGGATTGATATCGGGGGGTCTTGGTGCTGCTGGTGCTACGTTAACCGCAGTCCCAACATGGTTTATGCAAAGATTTCATAAACCTGAGACAGATGTTCCTCCAAACTTAAGAGAATGCATGGATCCAGTATTAATGCAAAGTAACGAAACTCAGACGGCTGCGACTGAAAGTGATAATTCGCTTGAAATAGTTGAAAATCATTTTGAGGCAACGAAGAAAAGCGACATAGAACCGTTGCTTCCATAGACACAGTGTTGTAACAAGATATTTTGTTGTTGAAATAGTAACTTTTCTCCTGCTATGTATATGTGTTCAACGTATATATTGCGAAATATGTGGCTGTATCAATCATGTGACACTAAACTACGGTTTTCTGATATTGGCATTGTTGAAAAGGCTTCATTGATTTCTCTTTGAAACACAAGCATCATGAAATGTAAATATATGTGACATTACGTATCCATCGTCAATATATGACTCTAGCGCACAGGATCAATGTTACTGCAGTGTGACTTCCCAAATCGCACTTTTTCTTTTTTCTCGCGTAACCCGTTTCGCTTCATTAGTTTTGTATTGTTGTTTCTATAGTTTTGTATTTTTAACACGGACGTCTGTAAATAAACACGACCTTGCTCTTTTAATTTCGTTTCTAAAACACTTGACAAAGAACGACTTAAGCCCCGCAATCACTTTTTAAAAATTATTGAAAAAAAATTTTGCTCAAGTTCAGGTACCTATAACTTTATTTCTACAAACGCTAGACTAAAAATGTCAACACAAAATTGATAGGAAAATTCATACTCTTCACAATCATCGCTTTTCCAGTTCAATAACTCCATGTTTTCGTGTAGTTATACCTAAAAATGCAACCACCCCTACTAAAACAGCTTTCAAGCCATAGTACCCTTTATAAAAACGTCCATATCTCCCGAAATTGTGCGAATTTTAAAATAATTCGACTGTTGCCTGAATCAATGTGAACACCAAGACGCAATGAAGCGAAAAAAACGGATCGCTACATTTGAAATTTTTCAGCGACGGTACTGTCTAGTAAACTGAAATTTTAGAGAGTTATTTTGGTATAAGTTATATATATACTGTTAGTTGTTGCTTGTAAAAAGGCTTGTAAGCTTTGTTACACAGCTCAGACGTTTGCTAACTGATAGCAGATGAATTTGACAGCACTTCTAAAAAAAATTTTTTTGTTTGTTTCTTTATGTGTTCAACTGGTAGTGTATGTCAGCAAGTTGATGAAAAAAAAGGCATAACATCAATATATATTGATAATTGAATAGACAAGCCTTCTGTCAGTGCATATAAAGCTTTTCCATGAAATAACAGAGACAATGTATAAAAAAGACAAAGAAAAAATCAGCTGTATGAAATTGAAGCTACCCCATTTACTGGATGACGCCCACAGCCACGCCCACAACTGTTTGATTCTTGAACAAATTGCATGAAGAAATGAATTGCATATTTGCATGAATTCCATATATATATGATGCTTTGATACCAATTATGCATCAGGGATGTTACAGAGGTGACTGTAACATCACCAAATCACCATCATTGAACTTTTTGTGGATATGTTTTGGATATACCCTTCCAAAACCATTGGTTATTGTTATGCAGAGGAAAGAATTACTCAATGTTGGTTTATGTATTTGGCCATGCTTTAGAGATTATCATATTAGTCAATAATGTTTTGTTTCAATTGTGTTCAACGTAAATACAAAGCAAAACAAATTGTTATCTCCATATTTGCATGTAAATATATAGTCATTGTGATGTCATAGGATGCTAAAAAACACACCATTAGAAAGGTGAGACCTTCCTCTACAATTGTTATGCAGATCATTACCAGGTACAACTTACAGATAAAAAGTTATTAGGCAAGGTATGCAATGATACCAAACATTTTTTGGCTAATTTTTCCATACATCTGGATTTGCATGTAAATATATAGTCATTGTGACGTCATACAGCGAAAAAAAACACAACATCGGAAAGGTCAGACCTTCCTCCACAATTCTTACGAAGATCATTTCTAGCTACAACGTACAGATAATAAGTTATTAGACAAAGTATGCAGTGACATCACTAAAAATTTTCTGCTTATTTTTCCAAAAATTTGGTTTCAAACAACGTCAATTTACGAAAAAAGTTCAAATACAAAGGTACAACTTTGTTATGTTTATGTGAAACTACAGCCCTTGCGCCTTCCGTTGGTAAAAACCTCAAGTCGTTACACGCACTACAGCGTGAGATATGCGCGAAAGAAAAAAGGCGCTCTGCTGTCTGGCCAAAGCCAATATATTGGCTTGGTGGGGCTTAAAGGGTTAAATTACTTCCAAGACTTTTTGTTATCAACTTCAGGTGTCGTGTGTATATTTGTCATTTATATCATTTTTCATTTACCACAATTCTAGAAATATCGTATTTTTACATTTTTGTACTGAATACAAATACTTGGAGGGGAGAAAATTTTGCATGATTTGTGTGTTAAAGCAGAACGCCGTTGAAAACTCCTGCGACATGCGGCCTTGTGCTATAACTTAACCTTTATAACCCACAAGGGTTTTGCTTTTGTTTCGTCATTATACTAAACATACGTTGTTTATGGTTTTTTACTTTTTGCCCTTATGTGGCAATACAAATGAAAGTATTTATTACGCTATGTTCGTGTTTGCGACGTCGCAAAACTTCAATTGGAAACTGGACACGAGCATTCCCCCATACAATTTGTTTGCGCCTTTACTGAGTCACAGCAATAATAAAAAAAGTAATAAAAAAAACAGCAATAATAAAAAAAAAATGTTTTTTCATTCGGAATATAATTGCCTTGAATTGCCGTATGCGAGCTTGTAACCGAAAAAGGACGACGCATTCTAGCAATTAACCGAATGATTCTCAACCTCCAGTCGCACCCCAGAAACAGATCTCGTACACCAGCGGCTCCAAGCCGAGGTAAATTTACTTCTTGGAGGGCAAAACCATATTTTAACATTATTTCTTTGTTTCGCTGCAGTGTTTTTTGTTTCATACAATTTTGTTAGGGTATGTATTTTGAAATCTCTCATTGATTTTACAACTATTTTGCAAAATATTTTGTCAGAACAGGCGTTAAATTTAATCTTCAAAGGCTGCACCTATGTGATACACCATGTTAGATTTTAAGCGCTAAAAGTTATATCCTCCCATATAGAAATTTTATAATCCTCCCCTAATTGTACAGGATAACTTCCACCTTCCCAACTGGGATTTTATTAACGGTTTTATTCACAAACGTTTGCTGTAATTGCGTAAAATTATGAACTTATTGCAGTTACGAAAAATAAAATACAGCGAAAGAATCAGCGAAATTTCGATTAACAATGCAGAGCACGGTTTTAATAACCGCAGAAATTTAAATGCTAAAGCATGGAGATCACAAAATACTAAAGTGCTCAAACCATAGAAACAAAATATAAAAAGTAAAACGGTTGGATGGAATTATCGCTAAATTGTTAAATGTGTGAACCCGACATGGGGATTTTGTTTTGGTAAAGCTGTATTACTTTGGTCAAAACAATGCAAACATTTACAACAGAGTGTTGACTGGAAAGTTTAATATTTGCAGGGAACAAAGGGTGATATTGTTTGAAATACGAACAATACTGTGAAATATTGAACACTTGCACTTGTACCGATAACAAGGTTTCGCATATTTACAAATTACGAGAGAATATTTGCAATTTAAAGTTCATCGAACATGTCCTTATGCTGTTCATGCCCTACTACACGGTAGGATTGTCGATCGGATGACGTCATCCATGACGCAGTAGATCAGAAAGACGACGAATCCTTGCATCCCGTTCACCAAGCTGTGAATGTACATGAAAACCTCGTTCGAGATTTCGTTTCCGATTCCTGAAACACAGCAAGGATTTTTTAGCACAAATAAAGATACACTGGAACTTCGTAACTCACCAGTGAAGAATGCCAAGCTCCAGGTTCCACCGAGCAGCAAGAAGAGGAAAATGAACGTCTTTACAGCTCTCTTTGCACCTTCCTGATCAGGGTCATCTCCTCTGTTCCGCATCCTTCGGGAGGTTAAAGAAACAAACGACGTCTTTGAGATGATAAGGAGGTTAATGAGAAGGACGAGAGCAAGAGGAGTGATGACGGAAGTGTAGAAAACCGGAGTGTTGGGAGCCAACCAGCATCTGTCGTACTTGGGAATTGGTGAAGTGTTGTTTTGATATTGGTGGCACGCCTCGTAATAAGGCCGTGGTTTCATGTAGACGCCAAAGTGGAATCCCACAGGTGCGGATATTCCCACAATGACGACGGGAAGAAGCCACCCGAAGGTCATAAAGTACTTGAGTCGATCTTTTGAATCCTGGGCTTGGAATTTGATTGGATTGGAGGTAGCCATGAAGAGTCGTATTCCCTCGATCAGAAACCACATTCCTAATGAATACCAGCACATTGATTAGGATCAAAATGAGGTATCTTGTTAGTTGGGCCAAGCACTTACCGCTGCAAAGCAAGAAAATATGGTTGACTGCAGTGCCCACCATGCATGACTGATCATGCATGGTAAAGAGATCATGTGACAGATTGATCACGTGAAGAAGAAGGAGAGCCACCGCCAAGTTTGTTTGAACAGGAACTCTGTCACTTCTGCGTCGGTTACGATACAGCGTTACTATGGTGATGACCAGGAAGACAATGGATACAGATTCTGTGACGTAAGTGGTGATCTGGAAACACAAAGAACAGATACATTACTTAGGGTTGGTGCAAACTACATGGCATGTTGGGAACACAACTCATACCTTCAAATGCTTTGGAATAGTTGTAGTTTTGACGGCCAGGAGGACGGTGAACAAGGTGAGGTGGTTGCATTTGCACGTGACCTTCCCAGTTCCTGCATCCTGGGATGTGGAGCAACCATGATCCGAATATTCCTTCTTCATTCGGTCGAAGAAGAGACAAAGTGGCGCCATCTTGTTGATTTTCTTTTTGTCATCGTTGATTTTCCTGCAGGTGGTTTCTTGTATAGGTGAAGATAATGTGTAGCTTGCATTGCCCTGAAGTTCATCATCGTCAGTGGTTTTGTTATTGGGTTTGTTGACCTTTAGTCCAATAATAACAACGAAGGTGGAATTTTGAGGAACAATGTATTCGGTTTTGATGAGAGAATCACGGTTGGGAGATGATCCTTTAACCACTTGTGAGTAGTTTGTGTTGAATACAAACGCAGAAGCTACGATTTGAGACGACCCGTCTGTCTGTAATGTAAATTGGATAAGCGCTGAGCCAAGTTCCTGCATGGTGGTGAATTGCTTCTGCCCTTCTTTAATTTGAACCCGTTTAACGTACAAATGACCGTGGATGGATTCGTTTGGCGGAAGACCAGATAGTGCAATACGTTTGATCAGATTTTCAATATTATTTACGTCATCGGCATCTTGAGGGTTGAAATTATTCGCTTCCATCACCAGGTCTAAAAATAATTACTTCGCTTAATGTCGGGTCTTATGCCTTTTAGTGATGTACAATTGTTACCTGGCTTGGGGGTGGTGCCATCTATTACCATTGTTGTATTGACTAATGTTGTATCAACTAGACGGGTAGTTTCCAATGGTTGGTTGGTAGTTGTGAATAGTTGCAGGTGGTTAGATGTTTGTACCGGGTTAGACGCGGTTGGTTCGGTAAAACTCGCAGCATCGGTAGTTGGTACTGAGGTCATGGTTGTGGTTGACGTGGGGCAGAAACGAACCCGAATTTCAGTGTTATTTCCATCTGACGTCACATACGACACGAAGTTAAAAAAAACGGAAAGCGATTATATAATGTGATAGCGGTTTGTGTTTGTTGTCAATAGTTTTGGCAGTTTTACTCTCGTTACCTTGACACATTCTCCAGTAATGCTTTCCCACAGTTGAAGTCATATTGGTATTTGTGCTATCTTCACACCATCCTGGGAGTTTATTGAAGCAACTGCAGGTGAATGCCTGTGAATTCTTGGCACAAGTTTGAAGTTGAGATGCGATGTCGGAACAGTTGTCGGTTTGTAGAAAATGATGCCAGAGACCATAACTTTTTGTGCAAGCTACAAAATATGCAAAAGATGTTGTGGGATTTAATGTGTAAATTTAGTGCATGCGTTTAACGCAAGTATTTAAGAAAGAATTATCTTGTGTTTAATTGGTCGATTGAATTAAAAACGTAAGTTGATGCGTTTTGATGTTAACAGAAGCTTTGTGAGGTTGTCACATAACAATTATGGCTGTTTAAGATACCGAAGTTTACAACTAACCTGGCAGCCCACTTTGATGCTTGCAGTAGTTTCCCGCATGGCTACTGGATGCTGTAAATCAGCACAATGTTAAGTTATTTTTGTCAATAAGCAAGAAAATAAGTTTTGTGTTTTGCACTAAGTTTAGAGCAAGTAAGTTCTTTGTTGCTGAACTGCTGAATTTTTCGCGAGATTCAGCACAGGACGGGAATAAATTTAATTTTAGTAAACTTGCTAAGTTTAAAATATGCAATCAAACCCTTTATCGGTTCATTTAATGGAATGACTAAACTTTTGTTTATTTTGCCTCGAACAGAATTAAATGTCGCTACTTCCCTGACCTTGAATATGTGAGCAATCTTTACTCGTGTCGTAGGAAACTGTACACGTTGCATGATCTGCAATGAATAAAACATAGTAATTAGAAATACACGCAGGAAAGGGGTTTGAGCAAAGTTTTGTAACGAGAGAAAAAATTAAAATATTTTGCATAAAATTAACGGACTGCACTACACGTGGTACGCTTCGAGGAAATTTGGTTGTAACATGTAACACATAATTTCTGCTACCCCTACGTGAGGTCACATACCTTTCACCATATAAGGTAACGACGTTTCTTACCTCCCACATTAAACTGAATCTCGGCTCTTGAGTTGGCGCAATGTCGATGTATTTCCACTTTAAGGTAAAAACATTCATTGTTAAGGATTTCTGATTATCCGGAACACAGATTATTTAATGCTGGTTTAAATGTTACCTGTGGTGTCGTCGACAAAGCAAGGTGATATCTCAAATATGTTTTGGTTGTCGTTTTTTGATACTGTATGTAAAAGAGAAGGGGTTAGTTGTAGCAAGAATGACTGACATCAACCTTTTTTGCCAACTGAAAACTCACAGATGCATTTTCCAACATAACAACAGTACAGTAAGTACACAATATTTAACGGTAGAATTTTAACTAGGATTTAATAAAATTAACTTATTACATCTACAAACATGTATGTTGGGTCACTCTGTTAGGTCGGTTAAGCGTTTTACCCGATTATAATAAAATTACATTTGAATAGAACAAAAAATGAGCGACTGTTTAACACAAAGGGACGCCGAAATTTTATTCAAAACAAAGAAGTCGCGAACTCAAATGTTTAAAGAAGCCCTGATTTAAACAACAAAATATTACCGGTGAATCTGGAACACGGAAACTTATCCCTTTTCTCCAAATTATTCAAAGTACAATTTCCTGTGAAGAAATGTTTTCAACAATAAATTAATAATCAAGTTCGACCACTTATTGAATAAACGCTGTTACACGCAATGCGCTGACCACACGTTTGTCCACGTATTGCGTTTATATGAAATCATGCGAATAGAAGTTTAAGAAATACCTGCAAATTTAACCTTTTTGGAATCGTAGCATTTTCCGGTTGTGTAGTTGTAACACCATTCTGTTTCACATTTTAATTACAGCAGAGTGCAAACAGACTCAAATCGCCAACACATTTTTGTTATGTTAGTTACAGTAATTCTGCAGAAAACCTAAGTTTGGATACAAGTCGAGTTCAGGTATTTATTACCATTGTTCGTAGTTTCTGTTGTAATGGCGTATTCCTGATTTCCTGTCGGTAAATAGTACAGTTTAATATATAACCTTAGTTACTATTTATTTGTTTATAAACATAAGTTTATGTACTTATTACATAGAGAATACATTAATATATTACCTTGTTCAATGCATGGGAGAGCCTCAAACACCACCTTGTCACCTGTCCCTGGGTTAAAATCGAATGTTGTGAAAAAAAACACAGTAAACATGAAATGTAAACATAGATTTTACTTTTTAAGGTAGTCATGAACGTTTGGTAGAGATTCTTGGAGATTTCATTCCAATCATCGATGTTCTCAATATTGCAGTGTGATTCAGGTGAAGTATCTGCAAAGTTTTAAAGTTTCTTTGTTGTGGAGAATTAAGTGGCAGCTTTTTAAATTTACGGTAAAACTACCGATATTTGCGAGAAAATTTCTCTTTATGTGATAAAATAAATATAAAGTAGGTCTACTTGGAAACTTTAGTTTGAAAAACGAATGTAACGCGTTTCGTTTTCTTATTCATACAAAAAAGTGAAAACAAAATTCATACAAACCACCTCTAATAAACAAGTGCTTACTGTATTTAGCAGCAATTTTGTATTGACTTGCGTTGTAACATTTTCCCTCATGAAATGTGTATTGACAATACTCTGTATGAAAAACAGTTACGTCACTGTGACGTATTGTTGTTATATTTCGTAATAATGAGACATTATATGACGTCACACATCAATTGTTAAAATCAATCCGTTAAAGTTTCCATAATGAGTTTAATGAATGCTGCAGGTTTGTTTAAGTTTCTCGTTTTGAAATAAACGGAATACAAATGATTGTTTCACAAGTAATGTTTTGAATACTTACTGTCACTAGTGTTGTATGTAATGTCAATCGCATTCAACTTGTTATCTGCAAATAAATCAAGTTGAAATACGAGGTATTTGTGTTTTCATTGGTGAGCACAGATACGTACTCTGTACGTTAATCGTTTCCCCACATGAGATTGGTGGATTAATTTTGACTCTGTTCCCCGGTCCTATTAAAATTTGTATGCCTGTAAATAAATCATTAACATTTTCAAACGCCAAAAATAAATGTTTTTGAAATAAAAACTTACTTTCCGAACAAGCATGAGGTAAAGTTAACAAAAATAATGGAAATAAAATCCAAATTTGCGTCATTTCCCCCCGGTTCCACTGATGAACTTACTCATTTAAACTATATCTTGCAAAGCATGTTTATTATATATAACTTTGTAAATATTAATACCTATTATGGAGACATTAAATTTACTACTAAAGATCACAGTTGATTCTCAACAGCTACTTGTGTAATTTTGCTGCGTTCTGTTGGTTTGTTTTTCTCTTCAAGTCATTTCTCATCAACTTGTGTCGTTTTTATGCGACTCCTTACAAACTTGAATCTTTGCTTTTGATTCTTACGTCTAAGTAGGTGAGAATCACTGATTTAAATACGAAATTACAGTCTTTGTTCCAATAAATATTTTTATGTGCTAACACCACCTGGTACCAATTGCCAACCTGTTGAACACATTTATTTACATCTAATGCCAACGTTTTAACTCCAAACCGTGACGTCACGCCGTGTTTTTACCTCCGTGGTGAAGAACGAACACAAATCGTCTCCACATTCCCAGCAACACATCAGGATGTGTTTGGCCATCTCGCTCCTATGTCCGTACCTTGGTCCGTAAATTTCTACTAACCCGAGTGCAACACCTGCCTTGGTATAGGCTTGCAAAAGGTTGTGAAAACGATATCTGCACATACTGGTATTATAAATAGGCGGTCCTGCCTATTTTCTATGTAAATTAGAAACCTTATAATCACTGCTACGGTTTAATTTAAGAGCATCAAATTTATTATCAAAATTATTATATTTCAGCCAAGAAATGTGGGAATTGCTGGTGGAAAGCTGGTGCAGGAAATCAAGTACGGTATAGATAACACATTGTTTCATGTTTGATACAAAATTTCATATTATGAAAAAATACCCACAGAGAGTGGTTGACGATTAGTGACAGTGCGTCCTTTTATGTTGAAATGTGCTGAAATTTTAATGGAGGCAGAACGGCATCGCTTATTTCTGTGTTAAAACCAAACAATCGCGACATCAACGTTAGTTCCCAGGTAACAAATACACAACTTCATGGCCGACAATAAAAACAATGGAATATTTCTAACAGAAAGCAACCCTCAACAATCATGAATGCCGCCAACATTGCGCAAAAGTAAAGGACTTCATAATATGAATGACAAGTAAGACAGTGTGTTATCTTGCTCTCAAACCGTTGATCACAGCAGTCTCACTGAGAAACATGGTAGAAAATGACCGACAATTCCACATTAACATCCATCTGAAATCATGTATTGTCGCAAATACCATGGTTGGGACAAACATATGAGAGGTTTGTTGATTTGGGAAACAAGAGCATACATGTTTTTGACCACGTAATGGGCTTGGTTTGATAACTTGAATTACTACAGTGGTAAAACCGACGTCAGCATGAACAATATGCCCATGTTACGTCATCCAAGTACTTCAGAGGTGCAAGCAAAACACATCTCGTCAAACAAAACGCTGCGGTCAAACCATTTTTGAAAAACCCATGTTTGAAGAAATCTGAATTTCAATCAAGAAATCCTCGAGATCCTTTAGTACACCGGGATTCAAACCCACATTATTCGTAATCCTGTTCAGGTTTTCAGTTTGTTGTCGGGTGCCTCGGTTGATGTGGCCACAGTAAGGCTTTGTGTAACTGTCATCATTTACTGAACCGCTGATAATTGTTCCCTATTCCTTCTGCTGTCATCAGTGATGTAACATGGCATGCCACAGCACACATGTCACAAACTACTCATGCCACAGCACACATGTCACAAACCACTCATGCAACAGCACATATGTCACAAACTACTCATGCCGTTGCACGTATGTCACAAACTACTCATGCCACAGCACACATCTCACAAACTATTCATGCCACAGCACACATGTCACAAACCACTCATGCCACAGCACACATGTCACAAATCACTCAAGAAGTCACAGCAATCACAAAACGAATAAGGTTTATGAGACCTGTGACGTCATCGGTTTGATTTCAAAATTCATTTCTTGAAGATTTTTCAATGTAGGGATTTTGCAGATTTGTGTCAAACTACAGTAGAAGCGAACTCTGTGTCTTCATACGAGGACACAACGCAATACAAACAGCGCTCGACGTTTTAAGTCGGGTTGTCGCATTTAAATGCAAAAATAATCTCACTACACGGCGCCATAGACCCGAAATAGTTGGGAGACGACAAAAACAGTGGAATAAAAAATGCGGTGAAACGCTCGACGTTTGCAGGACAAAACCTGTCCAGCAACTCGAGCGTAATATTATATTGCCTCAAAACTGTGTATAAAATTGATGGAATTTTTGTTTTGTCTGCGATAACGCGATCAGATATTGGTTAATTCTAATGTTTGTTCGTTTAAGATATCGGGTTGACGGAAGCGGTTGGCATGTTATTTTATAGTCAGGCCGCACGAGATGGCGAGAGAGGGGTTGCAACCGCTGCGGCGCACCAGGGCTCCAATTCAATCCAGAGCAAGTTTTAATTTTTTTTGTCCCTTACAATATCGTATTTTGATTCTCGCCACCCAAGCATGAAAGTGATGCAGCGATTTTGACGTAATAATAAAAAACGAATCACCAAATACCGATAATATTACTGGAAACTCAGAATAGGTTTTGACTACCAGGTAACCTGATGGATGTTAAACTGTTCGTTCTTCTGGTGAAAAATAACAAACATCAACCATTCGTTAAAAACAGTTGTATCCCGCTGTGCTTTAGGTGTTGCGACCTTTTGTACGTTTCTCGTCGCGTAATTTCCTTGCCTTTGGGTTCGCTACTGTGTTTTTCTTTATTCTCTGTAGGAACAGTTTAGTATTCACTAAAACAACTTTCAGGCAACCCAACTTTAAGTCGAGGCCCCACAGGTTTGGAAATAATGATCCAGAAATCCCACGAATAAATAAAAGGAGAGATTTTATCCTCGCAAACGACGCGTTTTCTCCAGATCCATCTATAGCCATCGTGACATCACAATGCCAACACATCCCGATGTTCTGTCTCTCACGCACTTTACACCGCACATAAGTTCCCGGGAAACAAACTCGTGTAAATGAGTTCTGCAAACGTCCGAGCAGTCTGCGTAATTTCACATCACAAAAAGTAATTGAACTGTTGTTCTGTAAAAGCTAGTCTGAAAATTTTGACAAATATTGACTTATTCCTTGGTCTCTAATGCGACTTACGACAAACCTATTGACTTTTCCAGTGGGGAGTGATATAATATCGCCGTGGTGTAATTTATCGTTCATCGCATGTTTGTAATGTCAATATATTTAATATAAGCATGACAACGTTTGGCAAATTTCTATTAAAATAAATTTTAAACTTTGTATCTGAACTTTCTGTTCTGATTTTGCTGGAATTAATGTTATTTAATTCTTGTTACATGTTAGTAAAGGCAAAGTTTAGTGCGTATTTTATCTTATTGCAACTTGCTTCAAATAAATCCATCAAACGTGGAAACAAAAGGCTGTAAGTCGTCAATTATTTTCAGTGTTCAGTTTATGAAACCACCCGTGATTAAATTCAAATATTCAACGAAATAATGTGCTCGAAGTCTGTTTGATATTTCTGTGCGTTCTATAGGTTCTGTAGCAATCTATGCACAAAGTCTGACAACAATTTCAATAAAATTGATATAAAAAAATAGAAAACATTAAATTCTCACAATTAACCACAGAGTATTTGAATGCAGAAAGATGGGTGGGTTTGTCATCACCTTGTCACGTAGTTTTCCACGCTTGAGGAAAAAGGTAAACATCGGTTGGTGGCCACCACCCATGTATTTATAAGCCGAAAAAACTGAAGCTCTTACAAATTCTTCTTGTAACAAGAGAGAACGATTGCGATCATGGAGAAGATTTGTTTAAGCTTGTTGCTGATGCTCACGACCGTCTCTGCAGGTGAATATATTGTTATTTCTGCAGTGGATTTTATCGTACGGTTTTCAAACCCATGTAAAGCGTGATGATTAGAAATTTGACATGAGCTCATTTAGGCTTAAATTGTCTCGCAGTTTAAACTTTGGCGTTGATACAAACAGAACAAGGAGCTACGTGATGTTGATGGATGAAATCCATACTCTACCATTATAACAACTATTTGAAAGTTAATGTTACAATTAATTAGGAGTACACGTACACTTGACTCAATAACCTTCATGATGTTTTCGGTGTTCATGTTATTTTGTTTCTTTTGTTTGTTGTTTAGTTTTTATTTATTTTTTTATTTCTCAAATGGTTTGATTTTTTGTTTGTTTCATTCATTGAGAGCTCAAACAATAGTTTCATCGTTTAGCCTCAAACAGTTCGTGTCAGGACGTCCTTCTGAACTCGATCAGTCGACCATTAAGTGGGATCTACACGTTGGAAGACTCGAGGGGGTTCCAATACCAGACCTACTGCGACATGTTAACGAATGGAGGTGGTTGGACTCTCATCGCTTCCATTCACGAAAACAACGCTCAGACGAACGGTAGATGTACACAGGGGGACAGATGGTCGAGTGAGCAAGGTTTATCGTCGTTACAACCGAGAGCAGATAATTGGATGAATCAAAATACGTTCGGAAGTGTTGTTTCTGCAACTAACGATGATTTCAAAAATCCAGGTTACTTTGATATCCATGCAAAAAACCTCATGATCTGGCAAGTAAGGAACCTTTGCATGTGACTTTGGTTGCACGATTTTCTTGTTAAATGTTTCCAGGTTCCCAACGAAACTCCGGTGGAGGAATGGAGGAAGAGTTCCTATCTCAAATACAGAACCACCTCAGATTTCTTGGATATGTTCAGCGGCAACTTGTACAACTTATACAAGTATTATTACCCAATAGTTTCCCTTCAGTACGCTTGGCCGGCAGACTACGGTCCAGCGGTTCCTGTGGTGTTTGATGAAGGCAACGGTGGTGATTTGGTTTCACATTTCGGTCCCAGCATTCAACCGTACCTTACCCCAGGATATATACATGTAAGATTATCTGATCAACCTACCCATTTGACCTATAAATATGAATGGGTTTTAAGCAGTTGTTCCCAACCTTTTTGCTGAAAAATTCGAAACAACTTTCATAACCTGTAATTCTGTAAAATCTAAGCTAAAATGCAATGATAAGTTTTAATACAAAAGAAGTTTTAATTTGGTATAAATTATTAATTTCGAACCCGAAGGAATTCATTTAATGAGAAAAAAACATTTATCTGGAACGGGTAAAATACCGGCGATTTAGAAACATGGATTTAAAATATGTTTTTTTTGCAGTTTAGGGTCCTTAACACTAACCGTGACGCATATGCTCTGTGCCCCGGTGTGAAAGTGAGTGAGACATCACTGAATAATGCAGATGCATGTATCGGATCAACCGGTTACAACGAGTACATTAATCACTGTGGAGATTTCGCCGGTTGGAGCAACAATGGTTACGGAACACACGTTGAATGGAGCGTTGACAAATACCTGATAGAAACCACATTCCTAATGTTTTATCGGTGATCGACGAATGGGCGAAAATTTAATTCGTAATTAATATTTTAAATTTGACAAAAAAGAATAAAATAAATTCTGCTGACATTTGCCTTGCTTCGTTTTCTCTGCAAGAGAGGAGCGAAGAAATGCACGTAATATGTGGCAAAGTTAATGCATATCGACGCCAATCACTGTTTAATATATGTTGAACACACCTTCTTTATAAACACATACTAAAGACAGAATACCAAAACAATCGAAACAAATTGCATTGGTGCTAATTCCAATCAGAACTTGCTTAAAGTATCAGTGTTTATAAACCTTTTGAAAAAATACAAAACAATAAATGAGCTATTACTTCACCAAAATATTTAACCAAAAAGAAGCGAATACTGTGATGATGAACTTATAATTTAATAAAAACGTAACAATCGGAATGGGCAGTGCATTATTATAACATCACGAGTGACACCATTTCAAAGAGCGCAAAATTGAAGCAAAGAGAAAAAATGCTACGAAATGTGTGCAGGAATCAGTCGGTGTAGGTTGGTGTTGTGCGACATTTGGGTTTAACGGGTCAACAACTTCAACAAACATTGTTCGTTTGCTGGCACTAAGACAAGAAGTAACTTATGTGTGGCTTGTTAACACAATCGTCAAGGTTTCTGTTACTATGCGATGCAGAAACAACCCCGTAAATAAAAAAAATTGGGGTTTGGTAGACATATGTTTACTTCTTCTTGGACACCCCAACGGTACGACCACGTCTACCAGTGGTTTTAGTGTGTTGGCCGCGCACTCTGAGACCCCAATAGTGTCAAAGACCTCGGTGGGCACGGATTTTCTTCATTCGTTCCAGATCCTCACGGAGCTTGTTATTGAGCTGGTTAGACAAGACCTCGCTGAACTTGCCATCGCGTACATCGTTCTGTGGATTGAGAAACCAATCAGAAATCTTATGCGGGTTCTGCATGTTGATAACAACACGATCAAGTTCAGTTTAATGTTCCTAGCTACTTGTTGTTCTTGACCATTGTTTCTATTCACCCAAGCAGCAGCGTTCCAGACGGGCAATGTGTTAGATGCAATAGAATATCTCTAGCGACTACAAGTGGCATTCAAGCTGACGATTTGTAACCGCATGGGGGACAATGTATATATTCAACATATCAGCTCATGGTAAAGGTTGGGGGGTCGATTGGAAGCATCGGTCAAAAATAAGTAAAGGTTTATGCCACTTGTCCCCCAGTCGCTAGAGATATTCAAAAATAAGTAAAGGTTCACAAAGTGGAAGTCTTTGCTTGGCCGTTTGGTCAGCAAAGTCGTCTGATAGTCACACCAGCTGCACTGATGACACCTCATAGGTAGAAACAGTGGCCATCTGTATGCAGCTCACATCATTAAATGTTTCTTTTCCAATTCCTTCATGTGCATCAGAATAAAAATCTGCACAAAACCATTAACTGCGAGTAATTTCATTGGTTTGGAAACTATTACATTCCCGCATTTTTTAGTCTTCTGGCCGCTCTTTGTATAATTGTGAGGTCATCCAAACATATGGAGTGACTTTGCAAAGGTGATTTTAAGGTCACGACGCCGGCAAATCACTCTATTTAGTCCCACGGTTGACTGAACATACAAACCGCAACGCCAAACGCCGACACCGATCGCCACGATCTTACGGAAATGGCGCAATTGTAAACCATCCAATCGTAAGACGTTTTGCATCACACGAACTGGTATTCAATCTTGTTATCTTCACGCATTACCGAGCATGACTAAACGTTGCGTTATCTTGGTGAAAACAAGTGCATTCGACCGTTACATAAGAAGGACACGGGACAAAATGTTATCTTGCACCAACCTCAGTAAATTTGGATTGACAAATTTTCAAAATTATTTGCGGGATATTATTTATTTTTACCGATGGTTTTGCTCAAGGCGATGCCTACAAAATTGATTTCTTTTTTCCATCGAACGAACTTCTGTTCTGAACAGTTACATCACCTCTAAACGGCTCACGACTTTAGAGTGACGTAAGAGTCTCATCTAAAAATTGGTGCCCGGGTTGCATTGTTTCGTTATTTTCTCCTCGATTCCGCAGTTCTGATGCTGGGTTGTGTGCTGTAACATTATCCTGATGAAGCCTAGCTGAACAGCAGGCGAAACGTCGGTAAAAAAAGGAGGAAAGATTATTAAAATACAAGACGTAACTGCATGCGAACAAAATGAAACGCCTTGGTGATAGTTTGAGGCCTAATTGGGCGTCGTCATAAACTCCACATATTGGTGGAAAACAAGTGCATTCGACCGTGGCCTCTGCCGACTTTGCCCAGACGATCTCACCTCTCTCAAACTTTTCAATTGTCAGACTTACGTATGACGTCACAAGTGAGATGTGATGCTTGACGTTTGTTGGTCTGCAACATGGATGCCAACCTTTCCCAACCACAAGTCAAAATATCCAAGAGACCACACAATATCTGGCAATTTTGTTCCATTCACCGTCCATGTTGTGGATTATCGTTTTTTTTTTGTACTGTGATGCATATGGTTACAGGAAAAAGCAGCCCCTGGTCAAATGCATTAGCCTGAGAGGTCAGATATGTCCCAAAAACGTACCACAAAAAAATATTTTTGATAATTTTGGTGTGTTTTGCAATTCATGACTAAATCGATTGAAATCGTAAATTATTTTGAAATGAAATGCAACGCAGTAGTAATGGATGCTCCAGTGTTGTACAATGGCATTGCGGTTAACCTGAGTCTGTCTCTGCCACGTGAATAAAATTACGGCAAAACCTGACTACAATTATCACAACAAAAAAGTTTTCTACTGCCTTTTATTGAATGTAACTTTATCTGTTCCAACCTGAGAAGCTGCCAGAAAAGAAAAGTTTAAACTGGAAACTGTTAGATGACAAGATGAAGGGCTGCAACAGCAAGCAATGCCAACTTAAACGGATCAAATCTGACGAAACCACATGAACCAGTTGTAGTGGTTGGGATGGTTGTAGTGGTTGGTATGGTTGTAGTAGGTGGGATGGTTGTAGTAGTTGGGATGGTTGTAGTGGTTTTGATGGTTGTAGTGGTTGTTGTAGTGGTTGGAATGACTATATTGGTTGGGTACGTTGCTGTGTTGCACCCATCTGTAGGTATTTACACAAAGAAGACGTTAGTCTTAAACATAATTCGACCTGAAAATAGTAGCCAAAAATCTGCTGTGAATCTAGATCAACCCACAACGAAAAATTAGATATCAACTCTAAAATGAACAATTTCTTATGCATCTCTTCCACGAGCATGTGGCCATTACTGCATGCAAGTTGGGCTTCACGTCCTAACTGCAAATCAGTCATGTGGGATGTTTTCGAACAAAAGCGTTAAAAAAACAATTCTGTGGACCTGTGCTGCAAACGGATGTACAGACGCTGAAGAGACAACCTGTCGGTATTAGCGACGATCCACACGATCTGGCGATACTTCCTGTATCTGTAACACACAGGAACAAATTTGTATATAAAAGTACTTGATTTCGTCATTAATAGAAAAAAAATTATTTTGCATTTATTGATGATCTGCGTATAAGGACAATTACCTTCGTGTAAAACGGTCACACAAGCATCAAGCAACCAGAAGCATGAGACCAAATGATCTTCAGACACTTGTGGACCCAAACAACCAGATCCAGGTGTTAGAAACGAGTTGTGCAAACAAACATAACAGTCGATGGCTTCACCTGCAATATTTAATATTTCAGATTAACCACGTTTCATCATTTCCATGTTGAACCCGAACATTTGAAGCCGACGGGCAAAGGAGTTATGGCGAAATGCAAAATTGCATTTTAATAGTTTATGTTGTCATGAATTTATCAAAGTTATTTAGGTGACTTTCTAAATCACGATCATTTCCATAAAATAAGGGAGCGATACAAGAACAAATAAAACAAATTTGAAGCTATCTGTACGGCGCCCTTGAGAAGCATTTACACACAGTGTTTGTTGTGTTTTATAATGCAACGACTTACATTTTGTAAACATAGACAAGACGATGGCCAAAATAACAATCTTCATGTTTCGAGTTATTTAAACCACTGTGTATTCCTCCAATGCAAAATAAATCCTAACACTGAATCACACGGAAATCAAACTACAAACCGCAAGCATCAAACAAGCAACCTCTCAGATAAACGCATTTACTTAAACCAGTTGTAATGAACTCCAACCTCCATCCCCTTTTTTCTAGCGGACGAAACTTCTGTTTCTACCAATGACGTCACATCCAATTTGTGAACATGTGACATTCTCACCTCTTTCCGTTAACTTTTAGGCCGTGTCTAAAATATCTAGTTCTTAACTACAACTTGTGGCAATGAATTCTCCAGTAAATATTCAGTATATTTATTTGTATAATTTGTTTCACTGAAGTTTATTGCATGGAAGTCATGAGAAATGCTCGTTGTTTGTCGATATTATATTATGTGTTGGCATAAATCCGCGATACATTTGGCAGATGGGAATGAATACAAATTCGAATTAATGAATCAATGATAAGTTGACAGAGTTATTGTCACGCATGGAAACGTTCGTAGTATTGATGATGGAGCTAAGCGCATCCGACCATGTTCGCAGACTTGGTTCAGACTGTGTCGTCATGCTCCAACGCAGCATTGGCTAGTCTCTGCCTTGGCTAAAATTCCGGCAAAATCTGACCACAATTTTCACAACATAAGTTTTCTACAGAGTTTTATTGAACGTAACGTCAAGTGTTCCAATGTTACAATCAGCCAGTTAAAAAATCTTCTTGTGCCTTCGTGTTGAAAGTAGGAATGATTACAACACAAGGAGAAGAGATGCTACAGCAAGCAATGCCAACTTGTATGGATCAAATCTGGAGGAATTGGCTGCGTTGCATCCGTCTGTAGGGGTTAATACGACAAAATAATTTATTGGAAAAAACATATTGGAAAAATGATTTTATCACTAAAATTAAACCGAACTGAAATAATTGTTTAACAAATAAAGAAACAATTTGCAAAGAAAATCCTTAGAAAGAGAAATCAAAAGTTTGACAACCCGTTAAAAAAATGCGGATTTTTAAAAATAGTTTTTTTTGTAGAGTTTTATTCCCAAAAATTCATATCCATGAGCATCAGCGAGCTTGAATTGTACGAAAGAAGTTTGCTACGCACACTGTGCTTAGCTGTTTACCACCCTACATTCCATAACCCTTACGAATACTTTCTTGGTGTTTCCCTTCAACTCATGGAGGCACAAAACCGCACGCGATGTAATTCAACCCCCTCCCCCCCCCCAGTAGGGCGGGAAATTCCACTCAGCCGTGAAAATTCTTAGAAACGAGTTTGTGCAAACAAACATAACAGTCGATGGCTTCAACTGCAATATTTAATATTTCAGATTAACCATGTTTCATCATTTCCATATTAAACCCGAACATTTGATGCCGACGGGCAAAGGAGTTATGGCGAGATGCAAAACTGAATTTTAGTAGTTTATGTTGTCATGAATTTATCAAAGTTATTCAGGCGACTTTCTAAATCATGAACAATTCCATAAAATAAGGAAGCGATACAAGAACAAATAAAATCAATTTGATTTGAAGCAATTTGTGCGACGCCCTTGGGAAACATTTACTCACAGTTTTAGTTGTGTTTTATAACTACTTACATTTCGTGAAGATAGACAGGACGGTGGTCAAAATAACAATCTTCATGATTTGAGCTGTTTCTCACCTCTTTCCGTTAACTTCTAAAATATCTAGTTCTTAACTATAATTTGTAGAAATGAATTCTCCAGTAAATATTCAGTATATTTATTTGTATAATTTGTTTCACTAAAGTTTATTGCGTGAAAGTCATGAGAAATGATCGTAGTTTGTCGATATTATATTATGTGTTGGCATAAATCCGCGATACATTTGGCAGATTGGAATGAATACAAATTCGAATTAATGAATCAATGATAAGGTGACAGAGTTATTGTCACGCATGGAAACGTTCGTAGTATTGATGATGGAGCTAAGCGCATCCGACCATGTTCGCAGACTTGGTTCAGACTGTGTCGTCATGCTCCAACGCAGCATTGGCTAGTCTCTGCCTTGGCTAAAATTCCGGCAAAATCTGACCACAATTTTCACAACATAAGTTTTCTACAGAGTTTTATTGAACGTAACGTCAAGTGTTCCAATGTTACAATCAGCCAGTTATAAAATCTTCTTGTGCCTTCGTGTTGAAAGTACGAATGATTACAACACAAGGAGAAGAGCTGCTACAGCAAGCAATGCCAACTTGTATGGATCAAATCTGGAGGAATTGGCTGCGAGCTTGAATTGTACGAAGGAAGTTTGCTACGCACACTGTGCTTAGCTGTTTACCACCCTACATTCCATAACCCTTACGAATACTTTCTTGGTGTTTCCCTTCAACTCATGGAGGCACAAAACCGCACGCGATGTAATTCAACCCCCTCCCCCCCCCTAGCAGAGCGGGAAATTCCACCCAGCCGTGAAAATTCTTCCGCGCCACTTAAACTAGTTTTATTTGGAATATTGCATTAAGTATCGACTCTATATAAAATGGACAGACACGTGGTCACAAAAACTTTTATGTTGAACAAAATGCTGACATAGGTCTAAGGACAAATTTGCTTGTAAACCTAATTGTAATTTTAATCACAACTAACCGGTGGTACAGATGGATGTGCAAACGTTGTTCACGCCTGATGCCCTGCAACCTGACTGTGAGCTTGAATAGTCACAGAGTCGATAGACTGAAGTAAGTCTGTCTGAAATGGTTTAATTTTTGTTACAAGAACTTTAAACCAACTCGCCTAATTTTATTTAGTGTTTTATTCATATAAAACTTTTTAAATATTTACAATTACAAAAAATTCATCAATAGGAATGGCTCTTCTGGCACTTAAGTTACGAAAGTGTTTATTGTAACCAACGTTTCGTCCACCATCCGGCGAGACTTTCTCAGGTTATGTCCAAAAAAAAGCAGAACAAAAAATTAGTTGGTAATTTTTAACTTACGTTGGTAGGTTGTAACTTTCAAACATGCATCCTCATCATTTGGGCATGGGTTCAAGTTCAGGCCTTCTTCAACTTGGAAACCCGGTGAATTGAGGTTATCAGAAGAGAAGAAGTACTGGTAACAATCAAGAGCATGACCGGCAAAAAACAAACATGAAACATCAACAAATAGAATAGACTTGGTTTCAAGCAACAGTTACACCATAACTGTACTGACGAGACATATCTGAAACTCTTCTTGCTGCATAATCCACAAAGTCAACTTACATTGCATCAAAGTGGACAGAAGTGTGACCACAAAAATAATCTTCATGTTTTCAGCAGCTCAACAAATGTCAGTAGCGCGAATTTAAGTTGTCTTCCAGCAATACCGGTTCCAATTTCAGCCCTTCAATCCTAAAGAACTAAAAAAAACTAAAATATTGTTGTCAAAAATCTCGCCAAACAAATTTTTGAAATGAAATGCAACGCAGAAGAAATGGATGCTCCAGTGTTGTACAATGGCATTGCGGTTAACCTAAGTCTGTCTCTGCCTCGTGACTAAAATTTAGGCAAAATCTGACTATAATTATCACAACAAAAAAGTTTCCCACTGCCTTTTATTGAATGCAACTTTATCTGTTCCAACGTGAGAGGCTGCCAGAATAGAAAAGTTTAAACTGGAAACTGTTAGATGACAAGGTGAAGGGCTGCAACAGCAAGCAATGCCAACTTAAACAGATCAAATCTGACAAAACCACATGAACCAGTTGTAGTGGTTGGGATGGTTGTAGTGGTTGGGATGGTTGTAGTGGTTGTTGTGGTTGTAGTAGTTGTGGTAGTTGAGATGGTTGTAGTAGGTGGGATGGTTGTAGTAGTTGGGATAGTTATAGTGCTAGGGTATGTTGCTGTGTTGCACCCATCTGTAGGGATTTACACAAAGAAGACGTTAGTCTTAAACATAATTCGAACTGAAAATAGTAGCCAGAAATCTGCTGTGAATCTAGATCAACCCACAATGAAACACTAGATATAAACTCTAAAATGAAACAATTTCTTATGCATCTCTTCCACGAGCATGTGGCCATTACTGCATGCAAGTTGGGCTTCACGTCCTAACTGCAAATCAGTTATGTGGCATATTTTCGAAGAAAAACGTTAAAAAAACGATTCTGTGGACCTGTGCTGCAAACGGATGTACAGATGCTGAAGAGACAACCAGTCGGTATTAACGACGATCCACACGATCTGGCGATACTTCCTGTATCTGTAACACACAGGAACAAATTTGTACATGAAAATACTTGATTTCGTCATCAATAGAAGAAATTTATTGTGTAATTATTGATGATCTGCGTATATGATATAAGGACAATTACCTTCGTGCAAAACGGTCACACAAGCATCAAACAACCCGAAGCATGACACCAAATAACCTTCCGACATTTGCGGTCCAAGACATCCAGATCCAGGTGTTAGAAACGAGTTGTGCAAACAAACATAACAGTCGATGGCTTCACCTGCAATATTAAATATTTCAGATTAACCATGTTTCATCATTTCCATATTGAACCTGAACATTTCATACCGAGGGGCAAAGGAGTTATGGCGAGATGCAAAACTAAATTTTAATAGTTTATGTTGTCATGAATTCATCAAAGTTGTTCATGTGATTTTCTAAATCATGAACAATTCCATAAAATAAGGAAGCGATACAAGAACAAATAAAACAAATTTGATTTGAAGTAATTTGTGCGACGCCCTTGGGAAGCATTTACTCACAGTTTTAGTTGTGTTTTATAACTACTTACATTTTGTGAAGATAGACAGGACGGTGGTCAAAATAACAATCTTCATGTTTTAATCTGTTTGAATCACTGTGTATTCCTCCAATGTAAAATAAATCCTAACACTGAATCACATGGAAATCAAACTACAAACCGCAAGCGTCAAACAAGTTACCTCTCAGATGAACGCTTTTACTTAAACCAGTTGTAATGAAACCCAACCTCCATCCCATTGTAAATTCGCCCCAATAGCTTTTTATCTGAGTTTCCTTTTTTCCAGCGGACGAAACTTTTGTTTCTACCAATGACGTCACATCCAATTTGTGAACATGTGACATTCTCACCTCTTTCCGTTAACTTTTAAGCCGTGTCTAATATATCTAATTCTTAACTATAACTTGTGGCAATGAATTCTCCAGTAAATATTCAGTATATTTATTTGTACAATTTGTTTCACTGAAGTTTATTGCGTGGAAGTCATGAGAAATGCTCGTTGTTTGTCGATATTATATTATGTGTTGGCATAAATCCGCGATACACTTGGCAGATGGGAATGAATACAAATTCGAATTAATGAATCAATTATAAGTTGACAGAGTTATTGTCACGCATGGAAGCGTTTGTAGTATTGATGATAGGGCCAAGTGAATTCGACCATGTTTTCAGACTTGGTTCAGACTGTGTCGTCATGCTCCAACGCACAGTGGCATTGGGGTTAATTTACGTTAGTCTCTGCCTTGGCTAAAATTGCGTCGAAATCTGACCACAATTTTCACAACATAAGTTTTCTACAGAGTTTTATTGAACGTAAAGTGTTCCAATGTTACAAGCAGCCAGTGTAAAAAGCTTATTGTCCCTTCGTGTTGAAAGTCCATGTTGTGGATTATCTTTTTTTGTACTGTGATGCATATGTTTACTGGAAAAAGCAGCACTGGGCCAAATTCGTCGGCCTGAGAGGTCAGATATGTCCCAAAAATGTACCACAAATAAAAACATTTTTGGTAATTTTGGTGTGTTTGGCAATTCATGACTAAATCTAGTGAAGTAGAAATTATTTTGAAATGAAATGCAAAGCAGAAGAAATGGATGCTCCAGTGTTGTACAATGGCATTGCGGTTAACCTGAGTCTGTCTCTGCCTGGTGAATAAAATTACGGCAAAAAATCTAACTACAAATTATCACAACAAAAAAGTTTCCCACTGCCTTTTATTGAATGCAACTTTATCTGTTCCAACGTGAGAGGCTGCCAGAATAGAAAAGTTTAAACTGGAAACTGTTAGATAACAAAGTGGAGGGCTGCAACAGCAAGCAATGCCAACTTAAACGGATCAAATCTGACAAAACCACATGAACCAGTTGTAGTGGTTGGGATGGTTGTAGTGGTTTTGATGGTTGTGGTGGTTGTTGAGGTGGTTGGAATGACTATATAAGTTGGGTACGTTGCTGTGTTGCACCCATCTGTAGGGATTTACACAAAGAAGACCTTAGTCTTAAACATAATTCGACCTAAAATTTGTAGCCAAAAATCTGCTGTGAATCTAGATAACCCCACAACGAAACACTAGATATCAACTCTAAAATGAAACATTTTTTTATGCATCTCTTCCACGAGCATGTGGACATTACTGCATGCAAGTCGGGCTTCACGTCCTAACTGCAAATCAGTTATGTGGCATATTTTCGAAGAAAAGCGTTAAAAAAACGTTTCTGCGGACCTGTGCTGCAAACAGATGTACAGATGCTGAAGAGACAACCTGTCGGTATTAGCGACGATCCACATGATCTGGCGATACTTCCTGTATCTGTTACACACAGGAACAAATTTGTACAAGAAAATACTTGATTTCGTCATTAATAGAAAAAAATTATTGTGTAATTATTGATGATCTGCGTATATGATATAAGGACAATTACCTTCGTGTAAAACGGTCACACAAGCATCAAACAACCCGAAGCATGACACCAAATAACCTTCAGACACTTGTGGTCCAAGACATCCAGATCCAGGTGTTAGAAACGAGTTGTGCAAACAAACATAACAGTCGATGGCTTCATCTGCAATATTTAATATTTCAGATTAACCATGTTTCATCATTTCCATATTGAACCTGAACATTTCATACCGACGGGCAAAGGAGTTATGGCGAGATGCAAAACTGAATTTTAATAGTTTATGTTGTCAAGAATTCATCAAAGTTGTTCATGTGATTTTCTAAATCATGAACAATTCCATAAAACAAGGAAGCGATACCAGAACAAATAAAATCAATTTGATTTGAAGCAATTTGTGCGACGCCCTTGGGAAGCATTTACTCACAGTTTTTGTTGCGTTTTATAACTACTTACACTTACTTGTGTTTTATAACTACTTACCGCTCTTTGTATAATTGTGAGGAGATCCAAACATATGGAGTGACTTTGCAAAGGTGATTTTAAGGTCACGACGCCAGCAAATCACTCTATTTAGTCCCACGGTTGATTGAACATACAAAACGCAACGCCCAACGCCGACACCGATCGCCACGATCTTACGGAAATGGCGCAATTGTAAACCATCCAATCGTAAGACGTTTTGCATCACACGAACTGGTATTCAATCTTGTTATCTTCACGCATGACCGCGCATGTCTAAACGTTGCGTTATCTTGGTGAAAACAAGTGCATTCGACCGTTACATAAGAAGGACAAGGGACAAAATGTTATCTTGCTCCAACCTCAGTAAATTTGGATTGACAAATTTTCAAAATTATTTGCGGGATATTATTTATTTTTACCGATGGTTTTGCTCAAGGCGATCCCTACAAAATTGATTTCTTTTTTCCGTGGAACGAAACTTCTGTTCTGAACAGTTACGTCGCCTCTAAACGGCTCACGACTTTAGAGTGACGTAAGAGTCTCATCTAAAAATTGGTTTCCAGGTTGCATCGTTTTGTTGTTTTCTCCTTGCGTATGCCAGTGAGACAGAAAGGACCGATTGCGCAGTTCTGATGCTTGATTGTGTGCTGTATCATTATCCTGATGAAGCCTAGCTGAACAGCAGGCGAAACGTCGGTAAAAAAAGGAGGAAAGGTTATTAATATAAAAGACATAACTGTATACGAACAAAATGAAACGCCTTGGTGATAGTTTGAGGCCTAATTGGGCGTCGTCATAAACGCCACGTTTTGGTGGAAAACAAATAAAATCAATTTGATTTGAAGCAATTTGTGCGACGCCCTTGGGAAGCATTTACTCACAGTTTTTGTTGCGTTTTATAACTACTTACACTTACTTGTGTTTTATAACTACTTACCGCTCTTTGTATAATTGTGAGGAGATCCAAACATATGGAGTGACTTTGCAAAGGTGATTTTAAGGTCACGACGCCAGCAAATCACTCTATTTAGTCCCACGGTTGATTGAACATACAAAACGCAACGCCCAACGCCGACACCGATCGCCACGATCTTACGGAAATGGCGCAATTGTAAACCATCCAATCGTAAGACGTTTTGCATCACACGAACTGGTATTCAATCTTGTTATCTTCACGCATGACCGCGCATGTCTAAACGTTGCGTTATCTTGGTGAAAACAAGTGCATTCGACCGTTACATAAGAAGGACAAGGGACAAAATGTTATCTTGCTCCAACCTCAGTAAATTTGGATTGACAAATTTTCAAAATTATTTGCGGGATATTATTTATTTTTACCGATGGTTTTGCTCAAGGCGATCCCTACAAAATTGATTTCTTTTTTCCGTGGAACGAAACTTCTGTTCTGAACAGTTACGTCGCCTCTAAACGGCTCACGACTTTAGAGTGACGTAAGAGTCTCATCTAAAAATTGGTTTCCAGGTTGCATCGTTTTGTTGTTTTCTCCTTGCGTATGCCAGTGAGACAGAAAGGACCGATTGCGCAGTTCTGATGCTTGATTGTGTGCTGTATCATTATCCTGATGATTCCTAGCTGAACAGCAGGCGAAACGTCGGTCAAAAAAAGTTACGTTTAATTGTACAAAGAGGAAAGGTTATTAAAATAAAAGACATAACTGTATACGAACAAAATGAAACGCCTTGGTGATAGTTTGAGGCCTAATTGGGCGTTGTCATAAACGCCACGTTTTGGTGGAAAACAAGTGCATTCGACCGTGACCTCTGCCGACTTTGCCCAAACGATCTCACCTCGCTCAAATTTTTCAATTGTCAGACTTACGTATGACGTCACAAGTGAGATGTGATGCTTGACGTTTGTTGGTCTGCAACATGGATGCCAACCTTTTTCAACCACAAGTCAAAATATCCAAGAGACCACACAATATCTGGCAATTTTGTTCCATTCACTGTCCATGTTGTGGATTATCGTTTTTTTTGTGCTGTGATGCATATGGTTACAGGAAAAAGCAGCACCGGGTCAAATGCATTAGCCTGAGAGGTCAGATATGTCCCAAAATTGTACCACAAAAAATGTTTTTGATAATTTTGGTGTCTTTTGCAATTCATGACTAAATCGATTGAAATCGAAAATTATTTTGAAATGAAATGCAAAGCAGAAGAATAGGATGCTCCAGTGTTGTACAATGGGATTGCGGTTAACCTGAGTCTGTCTCTGTCTCGTGAATAAAAATACGGCAAAACCTGACCACACTTTTCACAACAAAAAGTTTTCTTCTGCCTTTTATTGAATGCAACTTTATCTGTTCCAACGTTGAAAGCTACCAGAATAAAAAACGTCTGATTCAGCACGTTTAAACTGGAAACTGTTAGATGACAAGGTGAAGGGCTGCAACAGCAAGCAATGCCAACTTAAACAGATCAAATCTGACAAAGCCACATGAACCAGTTGTAGTGGTTGTTGTGGTTGTAGTAGTTGTGGTAGTTGAGATGGTTGTAGTAGGTGGGATGGTTGTAGTAGTTGGGATGGTTAAAGTGCTAGGGTATGTTGCTGTGTTGCACCCATCTGTAGGGATTTACACAAAGAAGACGTTAGTCTGAAACATAATTCGATCTGAAATTAGTAGCCAGAAATCTGCTGTGAATCTTGATTACCCCACAACGAAACACTAGATATCAACTCTAAAATGAAACATTTTAAAAATGTGCAATTTTGTTTGCACCTCTTGCACGAGCATGTGGCCATTACTGCATACATGCATGTCTGTCGGGCTTCACGGCCTAACTGCAAATCAGTCATGTGTTAAATTTTGGAGAAAAACACGCTAAAAAAACGTTTTTGCGGACCTGTGCTGCAAACAGATGTACAGATGCTGAAGAGACAACCTGTCGGTATTAGTGACGATCCACACGATCTGTCGATACTGCCTGTATCTGTAACACACAGGAACAAATTTGTATATAAAAGTACTTGATTTCGTCATAAACAGAAAAAAAATTATTGTGCAATTATATGTGGTCAAAATAACAATCTTCATGTTTTGAGCTGTTTAAACCACTGTGTATTCCTCCAATGGAAAATAAATCCTAACACTGAATCACATGGAAATCAAACTACAAACCGCAAGTGTCAAACAAGTTACCTCTCAGATGAACGCTTTTACTTAAACCAGTTGTAATAAACTCCACCCTCCATCCCATTGTAAATTCGCCCCAATAGCTTTTTATCTGAGTTTCCTTTTTTCCAGCGCACGAAACTTTTGTTTCTACCAATGACGTCACATCCAATTTGTGAACATGTGACATTCTCACCTCTTTCCGTTAACTTTTAAGCCGTGTCTAAAATATCTAATTCTTAACTATAACTTGTGGCAATGAATTCTCCAGTAAATATTCAGTATATTTATTTGTACAATTTGTTTCACTGAAGTTTATTGCGTGGAAGTCATGAGAAATGATCGTTGTTTGTCGATGTTTTAGTATGTGTTGGAAAAAATCCGCGATACATTTGGCAGATGGGAATGAATACAAATTCGAATTAATGAATCAATTATAAGTTGACAGAGTTATTGTCACGCATGGAAGCGTTTGTAGTATTGATGATGGGGCCAAGTGAATTCGACCATGTTCGCAGACTTGGTTCAGACTGTGTCGTCATGCTCCAACGCACAGTGGCATTGGGGTTAATTTACGTTAGTCTCTGCCTTGGCTAAAATTGCGTCGAAATCTGACCACAATTTTCACAACATAAGTTTTCTACAGAGTTTTATTTTACGTAACCTCAAGTGTTCCAATTTTACAAGCAGCCAGTGTAAAAAGCTTATTGTAACTTCGTGTTGAAAGTCCATGTTGTGGATTATCTTTTTTTGTACTGTGATGCAAATGTTTACTGGAAAAAGCAGCACTGGGCCAAATTCGTCAGCCTGAGAGGTCAGATATGTCCCAAAAATGTACCACAAATAAAAATATTTTTGGTAATTTTGGTGTGTTTGGCAATTCATGACTAAATCGAGTGAAGTCGAAATTATTTTGAAATGAAATGCAAAGCAGAAGAAATGGATGCTCCAGTGTTGTACAATGGCATTGCGGTTAACCTGAGTCTGTCTCTGCCTGGTGAATAAAATTACGGCAAAATCTGACTACAAATTATCACAACATTAAAGTTTCCCACTGCCTTTTATTGAATGCAACTTTATCTTTTCCAACGTGAAAAGCTGCCAGAATAGAAAAGTTTAAACTGGAAACTGTTAGATGATAAGGTGAAAGGCTGCAACAGCAAGCAATGCCAACTTAAACGGATCAAATCTGACGAAACCACATGAACCAGTTGTAGTGGTTGGGATGGTAGTAGTGGTTGTTGTAGTGGTTGGAATGACTATATTGGTTGGGTATGTTGCCGTGTTGCACCCATCTGTAGGTATTTACACAAAGAAGACGTTATTCTTAAACATAATTCGACCTGAAATTAGTAGCTAGAAATCTGCTGTGAATCTAGATAACCCAACAATGTAACACTAGATAGCAATTCTAAAATGAAACATTTTAAAAATGTGCAATTTTGTTAGCACCTCTTGCACGAGCATGTGGCCATTACTGCATACATGCATGTCTGTCGGGCTTCACGGCCTAACTGCAAATCAGTCATGTGTTAAATTTTGGAGAAAAACACGCTAAAAAAACGTTTTTGCGGACCTGTGCTGCAAACAGATGTACAGATGCTGAAGAGACAACCTGTCGGTATTAGTGACGATCCACACGATCTGTCGATACTGCCTGTATCTGTAACACACAGGAACAAATTTGTATATAAAAGTACTTGATTTCGTCATAAACAGAAAAAAAATTATTGTGCAATTATATGTGGTCAAAATAACAATCTTCATGTTTTGAGCTGTTTAAACCACTGTGTATTCCTCCAATGGAAAATAAATCCTAACACTGAATCACATGGAAATCAAACTACAAACCGCAAGTGTCAAACAAGTTACCTCTCAGATGAACGCTTTTACTTAAACCAGTTGTAATAAACTCCACCCTCCATCCCATTGTAAATTCGCCCCAATAGCTTTTTATCTGAGTTTCCTTTTTTCCAGCGCACGAAACTTTTGTTTCTACCAATGACGTCACATCCAATTTGTGAACATGTGACATTCTCACCTCTTTCCGTTAACTTTTAAGCCGTGTCTAAAATATCTAATTCTTAACTATAACTTGTGGCAATGAATTCTCCAGTAAATATTCAGTATATTTATTTGTACAATTTGTTTCACTGAAGTTTATTGCGTGGAAGTCATGAGAAATGATCGTTGTTTGTCGATGTTTTAGTATGTGTTGGAAAAAATCCGCGATACATTTGGCAGATGGGAATGAATACAAATTCGAATTAATGAATCAATTATAAGTTGACAGAGTTATTGTCACGCATGGAAGCGTTTGTAGTATTGATGATGGGGCCAAGTGAATTCGACCATGTTCGCAGACTTGGTTCAGACTGTGTCGTCATGCTCCAACGCACAGTGGCATTGGGGTTAATTTACGTTAGTCTCTGCCTTGGCTAAAATTGCGTCGAAATCTGACCACAATTTTCACAACATAAGTTTTCTACAGAGTTTTATTTTACGTAACCTCAAGTGTTCCAATTTTACAAGCAGCCAGTGTAAAAAGCTTATTGTAACTTCGTGTTGAAAGTCCATGTTGTGGATTATCTTTTTTTGTACTGTGATGCAAATGTTTACTGGAAAAAGCAGCACTGGGCCAAATTCGTCAGCCTGAGAGGTCAGATATGTCCCAAAAATGTACCACAAATAAAAATATTTTTGGTAATTTTGGTGTGTTTGGCAATTCATGACTAAATCGAGTGAAGTCGAAATTATTTTGAAATGAAATGCAAAGCAGAAGAAATGGATGCTCCAGTGTTGTACAATGGCATTGCGGTTAACCTGAGTCTGTCTCTGCCTGGTGAATAAAATTACGGCAAAATCTGACTACAAATTATCACAACATTAAAGTTTCCCACTGCCTTTTATTGAATGCAACTTTATCTTTTCCAACGTGAAAAGCTGCCAGAATAGAAAAGTTTAAACTGGAAACTGTTAGATGATAAGGTGAAAGGCTGCAACAGCAAGCAATGCCAACTTAAACGGATCAAATCTGACGAAACCACATGAACCAGTTGTAGTGGTTGGGATGGTAGTAGTGGTTGTTGTAGTGGTTGGAATGACTATATTGGTTGGGTATGTTGCCGTGTTGCACCCATCTGTAGGTATTTACACAAAGAAGACGTTATTCTTAAACATAATTCGACCTGAAATTAGTAGCTAGAAATCTGCTGTGAATCTAGATAACCCAACAATGTAACACTAGATAGCAATTCTAAAATGAAACATTTTAAAAATGTGCAATTTTGTTAGCACCTCTTGCACGAGCATGTGGCCATTACTGCATACATGCATGTCTGTCGGGCTTCACGGCCTAACTGCAAATCAGTCATGTGTTAAATTTTGGAGAAAAACACGCTAAAAAAACGTTTTTGCGGACCTGTGCTGCAAACAGATGTACAGATGCTGAAGAGACAACCTGTCGGTATTAGTGACGATCCACACGATCTGTCGATACTGCCTGTATCTGTAACACACAGGAACAAATTTGTATATAAAAGTACTTGATTTCGTCATAAACAGAAAAAAAATTATTGTGCAATTATATGTGGTCAAAATAACAATCTTCATGTTTTGAGCTGTTTAAACCACTGTGTATTCCTCCAATGGAAAATAAATCCTAACACTGAATCACATGGAAATCAAACTACAAACCGCAAGTGTCAAACAAGTTACCTCTCAGATGAACGCTTTTACTTAAACCAGTTGTAATAAACTCCACCCTCCATCCCATTGTAAATTCGCCCCAATAGCTTTTTATCTGAGTTTCCTTTTTTCCAGCGCACGAAACTTTTGTTTCTACCAATGACGTCACATCCAATTTGTGAACATGTGACATTCTCACCTCTTTCCGTTAACTTTTAAGCCGTGTCTAAAATATCTAATTCTTAACTATAACTTGTGGCAATGAATTCTCCAGTAAATATTCAGTATATTTATTTGTACAATTTGTTTCACTGAAGTTTATTGCGTGGAAGTCATGAGAAATGATCGTTGTTTGTCGATGTTTTAGTATGTGTTGGAAAAAATCCGCGATACATTTGGCAGATGGGAATGAATACAAATTCGAATTAATGAATCAATTATAAGTTGACAGAGTTATTGTCACGCATGGAAGCGTTTGTAGTATTGATGATGGGGCCAAGTGAATTCGACCATGTTCGCAGACTTGGTTCAGACTGTGTCGTCATGCTCCAACGCACAGTGGCATTGGGGTTAATTTACGTTAGTCTCTGCCTTGGCTAAAATTGCGTCGAAATCTGACCACAATTTTCACAACATAAGTTTTCTACAGAGTTTTATTTTACGTAACCTCAAGTGTTCCAATTTTACAAGCAGCCAGTGTAAAAAGCTTATTGTAACTTCGTGTTGAAAGTCCATGTTGTGGATTATCTTTTTTTGTACTGTGATGCAAATGTTTACTGGAAAAAGCAGCACTGGGCCAAATTCGTCAGCCTGAGAGGTCAGATATGTCCCAAAAATGTACCACAAATAAAAATATTTTTGGTAATTTTGGTGTGTTTGGCAATTCATGACTAAATCGAGTGAAGTCGAAATTATTTTGAAATGAAATGCAAAGCAGAAGAAATGGATGCTCCAGTGTTGTACAATGGCATTGCGGTTAACCTGAGTCTGTCTCTGCCTGGTGAATAAAATTACGGCAAAATCTGACTACAAATTATCACAACATTAAAGTTTCCCACTGCCTTTTATTGAATGCAACTTTATCTTTTCCAACGTGAAAAGCTGCCAGAATAGAAAAGTTTAAACTGGAAACTGTTAGATGATAAGGTGAAAGGCTGCAACAGCAAGCAATGCCAACTTAAACGGATCAAATCTGACGAAACCACATGAACCAGTTGTAGTGGTTGGGATGGTAGTAGTGGTTGTTGTAGTGGTTGGAATGACTATATTGGTTGGGTATGTTGCCGTGTTGCACCCATCTGTAGGTATTTACACAAAGAAGACGTTATTCTTAAACATAATTCGACCTGAAATTAGTAGCTAGAAATCTGCTGTGAATCTAGATAACCCAACAATGTAACACTAGATAGCAATTCTAAAATGAAACATGTTAAAAATGTGCAATTTTGTTTGCACCTCTTACACGAGCATGTGGCCATTACTGCATACATACATGTCTGTCGGGCTTCACGGCCTAACTGCAAATCAGTCATGTGGTAAATTTTGGAGAAACAAACGGTTTTGCGGACCTGTGCTGCAAACAGATGTACAGACGCTGAAGAGACAACCTGTCGGTATTAGCGACGATCCACACGATCTGGCGATACTTCCTGTATCTGTAACACACAGGAACAAATTTGTATATAAAAGTACTTGATTTCGTCATTAAAAGAAAAAAATTATTTTGCATTTATTGATGATCTGCGTATACGAACAATTACCTTCGTGTAAAACGGTCACACAAGCATTAAACAACCAGAAGCATGAGACCAAATGATCTTCAGACACTTGTGGACCCAAACAACCAGATCCAGGTGTTACAAACGAGTTGTGCAAACAAACATAACAGTCGATGGCTTCACCTGCAATATTTAATATTTCAGATTAACCATGTTTCATCATTTCCATATTGAACCTGAACATTTGATGTCGACGGGCAAAGGAGTTATGGCGAAATGCAAAATTGCATTTTAATAGTTTATGCCATGAATTTATCAAAGTTATTTAGGTGACTTTCTAAATCACGATCATTTCCATAAAATAAGGGAGCGATACAAGAACAAATAAAACAAATTTGAAGCAATCTGTACGGCGCCCTTGAGAAGCATTTACACACAGTGTTTGTTGTGTTTTATAATGCAACGACTTACATTTTGTAAACATAGAGAGGACGATGGCCAAAATAACAATCTTCATGTTTCGAGTTATTTAAACCACTGTGTATTCCTCCAATGGAAAATAAATCCTAACACTGAATCACACGGAAATCAAACTACAAACCGCAAGCATCAAACAAGCAACCTCTCAGATAAACGCATTTACTTAAACCAGTTGTAATGAACTCCAACCTCCATCCCCTTTTTTCTAGCGGACGAAACTTTTGTTTCTACCAATGACGTCATATCCAATTTGTGAACATGTGACATTCTCACCTCTTTCCGTTAACTTTTAAGCCGTGTCTAAAATATCTAGTTCTTAACTATAATTTGTAGAAATGAATTCTCCAGTAAATATTCAGTAAATATTAAATATTCTATTTGAATAAGTTTTGGTAAATGGAGAAACTGATGATGCCGTTTTAGGCGAAATATATTTTTCTCTAAATAAATCGATCTGAGCTGTCTGAAGATTGCTGTGTTTGGATTTTAATACATTATTATTGATACGGTGTGCGATCGACAGCCTGCCAGGGGCCTTTGGTTTTTTTGATCCAGATTTGATTTACTAATCACATTGTAAATATTCAGTATATTTTTTTGTATAATTTGTTTCACTGAAGTTTATTGCATGGAAGTCATGAGAAATGCTCGTTGTTTGTCGATATTATATTATGTGTTGGCATAAATCCGCGATACATTTGGCAGATTGGAATGAATACAAATTCGAATTAATGAATCAATGATAAGTTGACAGAGTTATTGTCACGCATGGAAACGTTCGTAGTATTGATGATGGAGCTAAGCGCATCCGATCATGTTCGCAAACTTGGTTCAGACTGTGTCGTCATGCTCCAACGCACAGTGACATTGGGGTAAATCTACGTTAGTCTCTGCCTTGGCTAAAATTCCGGCAAAATCTGACCACAATTTTCACAACATAAGTTTTCTACAGAGTTTTATTGAACGTAACCTCAAGTGTTCCAATGTTACAATCAGCCAGTTTAAAAATCTTCTTGTGCCTTCGTGTTGAAAGTAGGAATGATTACAACACAAGGAGAAGAGCTGCTACAGCAAGCAATGCCAACTTGTATGGATCAAATCTGGAGGAATTTGCTGCGTTGCATCCGTCTGTAGGGGTTAATACGACAGAATAATTTATTGGAAAAAACATATTCGAAAAAAGGTTTTATCACTAAAATTAAACCGAACTGAAATAATTGTTTAACAAATAAAGAAACAATTTGCAAAGAAAATCCTTAGAAAGAGAAATCAAAAGTTTGACAACCCGTTTATAAAAATGCGGATTTTTAAAAATAGTTTTTTTTTGTAGAGTTTTATTCCCAAAAATTCATATCCATGAGCATCAGCGAGCTTGAATTGTACGAAGGAAGTTTGCTACGCACACTGTGCTTAGCTGTTTACCACCCTATATTCCATAACCCTTACGAATACTTTCTTGGTGTTTCCCTTCAACTCATGGAGGCACAAAACCGCACGCGATGTAATTCAACCCCCTCCCCCCCCCCCCCCCCCAGCAGAGCGGGAAATTCCACCCAGCCGTGAAAATTCTTCCGCGCTACTTAAACTAGTTTTATTTGGAATATTGCATTAAGTATCGACTCTATATAAAATGGACAGACACGTGGTCACATAAACTTTTATGTTGAACAAAATGCTGACATAGGTCTAAGAACAAATTTGCTTGTAAACCTAATTGTAATTTTAAACACAACTAACCGGTCGTACAGATGGATGTGCAAACGTTGTTGACGCCTGATGCCCTGCAACCTGACTGTGAGCTTGAATAGCCACAGAGTCGATAGACTGAAGTAAGTCTGTCTGAAAAGGTTTAATTTTTGTTACAAGAACTTTAAACCAACTTGCCTAATTTTATTTAGTGTTTTATTCATATAAAACTTTTTAAATATTTACAATTACAAAAAATTCATAAATGGGAATGGCTCTTCTGGCACTTAAGTTACGAAAGTGTTTATTGTAACCAACGTTTCGTCCACCATCCGGCGAGACTTTCTCAGGGTTATGTCCAAAAAAAAGCAGAACAAAAAATTAGTTGTTAATTTTTAACTTACGTTGGTAGGTTGTAACTTTCAAACATGCATCCTCATCATTTGGGCATGGGTTCAAGTTCAGGCCTTCTTCAACTTGGAAACCCGGTGAATTGAGGTTATCAGAAGAGAAGAAGTACTGGTAACAATCAAGAGCATGACCTGCAAAAAACAAACATAAAACATCAACAAATATAATCGACTTGGTTTCAAGCAACAGTTACACCATAACTGTACTGACGAGACATATCTGAAACTCTTCTTGCTACATAATCCACAAAGTCAACTTACATTGCATCAAAGTGGACAGAAGTGTGACCACAAAAATAATCTTCATGTTTTCAGCAGCTCAACAAATGTCAGTAGCGCGAAGTTAAGTTGTCTTCCAGCAATACCGGTTCCAATTTCAGCCCTTCAATCCTAAAGAACTAAAAAAAACTAAAATATTGTTGTCAAAAATCTCGCCAAACAAATTTTTGAAATGAAATGCAACGCAGAAGAAATGGATGCTCCAGTGTTGTACAATGGCATTGCAGTTAACCTAAGTCTGTCTCTGCCTGGTGAATAAAATTACGGCAAAACCTGACTACAAATTGTCACAACAAAAAAGTTTCCCAATGCCTTTTATTGAATGCAACTTTATCTGTTCCAGCCTGAGAAGCTGCCAGAATAGAAAAGTTTAAACTGGAAACTGTTAGATGACAAGGTGAAGGGCTGCAACAGCAAGCAATGCCAACTTAAACGGATCGAATCTGACAAAACCACATGAACCAGTTTTAGTGGATGGTATAGTTGTAGTGGTTGGTATGGTTGTAGTGGTTTTGATGGTTGTAGTGGTTGTTGTAGTGGTTGGAATGACTATATTGGTTGGGTATGTTGCCGTGTTGCACCCATCTGTAGGTATTTACACAAAGAAGACGTTAGTCTTAAACATAATTCGACCTGAAAATAGTAACCAGAAATCTGCTGTGAATCTAGATAACCCCACAACGAAAAATTAGATATCAACTCTAAAATGAACAATTTTTTATGCATCTCTTCCACGAGCATGTGGACATTACTGCATGCAAGTCGGGCTTCACGTCCTAACTGCAAATCAGTCATGTGGGATATTTTGGAAGAAAAACGTTAAAAAAACGATTCTGTGGACCTGTGCTGCAAACAGATGTACAGACGCTGAAGAGACAACCTGTCGGTATTAGCGACGATCCACACGATCTGGCGATACTTCCTGTATCTGTAACACACAGGAACAAATTTGTATATAAAAGTACTTGATTTCGTCATTAATAGAAAAAAAATTATTGTGTAATTATTGATGATCTGCGTATATGATATAAGGACAATTACCTTCGTGTAAAACGGTCACACAAGCATTAAGCAACCAGAAGCATGAGACCAAATGATCTTCAGACACTTGTGGACCCAAACAACCAGATCCAGGTGTTACAAACGAGTTGTGCAAACAAACATAACAGTCGATGGCTTCACCTGCAATATTTAATATTTCAAATTAACCACGTTTCATCATTTCCATATTGAACCCGAACATTTGATGCCGACGGGCAAAGGAGTTATGGCGAAATGCAAAATTGCATTTTAATAGTTTATGTTGTCATGAATTTATCAAAGTTATTTAGGCGAATTTCTAAATCACGATCATTTCCATAAAATAAGGAAGCGATACAAGAACAAATAAAACAAATTTGAAGCAATCTGTACGGCGCCCTTGAGAAGCATTTACACACAGTGTTTGTTGTGTTTTATAATGCAACGACTTACATTTTGTAAACATAGACAGGACGATGGCCAAAATGACAATCTTCATGTTTCGAGTTATTTAAACCACTGTGTATTCCTCTAATGCAAAATAAATCCTAACACTGAATCACACGGAAATCAAACTACAAACCGCAAGCATCAAACAAGCAACCTCTCAGATAAACGCATTTACTTAAACCAGTTGTAATGAACTCCAACCTCCATCCCCTTTTTTCTAGCGGACGAAACTTTTGTTTCTACCAATGACGTCACATCCAATTTGTGAACATGTGACATTCTCACCTCTTTCCGTTAACTTTTAAGCCGTGTCTAAAATATCTAGTTCTTAACTATAATTTGTAGAAATGAATTCTCCAGTAAATATTCAGTATATTTATTTCTATAATTTGTTTCACTGAAGTTTATTGCGTGAAAGTCATGAGAAATGATCGTAGTTTGTCGATATTATATTATGTGTTGGCATAAAGTCGCGATACATTTGGCAGATGGGAATGAATACAAATTCGAATTAATGAATCAATGATAAGTTGACAGAGTTATTGTCACGCATGGAAACGTTCGTAGTATTGATGATGGAGCTAGGCGCATCCGACCATGTTCGCAGACTTGGTTCAGACTGTGTCGTCATGCTCCAACGCACAGTGGCATTGGGGTTAATCTACGTTAGTCTCTGCCTTGGCTAAAATTCCGGCAAAATCTGACCACAATTTTCACAACATAAGTTTTCTACAGAGTTTTATTGAACGTAACGTCAAGTGTTCCAATGTTACAATCAGCCAGTTTAAAAATCTTCTTGTGCCTTCGTGTTGAAAGTAGGAATGATTACAACACAAGGAGAAGAGCTGCTACAGCAAGCAATGCCAACTTGTATGGATCAAATCTGGAGGAATTTGCTGCGTTGCATCCGTCTGTAGGGGTTAATACGACAAAATAATTTATTGGAAAAAACATATTGGATAAATGATTTTATCACTAAAATTAAACCGAACTGAAACAATTGTTTAACAAATAAAGAAACAATTTGCAAAGAAAATCCTTAGAAAGAGAAATCAAAAGTTTGACAACCCGTTTATAAAAATGCGGATTTTTAAAATATAGTTTTATTTTGTGGAGTTTTATTCCCAAAAATTCATATCCATGAGCATCAGCGAGCTTGAATTGTACGAAAAAAGTTTGCTACGCACACTGTGCTTAGCTGTTTACCACCCTACATTCCATAACCCTTACGAATACTTTCTTGGTGTTTCCCTTCAACTCATGGAGGCACAAAACCGCACGCGATGTAATTCAACCCCCTCCCCCCCCCCCCCAGTAGGGCGGGAAATTCCACCCAGCCGTGAAAATTCTTAGAAACGAGTTTGTGCAAACCAGCAATACCGGTTCCAATTTCAGCCCTTCAATCCTAAAGAACTAAAAAAAACTAAAACATTAATGTCAAAAATCTCGCCAAACAAATTTTTGAAATGAAATGCAACGCAGAAGAAATGGATGCTCCAGTGTTGTACAATGGCATTGCAGTTAACCTGAGTCTGTCTCTGCCTCGTGACTAAAATTACGGCAAAACCTGACTACAAATTATCACAACAAAAAAGTTTCCCACTGCCTTTTATTGAATGCAACTTTATCTGTTCCAGCCTGAGAAGCTGCCAGAATAGAAAAGTTTAAACTGGAAACTGTTAGATGACAAGGTGAAGGGCTGCAACAGCAAGCAATGCCAACTTAAACGGATCGAATCTGACAAAACCACATGAACCAGTTGTAGTGGATGGTATAGTTGTAGTGGTTGGGATGGTTGTAGTGGTTGGTATGATTGTAGTAGGTGGGATGGTTGTAGTGGTTGGGATGGTTGTAGTGGTTTTGATGGTTGTGGTGGTTGTTGTAGTGGTTGGAATGACTATATTGGTTGGGTATGTTGCCGTGTTGCACCCATCTGTAGGTATTTACACAAAGAAGACGTTAGTCTTAAACATAATTCGACCTGAAAATAGTAACCAGAAATCTGCTGTGAATCTAGATAACCCCACAACGAAAAATTAGATATCAACTCTAAAATGAACAATTTTTTATGCATCTCTTCCACGAGCATGTGGACATTACTGCATGCCAGCCGGGCTTCACGTCCTAACTGCAAATCAGTCATGTGGGATATTTTGGAAGAAAAACGTTAAAAAAACGATTCTGTGGACCTGTGCTGCAAACAGATGTACAGACGCTGAAGAGACAACCTGTCGGTATTAGCGACGATCCACACGATCTGGCGATACTTCCTGTATCTGTAACACACAGGAACAAATTTGTATATAAAAGTACTTGATTTCGTCATTACTAGAAAAAAAATTATTGTGCATTTATTGATGATCTGCGTATAAGGACAATTACCTTCGTGTAAAACGGTCACACAGGCATCAAGCAACCAGAAGCATGAGACCAAATGATCTTCAGACACTTGTGGACCCAAACAACCAGATCCAGGTGTTAGAAACGAGTTGTGCAAACAAACATAACAGTCGATGGCTTCACCTGCAATATTTAATATTTCAGATTAACCACGTTTCATCATTTCCATATTGAACCCGAACATTTGAAGCCGACGGGCAAAGGAGTTATGGCGAAATGCAAAATTGCATTTTAATAGTTTATGTTGTCATGAATTTATCAAAGTTATTTAGGTGACTTTCTAAATCACGATCATTTCCATAAAATAAGGGAGCGATACAAGAACAAATAAAACAAATTTGAAGCAATCTGTACGGCGCCCTTGAGAAGCATTTACGCACAGTGTTTGTTGTGTTTTATAATGCAACGACTTACATTTTGTAAACATAGACAGGACGATGGCCAAAATAACAATCTTCATGTTTCGAGTTATTTAAACCACTGTGTATTCCTCCAATGTAAAATAAATCCTAACACTGAATCACACGGAAATCAAACTACAAACCGCAAGCATCAAACAAGCAACCTCTCAGATAAACGCATTTACTTAAACCAGTTGTAATGAACTCCAACCTCCATCCCCTTTTTTCTAGCGGACGAAACTTCTGTTTCTACCAATGACGTCACATCCAATTTGTGAACATGTGACATTCTCACCTCTTTCCGTTAACTTTTAAGCCGTGTCTAAAATATCTAGTTCTTAACTACAACTTGTGGCAATGAATTCTCCAGTAAATATTCAGTATATTTATTTGTATAATTTGTTTCACTGAAGTTTATTGCATGGAAGTCATGAGAAATGCTCGTTGTTTGTCGATATTATATTATGTGTTGGCATAAATCCGCGATACATTTGGCAGATGGGAATGAATACAAATTCGAATTAATGAATCAATGATAAGTTGACAGAGTTATTGTCACGCATGGAAACGTTCGTAGTATTGATGATGGAGCTAAGCGCATCCGACCATGTTCGCAGACTTGGTTCAGACTGTGTCGTCATGCTCCAACGCAGCATTGGCTAGTCTCTGCCTTGGCTAAAATTCCGGCAAAATCTGACCACAATTTTCACAACATAAGTTTTCTACAGAGTTTTATTGAACGTAACGTCAAGTGTTCCAATGTTACAATCAGCCAGTTAAAAAATCTTCTTGTGCCTTCGTGTTGAAAGTAGGAATGATTACAACACAAGGAGAAGAGATGCTACAGCAAGCAATGCCAACTTGTATGGATCAAATCTGGAGGAATTTGCTGCGTTGCATCCGTCTGTAGGGGTTAATACGACAAAATAATTTATTGGAAAAAACATATTGGATAAATGATTTTATCACCAAAAATTAAACCGAACTGAAATAATTGTTTAACAAATAAAGAAACAATTTGCAAAGAAAATCCTTAGAAAGAGAAATCAAAAGTTTGACAACCCGTTTATAAAAATGCGCATTTTTAAAAAAAGTATTTTTTTGTAGAGTTTTATTCCCAAAAATTCATATCCATGAGCATCAGCGAGCTTGAATTGTACGAAAGAAGTTTGCTACGCACACTGTGCTTAGCTGTTTACCACCCTACATTCCATAACCCTTACGAATACTTTCTTGGTGTTTCCCTTCAACTCATGGAGGCACAAAACCGCACGCGATGTAATTCAACCCCCTCCCCCCCCCCAGTAGGGCGGGAAATTCCACCCAGCCGTGAAAATTCTTAGAAACGAGTTTGTGCAAACAAACATAACAGTCGATGGCTTCACCTGCAATATTAAATATTTCAGATTAACCATGTTTCATCATTTCCATATTGAACCTGAACATTTGATGCCGACGGGCAAAGGAGTTATGGCGAGATGCAAAACTAAATTTTAATAGTTTATGTTGTCATGAATTTATCAAAGTTATTCAGGCGACTTTCTAAATCATGAACAATTCCATAAAATAAGGAAGCGATACAAGAACAAATAAAATCAATTTGATTTGAAGCAATTTGTGCGACGCCCTTGGGAAACATTTACTCACAGTTTTAGTTGTGTTTTATAACTACTTACATTTCGTGAAGATAGACAGGACGGTGGTCAAAATAACAATCTTCATGATTTGAGCTGTTTCTCACCTCTTTCCGTTAACTTCTAAAATATCTAGTTCTTAACTATAATTTGTAGAAATGAATTCTCCAGTAAATATTCAGTATATTTATTTGTATAATTTGTTTCACTGAAGTTTATTGCGTGAAAGCCATGAGAAATGCTTGTTGTTTGTTGATATTATATTATGATATATTATGTGTTGGCATAAATCCGCGATACATTTGGCAGATGGGAATGAATACAAATTCGAATTAATGAATCAATGATAAGTTGACAGAGTTATTGTCAAGCATGAAAGTTATGTAGTGATTTTGACGTAATAATAAAAAAAAAGAATCACCAAATACCGAAACTATTACTGGAAACTGAGAATAGGTTTTGACTACCAGGTAAACTGATGGATGTTAAACTGTTCGTTCTTCTGGTGAAAAATAACAAACATCAACCATTAGTTAAAAAAGATTGTATTTCGCTGGAGTTTCGTCTGTGTATCCCGCTGTACTTTAGGTGTTGCGACCTTTTTTACGTTTCTCGTCGCGAAATTTCCTAAGACAAGAAATAACTTATGTGCGGCCTGTTAACACCATCGTCAAGGTTCTATGCGATGCAGAAACAACACCGTGGGCCTTTGGTAGACAAATGTTCACTTCTTCTTGGACACACCAACAGTACGACCATCCTCACGGAGCTTGTTATCGAGCTGGCTAGACAAGACCTCGCTGAACTTGCCATCGCGGGCATCCTTCTGTGGATTGAGAAACCAATCAGGAATCTTGTGCGGGCTCTGCATGATGATAACAACACGATCAAGTTCAGTTTAATGTTCCTAGCTACTTATTTTTCTTGACCATTGTTTCTATTCACCCAAGTAGCAGCGTTCCAGACGGGCAATGTGTTAGATGCAATAGAATATCTCTAGCGACTACAAGTGGCATTCAAGCTGCAGATTTGTAACCGCATGGGGGACAATGTATATATTCAACATATCAGTGTTAGGGGGGATTGGTAGCATCGGTCAAAAATAAATAAAGATTTCTTCGACTTCAGCTTGTACAACTTATACAAGTATTATTACCCAATTCTTTCCTGTCAGTACTTTCGGCATCGGTCTTTTCTTGGTCGAATCGTCGTTTCTCTTTCGCATTATTTTTACAGGACTTTACAAACGTTTACCGCAATACTTGTTGGGATGAAGCGTTTTATTGAAGAACATGATTTCTACACATAAACCGCTTGTGATCCGGTAAAATAAAGTGGCAAGGTCACCGCGCCTTGTCACAATTAGGTCTTATGAGAAATTTTCAACGGATGACAGAGAGAACGCGGGATAAAAATCTTGCAAATTCGTATACAGAGAGTCGTCTTACCATCCTAAATCAACTATTCAATGCACGATTTATTCCCCATAGCTTTACTTCGCTTTGCAAGAAACATAATCCCCACGTTACTTCATCCAAACCCTCAAAAAGGTGGAAAAACAAAACTTATATTTTTTTAATATAGGGTACCCTGCAGATCAACGTTGACCGAAAGGTAACACAAAGTGGAGACTAGTGTGCCTGCTAGTTTAAAACCAGCACAGTGCTACTCAACAGCTGCACTGATGAGACCTTACAGGTCGAAACAGTGCGTGTACACACCCTGTCTGCAGCTTTGCAATAATATGGCTTTTTTTGCACATACAAAACTTATATATTTCCACAAAGTGGAAATCGTTGCTTGGCCGTTTGGTCAGCAAAGTCGTCTGATCGTCACACCAGCCGCTCTGAAGACCTCATAGGTAGAAACAGTGGCCATATGTATGCAGCTCACATCATTAAATGTTTCTTTTCCAATTCCTTCATGTGCATCAGAATAAAAATCTGCACAAAACCACTAACTGCGAGTAATTTCATTCGTTTGGCAACTCTTATATTCCCGCATTTTTTAGTCTTCTGGCCGCTCTTTGTATAATTGTGAGGACATCCAAACATATGGAGTGACTTTGCAAAGGTGATTTTAAGGCACGACGCCAGCAAATCACTCTATTTAGTCCAACGGTTGACTGAACATACAAACCGCAACGCCGAACGCCGACACCGATCGCGACGATCTTACGGAAATGGCGCAATTGCAAACCATCCAATCGTAAGACGTTTTGCATCACACGAACTGGTATTCAATCTTGTTATCTTCACGCATGACCGCGCATGTCTAAACGTTGCGTTATCTTGGTGAAAACAAGTGCATTCGACCGTTACATAAGAAGGACAAGGGAAAAAATGTTATCTTGCACCAACCTCAGTAAATTTGGATTGACAAATTTTCAAAATTATTTGCGGGATATTATTTATTTTTACCGATGGTTTTGCTCAAGGCGATCCCTACAAAATTGATTTCTTTTTTCCATCGAACGAACTTCTGTTCTGAACAGTTACGTCACCTCTAATCGGCTCACGACTTTAGAGTGACGTAAGAGTCTCATCTAAAAATTGGTGCCCAGGTTGCATCGTTTCGTTGTTTTCTCCTCGCGTATGCCAGTGAGACAGAAAGGACCGATTGCGCAGTTCTGATGCTTGGTTATGTGCTGTACCATTATCATGATGATTCCAAGCTGAACAGCAGGCGAAACGTCGGTCAAAAAAAGGTTACGTTTAATTGTACAAAGAGGAAAGGTTATTAAAATACAAGACGTAACTGCATGCGAACAAAATGAAACGCCTTGGTGATAGTTTGAGGCCTAATTGGGCGTCGTCATAAACGCCACGTTTTGGTGGAAAACAAGTGCATTCGACCGTGGCCTCTGCCGACTTTGCCCAGACGATCTCACCTCGCTCAAACTTTTCAATTGTCATACTTACATATGACGTCACAAGTGAGATGTGATGCTTGACGTTTGTTGGTCTGCAACATGGATGCCAACCTTTTCCAACCACAAGTCAAAATATCCAAGAGACCACACAATATCTGGCAATTTTGTTCCATTCAATGTCCATGTTGTGGATTATCGTTTTTTTTTGTGCTGTGATGCATATGGTTACAGGAAAAAGCAGCCCCGGGTCAAATGCATCAGCCTGAGAGGTCAGATATGTCCCAAAAACGTACCACAAAAAAATATTTTTGATAATTTTGGTGTGTTTGGCAATTCATGACTAAATCGATTGCATTCGTAAATTATTTTGAAATGAAATGCAAAGCAGAAGAAATGGATGTTCCAGTGTTTTACAATGGGATTCCTGAGTCTATCTCTGCCACGTGAATAAAATTACGGCAAAACCTGACTACAATAATCACAAAAAAAAAGTTTTCAACCTCTTTTATTGAATGTAACTTTATCTGTTCCAACCTGAGAAGCTGCCAGAATAGAAAAGTTTAAACTGGAAACTGTTAGATGACAAGGTGAAGGATCAAATCTGACGAAACCACATGAACCAGTTGTAGTGGTTGGGATGGTAGTAGTGGTTGTTGTAGTGGTTGGAATGACTATATTGGTTGGGTACGTTGCCGTGTTGCACCCATCTGTAGGGATTTACACAAAGAAGACGTTAGTCTTAAACATAATTCGACCTGAAAATAGTAGCCAGAAATCTGCTGTGAATCTAGATCAACCCACAATGAAACACTAGATATCAACTCTAAAATGAACAATTTCTTATGCATCTCTTCCAGCAGCATGTGGCCATTACTGCATGCAAGTTGGGCTTCACGTCCTAACTGCAAATCAGTTATGTGGCATATTTTCGAAGAAAAGCGTTAAAAAAACGTTTCTGCGGACCCGTGCTGCAAACGGATGTACAGATGCTGAAGAGACAACCAGTCGGTATTAACGACGATCCACACGATCTGGCGATACCTCCTGTATCTGTTACACACAGGAACAAATTTGTATATAAAAGTACTTGATTTCGTCATAAACAGAAAAAATTTTATTGTGTAATTATTGATGATCTGCGTATATGATATAAGGACAATTACCTTCGTGTAAAACGGTCACACAAGCATCAAACAACCCGAAGCATGAGACCAAATGATCTTCAGACACTTGTGGACCCAAACAACCAGATCCAGGTGTTAGAAACGAGTTGTGCAAACACATATAACAGTCGATGGCTTCACCTGCAATATTTAATATTTCAGATTAACCATGTTTCATCATTTCCATATTGAACCTGAACATTTGATGTCGACAGGCAAAGGAGTTATGGCGAGATGCAAAACTGAATTTTAATGGTTTATGTTGTCATGAATTTATCAAAGTTATTCAGGCGACTTTCTAAATCATGAACAATTCCATAAAATAAGGAAGCGATACAAGAACAAATAAAATCAATTTGATTTAAAGCAATCTGTACGGCGCCCTTGAGAAGCATTTACTCACAGTTTTTGTTGTGTTTTATAACTACTTACATTTCGTGAAGACAGACAGGACGATGGTCAAAATAACAATCTTCATGTTTTAATCTGTTTGAATCACTGTGTATTCCTCCTATGTAAAATAAATCCTAACGCTAAATGACATGGAAATCAAATTACGAAACGTAAGTATAATAAACCTCGGAGATAACCGGATTTACTAAAACCAGTTGTAATAAACTCCACCCTCCACCCCATTGTGAATTCGCCCCGAAATTTTTTTATCTGAGTTTCCTTTTTTCCAGCGGACGAAACTTCTGTTTCTACCAATGACGTCACATCCAACGTGTGAACATGTGACATTCTCACCTTTTTCCGTTAAATTTTATGCCGTGTCAAAATGTCTAGTTTTCAACTATAATTTGTGGCAATGAATTCTTCAGTAAATATTCAATATATTTATTTGTATAATTTGTTTCACTGAAGTTTATTGTGTGGAAGTCATGAGAAATGCTCGTTGTTTGCCGATATTTTAGTATGTGTTGGAATAATGTCGCGATACATTTGGCAGATGGGGATGAACACAAATTCGAATTAATGAATCAATGATAAGTTGACAGTGTTATTGTCACGCATGGAAGCGTTTGTAGTATTGATGATGGGGCCAAGTGAATTCGACCATTTTCGCAGACTTGGTTCAGACTGTGTCGTCATGCTCCAACGCACAGTGGCATTGGGGTTAATTTACGTTAGTCTCTGCCTTGGCTAAAATTGCGACGAAATCTGACCACAATTTTTACAACATAAGTTTTCTACAGAGTTTTATTGAACGTAAAGTGTTCCAATTTTACAAGCATCCAGTGTTAAAAGCTTATTGTCCCTTCGTGTTGAAAGTCCATGTTGTGGATTATCTTTTTTTGTACTGTGATGCATATGTTTACTGGAAAAAGCAGCACTGGGCCAAATTCGTCGGCCTGAGAGGTCAGATATGTCCCAAAAATGTACCACAAATAAAAATATTTTTGGTAATTTTGGTGTGTTTGGCAATTCATGACTAAATCGAGTGAAGTCGAAATTATTTTGAAATGAAATGCAAAGCAGAAGAAATGGATGCTCCAGTGTTGTACAATGGCATTGCGGTTAACCTGAGTCTGTCTCTGCCTGGTGAATAAAATTACGGCAAAATCTGACTACAAATTATCACAACAAAAAAGTTTCCCACTGCCTTTTATTGAATGCAACTTTATCTGTTCCAACGTGAGAGGCTACCAGAATAGAAAAGTTTAAACTGGAAACTGTTAGATAACAAGATGAAGGGCTGCAACAGCAAGCAATGCCAACTTAAACGGATCGAATCTGACAAAACCACATGAACCAGTTGTAGTGGTTGGGATGGTTGTAGTGGTTTTGATGGTTGTGGTGGTTGTTGTAGTGGTTGGAATGACTATATAAGTTGGGTACGTTGCTGTGTTGCACCCATCTGTAGGGATTTACACAAAGAAGACGTTAGTCTTAAACATAATTCGACCTAAAATTTGTAGCCAAAAATCTGCTGTGAATCTAGATAACCCCACAACGAAACACTAGATATCAACTCTAAAATGAACAATTTCTTATGCATCTCTTCCACGAGCATGTGGCCATTACTACATGCAAGCCGGGCTTCACGTCCTAACTGCAAATCAGTTATGTGGCATATTTTAGAAGAAAAGCGTTAAAAAAACGTTTCTGCGGACCTGTGCTGCAAACAGATGTACAGATGCTGAAGAGACAACCTGTCGGTATTAGCGACGATCCACATGATCTGGCGATACTTCCTGTATCTGTTACACACAGGAACAAATTTGTACAAGAAAATACTTGATTTCGTCATAAATAGAAAAAAAATATTGTGTAATTATTGATGATCTGCGTATATGATATAAGGACAATTACCTTCGTGTAAAACGGTCACACAAGCATCAAACAACCCGAAGCATGAGACCAAATAACCTTCCGACACTTGCGGTCCAAGACATCCAGATCCAGGTGTTAGAAACGAGTTGTGCAAACAAACATAACAGTCGATGGCTTCACCTGCAATATTGAATATTTCAGATTAACCATGTTTCATCATTTCCATATTGAACCTGAACATTTCATACCGACGGGCAAAGGAGTTATGGCGAGATGCAAAACTGAATTTTAATGGTTTATGTTGTCATGAATTTATCAAAGTTATTCAGGCGACTTTCTAAATCATGAACAATTCCATAAAATAAGGAAGCGATACCAGAACAAATAAAATCAATTTGATTTAAAGCAATCTGTACGACGCCCTTGAGAAGCATTTACTCACAGTTTTTGTTGTGTTTTATAACTACTTACATTTCGTGAAGATAGACAGGACGATGATCAAAATAACAATCTTCATGTTTTAATCTGTTTGAATCACTGTGTATTCCTCCAATGTAAAATAAATCCTAACGCTAAATGACATGGAAATCAAATTACGAAACGTAAGTATAATAAACCTCCGAGATAACCGGATCTACTAAAACCAGTTGTAATAAACCCCACCCTCCACCTCATTGTGAATTCACCCCAAAAGTTTTTTATGTGATTTTCCTTTTTTCCTGCGGACGAAACTTCTGTTTCTACCAATGACGTCACATCCAACGTGTGAACATGTGACATTCTCACCTTTTTCCGTTAAATTTTATGCCGTGTCAAAATGTCTAGTTTTCAACTATAATTTGTGGCAATGAATTCTTCAGTAAATATTCAATATATTTCTTTGTATAATTTGTTTCACTTAAGTTTATTGTGTGGAAGTCATGAGAAATGCTCGTTGTTTGCCGATATTTTAGTATGTGTTGGAATAATGTCGCGATACATTTGACAGATGGGGATGAACACAAATTCGAATTAATGAATTAATGATAAGTTGACAGTGTTATTGTCACGCATGGAAGCGTTCGTAGTATTGATGATGGGGCCAAGTGAATTTGACCATTTTCGCAGACTTGGGTTAGACTGTGTCGTCATGCTCCAACGCACAGTGGCATTGGGGTTAATTTACGTTAGTCTCTGCCTTGGCTAAAATTGCGTCGAAATCTGACCACAATTTTCACAACATAAGTTTTCTACAGAGTTTTATTGGACGTAAAGTGTTCCAATTTTACAAGCATCCAGTGTTAAAAGCTTATTGTCCCTTCGTGTTGAAAGTCCATGTTGTGGATTATCTTTTTTTGTACTGTGATGCATATGTTTACTGGAAAAAGCAGCACTGGGCCAAATTCGTCGGCCTGAGAGGTCAGATATGTCCCAAAAATGTACCACAAATAAAAATATTTTTGGTAATTTTGGTGTGTTTGGCAATTCATGACTAAATAGAGTGAAGTCGAAATTATTTTGAAATGAAATGCAAAGCAGAAGAAATGGATGCTCCAGTGTTGTACAATGGCATTGCGGTTAACCTGAGTCTGTCTCTGCCTGGTGAATAAAATTACGGCAAAATCTGACTACAAATTATCACAACAAAAAAGTTTCCCACTGCCTTTTATTGAATGCAACTTTATCTGTTCCAACGTGAGAGGCTGCCAGAATAGAAAAGTTTCAACTGGAAACTGTTAGATAACAAGGTGAAGGGCTGCAACAGCAAGCAATGCCAACTTAAACGGATCAAATCTGACAAAACCACATGAACCAGTTGTAGTGGTTGGGATGGTTGTAGTGGTTTTGATGGTTGTGGTGGTTGTTGTAGTGGTTGGAATGACTATATAAGTTGGGTACGTTGCTGTGTTGCATCCATCTGTAGGGATTTACACAAAGAAGACGTTAGTCTTAAACATAATTCGACCTAAAATTTGTAGCCAAAAATCTGCTGTGAATCTAGATAACCCCACAACGAAACACTAGATATCAACTCTAAAATGAAACAATTTCTTATGCATCTCTTCCACGAGCATGTGGCCATTACTGCATGCAAGTTGGGCTTCACGTCCTCACTGTAAATCAGTTATGTGGGATATTTTAGAAGAAAAGCGTTAAAAAACGTTTCTGCGAACCTGTGCTGCAAACAGATGTACAGATGCTGAAGAGACAACCTGTCGGTATTAGCGACGATCCACATGATCTGGCGATACTTCCTGTATCTGTAACACACAGGAACAAATTTGTACAAGAAAATACTTATAGAAAAAAATTATTGTGTAATTATTGATGATCTGCGTATATGATATCAGGACAATTACCTTCGTGTAAAACGGTCACACAAGCATCAAGCAACCAGAAGCATGAGACCAAATAACCTTCCGACACTTGTGGTCCAAGACATCCAGATCCAGGTGTTAGAAACGAGTTGTGCAAACAAACATAACAGTCGATGGCTTCACCTGCAATATTTAATATTTCAGATTAACCATGTTTCATCATTTCCATATTAAACCTGAACATTTGAAGCCGACGGGCAAAGGAGTTATGGCGAGATGCAAAACTAAATTTTAATAGTTTATGTTGTCATGAATTCATCAAAGTTGTTCATGTGATTTTCTAAATCATGAACAATTCCATAAAATAAGGAAGCGATACAAGAACAAATAAAACAAATTTGATTTAAAGCAATCTGTACGGCGCCCTTGGGAAGCATTTACTCACAGTTTTAGTTCGTCACATCCAATTTGTGAACATGTGACATTCTCACCTTTTTCCGTTAACTTTTAAGCCTTTTTCAAAATATCTAATTCTTAACTATAACTTGTGGCAATGAATTCTCCAGTAAATATTCAGTATATTTATTTGTATAATTTGTTTCACTAAAGTTTATTGCGTGAAAGCCATGAGAAATGATCGTAGTTTGTCGATATTATATTATGTGTTGGGATAAAGTCGCGATACATTTGGCAGAGGGGAATGAATTCAAATTCGGATTAATGAATCAATGATAAGTTGACAGAGTTATTGTCACGCATGAAAGTTATGTAGTGATTTTGACGTAATAATAAAAAAAAGAATCACCAAATACCGAAACTATTACTGGAAACTGAGAATTATTTTTGACTACCAGGTAAACTGATGGATGTTAAACTGTTCGTTCTTCTGGTGGAAAATAACAAACATCAACCATTAGTTAAAAAAGATTATATTTCGCTGACGTTTCGTCTGTGTGTCCCGCTGTACTTTAGGTGTTGCGACCTTTTGTACGTTTCTCGTCGCGAAATTTCCTGAGACAAGAAGTAACTTATGTGTGGCCTGTTAATACCATCGTCAAGGTTCTATGCAATGCTGAAACAACACCGTGGGCCTTTGGTAGACAAATGTTCACATCTTCTTGGACACACCAACAGTACGACCACGTCTACCAGTGGTTTTAGTGTGTTGGCCGCGCACTCTGAGACCCCAGTAGTGTCGAAGACCTCTGTGGGCACGGATTTTCTTCATTCGTTCCAGATCCTCACGGAGCTTGTTATCGAGCTGGTTAGACAAAACCTCGCTGAACTTGTCATCGCGGGCATCCTTCTGTCGATTGAGAAACCAATCAGGAATCTTGTGCGGGCTCTGCATGTTGATAACAACACGATCAAGTTCAGTTCAATGTTCCTACCTACTTATTTTTCTGGACCATTGTTTCTATTCACCAAAGCAGCAGCGTTCTGGACTGGAAAAGTGTTAGATGCAGTAGAATATCTCTAGCGCCTACAAGTGGCAGTCAAGCTGACGATTTGCAACCGCACGGGGGACAATGTATATATTCAACATATCAGCGTTAGGGGGGCGATTGGCAACATCGGTCAAAAATAAATAAATATTTTCTTCGACTTCAGGTTGAACAACTTATACAAGTATTATTACCCAATGCTTTCCCGTCAGTAATTTCGGCATCGGTCATTTCTTGGTCAAATCGTCGTTTTCCTTTCTCAGTATTTTTACAGGACTTTACAAACGTTTACCGCAATATTTGTTTGGATATAGTGTTTTATTGAAGAACATGATTTCTCCACATAATCCCCTTGGAATCCGCAGAAATAAAGGTGCGAGGTCACCGCGCCTTGTTACAATCTGGTTACATGAGAAATTTTTAACGCATGATGGAGTGAGACAGCGGGATAAAAATCTTACAAATTCGCATGCAGAGAGTCGTCTTACCATCCTAAATCAACTATTCAATACACGATTTATTCCCTACAGTTTACTTCACTTTGCAAGAAACATGATCCCCACGTGACTTAATTCAAACCCTCATAAAGGCGGAAAAACCAAGCATATACATTTCCACAAAGTGGAAGTCTTTGCTTGGGCGTTTTGTCGGCAAAGTCGTCTGATTGGCACACCAGCTGTACTGATGAGAACTTATAGGTCAAAACATGCAGCTTACATAATTAAATATTTATTTTTCAATTCCTCCATGTGCATCAGAGTGCAGTGAAAATCTGCACAAAAGCATTAACTGTGAGTAATTTCATTGGTTTGGGAAACTTTTACATTCCCGCATAAGTTATTGAGACCTCTGGCTCTTATTTTGTAATTATGAAGACACCCAACCACATGGAGTGACTTTGCAAAGATGATTTTAAGGTCACACGCTCTTCAACGCCAACAAACCACTCTATTTATTTCCACAGTTGACAGAACATATAAAGCGCAACGGCAAACGCCCACCCCGCAGGTTGCCAGGCGTCCGATCGCGACGATCTTACGGAAATGGCGCAATTGTAAATCATCCAAACGTAAGACGTTTTGCATCACACGAACTGGTATTCAATCTTGTTATCTTCATGCATGACCCGGTATGACTAAACGTTGCGTTATCTTGGTGAAAACAAGTGCATTCAAGCATTGCATAACAAGGACAAAATATCATCTTGGAATGACAAATTTTCAAAATTATTTACGGCCTTTTTTTTCATTGTGGGTTTCTAGCCGTACCTGAGATGTAAAACCACTGGTGATGTATTTTTTGAACACTGTTTTTCTGTAAGTAAGAAACTACATGGGAGAAAGCAGTGTGTATCGTATTCCGACTTCTCTATACGTTTTCGCCAGCTTTATTGTTGTTGAAAAATCATGTTTTCTGGAAATTAAAAAATATTTTGTCATTTGTATTATCCGATTATGAAATGTATCGCTGTGATCAAACAAGATGATTATCGACGTAAATGCCTTCAAAAATTTTATAAAATAAGACACATAAAGTTATTTTTACTGATGATTTCCCGCAAGGCGAATCCCTACAAAATTGATTTCTCTTTTCCGTCGGACGAAACTTCTGTTCTGAACAGTGACGTCACCTCTGATCGGCGCACGACTTTAGAGTGACGTAAGTGTCCCATCCAAAAATTTGTGCCCGGGTTGCATCGTTTCGTTGTTTTCTCCTCGCGTATGCCAGTGAGACAGAAAGGACCGATTGCGCAGTTCTGATGCTTGGTTGTGTGCTGTACCATTATCATAATGAAGCCTAGCAGAATAGCAGGCGAAACGTCGGTACAAAAAAGTTAAGTTTAATTGTACAAGGAGGAAAGGTTATTAAAATAAAACACATAACTGTATATAAGGTTCAAAATGAAACGCCTTGGTGATAGTTTGGGGCTTAATTGGACGTTGTGATGAACGGCACCTTTTAGTGGAAAACAAGTGCATTCGACCGTGACCTCTGTCGACTTTGCCCAGACAATCTCACCGTGCTCAAACTTTTCAATTGTCCCACTTACGTGTCACGTTACAAGTGAGATGCAATGCTTGATGTTTGTTAACAACCTAATTGTTTTCGGTCTTTTTCGACTGTTCGTCTGCAACATGGTTCGCCAACCTTTCCCAACCACAAGTCAAAATATCCAGGAGACAATACGATATTTTCCTCAGGCAATTTTGTTCCCTTCACTGTCCATGTTGTGGATTATCGTTTTCTTTGTACGGTGATGCATATGGTAATGCAGAAAGCAGCACCGGGCCAAATGCATTAGCCAGAAATCTGCTGTGAATCTAGATAACCCCACAACGAAAAATTAGATATCAACTCTAAAATGAACAATTTTTTATGAATCTCTTCCACGAGCATGTGGCCATTACTGCATGCAAGCCGGGCTTCACGTCCTAACTGCAAATCAGTCATGTGGGATATTTTAGAAGAAAAACGTTAAAAAAACGTTTCTGCGGACCTGTGCTGCAAACAGATGTACACATGCTGAAGAGACAACCTGTCGGTATTAGTGACGATCCACACGATCTGGCGATACTTCCTGTATCTGTAACACACAGGAACAAATTTGTATATAAAAGTACTTGATTGACACAAATTTGGATTAATGAATCAATGATAAGTTGACAGAGTTATTGTCACGCAGGGAAGCGTTTGTAGTATTCATGATGGGGCCAAGTGAATTCGACCATGGCCGCATACTTGGTTCAGACTGTGTCGTCATGCTCCAACGCACAGTGGCATTGGGGTTAATCAACGTTAGTCTCTGCCTTGGCTAAAATTGCGTCGAAATCTGACCACAATTTTCACAACACAACTTTTCTACTGAGTTTTATTTGAACGTAAAGTGTTCCAATTTTACAAGCATCCAGTGTTAAAAGCTTCTTGTCCCTTCGTGTTGAAAGTCCATGTTATGGATTATCTTTTTTTGTACTGTGATGCATATGTTTACTGAAAAAAGCAGCACTGGGCCAAATTCGTCAGCCTGAGAGGTCAGATATGTCCCAAAAATGTACCACATAAAAATATTTTTGGTAATTTTGGTGTGTTTGACAATTCATGACTGCCTCGTGACTAAAATTACGGCAAAACCTGACTACAAATTATCACAACAAAAAAGTTTCCCACTGCCTTTTATTGAATGCAACTTTATCTGTTCCAACGTGAGAGGCTGCCAGAATAGAAAAGTTTAAACTGGAAACTGTTAGATGACAAGGTGGAGGGCTGCAACAGCAAGCAATGCCAACTTAAACGGATCAAATCGGACAAAACCACATGAACCAGTTGTAGTGGTTGGGATGGTTGTAGTGGTTTTGATGGTTGTGGTGGTTGTTGTAGTGGTTGGAATGACTATATAAGTTGGGTACGTTGCTGTGTTGCACCCATCTGTAGGGATTTACACAAAGAAGACGTTAGTCTTAAACATAATTCGACCTGAAATTAGTAGCCAGAAATCTGCTGTGAATCTGGATAACCCCACAACGAAACACTAGATAGCAATTCTAAAATGAAACAATTTCTTATGCATCTCTTCCACGAGCATGTGGCCATTACTGCATGCAAGTTGGGCTTCACGTCCTAACTGCAAATCAGTTCTATGGCATATTTTAGAAGAAAAACGTTAAAAAACGTTTTTGCCGACCTGTGCTGCAAACAGATGTACAGACGCTGAAGAGACAACCTGTCGGTATTAACGACGATCCACACGATCTGGCGATACTGCCTGTATCTGTAACACACAGGAACAAATTTGTACAAGAAAATACTTGAAGTCGTCATAAATAGAAAAATGTTTATTGTGTAATTATTGATGATCTGCGTATATGATATAAGGACAATTACCTTCGTGTAAAACGGTCACACAAGCATCAAACAACCCGAAGCATGACACCAAATAACCTTCAGACACTTGTGGTCCAAGACATCCAGATCCAGGTGTTAGAAACGAGTTGTGTAAACACATATAACAGTCGATGGCTTCACCTGCAATATTTAATATTTCAGATTAACCATGTTTCATCATTTCCATATTGAACCTGAACATTTCATACCGACGGGCAAAGGAGTTATGGCGAGATGCAAAACTGAATTTTAATGGTTTATGTTGTCATGAATTTATCAAAGTTATTCAGGCGACTTTCTAAATCATGAACAATTCCATAAAATAAGGAAGCGATACCAGAACAAACAAAATCCATTTGATTTAAAGCAATCTGTACGGCGCCCTTGAGAAGCATTTACTCACAGTTTTAGTTGTGTTTTATAAATACTTACATTTCGTGAAGATAGACAGGACGATGGTCAAAATAACAATCTTCATGTTTTAATCTGTTTGAATCACTGTGTATTCCTCCAATGTAAAGTAAATCCTAACGCTAAATGACATGGAAATCAAATTACGAAACGTAAGTATAATAAACTTCTGAGATAACCGGATTTACTAAAACCAGTTGTAATAAACTCCACCCTCCACCCCATTGTAAATTCGCCCCGAAATTTTTTTATCTGAGTTTCCTTTTTTCCAGCGGACGAAACTTCTGTTTCTACCAATGACGTCACATCCAACGTGTGAACATGTGACATTCTCACCTTTTTCCGTTAAATTTTATGCCGTGTCAAAATGTCTAGTTTTCAACTATAATTTGTGGCAATGAATTCTTCAGTAAATATTCAATATATTTATATGTACAATTTGTTTCACTAAAGTTTATTGTGTGGAAGTCATGAGAAATGCTCGTTGTTTGCCGATATTTTAGTATGTGTTGGAATAATGTCGCGATACATTTGACAGATAGGGATGAACACAAATTCGAATTAATGAATCAATGATAAGTTGACAGTGTTATTGTCACGCATGGAAGCGTTTGTAGTATTGATGATGGGGCCAAGTGAATTCGACCATTTTCGCAGACTTGGTTCAGACTGTGTCGTCATGCTCCAACGCACAGTGGCATTGGGGTTAATTTACGTTAGTCTCTGCCTTGGCTAAAATTGCGTCGAAATCTGACCACAATTTTCACAACATAAGTTTTCTACAGAGTTTTATTGAACGTAACTTTAAGTGTTCCAATGTTACAAGCAGCCAGTGTAAACAGCTTATTGTAACTTCGTGTTGAAAGTCCATGTTGTGGATTATCTTTTTTTGTACTGTGATGCATATGTTTACTGGAAAAAGCAGCACTGGGCCAAATTCGTCAGCCTGAGAGGTCAGATATGTCCCAAAAATGTACCACAAATAAAAATATTTTTGGTAATTTTGGTGTGTTTGGCAATTCATGACTAAATCGAGTGAAGTCGAAATTATTTTGAAATGAAATGCAAAGCAGAAGAAATGGATGCTCCAGTGTTGTACAATGGGATTGCGGTTAACCTGAGTCTGTCTCTGCCTGGTGAATAAAATTACGGCAAAATCTGACTACAAATTATCACAACAAAAAAGTTTCCCACTGCCTTTTATTGAATGCAACTTTATCTGTTCCAACGTGAGAGGCTGCCAGAATAGAAAAGTTTCAACTGGAAACTGTTAGATAACAAGGTGAAGGGCTGCAACAGCAAGCAATGCCAACTTAAACGGATCAAATCTGACAAAACCACATGAACCAGTTGTAGTGGTTGGGATGGTTGTAGTGGTTGGGATGGTTGTAGTGGTTGTCGTAGTTGTGGTAGTTGAGATGGTTGTAGTAGGTGGGATGGTTGTAGTAGTTGGGATGGTTATAGTGCTTGGGTATGTTGCTGTGTTGCACCCATCTGTAGGGATTTACACAAAGAAGACGTTAGTCTGAAACATAATTCGATCTGAAATTAGTAGCCAGAAATCTGCTGTGAATCTTGATAACCCCACAACGAAACACTAGATATCAACTCTAAAATGAAACATTTTAAAAATGTGCAATTTTGTTAGCACCTCTTGCACGAGCATGTGGCCATTACTGCATACATGCCTGTCTGTCGGGCTTCACGGCCTAACTGCAAATCAGTCATGTGGTAAATTTTGGAGAAAAAAACGTTTTTGCGGACCTGTGCTGCAAACAGATGTACAGATGCTGAAGAGACAACCTGTCGGTATTAGTGACGATCCACACGATCTGGCGATACTGCCTGTATCTGTAACACACAGGAACAAATTTGTATATAAAAGTACTTGATTTCGTCATAAACAGAAAAAAATTTATTGTGCATTTATTGATGATCTGCGTATATGATATAAGGACAATTACTTTCGTGTAAAACGGTCACACAAGCATTAAACAACCAGAAGCATGACACCAAATGATCTTCAGACACTTGTGGTCCAAGACATCCAGATCCAGGTGTTAGAAACGAGTTGTGCAAACACATATAACAGTCGATGGCTTCACCTGCAATATTAAATATTTCAGATTAACCATGTTTCATCATTTCCATATTGAACCTGAACATTTGATGCCGACGGGCAAAGGAGTTATGGCGAGATGCAAAACTGAATTTTAATGGTTTATGTTGTCATGAATTTATCAAAGTTATTCAGGCGACTTTCTAAATCATGAACAATTCCATAAAATAAGGAAGCGATACAAGAACAAATAAAACAAATTTGATTTGAAGCAATTTGTGCGACGCCCTTGGGAAGCATTTACTCACAGTTTTAGTTGTGTTTTATAACTACTTACATTTTGTGAAGATAGACAAGATGATGGCCAAAAAAACAATCCTCATGATTTGAGCTGTTTAAACCACTGTGTATTCCTCTAATGTAAAATAAATCTTAACACTGAATCACATGGAAATCAAACTTAGAAGCTCAAGCATCAAACAAGTTACCTCTCAGATGAACGCTTTTACTTAAACCAGTTGTAATAAACTCCACACTCCATCCCATTGTAAATTCGCCCCAATAGCTTTTTATGTGAGTTTCCTTTTTTCCAGCGGACGAAACTTTTGTTTCTACCAATGACGTCACATCCAATTTGTGAACATGTGACATTCTCACCTCTTTCCGTTAACTTTTAAGCCGTGTCTAAAATATATAATTCTTAGCTATAACTTGTGGCAATGAATTCTCCAGTAAATATTCAGTATATTTATTTGTATAATTTGTTTCACTGAAGTTTATTGCGTGAAAGTCATGAGAAATGATCGTAGTTTGTCGATATTATATTATGTGTTGGCATAAATCCGCGATACATTTGGCAGATGGGAATGAATACAAATTCGAATTAATGAATCAATGATAAGTTGACAGAGTTATTGTCACGCATGTGTATCTGACGTCACATTTCTCGTATGTTATGTTGTGTTTACGTGGCATCTGTATTTTTATTATCGTCGAGTAATACGCCACGAACCCATTTCAACATACGGCGGATAACGCGCTGTTTATTGTATGCACGGAAGACAGCCTAATATCCGATCAGCCTATTTCGTGACACTTCGAGCAACAAGCTGTCTTTTTCAAATGAGTCACGGATCGGGCCGAACCCAAACGACCCTGTATGCATTTTCTGTATAAGCCACACATCTTTGGGTAAAACATAGAGTCAGATATATAACTCAGTCTTTGAAGAGGACGATATTTCAGTCTATAACTCTATTCCATGATTTCTTTATAGACTCACAGACAGAGACTTTAGTACGCGTGGTTTGTAACGTTTTGTTGTAATATTCGTGCGACTGTTATTTATGCATTAAACTGACAGATTAACTTTGGTTTAGATAGTAGCCTTTTTATCAGGAGTCAGATATACGGCAGTGTTAATATTTTGTGTAGACGTTTTAAATAACGCCCTACACATGGAAGCGTTTGTAGTATTGATGATGGGGCCAAATGCATTCGACCATGGTCGCAGACTAGGTTCAGACTGTGTCGTCATGCTCCAACGCACAGTGGCATTGGGGTTAATCTACGTTAATCTCTGCCTTGGCTATAATTGCGTCGAAATCTGACCACAATTTTCACAACATAAGTTTTCTACAGAGTTTTATTGAACGTAACCTCAAGTGTTCCAATGTTACAAGCAGCCAGTTTAAAAATCTTCTTGTCCCTTCGTGTTGAAAGTAGGAATGGTTACAACACAAGGAGAAGAGCTGCTACAGCAAGCAATGCCAACTTGTATGGATCAAATCTGGAGGAATTGGCTGCGTTGCATCCGTCTGTAGGGGTTAACACGACAGAATGATTTATTGGAAAAAACATATTGGAAAAAAGATTTTATCACTAAAATTAAACCGAACTGAAATAATTGTTTAAAAAATAAAGAAACAATTTGCAAAGAAAATCATTAGAAAGAGAAATCAAAAGTTTGACAACCCGTTTATAAAAATGTGGATTTTTAAAAATATTTTTTTGTGGATTTTTATTCCCAAAAATTCATATCCATGAGCATCACCGAGCGTGGCTTGTACGGAGGGAAGTTTGCCATGCACACTGTGCTTAGCTGTTTACTAGCCTACATTCCATAACCCTTACGAATACTTTCTTGGTGTTTCCCTTCAACTCATGGAGGCACAAAACCGCACGCGATGTAATTCAACCCCCTCCCTCCCTAGCAGGACGGGAAATTCCACCCAGCCGTGAAAATTCTTCCGCGCCACTTAAACTAGTTTTATTTGGAATATTGCATTAAGTATCGACTCTATATAAAATGGACAGACACGTGGTCACAAAAACTTTTATTTTGAACAAAATGCTGACATAAGTCTAAGAACAAATTTGCTTGTAAACCTAATTGTAATTTTAAACACAACTAACCGGTGGTACAGATGGATGTGCAAACGTTGTTGACGCCTGATGCCCTGCAACCTGACTGTGAGCTTGAATAGCCACAGAGTCGATAGACTGAAGTAAGTCTGCCTGAAAAGGTTTAATTTTTGTTACAAGAACTTTAAACCAACTTGCCTAATTTTATTTAGTGTTTTATTCATATAAAACTTTTTTAATATTTGCAATTACAAAAAATTCATAAATAGGAATGGCTCTTCTGGCACTTAAGTTACAAAAGTGTTTATTGTAACCAACGTTTCGTCCACCATCTGGCGAGACTTTCTCAGGTTATGTCCAAAAAAAAGCAGAACAAAAAATTAGTTGGTAATTTTTAACTTACGTTGGTAGGTTGTAACTTTCAAACATGCATCCTCATCATTTCGGCATGGGTTCAAGTTCAGGCCTTCTACAACTTGGAAACCCGGTGAATTGAGGTCATCAGAAGAAAAGAAGTACTGGTAACAATCAAGAGCATGACCTGCAAAAAACAAACATAAAACATCAACAAATAGAATCGACTTGGTTTCAAGCAACAGTTACACCATAACCATACTGACGAGACATATCTGAAACTCTTCTTGCTACATAATCCACAAAGTCAACTTACATTGCATCAAAGTGGACAGAAGTGTGACCACAAAAATAATCTTCATGTTTTCAGCAGCTCAACAAATGTCAGTAGCGCGAATTTAAGTTGTCTTCCAGCAATACCGGTTCCAATTTCAGCCCTTCAATCCTAAAGAACTAAAAAAAACTAAAATATTGTTGTCAAAAATCTCGCCAAACAAACAAGTTTACATCTAGGTGAGGGTACAGCTTTAAAACCTGCCTGCATACCATGGGGGTAGCGATAAGGAATTTTTTCTGTGCGCTGCGTTTTTTCCCATCGAACGAAACATCATTTTGACCAATGACGTATTCTCGTATTGGAGACAAACTGGCCCTTGCATAGAGTTCGGCTGAGTTTGTTTGTTGTTGCAAAAAGTTTATTCTCACGAATACAATGTGAAACAAACAAAGTGAAAAAAGAATTTTGTCTGCCAGTTTACAATCTGGTCCAAAGCCACAGTCACCAACTGCACGGACGAGCCTAGGTTGTCACTACTGTCTGTAGCTCTCATTCCTATATATTTGAAGGTAAAATGGGTTGTTGTTACCGAAGTTGATATGTTTCAGAATATATACAGACCGTAATTACATTTATTATTTTACACTAAAACGTTTAGAAGATTTGATTCAATGCCATCTCATCTTCCAGGTAATGTTCAGGCGCTCAAAGCGTCATTGTCATGCATGGCTGCGTTGCAGTTAAACGCCACTCCAGGTGCACTCAACCGTGGTATCTGCATGCTGGCAAAGACAAAATTTAATTTCGCAAAAATACAAGCTACTGTTGTGATTCTTGGTCTATTTATTTGCAACAATATTCATTAGAAAATGTGATGTATTAGAAGCAATAGATGAGAAAGTCTCAAAACTAAAACATCGATAACCTGCATTGCCTTACAAGGCGTCTGTTATTTTATTAAATGAATAATGGTGTGGGCGCACAACTGTTCTGCGCCCATTTATTGCGAGGAACCAAACAGAACGATGCCTGTCGCACACAGTTAAAGAAGCGTGTCGCATGTCGCGTGTAGTTTAATGAGTGGCGACAATGGCATGGGTTTTTCCTAAAATGTCGGAAACAAATAAAACATCTTTACGTTTTCGGTAATACGTGCCAGTCTTTTTAGTTCTTAAAATCTAACAAAACTCTTTCTGTTACACATTTTTTAATTACCTTACGTCACTTTGCTGTGGGACGTCACTCATAATTTGCCTGTAGTTTGCTATATCTGTGATAACGCTGTAACATTCCATGTTCATTTGCGAGACATCGATCTTTCTTGGATCGCTGTATTAAGCCAGCAATGGTTTGTTCAATTCAATCTCGTGCTTGTAACATTTTTAATGCTGGCCTGACCGAGGTGTTAACAATATCATACCAGGATTTTTGAACAATCTTAGCTCATCCCACTTGTTAACTGTATTTCCAATCGTTATTTGATTTGTGGAAAGTTTCGCACCAAACGACCCCCTGGAATTACGCCGCCAAAAACTACTTTCCACATGAACAATGAGAAGTTTTCCCAACAAATGTTTTTGGTTCTCAGCCAAGTTTTTTTAAAGAATGGAAAAAAACGGCAATCTTCCACAAACAAAACCACTTTTAAATTATTTGACAAGTTTATTAGCAACTTGTAATATTTACACAAGTATTTCTGGCAAATATGCCCGTTTTGGTCTTTTTCCCTGAATTTAATCATACGTTTTGTTTTCAGTAACTATGCATTACGGTTCACGATCGAAAATCTGTCAGTGTGGCTTGGTTCACTGATCCAGTAGAGTTTATAAAGTTTATATCCATGTACGTTTGAATAAATTGATATTCCTTGCATGAAATTTGATGCTATATAAAAAGTTACTATAATAAAGCAGTGAGCGACTCATTCTGGATCATCATGTACAAACGGAAGACGGTTCAAAGGTTAAGGAGAAAAGCTACAATCACAAGCAATGACAATTTATGTGGAACAAATCTGATAGAACCGCATGAACCAGATGTGGTTGATGTGGTCGTCGTGATGGTCGTGATGGTCGTGGTGGTCGTGATGGTCGGGATGGTAGGGATAGTTGGGATGGTTGGGATGGTTGGGATGGTTGGGATGGTTGGGATGGTTGCACTCCAAAACGTGTTGCATCCGTCTACAAATGAAATTTTAAATAAATTTCTTTTGGAAAAAGTGTTGTTTGCAATAACAGAACTGAACAAGAAAAATTGAAGTATACAATGTTGCTATCCCTAAACCGAGAAAGAACAATTTGTAGTGTTCAAGTGTGGATCCTGGACGCCGTTTACCAAACTTCCATCACCTGCTTGAGCCACAATTCCACGACCAATTTCCTTCTTTACTACCAAACATGCGACTCAAGCGTGACGTCACCCGATCCCCGAAAGGTGCCGAAAAACAAGCGCAAAGTTTCTTCGTGTTGCATTAAAATGTAGTTTCTTGTTTTACTTCCTTTAGTCCAATCGATGCTTGGAATGAATATTAACACGCCGCCAAAACACTTCTAACTACGAATGTTTTAGAAAAGTTCATTTAGAAAAGTTTAAAATTTTTTCCTAGCGCCAACTAAAGATGAATCAACATTTCTGATCATACAATGTTTTGTCGGCGAGCAAACATGCAGTAAGGTCGTCTGAAGGACAAGTAAATGACTACGTAAAAGTCGCATACCCGCCAATCACTACCTCCTATTTATTGCAATAGTTGATTGAACTTGAAAGGGCCTAACGACAAACTTTGACCTTGCCCAGCGTCTGTTTCGCAAAAGTCTCGCTTCAATGACGTCAAAGTAAATCATTCATGCGTGTCTCAATGGGATCCCAATTGAACGAATCCTGCTTCCTGATCAATATTTTTTAAGTGATCGAAAAATATTATAGAAATTTAAATTTTGTTTTGACATTTTCGGATTTTGTATGGAAAACTGATTAATGATGCGGGGTTTTTAACAAGCCACTGCTTACGGTGCAGTAAGGAACAGAAACCAGGCTCGTCGAAAGGTAAATTTTACCGCAATTATTTAGATTATGTTTTACCTGAATCATAACTGGGGATTCCCCGTGTTTCAAAAATTACCTAATGCGCTGAACGACAGTGACTTAATCAAATCACAGAAACCTTTTTCGGCAAAGGAAAACCAAAACCTGGTTGTTATTATAAAACCAATATACCTGTGGTACAGACTAATGTACAAATGGTTTCCCCGTCAGTTTCCACGCAACCTGGTGAGGTGAGTGAAGATCCACATTTTCTATGCAGCAAAATGGAGGAGCCTAAGGCAAGTACATTATTATTAAACCAAGTAGTTTCAGCTTGTCTAATTTCATTGTGATTTTAATTCATTTTAAACTTTGATATTTTGACTTACACGTGGGAAAATAATATTATGAGATTTTTAAAATACCTTGGTAAGTAAAAACATCAACACATGCGTCCGCCTGAACTGGACACTGGGATACGGTGTGTTCTGAAACTTGGAAAGCCGGTAAATTGGGATCGCTGGAAGCGGTGAAATAACCGTAGCAACTAATAGCAGGACCTGCAAATAAAACTTTAATGTTCTCTGATCTGTAAAGTAAGGTTGGTAATTAATATCAACTTAGCTGCAAACCAAGGATGCACTCATGAGATCCATTAGGTCGGAACAATGGCCCAGTGTGCAGCTCACTTAAAATCGACCAAGTTGCATTATTAAAACGACTTACATTGAATGAACAGAGATAGAAAGATGACAACAAAAATAATCTTCATGTTTTCAGTGGAATTTTATGAAAGTTCTGACTTCCTAATATCTGAAATGAAGTTAAATCGACGTTGACCGAAAGGTACCACAAAGTGGAAATCTGTGCGTCTGCTGGTTTAAAAGCTAGCACAGTGTCACAGTCAACAGCTTCACTGATGAGACCACAGGGGTCGAAACAGTTCATACACCTGTCTGCAGCTCTCAATGTTTATTATGGCTCTTTTGCACATATAACTTATGTCAGCCCTGTCTATAATTTCAAAAACTTGCAAAACAAGAAGGCTATTTCAATAATTTCAGTACACGGAAATTTCCACAAACCCAAGCAAGACAGATAAACTCCACGATCGCGATTCCTGTGAAATTTGCTGACTTCATTTTTTTCTCTTGCGAAACTTCTGTTTCGTCCAGTGACGTCATTTGGATTCAGCGATAGAATGACACTGGCGCACATTACGCTAATTATTATGTTTTATAATAAGTATTTCACAGACGAAATTGTTGCGATGAATTCTCCACCAAAAAATCAATGCTCAGACTCATTTATTACAGACATCATAAATTGTTAGGCTCCATGGATATTGCAGAATGTATGTAATTTACAAGACTTATTTTCAGTGAAACGCTCTGCAAATGTGTTTTTTGAAACAAATTTATAATACCAAATGTATGATGGCAAGCGCGTAGTGGGATGCTGTCACGCATGGCCAGGTTTTGAGTTAAATTCAACGTTTTCTTTGTAGATGCGCAGTCAACCATGGTATCATAGTATTAGCATGGGTAATTAGTGTTTCCCAAGAAATGTGATGCAATAAAATAACTCGAAAGTAATTCGATGTTCACGCTTCAGCTTAAAAACAAAACAATATTCAATATATCAACATTTATATGAAAAGTTAAACTGTTGTACTTCTCATGTGGCGATTTTGGTTAAAAAAGACGCATTTGTTGCGCAATGTAGAAAATATGTACAACATAAAACCCATACAAAGACGTACTTGTAACATACTCGCCATTTTACGTAGAAATAAAACATGTTAGCGTGACGTTAAGCTAATATTATGACTAATACTTGGTGAAGAGATTGAGCAAAATTACACAAAAGAAGTTAGGTCTGCAATTTACTTGGATGCTTAAATGAAGACAGCATGAACCACCAAACAAAAAAACATCAACCAATTAAATCTCATGAGTGCAGCGCAACCAGAGGTTGTTGTTGTTGTGTTACCATTGTTGGGGGTGGTGGTTGTGGTCTTACCAGAGTTGGGGGTGGTGGTGGTCATGCCACCAGAACCTCCATTGCATCCATCTGAAAAACAAGTTGAAAACGGTTTCACTCTCAGCTGTGGTTTTCTGCGATTTGCTTGAGAAGTTTCCCCACCGCAACGAAACCCCAGGAAAACGAAACACTGTTAAGTGTTATTTTTAGGAAGTTTCCGATAAGTTTTAGTTTCTAAACCAGTTTCAAATGCTTTATTATTAACATGTTTGTTAACAAACAAGAAAGGAATTAAACGAAAATATAAGGTTGCTATCACAAGACGTCATCACACTGCTGGAGTAATGATACTAAAGGGTTTATTCCAGAATTCAACGTTTCCTCATCGAGATGATGTGCGTGACGCAGGTGGAAACTCCGCATTTAAACTCACAACAATCTTATGTACTTTGGAGGTTTGAATACTGTAATTTTACCTCAATTAAGTTGCACATGATTGCCGTTTGAACTTAAAACCAACACACCTGTGGTACAAACTGATGTACAAACATTTACCACAATAGAGCTAGCACAGCCTGTTGGTGTGTTTGCAATGCCACACGATCTTGCTATTGCAGTTGTTCCACCTGAAGCATATTTCGACGATTATTAAACTTCAAGCATTGCTACCAGTTCAATTACACCTTTTTTGTTTATTCACGCTTTCTGATTTTTTTTTCATTTTTGATTGCTTACTGAAAGTGATTGTAACTGTCAAACATGCATCTGTTCCAGGTGCGCATGTTTGTAAGAACATACGGTCCACTGGACTTTGGCACCCCGATGACTGAGGTACGTCTGGAGTGTTGCCACAAATGTAACAATCAAGTGCAACACCTGTGAAAAAACATGTTATATTGAGATACTATGCTGTTATCTGTCAACACTATCGTTTACTCACAACTTGAGGCAAAACTCAACAAAGCAAGGACGACACTGGTGGCCTTCATTCCTTTATGTGTGCGAACGTTTGAATCAAATAGTCTCGTCAAGAACAAGAAGATTGAAAAATATCAAGTTCTGTGAGAATTTTTTAACACATTTATTGAAACAATATCATGAGTTATACTGGTATCGCAGCCACTCATCAACATCTGTGGCATTTTCCTGTATTTATATCCACGTCTGCCTGCAGTGTGGATGCAGCCGATGCATCTACATTTAGTACAAGCACTTATGATTAACACAGCTTGTGCTTCAAGCATTTGCTTAACACCACAAGCATTCTAGTATTCTATCCGAAAGCACTATAAATAATTTATATCCTAAAGCATTTACTAAATTAAATATGAGGCGAGGCGTTATTTGGGACTAGGATGTCGACAAATACAAAAAATCTTCATTAAAACAAAACAGACACAGATTATTTCAGTTCGCATTCCAGCATGTATTCGAGTTGTTTTCTGTAAAAGTTGAGAACTAATTTCCCTTTTTTTAAGTCGAACAAAATTTTTGTTCCATCGATGATGTCACCTCTAATAGGCGAAGAATTGACAAAATTTCGGCCCTTTGTCTTGTTATGAAAATCTGGTCCTGGTCAAATATAATTAGTTTCAGTGTATTTTCCACTAAATGCACAAATATTCAACATATTTATGGGTAAAATAACCTGTGTTTCGGATTCTTGACTCAAAAAGTGTTCTAGATTTCATTTTTATTTTCCGGCATAATCTGACCACACTTTTCAGTGTTTTCACGTAACTTCAGCACAAAGTAAAAACGGGCACTGTTTGTTTAGTTTGCCAGCAAGCCAAAGCCACACTTACAGATGCACTGATGAAACCTCAGGGTTCGAAACTGTGTGTACCATGTTAGGTCGTTTCTGATGATAAATTGGTAGGTTTTGAATGTATAAATTGGTGTAGAATGTACAGAGAGTGCAATTACACATATTATTTTCAACATTCAGCAGGATTGATTTAAATGCCATCTTAAAAACAGGGTAATTGTTATTCTGTGGGTTATTGTCACGCATGGCCATGTTTTCGGTTAAAAGCCACATTTCGGTGGCGAAAATCAAGAGCACTCAACCATGGAATCTGCACACTGGAAAGACAACGTTTGACTTTTTTGCTCCTAAACCATTACAATTGCTGCGAGTCGTTTTAATCTAACCACTGTTTTCAACACACAAAGCTTTTTCACTTAGTTTTAATGCATGTGGTCTCAGTTATTACAATTCAGTTATAGCAGCTGTCGAAATGAAAAGGTTCCCGACACATCCTGCTATACTGAGAATGATTACAACACAAGGAGAAGAGCTGCAACTGCAAGCAATGCCAACTTGTATGGATCAAATCTGGAGGAATTGGCTGCGTTGCATCCATCTGTAGGGGATAATACAAAATAAACAAATTTTTTGATGAAAAGGTTGTTTTTTTGAAAAAGCTTATCTCTAAAATTAAACTAACTGAAATAAAATTTTGCCTAATAAAAAAAACATACTCAAGGATATCATTTTGACCCACTTTCGAGAAAGTTTAAGAACAGAAAGCGCAGCAAAAAAGCTTTATTTAGCTACTGTTTTATAGAGCAAGAAACATGGCAAAGCTATAAACATCACCAAGCTTGGATTGTACGAAGGGAAGTTTGCCACGCAAACTGTGCTTAGCTGTTTACTAGCCTACATTCCATAGCCGTTACGAATATTTTCTTGGGGTTCCCCTTAAATTCATGGAGGGCGCAGAACCGCACGCAATGTAATTCGATCCCCATTTCACCCAGCCGTGAAAATTCTTCCGCGTTGCTTAAACCTTACACTCAATTGATTTGGTCAAGTATTTTCGTAGGGAATGCATTGCTACATGGCGAAGCCACATTTCAAAAATTGAAGATGCTTTTGGAAATACCAAAATGATTAAACCCTTTCTCCAATCGGTGTTTACAAGATTTTGTCGGCGAGTGTAAATAAAAAGTTACATTTAATAACGTCAATTAATTTTTGCTGAACGAACATTTACGTGCTCTTCTATGATAAAACATCAGCAATCTGTGTTAATTGCTTGAAATTCGCTGAACGGTCTCGCTTACAAATCGAACACACCTTTGTCACAGACTGACGTGCAAACACTTCCAACAGGGGAACTGACACAGCCTGACGGTGTTCCTACAATTCCGCACGATCTTGTTATGGTGGTGGTTTCGCCTGGAACATTCCAATTATTATTGGACTACAAACATTTGTATTTGGTCCACTACGGGTTTATGTGACTAACGTTCAATTGCCTTTGAGCTTACCCAAAGTTGTTGTAATCTTCAAACATCTAGTAAGTATTGATAAACAGGTTTGCAAGTGCATGCTGTCCACTGGAACTTGGCAACTCGTTGATTGGGACAGGACTGAACTGTAGTCGCAATTGTAGCAATCAATTGCAAGACCTTAAAAAAGTGGTTGTCTTATGTGATTATCAGAGTCAGCAACTGAATTCGTCTTAGTAACAAAATATAACAAGACTTACATTGCATAGTAGAGAGCAGAAGTGTGGCAACAAATATAATTTTCATGTTTTTCAGCAGCTTAAAAAATCTCTGTACTTCCCTAAAATTTAAATAAAATTTATGTCAAGTCATTCAATCACATCTTTGACATTTTCCTGTATTTCTCTCCACGCCTGCCTGCAGTGCGGATGCAGCCGATGCATCTACAGTTGTTATAAGCACTTATGATCAACATAGCTTGTGCTTAAAACATTTCCGTAACATGTCAAGCATTCTAGTATTATTGCTTAATACTGCTCTTCTGGCAAACTTTATTGTATTTACGTTTCTCGATGTTTCGGCTATTATGCAACAGCCTTCATCAGGAGGAAGTATCTAAGTCTACCACAGTGGACGATTTGAGCCTCAAATTGCCAGAAGAGCAGTATTAAGCACTAAATATGCCTGGCAGCATCAGTAACAATTTATTCTAGTATTATGTCCAAAACCATTATAAATAATTTCGATCCTAAAGCATTTACTAAATTAAATATGAAACGAGGCGTAATTTGGGATTAGGATATTGCCAAATACAAAAATATCTTCATTGACACAAAACAGACACAGCTTATTTCACATTCCAACATGCATTCGAGTTGTTTATTGCAAAAGTTGAGAACTAAGTTCCCCTTTTTTTCCGTCGAACGAAACTTTTGTTTCGCCAATGACGTCACCTCCAATCGGCGATAAATTGACAAAATCTCGCCCTTTTGTCTTGTTATGAAAATTTGGACATTATCAGATGTGATTAGTTTTAGTGTATTCTCCATTACATGCACAAATATTCAACATATTCACAGGTAAAATAGCCGACCTGGTTTCTCGTAGTCACACGGGAACGTATTATGCAAAACAGAATATTATCGGACAGATTATATTTTCCATGAACTTAAGCAGATTTGATTTGATAACGTCACATAAGCGTTCGGGTGATGTAGATACGCGCTTAACGTGTAACCTGTCACGCATGGTCACGTGTCCGTTGCATGCCATAACATTACAGACAGCTTCGTCTCTGCTCTAGGGTCTGACAATCGCAGTAGTTTAGCAAAGGTTTATTTCAGGGTCGGCAACCGCTCGACCGCCGCGGTTCAAGCCCAGACCGTTCAAGTCTTAGTTGGCATTTTCCACTGAAATGTCATTCCCTTCACTGTTTGTTTCATGCGAACATTATACAGATGACATCTTTGCATTACAACAAAATACTCGGCAAGATTTATAGTGGATACAAAATGTAAAGAGGCTGCATGTTATGACACGCCTTCTTGTTTTTGCCTTCTTTTTTTGTAAATATAAAACCAACCTTTAGCATCACGGGCATGTTCGTTGTATAACGAAGCTGTTGAAAACATTCAATGGCTGAGTTTTGGATTAGAAATACCACAAAATAATATTCTATAACTATATTCTCTTTGCAGCAACAAAATTATAACTGGACGCAAATAAAACAACGTTGCCAACGTTCGAATTATCACTAGCATCCCGTATGTGGCACATATTTCACAACTAAACAAAATAGAATGAAGCTACTGGTAAAACTGCAAGAAGTGGTAACATAAAGTTTGATGGACGTGGTTTCTTGGCACATTGACTGTAGATATTTACATATATATGTGGCAAGTACACCTAGCGTCAACATGTGCAAAATGTGAAAGATGATGTTGGATCACAGAAGAAAATAACATGCTGCTTGCAAATACTGCTGCCATGGATAAACCGTGTTTGTCACTAAATATGCAAAGTGGAGCTAAACGAATGCCCATACAGCGCATCAAATCCAAACAAATAAAGTCTTGTTCGTAGCAATTCGATCTCAGGCAAGATTGTTTCATCAACTTGAGACTGGAGAAGAATTTAAACCAAACTGGAATGTTTCTTTCGGGTTCCGGTCGACTTCTGTGGGGTGAGAACTCCCAATTTCATGCTAGGTTGGGACTGAGGTCTCGGCGGAGGCGAATTATTCGCTTTGGGGGGTGACCTAGGTAACCTTAGTTCAGTGAAGGGGGATTTTACCAACTTTGGCGGGAAAGTTGACTCCGTATTCCCGTCGATCTCCTCAACTTCCTCTGACGACCCTGACGTGTCATCGTTTGATTCGTCACTAGCCGCTGTGATGTAAACTGGTACAGAACGTGTTCTGAAAAACACGTGTTAGAGTTATGAACAATGGTTCGTTATAGTTTAGCCTGCCTAAGTTAAAATAAGCAAGCTTAACTTCCAACGTGTGCTAAGCATCTTGACAGCCAAAAAATGATTATTTGTGTCTTGCGACAAAGCCTTGCTGTGCGTTGTACGTTTAAACAAAATTTGACAATGGTCGTTTGTTTAGGAACTGGTCTGTAACCAAGACCACAAAACTTGAAAGGTATTTTTAAGAGTGTGAAGTTTGACCTTTTCCCTGTTCGAACCAAATTAGCTGTTGTACCTGGTTGAGGTTGGTGAAGGAAGCGATGGACTCGAAGTTGGACTCGGAAACTTTTCCGCTTCAGTGGGTTTCGGTTCCCCGTTCGGTCTCGGTGTCCCAGATGATCTAAAGAATTGTTTTTTATACAACAACACCACTACCTAATTGACATTGTGCTAAAAATGAATCTGTGTTGGAATTCATTTTAGCATTTGTATTCACACATAACTTGTCAGTTACGTTTCAATTTAAACCGACTGACAACTTCCACACAATCTGTCTTCTATAGCAAATGATTTTTCCCTGTGCAAATAAGTGTCCGTTTCGTTTTTCCGCGCAAATTTTCTGTTACGTCAAAATGATCTTATCTTTTACACGCGTGTTCTTATCTACTACTGTACGTGTCCTTACACAACTGGTAGTTAGTTGTGAGAAGGGTTGTGTTGCAAACATAGCGTCCTTAAGACAGAGATGAGCTTTTAGTATAGGTGTGCTTTTACGTTGTTTCTACAGACAGTGAAGTCAACAAATTTTAACCCAGAAAACATAGTTTTCAATAATTTCGTCTTTTTCAGTAACATTGTTACGTCATATTCAACACTCGCCGACGTTTCCACGACAACCGCTCTCACCTCCTGCTCGGACTCCGTTGTCTTGCGCTCATCATCTGATCCTCCGGCATGTAATCATCCGAGAGGAAGACCAAGTTATCTCCGTTTTCCTCCTCATCCCGATCCTCATCCCTCCCTGACGGTACTTCCCCGAATTCGACCGCCCCCGTTTCGGGGTCCGAACTCTCGTCAAAACTGACCCTCACCCCGGGGGAACCACCCCTGCTTCCGCTCTCGGGACTTCCCCTCTTTGGGGAGTACGCCCCGTCTGTGACGTCGTCGATTCCAGTGACGTATGTTAGGGTGGGTGAAACAGGGGGCATTGACCGCGAACTCTTACGGGAGCTCTGGGGTTTTGGCGAGTTACCCCGAATTCTAGGGTAATCCCCGAACGATGCAGGTCTGCGGGGAAAATATTTGATTGAAAACTGATTTTTGTGGCAAAATTTACAACAAGTCGAAAGATTTGTATTTTCTTTATCCGGTGGTGAAAATTTGTTTCGCGTAGTGAGTCCAAAGTACACAAAATAGCCAGCGTATTCGACACTACAATGTGTGCATGCAACCTCCTATTGAATCTATGCTGTAACGACCAACCTTGACTTCGGTGAGAGGGAAGCCGACCTCTTCTTCTTATTCCCAATCTCAGTCGAATATCCAGTGTCCATGGTCAGTGAAGCGGATCTGGTTGTCCACTGGGGGTCGCCATCCCTCATACTAGCCGTGTAAAATGGAATTGTGGGTTCCGTGTCACGGCTAAATTTAAGGTGGGGAGAGTTTAGGCTCCACAAGTTAAACAACGAACGTTGCAATAAATGTTTTATTAAGAAATAGGTAGTGGTGAAGTTACACTGGAAAGGTTTCGTTATATAAGAATCCTCGACAATACGTGGTTCTGGTTGTCGCGCGTCCCAAACAGTCATGAGAAGCTTCAGATATAAGAAAATTATTCACTTATATAAGAATATTTTCCATTATTGGAAACTCCAAGTTTAAACAAAGAAAACCATCAAGAAATTTTCAAGGTAATAAGTGGAACAACATGTTTTCAACGAAAAATTCAACGGTTTCAGAGGAGTTTTTACCGGTTCAGTTTACATTGAAAATCCGAAATGATTTTTAACGAACAGTTTGTAATTAACAATAAAACTGTGAGTACCTCGAGGTTGTGGAATTGTTTCCTTTTAACTTTTTCATGAAACTTGAAATTTTCTTCTTGTCCGATTTCTTTTGTAGTGTCTCCATCTCTCGCGCCATCGCGTGGATAATTTGTTTCTTCTCGTTCAGTTGTCGCTCGAGGTCCATTATCTACGTCATAATGTAAAAAGTCACCACACAGGAAACATATCCTGTTTCACTTCGACTAAATATCAGGTGTGATTTCTATGTGAATAAAACCCCAGTTCCAGTTGCAAAGGCTTTAATACCTTAGTACGCCTTCAACCAATTGCTATCGAAGCTAAAATTGAGACATGCAAGAAATTAAGATCACATTACGTTTGCAGGAAATAAAATAGAATGTTTTGAATATGTCCAGACACAGTTGAACAACAGATAAAGTCACTAATACGACCCAACCCACGAACCTGCTGGAGTTTCTCAGCGTTGCTGTGTTGAAGGTGGATTTGTTCGACTTCAGATTTTCGCCGACTTCCCTTAGTGTGAAGTTGAAGGTCCTGAAACGTGAACACAAGCATAGAAAATCTGCACGAATCATTCAAAAATCTAACTTCGCTTAGTTTTTGAAGCCGTTTAACTGCGTACAAAGAACATTCTATCGGATGTCGCCCCCGGAGATAACTCAACATAACTGAGTCTTTATGGAGCAAGATACAACGAGTTGATGGAGACATTAAACCTAAACCCTATATCGACCCATTTCGTTGGTGATCTAGCACTTATTTTGTACAAACCCACAACACGTGACATTGCCATGAGTGATAAAATATGCACAAAACATTATGTGTTAACTGAAGAATCTCCACCTTCATCTCCTCCCGGAGTTTGCTTGCTTCCCTCTCCGCCGAGTTCCTCTGCTCCTGGAGGAGAGAGTTTTGATCTCGGACAAGTTCAATCTCCCTCTGCAGGGAAGCGATTCTACTTTCCAACCACTTATTCCGTTCACACACCGTCTCGTATTGTCTCTCGAGTTCCCTGAGGAATCAATGCATGAATATTATGCGCAAACATCTACGAAGATAACTGATGCGAAAAAAAATTAAATGGCATGAGCACCGATAAAACCATGAAGGTTATCGAGTCAGGCGCCCATGTGAAGGTGATTTGTTCACGGACAATCACCGTCTGCTGTAGGATCGCAGCCTGTCGCACTGGGAGGTGATGGGTTATGTCAGGTTGCAGACGTGAAAATTTTCATATTTTAAATAGTTTTTTGTTTTAATCCACGTCATTGGAAGAAATCATCACTCCATAGTAAATTTTATAGCGTTGCGCAAGAAACTGTAATATGAGCTTCGGAAGACTGTGCTTTGTTTCGTAGGCAAAATTATTACATTTTAAAATGTTTCTTTTCTGTCACGAGACCTGATATGTCGAAACATTGTGCACAACTAACTGGAACCCACTATAGTGTTTTTTGAATAAAATTGCATGACAGTTATTCCACTAAACAGCTTCACCAGACCGGTGAAAGTCCATCGCTGTAACATGTGACAAACAAAAAACAACAAATATTTAGCACAAAAAGCAACTTACTTGTCAAGATCTTCTCCCAATGAAAGAGATAAAGGAGGAGTTTGGCTCGTCTTGCTGGTGATGAAGATGCTCAGTTGTTTCTCAAGTGTGTCCTTCTCCTGTCGAACCTCATCCAACTCTTTGAGAAGATCCCGACTCGAATCACTTCTGTTAGGCAAAAGCAAAGAATCACAAGCGAACAAAAACAACGTGATTATCGATAGCGATTATCTTTACGTAATATAGAACTAATGATGTTTTATAGTGAGTTGCAGACAGGGCCACTGTTCGACCTGATATGTCTCATCGGTGCATAATTACCACAAAGTGAAAGTGTTGCTTTTAGCTGACAAGATCGTTGCAAGATCATCAAAGGGAACCGGCAACAGTGACCGTGTTTGCAGCTCAATAAAAATCATTTATTTTGTTCAAAGAAAACCTTACAGTGATTCCATGATAATTGTTTTCCCCTGAAGTTCGTCTCTTTCCTGTCGAACTTTCTGCTCTAATTTCTGCGTTTCCACAAACCTTCGTTTTAACTCCGATATTTGTTTGTCTTTAACTGAAAGTTCTGGAAAATAAAATATATATTTTCAAGAAGATTTAAAGTAAGGTTTACGACAAACTGTTTTATAAAAAAATCTCCGAGATTTTTGATCACGTTTTGCTCAATAGAACTTCAACAAATTTTCCAACTAAATCAAATCAACTAATTAGGCTTCAGACACCTAAATATCAACAACATAAACAGGTTCTTCACCTTCCTTGGCACGTGCAAGGTTTCGCTTCAATGAATTCAGGTCACGTGGCTCCTGTTCGGAATTTCGCGACGATCCATCGCTTTCGCTGTTTGACTGAAATTGACAATTAGGTTCACAAATTGTATTCAAGGCCCATTGTACTTTAACAGGTCATACCAATTTACAAATTCTTGCCTTAATTGTTTGCTGTAGTCACAGACTATCTCAATTTCCAGTGATTAAATAACAATTAGTTGCACTTCTTTAATTAAATAAATTACAAATACTGACAGTAGGTATCTCGAAGTGACAGCAATGCTTAAGAACTACGATCAAGCATTGGAAAATGTCTGACGTCACACAATCGGTCGCACCGCAAAACTTACGTTGGCCTCCAACTGTTGTTTAAGGGCATCAATGACGTCATCTTGTGACGAACGCATTTCATCAAATTCATCGATCCGTTTCCGCATGAGGACGTTCTCTGCATTGACCGCTTCAAGCTTAAGATTTAGTCGCTTGAGGTCGCTAGAAAGTCGTTCAGTTTCAATTGCATAGGATGGGGATTTCCTAAAACAAAACACAAACCAAGTTGAAAAACTGATTGAGATTCTTGCCTGGGATAACCGTGGCTCAAATTCCGGTGAAAAAGGAGATCTAACGGAAATGCTACAATAATTACTGCAGTCAAATATATATACGAATGTGTATGTGGTCAAGCTGGTTAAATAGATACTGTGCAATCAAAGTCAATCCGTTTGGTACCAGACTATGGGGTACAAATCTACTCATGGTAAATAGGCCATAATGAACAGGGGAGTTTGAGACCGTTTCCACATATCAAGACTATCCGGTCAAGTTCCTACACATAGTCTGCCCCGTGGTGATTCGTATCAAGTTGTTTGTATCCCATACTCAGGTTCCAAACTACACTGGTGAAACCTCAGGTCGGGAAACTGTGGAATGTCTACTGCTCCAAGACAATTTATTTGGAATATTTAAGACCAACCCTCGCGCGTTGTCCAACATCTTTTCCCTCCTAAGATCTTCCAGCTGTGACTCAAGTGTGTCCGCTCTATCCTTCAACCTCCTCCTCCCGTTCTCCAGGATCACCTTCTCTCCCTCCATCACCATCACCTGTTGACTTTTCTCCTCAACATCTTGTTTCAATCGGATGACGTCAGCTGTATTTTCAAACGCGTCATTGAATTTAAAATAGACTCCGGAAGTCTGGCAGTGCGGCAGACGAAACGTAGGAAGAATAAATTGAAAGTAATTCGCATATTACTTCTGTAAATTAAGCTTCTTGTGTTAATTTGTCTCAAATAAAAGTTTTTTGTTGAATATTGAAGATACATTTATTTTTGTTATGAAAGTCATGAACACGTTCCGGGTGCTTAGATTATATTCTGGCATTTCTTTGTGATATTTTTCTTAAGATATTGCTTTCTGTGACGTAACAATAGCGAAAGAAACAGCACAACAATGGTCATTTTTCACCTCTCAGATTCCTCATCTCGGTGCTCCCCTCGAGCGATTTTAAGGACTGACTGCTCTTTAGCGCCATCAACTCGTCACCCATGCTGGCCATCCTTAACTCCAGCTGTTGCTTGTCACGGTCCAGTTGTCTCGTCACGCTCTCGTGGTTCCTGTTCTTCTCTTCAATGATGTTTTGCAAGGTTTCAGCCTCCTAGGAAATAAACAGTTTATTAAAATCTAACCAACAATATAAGGTAAATAAGGTCCGTGTAAACCGTGTCAATTCTCATGCATTTAATTAAGTCATTCAAAATCTCTACTACGTCAGTTGGTTTTTCGCCTTTGTTCAATTCCGTATCACGACCCCTCTTTCTATGACGTTTTTTTACCTGTCTGACTTTGCTCAGTTGTTCCGCAAGAAGTTGATTCATTCCCTGCAAGCGAGTGACGTCATTGCTTGCATTATTCTACAAAAAAGTTTGTAAAAAACACAAGCTCAACAGCTTTGAAGAACTCGACAGATAAAGTCAATCTTACAAAACGTCCATGTGTCTCGTTGACCTTGACGCGTTGTTCAAGGTCGTTGCGTTCGTCCTCGACTTGTTTCAGTTTAGTTTTCAGAAGAGAAGTTTCAGCCTGAAGTTTCTCAACCTGAGCTTTCAACACTGAGTCTTGTGCTGTTGTTTTCGACGGCTGAAAGCAACACAAAACACAATTCCAATGTACAAACCGTGAACTAAAGGAAAATCTATACTTTAATCGAGGCAACAATAACCAAGTCCTCACACTTTCTCGGTTATTCTGTGACAATTATAATGAAAATTACCGATTTAGCGAGAATATCTCTCTGCATTTCAAGCACTGCGATCATTTGTTGGTTTTCCGCGCATTCCTGAGCTAATTGTTTGTTGTCAGTTCGAAGTTGCAACAATTCTTCTTCTGTTGCCTGGAATTCCGACATCTGATCACAAGAAAAATTACAAATGGTTTTTATTAGAGCCCAAAATCAAACCGCCTGAAAAAATCACAGCAAGTTTTCTTCCAAAACTCGTAATTATTATTCACAAGGTTAAAAAAAAAGCTTGTAATTAAGTTGTCCCAAAGTCACCCACAACGAAAAACAATGATGAGTCCACGTCTATTGACCTACTTTAGATAACGCCTCGAATCGACTTTTGCAACAACTCATATTCTCCACCTGTAATTCAATCGTTCGTTTTTCCGCCTCAGCCAACGCAAGTTTCTCGTCGAGGTCTCGCCGCGTGATGGCGCCCTGGCGCAAGTCATCATCTTTCTCTTCAACGAGTGACGTCAGTTTGGAACAAGCCTGCCTCCAGTGTTCAATCTGTGACTGGCTATGTTCTGTGTTGTTCTTCAATTCGTCGGTTACTCTGTTCAGTTGCTGTCAAAAAAACAATATTGACAAGGAAGTCATTACGCAGCTCTTTGCAAATACAAAACTTTGACTGCTAAAATGACCTTGAAACGCCTGTCAAGGTGAGTCGAAAAACGTGGTCTTTCATTGTTGTCAGCAAAAAATGCATTTCTAATTGTTGGTGAAAATTTTAAATTGAAAAACATTTTTCGTATTTGAGTCTGCATAAAAGCGCGACGTGTTTTCCTTGTCATGGAAGCGCTTTCTGGCCAAAAATTCATGTGAAAGATGAAACCGTGTTAAGTGTTAGATGAGGAGATTCTTACAGTTTCACTCTCCCTCAGGTGAGTGTTGAGTTTTTCCTTCTCATGGCGAAGTTCTCTCACATCCTGGTTCAACTTCTTTGTCTCCTCCTCGTGATGGCTCCGGAGTTGGGAGTAACTCTCCTCCTGCGCGGATAATCTCTGCACAATTGCAACACAGACGTTGAGTATATTTTCGGGGCTTCCATTTATGTGAAAACTAAACCATACATTTAAAATGTAATTGAACATATAACAAAAAATTAACTGACAAAAAAACTGTTTGTTATGTTAAGAAGGTTCATGGTAAACGTGTGAAGCGCTTTCGTACACCCATCAGAGCTCTGTATTCTGAGGAAGGTTTGTTGAATATCGACCGAAACGCCGAACGTATTAAACATTCATAACTCGACAATCTGTTTTAAGTTGAGTTAGCAATATACAGCCTCAGGAATAAATGAACATGTAAATATTATATTGCTGTTGCCGCCAGGCATATTATATGTGAATATCTGTCCTTCTGACACAATTAAATCGTAACTTTATTTTCCGTGTATGAAAGGTTCTTCATGCTTGGTTGTGTTTTACCCTGAGGAAGCCTAGCTGAAAAACAGGCGAAACGTGGGTCAATTAAAGTTACGTTTAATTGTGCCGGAATAGCATTATTAAGATAGAACATGTAAATAGTTTTTACATAACTTACTGTTTCCAGGTCATCTTTTTCTCGGGTAATTTGGTTTTTCTGTGTCTCCAGTATCGCTATTTGTTGCACGTCCATGTTGTGATTGCTTTCCAAATATTTTACCTTCTCATTAAGTCCTTCCGCACGTGGGCGCAAGAGCTTCAACTCGGCCGACAACTTTGCGCTTTCCTTAAAATACAATGAGGAAGTATTTTACAATAGTCTTACAACAACGTAAAATCATATGTGAGGAAAATATAGAAGATGGGCGGACAGCAAAGTGCTTTCTCTTAACAATAAAATTATTTTTCCATTTACAGGAAACCAAACAAGCCTTTTTATTATGTTACAAATATATAACCAACAAAAAAAATATAGTCTTTGCTTCTAGGGCAACCAAATTGTTATTGTTGTATGCTGAACGTTTCTTACCACTGGTAACGACCAACACAACAACGAACTAACAACTAATATCCACACCAACCAATAGCGTCCATACAAAAACTGGTGTTCTGGTATTTGCTACAAACGATGGGATCGGCGGCCGAGAAAGTTTCCGATAAAAAAAACGGTTTCGTCGTCCCGACAAAAAAATAATTTTACATTTTATTTACACTTGGTGGCGATATGGAGCTCACAGTTTCCACATTCTGTGGTCATGACGTCAAAATACAGCCCAGTGTAGGTGTTTGGAAACTAACTAATTTTTAAGCGCAGGATACCTGGAAACAATATTACGTTTAAAAGCACAACCCAACCTTCTTTAAAACTTTGAGTTCTTCTCTGTGAGAATTATTTTCTTCACAAGATTTCGAGAAATCCAGCCTTATTTTCGCCAACTCCCCATGAAGTTCCGTCATCTCATCTTCACACGCCACCTTCGCCTGTGTGACGTGATAATAAATAGAGAATACGAATCGATTTGAATACAAATTAATAACACTAGTACCTTCTTTAAATTTTGATTGATTTCTTTGATCGAATGAACAGTTTTCTCCAATTCCGAGTTGTACTTTAGCGCCCTCTCGCGGTCTTGTTGCATCTCGCTGTAACTTCGTCTGAGTTCGTTTAAATCCTTTCCTTGCTTTGATAATCTCGCCCGGCTCATTTCAAGCTCCTACAATCACATCAGGTACTCAATCAACATTAGAATGTTTTGCCATTTACGGAAACATTTTCACAATTGCAGAGAGTACGCACTGTTTTACCAGATTGTAACGCCCAAAAACCACGCTCTGATAGTTTAAAACAGTGTGCACTGATTACAGCTCTCATCATTATGACTCATTGTTTGTACATAAACTATTGCCGCAATTGTAGAGCACTTATACAATCCCACCCAAACACTTCCAAACAAACAGGGAAATTATTGAAACTCCTGTTGTCATCTTATCACGTTTTATTGTTTTTAAATCTTCCATTCACCTCGTTGGAGTTTTTAAGTTCGTTCGTATTCCTGTCGTATCTTTCCGATATATCTTGCAAGTCATGCTGACATCTGCTCAGTCTTTGGCCCAAATCTGTGTTTCTGTTCACAAAGGCCTGAAACAAATAAAACACAAACGTTACATGACAGTTTAAGAAGTTACCGATATGCTTTATTTTTACAATTGACCACATTGGCGCATTCAACAAATTCATTATTGCCAACACAATTTCTCCGTTAACCTGCTGAGACTTCTGTTGTTTTTCTATTTCAGCAAACGCGTGGTTCTTCTCCTTCTCCAACAGTTCGCACTTCTGCCTGCAGACGATTAATCTTTCTTTTGTTACATCCAAGTCTTTTCCAGTCGTAACTTGGAGCTGTTCGTTATAAAGTGAGTAAGTTAGAGAGAAAATAGAAACATTCCAAAGGCACCAAAATTTAATAAATGTCTACAGGTTTCTGCATGTTTTCACCACAATGGTTTGATGCAAGTTAAAGACAATGACGAAAAATAGACGACGTATTCAGTTCACAGTATGTACACACGCTACAAACCTCCAAAGTCCCCTTGTTTTCGTTTTTTAAATCGTTGATGGATTTGTGGAGGTGTTCCAAGGTCACGTGATGCTGTTGCTTGTCAGCCAATAGGAGATCGAGTTGACATCGAAGTCGGTTGCTCTCACGTGATTCATCATCGAGTCTGTGAGTGTTTTGAAATATTTGATACAGAGAAGCAACAAAATTGAACCTCACAAGACAAAGCTGGGCATAATTGGGCAAATACTTATCTCTGGCATTTCCATTCAGAGCTTTAATAGAAGGAGTTGTTCTTAGTTATACTGGACTGTTGTAATTAACTGGCGTAAGTGATTGGGAAAAACAAATATAAAAACGTACAAGACAGCCTGCAGCGCAAATACCTATTGAATCGGGCCCCTTTTAAACATATTTCAGGGCAACTGTAGCCTACCAACTGATATCAACGATAAATGACGTCACCTCTCACATGAACCTTATCTTTTATTTGTGACGTCACCCAAGCCAACTTTAATTTTGGCATTTTTCATCAGTTGATTTTCCCAAAAGATGACATCAGTTATTTCATATTTACTTTCTCCTTAGAGTTTCTCTATCCTCCGCACTCTGCCGGGATCTTGCGATAAAATCTCCCTTCTCCTTCTCCAGGAGTCGAGTCTTTGTCTCCAGCTCCTGTTGGACTTGCTGGAGGAGTCGGATGGTGGCTTTGCTCTCACTCACGTCCATCTCGCCCTCCCGCAACCTCTCATTCTGCATCTTTAGGAGAGAAAAGAAGAAGAGTTTGTTGATGGGGTTTGGAACAGAGGTCAGGGTGAATAACACAGGGGGTCCAAACGCTTAAGATGGGATTTCCTGGGGCTGCAAAAGCACACTTAAATATCCCTAATTCATCATATTTTCAAACATTATTTTTATTAAACCACCCTGATATCGTGACACGTCGCAATCGTTTGTCGGCAACTTATTGTCTGTTTATTATTTCGTGCAACATTTCTCCATACTTCCATTGTTTTTTGGGCATCTGAAAGTTTTCGCAGAAGAATCTCTCTTCTCGACTCGCTATCATCCAGAGCATCCTGGTAGTTGTCTCTCTCGATTTCAACCAGACGAGGTGGCGTCCAATTCGCAACAGGGCTGGATAAAATATAGCAATAATATAATACACTTTTTGAGCAAGCGGAAAAGGCATAAAACCAACAAACCGAGTTGTACAAGTCTCAAATATTTCTTTTCTTACCTTCTTACTGGTGACGGTGACCTTGATTTAATCGGTGACGGCGATCTACGAGTTCTGATTGGTCGAAAACTTCCCTGATCAGCCGACCGTGACCATCGGACTTGCTAAAATTTTAATAAAGTTTTCTTGCAAAACCAAACAAACTATTTTTTGTTGAGGAAAACAATTCTGTAAACAATATTTATCTTGGAACTTTAGCCGCAATAAAACGTTTCGTAGCTTCTCTGGAGCTGAATTGTTAAACAGTTTTTTAATCAAAAGGTCTATTTGTAATAATTTTTTGTCACCATTGTCAACTATCTGAAGCGGTTGCGCACCATTGTACCTTGACCACAATAAACAACGCAAAACCGCTGAGCTCCTGTAGAGCGTTGGGCCTGGTTAGCCCCGGGTCGTGAGTTCAAGCCTCACCGGGAGCTTGTTTTTAGATCTCGCTCCGACTTAAAGAAAAGTGGCTGATCCAGATAGGCTGCAATGCCTGTGCTGCGAAGCCTGTATAACCCTTGTGCTCTTTCAAGCGGGTTTTACCTGTAAGTGTGTTTGTTTCCTGTAAGTCTCATCGAGTACTTGCATAGCTCTCCTCACTGCTGCTGACGGGGTGGAGCTCCGACCACGTGCTAACGAGTCTCTAAATAACGAAACATTTTGCTTCATATACGCGAGGCACTTGATCCACTTAAGGTACAAAGCGAGTGTACAAAATACTCTGTCTTAATTTATATGTTACCGAAAATATTTTGAAGACATCAAACCCACCTGGTATTATTCAAGTCTTCCATGTCGAGGTAAGAATCGTAATTCTTATTTCTTGAGCCCCCTCTAGCGGCTTGATAATCTCTGACAGGGTAATCCATACCTTGGGCAAAAAACATGTTTGTTTTATTATTTTGCAAATTATCCGCGTTACGTTTCGGGAAATAATTCGGTCAGGATAAAAAGTAGAATACTAAAGTGTCAATATGCAAATAACATTTAAATGCAAATTTCCCTAGAATGCCAGTATGCAAATTTTTGCCTTGATAATGTCGCAACAACTCATGGCATTGCTCATTAGCAAGTTTCCCAAATGGGATTTCTACATGTTGCCTAACTAGTATTTGACATAGATACAGTTAAACTGGGCCATTTGCCTTGTTAGACTACTTTAAGCAAATGCAATTATACCGTAGGAAAAAACGCCATAATGTTAGTATGGTTGCCATGCTTACCATTCCCTACCCGAGGACTAAACACTCGGGTCTTTTCAACTTTTGTGTAAACTTCCATCAAAAAAATGTATTTAATCTGTTATGACATAAGTTTGACCTCACTCTCTGTCTCACAGTATCAACTCAAGTTTGGTGTATTAAGACCAAGCACCAGTTCACTATACCGCACCCATCTGTTGCGTCACAATCGTAATGCAGACGAACACATTTTTTAGACCTTGGCTGAAAATTAAAACTGTAGTAAAAAAAAGGTGGAATCGTCCCGTCATAAACGACCATTGTGCGGTCATCAATGGATGACAATAGCAACACTTACGAGTGGCGTGGTTGCGCCTATTCAGCGGTAAACACTAGAGCCAGACACTCGAACCTACTTTCAACAAAAGACAATAATTACGATCATTCCACAACTCGCCGATAGACTGATCGTTTCAATCGCGATATACCTTATGACGTCACAAAGGCTACAACTTTTAGCATTGAACAAAACAGGTAATTGATGTTTCATGGCAGTAGGGCAATCAAAAAACAATGAGTTGTTTATAGAAACGTTTACTTCACACAACTAATGTTGTATTTTATAGAAACACCACACGATGTCGGTTGCACAGACCACGGCATTCTGTGGCGAATTGCAACCTCCTATATTCCGAAGTTTATAAAAATATGCAGCAGGACAAACTGATGCTGTAGAATTTGTAATAGCGAAAAGAGAATGCAAACTTTTTTATTGCATAAAAACATACCCACATATTGAAGTGGGGAAATTATGTGTAAGAAATTAAATAACAACATATGACATCACATACTTACTGTTAGACGGTTCTCCAACAAGGTAGTTTCAAAATGCTTAAAGTTTGTTTTTCATTGTCCTACGTACAAACTACGACAGAATACAGCACAAAATAATAAAACCAAACACATATGTTTTAAACTTTATAAAAAGTGATCAAATATTTCACGTAAAAATCCTCCAATTTAACAATGTTTAAAATCAAGCCTAACAAATTTAAAATCAACCGTCCAGGCATCTCGAAATTCCTACAGCAGCGATCGGTTCCAGAGTAATGACGTAACACGATCTGGACCTACTAATGGGCGCTTACGATAAACAATGGTTTTGGAATCTTGTTTCTCGGCGTGTCTGATCATAACACTGTTAACCTGTAGTGATATTATCACAACGATTCGCTAAAAATTGGCCACCAATCTCATGGGTCAGTGTGACGATACTAATCCAATAAAGTGTTTCGCAAAAATGAGAAATACTTGAATTCTTTTCAGTTAGAATTTACAGTGTTTCAGATTTTGCAAATTACATTTTGTTGTTGGTCAAATTATTGATAATTTTCACTTCTAGTTTGGACGGTTGGCAGTTAAATGTCTCCATGTTTACAAGCCATTTCAAGTAAATTAAATTCTGCAACCGATATCTTCAGTTGCCTCACTAAGAATATTTCACATACAGTTGGAAGGATCATATTCTAAAAATCAAAACAAAACAACAGACGAAACAATGGTCGTTAGTCGGGATTCGAAAAAAAAGAATCATGACATGACAAGGTGGTCATTGCGCAATGGAATATATTGATTGTTTATAAAAATGTACGAAAATATTTCCACATCTCACATAGATTCAGGATCTTTAAAGGTGTTTTCGGTAGTCGTAGGTTTCATTTGTGAAGAAACGAGCGCAAGTCATTTATGTAATCGATTGCAGCATGGCACCATATGACAACGTTCCCATGCCATGTGGCACCGTCTGAATAGAATGGCACCGTCTATGCGTTCAAATTCCCCGACGTCAAGGTTATATAATACTTTTTACCACACTTGTGCCGCAACCGTCAAGATTCCTCTTACATAATCTTACAAATTATGTAACTTGTTCAATATTGGCGAACCAGTGACGGCGTGCTCCGTTTTGTCTTATCAGATATCAATTTTGTTGAAAAAATGTAATTAAAACTTGAAAGTTTTAATATGTATCCTGACAAGCATGCAAATAATGCACACCAAAAAAAAAAAATTCATGAATCCCTTGTGTCACTTTTACTGTTGTTATCATTACCGCCAGTGCATTGCATTAATCCAACATTATCACCACACTTATGACGTTATCTCCCGACCGCTGCAAAGCAGCACAGAGGAAAGCGCTATTACCTTAATCCGCCGAGGATTGAAAGCATGCAAAGAACGTATCTTAATTCAACTTGCACGGATCGCCCGCCCGTTGATGCATCTTACAACAACAAGCGCGGTTTGGCAACTAACGATTTTCTCCTTACAGTGGCAGCAGGAACGCCGGCATAACTCTGATGGCATCGCGATGCTAAGGCGCCGTTCCTCTGTCCCGCGTTCGATAAACCTGTCTTTATCTCCGCTGAGCGGAAAGCGATTTCGTGCTGAAATGTTCGATAAAAGCTAAGGAGTTCAGATGAGTTGTTTAAGTAGCATTCGATATTTGATGCAAGTTTATGAGAAGTTTTTGGAATAAGTAAAACTAAAAAGTTTACCCATAAACATTGTGTCATGTAAGTTATCCACATTATCGTGCAGGGGAGCAACGATAAAACATTTACAACGCATCAATAAGAGTGGATATTGGTTTTAACCTGGTATCTGTAATACTCGATAGTTTAGGGAAAAAGTGGTTTGGATCAGACATATTTGAAAGGGTTTAAATATAAAACATATTATTTTGCTATTCGTGTGCCGCGAAGTTACAGAAACAATTGCGGAGGATACACGGAAAGATCAACAATTGTTCCCATTGCGATCGCTACAGAGGCTTAGGCCCGGTTGTGGTTCTTCAAGATAAAAGTCTAAAAAAAGCGAAATCCCCTTCACTACGTGACCAGTGAAGACAGATCCGTTGTTACCACCGAGCAGAACAGACCATTTCTATTATTTTGTGACATTTTCCATACACTGAGTATAAAGAGACTGGCCCATATTGCTAATTACACTGTCATGTTAATAACAATATGGGCCAGTCTCCTTATACTCAGAATTATGAGAAAACCCGTGAGTTGTGTTCCATACACTGTTATGAGACATTAATTTTGTCTGATTCAACTTACTGCGGTTTCAGCATTAGGATTTTGTCAAATTACCGCTCAGTTCTGCTTATTCACTTCGCCAGTCATGTAATAAGGTTTAATTTCATTTCAATCTGTGGGAAACGATCTCTAATATCAAATATTGAACAGCAATGTTGAGATTCAAACCCTGAGGGATAATTTCTCCTGTCGCTATCTCACGAGTTGTCGGTTTTAATATCGAGTTTAATGCGAGGAATCAAGTTATCTGATAGCAAACCCTTTTATGCAGGGATACCAGCACCGGTCTTGTTAGGTTCAGAAAAGCAAGTTGTCCGTTGATTTCTAATGCATGGTAAAATACTTTGGAAAAACGCAGACCTTTATATGCTTGGTAGAAAACTGCACAAATCATATTTACGTTTGTGCCTTTATAAATTGTCGATTATTGCTTACATATCTTCAACGTGTTGTGCCACTGTTTCAGGCGTTAATGTATGCTCTACTTTATACGCATGCAGGAATATATTTGTGTTTAAATACTGCGCCGTCCAGAGTAAATGGTGACGTGATAATATTATGGTTTGTGTGACACACAGAACGTTTTGAAAAATGAAAGTAATTTATTCTTATTGCGTAATAAACCTAGAGGGAAAAAGCTATTGGACGTTTCATATAATTATATTCTGAATGTTTATTTTAACGACTATCGTCCACCCAACCACCGTAAGTTTGAAGAACAAGCGTCACTTTCCCCCTAGATAATTGTGGCTAAATGAAGTATTCATAGCAATAATGGCGTCGTGATATGTAGTCGGTGGAATTAAAAGTCCGTGGTGCGTGTTTCCATTCAGGGTTTGACTGTGCTGTGCGTTTAATTTGAACAATTCTCGTTGCACAAGAAGACGTAAAAATAAATGTTTGTGTTAAAAGGTTTGGGGGGCGCTAATTCATTTGAACAAATTCCAAGAGTAAAATTGGGAAGAATTTAGCCACGTACAGTTTCAACACTAACTAATAAACAATACTTGTAAACATTAAGAATTCAATGAAACTAGCAGAAGTTTCGAATTGAGTCAGCTGATTTATTTGGTAAAAAATCGATTTCGCCTGAACTGGCATCCTCAGTTTCTTATTCAAATAGAATATTCAATTCAAATCTATTTGAATAAGAAACTGAGGATGCCAGTTCAGGCGAAATCGATTTTTTACTTATAAATCAGCTGACTCAATTCGAAACTTCTGCTAGTTTCATTGAATTCTTAATACTAAATAGGAGATTGGTGTCGCTGATTAGTAAACAATGCCAAGCAGAGGGCTAGATTCGGAAAAAAACCAAGGGAACAGTACTTATAAACATAATATATAAGTTCTAAGTTCACAATCACAGTTTTTATAACTGTATGAGACTTGCGTTTTAGGATGATAGCAAATACTAAAAACAACACAAGATAATCATAAAATACACATTAGCAGCCACAGAAACGAAATGACTGCATACTTTTAAAAGCGTAACTAAGCAATCTGCCGTTCGCCACTGGCAGCAAAGAGTCATTGTTGTTCCCATAGCCATTAACTTTAAATTTGACCAATTAAACGTTTATTTGACTTATTTGTACTTGCTGAAATAAACCTTGCAGTCACTGATTCAAATCAAATAAGAATGTTTATGTATTCAGATAATTTGTTGCTAGGTCGAGTCGACAAAAAATTTTTGAAACGTGTTTCCGTACAAAATTTTACGTAATTATTGAGATAAAACGCCATTTTGTCTCTAGGAGAAAATATGTTGGGGAAACCCCATTTTGTTTTTCATCGAGACAAAAAACATATTTAAATCAATTCGTTGTGCAGTCGATATTTTTATCTTTTACTTTATTTAATGAAAAAAGAACTTGAGAAAATCAGTCGTCTGTAATTTAAAAATGCTTATCACCAATAACTTAGCCAAACAAGCTTGAATTTTTGCTTGAATATTTTATGTATGTGTATAAAGTGAGAGACAGGACTTATAACGAAAAGAAGTCATAATCTTTACGTTTGTAAAGCGCACATTGACTCAGACTGACTGCATCGAGTTATAACGAAACAGATTAGATTTTACGAGACTTACTGTCTGTATTTTAATGACTCAATGTTGTAGCATAAATACAACACAGACATCAGAGGATGTTTCACCAGTAATTGCCGAATTAAATGTGCGAACTTACTTTGTACTATGGGAACGCAACCAAACCCAGGTCTAATATCTGTCACGACTGGGATTAATTCTGCTTTTGTTGACCAAAAAATATTTGATCAAGTTTCCCGCTTCGATCTCCACTTTAAACAATCGACAAGCTTGTTTATCATAGGTTTGAGAGAATTATACAAAATCTCTCAAAAAAGAGACGTTTGCTACCTATTTTAACAACATTTGACAAAAATGCTTGGTTCCTAAACTGCACAGACCATTTTCATGTTTGTACCTTTAAAACTTGTTAACTAAGATTTAAGTTAGAAGTCACATAGCTTTAATAACGAGACCTTCAAGTTAGTGGCCGCATTTCTGTCGCCTACAAACATTCGGAAAACTAACAATGAAAATGGAAAATAATTTTAAGGAAACAGGACTTTGTTCACGATGTAAATTGATTGAAAAGAAAGGTTTATATTTTATTGCTGAGGCCACTCAATTTTGACAACTTACGAAACCCGTTTTTGAGGAATTTAGCAACTTAGTCAAGTATAAAAACAAACCACTTTGACATCTAACAAAACCATCCAAACCGTTAGTGGTCCACGCAAAGAGGATGTGAGACTTCCGCACTCTTGTTAAGTCTCACATGCAAGCCAGCGCCTACTGCGTTAGAGTAAGAACTCGGTTTGTTAAAACACATGCAGACGATCAGAGTTCACAAGTTGTGAACCAGGTTGTATAGAAAGCCATAAATTCAGACTCCTTAATTAAGTCATAATTGTTAAGATTGCCATTGGACTTTCGACATCGATTGAAACTCAGTGCTGTTATTCGTATTACAAAATATGTTGAAGTTGGACAGATTTGTTATAGGAATGTGAAATGCCGCAACTTCAGTATCAACTCAAACAGGTTTTGAAAATGCTTCACAAATATTTGTTTTTTATGTCAGGTTGTTGGTTTTATTACGGTTTTGCCAGCAATGTAGCTTTAAGTATGGCGATGTTGCGTGTTTCATAGATACGCCAAAGAGCCCAAAAAACAAGTTGTTTGCACAGTTATATGCTTGGAAAAAGTAAAGAGAAAAGTGTGCGATTATTTGACACGGCTGATTTTACCTGAAGTGCGGAAGGCAAAACCCTAGGACAAACTCTCACATTCAATTTCTTGGTAAAACTTAATGCTGTCTTCGCCGCCGGGAATCGAACCCATGACCTCAACACTTTACCAACTATTACCCAGAAATCAGGGCAAAACCATCATTGGTTGTAAGGGTCAAAGGCCAGATCATGTTTACCGCAATTTTGTGATTAAACTCATGATAAATGTGACCATGAGTGCACAATATCATGGGAGAATTTCGCTTTCCTGACATTGTTCTCTCACAGTTAGGGTGTGGCGTCAGGCTACCGCTTGTATGCAAAACACGCGCCAGCCAAATTACGGTTGAAATAACGATGCGGAAAATTCAATGATAACCTGTGCGTTGTTGCCAATGTAAACGTTGCTGACCTAAAAACGGGGGGAACAAAACACACTTTTGAGTTTGGTTTGGAAAAAAGTTAAAGGCTCTACAACTTCATGCAACATATGTGATACTGTCGCTAGAACGCCTTACTTTATAAAAGGTAAACAAATGAAAAAGCTCCTAAATGTTTGAACAACATGCAGGAATAACTTTCCAAAGCGGACATTTGTTCTGTTTGTGATATGTCAAAATATTGTAGAAAGATACCGAGCAGACACAACTAAACCTCTAGGTTTGTGGGGGTTTCAACATGCAATCGCCATAACGCCGCTTGTGTACAAACAAATGCAAGAGAAAGATAACGAAATGAATACGATTCTTAATAGCAAAAGGAATGTTTCGGTGTTCACTGGATGAACGCACAGATCAGTAACTTGTCATGTTTTCTAGTGATATAAACCTATGTTCGATTATTGTACGTACCTTCTTGTAATGGACATGTGCATGTTTCCAGTTAAAAGAACGGATTAAGATTTTAGTGTTAACGTTCCCCACGCATGGCTGCTCAATGGGTGAAACCGCCATTGTTGTACCTCCAAACCGCGTGTAAATGATTGCCGCCATCATTGAAACCCCACTTGCACACGCTTTTGATGTGGTGGACGTAGGACCTATTTGCTTCCGCGAAGCAACAAGCAACTGTAGGGAAAATTAAGAGAAAATAGCGTGTAAATGGGTTTTGTGGTTTAGATCCGGTGAAATTGCTTAGAGGAAGATTTGCCTCCAGCAGCAAAAACACTTTGCTGTTTTTTTCAGTCGTACAGCATTGATAAACTGAAGTAGAAATTCATATATTATTTATCCAGTTTGTTTCTTGGTTCATTCCGTTATAATAGCTTCCAGGTGTAAAACTATTGGTAACATGGTAAATACTTTATACAAAGTTGGGGAGACAGCGTTTTGAAAAGAGGTTCCTAATCCAAATATGAACGTATCGTATTTCGATGGATGATGTCTACAAAAATATAACCCTGTTTAGTAAATCATCGCATGGCCATTGTCCAGCAACTTACCGAAGTCGTTGGTACGTAATTTAAAAGTTATGAGAGAACTCTTTGAGGAAACCTGCAGCAAAACCGGCGGTCGGCGAGGTTTTTAGTACGTGGTTGGTTGTGGGAAAAAAATGAGGTTTTATTTCTTGTAAGGTTTCCACCAGTTTAAAACCCAGAAATTAAACGTAAATATACGTGTCATTGTTGTCACAAAATTTTTCTACACTTATAATCAGCCTGCAAAACACCACCGCGTGTCCCGGACGCCATTTTGTTCCCTGCAAGCAAAAACACCGAACATCATTTCTGCATTCGAAACAAGGGGGTTCCCCCGCCAGAGCACTGGTTGATACTTTGATAAATGCATGGCGAACAACCACAGGATAATTGGGACATTGTGAGAGTCGTCTTTCAACCACCAGCGCAGTGCTTAGTGGTAACGGTGGAGCTCATAAGAAAACATTAAACAACCCCCTGAAAATGTAACCAATTAAGCAAACTATAAACTTATATTTAGCAAACTTTTAAACATACAGGAACAACCAGCTGAAAATGTAACGAATATCCTTGAAAATTACCCGAAAGTTTTGTTCCACAAGTTCATAGATGATCATTGTGTTATCCAAGTAGTTCAGTGGCAACATTGAGCGTGAATAAACGTTTTGTTTTCACAGCACATGCGGCGTTATTTTTGCTACAAGGTCGCATCAATTACCCAACTGGTAATTCCTAATCTATAGCGCATGTGAAAAGTATAAAAGAACAGAGAAAACAGGGGAGATGAAAAACGCATGAAGTCAAACATTACATCTAGAGCAACCTGCGCAAATTACTGCAAAGATAGGTTGGAAAGTCATGCAAACATACACAGAGCCATATGTGCACGTATACGTTCGAAATGTATACAGGGTGCTTCGTTTTCTAGAAACTTAAGTTTGTAAACACGAGGTAATTTTACAGGACTGACAACATTAAGCCGACGAAGGCCAGACAGCCATGTCCCAGCAGTATGTAATTGGATTTATAAATATTTTGCTGGTGAGGAGAAAGTGATTATTAAACGCTCCGGTGGCCGGGAAGGAATTTGATGTCCCCTCCCCCCCCACACACACGTGCAACATTAATGACCACCCCACCTACATTAGACGTTTGCAAAGTTTTCTATTAGCTTGGTGTCTGAGCATTTGAGTGATTTTGGAGTAGGAATGTTGTTATTGCTTCTTGAAGTACGGTTTATATAAAGATAAGAACATACTCACGTCATCCAGGACCAATCCCATTTAATTCACAACTACAATGAAGCATTTCATTTAATCCACAGCAAACGTTGGTATTACCACAAGTTCACGTGAATTTGACCTGATTTGCCGGTTGGAAGAAGATTTGCGGGTAGCAACTTGTAGACATTTAAACGATAAATGCTAACCAAGGTATTCGAAAAAGTATTCCGCACAGCTTTATGGATACTTTAATACCGTGATAATATTTCCTACCACCTATAAAGTTAATTACGTACGCGGTCCAAAGATGAATTTTAAACAGCGAAAAATATATTGGAAACCCTTGTAAGTTTAGATAACAGTACAATATTTTCTTCATAAGAACAAAGTGAAAGTATTCCATTGTTAAAACATATTTATTACAAATTTAATTATTTTTGAATGGAAGTTAACGATGGCAAATAACTTATAACGTAATCAAACCACACATTGCGTCATTCTGCGTATCAACCAACAACATGGATTCACACAGGATATACAATGCAACAAACATGATTCAAAGCATAAACAAGCGCTACATTGGCATCAACCTTAATGACGTAACTCTGTTTTACGTCATGATTCGGTTTTAATGTTAAGGCGACCCCCAGGGTTTGTCAGCGTTGGCCTGGAAAACCTCAGCGACGGACGGACCATTAACTTTCCGCATCGTTATGAGTTGGTCTCTCCAGCCAGGATATGCGTAAATGTCTAAGGCTTGGCGTGTTACAGTTGGGAACGTATTTCGTGCGTATTGGAGAAAAGAAAGCATCAATTTTGTAGTGTCAGAAATTTGTTAAAGCGTACAAGACGTAAAGATTCTGATGCAACTTCATTTATAAATTTGAGGCGCAAACAGTATTTTGCAACATAGAAAGCATCAATCTTGTATTTTACACAAATATTTATTTCGTCCTATGGGAATCAATAGTTCCTTATTCAAAAAGAACGATCCCGTGTATTTAAACAAGTGCTTGTAGTGTTAAATATTGTGGAAATGACTGTGACCACCAGGTCATCTGCAGTTTGTGGTTTGGATCCTCACATTCCATACCTAAAAGTTACAGTAAATTACAAATAAGCCTTACAATTTTTTCTTGACTTAAATGCGCAAAATACAAGTGATTTTATCCAACACCAAACGAAATAGCGTTTAACTTCGTCGATCTTGATGTTAAAGCGTCCGTCAGTCGTTAAAGATTTAAGCGAGGCGAGAATCGTGCGAGCTCACAGTTCACACTGATCAATCCGCGGCGACAAAACGTTCAAACAAAACTACCCTCAAATCTCGCAAAGATAACGAATGACGTCATGGCGTGGGAATGTTGCGCAATTGTTGCGTAATCATCGCGCGTTTAAGAAGGGAGGTGGTTGATTCTAAGTTTGAATAGAACATCTCGCGCGATGCGTTAAAGTTGAGTCAACAATGACATGTTTCTTGTTTTAACCAAAAACCTTGAGGGTTTGAAACCATTGACTCAGCGATCCAGGGGTTTCACGTTAAGAGAGAAAGTGCTTCCATTTTCAAAAATCGATTGTGTGCCGACGTCTATCGCGGTTCCGCATTCTTTTTGTCAGGCCCGACGCCGCATTCACCTGTCGCGCTGCCCATTGTGACGTAGCTTTTTTATGAATGGCGTACGTGGGCGCCACGTTCTTTTTATTTGTCAAAAGCGCTGCGCTATTTTATGTCGGCTGAATGGATGGTTATGGTAACCCAGTAATAAATGAAATGTTTTCAAGAAAAAGGTTTTGCTTCAGTTTAGTTGAGAGCAAGGCAAGCAAACACTAAACTTTGTGTGACATTTTTCGTAGGAAGGTTGTTTTTAACCTAACATATTTTATTCGCTATTGAGTGGCTAAAAAGGCAGATGCGGTTTACAAATATAAGGGAAACAATTACTCGCAGTCGTTAGTCTGTTTCCTCCCGAATACTTCACAGTCGACTGTTCTTCAGAAATGATCAACCTACGTCAGAAGAAACCTTTTTGTCAGTGAGAAAATGACTTAATTTGTGAACAGTTTATGATTGAGTGTCCCAGTGGCGTACGGAAAAATCTAATAGATCCCAATTAAAGGCATTGTACGATGTACGGAAAATTCCGCGGTTTTGGTCAGACTCCGTAACTAAAAATCAGGAATCGTTTAAACATTGACTGTGAGACGTAATGTCATTAAACAAACTTACGTGTGTCGGGATTGCAAAAAGAGAAACAACATCGTATAGATTTGATGAGGAGAATTTTCTCCCATGCGTCAGCGTTCAAGTCGTTATAACTGATCGAAGGCAAACCACAGTTTCGTGTGACGGAGTAAGGATAGGAACCGAACTTAAGCTGCGGGTTTGGTTTCGTTGACGTTTCATTAAATCCGGGTAACGAAAATAACAGAAGACTCATCGTTGTGTGTATATAGTATGGTAGATAAGTGCGTATGTGTTAAGCCAAGAGGTTAATGAAAAGTATGACGTGAATTATGATTTTCACAACTTCAATATCTCATGGTACGTGTTTGCTGTTTGGATCGTATTGCGAGGGTTTGTTACGTATGATGTCCTTAATTGTACTATTTATATAAATTTCAATGACGATCAAAGATTAGGTAAAGAGACTATTTACTAAATGTTTCAGAATCTAGCCCACGATTAGGCATTGCCTTAATACCAGTGACAATAATTTATTCCGCAAGGAATTTAATTTTTTGAAACCGGATGTTTCGAAGTAAGCTAGTTTATTGAAATAGAAAGTCAAATCCATCCTTTAAACCAACGCTATTTCTTTAGTGCTCCAGAATTTGCAAGAATTAAACGTGTTTTCCAACTTGTCGCCTAATTAGATGGAACCCGTGTTTCTACTTAAACAGGATAAGGTAAAGTAATGGTGACAGGAACATACACAACCGGTCTCTAAAAAGGCATTTGCATTAACGCAGTGTGCATTATGCTTATATGCAAAATAGGAAGTGCGGTATTGTCGAATGTTGATAGACGCTGGCACACGTTTATGACACCTGTCATGTGACATCGGCCGAAGTGAGAAGTTTGTAGAGTTGGGAAATACACGTGAACTTGCAGTTTCACAGTTTTTAGATTCAGATTCATGCTCAGTTGATATTATTTTTTGTCGAAATTATGATTATAAGATTTTGAAAGTGACATGCAGAAAATTAGCGCCAGAATCTATTCTTTCCGTAATCATGTCTGCTTTGCAATGGGACACGTTAGCTTTTTTTCGACAAAGCAGAACGCAAAGTCCTTTTTTAAAGCATTGTGAGTTTTACTGGGTGGCAAATCAAATCAAATCATGCTTATTTTGCGAATAAAGCAACTACGCAAAGAACAATATACAAGGAAATGAAATGGCATGGGCACCGGTAAAATCATAAAGGTTATCGAGTCAGGCGCACATGTAAAGGTGATTTCCTCACGGAGAATCACCGTCTGTCGTAGGATCGCAGACAGTCGCACTGGGAGGTGATGGGTTGCGACAAGCTGCATGTGACGAAAAGGTGGCCACCCGGCCGTGCAGCAATATATCAGTGATCGATTGTAAGGCAAGTGCTGGATGCAACCTACCACAAGAACAGATGAAAGGACCAACCTTGACAAAAGCATACAAAGTTTCTGTTGTGATGTTTTTTTTGTTAGTATTCGCTTGATGGCGCAGACGAGACGTAGTGGACAGTTTTGTACAGCGACGACATGAATTAGAAAAAAGAAAAAAAGGGAAGATACAAGAGAGCCTTTTTCTCGTCGGCCCGCAGCCCATTCATGAATAACAGGGACAGGTTGTCAGGCAGACTTACGCAATTATATTTGCCCAGGAGTGTTTGAATACTGGTTAGGAGAACTTCATTCATAAAAAGAAGGCCGGCCCGTTGTGTGTCTGGCATTCCTTTCAGTTGAGGTTGGGCCGTGTACGGGTCGGTCGTTGTTTGCTTGTATTGTCAAGAACAACGCCGGCTTCGGCGCTATTGCTTTTGTGACGCGTTGGAATGCTTGCTCGTGTGTTCGAAAGTTTTTCTCGAGCGTGTGTTGGTTGACGTTACGCTCAGTAAGTTCCCCCAATGATGACGTGATTGGAGTTATTGCGCCACTCCGGTTGACAGCAGTTTCGCTGTGAGAGATTGTAACAGGAACTTACAACACATGTCGCAGTGTGATAAGACAGTTTACTGGCTGGTTACGAGGGCTCAACCAAACCGCGCTATGTACAGAGGCTACTACGTATGCAGCATATGCAGGTTATACAGTGCAGTTCAGTGGCGACAAGAGCACCACTATAGCAGTGTTGTACTTGTTGAGTTTAATGCATTGATTGCTGACTAACAGCGTCTGCCACTTTGTAAATGGCAATACGATTTAAAACAAGGCAGTCGTTACTAAACCTTGTTCAGTAGTGAGGCGATATTGGCGTGAAAAAGTAGCTTTATTTGACTTCACACAAAGTTTTTTGTAGCTTTATCATCGTATGCATTACAAGAGAAATATAAGAGGTAAGGCAGGTGTGTCACCATGCTATACTTTCCGAGCTTCCGCGTAGCTCAGCAACCCAACCCAATGCATCGGATTAATTCATTTGCAACACAATAACGTCGGTGGGTTTACGAACTGCGGCAGAATTGGTTTTCATGGTGTCGTGTTACATCGGAGAGGAAACGGCCGAAACGTTTCAGATATATATGTGCTTGCTAGCAGGGGCGTTGGCTTTATTGTTGATAAATGAGGTCGCCCAGCAAAATCTACAACAACATATAGCGCATGGTCTGTAATGTCTTTTTATTAAATTCGCATATAAGTAATGCACCTGGTTAAGACGGTCAGTATTGTGAAACATAACTTTAAAAGGAGTTCGGAACCTGCCGTTATCGGTGTTACGGTTCCTTGACAAACAATTTCATTAATAATAAGAGTTGGTCACATTTAACTCACGCCAGCCCCAAGTCATGAGTTATGAGAAATGGAAACATGGGCAACCTCGCTTTACTCCCATGATGGGAAATCCAGCATAAGATTAATGGACAACTCTAGACAAGGTTAAAACGGCATAGGAAGGCACGATATGGCACCCAGCTAATGTGATTAATACATACAACCACGAACTAAATATAATTAATGGTGGTTAAATGAGTTATGTTCACACAGCATGCTGCCCTGCATGTAGTTTTAGGAAAACTATTTTGATAGTCGGGCTATTTTAAAGTTTCGTGAAACTGGGGCGCTCTAAATTTATTGTTCTTGAAACAGTTGTTTTTGAAGTGTTTCAAAACTGATTGCTATGACAACAACTATTATAACTGACCAACGTTTTCTCGATGTTTAAACGAAACAAGTTAAATCATTAACGCGAACTTAAAACCTGTGCTTGGTTGAAATACAGATCATCGAAGTGAAGTTATGTTCTTTCTTACAGAACTTCAACAAATATACGTAGACGTGGTTGGGTGTAGAAAGTGGATTTATGTAATAACGAAACTCGATTGTGGATTAAATGGAAAGCAGTCAGGTGCATTTAAACGTGTGAGGAAACAGCGAGACACCCTGCATGGTTGTCCAAGACGAGAACGAGCGAGAAGAAGAAGGACGTCCTGCTGTTGTACAACGACTGCAGCCTTCAACATTACAGTCGACGTCAAACCCAGAAGGTCTCGCAGTTATTCTCCCTTGCTGTGTTCGTTTCGACCGCGCGAGTATCTCGAGCGAGCTTAACTGGTCGGGGAGAATGGGAGCCGAAGAAGTGACCGAGGTTTGCTCTGGAATACTCGACAAGAAGGTTGACCACAGGAGGTTGCCGATCGGACCGGCTTGGAAACGAAAATATTGCGTTCTGAGCACTGACGCCATGCGATTGTACAGGAGCAAGTCAAAGAAAGACAATGGATGTCGGGCGTTACGGACAATCCCTCTTTGTCATATAAAGAGCGTCGCGCGTCTTCACGAAGACGAAGAGTCGACAGTTCGATATTTTGTGATGGAAACCGAACAGGGAGAGAGTATAACGTTCCGATGCAGAAGTACCGGCACAGGCTGGGTGGCGCAGATCCAGATCCAACTCATACATTACAAGGTGAGTTGTGAGGTGTTATGTTGTAGCAGGTGTTGAGAATCGTGTTTGTGAACCATTGTATGCTTTGCATCGGCTGGCGTCTATTTTTTTTTATCGAATTTGATGTGCTGGAACAAATAAGTTTGGGGAGATTTCTTGCTGTGTCGCGGATACTTACTCCAGAATGTGTATTTGATGTAAATCTGTGTGTGAATGATAGACGTTTGGTTCGATGTGGTGTTGTGTAAATGATTGAATAAGAAGATAGTTTCATAATTGATGTTGAGTAGCATGAAGTTACCGCCGTGTTTATGGGTACATTTGCTTGCTGTCTGTAAGTCAGGGAGAACTGAAACAAAACAATGTAAAAGTTTTCCAAACCGATATTTGCACTGGTTTCACGTGTTGTTGTACTTTGGATCGCTCAGCAAATGAACGAGGTTTGCGCTTTGCAAACTTGCTTGCCCGCTGACAAGCAACAGGAAACTGATAACCTTCGCAAGTCAAGATTCGAACACGCTAACATGTGATGTCACAAACGTGATTGTCCTCATCGCGATCGCGGAAGGAAAAACTTTTAATCAATTGCGTTTAGCCCTTTATTACCTCACAATACTGAGTAAGCTGCACTCCTTCATTCAAAACCCCGTGCAAGCAATAGCGCCACGAAACAGTCACACCCCGAATATCAGTTCGTACCGAATCTCACAATGGAAACCGCGCTTTGTGGCGATTTCGCAAACTCGTTTCAAAACTGGGAAAATATAATTTCGTGTTCTTCAACCAGATCGAATCAATACCCAATGTGTTTTGCGTAGAAGTAAAAATCAAACATCTATAAACCATGGAGATGCGTTCTTACAAATAAAATTGTTTTTCACTTGAGACAAAATTAATAGCTTCGCTGGATCGTCTGTACGTTCTTCAGCCTTCATTGGAATACGCATTGTTTTTTAATTGCAACCTTTTGTTATTCCATTGCTTCTGGCTGTTTGTGGCTTGTTAATCGATGACCTTGACGAGGCCACGCAACAATCGGATGCTAATTAGATAAAGGACATTCAGAGGATATTTAATCTCATTGCTCAAAGACACAAATGGAATTAGACTGAATTTAAGGTCATCTCCTACAGATGAAATATTTAATTTTTGGTCAATTTTGAAGAACGATAAAAGGAAACGTCGGATTATTGTCATCGCCAACAGCGTTTAAAAATGACAGCTTGCATGCAATGGAGAAGCCAAACCAGAAAACAGGACTGGAAAGCTAATAAAAAAAATGTAATGCGTTTTTTATGCCAACGTTCGCGAATCTGTTACGCACTTATCACCAACAAAATCTGATTACGAAGCACCCAAAATATTTTCAGACATTAGGTTCAACCTTTAGAGACGAAATTCGCTTACGTATCACCTTAATTCGTTATCTGTACGACAGCTGAAATGCCACACAGTGGGATATGGAAATAAAACCCTCCAAGTAATCTTGCAACGACAACAGTAAAACCATTTAGGAATTTCTGCTTTATCAAATGATTAGAATTCAACAAATATCTTCAAAACTCATGGCCAAATTGTGCAAAACAATGGGTCCGTAGCCGCAATGGAAAATATCACTGGTGATATTTAAATGACGTATTTCGACTTTGGAAACACGAACCAACGCGAGGTATTTGACAGAAACACCGCATGCAAATATTTATTGTTCATTTAACGATTCGACCCGTGACGTCACGTCTGCATCGTTTCGAATGCAACATAATTAAAATCGGCGCCAGTATTTCAATTCGGCGGTTGAACGCAGTCGTACGTACAAAGAACTAAACCCAAAACAGTGGAAATTGAATCCAGTTTCTGCTGCTTCGACCACAACAGATCGGATGGCTCGAACTGTTCACGAAAATTTTGATTATACGCCGTAACCTGGCCTTGTCAGAAAATCAATGGAAATCAGAAGGCCACTGGCTGCCATGAAGGTATTGAGAATTTTCCGTTGTAATTGATGGGATTAAGGGAGGCTCAGCACACGAGCGTGGATCCTCAGCCGACCCGCGGCAAATATATAGATTGTTTTTGTGACAACAGACTTATGGTAAGAGCGTGGTCGCTCGAGCGTGACGGGTTTTCCTGCGGTGTTCACCTCACTGTCCGCCGTCGCCACTTAATCCAAACTTTATTCAACTCGGTAACTGTTGGAACGAGCGTGTGTCTGGTTGAAAACTCGTTGGAGAAAGTTTATGTTCGGTCTCCAAAACTTTAATGGAGTTCTGTTCCATCTGATCACGACAGCTAACATTACGTATGCGGGGTTGGATTAGTTGTTGAAAATAATCTTTCGTTGACTTTTTTGTCCCCATGTTGATTTCCATTACTTAAACCAAATATGGTTTGCTGTCTTTTGCCAGTAGTCCAACTTTGCTTTTCACACGGCAGTGAAACGTTTAAACAATTTGTTGTCAAGATCGGAACAACTTCCCCAACAAAACACACGAAAACACTTTCTTGGCGAGCGTCAAAATTGATGTGAAATGGTTAAACTGAGGATGTCGCGTGGCGAAGTTTCGTGGTTATGATTCAGACTTTCGAATGTAAATGAACGGAGAAATTCAACGATAACGCCGATGAGTAACACAGCTTCAAGCGATATTTCAGCTCAGGCGTGTATTACTAATACTTGTGTTTGGAAACCACTGTGTTGGTCATGCAGCGACCTTATATTTCCTTTTTTCATTAAACTTAATTTCGCATAGAATAAATGAAATCGTACATTGCCGAAGAACGTTACTGATAAGTATTTTTGACAGTAGTTCATTGAACTGTAAAAAACATTATTTCCATTGTTGAAAAAAGTTTATTCAAGTCGTTTTATTACAAGGAATTGCAACTACACTCTAAACACCTCGGCCATTTTGTGAAATTTCGCCTCAAAATGGGCTCCGGTTTTCGGCAAAGCGTTTTTCCTCTCCGGCGGCTCCGAGCCTCAAACGCGGTTTTGGGAGAAAATGTGTTTGAAGCACCCGGGGCATTACTCTCAAAAGCTCGAAGCACTTGAACGAGGCAACTTACAGGGATCAAACAAAGCTATTGGCGTCACCATTGACCGTTGTACGATGTCATCCAACCCTCGTTCATTCGTGTGAACCGAACTGAGCTGTTTGTTCAATGATTAAAGCTGGTCACGTGATACTCAAATGGATGCAATTTGGCCTCAGCCCCTGACCCACTGTTTTCTCTAAACAGTGTTGACTGGATTTGACCCAATTCATTCTTTAGTGTCAGGGGCAATGACAAAAGACAGCTCAAAAATTCGTACTTGCAAATCACCCACACCTAAAGTAACCAAGTATCCCTTGCAAACCTATGTGAAGCCAGGTTGAGACATCAAACTTCAAACGTATTTTTAAGTAGTCAAAGCATTTAAAAGTTTTCAATTGAAAACATCGCCGGAAATTCCCATTTTTGAATTGAAACAAGCAGAACAACAGGGGGAACTTTTCGACAAAGCACAAGGATGAACCCGAAGTTGTCACAAGTGTTATTTTCAAACGGTTTCACTCAAAGCCTCCTGGTTCGTTTGAAAGGTGAGAACGTGAGAAAGGCGTTTGTGGGTCGGCGTTCTTCTCGAATCGCGTTAAATTTCGTTTTGTCCGAAGTGACAGGTGACTGACACGACTGACTTGAATTGAATTTGACCTCAAGATTTTCCTTTAATGCTTGTCGGTAAAACACCTGATATGGAAGAAAGTGTTGGAAAGATTTATTCACTATGCGCAGTAAAATTTTTTGCTCGTACATTTGCTGACATTGGTTCATGGCATTTTGAGCCTGTTGTCAGAATTGTAAGTTGAATTCGTGGAGGTTGTTCCTGGCATTCCCCAACGTTAATCTGAAATTGAGTTGAGACTCAGAAGGTATTTTCGTTTCACACACTATTGGCTGGCGAACAGACCGCCCATGTTTATCTACCAGTGCCCTGGGTCGTTCACACGTGTTTAAACATGGCGTCTTATCACAAATGATTGATGGACATTTGAAGCGAGGCGAAGGTTCAGGCTTGTTCTCCGTTTCCTCTTCATGTCAATGCGGTTTCGGAATTCCACGTAGCAGCGTGGAAGTAGCTCATATAACCTAAACCCACAAACCAACCATGTGTATGTTACAACACCTTGTACAACAAGCAGCTCCCGTGTTAGATTGACTTTTCCGTTGTTAGTCAAGCATAATCACTACCACCAGGTTATACAACTGAGACTCCATGTAAAAAAGTTGGAACCACGTGCTGATTTTCAGGTTACGACTGCAGTAATTCACTACAGGGAAAATCACATACATTATGGGATTCTCGGTACACGTAACGATCAAACAATTATGTTTGCCTTTGAAATCATGCGCCTGATGTTTCATGATTATCGACCAACGTAAAACCAAGTAGTGTAGCACAAACAATAACTTCCCCACTTGAAAAATAGCTTAAAAAAGTAACGTCGTTGTTTGTCTGTAGTTTCTACGTAGCCGCTGTACCTTCGGCCTTAGTGTGTGTTCCCAGGTAATAAGTCATATCAGCTCCAGCAAACATAGTTGGGGAGAAGAGTATTTATAAAGTGGACGCACACATCACAGTCAACGCCCGTTACGCTTCGGAGACTTTGTTTGACTTCACTGGAAGACACCTACCTTTGCGCTTTGTTGCGTAATAATCGCCGCACCTGCCGGTTTGTTTCGTCATAGACTGGGGTTTGGTTAACCCAACAACGCGGGTGATTAGAAAGCCCTTGTGTGGTGATATATGAATGATACAAGAATTTCACATGTAACGCAAGGTTACGAATCGCCTCGCGATAAAAGGCTTGTTGACTTTGCAGTTATTCTTGGTGACATCACAGTTATTCTTGGTGACGTAACCGGCAACTATTGCATCAAATGTAAGTAAAGTGCAGAAAAATGTTTTTGTCGGTGCCCTAATTTGTCATTGTCGAGGTTTCTGAGAACGCCGTGTTGCATGATCAATACTTAATCGAATTACATGCGGAGTTAGGAATGCAGTCATAGTGGCATGATGCTGAACGTCGCGCCAATAAACCCAGAACAAACAAACCAAGAAGGTTTGAAACCCCAACGTCAACACCAGGGCTGGCTCAAATATACATTGCGGCAAAATACGTGACTGAATCGACACCGTCGCGCTGTTTGAATATAGGAAGTGGATGAAACTTGTGCGTCACGCCAAAGTTAAAGGCGTGCCAGACATTTACGACGTCATTAAAGTGACGTCATGCCCTTGAATTACGCAAATAGCGTCGAAGGTCTAAAGTGTCTGCGGTGAAGGCGTTCGACGGGTGTTGGAAATGGGTTCTATTGATCGTTTGTGATGTTGGTGCAGTGTTAACCACTTTGTCAGTGCAAGGCGACTTATGGCAAGTTTGGCTTCAAGTTTTCCGGGCTTTTATTAAATTACTGAAATACAGATTTAACTTTCTTGCTATTGTCAAGTGTAGATAAGACGGGTATCACGACTAACGTGACAGGTTGCAACCAACACGAAACCCCAGTGCAAAATCTACCTTCATACACAATACTGTATGCAAATTATCCGCCATACAATATCTAATGTCGTGTGTTCCACAAAAACCGTACGTAACTGCGCCTGTTCAAATGTCGTTGAAGGGTCAATGCTGGGTGGTAGGCCGCAGTATTGATTTGCCACTTTGTGAAGTTTTCGGTTTGGAGCGGATATCATTTGGTTACAACCATGCCCTGACAACAGCACATACGCGTCCCAAAAACCGAAACGAAAATTGTCTGTAAATCCCGCCCCCCCCCAAAAAAAAAAAAGAAAAACCTTGGGAACTGTAACTAAAACACAGAGAAATACATTGTCATTAAAACGCTCTGTCAGACCTGGAATTTACATAACAAGTGCGATCAATTATCTCACGTTGAGGAGAACAGGTCTTTGCTACAGGCAAGTGAAGGTTGTACACAGGCGTCCGCAGGGCTTACAACAATCGCCTATTCAGTTAAGTTTGTCCAAGGAGAGGTTCTCAATAAGCTTGGGACACGAACGTTATGTTGCGCACCGCATCAATCCCCTCTAGAAAGACCACGCCTCGCCCAGCATGCACGCAATGACCTTGGAAGGCAATGACGTCGTTTTTGCCCCAAATGCAACTTGAATATACTAACATTAGGGATAGAATGTGGTAGTGGTATGTTGGTTGTTTTGGTTATTTAAAAATAAAACAGAAACTGATGATGTAATTCAGGCGAAATTATTATTTTTGTTAAAAATACAAAAACCACACAGGCGCTATTTTTGGTTTGTTTTCGGTTTTTATTTATAGTTGAAAGATTGCTGGATTGAACCTCGTGTGATACCAAACATGGTGAATAAGTAATTGGATAACTTGAGAATAAACTTAAAGCAAAACGTTATATGAGCAGACATATAATAAAGAGACAGCGCTACAAGCAACATTTTGCAATGGGTCTTTCCGTTCAACAAAATGCCTTTTTTACAAAATACAAGGCCACAGGCAGATTTTATCCCGCACTTTTTGATGCGTATCAACACTAGTTCCCATCGCTACATAGAAAACCCCAACCTAAACCGTGACCTCGCGTGAAGGTCCAATTTCAAGGTCAATGTCTTAGTCACGATGCAAAATACCCGAACAAGCTGAAACCTACATTTCGTGCCGTTCTATCGGTTTGCTGCCAAGTGCTTCCTGTCGAAAATCAAACGACCAATTGAGTTCTTACCACAGTTTACGTTTGAACTTCGCAAGGTTTCTGTTATTTAGTTTCCATTGGAGAAAAGTGTTGAAAAAAATGTTGGCTCAATGATTTTTCCGTAAACGGGAAAAGGATGCTGAGATTCAAGTAAATTTCATTCCACATTTTACCACGGCCAGCAACGGGAAATACGTGAATGTTTTTATAGCTGAATGTATGGCCACTGTGTTGACCTGGGATCGGTGTCATCAGTGCAGTTTTGGTGTGACTTACAACGATCTTGTCAACTAAAAAGGCGGGCGAGACGTCCACTTCGTGATGACAATATGTGAAAACATCGAGGCAATGATTTACAGGCATGGCGATCGCATCACAGCTAATGGTGGTAATAGTTGAAACAACAGCCCCTGGCGGGTTGCATTAACTCAATATTGACCGTGCAGTGATTCCTACCAGCCGGAGGCATCCAAGTTTCAACAATTACGTTGTGTGAGTAAGGTCACTTTTCGACGTTGTCGTGGAAGCGTGTTTACCACTCTTTCAGACAACCACGTACATTTTAGGGCAACAGTCGTGACGTAGTGCTACGTCATCGACACGTGCAGTTTCGTTGAACCACGGAGATGCAAATTCGCGTTTATTTTCATTACGTAGCGACAGGACACGACGTTGGCGTTTTACGTCCACAAACAGTGACGTAATGGAGTTGAACAAACGACAAAAATGATTATGGCCCTGTAAGTTGACCAGGTTACTTGGGGGCATAGACTGGAACAGTTTTATGCCAAAAATAACAAACAAACAAAATGTTTTAATGTCAACGTGGTTGGGTCAGCAATTAAGTCTTTGTATATTTAGGTTTTTGTGCCTCCTGTAAGAACTAAGTTCACACTAAAAATGACCCTGCATGCACGCGCTATTTTTTCCACGCAAGAGATTCGGGCCGTGATGATGCAATTTCGAAGCTATTTCTGTTCTTTGAGAAAAATCCTTTGGAAACGAAACTCATTTACTTTCGTCTAAAAAGTCTGAACAAAAATTTTTCACGTTAGATACGAAAATGCCCGAGATTAACTTTCGGTTTAGGCCAAAGTCCAAGCAAGTTTGTAACTCAAATGAAAAGATGAAATTAGAGTGAGATTCTGCAAATGTTTGAAATGTTGTTACAAAATCGCCCAAACCAGGTCACCATCTAACCTTGTGATCAAACTTAGCAATGGACTTGATGAACTTGGCACCAACCCCAAACATACAGCGACGCAGTTTCTCTTTAAATGTGCGGTAATCGCAGTCAAAGTCGAATCGCTTTTAAGATATGAACCCTCTCCCTCCCATGGGAGAGCAAACTAACAGAAGGTGCGGAACGAGCGCATCAAGCTGGCACACCTCTAAGCTCTTCTCACCACTGCGCCAATCTATACAATCCATCTCTTGCGATGGCAATCTACGCGTATTTTATCGCAGCCAATGATCCATTAGACGCAGACAGATTCTCCTAAGCCCAGCTTTAACCACCACCCAACAGGCAGTCGTGTCTTGCAAAGTGAGCTCTTGAATGAAACCGGCAATTTAGACTCTTATGTGCTCTAAAAGTCTTTATTCGAAGCAGCTCGTCTGTTTAACACATTTTAACCGCCGTGCAGCCGTTTTGTACAAGTTTAAGCCGCAACAGTTGAATTGTGAAGGAGGCAACCTATATTAGAATCCAAATTCACTGTTGCTTTTGTTGTTGTTTTAAAAATCAATCAAAAAAAGTTTTTTGGGGGCAAATTTGTTAAAAACTAAGATGTGCAACTAAAAAAAACAACAAATTAGGACTCTCTTAAATCGAAAAAAAAAAACAGCAGACACAATGCATACCAGGTGTCACTTTGAAGCATCCGTTTCCACAGCAACCACGCTTAATCGAGCTGAATCATCTTCCCGTATCCTGGTTCTCATCCTATTCAATGCAAGGGTCCAGGATGCGATCACTGAAGTCCTGCGGATGTGGAAACTTCCTTTTAAGCGTGGCTTAGTGGATTTATGGCTAAGACGCTTTGCCGCATCAACGTTCCACCGCTAGTGAATATTTTATTCAGTGTGGTGTAGGCATTGTTACATGTTTGTGTGATTATCCTTAACTTAAAATCCTATTCAGGAAAAATCGTAAATTCAAACATGGGCCTGGTGGCTAGCCAAGGGTCGTGAGTTCAAACCTCACCGGGAGCTCTATTTTTTATATTTCACTCCAACTTGTTTGGGAAAAAGTGTCTGATCCATCTTGGCTGCGATGCCAGTGATGCTAACGATTAAAACAACACATTATGTTTTCAAATCCCCAAAACACTGCATCCCCAGTATGGTGAATTTTGGCAGCAAGACAACCTGAAACAACCACCACGCCCAGAAACGCAACTTCCTCCAAAATATTGGCATTGACTCAAATTAGTTGAGTCCTGAGTAGAAAGGATACTGACTGGGGGGGTGGAGGGGGGCAAACACTAACTTCCCGCGCAAATTCGGTCCCCCCCTGCTATGTCATGGAAGGGCGGAAACATGCATTAAGGATGTCCTCTACATAGATAGGATGTTTTTGTGCCGTTCAGGGCGATGATTAATCATGCAACAAAAATGCACTTAACTACATCTGAGGGCAGCTTCATCGTTTGCCACCATGAGAAAAGAATAATAGTTTAAGATTGAAAATAAAACCACTGCATTTTAAGGTGCAAATTCAACTGATGTCGAGGCACACGAAATCCACAGATTTAACGAAATAACCAGGTGTTTTTGTCGGTCGGTTTTACGCCATATGCAAAAGTCATTTGTACTTCAGCTCCTTCCCCTTGGTTACTTTTGCAGTGTTGCTCCAACTGTGTACCAGCATACCTGGCTTTGGTGGTGTCGGAAAACAGCATCAATACATTGGGTGCTGCAATCATTACCACGAGCACTATACGTGCAAGCATAGCATTGCAACAAACCTGACCCCTAAAATATGTCTTTATTGAATGTGGATCAATGGAATTATCTTGCTACGGTTCCACAGCCAGCAGCAACCGGCGCTCAGAGTGTAATATGATAGGAGAGGAGTCGATATTTTGAAATACGATATTGGATGCGGATGCCCATTGTTCCTCCGCATCCGGTTCCTTTCCTGCCGATGCATTAATGCAAGCTACACGCCGACACCAAACCATCGCATTGTATTGTTTGTTTGTTGGCTATCGTGCCTTGTGATACGTGACAAGGGCTGGGAAGAATCAATACAATGTCATACGAAAAACCGTCAGAACACTTTGGTAGTAATGTCGCCGGTTTATTGTGCAGTTTTGCGTCGGGTTTTTGTGCTGTATGAGTGTTCCCACAACCATTGTCTTGCTTTCCTTGTTTTTAATCATTCTTTGGCAAATTCAACAATTGTTAGCAATCAATGGACCATATGGTATAAGCCACGGGTCTTTATGACGTAGTCGTTAGGATTTTAACACAAAACTTTTGGCGGTGATGCAAGGATTAAATTTACCACCAACAATAAGGTTATACTTTGTAAAACAATGATAAACAAGCCAACAAATTAACCCGACAACCTTTATGTGCAGAACCGACAGGACATTATGCGGTACAAGCAGTTGAACAACAGCATGCAGGTGGCCGAGACAGCAATACAACGTTTACGAGCGACTACACCCAACCGTAGCGACTCAATGAACGGAATGAACAATTACGTAAAAGAGCCGACGCAGTTAAAAAGTCCAACCAGAGGGTGTCGCACTATAGTGCTGCCCAACCACCCTGGTGTAGGTGAGTACCCGACTAAGCACACAATATTTGAACAATCCGCGTTATATTTCATGTCAAATTACTGTTTGTATGACTTCATTCGTTCATTAAAAGCTAATGACACCTGCACTGAAGACACTGAAATACTGAGGACTTAGTTAGTTTGCAAGCTTGATTGTGAATTACATAAGCATGATATATTATTACGGTGTTGTTAGTGCATTTGCGATGTCATAACAGTTACCTTGTACCCACAAGATCATGTAAATTCCTATACGTGACTTTGCCTAAATCGACAAATCCTTGCTACGGAAATTACAAAAAGTGCACGGTAATGACAATTACATTGTTATCTACAGGAATCGGCATCACCGTCATTCCACTCCACGATGGAAGGGTTGTGGTCAACCGAGTAGTTGCCGGGGGTTCTGCAAGGCGATTGGGCGTTATCGCACCACGTGACCAAATTGTTGCAGCCAATGGGCTGCGGGTTACAAGCGTCGAAATGCTTTCCGAAATTGTCCGAAACTCTCCGAATTCAGTGACATTGATAGTGAAGCCACGAATAACGAAAGCGTAAGTTTTTTTTCACTTGATTTTGTGGTCATTTTTTGGTCGTAATTTGTTTTATTTCGATTGACTCCCGTCGGTAATGCAGAAAACCACAATTGCCATACATCAGTTTCCCCATGTTAAATGTGTCTACTGACACAAATTCGAATGGAAACAACTAAGTAAGGCGTAACAGGACACCGCAATAACAACCCGACGAATTTTAAATTTAGAACTACAAACGAAACTTTCATCATGAAAATAAGCCCAATGACCGACCAGGGACTAACTGTCCATTTATTGTATTCCAAGTATTGTGAAACCAAGAACAGATCAATTTTCCCGGGAACCGTAGCATCCGTTTAAACGCGATACACAATGCATCAACTCAGTGTGAACGCAGCTCCTATATCCCATTCCATCACTTGGCTTTAGTTGGGTGGAAACCAATCGATCAATCTCATTCACTTATTGCGGGCGAAAGAGTCTTCGCAGTGGAACCATATGGCGCGGCAAAAGTTTTTCCAAAGCGAAATTGCGCCTGAAATTTTCCTTGATAAGACAGCATCAGGGGTCTAGATTCCACAATATAACGTCATAAGTAATTAGCCCAAAATCTTTCAATTCATTTTTTCATAAACAGGTTAGTGTGATATACAAGTTGGCAACTTGTCTATATGAACAGTTACAAAGGTTGTAGACAGGCGTACAAAGTACGAATGCATTCAAATCATAAACACGAACCGAACAAAAAGTCACCAAACCACAGAGCTCGGCATCCATTGAAACGAGGCCCCCTGAGGAACAATAGGTCAAAAGCAGTTTGAACATATTTTGAGCCGCCAAATGATCACAGTACAGAAGTTATCGGTTCAAGAACGAAACCAATGGGCATGAAATAATATGGGCGCAGTCGTATAGCTGAGCTAGCATTAAAACGAAAAACCGCGTAACCCGCTGGGGCGAGGGAAGGCCATTTCAAGTGCGGAGAAACAGCTTGTGGGCAAATACGGGCTGGGATCCGGCTTCTAAATATAGACCTAGCGATATTTACACAACATTCGTGTGGTCGTGGTCATCCGGACGTTTGTCCACAGTGAAACACTAATATTCGAAGTTTCACGTGAAAGGGCAAAAAAAAACATCTATTCAAACTTCAAGTTGGACAACTTGTGTAAATTCTGGGTTGTTGACATGCATGGTGATCAAACAAATAACAACAAAACATTCTCATTTCATTATTTACCGACATATATTTGAAAGTTATGCGGATTTAAAAAACTGGGCATCAGTTTTGTCAAAGAATAAATATGCACCGGCCGTATTGCTGCGCTTTTACAAACTTTAAAATAAACTGATGGGTTTGAAACGGAAGCGACACAATTCAAAAACATTGCGCCTACAAAATGCTTTGAAACTTGTCAACACGGAATAAGCTCAAGCTCTTAAAGCCGTTGAGTGTTGGGTGCCAATAACACTAGCCAACGAGTGCTGGTATCTGCGCACATACCACGGGAGAAAACCCCTTCCCATTGTTGACCCTGTAGCTAAGCCCTAAGCCACGCAAACAAGCACCTACCCGCATCACGTGACCCACCAGTGTTCGCGAATTTCGTTTGAAACTTCCCCGAAGTTTCGGTTCAATTGGCGCTTCGTTTCCGTAACAATATCGAGCGTCGCTGCGCTCGGCAGAAAAATCGCGGTGTTCTTTTCGAATGGAAACACCATTCTTTGTTTCGTCACAGTACGGTGTGGCAAACTAATAGGGCGTAAAAGTTCCAGGTACTCTGACGACGCTTGTGGAATTATTTTACTTTGTTTTAAGCATTCGCAAGAGCTCAGGACGCATATGCCTAAATCAGCACGAGCTTATATGAGATAAGTGAACACTCGTGTTTCTACTATGCCCAGGCGACAAATTTTACGGAACAAACTTAATTAATCCACCCATGAGAGCAATAATATATTGCAGCAGACACATGTGATAATTAAATGACTCAAACCAAGCGTTTAAGTTTCGCAATGTGATTTCATTTGCCAAGTAGTGAGGAAAATAACCAGGCATTTTTCACCTGAAAACTTGCCGCAAAACACAACCTATATCCCTAATAACACACGAAACATATTTACACAAGCATGAACAATGGCCGGGCTGAAACGATATCATTATATAACATGGTGGTAGAATAATGATGGCGCCAGAAGGAAGCCAGATGGGTTCGGTATTTCATGTCACCAACGCAAACAGAAGTAGACTATTTATTTAGTGGGTGCGTTGCCGACTGACCATAACGCGAGAGCTAAGGAATTCCTTTGCTATGTCACATATTTAATTGGCATTGGTTATACACACACAAAAAACAGCAACAGCTTTTACCGGTGTACTCATTACACAACACAAACTGCGTCGCTCAATTTTCTACTAAACCACTTTATTACTTGTATGTTTTACACAGAAATTTACGCAGAGATTTGAACGAACATTTATCGTTTGAATTTGATTTCAGATCCCCGAAGTCGGATGATCCAAAACAATTTATCACGAATGAAAACGACAAACAACCCGAATACATCAACACTGCTGCTGATCCTGAAACGAAACTCATATTTGAGAAAGGTGAGAAAGTTTGAGTAAACGCCTCTTGGTGTTTCCATAAGCATTCAGTTTGAGCTACTATAGATAAATTAAACGCATATCAGCATGACAATGTAACATATAGTATGAGGAAGTTGGAGACAACACAATGCCTCAAAGTGGCTTCCGTATTAAGTTGAAGAGATTAAGTGGTTACCTTTGTTACGTATTCACTTGAACAAAATATTTGACCGTTAAATTTGCATTATTTGATCGGATTATTTTTGTTTCAGGCAACACGAAAGAAAAACCGAGAACCAAAAACTCGCCTCAACATTTTCGATTCTCCTGATCGCATAAACAATCGATACAAGACACTAGCGCCATCGTGTGGTACAAAAACACGTGTAGCTTGCTCGCCAGAGGTCGTCACACGGCTTGTGCGAGTCGAAAGGTGAAACCCCTGGAATTCTCGATCACAAAGCTGTTCACGACAATGGAATTAATCTTCACATGAACTTGCAACGCAAAAAAGACCAAATTCGTCTCACGAAAGGTTATACAAGGTCACCTGTTTTTCATTCGTCAAGAAGCGTCGTCACATTCCGAAACGCAGTACGGCAGTTTGTACTGTTTGCAATTACGTTAGTTGACGGAAGCAACAAAGCGTTGGTAACTTAGTGGCTAACCATAGATGGATGTTAAAACGGGCTGTTAGAAAATAACCAGCAAAAAACAAACGTGTTTTCTTCTAGAAAACTAGACCCGTAGAATTCGTAACAGAAATATGTATGTGATGTTTAGTCGTCAACTATAGGAAGATATAGCGATTGACGCCACAGCTATGTTGTCCACATTTTACGGTTTAATGGCAATGAAAGGAATCTAGCCTCAGCTATAAACAAACGAAAACGAAACGATAAATAACCAATCATTTGTTGCTTAATAAGTGAATCAAAAACACCAAAAAATATGTTCCTTTTTTACCTTTAGTAGTGCGTGTCAACGAATCTTGTTCCATTTAATTGCTGATATTTATTTTACCAATCGGTCTACCATTTTTTAATCTTATCCGTTCCACTTGTACAGCTCAGTTTGTACTAAATTGTTTATTGCCGCCATTCTTCACATTATATGTTCCGTTATATTATTGGTGAAATGATCGTTTGTTGTTTTGTATTCTTGTCTCTGTTGTTCGACTCCAAAATGTATAAACGCCGGGTAAACGTTTCTTGGTCGTCGCGAAAATGACCTTATTGAGACTCATTCTGTTATTATCGTTATCTATTGCAAATGGTTGCTACCCTTTCTACGAATCGATTTCGGTTGTGCTTCTCTTTCTATATATATCCGTTTATTGCAAAACGAAGTGAAAAATATGAAAGAAAATCGATTTTTTCTGATCGTTCGGAATATCTTCTTGTTATTTTTAGTATTGTTATCTTTCCCTACCAAGCTTTTCCCGCTCATTCTGATCGGCGATCGGTTTTGTTTCGGTTCACACCGATTCGTCGTGATATTTTCGTTTACTCCCAGGAAGCAATACAGAATTACAAGCAATATGTTGTGCCATTCACTTTATATGTATCAACATTTGAAATCAGGGGTCTTGTACGATTTTGCGTATATCTGGGATAGCTCTAGAAATCACCTTTTACAAGACTTAGAGCCAAAATAACACTTAAACTTGTCAGTACGAGATTTACACGTTTAATGAATATTTCCTGTGCCTAAACACAAAATATTCCGTCGAAACAAGGAAAGTTTTGGGACAGTGAGGATAAAGACTAAGGTGCACCCGTCATGTCATCGTAGCACGTGTTCAGATATCACCTAAAAACTCTTCACAAGTGTGCACAGGTCAAGAGGAATGTTATCAACAACCGTTGACTAGTGAATTGGAATACCAAGCGAAATAACCGGACAGCGCTGGTTCGACTCCCGGTGTAGAATAATTTAATAAAGGCGACGCAAATTTAGAAAGGTAGCAAAAAATAGTCGACACACTGCCAATTGATTACTGCAACTATTTTTACGCGAAAATTAACATATAAAGAATCCCCCCCAAAAAAAAATACGGCGAAGTATACGCATGATCAACCAAGCGTCAACTATGAAGCCAAGCGTGAATATGTAAACACCATTCGGAAATAACTAAGTTACTGATTATTGCAAGCTTGTAGGTGACGGAATATGCAGTGACAGGTGATCCACGTTATGGAAACAATGTTATGTCCCGAATTTCTAAAGGATTTTCAAACAGAATTATCAAGACAGGTAGCTTTGCATCGAAATGTAATAGACAAAATACAATCAGAAAAGCTTGGTTTTAAAAGGTGGGTAGTTTTTGTTTTGTTCCGTAAAGATGTTTTCACACAGCTAACTAAAAACACACTTAATCTTTGCAACACATTCTTACCAACCAAAAACACAAATAACCGAAACCACCGACCTGAAAGTGTATCGCTTTGCTACTTTGGTTTCTAAATCTCCACATTTTCTAGTCCCATGTTTCATACCAAGATTCTGCAACACAAAAGTATCTTACATGACATTAAGTGATGGTGTCAAACATAAACTGTTACCACATGTACAACTTTAATGAAAGGGCTTAAAACCAAATAAATTTCATGTAAACTAAACCAAAAATGTCAAAACAACTTTTGAATCCCCTGATAGTTCAGCAAAGTAGAAAAAAAATATTTTCTTAAATCATGATATTTATAAATTTTAACTTATCTTTGTAAAATGTAGGCTGTATCAGCACAATACCCAAACAACACTTTTTGCACATTTAATGATAATGTGATGAAAAACACTTTTACAGAGCAGGAGTATTGGTGGCATTGTTTGAGCTTGACAATGAGGTTTTTGTTATCCTAACAAAACGCTCTGAAAACCTAAGGATCCACAAGGGCCACGTCAGCTTGCCGGGTGGAAAATGTGATGACACAGATGTCGATGTAATTGATACTGCCTTGAGAGAAACTGAGGAAGAGATTGGACTTCATCGGTCGAATGTTACAATATTAGGTACAGGATTTCCCTCCATGTCCATTCATGGAATTTCGATTACTCCAGTGGTAGCAGTGGTGAAGGATATTAAAAAAGTGAACTTGAATATTAACAGAAGTGAGGTGGATGTGGCATTTGCATGTCCACTGAAGCTGTTTCTGGATCAAACTAAGCACACATGGAACAATATTCACAGTTTTGTTTACCATGTTCCTGTCTACAACTATGATTCCGACAACTCCTGCTTGTTGGAGTTGCTAAAAAAACGGGAAGGCCAGAAGTTTAGGGTCTGGGGTGTGACAGCACATATTCTGGTGCCATTGGTATGTTTGTTTTACCAACAAAGTGTAACGTTACCACCATGCACATACAACTACAAAGATGTTTTCTTACAAACAATAAAATACTTTGAAACAAGTCCCCATTTTAAGGCAGTGTTTGAACACATTAGCAAATTATAATAGGTTCAATTAAACCAGTGGGTATTGTTTTTGGAAGATCTACTTCTTAGCCTTCGTGATAAGAAACATAGAAACATGATCAAATAACTTGTTTATTTTGATCCTGACAGTTTAATGTTTTTATGTTTCCACAGTGTGAATAGTTTTGTTAATTTTATGAACCTACATGTTGCTGACTATGCAATTAACTTATTTCATGTTTTATTACATTCGTATTCGATCAGTCAAGTTTTAATATAATTAAAAAAGTTTCTACAGATTTGGTGAAACACTTGGACTGGCAAAAATACAATGGTGAATAATTATGTTTTCCTATACCTCTTCTTTACATTTATTCCAGTGATTTACTGTTTTGGTTGAAGAAAATATCATGGGAAAATAACATCTATAAGATTGTAACATGTTTAATTTGCAATCCCCATCGTTTCACTGGGCTGTAACAGAAAAGGGAACTATATGTGTGTCCTGTTTTTGTTTGTTGTTCAATTTCTTCAATACAATTTTATGCCTTGCCGAATTAATAATGTGAGTCTAGTATTATTCTGAAGTGCTTGGATGTTGATTTAATAAGTAAAACAGTTATTTTAACTCTGGGACCTCATCAGTTTATTTAAACAAGGTAAGTCTGCAAAAAAATAATAATTATGCGTACCTGTAACTAAGGTTCTTCTGGGAAAAGAACAGCACTTGCTTCGTTGGTGCATGTATGTATTTCCTCCCTATCTGGCCATCAGATCGTTGAAGTAAACAAGTATAAACTTTCCGTTCCCCGGAGTTGCATTGTGGAAAGTTCGTCTTCTTGTTCCGTCGTAATTTTCGACTTGACTGTATCCAACGGATGGAAAAATCCCGTTTAAGATGTTGGATAATTTTTTATATCAGCTCTTGACGTAGTCGTCATTCATTTGATCTGTCTCGACCGAACTGTATTTCACAACCCATGCACTGCGCAAAGCGTCTAATCCCTGTTTTGTAGAAGGATGAGGTGAGGTAAATTAACAGTTTCTTTACAGAGGGTTTTCTTGATTTTCGATGTGATTTCCTTGATCCGCAGTAACTGCAAACCGTTCTTTCCTTTCCTGCCTATCATATTATTTTGGACATTTTAACAACGACGCTCCCATCTTGTTACTGTGAAAATCGAAGGTTGTGTTGTGGTGATGTGATAAAAATTGCTGTTTGTGTGTCAGTGAGGCTACGTGACAATTAAAATTAGACCTTTCGCAAAGCACCCTGAAGGATTCCGTTCTGTTTACATCTTTTAATACAGCGTTCATCACTTTGCAAAACGCAGGAGCTTACCTGATTTCTTTTAAACAATGCAACAGATGCTGGTGTAGTTAAAATTGGAATCATCTAAATATGTGGCGTCTGCCTGGTAGATTGTGCGAATGTGCACAGTGTTATTAGTCTTATTCATTACATAATAATTTACGCTCAAATAATTACTTAAAAAATGAAACACGATTTGCTTACTGCAACTGCGTCTCTATTCCTGTACTTATCATGAGTATTGAAAATTGAAGCTATTTCCCATGCAGCAATCGTTTCGGAGTAAATATATAGGCTATAGAATATAAATGCTTGTCATGCAACAATTGTAAACGTTCTCATACCTACTTCCCAAAGGCTTCAACAAATCTGACCGGAAACAGTAAACAATCGTTCCAAAATCCAAGTGGTTATAGCCGTAAAGCAAAAACCATAACACGCCGGATTTCTACCATACATGCGGGACCTAATACATACTTTGTTGAACAACCTATTTCTGCAGATAATAAACAACTTCAAACAAAATGCATTTCAAATTAACACATTTTAGTTTTAATCCAAACGCAGTGTTGTTTTAGGTGCGATTGGCAGCAGGTGTACTTCGTTGTGATCGCAATGTTGCACTCTGGTTTTGGCAAAGGCATATGCTGCACCATTTTACTTAACTGAAGCACACCCTCGACTATAAAATAATAGTTGTACTTCATACATTATAAATGTATAAATTGTTACTGATGCTGCCAGGCATATTTATTGCTTAATACTGCTCTTCTGGCAAACTTTATTGTATTTACGTTTCTCGACGTTTCGGCTATCATGCAACAGCCTTCACCCTACGTTCCTTAATATCGCACCCAAAAGACCGCATGCACGACAAGCTCGACACGAGGGGTGTGGTCTACAGTATTCCCTGCGGTGGTTGCAGCGGCGTATACATTGGTGAAACTGGCCGTGCACTAAGAACAAGATTAAAAGAGCACCAAAGGGACGTGAGAAACCATGAGGAAAAAACGGCTCTTTCGCAACATGCGGCCGAATCAGGACATGCGGTGGATTTTACAAAAACGATCATTTTGGAACGCGAGTCCGATAGGCACAAGAGGATGTTTTTAGAGTCGTTAAACATCAATACGCATGCGTCATCACTCAATGACAAGAAACAAACTCTGTTTCCACCGGTGTATCGACACTTGCTAGAGAAAAATTATGCCGATAGACATTACGCACTTCAAAAACCGTGCGGTTAGTGATAAGTATACTGTGCAAGTGTGTTCGCCCTTATCGCTTTTTCGTTGTTTCACTTCTTCTTTCTTTTGTAGCGTTTTTGTTTATGTGCCTCAAATTGTCCACTGTGGTAGACTTAGATACTTCCTCCTGATGAAGGCTGTTGCATGATAGCCGAAACGTCGAGAAACGTAAATACAATAAAGTTTGCCAGAAGAGCAGTATTAAGCAAATATAAATGTATGTGCGTGAAAGAGTATATATACACTGCAAGTACTATATACCATATTTTTGCACTCACCCAACATAACCTGTTCAACATACCTATGATCATCATGCAAAACTGCAACTGTTGGTCCTGAGTTACAGTCAACATGCAGAATTTGGAGAAAAAATTCGAATCTAATTGTTACGCACAATAACCATTGTTACGTATATTACAGAAAAGCTCGCTCTGCAGGCAGCTAACTAAATGAACCCCATAGGGGAATATACATATGGCTTGAAGTCTATAAAGCTATGAGGGGACGTTGTGTAACAAAAAAGAAAATACGTGGCTATTTCTGTTGCAATTATTGCAACTCCTTGATGGAAAAGTATTGGCGAAAACTTTTAGAAAAATTGAAGTCAACAAACGGTTAACGCGTAACTTTGTACCTAATACATGTTTTACGTTAACTCACTAATTGTTTACGAACTTAATTTTCTTGATTAAGCACTCACCCACTCACAGCGTGTACCTCTCGCTTCATCAGGAGTAATTTACGCCTAATTTAAAATTTACCTTGTTTAGCGCCACTTGTGGTAGAAATTCCATATTATCCGACCACGTTCTGTTTCTTCAGCCTTTCTGTTCGAATATCACATAGAAGTTTCGTAGCATCTTCGTTTCGTGTCTTTGACGACTTAAAAGTAAGAAGTTCTATTTACACGATGTCATTTTTGTTGGATTTTATGATTTAGACACATCTCTGTGCTGTAAGCGTTGTTTTCTGTCACAAACTTTGCTGGTCACCATTTTCATAATCTGGGTGTTTTGTTTTTATCTCATTGCCAAAGCAAATACCTTATTTAAAAATTATATCTGGGGTTATCTGAACATTATTTTGTAGTTTATAAGTTCTTCGCAAATAATAAGCTAGTCTAGTCAACATTCTACATGAAAGATCCAAATATCAAAATGTAGAATCCTGCTTTCCTGATATAATTGCTTATATAGTTTCTTGCCCATCATATGCAAAAACATGACTAATACATTGCATTATTACATGTAAAACCAACACCATGAATCAGGCTTTCCTATCGACTTCAGCCCCATTTGTATCAAACTTGCGAACAGCTCCATCAATTCTTTTAGAACTAATAATTTCAAAAATATGACCATGTTATCTAAAATAGGGCCTTTGTTTTTTCATAAAACCACCATATTGGAAAGTGTCTTTTGAAACGAATACGTTCCGATAAACCAGGCATTGTCCATATTATATGTATCCCGGATCTAGGCCTTTTGGAAAAATATGATTTTGGTGGCCAAAAAATGGCCTATTCGTAACAGATGTAATAGTTTGTAAACTGTTTCCATAGAATGCGTTACGTGGCTGCGTACCTTCTGGCTGCACTCGGTGGCAACGCCAACCCCTCAACTTCTGACATCAAAAATATTCTCGGAAGTGTGGGAATTGATTGTGACGATGACAAGTTGGACAAAGTCATGGGGGAGTTGAAAGGAAAGAATTTGGAAGAAGTGATCGCTGCAGGTGTGTGAATAACTTATAGGAATTTAGCTCTGTTTGTCACTATCCATCAAACCTATTTTTCAAAAAATTTGGTTAAAGTTGTGGTACATTCTTAATCAAATAACTTGTTCTGGTACCCAGTATGAGCTCCACTGCAAATCGCAATAAATAACTACTGTTTTTGTCATGTATCAAGAAAATCCCCAGAAATTTTTTTGAGGTTGTTAAAACCAGAAAGTCAACACCACAAAACTATGGTACTTTTGAAACGGGTTTGCCAAAATATTAATCTTAGGGCCAAGTTTGTCATTGACTATGTCAGTAATTTCAATGCAGCTGTACGTCTTTCTCCTGTTAGCTAAAAAGGCACCACAAATCCTAGTTGTTTTAAAATGATAGGCTCTAAGCTGCTGGCATCTGTGTTTTACGTGCCGATGATGAACAAAAACACCATCTTTCGACTGACAGATTGTGATGCTTTTTCACTTTGACCTGAGGCATGTAAAACACTTAGTTCAAACGTATTGCTACAATAATTCCTTGACGGATATATACCCTGACTCTTTGATGATTCACTGTTACCAAAGCATTTACTTTTGTTTCAAGGAAATGAAAAGCTTGCTAGTGTGCCATCCGGTGGTGCAGTTGCTGTCAGTGGTGGTGGCGGAGGTGAAACCGCAGCTGCTGAAGGTTTGTGCATTTGTTTTCATTTTGTGGAAGCTTTTGATGTTTATTATTGAATGTTTGACATAGTCTGTCGACATCAAAGTGTATTTGACAATCATGGCAAACATTACCGTAGATGCAAAACCTCCTTGATTCTTACCCAGCGAGTGTTTCATTCATTCCTGCACTCACTGCATTTACCTGGAGGGAAATTAAATGCAGTTGTGTTATTTTTACTTTTGAGTGAAAATTTCATTTCTGCCACAGCACCTAAATCTTAGTTTTGTACGTAAACATATCTTAATTGATTTTGTCTCGAGACCTAATTGTAAACTTTTTGTAAATTTATTGTTGATGTTTTTGAGCAGAAAAGGAGGAAGCTAAAAAGGAAGAATCAGAAGAGGAATCGGATGACGACATGGGTTTCGGTTTGTTCGACTAAACCTGTTTCTCCTTTCACAAATAAAACGCAAATTCCTGAAACTTGTGTTTTAATCACAGTAATGAGGTCAAGATTGGATCCATAGGCGCCTAGTCGGGAGGGCAGGTTTTTCAAAATAAACGAGTGGCTATTACGTGCGGCTGTCCGCACCATGTAACTCGTCGAATACGTAACGTTTGATGAAAAAACACCTAAAAACAATGTGTTTCTTACACGACGCACACAAAATATGTTGACCTAGTTTCGCTTGCGTAACTGACATCGGTTGTTGCAACGTCAGTCTCGCATTATGATATGCGAACTGGTACTTCGTGTGGTGGACCGACCTCGTGCGTTCATCGTTAACGTCGCCTATTGGCTAATACGCCTCATGCATTGAAATTCAAACACAGTTTTTCGATACTTGATGACGTCATAATATATCCGCCCCCCATTGAAAAATGAAAACTAGGCGCCTATGATCGGATTAATGATTGTCTGAGTGGGAGTGGGTGTTGAGTTTAGATGAGGTGGTAAAAGCTTAGCCTAGGGCAGTGCTTTTCAACCTTTATAAATTCTATCCGCACTTTTCTGTGGCACGAAAATTTCATCAGCACAATGCGGCCAAACCGCGCATGAAATGTGTGCGAAACCCAGGATGTACATAACTAATACCAACAGCCAGGCTTCATGATAAATTGCCCTTTCTTCGATATTTAAACGATTGGAAACCTACCGACGATCAAAGGGGATAAGGATTAGCGCTGCTTCTTGAAGCTAGTGTACGTAACCAAATATGAAAAATTCTTAGACTAAATAGCCTTTCATCGGGCGTGGGCGATTGTCATCCGCACCATGTCATCCATCCGCACAAAAAAATTTCACATCCGCACCAGTGTGGATGGTCCCACAGGTTGAAAAGCACTGGCCTAGGGAATCAATTAATATTGTCATTGTCCCCAGCTTTGTTGCAAGAACTATTTTGTAGAGCCGAGGACTCTAATCCTTGGGAAATTTGTTTGCTCCCGAACGATTGAATAAAATTTATCCAACCTTGTTTTATAACTCCCCAGGAGGCTCAGTTTGTTAAAATAGTGACATTCATGTACTCTTTGTGACTCACTAAATTTGCCTTGCAATCGCCGCCTCCTGCATGCTCTGGCCTAAAACACTTTGACATTCACTGTACAGTGGCAGATAATTCAACACCTTACCTTAAACCAAGTGAATTTTATATTCGAGCACAAATATCGGAACCAGGTTATTTTTGAAAATCACTGAAACATAAGTAAAAGTTCAACAGCAGAGCATCATAACTACTTAATCTTCTACTTCGTGGAGTCCATATTCCTCTACGGTTTTCAAGCCCAAGTCATCCAGTGTCGGTTTAAGTTCTTGCATCAAGTAATCATACACGTCCTTTCTTGTGTCACACTTCATCTGAGCAAATCAATGAAAGTTACATTTTTATGATTTGTCATCGAAACCAGGAAAACCCTATCCTTTTGGGCATTTTTTATTTGCTGTTATCCTTGTAGATTAATCAAATCTTTCTGGAAGTTAAAATCCCATAAAACCAACCCAGAGCTACTAAAATATACAATGTGAGCACAACACTCAGCTATACTCCACCAAAGTTAGTCATCAACAATGGTTCCCAACCAGAGTGGAAATTATTTGTTTTTCCTTTTCATATCCCAGATAATCAATTATTTTATCTGAGGAGTAAAGGCATGGCAGTCACTTGTAGAGTGCTGCAAGTTTTTTGCCAATTCTCCAGATGCCATAATACAAGAAAGATTGGAAACCATTGCATTAAAACCTTCACAACGACCGTTTCCTTATTTTTGAAACTTGAAGTTCACAATACTGAACCCCCACAACCCACATAATTCCCACCTACCCTGACAAGTTCCAGCACTCTTAATGCAAATGGTATGTGATTAATCCTCCTGCAAGCATATAAGGCAGCCTGAACCACTGCTGGTTCTGGGATTGAATCATGATTGTGAAGGTTCATGTAAGCGACCTTGAAATCAAAGGCGTCCATTTCCTAGAATGTAAAAATTTTAGAAAATCATGACAAAACTTTCCAAAGGTTAACCACATAAATGACTTTTAATTGTGATACAACCCAAAAAAAGAACAACGTTGAAACAACACAAATATGCTTGTCTGCCATTACATGAATTATTTCTTTGATTAACACGTCTATTCTATGTATTATATATGAGAATGATCCATGACATATTCAGCAATATGTATTTTAGACTTAGATTAATGTTTGGTTACAAGGTGGATTGATTTTAAATAAAAAAAAGTTTAAAAATCCAAAGTTCGATGTGTGTTTTCCAATTATTTACAATTTGTAACAAAGGTTCTCAAATGCCACATGAAAGGCTTTCACATACCACTACTTGTTTGCATACAAACCACTACCCCAGAATATATTAAATCCACAAAAACAACATCCACTATTAACCTATGTTTAAATTAAAAACAAATCTTGTTGAATAAATAAATTGTTACTGATGCTGCCAGGCATATTTTATTGCTGAATACTGCTCTTCTGGCAAACTTTATTTTATTTATGTTTCGGCTATCATGCAACAGCCTTAATCAGGAGGAAGAATGTAAATTGAATAACATTTGTGTGCACAATAAAATACAGTCTTTAAGACTGAGTCTTACATATTTTGTTAATTTTTTGTTTTAACCTTATTTTCAAATGCTGCAATGAAGGCTGTATTTTCTTCTTCTGGAGTAAGCACTACTGAACCACTGTATTTTCTGGTGACTGGAACAACTGAAAAGGGGGAAAAAAAATCAGACACATCAAGAAAAATACATTTGTATAAATATGCTAGATTATAATTTGTCCAGTCTGCAACTATATGACATGAAATGCATCATTTTCGATATAAAATACAAGGAAAGAAGTCAAATTCCTTGCAAGCACAAAAATAAGCGTTTACATTATGCTCTTTATGTCTGCCCATTCTTACCAAGTGGTTTTGCTTGATGACGTGAAGCTATCTGAACAGTTCTTGCAGTTGTATGGGCCAAGCGAAGAGCAGATCGTAACATTTTTTCAAATTATTGTAAGCTTTATGTTTAACAACTGAAAATTCTAATTGAGAAAAAGTATTCTTTAGTGAAGAAATTGCTGAAAAATTATGAGCAATCCAAGGTCAAAGTGTCAAATTTAATTCTTCATAAAGACGAATGAACAAAACCTTTGTCAAATTCATAGCAAAAAGAAGGTAAAAATTGCACCAATAACAACAATAGACAAAAAAATACCGAAACAAAAAATAAATTACTTTGATGAAAGTCAATAAGAACTGTTTTTGGTTTGTTGCAAAACACGAACGGGCGTAGCATAAGTAAAGCGGTACAACATGCAAATATTAAAATACGGTTTATAAAACAACTATAAACTGTCACTTAAGGTTTTAAAAATGAATCAGTAAATGTGAATATTTGTTTAATACCATAATTTACATATCTTTTTGAGTCCACAGTTTGGATAGTTTTAACCAATTAAAGTTTTGTTTTTATTAGCGACATTGAAAGTTATGTTGTACTTTAAAATCTGGTAAACTGCACCAGAAGGTTACGTGACCGAATTTCTGCGACGTCAATTCATGCGTGAAATAAAAATAAATTCACAAATATCATGATATTTTTTTTATATTCTTGTCTAATATTTCCGAAACTTCCTTATTAACTTATGGAATTTAAAAAAACAAACAAAAATTATTATAATTTGTATGTACTACGTTTTCTCTTTTCAAAAGTACTGCTCTTGTGTTCCATTTTTCGACTTTCACTTTGGCATTTAACATTGCCTTTGTGCTTTGTTATATTTGACAGATGTAAGTGTCATCAATTGATAATATGAAGCAATGGATTGAATCGATCTGGAAGTTTGGAGTAATTTTTACTGTATTTATTCTTCACTGTGAAGCTTTTTGTGACGATGGAAAGGTAAATACAAGAAAATCAATAGACTATGAAATGAGTTACTTTTGCAATGTTAAATTTGTTCACAGAAAGGTATAGAAATTGATTTGCATGGGGAGTCAGACTGGAAATGCATGGGACGAAAGTGGTCGTTAGATGACATCAATAAGACAGAACCTCTTAAAAAGTGTTACTATACCAATAGTGCAGTAAGTTCAAGTGTGGTGCTTATACATTTCGGTTGCCAAAGAATAGTTGTAAATTTGTTTTTTACTTGTTTCAGTTGTATGTGTCTATAGGGTAGATACCAAATATATCCAATAATAGTTACATGTGATTGATTACAGGAGTATTGCTTTATTTTTGTAGTATGGTCATGTGTGCATAGACAAACCAATTGATCATCTTTATCCTGAGGACGACATTCCCAATCGGTAATTATGTTTGGGTGATATTCTGTTATGGTGCAGCATAGTGTGCACACTACAAAAGTGTTAATGCTGTACATAGTCCAAGCAATATATAAGATCATCAATGCCACCGCAATCGTTTTTCAAAAATGGAAAGAAAATGGAACAGGATAAAAATATACACTTAGTTATCATGTTTCATAAGGTTCACAGGCTTCGCAGCCAAGGCAATGCAATGCATTACTTCTTAGTTATCCTGCATAAGTTGTAAAGTATTTACTGCCAATATTGAAGATTTGTGTTGTATTTCAGTGGCCCACACCGTGAAGTTTGGGCTGCATACGGGGAATACAAGTATGTTCCCCCTGGAAGATATGTTCACAATTTGGAGGTGAAACCATGCTTGCAAACTACACACTGGTTTATCTGATTTTATTAAATCATCTTGACATAGTATGTTCTTGAAGCAATTGCAGCAGAAGACTAAATATTATCACTTTCATAGTTATGAAATTATCTTGTAGTATTTAGGAACACTATTTACGTTTTTGCTCATAGTTCTGAGAATCTTATGTATGACGTCAGTCAGGTCAGTTCCATATAATCCTGAAGCTACACCAACCCCATCATTTAAACTGATGATAACAAAACTTGCCGAAAGATTCTCAGAAATTGTAGTATGTTTATTAAGCATGATCATTTGGTAGTGTGTTTTTGCAGCATGGTGGAGTGTTGTTCCTTTATCATCCGTGTGCTCCAACCGAGATGGTGGATAGGTTGAGAACAATTGCTGAAACTTGCACTTGGAAATATCTTCTTGCAGCCTTTCCCAACCTCACACAAGAATATGTGTGTAAATCTTTATTGTTGTGATTAATCAAAGATACATTAGGAATATTCAAACATATATTTTCTCAAAAAATGCATTGCATATTTTTATTGGAGTCATTGCCTTGCAGCCGCTGGCAGTGTTGACTTACAGTTGCGTGTACAAGATGTCACAGATAAATTCCAGCAATATTTCAAGTTGGGTTCGAAGCAAATTTGGAAAAAGCCCAGAACCTGATGTATTCGGTCAGGGAAATTACAACTACAGCTTGATTAAACTCTCCTCGAAACCAACCACAGTTGAGGAGGGAAAACTGTTCTGTCCGGCTGTTCCAAAACCTAAACCTTCTTCCACACCCACGCCTACTCCCAGGTTTGTGTCCACAACAGCATAATGTGTTAGGTTGCCATGTAAAATTTGAGAGGTAACATATGTAAGTTCATAAACTGCTGATTTTCGACACTGTGTAATTTTTTTCCTTCTCCACTTCCACTGTTTGCATGGCTTTCAGACATTTTTGTTGTTGCTTGAGTGCAAGTGCTTAACAGAAACCGATTAATGGCCAAATGGCAAAAATATATTACTGCATTATGTCAGACTGATCTTGTCTAGGCTTTGTGTGTGTGTTATTACTAAAAGGAAAATCATTTGAAATTGTTGATGAGATTCTCATATTCAGAACTAGAAATCTTCGTTATGTCACAACTTGTATCCTTTGTATAGGACGGATGAGGTATTTTGGGCTGTTGGGTCCCTGGTGTTCTTATGTGCAGTACTGATGGCTGCTATATGTTACACAAAACTATGGAGATCTCGGCCTGGTTATGATCCATCCGGACCCAAACTGTGGCGTGATGGAAATAGTCATGAATCTATGAGTGTTGCTGGTGAGAATACCTTGTAGTTAGTCACAAACATAATTTGCATTTCTACATGTTTTCTTCATTAAACTGCTCAAATATAAAATAAAACTGTGCCTTTTTTGTGGTATTCGGTTTGTTTTCGCCAAAAAAATTGTCTCATTAGAATTTGAATTTATTTCAAGCGCAACTAAATGTTTAAAATATATTTCAAGCTGTTGTGAGGAATCTGCCACATATGGTGAAGACCAAAATAAGAAAACCTCATTCGAAACCATCATCAAGCCATTACACTTTGATAGAGGACAGTATGTCTGCCACTGACGAGGAATTGTGATTTTATTTATTTTGTTGTGAACGTACTAAAAAAACTAGCAATAATGCAGTGTCGTTTCTGTTTATTGTGGATTGTTTTTTTGTTGCAGTAGCAATTTATCCACGACCGCAAGCAAATATTATAATGGCAAATATGATTTGTTTGAGCTGCTTGTAATATTTGATGTTTTTGTTTGTCTTTACTTGGACTCAAATTCTGTGTGGATAGAAATTATAAATGTGGTTCCTCACAGTGGGTCTTAATGCATAGATAACACTTCCACCTTTCACATACCTGTTACAATTCCTGTTCTTACTCAGCACAAAAACAATTGTTGATTTTTATGTATTTGTATTTAAATTTACCTCTCTCCTCAATTCCACGAATTGTTTCAAAGTTTCTTGCCTGAACCAAAGATGTTTTTGATAAATATTTAAAATAATTCTTTATATAAAACTAAATATGTGTGGTTTCTTGTGGAAATGAAGTTTGAACAAGTATTTTTTTGTGTCGTTTGTTGAATTTGCCCAACATTTTGTGATAGCACTTGACAGTTTACAAGTGGTACACCAGCGTAATGCTCATTCTTGAACTGATACAATTGTTTTGATGCAGCAGTATGAAAAGTTGTTGGTTTTTTTGTTACATCTTTGCACTTAGTTCTCACTATGTTGCTTGCCCAAGACAGTAAACTTTCGCAACTAAAAGCTATTGACTGACTGAATAACTCATCTTAATCTGTGTTTTGTGTTTCCAAGTGATTCATTAGTACGTTTAAACGTGTCTCCTCCAGCTTTTTTGCCCCATTTCAATTTGTTTATTTGTTATTAAAAAAAAACATACTTTTGAGTAAAATCAAAACGGCCACAATGTCAGTCACACTTTGTAAATGTTTTGCTCATTCTCGTTGAAGTTACCACAGTGTGAAGCAAATATGGTTTGATTTCAGTTTTGTTTTCTTCTACTGTGTTTGCAAATGCTGCAAAATGTCGTTAACATTGCAATCTTAGTTTGTGCATCATTTGTTTTGCAATACTTTGCATTAAATACATCAAACTTTGGTGTGTTTGCGAGAAATTGTGAGGTTAAATAGGCCGATGGTCATTTCGCAGCGATATTTAGTTAAAATCCCAAACATTTCTTTCCTAACAAATTTAAGAAACTAACTATTTAATTTCCTGAACCTTAAACCTATTTTGAAGCAAATATGTTTATTTGCCAACAAGAAACGCGATTAAATTACAAAGAGCAACAAAAAAGTACACGAATAAGAAAGGGATGTGTGACGGAACTAACATTAATTATGACGTATAATTTAAACATGGCGGAACAATGGCAGGCGCATGTGCAACAGAATGAGCCCATAGTGGGAAAATGTCCAAGCCAAAGTAAGCTACTCCGTAAGTGTTGATGAAAACTGTTATAACAGCTACGCCAGCTATATTCAAAATCCATCCCGCCTTGATCTGCAATGACACGAAAATGGTCAATGTACAATGGTTACAATGTACAATGGTTCACTTTTATTTTAGTGGCAGTCTAGATATCCACAACTTTGCCGTGTACTTTAAAACTAGGCAAACCCTTCAAAGTTACCATAGCTTTTTTATCTGTGTATTCGTAAGAATTGAGTTTCTAAACCAACTGAGACTACCTCAAAAACAACAAAAATCAAACTGATTCTGCAAAAAAAATTGTGGAATTTTAGATAATATGTGATTTTTTACCATGTCGATGACTTTTAGATGTCCATATGAAAATGCGATGGCGTTCGACGGCGCAGACACGGGCAACATAAACGCCATTGATGACGCAAGCACAGGGGGGAACATCAAGTAGATGGGGTGGATTTTCAAGGTCACCGCCTGAATGAGGAACAATTTGTAAAAGTTAAACCGATGTTGGGAAATAATAAATTTGGAAATTACACCAAATATTACCAACTATTGAACAAGTTATGTTGTCGTACTAAATATGTGCAATAAATACGCAGTGCATGCGCTTATTTCATTATTTTAAACCCTATTTTTCCGATCCAACTTTTTAACTTCCATTTTGAATGGAATTCTTTTGGAGTGAATACTTTTTCCTCATTAAATTTTTTAGCTTAGATTTTTAAATCACCAGGCTGTTATGATTGTTTTTGTGCAAAAGACTGAAAACCACTATTATCAACAGTATTTTTCCAAACACTATAATTTAAACAACACCTTACCAGTTGCGCAAGTATTGGTGTGAATATGGATGCCGTGGCGGTGTTGTTGGACACTTGTGTGAATAGGCATACGACGATCGTGCACATCAAACAGATCAACCACTCATCTATGGATTCGTCGAACGCCAACAATTCCCCCATCCATACCGAAAAACCCGACGCCTGGTAGAAATGTATTGAATGCTTGGTTGGGATATTTCTATTATTTTCGGTTTTCGATTTACAAACTGGCAAAACAACGACACCGAAAACTGCCGGAATCGATAATAATAATAAGTAATACGCCTTATGTCGACACAGTGCGCACTATTGTCTGTGTTTTCGGTTACCATTGTTATGTTAAAACAGAATGTAGATTTTACCATTGAGCCATCAGCAAGAGCGTATCCTCCTGCAAATAGAAACAAGATGTCCCATGGAAACATTCGATGAACCGTTTTCCAATCCAATATTGCAGGAACCGGTTTCTTAATTTCTAAAGCATAAATAAGACAATGATTAAATCACGGCATTTAAGTCATCTGAATGTATTTTGGACAACGTTTAGATTTTAATTAAAATATTGGAGAATATTTTACAAACAGTGCTGAGTGATAAAGTTGATTGAATTCGTCAAGTTTAAATGTTAGATAAGTTTTCAAGAAAAACTTTGTGTAAAACATTCGTTTTATTTAAAGAGCACCTTTTGTATAGGGCAAATGTCATTCAAAACAGAAACTTAAATGTAATAAAATAGTATAGGCAATATGTCCCCTCGTATGATGCTAGAGCACAATTACGAAACGAACGTGCTCCGCATAACGAGTAAACGTACAGAAACTGATTCGCTTATTGTCGGAATTAAGTGCTTCGAGATTACAACACCTCTATTGTTTTAGAGGTACCTGACTTATCCTTGCTGTCAATCAAACTCGGCTTTTTGCTTGGGAGAATGAACAACATGAAAGACATTGTGACGGCAACAGTACCGTCTGTGACGTAACCATCGGGAAATAGGATTGCCCACCCAGGCATGAATCCGGGTTCGCGAAAGAACCAGAGAAGGGTTGCGACAATAAAAACCACCAACACCGACACTTCACCCCACCTAGCGGCAAAATAAATATTCATTTATTTAAAAGAAAGTACACTCTTGATAAAATCATAATAAAAATGTTTATTTCAAAACAAGGACGAGTAATATGAAAAAATAAAACAAAGCCACTTTAAATTGAAGAAAGTCTTTTCATAATTAGCACGGAATAGTCGCAACATATTTAATTACAAAAAATGTCTGTTTACCCCATTCTCCCATATACATACTAACCTGATCGTTCCAAGGTTATCATACTCCTTTCTAATCACTTGCATCGCCGCTCGTTCACTCGCAGTAGAATTCCCTTTCTTTCCCAACCTCATCATTTCCCGCCAACTTAACAAGACAAGGTCACACTGATTGGAGACGAAGTCAAATAGTTATCATGGTAATAACATAACAAACACGTAATCCTATAATCCTGATAGTATGTGTATTTATAACTTTACCAAAACTTATCAGTATTGCCGAAACGTTTTTCAAATCAGTAAACATGACATGTTTTTAGATATATGGTTCAGAAATATCTTTGTCCACAGAATTATGATTGAATTTGTTGTTAGTGTTTCGTAACTTACCTAAATCCGAAGAAAAACCAACAGAGCCAAACGTAGGCTATTACTAAAGTAACAACCGCTCCAGGGAGGGCGTAGATTATCCAATGCCCAAACGACAACGGCATATCAGAATCGGGAAATGCCCTTCAAAATAAACGTATGGTTTTATTGCCATCTACATATGTAATCCTATAAACACAACGTTTGGAGCATCGTTGCAGTTGATCCACAACTAGATTCACACCCACCGAGATGGGTTTCAAAAACATAATGAAATTTACCATAAAATATTTTTGTACATGATAATTGTTTACTTGTGAAATAAGCAGACACAACATATCCCAGCAAGATCTCAACTAAATCTTTATATTGAGTAGTTGCAACATTTATTGCCGTGAAAATCAGGTATATTCCAAACTATTCTTACTCCGCATAATGCGCCGCCAGCACCAGGTTTGGAGCGGACCCAGTGACAGTGGAAGTTCCTCCAATGCTTGAAGCGATAGGTACACATAGGGTAATCCCCTTAGTCAAGAGTTCTATACGTCTACGTTCAGCTTGTTCATATTCTTCAAACGACTGAAGAGAAAATATAAATTCAGGCCCGACTTTCCCACAGACACAATTTGTAAATTGACACAAATGCCGCTCGGGGGTGTTTGGTGCACTGACGTCATACTTAAATCAATAGTTTCCGAACACACAGGTTCAGAATAAGGTATTTCGTTAGCCAAAAATAGATTTTAGTTAAATTTGTGTAGAAAACGTCTAGAAATTGTCGGGTTTATCTTGTAAATTAAAGAGTTTTGGAACCAGAATGCACTTATCACTTAAGTCATTGGAGAAAAAAAATCACATATGACTTCAACATGTGCATAGTCACTGTTACATTATGAATTATAGACTACAATATTTAACCGATTGCAAGCCGCCGTCGAATGTCACCCGCATAAACGGTTAGGTTAAAAAAAGTTTATAAGTCGCGGCTCAGAATCGAGAAATACGGTACAACGTACGTCGATGGTTGGAGTTTCCGAATTTTCCTTGTCTGAAGAGCTTTCGGTGAAAACGCTTGGTTCGGTTGACAAGTCGTCAACATTCATCTGAAGATCGTGATGTTTTAATGACAACATATGGGTTGCGAGTGACGTCATACAAATGACGCGTTGCAAATTATCACGAAACATCGTTTAAATTAAATGAGTTTACAATCCACTTTCGGTGCCAAATCTACTAACGCGCTCCGTATACAGGGACGGTCCTTTACGCACATTTGATCGATTTAACAAAATCGGGCCCGCTTTTTTGCATGTATGTAATGTAGTGTACGTGATAAGGAATCTGTTCCAAGTGTGTGTGGGAAGCTGAATTTTTAGGTTTGTTTATACAATATACTACATTCACATCTATATTAAAAATGGTTTCAAGAACTTGTCGTTATTTTCCAAGGGTTGCCGAGCAAACGAGCTACACCACTATTGTAAAGCTATATCGAGTTGGTTTGTGACGTAACAAACCTCGAATGTTTCGTTGTCATAGAATGAAGTCGAATGAATAAACTTCCCTGGAAGTTCTTTTTCCATGGAATCAGATTCAGATTTTCTGTTAAATTCATTTCTGAGCTGAAAAAAAAACATAATATATTATTTAAATAAAAAAAAAATGATATTATAAGCATACTGGATCCATGCTTGAATCAAGCTACCCGTGAAGGCTGTGGACAGATAACCGCATCGGAGTCTCAGCTCTACAGAAGCTTAATATCAGAAAAATGTATTTCGCATATAAAGGTGGCATTTAGAAGCAACATAAGAAACGGAGATGGTCCTGTAGACAACGCGACTACACAACAGGTCGATTTGAACACTTGCAAAATGAGTCGGAACATATTGTTGCTGACACTCCCAGGCGTAATATTCAATAAACTCAAAGCTCCTCTGGCAAAGCTTATATTTATTCCGTCTACGTTTCAGTCCTTATCCAACCGACCTACATTTTGCATCGATAATTAAGTTTTACCGGAAGAGTTTTGAATTTGTTACATAATCTTGTGTTCTTTATCCAATATTAAGCAACAACTCCTTACTTCCTGGAAGTTCCTTTCCGCATCAGCTCTGAGTTCATCGAACACAGCTTCCACGATAGGAAGCATCATAGCTGTGGTGGCGGTGGAGCTGATCCACATGGAGAGGAAGAATGTGATCGACATGAACCCGAACAACAACCTGGTTACGAAACGTGTGAAGCGAAAGTTGGGTTGAATAAGGTGGTATGGATTGTTAAGACTGCATATGTTTATTTCAAAACAAATAAAAAGAAGTTATGTTTTTATCTCAATATTAAAAGTGTTAGTGTAGGTTTGAGCGAATACTGAAGAGAAAGATGTAATTTTTGTTCTTGTTTCATATAGAAATTTTAGTTAAACGTCGCCTACAATTTTTTCAATTGTTTCAATAGTTGTCATGAAAGTTTGTTGAGAAGAAATCCACTCAAAAATTGAGTGCGACTCACGATCTTGGTTTCGCTCCCACGATCAGGAGAATGCGAAGAGCCGTCCTCTTATGGAGTCCTGTGTCCTCCACCGCGATGGCGATGAGAATTCCTCCGACGAGGAGCCAACTGCTATCCCGGAAGAAGGAGGAGCTGATCTCTGCTCCCGTCATTATCCCACTCATCGGGAAGATGATGAGAGGAATAAAAGATGTCACAGCAAGAGGGATGACTTCCGCGACCCAGTAAATTGCCATGAGGAGGATCGTGTAGCCGCATACTGCCTCCTAGTGGCAAAAGTTCGGAAATTTTGACAGTTAATTTGTAAGAGCGAAAAAAGGATATCACGACAATGTTTGAAGTCGGTTAACGAATGCAGGTTGGCAACAAATAACAAACACGCTTCCTGTTATGATCAATATGGACCCAATAATATGAGTTATGTGAGTTGTAGTCAGATGTCCTCACCAACTTGCATTCGAGAGTACACCAAGCTGCACTTATGTGACGATACGAGGTCGATACAGTGGTCATCTGTCTGCAGCTCACATATGGCTTCTTATTGTTAGAAGTTTGGATCAAGTGCAACAGAATTGTTCAAGTGCATTCGAAAGTTTAAACCACAGTGAATGTTACATGCCCATATATCGTATGCAGGCCCTTATATCGTATGCAGGCCCTTATATCGTATGCAGGCCAATGTATCGTATGCAGTCCCATGTATCGTATGCAGGCCCATATATCGTTTGCAGGCCCTTATATCGTATGCAGGCCCTTATATCGTATGCAGGCCCATATATCGTATGCAGGCCCATATATCGTATGCAGGCCCTTATATCGTATGCAGGCCAATGTATCGTATGCAGGCCCATATATTGTATGCAGGCCCTTATTTACACCTTCGGCAAACTCAAGTTGGCATTTTGCACACGGTGTTGTTTCGTATTTTGTGGCCGATTGTAATAAAGACCACCCTGATGCATTGCCCAGTGTTCTGCGAGATATTCACACAAGAAAACATAACCAAGGTTGTTGACGTACACGACCAACCGCTGACACATCGAACACCGCAACATTCTTAACAGCGTTCACACGGGGACGACCACTGGATTCCAACCCTTGCCACGTCTGTCAACAACTGGTCAGAAAACGTCGAAGCCAGTAAACATATGAGAGGTGATATACAAGCTTGTCTGCTCCCCTCACAAACATGTTTCACATTCCGAAGTTATGACGAACAGCGAGTCATAATCGGTTTGCGCGACACCGGTGTTATCTACCGGTTACATTATTATGAAATGTTTTGTGATTTGAAATTTGGGTAAATATACAATTGACAAAGAGGACATTTCGAATTTCGCATTTACAAATATTTTGCCATTTAAAGGTGGTAATGCAAAATTGCATTTTATTTATTTCGGTCACTGAACGCAGAATAGCCCCATCCGCAGACAAGTGCCGTTATAATGAGACATCGCAACGTTTGGTAAATACGGCTTTTTCTACGAAACGCAAAATTAAATAAATGCAAGACCAGCGGTAATTTGCGTAAAATAACATTTAGTGATGAAAATCACACGAACCGTTATTTAAAACACAATAGTTTGGGAATTACGTTTATTTATCATATTTTTTGCAAACTTACCTTTGTGGGGATGACTAAGGGGATCGGTAATAAGATGAGCGGAGGTAAAATTACCGACAATGTTCCACGGAACGCCCAAATCTTACGGAGGAGAAGCGGTGGAGTCATGTTCGACACAAAGAAGATTTCTATATATTAAAAACTGTAAAAAGAATTTGTGAAATTGCATCAATTAGAAGATATTTGAATACAACATGAAATATACCGCATGGCTAAAGTTTTGCTTAATGTCGATATACTTCACAATATCTCGAAATAATTGCCGATAACTTACGTAGATTAAAACGTGAGATATGTGCTTTAGACGATTCAAAACATCTAGTAATGGAGACATGTAAAACATGCGGTTTTAACCGGGTAAACGTTTATATTGTTGTTATGCGTAGCGCATACAACTCCATACTTTTCTACCAATTGCCAACGCAGATTTAACATAGCAATTTCCAAGAATTTCTCTTTTGACAGGAAATCACCAAAGATTTTATTAAACTGATTCTGTATTTTCCTTCAATACAACCCAACTTCCCCTGAAGATAAAATAGTAGTAATTTCTTGTACAAAAAATTTAATAAAAAACTTTTCAAATCATTCTTTAGTTATGTCAAATGATCTGCTCGGTTTCGCGTTAAAAACGAACCTTATGCACTTCCTAAAAGCGTTTAAAAACGCGCAAATTCGTAATTAGAACACAGGTCAACCCAACTCCCAACCATCGGCTGCATCAAGTGTGATATGAACCTCAATGGTGCAAGTAGCTCATAATATACCCCTTATTCTGGTGGGAACAACATTAGGAATTCGAAATTGATGTTTGTGTTTCTCTTTATTACGTCACAAACCGAACGTGTTGACGCGATCCACGCGCTAGGGGGGGACAAGGGGGGGGGGGGGGGAGGGTGATATCGAACAGACATGAACTTTCTTAAACTTTATGTTTACATTCCACATTCGCGCCAGGTTAGCCTGCTGAGTCATCAACTGCTGACGTTGTGTTTACGATTTACGGTCAGATTTTGACGCGAAAAGTTCATCCTAACTGGTTGCAGAGCAAGGTTTGGGTAAAAACCATGCACAGCACTGCAGTTTGCTGCTTGGGAGACGATGGACGTAACATTTTCAAAACCTTGATGTAAAACAGATCAACTAACACCGAAACTTTGCAGCCCGCCAAGAACATAATTCCCAACTTTGCAAACTGAGCCAGAAATAGAGCATTGCAGAAGTTTGTGAAAGTGTGTTTAGTCTCTTCAAATACCGTTTTTATAGAAATCTTAACCATGGGATAATAAACTGACTGAAGTTACATTTTGCTTGTTTTCTGGTGTTTGCGAAAATATGTAAGACTAACACACACACACTCACTTTTTCAAGAAACATTGCAGATTCACAATAATGATAACATGCACACAAATTTCACTGTATTTTGATGCAAACTTACTTAATATAATAGTTGTTGCAAATTCACTAAAAAATATCACAATGGTAAATCGTACAAAAGGAAAATCACAAGAAAATGGCAAAAATGTTATGTAGTCTTATAAAAACTCCAACACAAAGAAAATGATTTCAGCACAATTATGATCATATCTTGGTTAAATACTTGCAGTCTCGGTAACATTTCGTTTTTTATTTGGCCACAAAATTGTACCGGATTTACAAAAATAATCACAATGTTTCTTTCAAGTGATAAACAATTATTATAACATGATGTAAATAAAATATTCTAGACCACAATGACAGCAGTAGTACAAAAGAAATAAGTATTAAAAATGCAGCTTAGTGAATGGCGCACACATAAATTCCCTATGTATTTTAAACAGTTATAGATTGAACATACGTTGAACTTACTAAACATATGTAATGATTCTTGAGACTACAAACACTTGTTCATCACCTCTTTTTTACAAATTACCAAATTTCAGATAAGAAATTTGATTTTTCTATCAGCAGCAGCAGACTAAAAGACTATGCATACATGGAAGATTAAAAACATGCTTGGAAGTTCAAAAAATGCATGAAATTTAAGAGAACATTCTTGAAAGTGACCCAAAATTGAAAGAATGCAGTTTGTGTAAATATGTAAACGTTCAATGCAGTCAATATCCGTCGCTCATCTTCTGTAGTTTTTTTTCCTCCATTGATCCAGGTTTGGGTTTGACCTTTAAAAAAGTGCGCGGCATGCAACCTTCCACGGCGTTAAAGAAGTCATCATAATTCCCACAGTATTGATCATCATGAAAAATTTGTGGAGGCAAAACATTATCCTCTCTGCGACTTTCTGGCATTCTTTCCAACATCACTGCCCGTGCTTCAGTGTTGACAGTAAGGTCAATTGCCTCAAATGAAATGTTTTCACAGTTTAAATAGTCAAGAATTTTGTTTTGCTTGTCCCGAATGAACTTGTTGGCAAAGACACTTGTTATGTATACAATGATACCCATGGTTACAGAAAATACCTTGCCATGTGAAATTATCTGCAAATGAAAATATATACTTGTTTACAACTATGGTGAACCAAAAAAAGGTCTTTCAGATTACATTGCAATGACAAAACAATCATCAATACATCAGCTATTTGAATTGGTAATCTTATATTAAATAAAATTCATCGTTCCTTCAAGAGCAAATCCGAAATTTAAAATCCCCAAAACTAAATTCAACTTGTACGATAACAAACACACAAACACACACGATTTTAACAACTGTTGCCACCTCTATCCGGCGAGCTGTCAATCAAATCAGCTGTTAACTAACTGCTTTGAAACCGCCAAAAGAGGATCACGCCATACTTTGAAACACTCTACAGCATGGATTTTGTATGAATAAATAATAACAATTTCAAATTTCATGCGTTTACAGGGAATTTGAAAAAGGCAAAAGTTTATGATAATTTGTAAAAAAATTACGTCAATAAATTCATATTCAAAATAAATGTTTTCAGAGGGGATAATTTTGATCCGGATGAAAACACATTTTCATTTTTTTTACTCTACGTTGAAACTTGGAGAGGGCTTGAAGAGATTTGGTATAAGATCTGTCACTAACAAAATGGAACAGAAATTTATAAGACAGCGAAAATGGAAAATGTTTGATGAAACCACGCCCATTTGTCACACATGGCTGTGATTGGATACTCTGACCACGCACAGTAAACGCATTTGAAAGTTTGTTTTCGTGGTTGCTTTTGCTTTGAGAAATATTCCACCATAAGTTTCTGTTCTTAAACATGTACTCATGCTGATAAACGTCCGTATCTGAAGAACAAAAACATATGGAACGTGGCTTTTCTACTGAACAAAAAGTATTGTTTTCCATTAAAGGTTAAACCACGACGAAGGAATTTGAAACGATGCAATCAAGCGTGACAGGGTTCTGTTTTGCGCAAGTGACGGTTTGTGACAAAACAAAGATGCGTAAATCGTCATTTGTTTGTATTATTATTATTATTATGACGTTTGTATTACTGTTATTATGAATCATAAAGCATTGACAAACTGGTCAATGAAAAAGGGGATGGTCCTGCTTAAAACTATTCTGTAGCAGGGTTGCAATTGGCCGTTGTTACATATTTTATCTGGCAACCCTGAACTGTAGCAGGAACAATAGCTTTGGACATAGGTAACAATTCGTAAGCACTACTAAAGCGGAAAACGTTTCAATTGTTGTAGTTAGCCTTAGGAATAGTAACAATACATTGGCGGCAAAAGTCATGTCGTTGTGCTGTGTGCTTAACATGGCCGAACGCACATAAGTTAAACCTGCGTCATTCGCGTCGTAATAAAGGTCATTTTGTCTGGACCATTGCGGTTTAATGTTACACAGTGGCAGCCATTGTTACCTAGCAGATACTCACGTACCCTACGTGAATCAGCAGAAATTGTAGGTATTTCGAAAACTTGAAACGCTTGTGCACTTAAATTGTCGCCACGGTCGCAAGCGCGTGTTGCCGCTCAGTTCTAAGATCGAGTTGTAATTTATTTATGACGTAAAGCTTACAACAATGACCGCAGCAGTATTAAAGTGTCAGCAAAAAGGTGTACATTGCATGTGTCTGTGAAATTACACCAGCTTTGTAATTGGGTGCACGTTTATTTCTTGACAGTAAAGTATTGAAACTTAATGAAAGAGTAGCTTAAAGAGCCGCAGGCACAACAGATATCTGTACACTGTAGATTTACGATAGGTTATAAAGCTTGTTAATTAAAGTAGGTTCAACCTTGCTTCAATACAATGTCACGTATGCCTCCACCCGAAAAACAACTTCAGTAAGTTTTTGTTAATTACGTTTTTTTCACAGGAAACGTAACGTCATCACAGAGGAACTTATAACGCATCGCCATGTAGTTTTGCGTAGGAACGCGCCGATAAATTCATGTTATTTTAGGTCAACAAAAACTTAGGGAATGCCCCTCTTTCGATAATATTTTTTTACTGTTTTGACATTTAATTGACAACAATCATAGCTGCAATGGTAATGCCTGTCTACATATTATAAACAACACTGTAAAACCTTTATTAAAGCTTTGGTTGGAATTGTATCGTGACTTGCACAAATTGTTTCCAGCACCGAAAGCAGTCAAATAAAAGTCTACATACCTAATACCGTTTATCGTAACTTTAACTTTACGATCATCCTCCAGAGACGACCAGTATATTGGAGTGGACGAGCTGAAGCAACGAATTACGGAAGACAACGTTGTGCTCATCGACGTGCGAGATGATTCGGAGATACAGAGTGCCGGAAAAATAGCGAGCCCGAGGTGGATAAATATTCCATACGATGAAATTGGTGAGAATTTATTTAAACAACAAAATTATAATTCTCTACTTTGGTACTTACCCGTGTTAAAAGGCACGATGAAAGTAAAAGTTGAACAATGGGTATGGCGGTAATTTTTGTTTTCATGTTATTAATACGGAAATTCGCCTATGTAGGACCATTCAGTTGAAAAGCGTAAAATCACTCACAAATAGTATTGCATTTGGTTAGAGTTTTAAGTTATAAGTTTACATTTTACTCAATTCTACAGCCGACGAATTCGCCAAATCAGCCGCTGATTTTAAGAATAAGTTCGGAGTTGACAAACCTTCACCTCCCGGTAATGAGGTTGTGATCCAGTGTAGAACTGGTCGGAAGGCTTCACATGCGTTCAGCACTCTAGTGGAATTGGGATACGTCCAGTGAGTTGCTCAAAACGAAAGTTGAAGAAAATATGTTTTCTTGCCACATTGTAGAGCGGTTATTGATTGTTTCAATACGTTAATATCGTTATACCTCACCTTATTAAAAAGATATAAACCTAACCTTATCAGCGTTTTCCAATAGATTACATTTGCACTGGGTTTCCACTGTTCATCATGTTTTAATGTGAGAAAAAAACATACTATCCCACATTTGTATCATTTTTACCGGGAAAGATATTTTATTTTCTCGAAATGTTTTCACAGAATGAAAAGCTTGAAAGGAGGTTTCAACAAATGGACGGAGGCAGCTTAAAAACCTCACTAACTAACAAAACATATAAAGCACGAAGCCAATAATTCTTCCTCAACTGCCTCTTGCCACTTTGTAATTTGTATTTAATCTTTAATTTTAGTTACGGTTACAAGTGTGGGTTTTCCTTGATGTAAAAACTAACTGCATTTTTTTAAATTTTAATTAGGAAACACTTGTTTGCATTTAACGTTAATATACAATGGAAATTTTATTATGTTAAACATTGTAACAGTTTTGGGCATGAGAAGCGGTTTTGTAACAATTATTAAGGTGTGTTGGTTGGATATATGCAAAAAACGAAATATTTTAATATAAATTATCGTGGACAATGATACTGGACATTACACTTATGTTACTTTGCACAAATTATTGTGTGGTTTTCGTTAATACAGCAATTTTTATTGGGTTTTTTACTTTGAATATTGAACTACACAATCTTACAAGAGCAGTAACAGAAACAATGCGAGTTATTCATTTTCCTTTACAATGTGATTTAGAACCCAACAGTATTTTGACATATCTGTTGGTTTTATTTTTGCGGAATCTAATTCTAATCAATCTGATGGTGATAGACCATTATCCAAATAATAATGAAAAATTTGCTGTCATAAAAATGCTTTTTTCATATATGAACAAGCAATATGTCACAACTTCTAGGGGTCATTAAGTCAACAACAAATGCAATACTTTGATAAAAACGCTGAAATGAATCGAATACTCGTTCGCACAAAGCTATCCTGACACGAGGTGGCGCAATATACACAACATCTACTGATTCTGATTGGTCGCGATCGGGTTGACGTCATTAAATGTTAGTCTGGCGTCATTAAATGTTAGTCGTGTTCCCCACTTCGGCCCACGACGGGTATTCGTTCAACCCAAAGAAAACGACGCCGTAAGTATTTATGAAAAGTGTCACAATTCCTATCCCAAGAATATTGAGGAAAGCTCCGGCCTTCGCCTGCAAGAAGTAAACGTTTTGTTACGGATTGCGTTTCATTAGAGGAAACTAAAGTGTAAATATTAATAAAAAAGTGTTTGTTTTTCGATAACGTATCTTTTTACATGAAGCAAACAATTCTGTTAACGCTACATCGGTATTAACAGTATTCGCTCGCTGAATTTTTTTTTTTCTTAAATGCTGAAATTTTTTTTTTTTGACCACACCGGGATTTGAACCCAGGACATCCTGGGCACGAATCCCGATCAGGTTTTTTCTTGGTATGCTGAAATTGCTTTGTCAACATAAAAGAAGTGTATGTTATTAGCGACATCTGGCGGTGGCTGTTTCTCTAAATTATGAAATCGTAAACCACCAAGACTGTGTACCACAATCAAAGAAACGTGTATATCCAGGTTAAAACCAATCTACGTATGTAAGACAAATATATTTAAAAAGCATCGTCAGTGTGTGTTACTCAAATAGCCACCACGACCGTATAGAGCAGTGTTTCTTAACCTTTTTTGGATCACGAACCCCTAAAACATTCTTTGAAAAGCTATGGACCCCTTTGCAAGAAACACATTGCAAATGTCGAAAAATTTAAATTCGTGGACAGAGAAACCGTATGGAGAGAGGAAAATACGTGGATTTTCGGAATAATTGTATTTCGTTTCATGGACCCCTTAATGCACCTTCTCGGACCCCTTGGGGGTTCATGGACCCCAGGTTAAGAACCCCTGGTATAGAGTCTGTATGTTTCAGCACAACTTACCATATCAACTACTCTCAAATGACCGTAGGAGAATGCGATCGCGTTGGGAGGGGTAGCTACCGGGAGCATGAACGCCATGGATGTTGCGAGGATTGGAGGGATGAGGAGATACAGAGGATGGATGTGGATCGCTTGCGCCTGAGGATAGGTTCGTTAATGTTTTTGCTCTGATTGGGATTCGAACCGATACCCTTCGAATTATAATTTATCTTTTAAACCGGTTATCTGCGTGAGAGCGGCCATGATTCAATTTGTGTGAATTTTTTTCGTTTGAAAAACTGTAGCTTCAATTCTAAGATATTCATTAGGATGAAAAAAAAACAGCAAAACATTATGATTTATCCAGCATATTTTATCAGCTAACTTTGTAATATGTGGAAGCAAGGACATCGTGTCACCGTTGCAATGGTTCAAACGTAATGATTTTGTCACCCAAAAAATGCAAGAATGCTTTTTTCGCGTTCTACCACAATTTTTCTTTACAATGAAATCGACACCAAATTACATCCACTCACCAGACGGGCAAGGATGGGAACGAACAAGGATGCTGTGGCGACGTTGCTCGTAACCTCAGTGAACAGACAAACTACAACCGTTATGATGAGGCAAACCAACCAATCGTCGATTCCTTCCAGAACACTCAGTTGGTCTCCGATCCACTGGGAAAGTCCCGATACCTGGTGACGTCATGTAATTGAATTAAATTTACCTGTTTCTTGCAGAACAACAAACATTTTGATATGTTTAACAGTGAAACGAAAGTTTCCTAGACAGTTGTTATATATATAATAAGGTGGAAATCTTCAGGGCCAAATTGTAACAGAATGGGAAATGATTCCCAGAATCAATTCTCAAGCATATTCAACAGTAACAGAAAACCTTTATTTTGCAAAATTCGTTTTTTTGTGCATAAATTCATCCCAACGTTTTTGTATTTGGTTATTTGGCAAAAGTACAAAAAATACCTTACTTTTTGTTCTTTGGCCTTCAGTCTTGACACGAATGTGATCATCACTGATTACAAAATGCCACAAGAATATTATTTTAGTATGGGGGCTCATTTATTTCCTTCTAAGACAATAAAACATTAGTTTCCCACAAACCGACTTACAGTTGCTCCTTCAGCCAATGCAAAACCTCCACCAAGAAGAAAAACCACTCCCCAAGGGAAAACCTTCTGCATCTTCGACCACTCAAGGATCGGGAGAACGGGTTTAGACTTTCCCTGGTTTCCTGGAATCGTTGGAAAATATTTAACTTGTTGCACTGTTTCTGTTTATTCTAAGAACACGTGCCAAATTTTGTTACGTTTGCTTGGCTCGTTGCAAGAAAACCGCCTCCAATTGATTAAAAAGTTTCGTGAAATCATAAACGCTTAATCGCTCGTATAACTGTGCGATGTTGATACATAAAAAAATTTAAAAACAATTCACAAATAAATCAGCATTACAGTTCCCTAAGATAACGAGGGTCCATCTTCAAGCAAAGATGACACAACAAATATTCCCTCGCCAACCGCAAGAAGCGTTCTTCCCTAAACAAACAAACTAATGGAAACAAACCTGATTTAACAAGAAACATGGGTTTCTCTGTGGGAAGAAAGAAGAGGAGGGTTGCCATGAAGACTGCCACCGTCCCATCATCCACGTAACCCTCCGGAAAGATCACAGACCATCCTGGCATAAATCCTGGTTCCCGGAAGAACCACAAGAGGGCAGTAGTGACGAAGATGATCAAGACAGTTGTTTCTGCCCAGCTGTCAAAAGAAATAATAACGATAATACATAGTACCGCAAATTGGCGTTTATGTAGAATATTTCTGTTTGTGTATCTTTTGTGTCAAACAGAAACATGGTCTTGTTTGTATATTGATTAGGTTTATTGGCATCGCAGCCAAGTTGGATCAAAACTGGATGCGAGCTCCCGGTGAGGTTTGAACTCACAACCCTGGGGTAAATAGGCCCAATTTCGTGTAAAAAAGCAATTATTTTTGCACCTTACCTTATGGCTCCAAGTGCTTCGTATTCTCTTTTAAGCAACATGTCGGCGTTTTTCTCCTGTTGAGTTTTTTCTTTGCCACTGAAACATTCGCACATTCCTCTAATGCTAAAATAGAAACAGGTTTTGTTATTTAAAAACTGTGGGTAAATTTTTTGTAAAATTTACGATGAAAAAATTTGCATGAAAGATGTTGTTTAAAATAGTTATATATAACGTAGTAATTTAAGCCACCCTTGCAGTGCTACATGAACTATACGGTGATAGTCATGACAAGGCAGTTAATGTTTTTTTGACAAAAATATTTTAACGCATTTAAAATATTAAACCACTAGGTGTCGCCATCTTTAACAATATAGAAGTCGGTCAAGCGCTTAAACCTGACGCAAAACTGCGCGAAAAACTGCTTCCAAAGTCATAGGCAATTTCCTCTAAGAGTAATTTTAAACTTTCATATGAGAGCTGTTGTTCCGTTACCTGAATCCCAAGTATATTGAAGAGATCCAGAGGTAGGTACAGAAGAAAAAGAGCAGGCTGGATGGAAGACAATACGCAAACCACGTCGCAAAGGATATTTCGTCTGTAGCGTTCGGGAAGAGACTGAAGGATATGAACAGAAATTTGTAAATTCACTGGCTAAAATCCATAAAACTCGGCAAAGAGAGTGTGTGTTTATCATTACGTGGATATGTGGGACTGTTTTCACGGTTTTGTGGTTGCTGACAATTTGAAATCAAATATACGAATTGACAGATTTTAACCTCGGTTACTGATTTTGCGAAACCAAACTGTTACGTATTTTTACGCAACATAACAATGTTTGAATAATGTTAAAATAATGTTAATTTTCCAACGTAAAAATAAATATTTTCGATCGAACCACGAGCTTACATGTCAAACTGTCCGGACAACACAAGGTTTGGTCCCGTCCCAGTTAGTGTAACAGTTCCTCCAATACTCGCTGCGTATGGAATGCACAAACTCAATCCCTTCTTCAAGTTCGTCGCCCATTCCTCGCGATCCTCTGCTGTGCCTCGTTCCTGTCGAGAATTTTAATGAGAATGATGCATTGTAAATATTTACTCTTGCAACAGGAAAGCCAAAGCTAATACGCTACTGATGTTGAAGCAGACTTTTCAAACACCACTGTGTTCATCATCAGTGCCAGGTAAGAATGGTTTACACGTCTGCTTCGGCCTTTGTAGAATATTAACTCTGGCTTCCCTAATTAAACTGGTTAACCCCCTATCTGCTCTTTCACCTATTTATGTACTGGGTAAATTTCTATCCCATGACCATGAAGAAGTCACTTTATCGCCGGAGGGACAACCTTCTACTCTCAGGTTTCTACTTTTGCGAATCAAAACCAGTTATACATTGGGACCCCTACTGTTTTGTTTGAACTTGCGATTCCACGGCAGAGCGCGATTGTCCGTGAGTGAATCACCTCAAACGCGGGCGCCTGACTCGAAAACCTCTATGGTTTTATCAATGCCCATGCTACTTTAACTTTCGCGTTTATATGGTATATTTACGTTGTAGCGTTCAGCCTACCCAAAGTAAACATGATTTGCTTAAAAAACGAGAATTGTGGTTTGCATCGGTGCCCGTCCATGCTATTATATTTTGCATATTTATTGTTCGCATATACGCGTTCAAGTTCGTTTGTTCCCCCAAAAGGTTGATTAAAATTCAATTTAGTTCCTAATGATTGAAACTGACCGTCGAATCCGATTCGCTTCGATGCTTTTCCACGTCTATGACGTCACCATCCAATGACCTTTCGTCGAAGGAGTTGTTGACGAAACTGGTGATAATTATTTCGCCCGACCCCGCATCAGAAACCTGGAAGTAGAAAAAAACGTGTGATATTTTGTTCGGATTTAATGGAAACGGGAAAGCTTGTTGGGCAATTATGTGGCAGAATGTGGCAGAAAATGGTAAAATGTGGCAAAACGCAGCCAAGATATCATAAGCGCACCAAGGATTCGAGAAAAAATGGTACGAAGCGTATGTGTGATAAAAATGCAGTAAAAAATACTTTATATTTTATAATACACATTAAAATATTACAATAGAAATTTTACTCGTTAAGAAAAACGGAAATATTTTTTTCGATCAGGGTTTTGAAAACGGTACTTAATCTCGACAAGAAATCTGCGTCATCATACTGGAGGAACACGGGTAAACAGTAGAATTATCACTCACAGATCCGCAATCCTTCCCCTTATCTTCCTCCGAGCTCCTCTCAGCTTCCAACTCCTCTCCTCTTGGATTAACCAGCTCCCGGATAACAGCTTCCACTATAGGAAGCATCATAGCTGTGGTAGCGGTGTTGCTGATCCACATGGAGAGAAAGAAGGTTGTGGACATGAACCCGAACATAAGACTGTGGATATATGAATAGTTGTTAAGACTTGACGTGATTATCTTCGAACGCAATTGGTGGGGAATGAAGGGAAACATCAACTTATTGATAATCTGCTTTTCATGAACATTAATCGACCAAGCAAAACAGGCGAAAAAATGAAATAAACCCTGATCAAAGATCAAAATTGTAGTTGACCCTAGATCAGCTAACCGGGGTTAACTCTTGGTGTTTCTAACAAGATTAAAAACCGCGAATTCTCGGACTACCATTACAAAAATAAAAACATCTTTAAAAGAGCTGTCTGAAAGATTGATTTAAAAGTTTTACTCAGCTACCATTACATAGTTTTTTTTTTGCTAACACAGAAATCACGCACCATCTCGGTTTGGCGCCAACCAGTGTGAGAACACGCAGAGATATCCGTTTGTGAAGGTTGCACGTTTCCACGGCAACGGCGATCATCAAACCCCCGACGAAAAGCCAATTCGTGTCGGTAAGATACGTCCTGCTGACGTCACCAGCCGTCATAATGCCCATTGTTGGAAACAGAATAAGAGGGATGAGTGACGTAGCACCGAGGGGAATCACCTCGGTAATCCAGAACACCGCCATGATTGTGATGCAATAACCGCATGCTGATTCCTGAGGTTGTAAATGAATATTTATCACCGGTGAAATTTGTCATCTGTTTGAACAATCTTTGTTTTGTAGATGTTTTTCGCAGCAATACATATAACGGCATGACAAAAAATAGACAAATTAGCATTAAGTTCTGTTCTGTTGCGCCATTATGCCAAATGTGCCTGTTTGTAAACACATAATGGATTAATAATGGAACAGGAAAATTACTTTGAGCAGTTGGTATTCAGTTAAAGTAAAAAAGCCATCGCAAACCCCACATAGACTTCAGAAGCCTTTGTTGTCCATAAGACTGTTTGGTGATTCTGATACTTTATCAAGAGTTCTACCCGTTGCTTTGTCATGCAGTAAATTGTACTTAAACAAGTTAAAGTCCGCATAGATTCACATACTCGTGAAGAGTTAACGAAACAAATTAAACTGATTTACAAACTTCAGTCAAACTCACCGAACCTTTCACCACTAGAGGCAGTGGAAGCATCAGGAGTGGGGTCAGGATGAAGATGAGGGTGGACTTGTACCTCCACAAGCTCCATAATACTTCCATTGCTCAAATCAATATTATGTTGTCAAACTTTTTAAACCTCTTGATGAAACCTAAAGGGAAATTAGTGTCAGTTCCCTGACATTCTTTAGGTTCCTTAGTTCATTAGCTCCGTAAATTAGTCTCGATTTCCTTCCCTAAGAATCCTTAGATTCCTTATTTCGTAAAAACGGCGACCGCTTCTTCGCTTTATCGGAATTCTACATAAACTTCTTACATCAGCGAACCTTCCAGTAAAAGGATTTAAACCCGCACGTGTTGGTATTGCATGCAACCAAAAGCGACAAAATCCCCTCTTGACACTGTTACGTAGAGAGCTGGACTAGTTGTCTGCATGACACTGTGCGCTTTTACCAACTTGGGCTCTGGTCTTACATTGAAAAGCTCATGCCACCTTCGATATATTCCAAGCGACACCGCTTGTGCAACTTGTGTTAAATGTTAAAAAACTCTGTAAGCTGCAGACAGATGTCCACTGTTTCGACCATGGTCTCATCAGTGCAGCTTGGTGTGGCTATGGAAGATCTTGCCGAAAAAAAACGGGTAACAGTACAAATACCGTAATTCGTTGGACACCAAACAAGTTGCAGCCATCCAGAGAAAATAGAGTGGAAAAATATGGCCAATAGTGCCGTTAGGCCCCGTGTCACAATAAATTATGTAAATAATAAAGGCATGGAGCCAATAATGTGAAATCTATGAGCTGCATACAGATATTCCCACTATTTCGCCAATAATTACACCAAACTGCACTGATTAGAGCTTATATGTTGAAACAGTGGCCATTACCTTCATGCAACTCACAGAGTTTTTTGTTGGCTCCATGCCTGTTAAATAAAACACTAACACAAGGAAAGCCCCAACAGCTCAAATTCGCTTGTGTTTTTTGTGCAGGTAATTTACACGCTCAGCCACACAGAACAGAGTTGTTTTAAACCCCAGCTAAGTTAACTTGTGTCGTAAAACCCGTAACGACTCTCCAACAAACACTGCAGTACTTGCTAAGCTTACGTGAGTACACACATTAAACCTTTTCAATGCCTGCAACACATTGTTCTCTTACAATTTGTTTCCAACTGTTTGCAGTGATCATGCACGCGAACTAAAAGCAAAATGCGGTTCCAATGCCAAATTTTGATGTTATTCAAGCGTTGCCAATTTATTGCTAAATTTGCAAGTTTAATCATTGGTACAGCGTCTTTATACAAAACATCTACTGTTTATAAATGCACTTACACCCTTTAAATCGTTGTTACTGTACATGGCTGATATATTGTATATTTGTCGTTTAATCATCTACCACGGTCGAAAATATAGTAGTTGATACATGAACTTGTTAATTGGACTTTGGGTAATATGTTGAATTAAACCAGCGGTTTTACTTGCATTTACATTCACTTGCATTCTTAGAAAGTAGCAACAGATTTCCATACAATTTAGTGCATTTGTAATTGACTGATCCGTATTTGTAAGTAAGTGATTGAACGCCAAGTATTATTATTTCTACCACTATCTGTCGGTACAAACTCGGCGTGATTGATTATGTCTGTTTTAGCAATATAAACATCCCTGTCAATCGTCCTGAAACATCGATCACAATTCACAAATTTGGCTCTTTAGCCACTAAAGGTTGGACGCCCCTGAATATCCGAAGAAAAACAAGTTTGTGTGTAAATATGTTAACTGTTGCATGTTGCATACTAGTAGCTGCTTGGTTATAACACAATATAGCGACTAAAAAAAGGTGTTTGGGTTATTCAGCACCTAAAGGCGGCATCTAAAACTTGTCGCTTTTACTCTACGACATCATAATCCCCTGCAAAGCATAAGCTCACTCAAGAAAACACAGGTCTTTGAACTCCAGCCTATAAACCTACATGCAGTGGACATTCTGGCAAGCACTTTCAACATGAGTTGTGTTTGCTTTGTCACTTCAGACAAGCCTACAGAAAAACCGTAATTTCTTTGGCATTTTGAAACACCAAGGTATACTTTTATGTGGTATTGTGTTGTTATAACAGCTTTGTTACCCCCAAAACGTCAATGGTTAATTAGTAAATGTAAACCCTACGGCATATTTTTATGTCCCCCAAACGTTTATAAAAACTAAAAATATATTAGGGCATTACCAGAAAAAAAGTCCCACTCAAGAATCTGCTCCTAAACTGATTGAACAAAAATGTTCAATGGCGTAACTGAAGGAATTCGCTGCCTGTTTTTTTTAGTTAACTATAAAGTTTTTAGCTTGAAATGTTTGTCAAAGTAAATTTTGATCAAGTTATATTGAACTAAAGCACAATTTGAAATTTTATTCTGCTTTTATGACGTTTTTTGTGATGGTATATTTTCGTCCAGGGCTTTGCGTCATATTTTTGATACCATATCATACCTTGGCATGATTTCGTTTGGAATTTTAAAAGCAACCTTAAAAGCAAAACTATGACTGCATACTTGGTACCGACTTCTTGATTTTGTAATTTTGGTCAAGCATTTAAAATTTTGTTTAATTATGACTTGATTATACTTGCACTAAAAGTAGACACAGCTGATTACAATTTATTAGAGAACTGAAACCGTTCTTGACACCTTTGTTTTGCAACAAAGCACAAAAGAATTGTAGCCATGACAACAGTTGCAGGTATGTTTCATGAAGTGGTGTTAACTTCCATTTTATCCAACAATTTTTTGTGATCGTTTTGTAACAGAACTAAAATCAGAATTGTCTCAAATCGAAAATTCCCTCGAAGATTTAAAAACCCAGTTGCAGTCGATTGCTGAAATGCAACAGAAGTTGAGGTCGAGGAAAACAAACATTGAGAGGGAATTGAATCAACGACAAAACTTCCTACTTGAGTCGACAGATGAACCTCTGTGGCAATTTGAAGGTAACTCTAATAATATTAAATATTTGTTTGTGATGTTGGCATGTTTGAAAGAAATGCACACCATATTATGACTACCTCAATGAAAGGAAAAAAATCTCTATTTATTTGGTTTCAAATAAAATGTCTGAATAGGTACAAGTATGCATTTTTGGGTGTAACCATTTTCTTCCATATATGAGTGTTATAAAATGTGTGCAATGATGGTGTAAAAAAAATTAACGAATCTTGAATCTTTCAAATAAATTTCCCTCAAAATGTAACTAAATTAGATTCGAGAATTGCTTTCCAAGAGGCTGTGTTATTTTATTACAGTTTTCAAAATAAGCAGTCAGTCAAGACGTAAGAAATAAACAAATACAGTGTTATACATTTTTTACATTTTGTCAATTGGGAGAGTGATCACTGTGTGCATAAAAAAGTTGTGTTTTAAGATTTTCCATGGAGCACTGAAGTAAGAACAAAGCTAAGAGAAGTTTTTAAAATGAAAAGATTTCGGCCAAAGCAAATCGAAACAATCAACGCTACTCTAAGCAACAGAGATATCATTCTTATTATGTCAACAGGGGGTGGGAAGAGTTTGTGTTACCAACTTCCTGCAATTATTTCAAAAGGTTTCGCACAAAACTTAACATTTGTAAATATTTCCCCCGTTAAGACTAAAGTAGAACAACATTTCCTCATGTAAAACCTGGTGACTAACCCAGAAATTTTACCAAGTCCTGGAACCACATTTGTTTCTTTTATTTCAAGTTTTTACTCATTCTGATGCAACAATACCAAGCACAAAATTACTTGTTGCTATGAAAGTTGGCACAGTTTTGTGCAGAATATTATTATGATGTTATAGGCACCTGACTATATAATCTCTAAGGTTTTGTAAATGTGCTACCATTATACCTTTCATATACATACGTTGTCTAATGTTGGTGATTATTACATCATAGTCATCACCAATGCAAAATATTTTTTGATGTTTCAGGAATCACACTGGTAATTTCACCCCTTATTTCACTGATGACTGATCAGGTTCTCGGTTTGAAAAAATTTGGGATTCAAGCTGAAACTTTAAACTCAGAATCTTCAAAGGTGGTTTGACTTCAGTGAAACATTTGTGTGACAAAAAACACCTGATTTCAAACTTATATCGAGACCAGCTTTCACATGCCAGTATTTCTTGTGCCAGACACTATGTGTTGCAAACTTTTATATCTTACTCTTGCTTTCTTTGCCAGGAAACAGTTTTAAAAGTGAAGGTGGCGATGGAATCAGAAAACTCAAGAGTCAGGCTTATTTATGTGACACCTGAAAAGATATCGAAGAGCAAACGTTTTAAATCACAGGTACAGAATTGAATGTGGTATTGACACAAGCTAACTTTCCACAAATTGTAAATATGAAACTTGACCTTGGAGGTCTTAGGTGCATTTTCTTTTGTCATGTTTAAGTTGATCCCAGTCTGGTAATCTGTTAATATTAGTGTTAATTTGTTGTCAAAACACACTTGAAAATTCATTACTTTGTTACAATATTTCTACATTAATACCATGTGACATAAACCTGCACACAAAGTTAATGCAATCCATTGTTTTAAAGCTTGAGAAATGTTATAAGTGTGGAAATTTATCACGGATTGTGATTGACGAAGTTCACTGTGCAAGTCAGTGGGGGAATGACTTTAGGCCAGGTTGAAGTTTATTTGTTTGGCAAATTATGGCTTTGCCCGTTGCAATTTAACAATTTAACTAATTTATTTAATTCAATTAGGAATGCTCACTTTGCTTATAATAGATTTTTGTTCAGTCTACATTTCCAAAAACTTTAGCATTTAGTCAATTTTTATTTTAGATTACAAAATATTGGCAATTTTAAAGCGTCAATTTCCCAAAACTCCAATACTTGGGTTGACAGCAACCTCCACAGAAAAGGTAAACATGAATCAGTGTGAGTTTAAACCAGTTTAATTTACCTGGATTTTGTTCGTTCTGGTAATCAGTTGAAAAAAAAACATTTAAAACCATGTAGATGCCTGGGCTGTAAACTTACAATCTAATAACTATTTCCAAAACGAGATATAAACTCATTTATGTTATGTGTTTAAAACGTTTAAGGATCCGTGCGTAGATTTTGTGTCAACACCTCCGCAGAACTTCCCACCACAAAACCATAATATTCATGTTCTTTTAAATGTTTCAAGGTTACCGTGGATACGAAGGATATTCTCAACATTCCGTTTGCGACAGTTTTCCGAACTCCCCTAAATCGACCCAACCTCTTCTATGACGTAAGAATCAAACCGAACACCTACAAAGATTTTATTGAGGAAATCGCCTCCACAATAAACGAGAGTTTCGCGAACAAAGCAGGTAAAAACCATCCCGGTGTGTCTGTTTAAATATGTCTTCTTTGCGCGTACATCTTTTCGAGGTAAAGTGCGTTTTTAATGGAACCTCGCAACAGGCTTCGTTGTGTTGTATTTTGTTGTTGTAATTACACTGAACACTGATGAAGCCAGTTTTTTTACAGACATTTTGGCGTAGTTTGAACGAAGGTTAAGTTTCATTTATTAAAGTCAATGGTTTAAACCCATGGTTTCTCATAATACGATCGAATTCGTGTTGTATTGCCAGGCATCATCTACTGCTTCTCGCGGAAGGATACCGAGGAAATCAGCAAAAGTTTAAGTGAAAAAGGAATCAAATCTGCACCTTACCACGCTTACTTAACTACTGAAAGCAAAGTTCAAGTTCACAACGCTTGGATTGAAAATAAAATACAGGTATAGTAACTTGCACGACTTAAGTTTAGGAACAAAAGTTAGACACTTTGAACTGTTTTTTATTTACCTTTCAATATTAGGATAAAAAATACGTAACGGTTGATAAATTTTGTGTGCGGACGCCATGAAATTTATCTGAATTTCTCGTTGAAAATCAGACCTAGCAAATGTGGGGCTCGAATAAAAAAACAAAATAAACTTTTCTTATTTTCGAAGTCAGTTTTTTACTCATTCACCGACCTCGTTTAACACAAACCCAATTAGAGGAGGAACATACATTTGTGTGGCATTTATATTTCCAGGTTATTTGCGCCACGGTTGCTTTCGGAATGGGAATTGACAAACCTGACGTCAGATTCGTCATTCATCATTCCTTGAGTAAGAGCGTGGAGAATTATTACCAGGTGATGTGTGACGATACAAATTTTCCAAACTTTTTTGCGTTTGTGACAACGACAGAGCAAAATCATCAAACTGAATTTAAATTCAAATTTCCTTTAGACTGTTTAACATGTGACTATGCGGTAGATTGATTCTTAAACTTTTCAAAAGTTACCTCCAAATATTATGCAACATTTCAACGTTACAGCGCAAAAATACACAGAAGCAAAATAGTGTTATCCGTAATTCTAAAATTTCTTGTTGTAAAATGGAATCGTAAAGGAATCCGGACGAGCGGGCAGAGATGGCCAACCTGCTTTATGCCTCCTTTACTTCGGATTTTCCGACATCTTCCGACAAAGTTCGATGGTTTTGACCGAACGAACCGGACTCACCAACCTACAGAGGATGGTTGAATATTGCCAGGACTTGGAAGGGTCAGTTACGAATATTTAGAGCAGAAAACGTGAATAACTCATGTGTATTGAAATAACCATTGACACGACGGTAACGTAAAGATTAATAGTTTGATTGTAACGTTTATGTTGCACATCTGAAACCTATGTAAACATCGAAGTAATGAAATTTGATGCTTGGCAATTTATATGGAAAGAATATATGTTTAAAAATCCAAACAGTGTTCAAAATGTTCCTGATGTGTTTATGTTGTACAAGATACAAGAAGTGTTATATACACAGCAGAAAATTTTATTTGCATATGACAAGGATGATGCCAGTAGGCGAAATTCATAATTCTGTTTTTTAACAAAAGTTCGTCTATTACCCTTTTTTTGAGTTATTCTGTCCTGGTGTTATTGGCACTGTTTGTGATAACTTAGTGACACAGTCATGATACAACAGCTTTTTTGGTAATTATAAAAGAGAAACAGGTGTTAAACAATCCAAAGCGTAGGATGTTCCCAGTGCGTTAAGTCTGTCCTGATGTTGTTTGTCGCAACAACGCAACTGATATCTTGGTTTTCTCCTCAGGTGCAGAAGAAATCTTATATCAAGTTACTTCCAAGAAACTTGGGAATCCCTCACTTGCAACGGAATGTGTGACGTATGCGCGGGTCAAACGAGTAAGCAACGTTTCACAATTACGTTTTTACGAGTGTTCAACCAAAGAATGGCGTTTGCTCGGTGAAATTGTATCAAGAATTTAACTTATGGCTTTCCAAATGGCTTCTGCTCACCAAACACTGAACACAGTTGTTTGAGGCAAATTAAGCGATTTTAACAATTAGAAAGTAACTTCTGTGGAAATTGTGGGACCCGTCTTTTGAAAACGAGAAATAACGCGGTTCCTGTGTTTTTGTTGCTGACAATTGTTCAAGCTTACATTCCCACTTTGCCTTGTTTTAACTGGTGTGTGATGTCAGACTACAATATCTGATTCAGGATCTAAAATTCGTGACGTCACGGTACCGTGTCGCGCTCTGCTGCACAGTGTTCAGTCGTGCGAAGCGAAGGGTGACGGTAACAGATTGACTGGATTGAAGTTGATCGACAGTGCGGCCGGCAGGGGGAAGAGCAAGACGGACTGTGAGGCGTTGAAGAATATGAACACAGAAGAAGTTGAACGCGTCATCGTATACATGCTGAGCAAGGAGTATCTCAGGTTGGTCTGATATGCCATAGCGAGATACGCTCCCGGTGAGGTTTGAATTCACGACCCTGAGGTTTCTGCGGCTCTCAACGAAATAGATCATTGGGTTCGCTGACATTGCAGCCTAACTCGATCAGCTACTTTTTTCCGACTAGTCGGAGCAAGGAATCAAAAATCAAGCTCCCGGTTAGGTTTGAACTCGCGACCCTTTGCTAACCAGGCCCAACGCTCTACCAACTGAGCTACAGGTGCTCAGTGGTTCACGGGGTATGTTGTGGCCAAAGTACACTGGTGCGCAAGCGCACAACTTGTCAGGCGACCTTCACATACACGTAAGGAAAAAATGGTTTTCCATATCAGGCCATCAACTAATAACCACATAAATACCACAAATTATTCTGTATTCCTTCTTTGCTTGCTTTTCTCACTACCGCCCTCATTGTGAAGGTAATAATAATTAATTGTTTGCAAAGTTAGCAATAAAATGGCGACAAAATTTGTTGCTTTTGTTTTCAGAGAGGACTTCCACTTCACACCATACCGAACAATCAGTTACATAACCCCTGGACCACAGTCCGAACTCCTTGCCCACAACACAGTCCAAATCCACCTGCCCAAGAAATCACAACACACAAGAACCGAAATTTACCGCAATCTTCTATCGGGGGATAAAATTCCCCAAACAGACGGTCCGCGCACGAACTCTGCGAAACGATCGACGGTCCGGAAAGCAAGGATTCCCTCCTCGGATGTTGGAGAGATGATCGTGAAGAGGAGGAGATTTAGTGAAGATGCGAGTTCTTCTTCGAAGGAACGGAGCGAATTAAATTTAAGTTTGGATGTTAAACCCGAACCCATATTAATCGACGATAGCGATTGAACGTTGAAAGTTGTAATCCGGAATTCTCGTCACCACAAAAGGCAAAATAAAGTTTCGAATAAAAAAATATTCTGGGAATTTTTCCATGAATTGTCGCTTGGTAATCACCTAACTTTTTCATGACATTGCAGAAATTAATGGCTGCATTTGTTTGAAGCACCAATAAAAGTTCACTGACCTACTGTGTTTATCCCCTGATGATTTTAGCGTTTTACACTAATGTAACCCCCAGAAACGCCACAGGGCGAGGAATGCAATGTGGTAAACATTGGTAAGCGAACCGTGTCGTCTTTGCGAAACAATGGAATCAAAATCAAATCATGTTTATTTTGCGCTAAAAAACAACTACACAGGTGAACAATATAAAAGGAAATAAAATGGCATGGGTACCGATAAAACCATAAAGGTTATTAAGTCAGGCGCCAATAGAGCTCTTAAAGAAACGCAACGAAAAACTAACAATTGTATTTCCGTTTGGATAAAACCCTGAAAAATATGAAAACTACACATTATCAGGGGGAAGTTTATAATCTTATAAGTCTCTTTAAGCGGCAGGGTCCTTCAGAGAAAGAATATGTGTCGATACGAAGACCTTCCCTCTGGAAATCAAATGAACGTTGGAGTGGAATCCGTTAATTACGATAGAAATTCCTTACTTTTTCAGGCAAACAATTATGCTCGGGAACCCGCATTACTATTTATTGGCGGAATAAACACATTTACCTTGAGGTGGTAAATGATTACTCGAATTAAATAAAAATTTCATTTCAAGATCGGCGTCAGCGCGACATGCGACATTAGCGCCGCGCAAGCCAGAAAAATCCCCTCGTGAAGAAAGCCGGAAGAAATTGAAAATCGACGCCCAATTGTTTAGAATTATTTTCCGATTGTTCGAACGAAAGAAATGGCACAGGAACATGGTTTGGTAAGTGTCTCACACCTAAAAAACAAATTATTTTGTGTATAATTATGTTAAATATTGCAATGTTTGTACACAATGGAAAACTTATAAAACGACTTCTTCTTGCAATATTTCAACAAAACTAACGACTTTATTTTGTCGAAAAAGGCAACTGAAAGCATGTGCAAGCTTGGTGAAGGAGTGAAGGAGAAATTTAAGAAATTCCGTTTCAGAAAACAGGAGAACAGCGCTGCAATTATATGTTGGTTTGTCTGCATAACTCACTGTGACAAAATGTCTTGGATAGTTGTAGCAAGCAAAATATTACCAATTTTTTGTGTGAACATAGTAGTTGTTTTTGTATTTATTAAATTTTTTGTAATCTGCTAATTTTCAAATTGTTACAGTGAAGATAAACAAGGACGAAGTAGTTGTTATAGAAGATGAAATTGACGATGTTACTATTGAGGAAGTTGCAGAGGAATTGCCTGAGAGATCACCAAGATATCCTTTATCACTATGAAAAAAATAGAATGACTTGTAGTGTGACATAGAAACAGCAATGAATAGCTTAACTGTTCCCAAAAAACAATGTAACATTAAACGTTGCAAGTGTTTTTCTTGCCTGTAAAACCCCTGATTAAAGAGATAAATTTTCACTTTCCATTTGTCTGGACCAGTAATTTCTTTTGATTTGTACATTTACAAACTGTCTTGCACAGATTACCGATAAAATTTCTTGAACAACATTTATTTCCAATCTATTAACAGCTAATGGGTAATTTCATTTTTTATACATATACAATTGGCATTGTTAAAGCAAGGTAGCGTTATTATGATACATAAACATCTAATGAACCGTTCATACTTCGTGATGTTGTAGTGTGTATTTTTTTCCTTAATATATTCACATTTGTGGCGTATAGTTACAAAAAGGTGCATAGTGATGGCAGAGTTTCCTACCCTCTCTGCTTTATTCTATTTTCACCTGCTGGATGCCAACCCAAACAACAAATGCTCTTTGCTGGCTCAAGAAATCATGTGGTACAAACACTTGGATTTACGAAGGTTGGTTTGCTTGTCATTAACATTACATAAAACATCTGGACTTTATTAGAATGTGTTTGATTTCTTCAAGTATTGGAAAGTGATGCATTTGTTAAAGTTAAACATAAAGAATGTTTTAAAATAAGTGCAGAATCAACTTAATTAATACTTCTGCAAGTCAAAACATTCTGCACTGCATTTTAGATCTTTGAAGTCCGTGACAAGGAAACTATAACCGAGGAATGGCTGTTGGACAAACTTTCAATTTTTTAATTTTCTGCCTCAGAATTATGCTTTGGCACATCACCCAGATTCAACAGCTGTTCAACACCACACGCTGTTAAAAAATTTTAAAAAATGTCATAATTTTATGACATTCTTATTCAGGTTTCAGCGAGTTATCCACTGTCATACATGGTCGCTGGGCAAAATGTGTCCAGTTTATTTGGTTGATATGGCCGTGTTTTGCAATAGTACCAATGTTATGTGATTATATCCAGCATTAGTTCATATCAAGAGATCTTTGTTTTCTAATGTTGAAACCTACTTTGAGAACCACTCATCAATTTAACAACAAGTGTTTTTAACCATTTTAAAGTGTATTTTGACCAAAGTTATTCGATTGAACACACATTGTGCAATCAACTCTCTATTGTGGTATGTGGTTTTTATGTGATGTTTGTTACAATTTTATCATCAAACAGAGAAAGGAGGCTTGTAAGAAGTATCTCAAATAATATATCTAAATTTCTATGTTTTGTGCAATGCTATATTCAGGTAGAAAATTGTAGCATCAATTAAAACAGTAACTAATTGTGCACTTTAAGCAGAATTTATTTAAACTTCTGTGAATCTTTGCACACACTGCATGACATGTGAAATATTTGAAGCCAAAATCTGAACTCGCACACACATAAAGTACAACACAGTAAGTCTTTCTGTACAAAAAGGTACACAAGTAATTGTATGTGATGCTACATAACTTGCTTCATCCCGGTAACTTTTTTTAATGAAATTATTGCTATTAAAAAATCTGCTTCAATATCGGAGCTTGGTTCAATATGTGACAAGGACGTAAATCATTCTGGAAAAACAAAAAAGAGTTTGAAAAAAACAAAAAATAATTACTACTTTCTTATTGGCAATATTGTGTTGATGAAAACAAAATTTGACATGTTATGTAGATGTTAGTCTGTATTTACATTAGTATTCTTTTGAGTTAATCTAGTCTCACTAAAACTACAGGAATGTAATAATTGTACCCATATTAACATTGGTAAAAGTAAATTATCCACTTGGGTTAATCTCAGTCAAATTATGTTTGGAATACAATGACCAAATCCTACCCACCTGTACAGGTAATAAAAGAATGAAATTAGATAGAAGACCAACTTGGCCCATCCTTCTTTCATGCAATAAGACAAAATATCAGCGTTCATTATTGTGGTTGGATCATACAGACCTGGTCCACTCATAACAGGCCTCTTGCTATACCTGGAAAACAAACAAGGTTGAAACCATGGTTTGTTTTTGGACCAATTCCATGAATGAACCTACCTGTACACATTGTAAGCTATAAGAGGAATATTTAATATAACTGTCAGCCACTCTCCAGCCCACAAGAACATAAGATTATAAAGCACATGAATGGCATATTCTGGAATAACCAACTAAAAAACATGAAAATATAAATCCAGTTATTTCGTATAATTACAGGTTGTGGAAGAAATGCCCACCGGGTTTAAACTATTGCATTGATCAATTGGGTTCTTGTAATCTGTTTTCAACTCGTCAAAGGCAATAATCTGAATAAGCAGAATAAAAATTAATATTTCATTAGATAACGATTAGCATAGTACACAATTAGCAACCACTCTATGTTGCACCAAATTTGCAAGATAGAAATTTGTTCAGAGAATTCTCCCCCTTAAACTTTGTTAGTGCAAATTATGCACTGACTTGCCAATGTTTTTTTTGTAAAATAATGCATCAGGTTATTTTTCAAACCATATACTACACTCATGTATCCTGGGTATAGATACATAAAAGACAGATCTGTTGCTGGACACTGAGCAGCACAAGCAAACTCCTGCAGTCTTGTGTGACTATTTCTCATGTATGCTAATACAGCCAATGGCTTAATCATAATTACAACACTTACCTGCCATATTGCAAAAAATATAAGGAAGGCAGTCAAAATCAAAGCAAGGATGTAACAGAAAGCAGCAAAGGAGAACGCCATGAAGGATGATATAAATTTTACAGGCTGGGCATGTGGGCAGTATAATGCCGATTTATTTACAAAAGTCTGCAACAACATAAATTTACATCAGTTGAAAACAATTATTATAATCTTTTTCTGTTTTTACTTTAACATGCAATACTTTCAAGAAACGGTTTTCCAACATATCGTAGTGATTTTTAACGAAACTTGCTATTAATAATATTGGCAACATGGCAAGACAGTAAGACACACATGACATAGCACGGTGCGCACGGAAACTAAATTAACGTACAAAATCCAGGACGCCTTTTTCGTGTGTGATTTGTGAAAAAAACAATGTACTTTAAATCTTTCTATTGCCCAAATTGAGCCGATGATATTTTGCGAATGGATGATTAACTTCAGGTTATCAACTTGGGCAGTCGCAGCGCTGCATACAAATAGCATACTCCAGTTAAAGCTAAAATGAACTGATAACCTGCACTTACAAACGTTATTGCACTTTCCTTTGAAACAATTTTTGCAATATGCTAAACCGCCAGTTCGACATTTTAAGCCGCAATAAGGTTTCCGCTGTTTATTCTTAACCCTAACCCGATTTTTTTGCTAAGCAAATGCAAATTTCGTCAAACGTCAACTTTTGCTTCAACTTTAAATTAACTTCCACCTGGTGGTGAATAATACATAAAACGCCGGCATGCATTCACACTTACTGAAGCAAACTTTGGAATTTTTTTTTTTTAGTCTAGACACAAAAACATATTTTTCCGGGATAATTTATTTATTTGAGTTCAAGTAAATCGTTATCGTGAAAACGACATAATCAAGGGCGAAGATTTTTGAATAAAAATAGGAAAACTGAATCCGCTGTTTTGTTATCCATGTCTGAAGAATCGCTTATTCTTCTTCCTGTCCGTGAGTTATGATGTAACAAAGAGATTTGTAGTCCAAGTTTCCAGCAACGTCAACTGGGGCGATTTCAAGCATTTGGTTCACCTGAAAAGATAAAAGGTTTATATTCGAACGTAGAATGAGATGCAAAACTGTAAGTTGCCAAATAACTGCAATGCACTGTGATTGTGAATGACTATTATAAATTATAAGCCATATTTTGGCAATAGTTGTGAATAACTGTGAAGTTTAATCGTCGTAAAGATAAAATTTTGGAAATTTTTACCTCATCTTGTGTGAATTTGTCGGCTTGGCTCATGAGGAGTTGGGAGATGCTGCGAACGAAAAACTAATATTAAAAAAAACTCGCGACATGAAAATTAATTCCTATTTGAAAAACTTACAAATCTTTATGGAGGACACCCTTGTTTTCAGGGTCGAGCAGCTTGAAAGCTTGGACGATTGTATCTTCTGGGTCAGTTCCTATTAAAAACACGTCGATTTATGCTAAAGACTCTGTGATATTAGAGAGACAATATAGTTTTACGCCGTTGTCGATGAAAATTAAGTGCATTTTACAACAGAGAAGTAAACATTTTGCAGCCAGCATTGAGATGAAGTCTGTTAAACTTACACGAAATTAGAGTTTTAGAAAAAAATATTTTTACAAATATTACAATTTGAATCTTTTACTCAATTTTACGGCAATTTTAAAAGTTCTTACCGTGCAATTTGTCAGCCAACATGTTGAGGAAGACGGTGAAGTTGATGGCGGTCGGGGCTTCCAAAACCATAGCTTCAAGTTTCTCCATCTTGATGTCGCGCACGCCTTTGTAAAGAATGCATGGTGAGAATCTTTGGCCGTAAATATTTCTCGATATCGAATTTATTCATGTATATTTTATAGCCCTTGCTCTAAAACAATTTGTTATTCTTGTTTTGTGAGAATCTATTGATATTTGGACTTCATATATTGCACGTCGTCATACCAAGTGATGCGTAGGTGTCCTTGAGGTCGATTTTGTCAATGAAACCATCTCTGTTGGCGTCGATCATAGAGAAAGCCTGCGAAGAATTGTATATACATTGAGAATAGTTAAAAGAAATGCCTTTCTTGCAAATTTTAAGAGGAAATTTGTAAAGATTTTAGCAAATTTTAGCATTCAATCGAATGAATATTTCGTGATTTATTCAAATTTAAACCTCTTTGAATTCTTGGATTTGGTTCTGGTCGAACATGGAGAAGACATTGGAGGTTGATTTCTGATCTTTCTTTCCTCCGTTCTTCTTTGATTTCTTTCCTGGTGCCTGTGAAGGTACAACACCCAATAAACAAATTAGTTGTCACTCAAGAGGAGGCGGAGAAAATGTGGAAAAAATTAGATGGTACGCCAGCGGAAATTTATACCAGACCGGCAAATCAAATAAAACAGTTCAGCATTTTGTTGTTTGCATTTTAAGGAAGCCAAAACTAAATATTTAAGAAACACGAAAAGAAGAAACATTTTTATCGGCGTAAATATTCCCCACAACACTCACCATTTTGAAGTTGAGATTGAAGATTTCTCGGAGAAGAAACAGAAAGTTGTAGAAGTGATTGAACTGATTGTTGTCACGATGAATGTGTGATTGGTTACGTTCGACCTTCCCCTTTTATATCCCAACTTTTTTCACTTCTCGAAGGTGACAACAACTTCAGCTGTATTGTGACGTGATAAACGGACGCCCAGCGTCGCGAGAGGTCGCGTGTTGGCGCCACTTCTGTGCGCTCCATATTTGGAAGCCGATATATTTACCACTCTCATAGACTGAGGGCTGGAATTGTGGAATGCATCCAAACCATGTTCATATTTCCATTCAAACACGGTGATGTTACAAACATGGTGAATGTAGAAAAATAAAGGTTTACGTAACATTTTGCCTCAAAGTCAAGTTATGTAAAGGTTTGCAAACGTGTATTTTGTCTCCGGGTGGATTTATAGAGCAACAGAACAAACCTCGTTTGCTTCAAGTTGAAACACTTCGATATATTTAACAGACAAGATTATGTTGGTTGTGTTTTATTAAACTAAAAACATGGTTTGTCAGTAAACATTCAGCAAAACACGTGTTCCAGTAGATTTGAAGTAGATTTCAAACGTCCACTTTGATTCGGTAGCCATGAGAGGGCGAGATGTATGTGAACTGCGCCACACAGCGACAAAAAGTTTATGAAAATTTTAACCGCTACATGTCAACAAAGAGCGCGGTTTCGGCGATATCCCTCGAGGAATAAACAAATAAAATATAGTATTTCGAATTGCTTTCGATTTAAAATTTTTTTTATTTATTTTGAATTGGTAAGAAAATAACAGGCGTAAAAATACGCTCCGTTCAACGAATATTCTGTCCTTCGTAATAGGTTTAAGTTCTTTTCGTTTTCCCTGATCTTTTCAAAGTGTTTCAAGAACGATAAGATGTGACACGCGATTGAACAGCGCAAATACTTCGACACACATCCTCATTTCAGTTGTGCATCCCTGAATAATCTAAAATATTTTTTTACGTTGTCCTCTACATGCAAATTTGCAATTCCCCGTGTGTTAAATCACAGACAATGGAAAAGATTGCGGACTCATGAGAAAAACAATAAGTTTTCTGTGGACAGAGCAACAAAAAAACGTCAAAAAGCAATCTTTCCGTCAAACTCAATTTTTATGACCTTTGCGAAAACCAATCAGCAAGACGACCTACAACTCATTCCCTCCAATGAGGGAGTATTTCAAACCAAACGTTGTCAACACCAGCCTGCAAGAACGCCCCTAGGGTACAGTCACATCGAACAAGCAAGCTTCACCGCCGCACGCTTATCACAACAAGTGTAAACAAAATAAACCCGATACCACAGCAGGGTCAGTTTTATTAGCAGGTGTTGTTGCGTGCAGCTTGTGAGTCACAACCGGGTCAAGGCATTCACGAAACTTATATACGCTCTAAGCGTTTTCCCGGTAAGATCAACAGTTGCCACCGTAAATTCTCTTCCAGTGAGTTATTAGATTTCTGTCGTTTTTATTGTTGTTGGTTTTGGTCGCAATATTACAGCAGCGTGCACCAGGCAAGCGTAAGAAGGTTATTGGTTGGATTTAGAGATTACGTCATGCAACACCGTTTCTTGTGTTTACTGTTCGTTTATTAGGTCACAATAGCAAGTGTTGAAACAGGTGAAGAAGTGTTGCCCAGGGCAGCAGTACATATCATGTACAGTACGTTTTGCGTACATTTTTTACATTTACTTTCTGATGTTGTTTTGCGCTCAAACTATGAACATTAGAAATTATGTAGATTGTCAGATATTTTCACTTGTGTCACCAACAGGGTGTACGTGACATATGACACATGGCACGCATGACACTGACCTTATGAGGAAAAGTTGAAGTGGAATTTTGCCGAAAGTCATGATTCGGTTGAAACTGTGTGGAGAATATTACAATAATTGATGTCAAACCTATATATACATATATATATACTGCATATGTGTATATGTATGTGTTGATAGCTTTAGTCAGGAATCTATATTCTCTCTGTGTTATTGAAAGGAAATATTTCTCCTTTTGAAAATTATATTTAAAAACAGCGGTTTTTCAACAACAAAAGTTTTATGAATAATATATTCTTTCAAAGCGTCCACCACACGAACTTACATTACGTCAATACTTGCTGCACTTATACAGTTACTCACACACTTAGCAGGAAAGGAAGTATCAATAAATGACGTCATGTGACGTAGCCTGCCTTGTTGGCTGAGGACCTGAGGTTAAGAAATTTCTGCCTTGATAAGCAAAACTTCCTTGTTGAACGAATCTGCTACTGCCATTGACTTAATTGAGGAAAATCCCCTAACTGAGCCATGAAAAACACTCGGAATTGGAGGAAATTACCGCAGTAGGTAAACATAATTATTTTACAGCAGTAATTTGCGAATGGAAATTCTGTGAAGTTTACGATTGAATCCCATTACCAATGACCCAAAGACTAGCGGTGTATGCACTCAGGCATGACGTCATTACGTCGGAAAAGAGGATTTCGATTAAAGGTAATTTCCCTGTTATGGGATTAGGGTTGAGTTCCGTTGTTAAGTTTAGTTTGAAGAAAGGATTTAGATGGGATTAAGATTTGTCGCCACATTTGAGTGAATCCATTATACGATACCGAGGGTAGAGCGTAAACCTACTTGGATGAAATAAGAAGAAATTATTACTTGAGTATGAAATGCAGCGCAGACCGATTTTGGCAGTTTTTTGTGGTAAATTTTTACGTGGCAAAATTTATCGTTTTCAGAACACGGTTGTTCATTTATTGCAAATTATTTTTATTTATTTGTCTGTTATTAAAAAAAAACTAAATAATGATCATGAATTGTTGAATCAGCCACGTAACAATAGTCTTAGTATCGCCATTTTCCGAAAAGTCTTGCCCAGTTCTCATACGAATAATCCATCTAAAAGGTCAAGTGAGTTTGTTCTAAACAAATGTCAATCAAATTGACCAGGTGTGAAATTTGTTGTTGTCGTTTTATTTTGGCTCGCTGAGACTTTGGCAAAAAATTTTATGATTAATTTTTACCAAAATAAAAACTTTAGGAGTGCTGATATCAGACACCGGGGAATTGTGGAAAATTCGACATTCGAGTTGCGCGTTTTGGGACTTGTCATTTTATCCACACCTGACGAAGCGAGATTTACTCGCGAAAGGTGGTGTATTTTAGAAAATGAAAGTGAGTTTTGCCAAACCAGGATAATTCATCTGTAAACGTGAAGTCTGAGCATACTATAGTGAAGCACTACCTGTTGCGTGCATTGTTGCGGGGTCAAACGTGAAGAAGAATATTAGGTGTTTCGCTTCAATGATTGCTTCGTAGAGTTGGAGCATTTTGGTCAAACCTTAAACATAAGTAGCGGAAATGAAAGGTTTTTTACTTAAAGTTCAAACGCTGAGAATATCCCTTTGTTCTTGTGTTTGTTATTGGCGCCTCTTGCGGTTGACGAACTTCAAATTATTTTTAGCGACGTTACTTTCATGTGGTTAAAAAACTACGTCATACGAAACCGTAAATGCTCCGTAATTATGTTTAAAAAGCTGCGGGCGGTTTCTTCAAAGTAATGCAAATTCGTCCGAATGTCGTGGGAAGGTTGTTGCATGTAAATGGATTTACCGATGACCGTAGGTTTTAAATATTTCGCCTTACGATATCGGATATGCGGCAGACGATTAATTATGCGAAGATTTGCCTGGGGGCAAATTAGGCCGCGGTCACGTAGTTTATATAACAGCGCAGAAACAGAATTCGTAACATTGGGCAGAAAAATGTTGCGCTTAAAAGCCGAATTTTTGCACTCAAGTCCTGAGATCGAAATGTCAGATGTTGTTTTCGTGTTTGCGCTGCGAAAGGGAAACAAAGTTACTAAAAGTCAATTTATCGTGAAACAGATTTTGCTTGTATTTGTTGTAAAAATATACTTTATACAGAAAATTGTTTTGCTAGGCAGTCGAACCGTTAAACTTAAAGCCATTAGACGTTTGCAAGATACTCAGAAATGTCTTTAAATTTGTTTAAATTGAGTGGTTTTTTTTCAACGACCAACATAAGTAGTAACGTAATTGTATAACGTCATGAGTGATGAAAGTGACGCCACAATGAGAATTTAAAAGCAATTTTACGTTTCAACGAAATTTTAATGTGATTTAAATTGGAGCAGAATGTTTGGCAGATACGAAATTTGAAGATGTATCTCCGAAAAAAATAATTGGCTACTTTGAAATGGCAACTTGATGAGATGAGATGATGACCTTTGACCTTTGATATTTGGCCTTCAGTTAACGATCCCGTAGCAGAAACTAGAATGTCGTTCTTAACGGTCACATGTTACGAAACGGAGCTGGTGCGTTTTTGTTGCAGACAAGTTTTCTGACTCGTGTTCGGCCATTTGTTTCACTTGGAAAAAAATGAAATTCGCAGAAATCCAACGTAAACAACGTGTTACGGGATTCATCATGACTTTATCGCTGGGAACAAAATATATTTTTCGCTTAATTACACTTTGATCGCAAATATTTGAGCTCAACAGCAGCGCTGCAAAAAAAAGACGACAGACAAATGCTGCGATGTTAAAAACTGAGTCAAGTTAACGCATGGGGAGGCAACAATTTACAGGTCGTCTATGTGATTACCACGGGTTACTTGTATCCAACCAAAACAACAGAGTTTATGCATTGTGAGCAGGAGGCATGCAACAGTTCCACGGCAAACTTGCTCAGAGCTAAATGTTCTCAACTTTGCGAAGCAAACTGAATTTCTCAGTAATTTGCAGAAACACTGGATGCATCCGGACTGTAAAACCAAGGCGTTTGTGTATGTCTGAATGGTCAAGGTTATTTGTTTTTTATGTTTTACATGTAGGCGATTGTACAGGAATGAGGTCTCTCGAGGATTGATAATAAATGATCCTCTGTCACGATTTTACAATTTTAGCGAAGTTGGAATGGCAAAGCTAAGGTCGTTATATGTCCGAGAAATCATTGATTTATCGCCTCATGGAATCGGCAAAAGAGCGCAAAGTTAATCTTAATTAAACGAAGGAACGCGTGACGACATGTTCTATATTCGGTTGCTCGTAAGGTTGGATTCATCATGTTCGTGGTCGACTGTTTATAAAACACTGGGTGCGGCTTTTCCTAAAATAAAGTTAGCGGGCGTGGGATGGAAGTTTCGGACACTTGGAGGTTTGAGAAACTGCTTTGCTATTTTATGTGATGGACGTTTGATATGAAGCGGGTGCAGAAGACTGGTGGTACGTTGACGTTTTGCGGTTATTTTGTTTACATAAACACAAATGCCGTTTAAATACCGGTTAATAAACATTAAAATGGGCTTAACCTAATTACGCCTAAATATAGATGTAGGCTAGGTCTTATCCTAAACGAGCTATTGTACGTAATGGTTGTAAGTGCTAAGAAGAAACGCCAATGACTGTAGTTAGTCAGCTAAAGGCGGTTGGTGGTTTTGTGTGTATTTTGTTGTGCGAATGTAAGTTGTAGGTATTGGGGGATTGTTGATCCTGCATCAAATTTGAACGTAATAAATACTTTTCGTACTTCTCCATAATAGTTTTGGAACTTACTTCCATCTAAAGGGACAGAGATAATTACAATTAAGCTGGTATTACAATTTCGATTTTTTATTGCGATAATCAAACAGATTTTCCGCCCACTTCACTGCAAACTTCCGACTTCACGGTGAAAACAAGGTTGATGTTTGAAATGTTGATAATACGACCAGAGTTATTCGAGTCAAAGTTGCGACTATGACGAATTCCCGAAGGTCAATTACCGAGTAGTTGTAAATACTTGACACATGGTAACCTCTCAGGATCCGACAGAAATGACCCCACGTAACCGCAAGACGAAAGTGTCTGTGGAATTTTAACAGATTCCGTAAGCTTAAGGTCATTGCATTACTTCAAAAACCGTTATTCTGCCATTCTTAGGTTTGTGTATTTTGCCTCGTTGTTACGTAACAAGTTATGGTATTGTGATGATATAATTAAAAACTTGTTTCTTTGCTCACAACGAATAATACGACCTTATACCAATTGCGCGACTGCAACTTGGAATGCTTACTCTGTGATGTCACAATAAAATCAAGAATCGCAACTTCCTCTGAAGCCACGCGTGTCGCAACGTCACGTGATATAATGACAATGGAGAGTCGTTCTAAAACTGATCCACTTGCAACCTGCGAGGGGGTGGTGAAACGGTAAGTTACGTCACAGTCGTACGCAACAAACCTGCTTTATGACGTCACTTCCGAAACAGGTAATGAAACAGTAGATAGAGGCGTCTGCGTTATGAGCTGAGCTCCATGAAATGTGTTGATTGCAAGCAAGCTATACGTTGTGTTATATATCAGCATAGGATTAGCCTTGTTATGGATATTTGCTTTGGTGTTATATTGTTGGTAGAAGTATTACTGCGGAACATTAAGGTTTAAAGGAAGTCTATCACGTGCTGATGTGTTTTAAACGTGTGTTTTAGCAAGAGAATGTGAAGGAGGGTGTTAGTTGGGTTACGTTGTTGTTAACACAATACGAGGTTTTGGTGCAAAAGTCATCGGTAGTTTGGATAAAACCACCGCCTGCGAATAAAACCACTTTCATAGGGTGAAACTAATATTTTGGTGCGAAAACCATTTCTTTGTGTGACCACAGGATGAACCCAGACAGAAATCACTTATTTTTGGCAAACGATGGTCTTCGAGGCCCCTTTTGCTATTTTTGGGCCCCAAAACTTGCATGGAACCTCGTGGAGCTCCAAACCGGCTCCGCTCGTGGGGCCTGGTTCCACGTATTCGTCGAACCTAATTGTCCTCATTAGTATCCACTAATCTGGCGCCATCACGTAAATGTTAATCGTTCATCGCTACATTTATACAAGGCGATAAAACAATAAAAATTACGGCATCGATTAACTGGGGGGTTTATAGTGGCGCCTACGTCATCAGGCGTGACATTTTAGCCGTTACGTCACGAACTTACTCCTTACTTAAGATTTGTTGCATCTGTTGATTTCCTGGTCATACAGTGTGGGTGCTGAAGAGTTAATAACGTAAATAATGCGTTTGAATTACTTTATAAATGTTACATGGCTTCGCATGACAATGCAGGATCGCCCTACTGCGTATGTCTTTACTGGGCGGTCTCAGTTGTATCGTATCCAGGTTCGCATCAGGCATTACAGCCATGCTGCATTAATCAGTCACTATTTACATAACTTTAATTAACAAAAATTATGTTTTGGTCGAGGATGTGGAAAAGGTAAGAGTTTCATATTCTCTAGCTTAACTATTATTTTCTCGCGTGCGTTTATTCGACATAAGATATATAGCAAGTATTTGGAAGTAACGATTTTTGCATTGAGAACAAATAAATCGCTTTATGGCATGATGTAAATGCAAAAGTGGAGTCCCACACACGCTGTATTTAAACCGAACTTTGGTCAAATTGCGAAATGTCGAAGGTATTTTGGCATCGAATTCGTGATGAGTTCTTACCCATGCACGTTTTTATCACGATTCAAATGAAATGTCATCACGAACTTTACAGTGAAGCAATCTTGCATGCGGGTTTCCCAATTCCTCTTATTTGTATATCAACGTTTTAATGCAACCTCCTGGTGCGGGAGCGCCTGACAGAGTGCCGGTAGAGTTTCTACAGTTACCACACTTGAATGCACGGGCACGGGTTCCGAAGCAGTGCAACAAGTGGTCGTAATATCAAATTGCACAGAGTGAAGCAACGAGTAGTTAATTGCAAGGCCCAGTTACCCCGTCTGCGTCAAGAATTCAATACGAAGCTGCGACAGTCGGGGGTAAAGCTGATGCCGCTGCAAACCATTTACCCGAGGTTGTGTTTTGGGTAACACAGTATGTTGTCGTGTGAAAGCCAAGCCATTCTTTACGCCACAGACATTCATGTTGTTCATTCTGTTTCGACTTCAAAGATGGTTTTCATGAGCTACGCTATTATCTGATGAAAGTTGATTGGACTTTTTTGCAGAGCGTAGCAAGGTTTGAGCATCTTGGTTCATATCCTAGATTTGCAATATGGTCCACATCTGCTTAGAGGCTTAACAGCCTGGAACAATATTTATCGGTTAGTCACCGGGTTCAGGCAAGCTGCTGTGTGGTGTTTACGTCACTCAGCGTGTGACTTATGTGCTGCGATATTGGATGCGTGTTTAAGGCGTGGGTGTTTATGGTGAAAAAAATGTTACACAACCTATCGTTGTTCTCTGATATTAATCTGTCAAGTCTGTTTTGTTTCACTACCACGCAGGAGCTCGTCGATATTCTTTGGTAATTTGTGTTCGTGTGCTGTTGCCGGTCGTATGTTCGTGTGTAGTTGTTTGTGTTCGTGTGCTGTTACCGGGCTCACGTTCTTGTGTAGTTGTTTGTGGCCAGAAAGTGGGCAAGAGAAGCTGTATGTTAGCTATAGGCTTACATTAGTATTGTAACACTATAGTTTCTTATGTGGGTGTTGGACTGCGAAGATTGCAGGATAGTAACTTGTAAAGAATTGAAAATTTTGTATTCTGGTTTCAGTTTGTCATGTGCTATGGAAGCACAGTCAATCAGGTACGCGTTGGGTCAACCGCAGTAAATTGCAAGCGTTCTGTGGAGAAAAAGGACGATGATTTTTATGGCAAATTAAATTCTGTTTCTTTCATTTCGTTTCGCCGTAAGGTTTTCAACAATCCTGTCAACAACAGATTTTGTAGTGGAAAATAAACTAAAAACCCATAATTTTAATTAGCTTGGGGACTCGTGCGAACAGCAGCATAATGTTACGGCATTTCATCCAGCCAGTGTGCATACGGTCAGTGGTGTACGTAATAAGATCCACCCCAGTCGGCATACTTGTGGCAACGCATAATAAAGCGGAGGTTCAGCCAGACGCGCCAGTTTTAATGAAAATATCACGCGTGCTTCTCACACTCCGTGCCATAGTTATGCATTGAAATCGAACTCCTTAGCTGTTACTTAGCCTAAATTCCACGGGTATCCCATGTGGCGGAGATATTGAACACGTGACAACTAAAACTAAGGTCAAAAAACGGAACAACTGAATTTTTCAAAATAGACTTAAATACTTGTAATCATTATTTTTGTACTTTAAAATGATACAGGAAAAGATCGCTGAAATCTTTAAGAAAGCAATGAAAACTGCGCTTTCCAGATATAAACGCTTGCTCATTGGATTAACTCCATCACAGTTCGGTGTAGTGGGTCAGACGACTTGTGACGTCATGTTGTTTACAAATCTTCACCAATACGAGGTTAGCCGGTCATGGGTTGGTGTGGGATGTTTACTGTTTAAACATCGACCTGAGTGTATTGAGTCGGAAGTCTGTGAAGCGTGTCTGCTTCCGTTGCTAGGAAACGAGATGCGTGCGAACGTATGTGGAAATGTATCACGTGACTGTCGTGTGGTGACGTCCTATGTGTGCTGGTTGGGTTCGTACATGATGACGTAACGATAAATCTCAAACCAACTGTAAAGATTAAATCCATGTATCGTAAACCTTCATGAAGGTCATCGTGGTTTGTATTCGAATATAACGAAAGAGCGATTGTTAATGACGTCACGTTCTCGTTTCCCCCCACCAGGATATGAACACTTTTACCATCGTTTCGTAAAACGCTCAACAATCTCAAACGGCCAAAGCAAACAAGTCGGTTGAACAGAGGAGAGTTTAAACAGTGGAGGCGACAAAGCAGAAGCGTGTTTGAAGACGTCACAATGAAAGTTGTGATTTGCGGTTTCAGGTGTTTTCAAAACTGTGTAGAAAGTCAGTTGTAAAGCAGGAAGTTGCGTTTGTTAAACTCAGGTCATTTATTGTTTGAAACATTTTGTGATAGTGGATCATTCCTCAATTTGCATGGTGTGTTAACGAAGCTCAGGATCACGAAATTCCACTGCTTTCGCGCAATTCGACTGCGACAACGCAACGAGTCCATGCAAATATGTCCAGTACAGTATATTCTGTTTATGAGGTCATAGACACGTCATACTTGGAATAAATTGGCGCCGTTTCGATATTTCCTGTACGTAAATTTTTTTGGGCGATTGCAGTGATTTTACCTATGCTTGTATGCAAATTAATTCAGAAAATCTCAATGGTTTTAACGCTTTTCCGGCACGAATATTAAGGACGGGCTCCTGAACACGAGTAATTCTTATTTCCACTTTGTCTGTCTGCAATAAAGGTGGTTCCCCTCGCACAGCGTTTTGCGCATGACCGGTCAACCATGAAACGCGCTGATTGCTTTTTTTTCAATTGCGGAAATTGTTGAAGTCTTGTGCAGGTGCAAATTGCGTACTTTAGAAATAGACCTGCGGCTGCGGTTTGTGTGTGGTTCAACTTTGCGCATCTTCGTATGAAAGCAGCTTGTGTGCCTTTGTCAAGGTGTATTGAGTTTCCAATCAAACTTTTCTACCAAACAGAAGCTATAAAAAGTTAATTCCATTTTCTATGTGAAAATACGACGACCGACGATTTTACGTGAAAATGTTACATTCGCAAATTATTCCGTTGGGTGGCGCTTGAGAGCCTCCTACGTCACTATGCTTCGCGCGGCATTTTGCTGCTTTTTTCTAACACCGAGTTCTGTGTTATTTAGCATACGTTTGGCGCGATTGCTTCCATGGAACTTCGTGAGTGGATGAAATGTAGGGATGGGTTTGTTAGGATCTGGTATCAAAAAACACAGTTACATCGGTGTTGTCGGCAGTTTTAGTGCAGGACAGAGAGTGACCAAGTAGTTGACCACATTTACGATTAACATGTATTTCCAAGGTTAAAATCTGTTGACTTTCGTTTGAGTAATATATTTTGCTGAAAAGCACTTTCTGTGTCGCGTAAAAAACAACACTTCATGTGGTTGAACTTTATGCTCACAATACATTGTCCAACTTTGACGGCCTTGGAAGTGCTAAATTGTAAATCCAGGGAATTGGAAGAGTTAAGTCAGACAATCAGCGTCAGCATGATTTTATAGACAGAAGTTTACAATGCCGTAAGCCGAAATTATAACTGTTTTCAAAATAAATTATCAGCACGCTGGGTTGATCGTCATCCGCACTTTCGAGAAAATCAGAAAAGAAAATTTCATTGAATAAACGCTTGCACAAAGTGATACGTAACAATACAAATCACATGATTGTGTTACAGGTTTAGGTTATAATTTAGGGAAAATACCTGCAGTTTGAAATGGGTTTAATTCGGAAATTTCGTCCTTCTGCAGAGAAGAAAGTTGAGGTTGGTGATGAACCCGACGTTGATTTGGACGAAGCTTGTGGGGTGGAATGTTGCGGTTTATCCAGGTTTGCTTTTACTTGAATTCACCCCGTAAAGACGCATTGCACTAAACGTGATTTTTTTAAAGAAAATAATAATAATGCAAAATGTTCACCAAATATTTTTTAAGTTGAATTCTGTGAAGCTTTTGTCACTTGTAAGAAATACGTCCATTTAACCCAAATTCTTGATTCAATCAATTCCCGACATTTGCTATGCGCAGTCGTTTTAATGTGAATTCGTTACTTGGTTTTATATTCGCTAAATAAAACAGTAATTTTGTTACAAAATCACATCTTTTCATCACATCCTTCATGTTTAACGCTCACTATTAGTGAACATGCAACAAGTTAAACCAACATTGCTTTCCAGACACCCGATTTCTTCACTACAGAGGTTCGCGACACCCAAGGGAGCTCTGCTGATGATCGGGTTCGGGGCAATAGTTCAAGGTTTCATAGTGAACGGTCACACCAATGCTGTCATCAGCACCATCGAGAGAAGGTTAGTTGACCAGAAGTGGAATGTTTAAGGCGAAGTGTGAATGCGGCAAAGAATATTGCAATGTTGTATTTTAATAATCTGTCCTTCTGACACAAATAACGTGACTTTTATTGGCCGAACTTCCACCTGCTGTACAACCAGACTTTATATTAAAATATAATATGCAGCCCGGCAGCATCAGCAACATAATATTGCAATATTAGTATCGAAATTGTTGCACACAAAATTAACGAACTGTGCGATACAATTCCTTCATTAAGTTTCATTCATTCATGTCCGAAAACAAACTTTTAATCCCCTTTATCTGTTAGGACGTCCATTATTAGGATTAAAAGGTTGGTACGTCACAACTATTAGTTATGACATAACAAGTGTGTTTGTTCGCGGCGTCGCAAAGCGCTGCTTCATTCGCCCGAATCATTCCTTAATCCCAATATGACGTAAACGCAACCCATGCCCCCCCCCCACATTCCGTGTCACAACAAAGACCTTAATCTCGTCACAATGGATGACAATAGTGAGGGGATTTGGAGAAAAAGACTTCAAATCATGATTTTTGTCTGTGACTACGAAGGAGTTGTTGTGACATCACAGAGGACCGCGGGAGCGAGCACGAGCTTTCTGCGGTCAATTTAGATTTCCAACAATTTGCAGCTCCCATTTCATGTCATAGCTCACGACCAAATAACCGCGTTCTGGATCTTAATTCCCTTGAACATCGTATGTTAGTTGCGATAAATAGATAAACTGGAAAGTAACACCAAAGTTACGCTACCGGGAAATTGCTGTTTTTGTCGTTATTTGGTCGTGCATGCTTTAAGTATAAATCCACTGTTATATTGACGAGACAGCAAACCACAGGTATTTTCAACCACTTATCAGGAGAGCTCTATGTAGGGGTCCATAGAACGCACTGTAAGCACTTGTCTGCATTTCGCTTTGAAGTTTCCCACTTAAAGTACCGAGCTAACAATAATCCTCTTCACAAAGTCACAAAACCACACATCACAGTCACTTGAAGGTGATACATTTTTACGTTATTATCTGAACACTAATTGTATTTAACGAAGGTAAAATACTGGCAGTTTTCGACGCGCATCAAATCATAAACATAAATTCATAAAAAGTAACAAATGGTTTTACATGCATGAAATTCGTTTGCAGTTATCAAATCAAATCACATCATGTTTATTTTGCGCATAAAAAACAACTACGCAGATGAACAATATACAAAGAAATAAAATGGCATGGGCACCGATAAAACCATAACGGTTATCGAGTCAAGCGCCAATATGATTATTGCACCTTATGGCTCTGTGTAAAACTGGTTGTTTATTGCAGCAAATGTCAGTTTGGCTTGGTTGGAAATACTTGCGGAAGGTTGCAGGCGCATCGGCTATATTAGCAGACATCCAGACATAAACATTGGTGTTCTATTTTACCCACAAATACCTTTGTGATGATGGCTAAGGATCGGTTTAAGGTTACGGCGAAACTGAAATTTTAAGTCTGATTTTAGAAAGGTTTAAAGACACAACAAACATCTTTAAAATACCCACGTACGTAAATTGCGGATCCCAAAACAGTTTACAGTAAAAACAAAACCATGCTCTGTTTCACTCCCCGAATACCCCGGGATTTTCCGCTGTTTTAAATGTTTCCACTAGACTTGGCACCGACAGAAAAGTTAGATTCCACTTTGGATCCGTTTTGAGTCCGTCTATCTTGGTCAGGAAAAACCCTCGTTAATGAGATTTCTGTCATCTCACAACCAACCAACGTGTCTGCTGACGGAAGTGTTATTTATCGTGCAGGCTGCTGGATCGTATTGTATAGGCTGCTATTTTAGAGCCCTTATATCCTGGTTACGAAAAAACAATTACTTCACCCCGCAGCATCTTTCCGGAATAAGTTAACGGTCGAGTTATTGGTGGATTATGTTGCGTTGTTCCATTTTCACGCAATCCAACTTATTTAAAACTTATTTATTTATTATTTCAGATTCGAACTGAGCAGCACAGAGTCTGGTCTCATCGCCTCTTGTTACGACATAGCGAGCTGCATCGCGGTCCTCTTTGTGACCTATGTAGGGGGGAGAGGTCACAAACCCCTGTGGCTTGGGTGGGGGATAGTTGTTATGGGAATTGGGAGCGTTGTATTCTCTCTGCCCCACTTCTTCGCTCCAAGCTACACATTCACCAATGACTTAAACACTTGCGGAAACCCAGCCATGGGATCCTGCACGATTTCGTCAATCAAAAACTTTAGGTAAGTTTCGGTTTTGTAATTTTGTGATAAAATCTTTTAAAGTAAGTTGCAAATCGGGTTAGCAATTTCCTTTGGGCGAATTCATGCATTTTTCTCACGAACTTCCACACGATAAAACTTACATTTCTGCCATTATCTTATAAGCACAAAACAATTAAGACCGGGAGAGGCATGAAAACCTGTATAACTACAACTCTATGCTACAACTACATAATAAACAGAAAAACTATGTAAGTATGCATCCACCTGCAAAGGTATTGAGATAATTTCCCTTCTCTTGTAAGTTTATTTATCCACGCATAGGTTGGTATTCTACCTGGCAATGATTCTGGTTGGATTCGGAGCCACTCCTCTCTACACACTGGGCATTACCTATTTAGACGAGAACGTCAAACAACGGATGTCTGCCTTCTACAACGGTAAGCGTTCCATACTGCTACCTGGTGGTTAAAGTTTTATAAAGATTTATCCGCGTGGTGTCGTTGTTAAACCAAAGTTTTTCGCAGGTTGTTTGGTCGCGTTCTCCATATTCGGTCCGGGTATAGGATTTTTAGTGGGAGCTGCACTGCTCCGGATTTATACAAACCCAGAAGAAGAGTAAGTTGGCTACGTCATGCATGATATCTTTATAAAGGTTTCGTCATTTGCTTGCCCGCTTTGCACTGGCGTTGTCCTGAAAGATAAACTAAGTTAACTACGCACCAAGGCTTTAGTGGTTGATGCTTTAATGAAAAAAATAAGACTTTTTCAAATAAGAAACTGTTGCAAACTCGCAGCCTCTGTTGCTTTGTCCAACTTCGACAGTTACCAGCTATTTGTAACTAAATAAGGGAACGTCATGTTACGGATGTGATTGTTGCTCCTATCAAACCTCATAAGGTTTCTGTTACAGTCTTTATCGCTTTTTCCTCTTTTGTAGAAGAACTATCAATAACATTAAAGTGCATTTTAGTTTAACCGATGTTTAACCGTTGTTTTCTATCGGCGAGACTTATTCGGGGTTATGGCGCAGCAATTTTAATTTCATCCCTCTGCCTCAACTACTGTAGCATCAAATCATGTGATTTCTGTCGACAGAGTCACGATCACGGAATCAAATGATCATTGGGTGGGAGCTTGGTGGATTGGAGCGCTTGCAGTCGGGATTGTTTCCTTCTTCGTCGCTCTTCCCGTCCTCATGCTCCCGAGGCAGCTTCCGGGGACGGAGAAGGTCAGGAGGAGTCGGGAGACTGAGATGGACGCGAGAGCCGTTGCTGATGAGGAGTTCGGAAAGAGGTGAAGGATATTTTTATAGATCAATTATTTCAAGTGAAAGAACTTAAACCGAGCTTTTTAACATTATTTTATTATTGGACTTTTCTGGCAAAATTTACTCGTTTTTTGACGTTTCGATCGCACACAACACACAAGTGCTAACAGTAGCAAAATGACAAAGTCCAAAACAATACAAAAGAAGACTGACAAAAAACACAACCCGAACCAACCAGTTCAGCATTTATTAAATATTTGCAACCAACTGATGACCAGCAACGGTCAAGGCGCCCGATCCATTTAATAAAGTAGAAAAACCTGATCGGGATTCGTGGCCAGGATATTACGGGTTCGAATCCCGGTGTGGTGATAAAATAACAATTTCGGTTCATGGGGACTCAGAACCTCGGCTATAAAAGGGCCGGGCACCTCGGTTTTGACGTTTAAATTGTTTAAAAAGTCTGTTGCTAAGTTTTTGTTGGCCATAAAGATCACAGGAGATTCCAAGAATACAAACTTTCGGTTTAAACAATCGGTGACAATTTAATTTTCCTCTTAAAGGTTCCGGGATTTTCCGCGATGTCTTTGGATTCTGGTTCAAAACCCGACGTTCGTTGCGATGGGATTGGGAGGGGCGGTTGACTCTCTCCTCATTAATGGACTCGCCACCTTCGGACCCAAATACATGGAGACAATATACGGCCTGGACCCGAGCGAAGCTGGGATTTACTTTGGTGAGTGTTTGTGATTGTATTAAAACTTGGGTTAATTTTGTTTGTGCAAATTTTGGAGGTTTAAAACTTGTGGATAAAAAATTATGCTGCGACAAAACGACACATTCTCTATGAAATAAAGATGGCTTAAATATTTCCTGTTTACCATCAGCAATAACAACAGCAAGGACATATCTTACCATGTTCGTAATCCTTTGTTTTGTCCAATTCCGTTTACCTCGAATTCCTTATTCTCCCGCAGGACTCCTCGCAATCCTCGGAGGAGCTGGAGGTCAAGTCATCGGAGGAGGATTGCTGAGTCGTTTTAACGTCTCCATGAGAACAATGCTCCACATCACATACATAGCTCCTCTAATAAGCATGTTGACTGCCCTGGCTTTCCTCATCCATTGCGACGACGCAAGTACGTTCATATGTTGAAAGGATTTTATTTCACAATCGTAGAAATGTGTTGTAAATGCAACGTATCTCACTTCTCAAAAACTGTAAAAAAATGTTAGCTTTTGAGCTTGGAAGAAAATTATTCGGTAATGGAAATATTTCTAACTGGATTTTAAGTCTTATGAATGTGCTTTATTTTGAAACCTAATACGTTGGAATAGTGAAGTGAAAGTTAAAGCTGAGTTTGAAATGGGATTTAAGTCTTATTTTTCCAACACAAAACTTCACTTCTTCGTTACTAACTTTTTTGTTCCTTTGTTAAGACTTCGCCGGAGTCAATACTGCTTACAACTCTTCACTGAGCCAAGTGATCAACTTGACTGACCTATGTAACCTCAACTGCCCTTGCAACAGTGACGTGTTCAGTCCCGTCTGTGGTTCGGATAAAGTAACCTACTACTCGTCATGCTTCGCTGGCTGTTCCACACGAAATGTAAGTTTAAACCACATTTAAACGCCTTAAGCACGACCTGTGTTTATAATCAGTGTTGTAGTAACTAACTAACTAACTGGATCTACTGTGCCATCACATCAGGCAGACAAGTGTGTCAACATGTCCATCATTTCAACTTTTGATTTCAATTTCAAGTTTTCTTAATTATTTAGGACTCCTCATTTTCTGATTGTTCCTGCATCCCCGGAGGAGGCAACGCAACCATGGGAACGTGCACGGAGACGGGATGTGGGAGCGGAGGACTTTTCATACTCTTCTGCATCGTGATGTTCATTCTCATGTTCTTCACGTTTGTTAACGAAGCTTCCACTCTTCAGGTCTCACTCAGATGCGTCGCTTTCAACCAAAGAAGTTTTGGAATCGGATTCCAGGTTCGAACGAAACTAAATCACAAATCGATGTTCACCTAAACCTACTGTAAATAGGATTTCAAAAACTGGATTTTTAAAGAGTCCTTTGCTACAAGTGTGGTTTTGACCGGAAATTAACGCGGTTTTTGGTACAGAAACTCTCACCCACTCGCATCATCATGTCTCTGTGAAATATATTAAATTACTAAGCATTTATACCAGTTTTTAACTCCAAATGAGCTTCGTTTGATTTACAACGTATCAAATTGTTATTTGGCCAAAGTATAAATTCTAGGCCTACCTATATTGAAAGCTCGTTATAAGAGCAATTGTCATCAGCACTAATTTCAACATTCAAGATATCAACATTCATTTATTTGTTTCGTCATCATTTATTACACACATTTCATACCAGTAACATAGGCCTACATCAGCACTAATGAAACCATGCAGGTCGCGAAACAGTCTGCACAATTGTCTACAGTTCATGGTTTAATTAAAGGTCTTCCTACCTGTGGACTTGCACAATTCCTCACTTCCATCAAACTTTATTTCTACAGTGGTTGTTGATCCGATTTATTGGAATGATTCCGGGACCTCTTATTCTAGGGGCGATTATCGACAGCACGTGTGATTACTGGAGTGAGGAATGCGGTGAAAGGGGTTCTTGTTTATCGTACAGCAGCCAGAAGATGTCGCTCTACTTCTTCCTGTTCGTTATTTTGATAAAGGTAATTTCTGATCGGTCTCTCTCACGTGGAGGAAGCTAAGTTATGTCAGTTGTCACTAGACGGAGCAAGAGAGATTATTGTGCAGCAAGCGCTCGACCCGTATACCAAGTAGAAAACCTGATCGGGATTCGTGGCCAGAATATCCAGGGTTCAAATCCCAATGTGGTCAAAAATTAAAAATACCCTGGGTAGAATGATGACATTAACAGCATTAAATATTACACTGCGTTGCACTGAAATATCCTGTTAAACAACAATGCATTCATGTACTAGAAGCGTGTTTGTGAAAAACATATGTATTTCATTCTGTGTGACAAAGCAATGGGATTCCGCAATATTTGCTGCTTCAAGGGTTCCATGGCGTCAAACATGTTGAAGAACAATGTCATGGATTGCCTGTATTTCAACCCCGCGTGTAAACAGGAATTCATCTCGACGCTATTTGTTTTGTAGCTCGTGGACGCCGGGATATTTCTGGCCGGAATGTGGATGTACAAACCGAAAGTGGATGACACGACCGAGACCTCATCCAACCGCCACCTCAACTCCGCATCCGAAGGCACCAGCGAACATAGCCGAGGATCCGTGAAGGAAAACGGACATGCCGTGGTTGCCAAGCAACCGGAGCGTAACGGAAGCACCAAATCTGATCTGCCGGGGGAAATCCCCTCGAACGGGAATGGACAAACAAACGGGTTTTTCGACAATCCCGCGTTTGCGACCAACGAAGTGTGACGAGATGGGCATCCGAATTTTTACGAACGTTTACGAAATTTACATTGCGCCAGGAAGTTCAGCGGAAAAAGTGCCAAACAATCACATTGTTCCAAAATTAATGAAACGTCACAATTCCTTTCTTTATTCTTATCATGAGGCGACAGAAACTGCCTGATTTTTTTAGATATCTGCACAGTGAAATTTTTACTGATAAAAAGTACCCTGAGGTTTAATTGATGGCAGACGATACGAGCATTTAGTTAAGTTCAGGGTGATAGTTACTCAGCTATCCATCCATTTCCCAGTTAAAACACCAAGCAATCAAAATCATTCTTACCCGTCACAAACTTGTTTTGTTCAATTTTTTTCGCCTTTTATTGCTCCATGACATTTGTGTTTATATCATTTTTACATGTTCCACACACTGTGAATACCGAAAACTTGATTACTTCCAAATAATAAACGTTACAGATATTTTGATGGAGGTATTGTCACGGATGACCAAACAGAACCAACCGTTCCATCAGGCGAAAGCGTTTTAGGCGATTTTTGTAATTTTGCAAATTTCTTATGAATGTTGAAATGTTCGTTCCTTAGGGCCTTGCGTGCTCGCCATACGTATGAACCCGCACTTACTTGTGAAAAACAGACTTTTATTAACTTGAGGTCAAAAACTGACATGAAACTCTCTCGGTGGTCGACACAAAAAAATATTTTGCAGATATTTTATTTTCTGGAATTATCAACATTTTTTCACTGTTCCATTTCAAGCCGTGGTTCATCTCCTTGAGAGAAAAGCTGCATCAGCTCGTCAGGAACCATGTCGTTTTCGGGCATATACATTTCCTTCTCATCTTCCTGCATGTCTTCCTTCATATCATCATTGTCTGTTGATTATGTGAACAGTTATTGGAACAATCACATGTCAAAATGTATTTTCTACAAACTAGAAACAATCGCAGTCAAATAACGCAGTTCGATACAAAGAACTGTGAGTCGACAAAATATAAAACCATTATCTGGAGTCTAATTATCCAGTTAGTTTAACTTTCCCAACTACATTGTTGCAACCCTGCTTGTTTACATTCGACGCCTTCCTGGACAAACGAGTACAGTTTGTTCAATCAACCGACAAAATGCCCAAACACGTTTCAAAGCGAAATATCCAAAGGCGTTTTGTCTCATTTATCGATAAAATTCTTTGAATCCGTAAAGGCTGCAGATGAATTGACACAGAGTAACGGATATTGATTCGCATTATTTGATAAACGTTGTGTCAACGCCGCTAACTAATGTTGACGCCAATATATACAGATGGCTTTGAATGCATTATGACACGTAGATTTACCGAGACCAAGCTACACTGATGAGGCCTAAGGTCGAAACAGTAAGCCATATGTATGCAGCTTACATATATACATGTTACCTTTGTTAGATTGGTCATATCTTCGTCGTCGGTAATAGTAGTAGCAACGTCTACGGCGAGCGTAATAACGCCGTCTTCTGTAGTAATAGCAGTAGGCCTCACTAACAGTGGTGGCCACCAGTAGAAGTACAAGCACTAGTAGAAGCTTGTTCATGTTCTGCAGATAAACACAAGTCATGATCATGTTTCACCGATAGAAATGCAAGATTACTTACCGATTTGTTTGTCAAAACAAACTGTGGTTTTCTGCCTTCTGCGTGGGACTATTTATAAGGGAACAAAGGTATTTTCCACATTAGGGTAAGTTCGATGTCGTGATTAAAGTCGCTGGAATTTGAAATCGGAAATCGATTGAAAATTTCCACCCAGCTAACCATATGTTTTGAGATTGGAAAAAAATTCCATTTGATGCTTTTGTCAATTCCAAAGCTATTGACTTTGAAAATCATAACCGTTCAGAGAGTTTGTAATGCAAGGTTTTCAAAGAACAAATTTGCCACGAATTCGCCAACTGTGACAATGTTTCTTTTTCATTTTTTTATAACATGAATTTTTTATAATGAAGATGAAAGTGGTGAATGTAATAGAAGAAATACTGAAGCAACTTAGATTTGCGGCTGAAAAAGCTTAAAAATCAGGTTTGAGTGTTTTCGCGTATCGTCACAGAAACTCTTTTTGTGGTGCATGATCTGGATTTCTTTGTAGTGATTCGGGAACTTGTGGTTGACAAGTAAGTTTTTTTCCACATGAAATAACGATATAGCCTTCAATTATTGCTGGGATATTACATAAAGGCACGTACAATGACGGGGCCTTCCAATTGCCAACGGAGATTGTCTACTTAGAACTTGGGGGATTGCGATAAGGCAGTCCCCGCCATATTTCACAGAATGATGAGCACGTGTTGTGGGAAAGGAAATCAGTGGCAATATGAAAGAAATACCCACCGTGGAAAACACATAGAATGAGTCGTCATCGCCAGCTAAGGATTCACATTTTCAAAACTTTAACCCTCGCTAAGGATTTTAACACTGCAACTTTTCGTGTATAAATTGAGAAGAAACAGGGTTGTCTTCAACGATTTAGATCCTGAGTAAACGAAAATGCTGGTGGTCCTTGATTCCGACTTTTTAAACTTACAACATCCAGCTTGTGTCTAACGTAAACGCTGTTTCGTCAGTGATTTACCTGTACCATTATTTTGGAGGCATTGCAATTATGATAAAGTTGCTTTTGATATTAAAACAGCCCAACCTAATTTTTTTAAATGTCGTCGATCACAGGTTAGTTTCGCGCGAACCTGTAGTTCGGAATATAAGGAACCTGTCTTGTAGTACAAAAGTGCAGCGGTTGGAAATGTTCATTAGTGGTGAATGGTGACCTTGCAAATATGACGCAGGAATAACTTATGTGAGGGTCACGTTTGTAACCTCACAAACTTTCGCTGCTTATCCGTTATAAATAGTTACAGTGAATATAGAAGTGCACTGAAATGTTTGTTAGACTTCTTGGAACCGAACGTACAGCAATATAAGGGATGTAACTGGAACCCGAACATTCCAAGTAAATTTCAAACAAACTGGGAATTTTTCGATGGAGCTGACGAATTGCTTATCGGAAAATTTAAAAAAATGCACTTCGCGTTTTCAACTTAACTTTACAAATGTTCTTAGCTGTAGGCAAGAAGTTTTTTAATTAAAATAAATCAATTGATCTGTATTCGTGTGTGCGAAGGCCCAAGGATTATTTACATGAGCGCGTGGGTGAAGCGGAACATTGCCACCAAAGTTTTCGTATCACTTGTGTACATTCCATTGTGCTCAACTATGTTTCTTTCATAATTTTCCTAGCTTTTCCTACTTTCCTGCTTGACAGAGACAAACATTAGAAAAGAGGGCTTTTCACAATTCAGTTTTACTTAATTGTTTATATTTACCCGTTTCGAAATAGCGAACGACTGTTGTGTACACCTTATTCAACTTGTTGAAACCATTCTCCATACCATCTGTGTATATCCCTATCAAATTCACTTCAGTAAGCACACAGGATTATGGCGACTTAACGGAAATTTCCCAAGAAGGAGCTGAGCAAATTTTCGGGATGTTGATTGAAATGTGAGGATGAAAATGCAAAAATTCATCGACTTGCTGGACTCCTAGTTGCGTTCCTATGGCGTTCCACTGCAACGAAACCTAAACGTGGTGTTTCAGAAAATGATTAAATCCCTTCTAATATTCGGGCTTCTTCTTGTTGCTAGTTCATTGACTGAGGGTTGGTATTGGTGGTGTTATTGGAGGCGACGTCGTTATCAGCACGACAGGAGGTGACCTTGAGACCAACATGAAGGTCAGTTAAAACTTCAAACGTTTTAATCGAGTATTTCTGTTCGGGAAATCCCCTTCCCTGTCAGCGAATTGCTAATATATTTTCTATTATGATATAACTAGGTTTGCAATGTGGCAAAATGACAAGAATGAAAAAGAAGTTTTTTCGCTGCGTTTAGAAAGGCTAAAAAAAAGTTGTGAAAAAAAGTGAAATTGGTGGAAGTGGATGGTTTCAAGCCACCCAGGCCGTCCAGTCACTTTGTGTCCCCACTACTGAGGAAAGTGTCGGAACCACCCCTTGTTTTTCATGTCAACTTATAACTGGACCTTTTTACTGTGAATGCCTAAACACAAAACCATGTTTTCTTGCCAGATAATGAAACAAAATTAATGAGTCGTTGCACTTAAATGGATTTAGCGATTCTGTTTCTCTGCAATTTGAAACTTTTATCTACTAATTTTTCACTTCTAAAAAAAGCATTAACATCTGTTTTTTGTAGAATACGACTTTCCAAGCAAATAAATACCCAAGCGACCCAGATAGTGGACCTATACATGTAATGATGTCTCCTTTCTGCGTTGTAAGAGTTCAACTTCAGTTTATCTGTACAGTAGTGTTTATTTTACAAGATATAATAAAATTCATACGGATATATTATATGTACAAACATGTCACAAAAGTGTCAAGGCAAGACTTTTTACTCATGTTCACGACATTTTTTCACTAAAATACATTTTGATTTAAATGTAACCTTTAAAGGCTGTAGGCATGTCTCGATAAATATTATCGCAATAAAAGCCAAACAATTTCAGCAGGGATAGTAAATAGTGGCATTCATAACCGTTTTAAGTTGCACATTCATGTTCGTATAATTATTCTGACAGCCATATCACGTGTTCGTCACGCTTCGCTTCACATATGCCCCACTATATAAATGCATAAAATTTGCATTTTGTGACCCAAATTTTCCATTAGTGACACAACATGACTCTGTGACATGTAATGACGTCTGGTATATATGCAAAAAGAAACGCTGACCCAAAGACAATCGCTCCATTCAATTCGAAATTAACATCCTCACAAACGAACGCATACAATCTGGCGCAGTTAGCATTCCGCTACACTCAACATAGCACAATGGCTACCGACTCCAACGGGGTATGTGGTTTATACAGAATAACAGGTCAGTTTATGTCACATGGAGACTACCTTGAAAATAAAATTTATGTGAAAAGTGGAAACAAGATTGGTGTTGAAGTTCTGATGACGCTTGTAGGTTTATACATAGTAACAATTAAAATTATTAAGAATCGTCCATTCGTCAAAAACAATTGATGACAGGACATGGCAATAATAAGGAAAGAATAAAGTTGTAATACTGCGAAACACGACACAATTATTCCAAAATGTGACGTTGATGCCGATGTCATAATGCCTACTGTTGTAACAATGCTGTAACTCGTCGCAAATTGCTTTCACTAAATTCAATCAACTCTTTCCTTCTCTCTTCAGTTATGTCTGTTGCCATTCTAAAAGTTTGGATTGCTTTTTTAAACAAATCCACGCTTTCATTCAGTCGATTTGTTTCCTGGCAAATAACACCAAGGTTGTTTAACAAACTTCCGAGCACAGCATGCTTTGCTGAGTTTTCACCAAACTGTTTCCTCATCATTTCCATTCCAAGTTTAATTGTTGATTCACCCGACGAATAATCTTCGATTAAACCTTGACTCAATACAATGCAGAGCAAACACCTCACTTCATTCAGCCTTTTATATTCTTCTTCCACGCTTTCAATATTTTGTATTTTGAGTCTCATCGTTTCCATCAGTGGGATCACATGATCACGAATTATTCGTTTGTTTTCAAGTTTTTGATTCGAATCCGATGTTTTCATCAAATCTCCGCATGTCAGATACAAACCCACAACACAATCCCTCACACCTTCCACCCCTCTCACGTCATCGTGATGCCTTGAATAAAATTCACCTCCAAGTTCGTAAAATAAAATCGATTCCAAACATTTTCCCTCTTCTCTCTTTTTATCTCCAGTTGTTTTCAATTCTTCTGCAGTTGCCCCACGACCTTCAAGTGACCTTGAAAACTCTTGTTTCGTCTCGTCAGCTTTTTTGTAGTTTTTATTTTTGAGACATTTCACGTAATTTGCTGTCAGAAAGTAAATTGCTGTCGACGTAGGAATGAGATTCATTCCTGTAAAAATGAGATATAAATTACCGCGCACTGTCTTAACACAAAGACACCTCCACAAATCCTTTGTGAAAAATTCATAAAAAAGTATCTGCTGTAATCATATAGTTGCATTCTTCAAAAAGTGATTTGCCATACAAATGAAGACCTGTAACTACACGGACAAAACCTAAATACAAAGAATATAATAAACTTGGGTCGTGGCAGCAAGTTAGATGCATGTGATCTTTACCATGCCTGAAGGTCAACATGTTGGCATTGAATAAAAATCTTTCCCGGGGGATTGTTTATTCAAATTAGTGTACAGGAACTGCCATGGTGCGAATATTAGTGTAACTGGAAGGGCCTAATTTCCCGAAGACCTCATTAACAGAATATTGTCTCAATGTTTGACAGCATAGAAAAAATGTCACACATGCAACCTGTATGTTGTGGTCTCTGATCCACATCTGTCGGTTGTTCAGCTATGATGTCAGACAATGTGTGACCTTGAATGGCGTCACTTCTGGAGGTGGAAGGTTCTTCAATGCTCAAGTCCACGTCAGAGTCTAAATGAAACAGAATAGTGACAAGGTGTAGTGGTAGTTTGTCATGAACTTATTCACTGATGAACAAGAGCAGTTACAAAGCTCTTAGAGCAGTGATAGAACAAAACACTAAAATTAAACAGATGTTACATAGTAACTTAAAGCTACAAAAGACTCTTTCAAACAGAATGTATTCATTATTCACACCTGATTTGTGTTCTGCTCCATCAAGACTTAGTTGTGATATTTCAGGTGAAGTTGCACTTTCACCACGTGCCACAATAAGGTCACCGCTGCTACTGCCTGCAATTCCAATTGATTCTACAAATGTTAAACTATGTAATGCATTTAAACAGGTGCAGGTGATCTTCCATGGTTTCGTACATACCTTCTTGTTGTTCTGAATGCATTTGTGGTGACGTAACATCACTGATTGTTCGATTGTCAGTGACATCACCAAGGTCAAGGGGTCGAACACTCGGACTTGCTTCAACATTTTCTAAACCATTTTACAATTGCATTGGAAACGTGAAGTTGATATTAGGGATGTAAAATTTTATACGTTTGGTTTTCATACAAGAAGGTCAGATAATTTTTTACCTTTTCGTTGCTGTTGTTGCTGGACATAATTACGGTGCTCTGGCTGCAAGGCAGGAGTTGATGGAGCGTGACGAACGTCATCATCTTCATCTGGTCTTTGCTCGAAACCTGCAGAGAAATGTTTGATTACAAAAAGTTGCAGAACCAACATCTAAAATTATGTCCCAAAATTGCCCTAGACTTTAAAATTTTGGACAACAAACCTTGGAAACTTCTACTTCGTGTTGAAAATCTTTGAAGAGGAACCAATCGATCAAGGTTGATAGGAAAGGGATCTTTGATGTCCATCTGTCTGACAACATCTTCCACTTGTTGCTCGATCACTTCTGGGTTTTGCTGGTCGAGAAGTTGCTGCAATCTCTCACAGATTTCGATCATCGTTGGTCGTTTAGATGGATCTTGATCCCAACACTGCTTCATCAGTTGCTCGATGTTTTCAACGATTGCTCTGTCGCTGTCGATGAGCGTTTTCTTAAATTCTTCAATAGCTTTGCAGTTTGGTCTAAGTCCTTGTTTAATTTTTTCTTCTAGTTCTTCTAGATTACCGCGTGGATATGGCATTTCACGAGCAAGAATCATATGAATGAGTAGAGCAAAGGCATAAACATCAAGTTCCTTTGTTGGTTTCATGCCAGGGTCGTCTAGCTTTTCTGGGGCCGTATAGAGGGGAGTAAGCTGAATCTTGTCTTTTTTACTCCGTTTATTAACCGTTGACAGATCCACAGTTAACGAATTACTTAGTGTTGCTAACTCAGCACTTCCAAAGTCACAAAGTTTGCAGATGAACTCTTTTGAGATGAGCACATTTTCCGGCTTAATATCACAATGAATTAAACGCTTTTCCGGGAAATTATGACAAACATTGATTCCTGTCGATATTTCACACAACATTTTAATACGTAATGACAATGGAAGTAATATTGTTTGGTTTAAAAGTAGTTGCCGGAGATTTCCTCCATCGCAATATTCCATCACTATTCCTATCGAGTATGGCCACTCAGTCAAACCCAAAACACGAACGATGTTTTCATGGTTAGCTTTCTGTAGATGTTCAAGTTCTTCTTTGGCTCTAATAATATAAATTTATTTGACATGTGAAGCACAGACAATTAGTGGAAACTTTTTGCATGATATGATTTGATATTTACTTTTTTTTCATCAAAGTTCGATCTCGTGGACCGCCGGTAACAGAGAATATCTTGACAGCAACAAATATACCAAGGATTGTGTAAAATCCAACCACAACGTCACCAAAACCACCACAACCTGCCTCATACAATTCGGGATGACAATGAATGTCCCCAGGGTTTACTTGGGAAAACTGCTACAAATAAATAGACAGTATTTTTATACAAGTAGCAATTCAAATGCAAATGGCATTTTATACACAACAAGATCAGTATGTTTAAACACAAAAAAATCACAAATGCTTACGTCACTTGTGGATGCCATGACTTTATTCAACTCTTTGTATCAGTTTACAAAATTTCTATCACAAAATAACACTAAAATAACATAAAATAACATTTTTTGATGTCTTTAATTAAAATCAAACTCGTCAAAAAATTGTAGGATGCAAACAAAAAAACGTAACAGATATTGATTGGTGGAACAGTCAACTAATAGATGACTTACAGATCATGAGGTACGTTATTCGTAGCACCGCACAAGCTATGCAAGGCCCAATAGTGTTGTTATTATTAAGACAAAGTCCTCGATGGCATGATGCATTAAACACTTTGTTAACCACCTGTTTTGTGTAGCCTCAAAAACTGCCCTATGTGATTTAAACGACCGTTTGTCCTTGATTATCTTATATCCGTGTTAAAATAACCCAAATGATGTGGCCTAGATTACTTCAGAGCGATTGTCTTTGGTTCCAATGTGACCCAAGTGACTTAGAAACCATTTGTCTTCAAGTATGTGAATCACCTTATATCCTGTGTAACATATAACCTCGATGTGCCATTAATGTTCTTTTTTTTATATTATTTCAAGTGGTACATAACATCACGTGACAGAACCGACCAATCAGCTCTCAGTATAGAGAGCATAAATAGCATGTGCGTATGTGCAACTTTGTTTTATTTTGGTGAAATCAATATTCTTTTGTTGTATTAACGTTTAATTTGCAAGTTAACTGCAACCTCACAATTCAAACTATATTTATCCAGAGAACTTTCTGAGACCTGTTTACTTTACCAGAAGAAGCAGAATACGTCAGGACATGTCCAGCCACAGAGACTCACGCGCTAGTGCTATGAAGACACTGTTAAATATCTATGAGAGAGACATTTACAATGGCCTCAGTAAAATACGTTTAAGACTTGATGGCCGCAATAAAAGCGCACACAAAGCCCAAGTAGCTGTCTGGCACGCAGGTTGTCGTTAATTCCTGGCGTTTGCTTGGTCCAGTTGTAATATATTGTTTCTGGTGTTTGGTACTTACATTCCTCGATAATTTCAGCTAAAACCTTTAAAAAAGAAATTACCGCTGCACTAAACGCTTTTTAATAAAGAACTCCTCTAAGCCAATGCATTTTCAGCCAATCTCTATCTGCCGCATTGTGACGTCAAATATTCCTCGGTGATTTATGTTAACTTTTTCCAGAAAAAAGCTGCGCTAGAAGAGTTTTATCAGAAAACTTCTAACTAAAACAAATGCACTTTCCGCCAATCTCCACCTATCGCATTGTGACGTCAAACCTATTGTTGAATCAGATCAAGAATAGCCATTACATTGACCTGGAACATATATTAACAGAACAAACATGCAACCAGTGACGTAGAATTATCATGGTTCATATGCATTGCATACAAACTATGGTAATTTCGCCTATTACACATAAGACTTGCGGTTGCTAACTCTGAAATCTGTGAACTAAGTTCCCACTGACAATAGTTTCGTTTTCTCCCGTTCCACCCAGACATAAATCCAAGTTAATAATTACCTGGGGGTAAATTCGGAGAAATAAATTTCATGCATGACTAAACAGGACTTCAGACAAGATTTAAACAAAAACAAGTATAATATGTTTTCACAAAACCTATTGGCTGTATCACGCACAACAAAAACCTTTAGTTGAATTTTGTCAGAAATTAAGGGTTTTTTTGCTGATTCTAAGAAACATGTGCTTGAAAAATGAACAAAAAATATGATTTCCTTGTAGGAAATAACATGCAGTCATGCGTAAAAGCGATTAGATACAAAATATATTTCGACGAACAAATTTTTATTATTTATCGTCCACCCCCTGGGCTTCTCTAAAATACGCGAACAACGCGAACGAAACGTTAACGAAAACCTAATTATGTCACATTAGTGTAGCGTGGCTAACTGAGTTACAATACCAAGAGAGGTTCGCTTATTTTATATTTATATGTTAGAATGTGACATAATTTGTTGGTTTTCGCTAACGTTTCGTTCGCATGGTTCGCATAGTTCGCATGGTTCGCATGGTTCGCGTGGTTCGCGTGGAAGCCTTTCCCTCAAGTAGACCAGGGCGAACGAATTAAAGTGGCGGTCGGAATGATGCGTTACAGCTGTTTTCCATGATAATTGCATAAACCCTTATCGTTTGTTCTGCTACCCCAAAATTACTCCCTTTTAGGGGTCTTTTAAAGCAGTGGTTCCTGTCATTTTGGGGCCAACTTTTATTGGCTGTTTTTTTGTGGACCACTTAAACTGATGATCTGGTGTTTAGTGTAATATTGTACGAACTATGTTCCCTAGAACTAGAAAAATCTGAAATTATGTCATCTGAAGCCAGATTGGAAAGTTTTGTATTTGCGCGGTGATTAGCGATTGTTAATGGTGCAATAAAAATTAGCTAATGCATTAACATATGAAAAACGTTGTGATCGTCCGAGCAATTAACAGTCGCCGAAAAAGGTCACGCAAATGACAAACTTTCCAATCTGGCCTTGTCAAATGGCATTTGTTGAGAATAAAAATTAAGCATAATTAATTGGAAGACTGAGACTTGACTAACAATTAGCGACTCTGTTTCTCTGCAATTTGAAACATTTTTACCTACTTGTTTGTCTACTAATTCATCACTTCTAAAGAAAGCATTCACATCTGTTTTCAGTAGTTCAAAACTTTCCAAGCAATAAACAACCAAGCAACCCAGATAGTAAATATGTAATGGGGACTACTCCTTTCTTCGTTGAAAGAGTTCAACTTTAGTTTATCTGTACAGTAGTGTTTATTTTACTTGATATAATAAAATTCATACGGATATATTATATGTACAAACATGTCACAAAAATGTCAAGGCAAGACTTTTTACTGATGTTCACGACATTTTTTCACTAAAATACATTTTGATTTAAATGTAGACTTTAAAGGCTGTAGGCATGTCTCGATAAATATTATCGCAATAAAAGCCAAACAATTTCAGTAGGGATAGTAAATAGTGGCATTCACAACCGTTAAAGTTTCACATTCATGTTCGTATAAATTATTCTGACAGCCATATCACGTGTGCGTCACGCTTTGCTTCACATATGCCCCACTATAAATGCATAAAATTTGCATTTTGTGACCCAAATTTTCCATTAGCGACACAACATGACTCTGTGACATGTAATGACGTCGGGTATGTATGCAAAAAGAAACGCTGACCCAAAGACAATCGCTCATTTCAATTCGAACAACCTCACAAACGAACGCATACAATCTGGCGCAGTTAGCATTCCGCTACACACACCATAACACAATGGCTACTGACTCCAACGGGGTATGTGGTTTATACAGAATAGCGAGTAAAATTTAGGTCAGTTCATGTCACATGGAGACTACTTTGAAAATAAAATTAATGTTAAAAGTGGAAACAAGATTGGTGTTGAAGTTCTGATGACGCTGGTAGGTTTCTGCCTAGTAACACTTAAAATAATTAAGAATGGTCCATTCGCAAAAAAATCAATTGATGACAGGACATGGCAATTATGGGAAAACAATAAATACTTTTGTATACTGCACAATACGACACGATTATTCCAAAATGTGACGTCATAATGCCTACTGTTGTAACCTTTCTGTAACTAGTCGCAAATTGCTTTCACTAAATTTAATCAACTCTTTCCTTCTCTCTTCAGTTATGTCTGTTGCCATTCTAAAAGTTTGGATTGCTTTTTTAAACAAATCCACGCTTTCATTCAGTCGATTTGTTTCCTGGCAAATAACACCAAGGTTGTTTAACAAACTTCCGAGCACAGCATGCTTTGCTGAGTTTTCACCAAACTGTTTCCTCATCATTTCAAGTCCAAGTTTAATTGTTGATTCACCCGACGAATAATCTTCGATTAAACCTTGACTCAATACAATGTAGTGCAAACATTTCACTTCATTAAGCCTTTTATATTCTTCTTCCACGCTTTCAATATTTTGTATTTTGAGTCTCATCGTTTCCATCAGTGGGATCACATGATCACGAATTATTCGTTTGTTTTCAAGTTTTTGAACAAAATCCGATGTTTTCATCAAATCTCCGCATGTCAGATACAAACCCACAACACAATCCCTCACACCTTCCACCCCTCTCACGTCATCGTGATGCCTTGAATAAAATTCACCTCCAAGTTCGTAAAATAAAATCGATTCCAAACATTTTCCCTTTTTTCTCTTTTCATCTCCAGTTGTTTTCAAATTTTCCGCAGTTTCCCCACGACCTTCAAGTGACCTTGAAAACTCCCGTCTCGTCTCGTCAGCTTTTTTATAGTTTTCATCTTGGAGCCATTTCACGTAATTTTCTGTCAGAAAGTAAATTGCTGTCGACGTAGGAATGAGATTCATTCCTGTAAAAATGAGATATAATTTACCGCGCACTGTCTTAACACAAAGACACCTCTACAAATCCTTTGTGAAAAATTCATAAAAAAGTATCGACTGTAATCATATGGTTGCATTCTTCAAAAAGTGATTTGCCATACAAATGAAGACCTGTAACCATGGGCGTATCCCCCCCCTTTTGGGAAATAATTTGGTTTTTTTTTTATAACTAAACAAACGCCACTGTATTTTTTTGTCAAAATCCGCGTGAAAACCAGAAATTTCCTTTGACGTTGACCTAAAAACCGCATCGTGTTGCATTCGCCATTGTTTCCAAACAGGGAGCATTGTTACCAAACACTAGGCATTGTTACCAAACATGTGTCATTTTTCGTCAGTTCACGGACGAAACGTCGTTTTTCAGTGGCCACGTTGTAATGACAAGCGGTTTACTTGCGTGAAAGTCAATTAGTTTAGTTGTTAAACTTTCCATAGCGTTACACAATTGCGCAAGCCAGAAAGCCACCGTCTAAGTGACGATTGGCGCGAACACCGGCGTTCGTATTTTGCGATTCTCGCCCACAATAGTTTATACCTGAAAATCGGGGAATTCCCTAAAAACATTTGGACCCCCCCCTTTAAAAATTCCTGGATACGCCCCTGCCTGTAATTACACGGACAAAACCTAAGTACAAAGAATATAATAAACTTGGGTTGTGGCGACAAAGTAGATGTATGTGATCTTTACCATGTCTGAAGGTCAACATGTTGGCATTGAATAAAAATCTTTCCCGGGGGATTGTTTATTCAAATTAGTGTACAGGGACTGCCATGGTGAGAATATTAGTGTAACTGGAAGGACCTAATTTCCCGAAGACCTCATTAACAGAATATTGCCTCAATGTTTGACAGCATAGAAAAATGTCACACATGCAACCTGTATGTTGTGGTCTCTGATCCACATTTGTCGGTTGTTCAGCTATGATGTCAGACAATGTGTGACCTTGAATGGCGTCACTTCTGGAGGTGGAAGGTTCTTCAATGCTCAAGTCCACGTCAGAGTCTAAATGAAACAGAATAGTGACAAGGTGTAGTGGTAGTTTGTCATGAACTTATTCACTGATGAACAAGAGCAGTTACAAAGCTCTTAGAGCAGTGATAGAACAAAACACTAAAATTAAACAGATAATGCATAGAAACTTAAAGCTACAAAAGACTCTTTCAAACAGAATGTATTCATTATTCACACCTGATTTGTGTTCTGCTCCATCAAGACTTAGTTGTGATATTTCAGGTGAAGTTGCACTTTCACCACGTGCCACAATAAGGTCACCGCTGCTACTGCCTGCAATTCCAATTGATTCTACAAATGTTAAACTATGTAATGCATTTAAACAGGTGCAGGTGATCTTCCATGGTTTCGTACATACCTTCTTGTTGTTCTGAATGCATTTGTGGTGACGTAACATCACTGATTGTTCGGTTGTCAGTGACATCACCAAGGTCAAGGGGTCGAACACTCGGACTTGCTTCAACATTTTCTAAGCCATTTTACAATTGCATTGGAAACGTGAAGTTGATATTAGGGATGTAAAATTTTATACGTTTGGTTTTCATACAAGAAGGTCAGATAATTTTTTACCTTTTCGTTGCTGTTGTTGCTGGACATAATTACGGTGCTTTGGCTGCAAGGCAGGAGTTGATGGAGCGTGACGAACGTCATCATCTTCATCTGGTCTTTGCTCGAAACCTGCAGAGAAATGTTTGATTACAAAAAGTTGCAGAACCAACATCTAAAATTATGTCCCAAAGTTGCCCTAGACTTTAAAATTTTGGACAACAAACCTTGGAAACTTCTACTTCGTGTTGAAAATCTTTGAAGAGGAACCAATCGATCAAGGTTGATAGGAAAGGGATCTTTGATGTCCATCTGTCTGACAACATCTTCCACTTGTTGCTCGATCACTTCTGGGTTTTGCTGGTCGAGAAGTTGCTGCAATCTCTCACAGATTTCGATCATCGTTGGTCGTTTAGATGGATCTTGATCCCAACACTGCTTCATCAGTTGCTCGAGGTTTTTAACGATTGCTCTGTCGCTGTCGATGAGCGTTTTCTTAAATTCTTCAATAGCTTTGCAGTTTGGTCTAAGTCCTTGTTTAATTTTTTCTTCTAGTTCTTCTAGATTACCGCGTGGATATGGCACTTCACGAGCAAGAATCATATGAATGAGTAGAGCAAAAGCATAAACATCAAGTTCCTTTGTTGGTTTCATGCCAGGGTCGTCTAGCTTTTCTGGGGCCGTATAGAGGGGAGTAAGCTGAATCTTGTCTTTTTTACTCCGTTTATTAACCGTTGACAGATCCACAGTAAACGAATTACTTAGTGTTGCTAACTCAGCACTTCCAAAGTCACAAAGTTTGCAGATGAACTCTTTTGAGATGAGCACATTTTCCGGCTTAATATCACAATGAATTAAACGCTTTTCTGGGAAATTATGACAAACTTTGATTCCTGTCGATATTTCACATAACATTTTAATACGTAATGACAATGGAAGTAATATTGTTTGGTTTAAAACTAGATCTCGAAGATTTCCTCCATCGCAATATTCCATCACTATTCCTATTGAGTATGGCCACTCAGTCAAACCCAAAACACGAACGATGTTTTCGTGGTTAGCTTTCTGTAGATGTTCAAGTTCTTCTTTGGCTCTATAATATAAATTTATTTAACAGATTAACGTCCAGACAACCAGTGGGAACTTTTTGCATGACATGATTCAAAATTTACTTTTTTTTCATCAAAGTTCGATCTCGTGGACCGCCGGTAACAGAGAAGATTTTGACGGCAACAAATATACCAAGGATTGTGTAAAATCCAACCACAACGTCACCAAAACCACCACAACCTGCCTCATACAATTCGGGATGACAACGAATGTCCCCAGGGTTTACTTGGGAAAACTGCTACAAATAAATAGACAGTATTTTTATACAAGTAGCAATTCAAATGCAAATGGCATTTTATACACAACAAGATCAGTATGTTTAAACACAAAAAAATCACAAATGCTTACGTCACTTGTGGATGCCATGACTTTATTCAACTCTTTGTATCAGTTTACAAAATTTCTATCATAAAATAACACTAAAATAACATAAAATAACATTTTTTGATGTCTTTAATTAAAATCAAACTCGTCAAAAAATTGTAGGATGCAAACAAAAAAACGAAACAGATATTTGTCTTTGGTTCCAATGTGCCCCAAATTTGTCTTTGGTTCCAATGTGCCCCAAATGACTTAGAAACCATTTGTCTTCAAGTATGTGAATCTTACATCCTGTGTAACATATAACCTCGATATGCCATTAATGTTCTTTTTTTTATATTATTTCAAGTGGTACATAACATCACGTGACAGAACCGACCAATCAGCTCTCAGTATAGAGAGCATAAATAGCATGTGCGTATGTGCAACTTTGTTTTATTTTGGTGGAATCAACATTCTTTTTTTGTATTAACGTTTAATTTGCAAGTTAACTGCAACCTCACAATTCAAACTATATTTATCCAGAGAACTTTCTGAGACCTGTTTACTTTACCAGAAGAAGCAGAATACGTCAGGACATGTCCAGCCACAGAGACTCACGCGCTAGTGCTATGAAGACACTGTTAAATATCTATGAGAGAGACATTTACAATGGCCTCAGTAAAATACGTTTAAGACTTGATGGCCGCAATAAAAGCGCACACAAAGCCCAAGTAGCTATCTGGCACGCAGGTTGTCGTTAATTCCTGGCGTTTGCTTGGCCCAGTTATAATATATCGTTTCTGGTGTTTGGTACTTACATTCCTCGATAATTTCAGCTAAAACCTTTAAAAAAGAAATTACCGCTGCACTAAACGCTTTTTAATAAAGAACTCCTCTAAACCAACGCGTTTTCAGCCAATCTCTCTCTGCCACATTGTGACGTCAAGTATTCCTCGGTGATTTTTGTTACCTGTTTCCACAAAAAAGCTGCGCTAAAAGAGTTTTATCAGAAAACTTACTACTAAACTAAAACAAATGCACTCTCCGCCAATCTCCACCTATCGCATTGTGACGTCAAACCTATTATTGAATCAGATCAAGAATAGCCATTACATTGACCTGGAACATATATTAACAGAACAAACACGCAACCAGTGACGTAGAATTATTATGGTTCATATATGCATTACAAACAAACTATGGTAATTTGGCCTATTACACATAAGACTTGCGGTTGCTAACTCTGAAATCTGTGAACTAAGTTCCCACTGACAATAGTTTCGTTTTCTCCCGTTCCACCCAGATATAAATCCAAGTTAATAATTACCTGGGGGTAAATTAGGAGAAATAAATTTCATGCATGACTAAACAGGACTTCAGACAAGATTTAAACAAAAACAAAGATAATATGTTTTCACAAAACCTATTGGCTGTATCACCCACAACAAAAACGTTTAGTTTGTTTTTTATCAGAAATAAAGGTTTTTTTGCTGATTCTAAAATGAAAATGAACAAAAATTATGATTTCCTTGTAGGAAATAATATGCAGTCATGCGTAATAACGATTAGATACAAAATATATTTCGACGATTGACAATTCAATGCCAAGAAAGGTTCGCATATTTAAAATATATTTTAGAATGTGACATACTTTTTTGGTTTTCCTTAACGTTTCGTTCGCGTGGTTCGCGTGGAAGCCCTTTCCTCCAGCAGAACAGGGCGACAGCATAGGCGTCGATTTAGGGGTGACTGGGGTGACATGTCACCCCTCACAAACAAACAGGGGTGACAACACATGAATTGTTACCCCAGCATTTCGTTTAAGTTAAAAATTGTTGTCAGAAAAACCAAACTTTGGTGAAAACAAAACTGGGCAAGTTTTGTGAAAGGAATAATTAAAAGAAAAAAGTAGTACTACGGCAAAAGTTATGAAAAGGGAATTTAAGGTACGTTTGTTTTTGTTAGTTTGACAAGTTACTATGATTCAAAATATGTACAAAGCCTTCAAGCATTGTAGGTTGTAACGTAGGTAATACCCCAAAATGTTGTTGGTGTTTAGTTTATTGTGTACAAGTGACATAGTTTTACGTTCTTAGGTGCAGTTTTTTTACTAATTACCTAAAAGTGTGATTCTGTTCAGCCTGCAGACTCATTGCCCCCTTTTCAGGGTTCTTTTAAAGCAGTGGTTCCGAACAGTTTTTAATAACAAATGTGGCCAACTTTTAATGGCTATATTTTGTGGACCACTTGGATAAACTTGCGGCAACTTTTGTACAACGATGATCTGGAGTTTAGTGTAATATTGTACCAACTACGTTCCCTAGAACTAGAAAAACTAAAATTATGTCATCTAAAGCCTGACCTACACAACCAATTAATGCTGCAAGGACATGGCAATTACAAGAATGTGACTGCCTTGTGTCTGGATTGGAAAAAATGTCACAGACATTTGTGAAAATTTACTGATGTTGATAATCTTTTGTGTAAAAATGGTGCAATAAACATTAGGTATGTAACTTTGGTATGTGAAGGTATGTAAAGCGATTGTTAATGGTGCAATAAAAATTAGCTAATGCATTAACATATGAAAAACGTTGTGATCGTCCGTACAATTTACGATAGTCGAAAAAAGTCCTTCCGCAAATGACAAACTTTCCAATCTGGCCTTATCAAATGGCATTTATTGAGAATAAAATTTGAGCATAGTTAATTCAAGACAGAGATTTGACTAACAATTAGCGACTCTGTTTCTCTGCAATTTGAAACATTTTTACATACTTGTTTGTCTACTAATTATTCACTTCTAAAGAAAGCATTCACATCTGTTTTCAGTAGATGATACAACTTTCCAAGCAATAAACAACCAAGCAACCCAGATAGTAAATATGTAATGGTAACTACTCCTTTCTTCGTTGTAAGAGTTCAACTTTAGTTTATCTGTACAGTGGTGTTTATTTTACAAGATATAATAAAACTCATACGGATATATTTCATGTACAAACATGTCACAAAAGTGTCAAGGCAAGACTTTTTACTTGCATTTTTTCACTATAAAATACATTTTGATTTAAATGTAACCTTTAAAGGCTGTAGGCATGTCTCGATAAACATTATCGCAATAAAAGCCAAGCAATTTCAGCAGGGATAGTGAATAGTGGCATTCACAAACGTTAAAGTTGCACATTCATGATCGTATAAATTATTCTGACAGCCATATCACGTGTTCGTCACGCTTTGCTTCACATATGCCCCACTATAAATGCATACAATTTGCATTTAGTGACCCAAATTTTCCATTAGTGACACAACATGACTCTGTGACATGTAATGACGTCGGGTATGTATGCAAAAAGAAACGCTGACCCAAAGACAATCGCTCCATTCAATTCGAAATTAACATCCTCACAAACGAACGCATACAATCTGGCGCAGTTAGCATTCCGCTACACAAACCATAACACAATGGCTACCGACTCCAACGGGATATGTGGTTTATACAGAATAGCAAGTAAAATTTAGGTCAGTTTATGTCACATGGAGACTACTTTGAAAATAAAATTTATGTTAAAAGTGGAAACAGGATTAGTGTTGAAGTTGTGATGACGCTTGTTGGTTTATACTTAGTAACACTTAAAATTATTAAGAATCATCCATTCGTAAAAAAAACAATTGATGACGGGACATAGCAATCATGAGGAAAGAATCAAGTTGTAATACTGCGAAACACGACACAATTATTCCAAAATGTTACGTTGATGCCGATGTCATAATGCCTACTGTTGTGACAATGCTGTAACTCGTCGCAAATTGCTTTCACTAAATTCAATCAACTCTTTCCTTCTCTCTTCAGTTATGTCTGTTGCCATTCTAAAAGTTTGGATTGCTTTGTGACAAAAATCCATGCTTTCTTTCAGTCGATTTGTTTCCTGGCAAACAACACCAAGGTTGTTTAACAAACTTCCGAGCACAGCATGCTTTGCTGAGTTTTCACCAAACTGTTTCCTCATCATTTCCATTCCAAGTTCAATTGTGGATTCACCCGACGAATAATCTCCGATTAAACCTTGACTCCATTCAATCCAGTGCAAACATTTCACTTCATTCAGCCTTTTATATTCTTCTTCCACGTTTTTAATATTTTGTATTTTGAGTCTCATCGTTTCCATCAGTGGGATCACATGATCACGAATTATTCGTTTGTTTTCAAGTTTTTGATTCGAATCCGATGTTTTCATCAAATCTCCGCATGTCAGTTTCAAACCCACAACACAATCCTTCACACCTTCCACCCCTTAACAGAATATTGTCTCAATGTTTGACAAAAAAGAAAAATGTCCCTTATGCTACCTGTATGTTGGGGTGCCCTCTGATCCACATCTGTCGGTTGTTCACCTATGATGTCAGACAATGTGTGACCTTGAATGGCGTCACTTCTGGATGTGGAAGGTTCTTCAATGCTCAAGTCCAGGTCAGAGTCTAAATGAAACAGAATAGTGACAAAGTGTAGTGGTAGTTTGTCATGAACTAATTCACTGATGAACAAGAGCAGTTACAAAGCTCCCGGAGCAGTGAGAAACAAAACACTAAAATTAAACAGATGTTGCATAGAAACTTAAAGCTACAGAAGACTCTTTCAAACACAAAGCAGTATTTCTTTTTACATGTATTCATTATTCACACCTGATTTGTGTTCTGCTCCATCAAGACTTAGTTGTGATATTTCAGGTGAAGTTGCAATTTCACCACGTGCCACAATAAGGTTACAGCTTCTACTGCCTACAATTCCAACAGATTCTGCAAATATTAAACTATGTGAGGCATCTAAACAAGTGCAGATGATTTAATATATACCTGCTTGTTGTTCTGAATGCATTTGTTGTGACGTAACATCACTGATTGTTCGGTTGTCAGTGGCATCACCAAGGTCAAGGGGACGGACACTCGGGATTGCTTCAGCATTTTCTAAAACATTTCATAATTGCAATGGAAACGTGAAGTTGATATAAGGGATGTAAGATTTTATACGTTTGGTTTTCATACAAGAAGGTCAGATATTTTTTTACCTTTTCGTTGCTGTTGTTCCTGGCCATCTTTACGGTGTTCTGGTTGCCAAGCAGGAGTTGACGAAGCGTGACGAACGTCATCATCATCATCTGGTCTTGTTTCGAAACCTGCAAAGAAATCACTTTATTTCATCACAAAATGTTGCAAAACCAAATCTAAAATTATGTCCCAAAATTTCTGTAAACTTCAAAATTTTGGATAACAAACCTTGGAAACTTCTGCTTCGTGTTGAAAATGTTCGAAGAGGAACAAGTTGGTCAAGGTTGACAAAAAAGGGATCTTTGATGTCCATCTGTCTGACAACATCTTCCACTTGTTGCTCGATCACTTCTGGGTTTTGTTGGTCGAGAAGTTGCTGCAATCTCTCACAGATTTCGATCATCGTTGGTCGTTTAGATGGATCTTGATCCCAACACTCCTTCATCAGTTGCTCAAGGTTTTCAACGATTAATCTGTCCCTGTCATTGAGAGTTTTCTTAAATTCTTCTATAGCTTTACAGTTTGGTCGGAGTCCTTGTTTAATTTTTTCTTGTAGTTCTTCTGGATTACCGTGTGGATATGGCATTTCACGAGCAAGGATCATATGAATGAGTAGAGCAAAAGCATAAACATCAAGTTCCTTTGTTGGTTTCATGCCTGGGTCGCCTAGCTTTTCTGGGGCCGTATACTGGGGAGTAAGCTGAATTTTGTCTTTTTTACTCCGTTTGTTGAGCGTTGACAGATCCACAGTAAGCGAATTACTGAGTGTTGCTAACTCAGCACTTCCAAAGTCACAAAGTTTGCAAATAAACTCTTTTGAGATGAGCACATTTTCCGGCTTAATGTCACAATGAATTAAACGCTTTTCCGGGAAATTATGACAAAATTTAATTCCTGTCGATATTTCACATAACATTTTAATACGTAATGACAATGGAAGTAATATTGTTTGATCTAAAAGTAGTTGCCGGAGATTTCCTCCATCGCAATATTCCATCACTATTCCTATTGAGTATGGCCACTCAGTCAAACCCAAAACACGAACTATGTTTTCGTGGTCAGCTTTCTGTAGATGTTCAAGTTCTTCTCTGGCTCTATAATAAAAAATTATTTAGCAGATTAACGTCCAGACAACCAGTGGGAACTTTTTGCATGACATGATTTAAAATTTACTTTTTTTTAATCAAAGTTCTATCTCGTGGACCGCCGGTAACAGAGAATATCTTGACAGCAATAAAGATACCAAGGATTGTGTAAAATCCAACCACAACGTCACCAAAACCACCACAACCTGCCTCGTACAACTCGGGATGACAACGAATGTCCCCAGGGTTTACTTGGGAAAACTGCTACAAATAAATAAACATTATTTTTGTACAAGTAGCAGTTCAAATGAATATTGCACTTTATACACAACAAGTATGTTTAAACACAGGTAAAGATCAAATACTTACATCACTTGTGGATGCCATGACTTTATTCAACTCTTTGTTTTTATTTTTACAAAATTTCTAACATAAAAAAGACCTAAAAGATATATGAGAACTATTATTATAAATGCCAGTAAAAAAATTAAGCTTCACCGAACCTGCAGATACACCGAACCTGCAGCAAAAGCGCACACAAATCCCAAGTAGCTGTCTGGTGCGCAGGTTGTCGTTAATTCCTGGCGTTTTTCTTGAACCAAATGTAATATATCGTTGCTGGTGTACTTACATTCCTCGATAATTTCAGCTAAAACCTTTTCCAAAAAAAGAAAGTACTGCTTCGCTAAACGCTTTTTATACTAAAAAGGAGACTTACATAACTCCTCCAAGCCAATCTGTATATGTCGCATTGTGACGTCAAACCCATTCTTGACACTAAATCGGTTGAAGAATGGCCATTACATAGTCAGTAATAGCTAAAACAGATATCAACAGGACAACCATGCGTCCCGTTACCTTGTATATTACCATAGTCCATACATGCGTTACGTCTGGACTACCATGTTACCAATTATACGATGGTTCTATTGCAGTCAAGATTGTCGGTTGCTGAGCTCTGTGAACTAGGTTCCTGCCGATAATAATTTCCTTTGTGCCTTGTCCCACCCAGAGAAATATCTGAGCCTGTGCGACACCTCAACCTCGTTGAAAGAAGTACGTCATCCTTTGAAGCAAGCTGATACGACAACTGGTGTTATAACATAAACAGTGATTGAATTTGGAACGCTTGTTGCTGTGACGTCGAGAGCGGAGTCAATACAACGCTGTAACTGTAACCTGAAGGTATTGTAGGAGACAAAACGTTCTCGTCGCCATAGAAACATGGGCCACGTCGTCGCGACACTCCCACTAATATTCGGAGACAAATCCAAGTAACTCTAGGGAAGCAGACACATAATAGCACTTAAAATTTTGATCACTTACAAGCTTTCGTTCCCTTACCTAAATACTGCAACGCAATCCAAAATGACGTTGCCGTTATGTCAAAATTATTAATTCAGTGACAATTCCAAACCAAAATATCGCACTGAAGCTAATTGTCAATCACAATTTGTGAGTAATTTGGACACATTACAAGATATAGGACAAATACGTATGTCTGATTCCTGTTGTCTTTATGACATTTTTACACAACTTCCATGCAAAAACTTTAACATTGCAATTGTTCAGACGTTAAACGCGATAATAGAGACAAATGCATGGTTGCACTGTTAAATATTTATACAAAACTCATAAATAAACTGTAAAATCTTCAGACATTAGCATGGACTTACAACGCATAGAACATCGCAACTCTACCCACGCAGTCACAAGAAACGACCAGACAACTTTCTGGTGAAAGTTTATACGGCAATCGGCGTCACGATATTCACGGTGATTGAATAGCTAACGTTGCTATGACTTCGGGACTGAATACAACGCTGTAATCGATATCTTGCGGTATTCAGGGAGGGATTGTGTTGGGTGATTGATTGGGATGCGCCAACTAATAGTTGGGTTCCTATGACGTTCCACTGCAACGAAAGCTAAACGTGGTGTTGCAGTAAATGATTAAATCCCTTCTAATATTCGGGCTTCTTCATTTTGCTAGTTCGGTAAGTTAGGGTTGGTATTGGTGGTGTTATGGGGGACGACGTCGTTATCAGCCCCCCAGGAGGTGACCAAAAGACCAACATGAAAGTGAATTAAAACTTTAAACGTTATAATCGAGTATTCCTGTTCGGAAAATCCCCTTTCCTGTCGGCGGTAAACTTTCTGTTATGGTTTGTAATGTGGTAAAATAACAAATGGATTAAAAAAATTTCAAAAAAAAAAATATAAAAAAGATTAAAAAAAAACTTTAGTTTACCTGTACATTGGTGTTTATTTTACAAGATTTAATAAAATTCATACGGATATACTTCATGTACAAAAATGTCACAAATGTGTCAAGACAAGACTTTAAAGGCTGTAGGCATGTCTCGATAAACATTATCGCAATAAAAGCCAAACAATTTCAGTAGGGATAGTAAATAGTGGCATTCACAAACCTTAAAGTTGCACATTCATGTTCGTATAAATTATTCTGGCAGTCATATAACGTGTTCGTCACGCTTCAGGAAAAATTTAGCGACAAACTATAACTCTGTGGCATGTAATGACGTCGGGTATGTATGAAAAAAGAAACGCTGGCCCAAAGACAATCGCTCATTTCAATTCGAAATAAACAGCCTCACAAACGAACGCATACAATCTGGCGCAGTTAGCATTCCGCTACACACACCATAACACAATGGCTACCGACTCCAACGGGATATGTGGTTTATACAGAATAGCAAGTAAAAGTTAGGTCAGTTCATGTCACATAGAGACTACTTTGAAAATAAAATTTATGTTAAAAGTGGAAATAAGATTGGTGTTGAAGTTCTGATGACGCTGGTAGGTTTCTGCCTAGTAACACTTAAAATTATTAAGAATCGTCTATTCGTTAAAAAATCACTTGATGACAGGACATAGCAATTATGGGAAAACAATAAATACTTTTGTATACTGCGAAACACGACATGAATATTCCAAAATGTGACGTCATAATGCCTACTGTTGCAACCTTTCTGTAACTAGTCGCAAATTGCTTTCAATTATTTCAATCATCATCTTTCTTCTTTTTTCGGTTATGTCTGTTGCCATTCTGAAAGCTTGGATTGCTTTTACATAAAAATCCACACTTTCATTCAGTCGATTTGTTTTCTGGCAAACATCACCAAGATTGTGTAAAAAATGCCCGAACACTTCATGCTTTGCTGAGTTTTCACCAAACTGTTTCCTCATCATTTCAAGTCCTAGTTTAATTGTTGATTCACTCGACGAATAATCTCCGATGAAATCTTGACTCAATCCAATGTAGTGCAAACACCACATTTGACTTAAACATTTTATTTCTTCTTCCACGTTTTTAATATTTTGTATTTTGAGTCTCATAGTTTCCATCAGTGGGATCACGTGATCACGAATTATTCGTTTGTTTTCAAGTTTTTGATTCGAATCCGATGTTTTCATCAAATCTTCGCATGTCAGACACAACCCCCAAACACATTTCCTCACACCTTCTACCCCTGTCACGTCATCGTGATGCCTTGAATAAAATTCACCTCCAAGTTCGTAAAATAAAATCGATTCCAAACATTTTCCCTCTTCTCTCTTTTTATCTCCCGTTGTTTTCAATTCTGCTGCAGTTGCCCTTGGACCTTCGAGTGACCTTGAAAACTCTCGTCTCGTCTCGTCAGCTTTTTTGTAGTTTTTATTTCTGAGACATTCCACGTAATTCGCTGTCAGTGACGTAGAACTGAAATACTTTTCTGTAAAAGTGAAATATGAACTTCCACCCACTGTCATTACACAAAGAAGACCCTTTCACAATGCCTTTGTGGAAAAATTTATAAAAAGTATCGTCTGGAATCATAATAGTTGCAATCTTTAAAACGTGATTTGCCATACAAATGAAGACCTGTAACTACACGGACAAAAACTAAATACAAAGAATACAATAAACTGGGGTCGTGGCAGTAAAGTAGACGTATGTGACCTTTACCATGCCTGAAGGTCAACATCTAAATTTTGTCGCATGTTGAAATTAAATAAAAATCTTGCCCAGGGGATTAGGTATTTAAATTTGTGTATAGGAACTGCCTTGGTGCGAATATTAGTGTTACTGGAATGGCCTAATTTCCTGAAGACTTAATTAGCAGAATATTGTCTCAATGTTTGACAGCATAGAAAAACTTTTACACATGTTACCTGTATGTTGGGATGCTCTCTGATCCACATCTGCCGGTTGTTCAGCTTGAATGTCAGACAATGTGTGACCTTGAATTCTGGAGGTGGAAGGTTCTTTAACGCTCAAGTCCACGTCAGAGTCTAAATGAAACAGAATAGTGACAAGGTGTAGTGGTAGTGTGTCATGAACTTTGTCACTGATGAACAAAAGCAGTTACAAAGCTCCTGAGGCAGTGATGTAGTACAAACACTAAAATTAAACCGATGTTACATAAAAACTTAAAGCTACAAAAGACTCTTTCAAACAGAATGTATTCATTATTCACACCTGATTTGTGTTCGGCTCCATCAAGACTTAGTTGTGATATTTCAGGTGAAGTTGCACTTTCACCACGTGCCACAATAAGGTTACTGCTGCTCCCGCCTGCAATTCCAACAGATTCTGCAAATGTCAAACTATGTAATGCATCTAAACAGGTGCAGATGATTTAATATATACCTGCTTGTTGCTCAGAGTGCATTTGTGGTAACGTAACATCACTGATTGTTCGGTTGTCAGTGACCTCACCAAGGTCAAGGGGTCGGACACTCGGCCTTGCTTCAGCATTTTCTAAAACATTTCACAATTGCAATGGAAACGTGAAGTTGATATAAGAGATGTAAGATTTTGTACGTTTGGTTTTCATACAAGAAGGTCAGATATTTTTTTACCTTTTCGTTGCTGTTGTTGCTGGCCATCATTACGGTGTTCTGGTTGCAAGGCAGGGGTTGACGGAGCGTGACGAACGTGATCAACATTATCTGGTCTTGTTTCCAAACCTGCAAAGAAATCACTTTATTTCATCACAAAATGTTGCAAAACCAAATCAAAATTATGTCTCAAAATTGCTGTATAAACTTCAAAATTTTGGATAACAAACCTTGGAAACTTCTGCTTCGTGTTGAAAATGTTCGAAGAGAAACAAGTTGGTCAAGGTTGACAGGAAAGGGATCTTTGATGTCCATCTGTCTGACAACATCTTCCACTTGTTGCTCAATCACTTCTGGTCTTTGCTGGTCGAGAAGTTGCTGCAATCTCTCACAGATTTCGATCATCGTTGGTCGTTTAGATGGATCTTGATCCCAACACTGCTTCATCAGTTGCTCAAGGTTTTCAACGATTACTCTGTAGCTGTCATTGAGAGTTTTCTTAAATTCTTCTATAGCTTTACAGTTTGGTCGGAGTCCTTGTTTAATTTTTTCTTGTAGTTCTTCTAGATTATCGCGTGGATATGGCACTTCACGAGCAAGAATCATATGAATGAGTAGAGCAAAAGCATATACATCAAGTTCCTTTGTTGGTTTCATGCCAGGGTCGTCTAGCTTTTCTGGGGCCGTGTACTGGGGGGTAAGCTGAATTTTGTCTTTTTTACTCCGTTTGTTGAGCGTTGATAGATCCACAGTAAGCGAATTACTGAGTGTTGCTAACTCAGCACTTCCAAAGTCACAAAGTTTGCAAATAAACTCTTTTGAGATGAGCACATTTTCCGGCTTAATATCACAATGAATTAAACGCTTTTCTGGAAAATTATGACAAAATTTGATTCCTGTCGATATTTCACATAACATTTTAATACGTAATGACAATGGAAGTAATATTGTTTGATCTAAAAGTAGTTGCCGGAGATTTCCTTCATCGCAATATTCCATCACTATTCCTATCGAGTATGGCCACTCAGTCAAACCCAAAACACGAACGATGTTTTCATGGTTAGCTTTCTGTAGATGTTCAAGTTCTTCTTTGGCTCTTTAATAAAAAATTGTTTAACAGATTAACGTCCAGACAACCAGTGGGAACTTTTTGCATGATATGATTTAAAATTTACTTTTTTTTTATCAAAGTTTTTTGTCGTGGACCGCCGGTAACAGAGAATATCTTGACAGCAACAAATATGCCAAGGATTGTGTAAAATCCAACCACAACGTCACCAAAACCACCACAACCTGCCTCATACAATTCGGGATGACAACGAATGTCCCCAGGGTTTACTTGGGAAAACTGCTACAAATAAATAGACAGTATTTTTATACAAGTAGCAATTGAAATGCAAATGGCATTTTATACACAACAAGATCAGTATGTTTAAACACAAAAAAATCACAAATGCTTACGTCACTTGTGGATGCCATGACTTTATTCAACTCTTTGTATCAGTTTACAAAATTTCTATCATAAAATAACACTAAAAAAACATAAAATAACATTTTTTGATGTCTTTAATTAAAATCAAACTCGTCAAAAAATTGTAGGATGCAAACAAAAAAACGTAACAGATATTGATTGGTGGAACAGTCAACTAATAGATGACTTACAGATCATGAGGTACGTTATTCGTAGCACCGCACAAGCTATGCAAGGCCCAATAGTGTTGTTATTATTAAGACAAAGTCCTCGATGGCATGATGCATTAAACACTTTGTTAACCACCTGTTTTGTGTAGCCTCAAAAACTGCCCTATGTGATTTAAACGACCGTTTGTCCTTGATTATCTTATATCCGTGTTAAAATAACCCAAATGATGTGGCCTAGATTACTTCAGAGCGATTGTCTTTGGTTCCAAAGTGCCCCAAATGACTTAGAAACCATTTGTCTTCAAGTATGTGAATCTTACATCCTGTGTAACATATAACCTCGATATGCCAATAATGTTCTTTTTTTAATATTATTTCAAGTGGTACATAACATCACGTGACAGAACCGACCAATCAGCTCTCAGTATAGAGAGCATAAATAGCATGTGCGTATGTGCAACTTTGTTTTATTTTGGTGGAATCAACATTCTTTTCTTGTATTAACGTTTAACTTGCAAGTTAACTGCAACCTCACAATTCAAACTATATTTATCCAGAGAACTTTCTGAGACCTGTTTACTTTACCAGAAGAAGCAGAATACGTCAGGACATGTCCAGCCACAGAGACTCACGCGCTATTGCTATGAAGACACTGTTAAATATCTATGAGAGAGACATTTACAATGGCCTCAGTAAAATACGTTTAAGACTTGATGGCCGCAATAAAAGCGCACACAAAGCCGAAATAGCTGTCTGGCGCGCGGGTTGTCGTTAATTCCTGGTGTTTTGCTTGGCCCAGTTGTAATATATCGTTTCTGGTGCTTGGTACCTACATTCCTTAATAATTTCAGCTAAAACCCTTAAAAAAGAAATAGAACTCCTCTAACCCAATGCATTTTCAGCCAATCTCCATCTGCCGCATTGTGACGTCAAATATTCCTCGGTGATTTCTGTTACCTGTTTCCACAAAAAAGCTGCGCTAAAAGTGTTTTATCAGAAAACTTCCATCTAAAACAAATGCACTCTCCGCCAATCTCCACCTATCGCATTGTGACGTCAAACCTATTGTTGAATCAGATCAAGAATAGCCAATACATTGACCTGGAACATATATTAACAGAACAAACACGCAACCAGTGACGTAGAATTATTATGGTTCATATATGCATTACAAACAAACTATGACAATTTGGCCTGTTACACATAAGACTTGCGGTTGCTAACTCTGAAGTTTTCACCCATTCCACCTAGATGGAAACCCAAGTTAATAATTACCTGGGGGTAAATTAGGAGAAATAAATTTCATGCATGACTAAACAGAACTTCAGACAAGATTTAAACAAAAACAAGTATAATATGTTTTCACAAAACCTATTGGCTGTATCACGCACAACAAAAACCTTTAGTTTATTTTTTGTCAGAAATTAAGGGTTTTTTTGCTGATTCTAAGAAACATGTGCTTGAAAAATGAACAAAAAATATGATTTCCTTGTAGGAAATAACATGCAGTCATGCGTAAAAACGATTAGATACAAAATATATTTCGACGAACAAATTTTTATTATTTATCGTCCTCCCCCTGGGCTTCTCTAAAATACGCGAACAACGCGAACGAAACGTTAACGAAAACCTAATTATGTCACATTAGTGTAGCGTGGCTAACTGAGTTACAATACCAAGAGAGGTTCGCGTATTTTATATTTATATGTTAGAATGTGACATAATTTGTTGGTTTTCGCTAACGTTTCGTTCGCATGGTTCGCATGGTTCGCATGGTTCGCATGGTTCGCGTGGTTTGCGTGATTCGCGTGATTCGCGTGGAAGCCCTTCCCTCAAGTAGACCAGGGCGAACGAATTAAAGTGGCGGTCGGAATGATGCGTTACAGCTGTTTTCCATGATAATTGCATAAACCCTTATCGTTTGTTCTGCTACCCCAAAATTACTCCCTTTTAGGGGTCTTTTAAAGCAGTGGTTCCTATCATTTTGGGGCCAACTTTTAATGGCTGTTTTTTTGTGGACCACTTAAACTGATGATCTGGTGTTTAGTGTAATATTGTACGAACTATGTTCCCTAGAACTAGAAAAATCTGAAATTATGTCATCTGAAGCCAGATTGGAAAGTTTTGTATTTGCGCGGTGATTAGCGATTGTTAATGGTGCAATAAAAATTAGCTAATGCATTAACATATGAAAAACGTTGTGATCGTCCGAGCAATTAACAGTCGCCGAAAAAGGTCACGCAAATGACAAACTTTCCAATCTGGCCTTGTCAAATGGCATTTGTTGAGAATAAAAATTAAGTATAATTAATTGGAAGACTGAGACTTGACTAACAATTAGCGACTCTGTTTCTCTGCAATTTGAAACATTTTTACCTACTTGTTTGTCTACTAATTCATCACTTCTAAAGAAAGCATTCACATCTGTTTTCAGTAGTTCAAAACTTTCCAAGCAATAAACAACCAAGCAACCCAGATAGTAAACATGTAATGGGGACTACTCCTTTCTTCGTTGTAAGAGTTCAACTTTAGTTTATCTGTACAGTGGTGTTTATTTTACAAGATGTAATAAAATTCATGCGGATATATTTCATGTACAAACATGTCACAAAAGTGTCAAGGCAAGACTTTTACTGATGTTCACGACATTTTTTCACTATAAAATACATTTTGATTCAAATGTAACCTTTAAAGGCTGTAGGCATGTCGCGATAAACATTATCGCAATAAAAGCCAAACAATTTCAGCAGGGATAGTAAATAGTGGCATTCACAGAGTTTTCAGTTTTTCACCAAGCTGTTTGATAATAAACAGGCCTTGTACTAAAGTGTTTACCCGTAAAGCCATCAAAAAAGATATCTCGCAAACTTAACAGTCCATGTTTTTGTATTAATGTAAGTTGTGCCCGCAACACCTGCAAAAAGCTGCTTTTGTAACAAAAATACATGCGACCACTATTTCCAAACAATGTTGTATTTATTTTGACCTTTTCCCTTTTCAATCTTCTACGTTTCATTAGTGCCACGTTTCTTTTAACTATCGGTTCGTCTTCCAACTGTCAAACGTATTCCGATAAGTCTCCACTGAGCCAGCAGACATGCTACTAATCTCACATGGCAAAATACTTTTCACTCAATTGTCGCCCAATCGGTTTATGTCTTGACATATTTCACGATGTATTTACACTAACAAAACGTCACTACTGTCAAAGTTTGGAATACATCAGATAATTGTAGCATCTCAATTACGAAGCAGTTTCAATTGGCGTAGAATAGCTGATTAACAACAGATACAGATGGAATGTATTCTGTAGAATTGAATTAAACACTGTTTGCTTGTAGGTTTTATAGTTATTTAGGCTTTTGGGGATGATTGATTCATACGTACTTAACAATTATTAACCAAAAATGTGCGAGCAACGACGAAACATTATTTACACAACAGCGGCTGTGGTAAACACAAAGGACAGGAACTTTTCATTCGCACGGCGTCGAAAGTTACTGCAGCCAATTTCTCAACACGTGTCTACATTTTGTCATGACGTAATCAGGTGACGCTACATACAATATTTACACAAACCGCCGATATTTGTTTTTACTTCAAGTAAAACTGAGCAAAGTACAAAGTTTTCAATCATGTTTACTCTGTATACTGCCTATGTATCACTACCATCCGCGGTCGTAGCAAATCGTTTTCACTTGTTTCAATCAACTTCTTTCTTTCCTCTTCAGTTATGTATGTTGCCATTCTGTAAGCTTGGATTGCTTTTTTACACAAATCCACGCTTTCATTCAGTCGATTTGTTTTCTGGCAAACAACACCAAGGTTGTGAAACAAAATTCCGAACACTCGATGCTTTGCTGAATTTTCACCAAACTGTTTCCTCATCATTTCAAGTCCAAGTTTAAGTGTTGATTCCCTCGATAAATAATCTCCAATTAAATGTTGGCACCATTCAATCCCGTGCAAACACCACACCTGACTTAAACATCTGAATTCTTCTTCCACGTTTTTAATATTTTGTATTTTGAGTCTCATCGTTTCCATTTGTGGGATCACATGACCATGAATTATTCGTTTGTTTTCATGGTTTTGATCCAAATTTTGTTTTGTTTTCATCAAATTATCACTAGCCCACATCAGACCCTCCACACAATCTCTAATATCCTTTGCTTCTACCCTCTCATCACGTTCGAAAAATTCAGCTCCAAGTTCATAAAACAAAATTGATTCCAAATATTTTCCCTCTTCTTTCTTTTCATCTGCAGTTGTTTTCAATTCTTTTGCAGTTGCCCCACGACCTTCAAGTAACCTTGAAAACCCTTGTCTCGTCTCGTCAGCTTTTTTTTTTCCGATTTTCATATCTTTGACGTAATTCTCTATAAAGTTTTCATCTGCAAAAATAAAGCCAGAAAACACAAGTGACTTTTCTCTTATTTCCCAAGAAATTTGTCCATGCTATGTATCTTACAATGGGGTTTTTGTATTATAAAGTTCAGCATAGCTAGACACATAGCGGTACGTCTTGTAGTTTTACAGCAGTTTCTTGTATTGTTAATTTCCATTTTTCGTCCATTTTCGTGATAGTGTATTGTATGTTAAAAACGTTTGACTTTAGGTTCCTCAATTAAGAAATCAATCTGTTTCATTCTTCGGAATGCTCACAGAGATTTTCCGTTAAAAAAACCTTAATATGTTACCTGCAAGCTGATCATCAGTTGAATCTTCCGGAACGTCATCAATTGATGAGAAATTGCGGGTGACGTCACCAAGTGCATCAGATCGGTTGTCCACACGAGAACCAACATCTATACATGAAGTCACTTTTAATCGTTGTAAGTTAACGCACATTTTCAGAGACAAAATGGTTTATAAAAACAAACTTTCCCGTCCGGTTATTTCCCGTAGTCAGGCATTGACGTGGCGCCAATCTCTGACGCCAATATAAAAACCAGGCCTTAGAAATATGACTGATCGTTTCTCAGATCGTTACGCGAGGACAAGAGTTCACTTATGGGTACTAAGAGTACAAAAACAAACCTTGGAAACGTTTGGTTTTCATACAAGAAGGTCAGATAATTTTTTACCTTCTCGTTGCCGAGGTTCCTGGCCATCATTACTGTGTTCTAGTTGCAAGGCAGGAGTTGATGGAGCGTGATCAACGCCAACATCATCATCTGGTCTGCGCTCATAACCTGCAGAGAAATGTTTCATCACAAAAGTTGCATCATAAAATTCCATCATGATATCCAACATTAAACACGCATTAAATTCTGCACCAAACTTACCCTAAACTTCAACATTTTAGATAACAAACCTTGGAAACTTCTGCTTCGTGTTGAAAATGTTTGAAGAGGAACAAGTTGGTCAAGGTTGACAAAAAAGGGATCTTTGATGTCCATCTGTCTGACAACATCTTCCACTTGTTGCTCGATCACTTCTGGGCTTTGTTGGTCGAGAAGTTGCTGCAATCTCTCACAGATTTCGATCATCGTTGGTCGTTTAGATGGATCTTGATCCCAACACTGCTTCATCAGTTGCTCCAGGTTTTCAACGATTACTCTGTCGCTGTAATTGAGAGTTTTCTTAAATTCTTCAATAGCTTTGCAGTTTGGTCTGAGTCCTTGTTTAATTTTTTCTTGTAGTTCTTCTGGATTACCGCGTGGATATGGCATTTCACGAGCAAGAATCATATGAATAAGTAGAGCAAAAGCATAAACATCAAGTTCCTTTGTTGGTTTCATGCCTGGGTCGTCTAGCTTTTCTGGGGCCGTATAGAGGGGGGTAAGCTGAATCTTGTCTTTTTTACTCCGTTTATTGATCGTTGACAGATCCACAGTTAACGAATTACTAAGTGTTGCTAACTCAGCACTTCCAAAGTCACAAAGTTTGCAAATGAACTCTTTTGAGATGAGCACATTTTCCGGCTTAATATCACAATGAATTAAACGCTTTTCCGGGAAATTATGACAAAATTTGATTCCTGTCGATATTTCACTCAACATTTTAATACGTAATGACAATGGAAGTAATATTGTTTGGTCTAAAAGTAGTTGCCGGAGATTTCCTCCATCGCAATATTCCATCACTATTCCTATTGAGTATGGCCACTCAGTCAAACCCAAAACACGAACGATGTTTTCGTGGTCAGCTTTCTGCAGATGTTCAAGTTCTTCTTTGGCTCTAATGATATAAATTTATTTGACAGGTTAAGCACAGACAACTAGTAGGAACATATTGCATGATATGATTTGAAATTTACTTTTTTTTCATCAAAGTTCTATCTCGTGGACCGCCGGTAACAGAGAAGATTTTGACAGCAACAAATATACCAAGGATTGTGTAAAATCCAACCACAACGTCACCAAAACCACCACAACCTGCCTCATACAACTCGGGATGACAACGAATGTCCTCAGGGTTTACTTGGGGAAACTGCTACAAATAAATAAACAGTAAATTTATACAAGTTCAAATGGAAATGGCACTAATACAAAACAAGATCATTATGTTTAAACACAAGTATAGCACAAATACTTACATTACTTGTGGATGCCATGATTTTACTTAACTCTTTGTATCAGTTTACAAAATTTCTAATATAAAAAAGGAGAACTATTATTATAAATGCCATTTAAAAAAATCGGGCTTCACCGAACCTGCAGATATTTAATACCGCAGTAGTAGAGTACGTTTAAAACTGAATGGCCGCAGTAAAAGCGCACACAAAGCCCAAATAGCTGTCTGGCGCGCAGGTTGTTATTAATTTCTGGCGTTTTTCTAGGACCATTAGGAATATATCGTTTCTGATGTTTGGTACTTACATTTCTCGATAATTTCAGCTAAAACCTTTTCCAAAAAAGAAATTACCGCTGCGTTAAACGCTTTTCATCAAAAAACTCCTCTAAACCAATGCATTTTCAGCCAATCTCTATCTGCCGCATTGTGACGTCAAACCCATTGTTGACACAAAATCGGGTGAAGAATGGCCATTATGCGGATAGCAATAGCTAAAACAGATATCAACAGGACAACTATGCGACCCGTGACCATGTATATTACCATAGTCCATACATGCATTACGTCTGGACTACCGTATTACCAATTGTAGTTCTATTACAAACAAGACTGTTGGTTGCTGATCTCTGTGAACTAGAATCCTGCCGATAATAATTTCTTTTGTGCTGCGTCCCACCCAGAGAAGTATCTGAGTTAATAATTAACCAATGTTGGGACAATAAAGATAAAAATTAATTTCATGCATGACTAAATAAATTTTCAGTCAAGAGTTTTAAGAAAAAAGGTAACTTACATTTTAAAAATCCTGTGTACACATTTCTCAAACAAACATTTTTGGTTTGTTTTTGGATCAAAACAAGTTTTGTGCCGATTTTAAGAAACCAAAGTTTTTAAAATGAGAATGTAAACGTGTTTCCTTGAATTAAATTGGTCTTACGTTGTCTTCACTCGTGCATGATAATTATTTAGTCACAAATATAATTCGACAAAATGACAATTGTTACTCTTCATCGTCTCATCCCTTCCAGCAGACCAGGGTAATTGTGAACAAATACATCATACATCAGTGATGCATTACATCAGATGTTTTCCATGATAATTGCGTAAACCCTTATCGTTAGTTGTGGGGATTCTTTTCTGTTTGATGCAACTTTATTCTGCTACCGAAAAATTACGACCCAATATGGCCCATAATTTTACATTCCGCAGCATCAGATCCAACATGATAATGTTTGTTTTGTAATGCTGAACGTTTCAGCAATACATCGGTCATGAAAAATACTTGTTTTTGCTGTGTGGTGTTTCTAGCTGCCTTGTAAAACTAATAGTAGATGCTGTGCTGCGAGTTGCTGCTGTTACATCGTACCGGTATAGCTTTAGCGGACCTGCCACATGACGTTGCTTGTTGTGCGACAACATCTTTACCCCATAACTAAGTGGCTATTGTTGTTAACAGTAACCTGTCGTTTTCCAGAATATTGCCATGCTACTTGCTCAACAAAATCGAACGGACAGTGGACAAACTCATCTCTATGGTGTTTAATAGATATCAGTGGGTAGACAGGAAAAAGTAAGATTTCTATGAGAAGCGGCAAAAACAAACTTTGGTGAAAACAAAACTGGGCAAGTTTTGTGAAAGGAATCATAAAAAGAAAAAAGTACAGCAAAAGTTATGAAAAGGAAATTTAAGGTACGTTTGTTGTTGTTAGTTTGACAAGTTACTGTGTTTAAAAATAGCCTATGTAGAAAGCCTTCAAGCATTGTAGGTTGTAACGTAGGTAATACCTCAAAATGTTGTTGGTGTTTGGTTTGTTTTGTGCAGTGACATAGTTTAAGTTAGGTAAAGTTTTTTGCTTATTACCTGTAAGTGTGATTCTGTTTAGCCTACAGACTCATTGCTCCTATTTTTAGAAGTCTTTTAAAGCAGTGTTTCATAACATTTTTTGAATTGTTGGCCAACTTTTAATGGCTAGGCTATTTTTTGTGGACCACTTGGATAAGCTTGCGGCAACTTTAGAGGTTGTTATTTGTGTGGATAATCGCAACGTTTTTTTGTTTGTTAATGCATTAGCTAATTTATATTGCGTGCATTATTGGCAAATATTCGCAAAAGTGCGCCAAGGATTATCTGACGTTTTTTCCAAAGTGGGCAACACTGAGCAACTAACATGTTATTAAAAATACACATCTGTCTCAGCAATTATTGTTTAAAGGTAGTGGCAATTTTGAGTAATGTTATTGTGCCTGCCTTGTGAAAGAATGTCTTGCACTTCAGCGATAATTTACTGATAAATTGAGCAATAAGATTAGCTGGTGCATTAACATACGAAAAACGTTGCGTTCGAAATTCTGTTCATTTTGTCTTTAGCTTTTAAGCATTAAATTTATTTACTTGCTAGGTGTTGTACACACATCAAAAGACAAAGAAGCAGAAGGTATGGCAGGATGGGTTCATAACGCTATCGATCGATGAAAATCGTGGATATCTAAAGAATGACGACGAAAAGGAAATATCTACTGTGTACTTGAAGAAGAAACAGGTTTCTAGTTTGTTCTTGTTGATATAAAAGATCGAAATGAAGTTTCCACTGTCCTTGGTATGTTGCAGTAACAATAGCAATATAACTATAGTCACCAATTCCCGTAGATAGAGCCCACATTTGGTGGAGTTTTGTTACAATATATTTGGCATTAAGATGTGTCCAATATTACAAAATTAACTGGTTGGTATTTTTGAGTGTTTCTATGGGTAATAATAATAATAATAAAGTTAGGTAGTTTGATTAAACCTTTAACATTTCTATTTGTGTTAATGAACAGGTTGAAAGTGGTTGTGATTTGGAATGTGACAGGTATTTAATACAAGTGGAAGATGAAGTATCTGAATTGACTTCAAGTACAAACTGCACTAAGCCTGTATCACAAAGATGCTTTCAGGTTATTTGTTAAGCTAATATTATAAATAAATACTATATATATACTTTTGTTTGTACATCGGATCCTTCATGGTCATGCTTAAGATAGTAGTATGTTACTATAATTTGCTTATATACCCTTTCATTGTTTCATGTCCTGTTATGTACTGGAGAGTAGAGACTGATATGTGTTGCTTTCTATGCTTAATCAGTGTCAAGGAAGTTTGTTCTCACAATGTGTTCCCTTATGATTACACTTATTCTGTAAAATGAGGTGTTGTCAATATTTTAAAATAGAATGCGGACAAATCGCTGCCACCAGATGTTGATATTGGGTCACCGTACAGAAGCAGTCAGCCACTGAAGAAAAAGTTTAGTGTGCCGAGACGAAGCGTTCCCCAAAAACAAGTTGACCCACAAGAAGCCAAGGAACAAATGCCAGTCACCCAACCGCTGGTGGTATGTTGAAATTTGAAAACAGTCTTTCTTACTTGAAGTTTATCAAAACCCAATGTTTTTTTGGTGAAAATTAATTACTTTGACTTATAATGGAGGCCTGCACCTTACAAAGGCTGCCTTAAAGGCAAACAATATACTAATTTCGAGGAATGAATATAAATAGTGGATCAGTGGATACTAGCATTAAGGGCTTGTGTACGGTTATATTGCAGAGTATTCTGTATTTTACAATAAAATGTTACAAACAACAGACATTTGGGAAAAAAGTGCGATTTCATTTTGTTGTGCATTAAATTTCTTTGTGTTGTAGAACCCTGTTGAAACTCATAATGGCAACAGTATATGGAACGAAATTGGAAGCTGTATATCAAACAATATGACAAGGTTTGGGAGTTCAAATACTTGATATATCTGTATATATCGTAACATGTACTTTGTCATCTTAGTGGCAACAATGGCCAGTCACTACATTCCACAGAGAATATCAAACAACTTAGTAGAGGAACTGAAGATTTATTAAAATTATTGAGTGGATCCATGACAGAGGTAGGAAAAATTTTGAATTTAAAGACACCCCTTCATCATCTAATGTTGACATCTAATAATACAGAATATGTAGCATACTAAGGGTTAAGGGATTTGCCATCTAATTTGACTTGGTACTGTTCATGTGATTAATTTTATGTATACTATTGTAGGAAAAAGATGTGCAACTGATGTCACCCAATACTGAACATAGTAGTTCTGCCACGAGATCGATGCAACAGGGTTACAGACCTCAAACATTAGCACAGTAAGTACTTTACCTTTTGCCTTAAATTGATATACTTTTTAATTATATTTGAACACTGATGTTTTAGTTTTGTTATGTTATTATCGTCTGATTTTCTGGCATGATGATTTAAATCAGGGGCGGGCTTCTCCAGTCGGATGGCCTGATATGGGTAAATGAAGTACTTAGCGGGCCGGATTCCTGTATCGATACATTAATCGCGTATTTATCCACCTATACAAGGACATTATCATGTAAGACCGGAAACTGTCTGCGGGCCGCTCAAAATCCTGTCACGGGCCGGATCCGGCCTGTGGACCGTATGTTGCCCGCCCCTGATTTAAATTATACTCTTCATATTTATCTCCAATGTCCGCAACGAATTTGTTTTCTGTGAAAAATATATTTTTTTATGCCATTTTATATTCTGGAGTGCAGATATTTCATACCAGGCAACAGACATATTTCTGTAATAACACAAAAAGATTTTCTGGCAATAATATTTCTTTCTCTCGTCAAAAATCCTCACATAATATTTTCAATGAATGTTGTATTTATTTGTGCATTTCTGTTGGCCACAGGTTTTTCAAAAACATTTGCTTGCTAGCTATGTTGAATCTTTTTTTACGTAAAGCACTTTTCTGTTACTTGTGTTGTAAACTTCTCAGAGTTGAGCAAGACGCAGACGGTCAGCAGAGAAGTGACCGACGTGAGCAGACCAGTTGCATGTTGTGGGAGATTGAAAACACAGAGTCGGGAACGGGAAGTAACAGTAAAGTTTGTAAAGAAACAGGTCTAGAAACACGAGGTCACAGCAACTGTAAGGCGGCCGAATTTTCAAACTCTCAGCTGCGACAAGACAGAGAAACTGTACATGAAGTTGGGGAGTGCTTAAATAATTTGCTTGAACAAGTCTGTGTATCTTCAAATATACAGGGTAAGGCAAAATCACATTCAATGCATTTTAATGATTTGAAAATAAAAGTATGTGAGTTTAAACTGAAAGATGAGATGACAACGGGAAACCTTGAGTTAGAATATGAATCCAAAATTAGTTTGCCAGAGAGAGAAGAATCTGAGGATGACGACGACGATGAAATATATCAGGACGTAACATATAAATGTGGTAGTAGTGCAAATGTTGTTGGTTCCAAAATGATTAGTGATAAACATGAAACCAGTGAACCATTTACAACCATAGAAACTGGTTCTTCTGAAGTTAAAGCACTTAGCAATCCAAATTCTACTGTTGCTAGCGACAATGCAGTAGTTTCTATACAAAGTTTCCAGGGAAAATTGAGTTCGGAAATTGATTTTGACCAATCAAGTTTCAATATTGAAGCCTCTAGTACACACAGTAGTAACGGTGATATCCGCAAATCTGAACCAGACATGGAAGTTAAGAGTTTCCATGCAACTGTCAATCCCAAAGCTTGTGATTTTGTCATGGCAACCGAACAGAGCGACAGCAGGTTGCAGGAGAAAGGACTGGGTGTCGATCAATGGGGGAATGTCCTTGTGGATGAAGTTGGGATGAAAATGACTGTATCAGAAAATATAAACAACATCTCGGAAGAATGCAGATCTGGTGAAGAGAAAGATTTTCTCTCGGATGAAATTAATGTTTCCGAAGCAAACAAAAATCAGATTGTTTGGTGTTCACCAAACTGTGCAAGTGTTTTTGGGGGGTCTAAAGATAGCAGCGACCCACCACACAAACATAAACTTGTTGGCAACCTAAATGGATGTAAAAAATATTCTGACAACAATACAGGTAATGAGGATATATTTTGTGTGCCAAACTTTGATATTGGTGAACTTGATATTCTTCCATATACAGAAGCTGATGATTTGGCCAAAAATAATTCAGCCTCTATTGCCAGAAGTAACGAACTTATACAACCTGTTGGTGATGAACTAAATTTTAGCAATGGAGTTGTAAAATGCAAACCCGATACATCAAATAACGAAACTTGCTTTGATACATCAAAATCATATGAGTTCAGTTTCTCTCCATTACGAAGTTCTCAGCTTCTTAATATCTCATCAGATTCACTTGAATCACAAAATCCCATAACCAGTGTTGACCAAACAGTACCATGTGACATAGAAATCATCACTGGCAATGAGAATTTTTCTCTATTCGAGGAATGCCAGGAGTTACTTCGTAGATCTGAGAAGTGGTGTAACGAAGATTCGACTCCACATGAACTGGAACAAACGACTTCCAAGGTCGGTGGTTCTCACATGTATGGTAGTGATGTCTCTGCAACAGACGGTTTAAACTCAAAGACAGATAAAGAAAGTTTGTCAATTGAGGCATCAGTCGGTAATATTAAAAAAGAAGTTGTGTGTAATTTAGAAAATAATAGAAGCACAGAAGTTACTTCCCCGGAAAACAGATTGACGGAAACACCAAACACAATTTGTGAGAAATCATATGATGAAAATTCCGCTGAGGTTTTCTCGAGTAATTTTAAATTAGCAGAGGAAAATCAACAAGACTTTCCAGCAGGTGTTGATTTAAGTGGAAAGTTAGAAGAGGGAAAACCTTCAGGATTATTTATGGAAGATTGTGGCTATGAACAGGAAAGGTTGTTATTCGAAGCTTGTGAGAAGTTGATCAAAGAAACGAGCAAGCAGATAAAAGCCAGCAAAGATGAGGTTAACAACAACAGAGCTGAATATTATGCAAAGAAACAGGGAGCTACACAAGGTTGTCTGTCTTTTTGTGGTAACTATGATATTTTAACACCAAACAGTGTTAGTTATGATCAAAACTGTAAAGTCAACAACACTGTTGTACACAGAACACATTTGGATAAACATTTACACAGAAAAAATGTCAAGGAAGCTGCTTCTCCCTTTGATTTAGGTTGTTCAAAGTTTGGAATGTTATCAGGTAATAAAGCGAACTTTGACGTACAACCAGAAAGAGCAAGTCATGGAATCAAAAGGTATAAAAATACTTCACAAGATTTTGAGTTTTCCAAGTGTTTCAGTAAACAGGGAAATGTCAAACGTGGATATTCTCAACAAAAATTTAGAAAAATAGATTTCCAGCAAAGAAACCAAAAACCTTATGTGGTTGAAAACAGGGTGTCCGATTTTAACAGAATCCATTTCCCACACGACAAAGTCAGGGAAATAGAAGAGAGAGTTATGAAATCGATGGGTGCGACAAGCAAACTTGTTACTTTAAACGAGGCTTCCACTCAGATGGGAATTCCCCACTCAAATGTGTTCATGACTACCAACGATTTTCTACAAACAGTGAATGACCGAAGGATTGATGAAACATATTATAGAGATGGCTGTAGTCAGTTTTTAGGTTCCTCTGTCAGATCGCAACAATGTGATAATGAAAGGATTTTCTATTCGGGCACGGATAATGTTTGGGAAAAAAATACTTTAAAATCCAATTTTATGGAAGAGAAGATAAATTCACTCAAACAGCAGCAAAACTTTTCTCAAAATTATTCTGATGGAAGAACTTTCACAAAATATGATTGGAAAGAAGACTTCAATCAAAGTTTCTTAAACCCAGAATGTGGCAATGATATCTTTATGCAATCTGACATACCAGATGGTACATCTCCACCTTTATTTAACGTAATTCCAGAAGAAGAATATCCCTCACTTAACTTTGTTCAATCCTCACCAGAATTTAATTTATTTGAGAGCAATCCATTGGGTTCGGGTGCCAGCAACAAATTGCATCCAAGAATCTCTCCTGGAAAAGATCATTTTGATTTTTCCAGGAACAAATATTCTGATGCAGATAATTTCCCCATGTTTGTTGATAAACCTCTTGTAACGACCAGATCAGAAACTCCATCAAACGCTGTCAATCACCACTCACCAATGTTTTGTGATGAGGGAGATTCTCACTCAAAATGGAGGAAATATGTGAAAGAAGAACGATTTGTTCCAAGTCTGCGTAAGAAGTGGATTGATGAAATGGTGGATTTGGAAAACTTTTGGTCTAAGTTTGATCGTGTCTCTGACGAGTATGTGCAGTAAAATCAGAAACAATGAAGAATCGATGTAAATTTACCTCATGTGGTCGTTAAAGCCATACCAGAACCAAAACAACAGAAAATGTGGTTTATGTTTTGGAGAAACTGTACAGTGTTAACATTTTGTTATTGGTTGTAATTAAATTTTACATGTTTTGCAAGGTTTTTGTTCAATGATTGTTTTTTAAATTGTTTTTTTTTGTGTTGACTGATATTTCTCACAAATTACCTTTTCTTTTACAAGATTTGCTTTCATATTTACAAAAATATTTATGTTTTTTTGCAGCCAACTTTATTTTCTGTTGATTTAATATATGAAATTTTAGGGTAATTACCTGTTCATGTAACAACTTTAATACGAAAGGTGATTTGAAACCATATTTTACATCAAAAATTCTGGTGTTGGTTTCAAAAGCTTTTTTCTTTATTTCAACAATCAATATATATGTATCACTTAATTTAATGTCAATGATGCTTGCAAAATATTTGAGGGACAAATCTTGCTAATGTTACATAGGGAATCTTACTCACAATATTTTTTGATAGATATTCAGTTGTAAATTATTACAAGTTTAGTTATTTTAATTTATTAGGCATTCAGCTTCACATGGAAAGGATGATGGAAGGAAGGATGAAAAGCAAGCAACTCAATATATGCAGGTGATTGATTTGGATTTGTTGAAACATATCCTTCAGCAAAACAAAAATGCATAAAAATCATCACTTTGAAATTAAGATGGTTGTTTGACTAATTATTGAAAAAAAAACAGTTCGGTCTTAAAATGTAGATTATATTTTTTTTAATTATGGTTTAAATGACTGATGAGTCATTTTGTTACTTTAAAAACTTAAATGAATTGGTAATGAGTTAAAAAGATCATTTCAATTTTCTTGCATTTTTAGACAAATCTAAAGGGACAGATATTTTTCCCATCAGGCCAGGACCATGATAGGTATTATGATTATATCCCGATGCCCACAACAACAATTTCAAACTCATTCGCAACTGTTGAAGATTATGTTGAAACCTGGACAGGTGTTATACATGGTGAGTTCAAGTGTTAATGCCAGAGGCATTTCTTTTAGGCTATTAATTGTGAAGTACAAAAATAATATGAATTGTTTCACCATTTTGGTCTGACTTGCCTGAAAGAGTGGCTTTGATCCAGTTTGGTTGTGATTCCAATGAGCCTTATGATCAAAATACGATAGCAGCAATCCTCATGTGAGCGACTTTAAAATGTTGCAATCCTGTTGTTATTTTTGATAGCAATGGTTGTGTAATTATGTTGATGGTTTTCTCTGTCAACTTACGATCGAGGTAGATGTTGTCCACTTTTCCATACAATACCACCGTTTATTGATTGACAGCAACACCATGTATCTGTTAAGTAAGTGAAATGTTTCAACACAGAATCAATCAACCTGCACCTCTGGACGCGAAGCAAACTTTACCACAAGTTAATGAAAAATGCTGACATCAGCAAATTATCAGAAAGGCGTCCAGATTTAAAATACTTTCAAAGTTCAAGGATGAATTCCGAGAAGGAAAATAAACTTGAAATTCCGAATTCTATTCAGCCAAAGCTTACGGCAGAAGAAGTAAGTTGCCTCAACTAATAAAAATCACCGTTGCTTGGTTTGTTTCTGAAGTTTTTGTTTAATTCGGTGATAATTAATCATGAGTTCCTGGTGAGGTGCAAACTTACAAACCTTGGATCATCTTATATTTGTCATATCATAGCTAACAAATGCTTTCAGTAGAGTGTACTGGCCTTGCAAGGGTGCGAATTGATTCTGTTTTGCATTTAAACATTTGTTGGTCAGTCTTTCTGAAAATTCTTGCCGATAAGCATGTGTTTTTAACCTGACTTCATGTTTTGAAAATTATACTCAATCGTCAAACCAAGATTAATCACACACTTTTTTGTGTTGGTTATAAAATAACTGATTCATTGATTTCATGCAGGTAGCTGATATGGACCCACCTTGCTGTGAACATGAAATTACCTGCAAAGTTTCGATGGTCAGGAAATCTGGACCAAACACTGGAAGGTTTTTCTACACTTGTAACCATAGAAGAAGGAAGTGTAAGGTGCGGTTACTCCACACTAAATGTTCTAAAATATATGACAGTTTATAAAGTTGTAGCTGAGTATGAGGGTCTTTAAACATGGCTTGAATCCAATGTTGCCGATACCAATAGTATCATCGATTTTTCTAATATTTTGGACTTTCCTAGTGTTATTATTGAACAAGCTTTTTTTCCATACTAATGTTCTTGCTCTGTTTAATGTTTTCTTGTATCATATATCATGTACTGTCTACTGTCAATTTGTTCTACTGTCATTAAATCTTTTTCCCCTTACTCTTAATTATTGGCATTGACACATTTTGTTTCAGTTTTTCCAGTGGGTCGATGAAATCAGGAGATATACTATACAAACAGACCACTACTGCCCTCAAGAGGATGACCAGATTGTGAAAATCAACAACATGAGGGCGCTAATGAGCTATCTGAACAGAAACAAGTTGAATTTGTTTCTTGACTGCCAAATACAAAGGTAAACTATTGCTCCATAATTATGCTTGTTTTCTGTCTCACTGTAAATTACAAAACCTTCTCCTTGTAACAGATTATTTGTGTTATTTTGAGTTGTTACTAAAAATGGGTATTGTCACCGACTCCAGAATGCAATACACTTCTTTTCATTGTTTTTAAAACTTGTGACAAACTGTTGAAGGAAGCTGTTTTATTTGATCTTTACTCATACAAAGAATGTGAATTTGGAATTATAATAGATTTAAGTTGTAACTTTTGTGGATGAAATCCTCTCGTTCTCTCCAACAGTTAACCCTAAAATATAATAAGTTTTGTGACGATGCAAAGAATTCATTGGAAAAAGAGCGTTCAAAACAAAAAGGATAAGTTATTGTGATTAAAACTTAATTTAAGCATAAACTATCTATTTGTCTCACCTTGTATTCATTCCTTGTCATTCACACTGCTTTGAAATTTGCATAAACTTTGCATAAATCTGTAAACATTGAAGTTTATTAATGCCAATTTTTCAGTCAATGTAATATCTGACACCGAAAAAATTATTTTAACCAACTTACTTAACATGTATGTGTCCATTGTGGAGATTTCTCTGTCGAATTACAAACCATGAACCTGACAGTTGTTGAAAACCTGTTTTATAAACAAAATAGCAATTAGCTAATCTGTCAAAAAAATTTTGATTAACTTTTGCGCTACCAACTCCAAATGGTCTGTTCAACATAATTTGTAATTTGTGGTTAAGAAACACTCCTTTGTTTTATTATATGTGTAAATTATAGGGGCCTTCCAGTATGTTTTTATATCATAAACTGGTCATATTATAAATGACAGAATACATCAAACCCACCTTCTCAACAGTTGAATCTCACATGTTTTCCATCACCATTTGTATAGACCACAACCACCATGCTTTGATCGGGTTTTGAACCAACAACCCCTCGCTTCCGTTTCGACTTCCGTCGTTTTACTGCTTTAGGTTTTTCCAATCCAACGTGAGTGTTCGTGGCGCCCAAATCCTGCCAGGCCTTTTCAACAACAGTTCGGCGTTTTTGCATTATGAGTTGTTCCCTATCGTTGGTAGAGACACTAACATCTTCCTTTTTAACTCTACCCGGCTTTGGACTGGGTCGGGATTGCGTGATAACAGTTCGCGTGTCCTTCCGACATGATATGTTTCCGTACCTTCCGTCGTCTGACCTCACAGTGAACATATTCCCTGACTTGTCCGTCCATTGGATCACTTGACTTTTACCTGAAAGCTCTTTGAGAATGCTCGGGAAAAGCGGGGTCTGACTCCGCATTTGTTGTAAAGCAGTGGGAGGTCGGGTAATCTGAGGATCAAATACCGCTTCTTGGGCGTCCCTCACATTGGTCTGCACCGATGCATTCTGTTCACTACGTTCCTTCCTATTCCACTCTTCGGGCTCCCGGGTGCACGTTGCCCTGACAACACGGGGTGAATCGTTGTGAAACGCTCGCTGCTTGAGTCTAATGATCCCTGGAACCGACTTCTTGTATGTTTTCTCCTCAGAAATGTTTAAATCTTGGCTCTGTTCAAAGTCGTCAATCATGTCCCCCGCCATGTTCAGCACCGTGACCATCGCGTTCGGCTTCCTCTTGATGCTCCTCAAGGCACGGAGTTCGTCTATTCTTTGCTGGAGGTGAGTTTTTTCGAGTATGTTGTACGTCTGTTGTGTGGCGATGGGCGATTTTCGTTTGTGAGCATTCAGCTTCAGTCTGTGGCGAAATTGCGCCGAAGCCGGAGGTTTCTCGTTATCGTAACGCACGATAGGAATTTGAGGTAGATCTGGGGTCTCTGTTTGCTGTGGTTTGATCTCATATTTGTTGTGCAACAGTTTCCTGCTGCTCGCTGCTTCCAACTTCTTTGCTTCTTCCATCGCCGTCTCCTCCTGCTTCGTGTCAATACTTAAAGCTGCGACTTTGTTCAAATTGATCGGAGGCAGGAATCTCTTCCGGGCGCTGCTTCTCTTCTGTTTCGACGGCGGACGCTCCAAGCTCATCCGACGTTGTAAAAACTCGATAATCGAGTTGCGTCTCGGTCGGTTCGAACTCGACATAACCGAGTCCTGTGAGTCCGGTCTCCCCTGGTTTGATTTCTCTCCTTCCGTCGGTGAACTCAGGACCAGAACCCTCGGTTTCCCGAACGTTGTCTCCCGCTCTTTGCGTTCTCGGTGGATTTTTTGTCCCACGTTCAACTCCTTCCGCAAAACCGTGCAACTGTAATCGTCCTCGAAGCTGAAGCGGAGTTTACTGAATGGATTCGTCTTCTCCGCCTCGCTGTTGCCAGGCAACGCGGGGACGACCTTTGTCTTCCTGCGCCTCGCGCTTCCGACGTCACTTCCTGCTTGAAGTCCCACGGTTACGTCACTTCCTGCTTTAAGCCCTGCGGTGGAGTTACAATGCAGAGTTTCCAACGAATTTTCATAAACAGTCCTCAGGGGATTGGACGCCGTGTTTCGAATTGTTGCAGTTTTTGTCCTCAGTGATTGATTCCCTGCCATCGATCCGCTCCCTCCCTCTTCCGTCCTTTCCTCTTCTTCTTTTCCCCCGACAATTAGCTTCGAGCTGGTTTCTGTAAAGTGGTTTCTTCCAGAGCTTAAGTATTTGTTTCTGTTCTTTTTACTCCTATTGTCACTGCTGTTTTTGTTGCAAGTGCGGTTGCTATTAGCGCAATAGTTACTGTTATTGTCGTTGCTATTGTCAGTATTGTTGTTTTTTGTATTGTTCTTTACTTCGCTTGTAGCTTGTTTTGCTACCGTCACCGAATTCGCATCAACGACCAAAATTTCCGGACAATCTTGCTCTAAAACATCAACTGATTGTTCACACTTATTCGTGATCTGTTCGAAACAATGTGAATGCTCAGTTTTATTCAATTTTTTCGAGCATTTCTCATCAGATTTCCGAACATCTGAGTTTTCTTTATTTAAACCTGGTCTATTTTTCCCAACCTCGTCTTGCACGCAACTAAGGCTTGTCGGTGCACGTTCATCTGCCTCAACTAATGGACGCCAAAGGTTTTGCGCAGGCTTCGTGTTGCATAACGCCACATTTCCATTGTTATCGTTTGTTTCCTTCGCTTCTACATCTCCTTGAGTGCTCTTGTCATAATCAGTGCTGACGTCATCAACAATATTGGACGAGTTTTGCTTTGTTGTTTCAAGAGGTTGTTGAGGTAATAAGCAGAAATCTTCAGGGTCCTTGTCATCATTTTCATTGCTCGACTCTGGCAGTTTATTCTTCTTCTTGCCATCACAGCCATCTGTGTCATCTTCATCTTCCAACTGCTGCCCGATGCTTTCCGAGGTACTTGGAGTTCGTGGGTTGTCCAAAGGTTTGTGTTTATTGCTTTCAACCGAAGGTTTGTCCGTTGCTTTTAAGCACTTTTCACTGCCTCTGGAATCGTCACACAACTTCCCGTTGCATTCTCCGACAGTGTTTGTGTCCACATTCCCACTAGGTGGCGTTGTCACATCGGGCTTGTGAAAATCTCGATTTTGCGTCACTTCCGGTTCGCGCATTGACGTCGATTGAATTCGGCCGCTGGGTGGCGTTGGAGGGTTTGGTGGCGATTTCTTCAGCGAGTTTAGAAACTTTTGTTTGCTTTTTGCAACATCTGGCGTGGTTACGGTTTCACCGGGGGGTCTATTGGTTAAAGCTTCTGTGTTTCTGTTGTTTGTTGCATCACAATCGTCAGTGTGAACAACTGGAACTTCTTCCTCCCTCGACGAAATGTTTTTGGGCAGGATTTGTGACGTGGACTTCAACCCTTGTTTTGCTTCTTCCGTTTTTTCCGTGAGCTTCGGGTTTGTTGTTCTGTGGTCGATATTATTGTTGTTAGAACGTGTTGATTCTTCTTGTTTGTTGCAGTTTTCTTGTTGTGTTTTTGTTCCGGTTAAGTTTGTTTTCTGCTTGTGCTCCTTCCCCAATACTTGTTTTTGTTGTTGTTTGTTTGTTGGGGTTTCGAGTGTTTTATCTTTTTGTAGTGTGTTTGTTATTTTTCCTGTCCGTAAATTTTCTGTTGTGTCGACTGTAGGCGTTGTGATTGTACTTGGAGTTTCTGTGTTTAGTTCGTGAAGTTTGTGTGTAGTTAGCTTGTCTTTATTACTGTCCATAGATGCTGCATTCTCAGTTTTTTGTGTAATTGTCAAACAGTTTGTTTCCACCGATTTTTTGTTTGTTTTCTTGTCGCCGTCCCTGATTTGCCCTTGAAGCAAAATATCTTGTGGTGAAATTTCCATATCGTCCTTTGCTGAAAGTTCACTTTCTTCTCCATCCTTTCTCCCAGGTGAAAAGTCAGTAGTCGTTTTTTCCTCTTGTTTGTTGACCAATTTGGTGATAATTTCCTTTTCTTCTTGGCTCAACTCCCCAGTGACCTCCGAACCGAGGCTGTAAGTTCGCGAGAATTGATCAAAACCTTTCTTGATAGTTTGCTGGAAACTGCTGACTGGTAGCGACATTTTACGCGAGAAACTCTTTGACCTTGATCTCCACGTGGCCGCCACGTGCGTAGGTTGTTTGTCAGACCACGCGACCTTGACATGTTTCACTTCCCCACTTTCCTTCTGCAGTGTTTCACCCGTTTTTTCTGTCAGTGTTTCATTTAGTTTTTTTCTCTGACCGATTTTAGGACTTTTACATCCAGTGTTGAGTGATGTAGTTTCTGTTTTTGCAACACTGCCACTCGAGTGCAATGAAAACTGACCATCTTCTACTTTGCTATCACGGTTTTCCTCCGAAACAGACTTGTTCAATTTTTTAATGTTTGTTTTGTTCGGTTTTGCAACCACTAAAGTAGGCGGTTTTTCAACCTCAATAAACTCCTTTTTATGTACATTTGTCATCACTTTTATCACAGATTTCTTCACCTTCGTTTCCTTAACTTTGGTCGTTTTTTCCTTTGTTTCTTTTCTCTTCAAATGTTTGGACAGATAACTGTCCGATGCCACCAGGTCATCATTCCAGTCACAGGTAAACGCCCCCTGTTCGGTTTTGTGGAGTTCGTTCAGTTTATGTTTGATCATCTTGCAATACTTTGGTACATCCGCCACCCTTGTATCTCCTCCTGAAGGCGCACAAACCGCTTCACGTTGCACGGATTCTTGCGTCTTCTCAGTTATGCTGCCTTGTATTTGTTTGTTAGATTTCCAGCTCAAACTGACGTTTAAACGAGGTTGTACGGGTTCGTATTTAAACTCGAGGAAATCCTCGACCCAGGATGGACTTTGCAGTGTTTCCCTTACAGTTTGACAGTGTTTCCCTGTATTTTCTTCAGATACCAAACCGCTGGTATGTGAACTTTTGTTGATGATTTCTTCTTCACTTCTGTAGAAATCTGTTGTTATCATGGGCGGAATCAAGTTTTCATCTCCGTTTCTATCCCTGCTCATAGGTTCTTGGTTATTTTACTTGAATGAATACGCCGTCATTGTGTAGAAACATTTGCTGATTGTATTGCGATGATAAACTCAAACTTAAATCAATCTGTCAAATAAAAACTGTTGTTGTAAAAAGGTAAAATAATTTACTTTTGTTTAAACCGTTTTTTTTCACATGATATGATTGTTTTCACAATTCCTAATTTCACTGTTTTTACTGAAAAGCAATCCATACTGTGGTGATACATCCATATTCTCTAACAAACGCGAAAAAACTGTCGAATTTCAACAACAATATCCCTTCAGCGATCTAGTGTCAATATTTTACTTGTTTTATTCTCAACCAATGCCGTGCCGAAATTGTCAAGCAAGCCATGCGTTCTCCCTATCTCAAATTGTTGCTAAAACAAAGTCTATCTTTCCCTCGAGTTGATTCCTCAACAAACAATAAAATTAGGAATTAAATTTGTTTAAAAGTTTTCGTCCGTTTCCTGTAAATTTCCTGAAAAGTTTACGATTCCTTCCTGGTCTTAAACCTCCAGTTTCTTCCCTTGATGTATTTGTAACTACGGGAAACACTTAATCATATCCGATCCTGCGTCACCTTTTCATACCTACGTACAACATACTTCGGTTTAGTTGAGTGTCGGGGTTTCTCTCACAACCGTTGCTCTTAGTGTCCCGGTGTGATGTGTCGAGTGTCTCTAAATTATAATTGCTTATGTTACGAGACGGCGATACTTCGGTCGTTGAGAGCTTGTTGACCCCAGGGTCTGAAAGGTAAATTTGTGTGTTGCGATGTTCTTTCGTCTCATGGACAAACTTCTACCGTTGACTTTCTTACCTTAATCACGACGCACATATTGTGTGCACCCTGATGTCTGGCAAACGCTTAGAACTTTTGTAAACACAAACAAACTTGTTTTTTCCCAAAAAGTTATTTCGACGTTTCTTTGTTTAAAAAGTAATCGCGCGCCACGTCCCAAGTTCACTGTTAAAACGCACATATTATTTGGGATCTGACAAACCCTTGGAATTTTTCCAAAAACCTACAATATTTTCGACATCTTTTTCTGTTTATTCAAAAAAGTCATCCCTTTCCTCGTCCCATATTCAGACAAGTTCACAACTTTTGCGTGAAAAACAGTTTTTAAAATCCTATTCAGATTTCTGTAAAAATTTCAACATTTGATAAAGTCCTACCTTTCGTCACCAAATGCCATGTTTATTGATTATATACTGAAGTAAAATAAGGATATTTTAACAGAAAGTCGGTTGGAATCGATCTGGACTCTGAGAAGAAAACTGAGGTAAACTTGCCTTATTTTCCCTCATTATAAAAACATTTTCACCAAACGTGTGAAGTTCTTTTTTTGTCACCAACTACGTCAACAGAACTGCGCTTACACAAGTAGCGAGTTTATATTTGTTGATTTTAAATACGGGAGTCTGTTAAATAATTTATTGCCGATGCTGCCAGGCATTTCAATTACTACAACAATCGTCTTGTAGTAATGGGGTCTGTTGTTTCCGCTTCGCAAACTCTTTATTATCCAATCTTGCGTTGTTGATGACACGCGAAAAAAACAAAAGAAAATTATAATTTTACATTCTGTCCAATATATAAACATGCAGACTGATTTCTGTGTGAACAAATTTAGTCAATGAAAAGTAAGCAATAAAAAACAAAAAAATGCGGAGAAACCCGACGTCAAATACTTGGCAACTTTAAAACCACACTAGAATGTGAAGGATTACCGACTTGTTCTCACTCTGTAAAAACTCTTGCAGAAAATAGATGAAGAATTATTGAACGGGAAACGACATACTGTTCTAAAACTTTCCCGCCAAGAACAATCAACCACCAAAGGTTAGATGTGATTGTCACGTCATAATAACATGCCATTGTTTTGTCAGTAAATAATAACACATGATGACAAAGACAACATTATTATTTCCAAATTTAATCTCATATATTCATTCTCCAACTTAGGTGATATTTGGGTTCTGTCCCAATCCTTGGAATTTAATACAGACGATTCCCTATTGGTTCGTGTGCTTTCAAACAACCAATCAGCATCCGGCGAGCTCATCGTTCAACCAATCAGAGACACCGTTCCTATTGAATGGCAAAACGGAGGTAGGACAAAAAAAATTTTTCTTAGTGTCAAAATATGACAAGGATATTCATGAAGCTGCTCGTATGTAGGCACACAAACGGCCTCAGTTACAGGCACTTAGGATTTTTGAAGTCAAAATTTTAAACAGTTTAATTGCTGAGTTATTTCAACATAAGTTCAAAAACTAACTTTCAAACATTCCAACAGTTGAGATCCACGCCATGTTGTTGATGAAAGCCCACCTCGAGTTTTCCTATCTCCACAACCTTCATCGACTCCACAACATCCCAATCTTCCCGGATCTCCTGCAGTCACGTTCTGCATCAAGAAAAGGTAAGTCCCCTGCCATTTGGGAAACCACCTCCTGGCGAATTCCCATATTTACAACTTTGTAAACCTTTTTATTTTTATCCAACTACTTCCAAAAAAGGTTTCGCCAACACCAAACTCCACAACAAGACACCGAAACCGGTTGCCACGTTTGACGTCACTCTTGATGACGCGGTTAGTGACGTAATAAAGTAGTTTTCTTCCGTGTTAATACAAATTCGTCTCGCCACGAGCTTACGTAGCTGAGTCGTTTGAAAAATATTTTATAATTGAAACTCTGCAACTTAACGCTGGATGTTTCAGATGAAAATAGTCGATCGGTTCACTGAGAAGTTCAAGTTGACAGACGAACAGACGACGATAATTTCCACAATCGTTGAATCGTTGATCGATAAAAAGAACTCGGTTTCTCCTGTGGTGATGGTGGATGGTATGTCAGTGTTGGATCAAGTTCAATGTAGTTTTATATCTGGGGTTTACCCGAATATATCACGTACTACGTTGTATACATGACTGTATAAGCAACATAGCCAATAGTGTCTTTTTTATAGTGAGCTGCAGATAGTGGCACTGTTTCGAACTAATATGTCTTATCAGTGCAACTATATTATAAAAATATTATATATGACTGTTTGGTTTTAGCCAAAAATATCCTTGAATTTTGAACATGAAACTAATTTTATTATCACAAACTCGGCGACTTTTATTTTATTTAAAACAACGAATCCTTGAATTTTTACCTAAAAGCGCATTTTCAGTTCCCGCTTAAAAAATAGACAGATACAAATTCATTTGAATGGGGCTCAAACTGATAACGTCGTTTGTATCAGGTCAAACTGCTACTATATATTTTTTTCTGATACAACCTCGTAACCGATCCACGTGTAGGTGTTGTCGGGTCTGGAAAAACATTCCTGCTGGCTCTCACCGTCTTGCTGATATTTGAAATGCTCTCAGCCAATCAGAATACAGCAGAAAAAGAGTGCGAGGCTGTGATTGGTCAAAAACGGAGAGCGGGAAATAAGTGGAAAGTCCTGGTAACAGCCAAACTTGATTCTGTGGTAAGTGATAAAACGTAACAAGTTTGAGGCCGTTTTTAATACAAGACATGTCCCTATATTTTTACGTCATGCAAGAACAGGGAATGGTTTAAACCAGAGTGTTGCTTAACCACTGGCCCGCATTGATATTCCTCTCCCGCTAAATGGATTTCGTGTTGTCTGAAGTGAATACTTTCGCCGTATTAAATATTATTTTTTATCAAGATGTTCTGTTCATTTTAATTTAGATGTCATAATTCACCGGGCCATAAAAGTTTGGTGAAATTTTCGCAGCAACCCTGAAAATTTAGACTAAACTTCCAAGCTGGTCCGAAACACAATAGACTGACTGTCAGGTAGCAATACACGGGTTTCCTGCTAAAAATTGTTTGGTTTCTGGTTTGAACAACTTCTGTAATAAATGCCAAGTCATTTGATACACAAGGTTTTCAATTTATAAATATGTTTCGCCCATGCCTGGTGTCACCAGTATCGCTTATTTAAATAGAATCTGGTTTTATGAACACAGTTGTTTTAATGTTCGACGCATTTCAATCTCACTATGATCTCTATGATAACTCTAGGTTGACAACCTGCTGCTTAAACTCTCGGAATTGGGGTTTCCCCGAATCGCCAGGTATGGAGATTTGGTGAAAATCGACAAAAACCTTCTACCGTTTTCTCTGCATTGCAAGAGAGGGTCGGAAGAACACGTGAAACAACTGAAGGTAAATCGTATAAATGTTACACTGAAGATGATATTGACGTCATGTTGTGATTTAGATGATATTACGTCACACTGAACAGTCTGACCCGGGGAGACAGTAAGTGATTGTTTGTTTGTTTGTGCAGAAGTGTTTAGAATATTGTGGTTGCAAATTTTGAACGGGCCAAGTGTGCCGTTATACCTACAGGCGTTTTACGGGTAAAGATCGCTGTTTATATAAGAGTGTTTCCCCTTAAAGTTCCTGTTAATCGACTTTCGAAATCATTCCGCATTCTGTTATAATGTTCGTAAAACTGCTGCAAATATACCTTTCCATACAGTGCTGTTCTTGCTGCCAGGTATTGCAATTTTATAGAACTGTTCTTCTAGCATGACCTTACAAGATTTTTTTATTGTAACCGACGTTTCGTCAACCATCCGACTTCTTCGGGGTTATGTGGCAACAAGTTAACCTGTGCATAAAAACCACAAACGTAAAATAAACCTTTTCATGTTTGTTTTTTTTACACCAAACATCCATCAATAAGATGCAGATATTCGTGCAGAATGTTCCAACCTGTCAGGTCTCATCTTCATAGCTGGTCACTGACGACGACCTATGAGCCAGACAGATACTATTCCATTTGTGGTGACGTTCTGTCTGGTTAGTTAGCCTGCATGACCGTCGTCAGACTAGCTGCACTGATAAGACTTTAGAGGTCAAAACAGTGTCTGCATCTCACTGATCATTATGGCTTACTTGCATAACTATGAGTTAATCCGGACCACGGTTGGCGTAACAAAACTATTTTCATGCAAAGTTTGTGATGTAGATGAATTGTCATTTGCACACTAACCTGAAAAACTTTCGGTTCGCAGTCACATCGAGAAAAGCCTCGAAATCGCCCTCTCTGGCGGCACCAAGCGGTTGCTTCACAATGCGTTTGTCGTTGGTACGACTTGCTGCGACTCTCTGGCTCCCTCCATCGGATACTGCAAATTTCCAGTAAGTTCAAACCAATTATTTCTATGTGATGGGATTGACCACGTGGTAAACACTGTAGGTCTGGGGTTGCCGTGTTTCCCAGCTTTATGCAACCCTAATGCTTAGGATTGAATATCAACACGAAAAGAACTCGGCAAACTGGGTGTTGAGTGGTAACCGGACTATTGTCATTCACAATTAACAAACTGCATACAAATTGTTTGTTAGATTATAATCATGGATGACATAACAACTTTATCCGAACCCCTGAGTCTTTCACCTTTGACCCGGTTTTCTTGTGAAAAGCTTCTCATAGCTGGGGATTCCCGCCAGTTGTCAATGCGCACGTACGCCATCGAGCAGCCGTTGTTTCAAAGGTAGCTTAACATAGAAATATTATTCCAATCTTCAAATAAAACTTCCGTATTTAGGTTGTTGGATAGCGGAAGTGACGTGTTACATCTTACTGCTAACATCCGGTGCCACCCTCACGTGGTTCAGCTTTTGAACAATGTTGTTTATGAGGACAAAATGGAACAGATGTCAAATAAGGACAAACGTTTAATTAAGAAACTGCCAGGAATATGCATCTGTGACGTCATGGGTAAGTTTTTTAAAGCAGAATTTATCCAGCTGTAGTTAGTGTATCGTATTATATGGTAATATTGTACTACCATGTTATGGAATCTTGGAAAGGGGCCAAATTGTTACATCATACTGCGTAACGTATTGTCACAAAACGTATTTTTTCATCCACGCGCCATTACTGAAATGGCTATGAACCAGGGTTGCCAAACAGGTCTCTAATTTACATCACACCACGCTCCTGGGACAGGTTTTGAAATAACTTAATTTAAAAGCAGCGCGGCTCCTGATGGCAGCTATGAACCGGGCATAGTTCAACTTGAGGTTTTCGGGTTTACTGACGAACCAGGTTTTCAGGACGGGAAGAAAGTTGCAACGAAAGTTGGAAAAACGATGACGAAGCACGTTTCTGCGCAGAGGTCGTTAAAGTACTGCTGAGTCACGGTGTGCCGGGCACTAGCGTGGGTGTCATGGCGACCTATGACGCACAAGTATCGGCCATTACGTCATCACTGCAGGAAATAGAGTACGTCAGAATATTTTGCCAATTTTAAAACTATTTTAGATTTGATGTAAAATCGTTTTCACAAGAAAGATTGAATATGAATTAACCATTGTTGTTACCCTTGTGAGAACTGAAAGTTAATAATTCTGACGGACAGATTCTATGACCTGAGTGACGTCAATTGTATCAAAGTGGGGACTGTCCCGTCTCTGGCAGCTTGCGAGTTTGATGTCGTCATCATTTCCTGTGTAAGAACTTCCAACGTCAACGAACAAACGTTGAGGTGAGTTCCTTAATTTTCTGTGAAAAACGTGAAACGAAATTTAAACCTTGCAGTGACGTCATACGGATGCTTACCCGGGCGCGAAGTCACGTGATTGTTGCAGCTAACGTGCGCCACCTAGCGAGCAATCCACTGTGGAGTCGAGTTGTGGATTTCTGCAAAGAGAAAAACAAGCAAGTGACGTCAGCGTTTAATTTCAGGTTGGTCACGTGACGTATCCCGTGAAGATGATTGGTTGATTTTCCAACCCTTTTGCGTTTATTCGACAGAAAACTTTTCCAAGGAGGTTTAGTTATTTCCCACGAAGATCCTTTAATTGCTGAGCATTGTGACGTCACAGAAGATTCAAATTTATCGTCACAAAAATCCAGTGACGAAGATGCCGAAGAAGAATTTTTTAAACAGTTGAAACGAAGCTCAACCGCGCCACCCTGTGACAACAGTGATGACGAAATCCCGGTGTTACGTCATAAACGTCCCAAAGTTATGGAAATTGAGGCCAAAGTGGAAAACGTCGAAACTTCGTCAACACCTGAAGAAAAGGGTGGTTGTGTGACAGACATGACAAGCGAAGAACAAACTGTAACCGTCACCGGGAAATACTGTGATGACGTAACAAATGACAACGTCATTAGTAATGATAAAATCATTGTAAGCGACGCGAACAGTGTGACGTTATCCAATACGGCTGGTCGGCTGTTTACAATACGCGACTGCGATTTAACATTGGACGGTGAGAATGTAATCGGTGAAAGCATCGATGACGTAATGTCTTTGCCCATGTGATGTCACTGATGTTGATGACGTGTCAAACAGAGCGAGATCACTACAGATGTTAGAAATACTGGACTCACCATAAATGATTAAGATAAACTTAATATCCAACGAATTCATGTTGTTATTTTTGGATAAAGACCTTTTCTTAATATTACAATGCGTCGAAAGTACTCAGGCGTTAATTAACCCGAACATCGTTTCTGTTTGTTCCAATGGGGGTAAATCCTTGTTGTTTTTTTAGTTCTTTGTTCGTTGTTTTGTTGATTGTGGAATTAAAGTTTATCTCAAACTTCTCAATCCCTCATGTTTCATTCGGGACAGAAGTTTTCAACATAATTCTCGCTGCGGTATTCGATTGATACGTAACAAACCAATATTAGCTTAATACAAGGTTAGTTCGCTACAGTATTGTTACGTCACAAACAGATGTCTGTTTCCCATCCCCCCCGAATTAAATGACTCCGTTGTTGACGAAGACAGAAAACAATTCAGAAAGTTTAACATCGAGCCATGGATGTTTTGCGGTTGGTCGTTGTGTTCATTTCTGTTGCATGCGGTAGGTTTTAAAACTTTGTTTATTTAATTTATTTTTAAGCGTTTTGTTAACCAGGTTTTTTTGGGTGAGTAACTGTACGTAGATGTAGAAGCTCTATCTAAACATTCTAAAGCATGCCAGTTCGAAATGACGACTGAACGTAAATCTGTAAACTACACTTTCAATTAACTTGAACACGATGTTTTGTATATAAATCGCAATGGTTTCACTTCAGTTTTCTAATAATCTCATCTTCGTTGCAGTGACCTCAACGGACAGAATAGTTGGAGGGGAAGAACCTAAACCGAACTTATCCCCTCATGTCGTCCATCTTGATTCCACGGCGACTGGTTCGTTTTATTGCGGAGGATCTCTTATATCGGATAAGTGGATCGTTTCCGCCGCTCACTGCTACTACGAGTAAGCAATGTCGTTTTTCGACTATTTACTTCGAAATTATCTCTTTTCAATCCATGCGATTAGGCCCTAAAAATACATATTAATAAAAGTTGTAAAATAAATATAAAAAATACTTAATGTCTATGCTAACCACGAGAAAGTTTATTAGGTTCTAAATGTATCCGGGGTCAAAAATGGAAACCTGGAGCCTTGTATGGTTAAAGTCAAAACGAGCTAAAACATCAAACATAATTTTTAAATTTAGGCTAAGCAGACTAAAATAAACCGACACACCAACACTACATGTTTCATGCCTTGCGTAGCGTACTTTAGTTCAAAACTAGCAGTATGTAAAATTGCCTTTACAACAGAATATCCTTGCAAAGAAATACACGCATAGTTTCCATATCCTTCCCAATGAAGCAATTATATTTCACAGACCCAGATACTTTTACGTCGTCCTTGGAGATCACAACACTGTGACGTTAGAGGGCACGGAACAAGTGATTTCACCTTCAAAAGCTTTCACCCATCCTCAGTACAACACAGCTACCAAAGATTACGACTTGATGCTCATCAAATTATCGGTGAGTTGAAAATTTGTACTCACCCCAAAACACAGTGTTCCTCCGTCCACACAAACGTATTTTTAATATTTCTGTTTTACTTTTCTAAACATAAAACCATGTCTTCAAACAATACTTGATTTTCTTACTATAAATGTTATTGCAATATGGCCCATTTTATGTCGACAAATTCCACCATATTTCTTACGACGTAAGCCAAAGCTACAAGTCTGTTGATGAACATAAACAAGGCAAACGTGTAGTTATCATGCACCGATGATGAACACAGTCTAGTGTTTGGAAAGTTTGCCCCGTCCATGCTTACTGACACACTCGACTTTTATACCGGGAAATATATTTTGCATTCTATCCGTTTTTTACCCCAAAACTGTGTTAAATTTTGAACCGTTTTTGTTTTAACATTTGTTGTGATTTAGTCTCCAGCAGTCTTTAACGAGTTCGTAGAAGTTGTTCCACTTCCAAACGATCTTCTATACGACCCCTCGCCTGCCACCGTGTGTTCGGTTTGTGGATGGGGAAACACCGCTCCACCCGGATGTGAGTTCAGAAGTTTCTCCACTAACAAGAATGTTTTTCCACTTGAATGCAATGGATCGAAATTAACGTAACTTAATATCTTTAAGCTTAGATAATGTGGTTGAACTTTCGAAATTAACAATATGTTTTTTTTTCAATTAATCTGTTGTTCTGGCACAATTAAACGTGTAATTTTATGCACCTACGTTTAGCCTCTGCTATCCAACTGAGCTTCATATGTTTTTAATTAAAACCGACATATATCTGTTATACTATTTTAACTTTTTCGACCGCATAACATGACCAATTGCCAATAACTGTACGACGCACCGTGAATACAGAAGATATTATTTCTTAACCAACTACTTTTGTATATTTCGGTGCCGACCAAATTCCTACCAACAACCCTATAATTTCCCTGGTGTAGAACATCTCTTATACCTTTAACTTTACGTGGCAGATCATTACCCGGAAGCATTACAGTGTGCATCTCTATCTGTGATCGACAGAACTGATTGCAACAACTCGTATGCTGGGAGGATATCGGATAAGATGATCTGCCTCGGTCAACCTCAGGGTCAAGTAGATTCCTGTGATGTGAGTAGTTTGGGAACTTAGGGTTGTGGGTTCAAATCCAGGCTTTGGTAATCATTGTTTTTTAGAACAGCTTGTGTTATTACTGATGTATTTGATTTAATGGAATTTTGATTGAAAGTAGAAGTTATAATATCCCAGAAAAGTTCTAATTACCTTATATAGCTTTGTGGTCATTCCGTATGAGAAAAGTTCCGTTAGGTGGCAGTAGAACATTAAGGATAAACGCTTTAACTTCAGGCGCCATGAACCAAGTAGAAAACTTGATCGGGATTCGTGACCAGAATATCCTGGGTTCGAATCCTGGTGTGGTCAAAAGTAGAAGTTTTTTTCAAATAATTACATACCAATCAGCGTCAATCAAAGCTATGTGCAACATGTTGATACGTATACTGGAAATGTTGATCAGAAGGGGTTTTTATTTTGTTAATTACACGTTGTATCGAGATACAGGGAACTAGGCGTCGGTTATTTAAAAACAATATTTTTATCTTTTGATTTGTTTTTTTCCGCGATAAACACACACTTTCTTGTTCAGGGAGATTCCGGGGGTCCCGTAGTTTGCGATGGGGTTCTGGCGGGGGTCGTTTCTTGGGGTTACGGTTGCGCTTACCCCGGTTTTCCTGGAGTGAACGCCAGAGTCTCAACCTCCCTGGATTGGATCAACTGGGTTATTGCTTACAACTAAAGTTGGTGGTTTTTGTACCTAAACTAGCCGTGAATTTTATGACTGAATATGTTCGCAAATCGATTGTAAAAACGTGATAAATACGCCTGTAAAAATCCGTTGTCATCAAAAAAGTTTGGTTGGTGATTTGTATTTCGGGGCAATATATTCTTAAAACCTATGTTGCTCAATTGACAGTTCGGGTTGGGTTGTTCTCCGCTCCTCCAAACTATATTCTTTTCCCAATAAACGTATTTCTTATGCTTGAATAGTTTTGTCTTATTAAGTATTTTTTTTATGAACATGTTCTGTTGGTTAGAAATTAGTTTGGATTTTGCAATTTCACCGGGCTGTAAAACTGATTGAGAGTTTAAGTTTTGGCTGATCCACAAGTGCAGGAAAGTTGAGAATCACTGCTTTTAACAATCCACAACAACGCATTGGTGCTATGTGTGTGAATACAACAACAACAACACCTGCAGTGTATCTGATTGATTTTTTACTTACGTCTGGTGCAAAGGCCGTTAACCAATGGCTCGAAATGTGACCCTTTCACACTTAATCATGACTTCGGAATAATTTTGAGTTTGTTTTAGTTTAGTGCAAGCTATAACTGGATTTTTGCATTCCAAAGGTTGCGGACCTCTGGTCTGGTCTGGTGCAGAAAACAAGTTACTCTAAACTAAAACATACCCAAAGTGGAATTCTTTACCTAGCCGTTTGCCGGCAAGATCTTCCATAGCCACGCCAAGCTGCACTGATGACATCTGATAGGTCGAAACAGTGGTCATTTGTGTGCAGCTCACAAAATTCATGCAAGTTCCAGTGTAAAAAAGTAGGGCTTGCTAGATTGTAAACAACGAGTGACCCAAACAGCTCCATATAAATCAAGTTAAACACCACACTGTCGCATTCCTAATAGGATTACGTTGTTTTACTGAGTGAGTAACTACTTACGTCAGAGATGGTGACGCACTTACCCCCCATCCACCTTAACTAAATGAATAAAAGCAAGTAAATACATGCGAAAAAATGATGTTTGTTACAAGATGGCGGGGTTTACGCACCAGTTTAAAAAAATTGGATTAATAATGGTCGTTGCTGATGGTGTAATTGGTAAAACCAACATTAATATATATTTATCTGTTAAAATGGAAATATTATTGTGTTAAGAAGTACGACAAAAATCCTTCCCAACCTTTGCAAACACGTAGCGTGAGCTTGTGCTAGCAGCCTACAGCTGACCTTAATTGTCGGATTGCAATCAGCTACAAAGCGTCTTGTCGCACCAACAGCTATCAAGGAATGCACCTCCCAATCAATTGTCTTAAGTGCGTATTCTTCAGTTCCCAGGCGAATTCAGGGTTGTCTTGGCTCCACAACTTAAAATCAATAAACGCAACTCGCGCGTTTAACTAAGAACAACGTCTTGATCGATTCTGCGCGCTGTAATTGCTATCGCCCTTCTGCATTCGAACACTTTCACTTACTGCGTTTATTGACTTGCACGAAGGCATTGTTCGGATTTTGTGAGGTAACAATTAATAGAACTCACAACTGTGATGTAACAATGATTTCAAAGGCAGCAATAATACTTTTTAATAGAGGCAGAACATATGGAGATGTAATATTAGGTGGAAAACGTCTTGGTTTATTCAGCAGAAAATTGGTATGTGTTACTGTTTTCATATCGGAAACGTTTAATTACAATGGTGGAAACACTATTTCAATCTAGGCAGTGAACTTTGCGCCACAAGTGTGGGCATTCATCGCATTGCACTCTTTTATGGACAGAATGCCTTTAAACATATCTCCATGGTTTGGCCATAGACGTCTTACAACAATAATTGTAAAAGCATAATCCCCTGAAAGCACAAAAGGCGCAAGATGCCTTTTGTTCCCTTAATCACATATTAATCCGTGTCAGAGGAGTATGTTATGTCGTTTTTATCATTTTCAATATTTCTCAAACAGGATATGGATTATGTAAAAAACAAACTGGAGAATTGTCAGCATATTTCCAGGAATATTCGTTTGAATAAACTGAGTCAAGGCAAAATGTTCGTTTTTGAAAAGGTGCATTTGGTAGCAAATATTCATTTTGAAATATTGTGTTGCTGTTGCTGTATATTGTATTTCGTTATCCTAATAAAACCTCAGTTAGATAGCGGGCGAAACGTCGGTGAATAAAAATATACGTTTAATTGTAAAAGAAGAACAGGTTTATTGAAATAGTTATTTGAAAGTGCAAAATTTTTGTTGACGTAATTCGGAAAGAATGTCAGGACGTGTTTATTTTCAATCAAAATCAGTTGTTTTTGTCGGGGGTCCAGAATCTGCTTCATTCCCTTGTGTGTTTTTCAAGTTTTAAACAAAGGCCGGACAATCGTTATTGTTTAGTTGGAAACGTAACAACAGGAAAAACTACACATAAACAACACATGTCACTCCTCTTGCAACAAGTGATTTTTATAATTGATATCTTACCGATTAATAGCAGATATCGTCATTCCGCTATTCAAAAAGCTGAAATCGATCCGTATGCGTTTCTCCAAGGTCTGCATTCCCAAAGGTTTACGGATATTTTTAACAGTTTTGGAAACCAGTCAATTCCGCATGCTGCTCCACTAACACACCCTCACTGAAAATTGTCCCGTAAACATTAAATTAAAACGCAAAATCGATAATCTTGACCCGATACACTTTCTATGTTAAATCAAATGTAAAGCACCTTTCACTTTACTGCTAGGTTGGAATTGCAGAGATGAACACACAAGTTTGCTATATGCATGCAAAAAATATCGTTTTTCAGGTTAGTTGACGTCACAAGCAGAGTTGTGACGTTTCCGCAGGTACAGTCAGCCAGTTTCTTTACTCAGGACAAATATATTTTGCTAAATTAATTGTTAGGTTTATATGAATTGTCAAGTGCGTGAACCCGTATATAGCATACATTTCATCAGAACTTTACGTTTTTTATCATAATTTTGTGGATTTGCAACTCTTTGTCGAGGCGTTCAGTCCAGCATTCCAGAAAAACTTTCAGTTAATCAATAAAACATGGTAAGCATGGCAGGACGGCGTAGAACGGAGCAATTTAAAGAGAATGTTTTATCGCCGAGCGTCGCCGCAGAAGTCGATATCGCAACACAGTTTATCGGTGTCATGTTCGCCGCGGAATTCTTGCAGGGAAGTTAACAAGCAACAGCAAATGGAGTTCAAGGTCATGTAGCACAGAATCCAAGGCTGAAGATGTCTTGAATGTATTGAGTGCGCTTAGATAGCTAACCAGCGGTATATAATATCCCATGCGGGCGCGCAGTGCTTACCTGTTTGTTAGTATTGTGGAACTTATTGATCAATAATTCTGTATGTTTTCTCTTTTCTTTTTAGATTGCCGTAGTTTTATACAAATGTTGGAGTCATGTTTTTCAATAGTGGAAATTGTGTATGATTTTGCAATGTTTTTACAAATTTGTAACTCGAATTTAAATATTTTCCTCCTAATCACTTGTGGTTTCAGTGAAAAGAGTTCCGTCGTTAAAATATCCAAATACAAACCTGGTAGATGACAATGTCCGCTTAAAACCTAGTTTTATGTGTGCAGAAATATATTAATTGATGGTTAGGAATAAAGTGTTTTATCCAAGTGAGATAAACCTTAATTGGAGGAACGTGAGGAATTCCACTTCTTTCTTTCCGACGGCTTTATTGCATTCCATAAATTATTAAAATCCCCCACTGAACTTGTCGAGATGGCGAACGTGGAAGCGAGCCGAGGTCTAAGTTATCAAAACCACATCGGCCACATTCCATACGACATCCTAGGGTAAGTTAATTGTGTTCACGCAATTTTATAAATACTTTTTGCACTCAACCTATTATAGGCTTTGACGTAATCGTTTTTAAGATCTTTAGGGCATATTTAAGATAACTTATCGTAAGTTTAAAAATCCATTTCGTTTTTTTAGATTCCTGATCAGTAATCTTAATATGATCCGTATTCTTAATCTAAAAATCCAGTTGTAAAAAAGCTTGAGGTTTATTGGCAGCTAAACTAGATTAGCTTGACAAATCTGAGAGAGATCTGAAATAAGCGTCTAATAATGAATTAGAAAAAGCAGCAATCTATTTCAATTGATTTAGAAGCAAATGAGCCTGATTCGCTTTTTTACAACTGGTTCAAAGAACGTGCATGGGGTTGATTATTTTGAATAGGAAAACCAAAAAATCCCAATGGTCAAAATATTAGATTTAGCGTTCTTATTCAAACCGATAATTTCATATACGTCTCTGTACAAATGCATCAACTACTATTTCGAAATGCATGTTCAGCACGACTACGCTTATGCGCCTCCACAATTGACCACGCTATGTTTTTGCATATCTTGAAGAAGGCAGCTGCATAGCAACCGAAACGTTGACACTTTCATTGAAATGAACACAAACCCAAACTTTACATTTGAAAAACCTTCACCACAGGAACAACGGCCCTGGGATGATTTTCGTGTTCTTCGTCCTGGTGAGCATGTTGGTGGTGACGGTGTGTTGGTGCGTGGTGAAGTGTTACGTCCTCGCCGAGATGGAATCCTCATCCAACGAAGATTACAACCGATACCGACAGATTAAGGAGGGAAAATTATCCACCAGCAACAGCCACAACGACGATGACGTCATAGACGTTGACGTCATTCCGGGGTCAATCGGGAACCGAAATTATGAGATCACAATTGCGGAGGCAGAGGTTAGTGGTAAAATCCGTGCTAATGGTGTGATTTTTCAATGTCTCCCGCAAGCACAAATAGAGATCATATAATCAGGGCCGGTTTCGGGCACATTTGATCGACTGGGTCAAATCGGGCCCCGCGACCATAAAGATAAAATAAAAGTCGAGTCCAAATCGAATTAAGATATTCTTTGTAAAACACGGGCCCCGCATTCTGTTCTAATCTGACCCCGTATTCACTACTGCGCAGGCTCTGAAAATAAGAACTTGCTGTGAAAAACCTTCACCTAATTGTATTTCGTGTTGATGTTTTCGTCAATCCCATTAAACCCTTCCCCTCATCTGGTTTAATTCTTGCAACTTGTTACGTCATATCCGTCCGAAATCAAACAATTCCCATTCTATGTGTCAACTCTGTTGATATTTGTTAACCCAGAGATAAGAATTATTTTACTAGAAATCCATTTCATTAACAACGGTTTATGCATGCCAACTATGACATCGTATAAACAACCTTTCCAATATGTTCAAACGATTCGCATTGAGCTAGATTTAAGACACACTTGGATCTTGTCGTTATTTAGTTTGCAGATGTTTTTAAACCAGTATTGAACATGTGTCTTAGATTCAGTCGATCCCAGTTCGATAATTTATTTTTGAACGCGGTTGTTTATCGGGATTACTTCAGTAAGTTTTCATTCAAACAAGCGCCGGCAGCCATTAAAGCGGCGCAGAGAGACGACAATTCCGTTTAGAAATGGGTTTCGGGAATGTATTTGAATCGATTTTAAGTCTATTCCCATTTCCAATTCAGCAATTCGCACCGGAACCTTTTGCAGATCTTATTTCCTGCCTATTAAGAATTCATTACTTTTGGATTAACTTCAATTACTCACAGTTAAGCCGAGAATGCTGTTTATTTAGGTTCAAGCGGCCTCAGCGTGTTAAACGTCATCACGTCTATTATGATCTAACAATCGTATTTTCTCGTTTTAAACTAGACTGATCTTCTGGCATAAGTTAACGTATACTGTATTCTTCCAACGTTTCGTCTGCCATACAGCCACACTTCACCAGGGTTTGTGACGTCGGAAGAATAAAGCACTTTAATTTGTTGCCAGAAGATCAATACGTCTTGTGGCAATAGTAGTGCAATATGTCTTGTCTCATTTTCTCATTTTTTCCATTAAAGCCATGTGGTTTAGGGCGGCACAGAAACGGGTTCGAATTCCTTTGAAACCAAGGGAATCTGAAACTTCAGATTTGTGTTTCAGAAACTTTCGCCTCCTGAGATAATTTCGTCGCCGAATTTCCACATATATCCGTATTCGATAAACGGGATGAGAGAAACGTGTTTGCACGACTACCCGCAACATCATGATGAATATCTTTCCGATCATCTGATTCACGACAATTTTCAGGTCATTCTTGTCTTGTTGGCTTACATTGGAGTCTTAAGGTTCTTTTGCCTACAATAATTCCTCTTTAAAGAGATGAGTTCTGTAGTTTGGTTTCTAATTTGTTTTTAGAAATATATTACGAATAATGAATGTTATCGAAATATTGTAGTAAAAATAAAAAATTTTATGACAAAAGTTAGAAAAATAGGAGTTCGATTTTCCTTCGTCATTTCCTATGCACAAATATTGACAATGTATTTGTCCTGTGCTGTAGAGTCAAGCCTTTCTCTCCAACTCCCATCCATCGCTGCCTGTGCCAAGCTTTTCGTCTTCATACCATTTCACACCCGTGTGATACGGATCAAGAATTCTCTCGCGTCCAATCGGCGACGAACCATGACGTAACAAACCGTTTACGCAGATAAAAGTTTTAGACTTTGAGCGGTTATTTCAAACCATGAGTGAAATAATGTATTGTGGTCCAGTAATATACATTACGTTACAGCATATGATGACAATTATAGAAAAACACAGTTTCACGATATTCGTAAATTTGCTACGTCACGCGTAGTCTCTGTTTGTACAGAAACCTTCAAATTTACTAACATTTGTTGTATCTTCGCACGTATTGAATTCCCTGCCAGTTTTTTACGCAATAGTTTTGGTTTCTCGCCGTGTTTTTGACCCTGCCTTTGATTTCCAGATATTAAATAAAAACTCTGAAAATCTTCTCATAAAACATACAGAGCGGTTTGTCAGCATTCTTACTCGTTAAACATCTTAAGCCCGATAAAAACAACCTCATGTATCACCAATAAAACCATTGGATATTATGACGGAATTCGTTGGGACTTCCAGTCAATTTGAGAATGAAATGAATTTCAATCCAAACTTTTCAACCAATTTATTTCTCGGCAGTTTTCGCCACAAACAATTAACGCAGCAACCATCACAAGTGAATACTACCGCACCCTAGTGGCGGTCGAAATAGGGAAAAGACATCCGCATGGTGGCGCTTTATGATTTGAGCAGAGTGTCATCGATGTTCTCTGGTGTTTCCGGTGATGACGAAATCCGCTTGAGTTTTTGTTTGTGCAACTCTTGTAGTGACGTAGACTCTCGTGACGTCAGTTTATTGCAGATTTTCTTCAAGCAAGTGTGAAGAACACTTTCAATTTTCGAACTAACGTCCACTAAGTTAACTAAACGGCGATTTTCTACGTAACGGTTTTATGTGGAAAGTTCGGAATACTCGAGGTCGTGAGTTCAAATCTCGCCGCCGGAAGAGAAATTTACAGAAGTTTATTCAAAGGATTTTTGATCGCAAATTTACCTGGAAATGTTCGTCGCCAATCCGGAGCTTCAGGATAGCTGCGAGAGCAAACTCCGCCGAGGATTTAACGGCCGTGTTCTTCTCTCGTGTGATGGGTAAAAGCATTGAAACAAACTTCAGTTGAGTTTTCTCAGGAATTTCACCGCCTGAAGTTGAAAACACAGGGTTAGAAATGAGCTACAGCGAAAACACAGGGTAAGAAGTGAAATAAACGGGTCAGAATTCTGGAGCTGAAGAGCACCAAAATATACAGGATATTCAATGGAGTGGGATTTGGAGGTTTCAAAGCACTAGCTACGTCATTCAGTACGTCATAACATGTCCGTGTTTTTCCGTAAATGTTCTAGAGCCATTTAAAAGCACATACCAGCGTCACCATTAATATGGTCTCCGCTCTCATTGGATGAAACGTGTTGTTGCGTCACCCAAATCAATGACTTTGTGGTTTCAATCTTCACATCGTTTGATGAAGCCTCGAGACCCTGCAGGCCATGTAAAATATATGATGATTTTGTTTCATATTGTGGTTATAATTTACAAAATGTTTTCCAACAAAATATCTGGAGTTGAATCAAATAACGGTCAAATGTTTTTTGGGTAAACGACGGTAGGTCCCAAATACTTTATTATTGCAAAAATCGGAATTCGTCCCCAAATTAGGAATAGATTTGCTGTTTGGTCCGATTTAAATTCATGCGGGACCTTTACAATACACAATGGTTTACACATGCGTACGTAATTCTTTACATAAACCCTCAACTTACGTTCTTGATGCTGTTTACGACACTTTCGGGAATTTCCGATGACGTGAACGAAAGATGACGTAACAAATACGCGGCACAGTGAATTCCTTGCGTCACAATCTGGACCTTGTACAAAGTAATAACATTATTTAAAATTGTGTGCGACGTAAAAATGAAAAAAAAAATTAATGTCAGATTGGTTTTTATAACTGTGCAACTTAAACATGTGCATTTGCATGCAATAAATTTATACTCAACTAATATTTACTTTTATTATTGAATAAATAAACTATTTCAAGCAAAATATTAAGATTTTAATCAAAACCCAGACAAACCCTGTCCATAGCAGTATAAGCGAGGACTTGTTCCAGGATCTTGTTCTGCCACTGAGCGACGAAAACGTTCTCACCCGACTCCTTCAAAGCAGTGGCGAGGAGTGCGGCTCTGTTTTGTCTCAACGTCCAACATTCTGATGGGTCTTTCACTGTGAGTTGACAAAATCAACCAAATGTGGTTAATTTTGTCAGAGTTGCTTTCAACCATTTAATGATAATAAGGTGAAAGCATGGCAGGTGTTATTTACATAAGAAACCAACACCACAGTCATTCGAAACTTAATTACAGTTGGTTTCACATTCGTTTGTTTTTCGACCAAGTAAAAATCATGACGTCAATAAACTTACCGAAAATTTGCTGCGTCATCAGATTCGATACTTCCGACTCACTGAGAAACGTGCAAAGGTTACCAAGGCAACCGGCTGCACATTTGCTGCTCGTCTCTTCATCGGATGAGAGCAGTGACACCAAGGTTGCAAAAACCTGAAACAACCTTGCAGTTAATTAAATATTCTAAAAATAAATACATTTAGTTAAATATAACAGCAAAAAAGTTTACTAAATTATAGTAACGCCATTGTTACACACGCAGCCGCACAAACGATACAAGATTTAAAAACAAACGTGTAAGGCCAGGCACCACAAACGTTAGTTTTTTTCCCGAGTTCAGTTGCCAAAATTCTCAGCAACGTGTTATCATCGGTTTGGGTGATCCTTACCTGTTGCCCATACAGGGCATCAGATAAGTACGTGATGACAAGGGTTTATGAGTTTCATGACTTATAAAAAACCCAGTCCTTTGGCGGACGCAACAACCGCCCCTGGACATGTCTGAACCTTTCTTCTTTACATCATTTATTTTATTTTTGAGAATATTTTCCCCCTTCGACGGGCAAGTTTGTAAATTTTGGGGGGAAATGTACTAGTTATCGCCGTGTTGCATTTCACTTATCCTTGTGTAGGTTTGTTGCACAACGACCGAAACGTCGTCTCAACAAGTTTTTTTTTGCCAGACGAGCTTTGAATTATTGAGTAATACTGGAAGCATTAGCAACCAACTATTCGGACAATGGGTTTTATACAGCGATGGTTTTGTATCAACTTTAAACAATGAACACACGTATATTTTCCACACTCACATCCTGTTTCACTTTTGGTCCCATTTTCTTTCCACCATTCTTGATGCAACCTCTCAACGCTTGTAGCAAAGTTTCCCTGAAAAACAAAAACAGTTCCACGATCGTTGAGTAAATAATTCAAACAAAAATTTTGAGGAAAATGCGAGTTTTATGAGGGAAAATCGAGGTAAATAACAAGTACTAAAAACCCCTTTGCGACTGAAAATTGTAAACAGGTTTAACGTTGCCTGCACTGACTTCTTAAATAGTTAAAAGACAATTCACAATCGAACACCAGATTATCTTAAACACTCTTAACACCATATACAATGTCGTTGAAAACGCCTCACAAATATTAACGAATGGTGTCTAGTTTGCATCTAAATATCACCTGGTCGAAGCATCATCAGCATTTGAGATATTGTTGTTCAAGTCGGTGAATAACGGATCAATCCTGGTATGAATTGCAGAGAGGTTGGAGAGAGCGATCCCAGCCTGCATGCGAACTCCCCTGTTCTGATCTTGCATTGCTTTGCTGAAGGTTGTTTGTAGTTGGGGCAGAAAAGGCTTTAAAAACGCTCCAGCCTAAATGCATGCAAACCACGGGTTTAACATAACGCCAATATTCGAAAAGTAAAAACACTAGAAAGTTTTTAAATCTCGCTCCGACTTATCGGGAAAAAGTGGCTGATCCAGCTAAGCTGCAATGCCTGGGCTGTCAAGCCTGCAAACCTAATGATCGCGATACATTTGCTGTGATCGCCAAACAAGGACCTGTGCAGTGGGGCGGTCCTGACAATCGTGCGATTGCAAATGAAATATTACTGCACTAGAAAGTGGGTAAGGATTTGTTTTATCTCACAAAATGTCCAATGCTTTATCACTGAGGCAACCAGGAAGCTTTTCAAATACTTTTCGGTAATTGTAGATGACAATTCATTATCATTTACTGAACGATATTACATTGAATAGAGATTTTTAGATTACAGAAGCAGGCGTCAAAAGCAAAGTAACACAAAGTTAACAAGCTATACCAGACCTAATCACAAGCTACACTGCTGAGCCGAAACATTTTGCACTGCATGTAAGGTTACCTTGGTGAGCAACAAGGCGAGAGTTTCGAGGAATGCGATTCGAACACTGGAACCGAATCGATCGCCGAGTATTCGAATTAGCGGACCTGGAATACAGACAGAAACTTGAAAACTTAAAACAATACGAGCATTTAAACGTGATTACATACAACGTTGCTCAGTCACTCTGGCAAAATGCAGCAGGGTTAAGGGATTGTCATCCAGGAATTATTATTATAAGTTCTGCCGTTTTTCTTTCAGCAAAACATTTTAAAGAGGTTGATTTTCGGAAGGCCTACAATTTTCAGTTACGATAATTTTATTTTAAAAAGTATATTAAGAAGTGAAATCGATGACGTCATGCCGAAGATTTTTCGTGGTGGCAAAAATAAAAATTTAAAACCCCTCTGTGTCGCCAATACAACGAGCATGCTGACAGTAAAGTAGCAGCAAGGCCTGAATCAACTTACCTGCTATCTGTGTGACGGAAGGTTTAAGGGCAAGAGGTGTTAAGTAGTTGATGCATTCTGCGAGACCTTTGACTGATTGTTCTTTCAACTCTGGAGATCCGTTTAAAATTCCCTCTCGAAAGAGTGGAAGCAACGGTGTCATGCCCTGTGTGGACGTCACATTGAAAAAGATTTTAAATTATGAGGTTTCCAGGCTTGGCAGTCCAGACTTGTCAGAAAAAAGTGGCTGATCCAGCTAGGCTACAATGCCTGGGCTGCCAAGCCTGCAAACTTAATGATCGCGATACGATAGCTGTGATCGCCAAGCAAGGACCTGCGCAGTGGGGCGATCCTGCCAATCATGCCATTGCATGAAATATTCCTATGTTATTTTAAGTTATTTATAATTACACTTGGTGACTGATTAACTTGGACAAAGCTGATTTTATACAAAATCTGTGGTTAAGTCGCTTTCAAAGCAAAATGTTTCCGAGGCAAAAATGAGTCAACAAGTTTTCGGTCATAAGAGAGTTTTGCCACTAATTGGTTTCAATAAGGTCAGTAATATCGGGTAATGGGGCAGATTACAGAGAGATCAAAATTTTAAAAAGCTTCATGCAGTCAATAAAGGGCGCAAGAAACAAGAATATCATTTGACGGATATAGAGTTTCAAAACCTTTACTGGCAATTGCATTTTAAAACCTTGCATGGTCGTGACCAACACTAACATGTCAAAACCTTGCACTACTTATTTCAATTTGGGCTTTGGTTTGAATTGTTAATTCATCGATTTTTTGAAGACATTTAAAGCGAGTTCAGTTCGACGGCAATGAAATTTACCTTCTTAGGGATGCAGAATCCCGGCAAAGTTCCAGTTTTCACCACAAGCTCCTCATTTCTAACCACCCTCAGTGCATGACGCACCGAACTTATGTGACGTTGCATGTCCGCAGGGTCCAGTGTTGACGTCACCGCTTGCATAGCTTCCCATGACGTCAGTTGAACGCGTTCTTGTTTGTCTGCGAGCAATCTGATGAAGGATTGCAGGAATACGGACACGTAGTCGCTATAATCGATCTGGTCGCTCTGTAAGAAAAATAAGCGAAAATGTAAAAAAGGGGATTTATATCAACGAGAGCTGCAGACAAGATGTACACGCACTGTTTCGACCTGTAAGGTCTCATCAGTGCAGCTGTTGACAGTGGCACTGTGCTAGCTGGTAGACTAGCAGGCACACAGCTTTCCACTTTGTGGCACCTTTCGGTCAATCGTCGATATGTTGGGTACCAAACTAGGTACCTATCAACAGAGACGAACCACTGTGGAGACCACTATGGCAAAACAACTGGTTTCTATTATATTATTAGAAAAGGAAATATAAATGTGAATTCTCAAAAGTGATCTTTTGGAACATTTTCTATTACCGTTTCATTCCTGCAGCAACAAAATATATTCGGAATTTACGCATATCAAACCGTGTTGTTTATTTAACGACCACTAACGCACATTACAGTTTTTTACGTGGATTTTTGTTTCATTCTTAACTGACCTTGCAGAGTTTAAGGAGCAGCAACATCGACGCATATCGAGAATCGTCGTTTTCTTGTTTTATTCCCGTGAGCAGATCGTCGATAATTATCCTCGTTCCGTGCTCACCTTCCACGCTACTGATCACAGTTCCACAATCATTCAGAATAACTTGGAATTGTTCGGTGTCTGACATCGAGTTGATCAGGGAGGTGGTGAGAGCCTGAAAGTGGGAGAAGTTTGCTGCGGTGACTTTTCGATGAAACACGGGGTAGATTTTACACAGAAGGTAGTTTTTTTCATAAAGTCTCTTAAGAGCGAAATATGTGTGAACGTTTGCTTTCAATTTTAAGTTTTACACAACAAATGCAAAACGCTACAGGGAATTATTGAAAAAAGAACTAGAATCATTGAGGGTATGTTGGGAGGGAATTTCCCGAAAGCATAACTTCAAATTCTACATTCGCTTTGGGTTTTGACACCAAGTATTCGATGCAATAAGATAAATTGATAAAAACAAAGATAAAATGTCAAAAAAGGAATTGAAATGGAGAAAATAAAGGTTTAATTTGGAGGGGCTTTCCCGAAAACGAACCTTTAAATTTTTATGTTCATGGAAGGAAATATTAAAAAAACTTTGCTGACACGATTTATTACCCGACAAACTATTTCAGTGATTACACAAAACTTCTTCCATAGTTGCCACAAAGTCATGAGGAATTCGAAAACAAAAATGCAAAATTACAATAGAAATAATACCTTCATTATAGTTGGCAGATGTCTGGTCAAAGCTTCTCCAGCCACACTGGAAAGGAATGCGAGAACTTCGGTGTTTATCGGGGGTTCGACGAGCTGACGACCATGGAAGAACAAACAAGAAAATATTTGTTACCAGGGCGAGTCATTGAAATGTAAATAGAAAAAAAGGGGCTGTTGCATAGCAACTGAAGTTCATCACAATGGATTTTATTTCAGATGTCTCATTTAAACGCCTGTGCATTAATAACGAACACAAGAAATTGTTTACCTTCGGAACAATGAACGGTAAAACCACTTTTCCCTTGACTGAAATAATTTGTCTCAATCCATCCACGGCGAATTCCGACGTCTCCTCAATTTCTGCAAAAGTTGATTTAATCAGTACCAAGTATTGATAACAACTAATAATAATATTTGTGTTGTCATTTGACAAAATGTGTTGGTTGAATCTTTAATCCGGGTCTCTGCTGCCCGACCATAGAAATCATTCAGCCCACCCGCCAGCAAGTATATCATGGTACAAAATATTCTGAATAAAATGCCCCTAACTCGCCAACTTTAACAACATAAAGAGAGTGAGCAGAATATTACCAGAGGAAAAAAATACAGTAATGTTTCGCGCGCAGCTAGGCAAAGGTTGACGACCCCTGGTTTGAAAACCCTTGACCCAAAAATTTTGAAAAACACGTATTTTAAACTGACTGAGATTTCGAAGCAAAGAAGGCAGAATTTCATCGAGTGCTTGAACTCCGATCGTGTTATGGAGATGTTCGAATGTTGTCGCTGCCGCTTCTCTGACGCCATCTAGCGGATCGCACAGCGCTTTCCTTACAGTTGGAACCAAGTTGTCGGTGAAAACAATTATCTGCACGAAATTATCAGAGATGTTTGATCTACACTGCTTCCACATAATTATGTAGAAGTTAAAACACTTAAAAATGTGGTAATGTTGAATATTCGAATCGATTGCCGCACAATAGATACATTCGAATACTTGAAAACATGGTCTATATATTCGATTCCGCACCGCATTCTAGTTGCGTTTCGAATCCTAATCGCACATTAGTCATATTTTGTATAGAAAAATTATGAGTTATATTCGATTTCCAACCACACGTAACTTATGTTCGAATCGAAACCGCAAGCAGATCATATTCGAATCTCTACAACATGTAAGTTTTATTCGAATCCTTACAGCACATTAGTTGTATTCGAATCCCAACGACACGTAACTCACATTCGAATAAGTACAACATACTGGTTACATTCGAATCCCAACCACACGTAATTTATATTCGAATCCTTACCGCATCCCGACTACATGATTGTATGATTTCTGTGAGTCCGATGCAGACTCCCTCCCGTTGAGCCGGTTCAGAGGAATCGAGTCCTTTCTCTAGAATGGGGATCAACTCTGGCAACATCCTCTCACCCAACTTCCGCACGATGTCGCCAAGTGTTTTTGCAGCGACCTTCAGTCAAGGTCATAAGTTTAATAACTGGTCTGTCCAACAGGAGTTGTGCCCCCTCGCGTGGATAAAAGCGTAGTGAAATAAAAATAATAATTTAGTCGCTGCCAATAAAATACTACCGACAAGGTCAACAGACATAAGATGCGGCGTCAGAATTTTTTTAGACACTGACGATGCACTTCAAAGTGAAATGCCTTAAATGTGAAATGCCAAAGCTGCCAGATTTTTACTGGAGGATAAACGTTTCTATGTTTGTGGCTTAAAGTAAAATAGGTGAAAATCGTCACAGTAACATGATGGGGGAATGATTCCTACAACCAATAACAGGATTTCGCCACAATGTTTTTAACATCATTACAACATTTACTGATGCTGCCACGCATATTACCAACATAATAAGGCTCTTCTAGCAATAATAAAAGTCGTTTTATAAATATCATTGCCAGCACATCCACGTGGTATTAAACAGTAACAATATGAAGTTTGCGACACTCGAGAAAAATTAGCGCGAATGTTGGGAGTAAAAATACCCACCTGTCTTTTATCGAACACGGAAGACGCGAGACATCCAAGAAGAAGTTTGAAAAGGGTCGGAAGAATCTCCCGGAGGACTCTGGGAGTGTTCGGGACGATTATCTTCCATACGTGGAGGGAGGATTGTCTCACACGGAGCGCAACATCCGATCTTCCCATGTAGAGTCCGGAGAGAACGAGATCTCTTCTTTCCTGACCAAGAGTCTCCACCAAAGCCTGAATAAAATCACAACATAATTAATGTCTGTTTCGTAGCTGAGGTTTTACACAAGGCAATATTAGAAGATAAATCACAAGAAAATCATGTTTATCCGCTTTGGTCTCGAGTAAAGATGAAGACTTCAAAGATACCGACAGTTGACGGTCAGTTGGATCACAAAAGACTGAATAAATCGCAACGTAATTAATCGAAACGTCGGTTTCGAATAAATAACTTCAGAAACTTAAGTGCCAGAAGAACGATTTTGATTAATAAGTAATTAAAGTATATTTGCCGCCATAGACTTTGCACAAGGTCAAGAACTAAGGTTTTTTCTTGAACCCACTGTTAATCCAGTTAATTCACAGCACTGATGGTGGGTACAGTAGTGTTCGAAACGTTTGCTTATAATGATCAGTTTATTAATATTGGCTTTTCTGTTCCGTGTAATACATGAACGTCGGAACAACCTCAAAAGCCCATCATTACCTACATTTTTCCTACCTCTATTTAAAGCCAGATTGCCTACATTTTTCCTTCCTCTATTTAAGGCCATATTACCTTAAAACCTTCAGCCGTCCCGAAGTTGTCATCTTCCTCACCATGAGCACTCATCTTCCCCGTGACCCCCGTGATCTGGTAGAGAAGGTCACCAAGAAGTTGAATCGAACTCAACCTGAATAAAGTGGCACAGATAAGTCACCGGTTGTGTTTGAATATCCGCTTACTTTGGAAATAAAAAAAAGATTCAGGTGAAAAATGACGCAAAATTTTGCAATTTATAAATCATCAATTTTAACAACAAAACAGCCTTTGAAAAACTATAAGAGAGATGAAACTTTGAAGGTTCTGTCAAACTTGTAACATCCGCCGTTGGTAAAATAATTTACCTGATTCTCCAGTTATCGTCAAACAAACCCCTCTCTAACTGGGGTAGGAGAACGGGCATTGCTGTATCAGAGTACATAGAAATTATACGCTGACCAGCACATAATGCGGTCGCACGGACGAACTCCGTCTCATCGGCCAACGCCTAAATGGAAGGAAAAAAGACACAGTCAACAGCTGCAATGATAAGACCTCACAGGTTGAAACAGTACCTGCCCGCGCCTCTCTTGAAAAAAATATATTTAAAAAAAAAGTTTTTCAGATTTTGTGACAAAATTAGCCGAGAATTAATTTTTTGGCAGGCAAATGAAAGTTGTACATACGTCACGAAACATAATCTGACGACTTCATGTGATATTCCATTATTATTATTTACATACGATTTTAAAAAGAAACTTTTGATAAGCCTGCAAGTAGACGAAATAGTTTTTCTAGTATTTGTAACTAGTTAACATTTAATCCAAAGCATTTTGTTTCATACAACCCATTTCCTATCCGAATAAATTAGTTTTTTTTAAATAGCAAAATTAAGACGTTGCCCGGTTGAGAGCGAGGTATTGCCAATGTTGTTCACCCATTGTAAGTTAGACTTTCTTTTTATAAACAGCAACAGGCAAAACAGAAGTGTTTCAAGCAATTGCACGACAGACAGGGTCGCCCACTGCGCACGTCATTACAGAAGCAAAACAGCAAATAAAAAAGTTTATTGGAAGTTCCCACCTTTAGAATGGGAGGGATGACGTCACCAATGAAAGGAACGAAGTCGTCACCGAAGGTCGTGGGGAGATAAACAAACAACAGAATGTAACCTTCCCTAACATGGGGGAGTATGGAATCCTCGTATGCAGTTCGGACAACTTCGGGCATTAGTTTGGTCAACTGTTCTGTACCCAAGGCTGCGAGGACTTCACTCAACCCCTGGGCAGCTCCCGATCTGCAAGAAATGGATTTTAATGTTTTTACGATAATTATAGAGATTCCAACTTAATTATCTTACTACAAACTCAAATATGCTGAAAATATATTGTTTTTGAAATAACATTTCATGCAATGGCTGGGCTGCCAAGCCTGTAAACGTAATGTTTTTTTTAAATTGGTTTTTAAGTTTAAAACCAGCAATGGAAAAAACTAACAAACTATGACCAAAAAGAAATAATTAATATAAGGGATAAATAATTATGCTCTTCTGCATTTGTACAAGAATATATTGCAGTGTTGGGGTAATAGCGATTGGAAATGATTGCTAAACAAAATCCATACGTTGTTTTTTGCCAGAAAGGCAGTGGTTTAATATTATGAGATAAGTTTAAGGAAACAAAGACACAAAAAACGTTCTGCATTGTTCTATCATAAGTTCCATCATATTGGATCATTATTTGATCAGTTGTGTTTTTAGCGTTTAAGTGCTGTTTGACAGCTTAGCAAAGTACGTGGCTGAGTTAGTTTTCTTGGGTGAGTGTTTTACCATCACAACGAAATAACATCACTACCATGTTCTCAAACTTACAATCCAACAAATGCCTTAGATATGAAGATAAACAAAAGGAAATGCTGAAACCCCACCTGTCAACAGAACTCTGCTCCGAAACCAGGTTCTCCATCAACCATGGAAGTAGTTCCTTGAACTGAGTTTCCCCAGTCTCTTTCACCATCGCTCCAAGCGCTTTGGCAGCAATTCCCCGAACCTCAGGGACTGGATCCAGAAGGGTGTTCTTTAAACCAGGAATAACAGCGGGAAGGTACGGGTTCAAATCCTGAAAAAATGTACATTCTCGATAATAAATTACATGAAAAACAACATACAATATAAGTAGTAGTATTTCATGTAATGGCATGATTGGCAGGATCGCCCCACTTCGCAGGTCCTTGCTTGGCGAACACAGCTATCGTATTAAGATCATTAGGTATCAAGATCACGGGAAAAAGTGGCTGATCCAACAAGACTGTAATGCCTGGGCTGCGAAGCCTGTAAACCTAATGACTACAATATGGGTATTTCGGATTTTTCATTTGTTTAACAGTTGTGGAATGATAAAGCTAACATAAAGTGATTAAGGATGCGAAGTCGTAGTCCCAATTTCCACAAACAAATTATGATTATTTCTTAACTCTACATAAAAAACCACTGCGATGTCACAGGTGAAGTAAGTGCGTTGGGAATACGGAGAGCCTTGAAAGCCGTTCAAGGAAAGGAAGATACATGGAATCCACCTCTACCAACCTTCTGATCTGTGAGGGAATACATGTTTCCGATAATCTGAGCCGCCATCTTCCTCGTATCCATCGAACGATCGAGAAAAGCTCGTTGGACCACAGGTAGGATGAGCGCTAGGGAAGGGGCGTCGATAAAATGAACGAACCTGGAGAAAACGATGACGTCATTTTTAATAGATATATTATATTCCTCAAACTCCAAAAGGAGCAAAAGACGATCAGCGCCGGTATGAGATCTTTATTAAAGAAATATTAATTTCGCCAATTGGCACCCTCAGTTGCTGTCTTATTTAAATTGAACTCTGTCATTTTCAATAGGGTTGAATATACTTGGCGTTATAGGAATAATAGATAATGGATAAAAAAACGTAACAATGTATTTCAAAGTTGAGTAAAACGTACGAAACATTCGGTTTTCTTGTTTTGCTTTAATGAATGAAACACAATGTAAACACATATTTTCATGAAACAATCGCCTACTTGGTGTTGAGAAGGGTCTGCAAACATTCAGTTGTTTTTCTTGAGGGGTCGCTCAACGCAGATAGAAGTATGCTGGAGATTGCTTGAATTTCAGGATTCCGAATCACGGATCCGATCTGCTTCAATGCTTGTTGACCTGGGTGGAATATCTTAGTTCCTGATTGAAGCAGTTACCATGCAACACGAGAAACAAATTCATGAAGATCGTGTTGTTGTTTTGAAACCCTTTTGTGAACGCCCTTTCTGACATGGAAATTATACATACCTAACTAACAACGAACATAAGTGAAAAATTGGCAAAACTTGGAAATTTAACGACTGAGTGATCATCAGGATTAACTACATTTTTACTTTCTTCATTCGCATTCGACTTTTTTCGTTACTCAGAGATTTAAACAAAATAATTCATTCGTTTATTTTGATCTCCGCAAACATGAAATGAAACATTTATCGTGAGTGAAAACAACACTGTCCTATTTACAAGGCAGGATTGTATCAATAGAAAAAAGGCTCTTAAGGTTACATTATTTATAAATATCAACGTTTCGTTTGTAGCAGCCTTGAGCGTGATCGTGTGTCAAATTTATAAAAACTATAGCTTGTTATGCTACAGCGGGTATAGGAGAATGATCGAACAAAACATACCAGCCTTCTGTACTTTCGGGTGGGAATCGGTCAAAACCTCGCAAAGTTTTGGAACAATGCTGGGAAGGCAAGAAGAAAGTTGCTTGGGGGCGCAGAAAGCCATCGCCCCGAGCAACTCAGCGGATCCAGTCTTGGTTCTCCACAAATCTTCGTTGAGTGCATTCAACAAAGATGGGAGAACCAGTCGGACTCCGTGGCCACTCAGGTTCCGCATCACTGCACGAGCTGTGTTGTCAGCCGCCTGTGACGTAACGAGGGTGGAATTTAATGGCGAACTTGATTAGTTTATAATCAGATACACCTAAAAACTGGATTTCAATTTATCATAAAAGCATTTGAGATATGTTTGTTAATTGATTCTGGGAATCATTCCACATTCTGTTGCAACTTGCCCTGAAGATTTCCCTGTTATATAAAATTACACCAACAATCGCAGAAACGTTAATTTCAGGCCAAAATTTGACAGTCTTGGTTTTGTTAGTTTCAAACGTTCGAAAAACAAGATGTTTTATGACAACGTATCAGTATCGCATTCTGAAATCGCAAATGATTGCATTAAATTCCCATAACAGACAAACAACATCTAGGTATAATAATATGAACAGAAAAAGGCTTAGTTGTCACTTCTAACCCCACACAGACAACTTACCTCCCTAACATAAGTGTTTCCATCACCAAAGCAAATGAGCAGATGGGGAAGCACGTGGACGACATAAGGTTCAAATAATCTTCCCAGCATCGCACAGAACATCTCGAACGCAAGCAAAGCTCCTTCCCTGTGCCTGCAGATGGAACCAAACAATTTGCAAAACACATTATCTGCCTCCAAAGACACCCAGTTATCAAATCAAACAATAATGATATTGTTATGTCTGATGGTAAAGCCATACAAGTCCAAACTCCCAAGACACAGTGTTAAGTTATCAAACAATCAACAAAGGTTTAGCCATGTGTTAATATTGTCATGTCTGTAGGTGAAGCCAAATAAGGATAATACATTGTCTGCATCCACATACATAATTTTAGGAAATGGACTTTTGTCATAAATAAACGAAAAATGTATTTTACCAACATTCCTATTAAAAACTTAGGTAGCAAGAATTCAACAAACAAGTTTCAAAGCTGCATCTTATGTTTGATAATTACAATAATTGCAAGGATCAAGACCAGAAAACCAGGTTACCTATAATTTTTCTTGTCCTGTACAGCTTCAGTTAGTTTATTCATGATGTCATGCTGCTTGAAAGAAATAATCCCGAGACCCTTAACCATGCCAGCCAACCCATAAGCGGCACCTGAGAAATATGTTAAATTTGCAAAATAGATGAACCAACTAAAAAGTATTTAGCAGATACGGAAAACTTTTATATATTTTGTATCCAATCAAACTAGAAAGTTTTTAACCAAACCGATCAGTGAGACAACTTTTGTTTTTATACAATACAACAACATCAAAACACCAATATTTATCATGAGTAAAACACCATAACCTGACCTTTGCGTTCTCCATAATTTTCAGATTCGAGTAAGATTGTAAGAAGTTTCTGGACGATGTCGGGAGCTTGATCCTTGATAGAGGGGACAAGTGGAGGGAGACAGTTGGCTACAGCTTCTTGCACCTAGAAGTCACCAACTTGTTTGATTAAGAAAAAAATTAACTTTGGGGGAAAAATCAATAAGTAACTTGTAGTTATAGTTACCACATAATGTGCGACGTTATCAGTTCTAATTGAAAAGGTGTGAATAATGTTTGGATCTGTATTTTAAAGTGTTTGCTATAAATTGACCACTAGAAGACATAGAAAAACTGCATAAAAAATGGGCACATAACATAAATTTTAAAAATGTCTTTAATACTGATAGAACTTTTTGGAATAAGTATAAAATCTCCAAACATAAATCTACAAATGTGTCTTACGGGCAACAAAAAACTTATTATCCGATGTTTTCTACAAGTTATAAAAAAATTGCATGATACATTCAGAAAAAAATGTTTCTTTAACTTACAGCATGCTAGGGTGTGGACAGGAATAAATTTAGACTTTAGTGAATACTGTAATTTATCTTGTTGTATTAGATACAGACAGTAAAAAGCTTATTTGTTTTGTCGAAGGAGTAATAAAAGTGTAACACACTTTAGATAGTGCTGTGTCCTATCTAAAGTCACAGATTTGACAGAACAAAAAGGCAACAAGCCACTGATCTTAAATTTTATGTTTCACGCTTACAGCTTGTGAGGGGGTAGACAGGATCTCCGTTAGTTTTGCTACAATTGGTTTAATCTTCGGGTCGTCTTTGTCCAGATGACGAGCCAGAGTTCCGATTAGGATGACAACACTCTGTCGGATCACGTCGTAACTTTCCGATGTTGGAGCCTAATTATGAAACACAACAACATGAATTTACGACAACAATGTGTCAATAAAGTAATTTTGTCAGGTTTATGACATTACTTAACCCATTTCTACACCTAAAAAAATTAAAATTACAGAATCAATAAACTAACGTTCTTCAGGAAGTCTTCGAGAACAGCAAGAAGGGTTGATGAAGATTTCTTCCCGTGATCATTGATTCCTTGCAACGCTGCATCAAGCATCTTTCCTCGAACCTGAGCAAGCCAGAGTTTAGTGGAAGACAAACAAAGTTTTGGTATTCTACTCAATTATGCAATGAAAGAAATACTTCTGCCCAACACTCCTGTTGTTATGTACCAAAGCGCAACTCTTATTAATAATCACTGTGTCAAATAATGTTTAAAAACTTGTGCTAAGGCAATGTTGTCTTAGGCAAACACTCCTGACCCAATCTTTTATGACAAATGTAAAAATTTTTTTTTTTAAGGTTTTTGCTTGCTATCCGGAACAGCTATAATGTTAGGTTGTGATTTAATATAAATATTTGGAATCCGGTACAAAAATATTACCTCTGGGTGTCGATCTCCGACTGCATCAGGGACGTAAAAACTGAAAAGGGATTCGATCTGATCCTCCAGGAGAAGAGGACTCATCTTCTTCAGAGCGAACGCAACTCCGATCCGAGGTTGGAAGTCATCCGGAGGAGATTCGGAGATAATCCTCCCTAACTGATCAAGTACTGGTGCTGCCCTCTGGTGTACAAAATTAAATGAGAAACTGCTGCAGTCGGACTAAGCTTCAATACAAATGATTTGATCAAAAATTTACATTTGGTTGAAACATTTTAATTGGATTTAACTATTTTTTATGATGGGTTTATGAAACTCAATAGAAAGTAACAGAGATTGTAGTCAGAAAATCCATCATTTGAAACAGAAATATCAATTCCATGTAATAAATTTTCCACTGGATATCAGTACCTAAAAACCAGATCAGACAAAACAGAGCAACACTGCCTTCAATCTTTTATGGCAATTTATCTTCCATACTGGATCTCACTTTAATTCAAAGAAACAACATCACAAACCTACCTCCAACTTTCCGTTGTAAATTTCAATCAAATCTTTGAGAATTTTTGATGTCATGTTAGGGTATTCCCCCAGTGCAGCTGCCAGTGCATCGGCAGCCGCTTGTTGAATCACAGGTTCATGATATTGTATGTCGTCCTGTAGTAAAAATAGCAACTTTAGATTTACATTCCCATAAAGAGTAATAAATATTGAATTCTGTTTTAAATACCATGTTTATTGTTTGCTACTTGTGTCCACAACAGAAGAATACAAAGACCTTACAATAACAACTATGTTCGCCTTGATGAAAGAAAATTCATGAAGAAAATTTTCTTACGAGAAGTTGTTCGCAGATCGTTTCGTCCAAACTGAATCCCATCGATTCCCACATTTCACGAGCAAGATTTCTATTCTCCTGATCCACGTCATGCATCGCCAACCAAGCACGGCGACATATTTTCGGGTCGCTCTCATCAATGACCAACTCCAGCTTGTTTAATCCCTGGATACAAGTTAATGATATATGGTGAAATAGAGATATTTGACTACTAGCTATTGTATGTCTCTTATATCGAATGTAAGCTATTTATAGCAGAGGAAAATAAAAAAAAAATACTTTTCACCAGGGGTGTGGTAGAAACATACTGACCCTACCCTGATTTTGTAGAATAATGTAAAATCATCAAACCTTGAGCACTTTGGCACGGAGAAGTGAAGTTGGTGACAGCAAATTATCAAGTAAGATTTCTATTTCCTGTGGTGTTGCACTCGCACATCTGCAAAAATAAAATTGTCGAAAATTATCCAAGCTTAATATTTAGTTTTAAAATTTTCTGCTTTTCTTTTTACTTTTTTTGTTTCAAACACAAATTTAAATAAATAATTATGACATTTTGTGTTTGCAGATGCCTTGGCTGCTCTTCCTCTGAAACTAAAGATTTAGTTTCACAAATTTATTCAACCAACCCTTGGTTACGTTTAAACACAATATTTATTTAATCAGTTATAAATTTTTATCTCTTAATATACAGTCACTAAAAACCAATTTTTATCACTAAAAAATTTACGGAAAAGTCAACATGCATTACCCTTGGTAACCGCTGGCAGCCTGACAAGTTTCGACCAAAACTTCACTGGAAAGTTGCTGGACTTGGACCATGGAAGTCCCGATCAAATGACACATAGTGCGGAGGATGTTCTCTCGTGGGAGGAGATCAGGGGAAGTCATCTCGCTCTCTGTGATGCGGACTTGGACATGACCGAGGATGTATTTGAGGATGTTGCACATCAGCTTGTGGTCGTTGTCGATAATCTTCCCACTCTCATGGAGTGATCGTTGCAGAAGTGAGAACAGATAGGAAAACGCACATGTTGAATATTGGGCTGGAGACAAATATTTGTAATTGCAATAAAATCACACAAAATTACAGTTACAGTATAAATTAAATTAATACAACTTTATTAAGCAGTATTTCCATGTCAATAAGAGACAAAAAAGTTGATGTTTATTCAGATAAATCTATTCAACATCAGTTTCTACAACTTATTCAAATAGAATCGCAAATTATCAAATCAAGTAATGTTCAAAAACCTGTGCTAAGGTGATGTAGTTTTAGGCAACATCAAAAACACTCCCAATCTTTTTTGATGAATACAAAAAATGTTTACAGTAAAGTTATTTCCATTAATTTCGTAACACCACAGTTCATACACAAACACACAGTTACAGAACAACACAAACAATTACACTTACTTTTTTGTGGAGCCAAAATTTGATTCAACAGTTGAAGAACAACATCGTTTATTTTTGAGTGACACCAATCTTCGTTAACGCCGCAAGCTGGTTTGCTCAACCTCAACGTAGCGTAACCAACCTGAAAACCTAATTCACAACAACATCTCCATCAAAACTGGTAGGTTTCCATGGTAACAGAAAAATTTTAACACATTCAAATTTTAGACCAAAATGATCTTAGTTTTAATTTTATTACTTTCAAACTACAAACGATGAAAATTCACTGAAATAAAATTCATTTTTTAGTATTTAAAACCAGATTCAAAATTCAGGGTTTTTTTAGTAAAAAATTCAACCATTTATTACCCAAGTCTTGGTTTATGGACATCATCGACTCGCTCATCAAAACATAGAGATCTTGTATCTGGTTTGAGACGAGGGGTGAGGGAAGAAGGTTAAGAAGAGGGTTAATGAGTTGAACAAAGTATTTTTCTGCACCGATCACAGACGTTCCGACTGTGAATGTGGTTTCGAGAACTTTGACCATTCGATCAAACTTCTCTTTCAGCTGTAAAGAATACAAAAGAAATAGTAAAATACTCGGAACGAAATGTACTTGACTGTGCAGAAAGAAACCAATACAGGTATTATCTTCGTGTAATCGCTTCAGGTAATAGTTGGAGGGGTGTATAGAATGATGTTTATGTTCAATCGACCAGGTTATGACACAATCTAACATATCAGCTCTGTTTTCTTCAGTTACCTTTAACATTCTCTCCCTTATTGCAGTTTCCTTCTTTAATTCCTCCTCCAACATTTCCTTCTGCTTCTTGCTCAAATTCTTTGGTATCGGGGTGACCTTGGATCGGCCCCCCGTGCCTAGAGGTCAACAGTGATGAGTTTTTAAATTCGACAATAATATAAAATTCTTATAAAGAATTTAACTTATGCAGGTAAACAAGTCTTAAAGTTCAATTACATATTTGTAATGAAATAGATTTTGACTAAATTTTTTTAGGAGATGCTTCTGCTTTCCAACTACACTGAATCAATAATCAAACATTTTCAAAACCAAGTGGACATTGCACTTTACTATAAATTATTACAACCCAGTTTTTTGGGAGTTTTTTTTTCAAGTCAAGAGAACCCAATTTACACTGTTTCACATGAGTTAGCATTTAACCATTCACATGGGAAACAGGATTTGCTTTATAATTTAGCTTAGTAATTATAAGGTCATTGCATATTCACCTTTGACCCCGCCTGGGTCGGCCCCTTTCTTTTTTTGTTCAATTTCCTTTCTCAGTTCCTCGGCTTCTTTCTGATCTTTGTACGAATATGTTTTGTTTTCGCGTTTCACGTTCTTATTTTCAGCAATCTTTGGGGCACTTTAAACAGTTTATATGTTACCAACTATTGATGTAATTTTTTTTTAACTTGCAATTGTTTGCAAATGTTCATTTCAACTTTCACATTAAGTCACAACTTAAATTCAGTCAAGATTTTTCGACAATATTTAATATTTTGTAAAGTTACTTTTAAGTTCACCTGTCAATAATTTTGATGTTCCACAGTTCACCTTCTGGAGTTTCCATAATTTTAACTTCTGTATCGGTAACTTGTAAATATTTGTGATCTGACGTAATATTAAGGGTGTATTCGGTGAGATAAGGTAACATTACATGAGGGGCAATAGAAATCAAAGTGGATAAAGCCGCAAGACTGGCCTGTAGAAAAATGAAATGCAAATTAACACCAGTATTAAATTTTAATATTATGAGTACAATTTACCAAAATGTTTCTAAAAGTAAAGTTTGCAACACAAATAGAGTTACACTGATTTAATCATAAACTATCTGTTTTCAATTTTGTAGTTCCCAATTTGTTTAATACAAAGTTTAAATGAGTGAAATATTACCTCACTATGATGTTCAGGTTTTACGACCAACTTTGAAATTTCACCCAAATTCTCTTCGATGAAGCATTCAACATCAAATCCACATTTGTGAAGAAAATCCAGAAAGAAATGATCGTCCAATTCAGCTGAAACAGAACGTAATAGTGTGCGATTATTTGAAGGCAAATCCAGATGTTTTCGTATTGTTTTAAATGCTTATTATTACACAACACGTTGGTGGGTCAAACTTAAAGTGATTCTGATTCTGTGTGAATTGAAAAGTTTGTTGTCAATATTTGAGTTTAACTTCCACTGCCTGCAGTTTATCATGAACATGAATAACTGATTTTAATTTTTCTTTTAAATATTAAACAGAACCAGGCTTACTTATACAGGGATGGTGAGAATCTACCAGAAGCATCAGGGAAACCTCGCAAGCAAAGTTTTTGTCTTCTTTCAAAGCCGGTGCAGCGGACACACAAAACAAAGCATCAACAAACCACTTGGGGGCGATATAGCTCTTTTTAGCCTCTGCAATATCCTCCACAGCTGAAAAATCGATGACTCGCGACGGTCGAAGGCGCTGGAAAACTTCTGGCAGCAAATCTTTGCAATACTGGGAACCTAAAATTTAACAATATTTTACACATTTCAGAAAGTAAGTCATTAAACACTCTGGACATGTTTTAAAGAAAACTCTTGACCAGAAAACCAACTACATTGATTCAAATAAATGTGATATCACATAAAGTATTTTTGTTGGGGAAAACAGTTACCATGACAACTTTGCTGAGGAATAAGTTTTTAATGTTGTGATAATTTAAAAATAACAACAAGAACATGTGCAATACTTGTTATTGTGATACCAACCTGCCAAACTGTTCAGTAATTTCTTGATTGTTTGTTGTGTTGCTTTTCTTAAATTCCAGGATTTATGGAGCAAAGCGAATATCAGACAACCATACATTTGTCTGTAAATTTAAGAGTTTTTGAACAGTTTGCATAAAAAGATTTAAAAAACACCAAATGCAACAAAACTAATTCTGAATTCGTAAACAAAATTGAAATAATATTTTACATATACATGGGTTTTTTTAACATTGCATTACAAAGTTAAATTTAAAAAAAAAAAGTAAAACGCAATAAATTTGTCAAATTGTCAAACAAAATTTAATGATTTTGTGCAACTTACTTTATCATTTCGGGAGAAATTTTTTGTGAATGTTCCAGAAGCAAATATCCGACGAGCTTTTGCAAGTGGTACACAGCGCCCTCAGGTGAGTGGTTTAGCAATTTCTCGGATGTGAACAACGACTTCTTGGGATCGAGTATGGCACTCCAGAAGTTGGCAAATTTGTAGGCTGATAGCAACAAAATGTTAGATGTTTCAAATTTAAAGAAAAGACATGAAAAAATTTTTCTTAAACTATATTAAAACTCATATCGTTAACTTCTTAATAACAATGTGTTGAATTATATGTCATGAATGGTCATCTCATGTTATTTTACTAATAAGTCTTAACATAAACAGATTACCGACGTTTGTCGTGTTCTTGCCATGAGTGAAACATTAAAAAAACAACCAAAATTTTATGGCCACACACAGGAAAAAATTAACCTACTTTTAGTAAGTTCCACATTCTCTAGTTTGGAAAGAAGCACTGATGCATGTAAAGCTTCGATGACCAGAGGAATTTGTGTTTGTTGTTGAATCGCTTTCTCCACACTTTGTAGTAAATATGGGATCAAAGGTTCAACCTAAAAAATAATAAGATGTCTATACATTATATGACTGAGAAAAGGAGATAGTAGAATTTAAGGAAATACACCTGTACATATACATATACACAAAAGTATTTTTGTGCAGAAAATTAAAGTTTCGGTAAGTTATAATAAATAATAACTTTACCTTAATTCCAAGCAACTAATTGAAAATTTTGTGCATAACAACCTGTGGTAAGGTGTCTGACTTGAAGGCTTCAATTTGACATCCAAGGTAAGCAGTACGTACGGTGGGGTTGGATGATTTAAGCGACGGAACCTTCACGAACCAATCAACCAGTTCTTTTGCTACAGATGTTTTGAACATTTTACACCAACAACCGAGCGACGTTGCAGCTGTGACCAATGTTCCTTCGTGCAATTCCTGATTATGACAGAAAAGAAATTTATGAAATGAGTAGATTTGTCAATAAATCCCATTGCAGCTACGTTGCACAATTACACAGAGGTATATGTGTCACATAAGCAGTTTAGAAAATGCATGAAGAAATTTACAAAATATGTGAACGAGGTTTAACAAATTTCCACTGCAACAAAATATTATTAAATCTGCTAGGGTTATGTTTATTTGGTGGTAATGGAAAATTCTGGAGGTTGGAGAATGTCATGTGTCATGGCTGCACATAGGTATCTGCATAGCAAAATCCTGTGCACAACACCGCTTAATACTTCTTTTAAGTAGGTACACACCACAAACAATGTCATTTAAAAACTATTATCACAAAGTAAAAGCATGAAACCTACCAGTTGCAAAAATGGAATAAACATTTTTGAAACACTGCCCGCAAGCTCATTTGCCGACCTCCCACTTCCGACTGGACTGGAAGCAAATCCCTTGATGGCTTCTAATATTGAACATTTCTGTGTAGCGAGGGTCAGTTTGCCTTGAGTTCCTAAAACATCATTTTATTAAACTGATAATTTGGTATTTCTTGTGGGAGTGATAAAATTTCAGGTCACTGGGGTGCAGTACAGTAATTTTAAGTTGGATTCAAACACGCACCTTGATTGAAATTAATATTTTGTGGGCAACTTACGCTGTATGCACTAACAGCGGCACATTGCACGATATTAAAAGTGGCCTCACTATAGAGATGAGGAATGGACACAAATTTAGGCCACTTATAGCCAGAAGTGAGTTTTAATTAAACTAAACCCAATACAACATCGACATACTTGAAAAATACAACAAAGATGTTAAAGTTTTGGCACAACTAAGTTGAGAGAATAAATTGTTGCATTCCTGAATTAGAGTTACGACCATTTTCAACAATGTCCAAAATAAATTACCTTTCAAAATGTTGAACAAATATTTGACCAATTCTAACACAGCATCAGAATCGCTGCATTCCTTCGCCATGGCAACAACTGCTTGGACGGCAACGTCACGATTTGCATCAGTTTTTGAAATTAACTGTGGAGTTAAGATTTTCATGAGATCGGAAGCATGACGACTCAAATCAATAGAGAGATTTCCAAGCAGATTTGCGACACCTAGTGGAAGAAGAATTAGACGTTAACCAAAGAAAAATTTTATCAAAATATTTGAGGGGCAAAGTTGTTGAATTGATTTTAAAGGAGAAGTTCGATAAACCACTGACTAATCTTATTAACAAACTAACTAACTGCATCTTTGTTGATTGTTTTAAACCCACCCTAAATACTACGTTAACAATTTTAAAAATAAAATCCCTAATTTCATACAAAATTTTCTCTAGGTGAACAAATTGTTATTGTCTTGTTAATTAGAATCAGCCATGATCTTTTTATGATCAGACATGCAACAAACCATATATAATATAAAAGTTTATTATTTACATATATTAATACATATCCTGAATAAAAAGTTTCACTTACAAGGAAGTATGTTTTCTGCACTTCTCAAAAGTGATTTCTGCAGTGATGGAAAAACAACCTCAGTGAAATCTGAGTGGTCGATTTCTTTCAGAATTGGTTTGCAGGCAATCTGGAGATGAAACAAAGGCATTCATTAAATAAACTATAGATTTTTGCTTGTCTATAAATAGTTTTTGTTTTGACTCGTAAAGTGAAAGCAAGATAAATAAAGCATCAAAAATAGAGATGTGTTATGTAACTTGCCAAAAGGTCCTGTTATATCAAGTTATACCCAATCATTTAGATACAAAACCAAGACAAAAAAAACTTTTTTTACAGCAAATACTTTCCTGTATATCTTATTTGCTGAAACAACTCACCAATGCAGAGAGAGCTGGAGCAGATTTTCCCATAATCACAGACTTAACGTACGTTGAAAGGATTTCAGATTTTTTTGCCATCATTTTCTTTCGGTCATAGGAAATCATTGCAGAGAACAGCACACATTTATAGATGGAACCTTCACCACTCAGAAGTACTTTGCTGTATATTTCCATTGCTTTTGGTATCTAAAGAAAGCACACAAAATTTTGCCATAAATCTACAGAACAAGCAAGAAAGAGGGTATTGGACATTTCTGATATTTTCAAGTTTTTGACAGTGAAAATATGACCCAAAAATATTACGTAAATATGATGCTGTTATTTGTATTGCCTTTACTTGTAAGGAAAACACAAGTTGTTAATTTGTATGTTTATGGAACTAACAACAAAATAATTCTCCGAATTAACAACCTTTTTCTTATATTTAAATTTAACAAAATCTCAGCAAAAATTTTGAAGCAAATTAAGCCATCCAACCTTCTTCCATATCGCAACCAGCCTTCTTCTTCCACTATTTTGAATAGGTTTGTACATCCCACTGCACACGGCATAGAACAAGGTCGTTTCAATGTCAATTAATTTCTTCAGTTCAACCGTCCCTTCACCCACGTCCATAAAGCATGACTCGGTAATAACTTGACACCATGACAGTGCAGAAAGTGCCTGACCAGAATTATTGCGACTGAATAAAATGTAAGAGTGGTTAAATAATTTAAATTTTTTGTAAAAAACTGGGTCATTGGCATGGTTTTGTAAACATGTTTAATACAATAGCTGTTTTTTAAGTGTTGTGGGTTTTTAAAATTTAGGGTTAAAAAGAATATTCTCTTGTATTCTGTACATTACCAGCAAGAACCAGGTGCAATGAGACCTTTTCCCATTTCCTCCAAAACTTTCATAACAAACGGTAGAGACACATTTTTATGTTTGACGAGCAAAGTTTTAAGAAAATTCTCAACTTCTCTCCTGGATTTTGTGTCGTAGTAAATACCAATAGTGCTCGACAAGGCTATTAAACCCATCTTCACGGCTGCTTCAGGAACATCTGTCCAAAACATAAGATATCATCAAATGGAGTAATGCAGAAAGTTTTTTTCGCAGACTCAATATTTCAGTTATTGGGCACAATGTCTTGGAAGGTCTTAACTTGCACAGAGAATTTCTTTTCAGCAGCAGTTAATTGTGCGAACAATGAACACAATGGCGAACATTTTTTTGTATGATAACGTTTCAAACCAATTTCTGTGCACATATTATTGGTAAATTTTCACAATTTTTCCAATCTGGAACTATGGTTGGTGACAGTTTCTTGTCAAGGCAATAACATGCAGACCAAAACACAAAAAGTTGAGGATTGAAAACAGGATGAACCTGGTAAAGCAAGTGCTCTGTGTATGTATTATAACAGAAAGACAAGTGATGATATCTATAGTCCATGGTTAAGATCCTCATTTTCCATGCCAGAAATCATTGAAGCTTTATAATAAATTACCTTGTTTTGTTGCAAAAAGATGGTTGACATCTTTCAACATTTCAATTCTCACATTCACCTCAGATCTTGTGGCGTTGTGGAAAAATGTTTTCAAGCTTTCCTGTGATTAAAATAAATGTATTTTGCAAAAACAGTAAATCACAAGTAATTGTATTGCAAGTGTTCCGCTACAGTTAAAATTAAAAACTTACCATTATCGTAGATTAAAGTTTTGCACAAACAGTTAACAATGTAATTCGTTGCGTTCTTCTCGATATCTTGTACAAAGGAAGCGGGTTTGTAGTTCCAAAGGTTTCGCTACGATCAATTACAATCTTTTTCCTATGTTATTATTTTGTTGAACTTCAAAAACTTTTCTTTTCAACCCGCCTATGGGAAACAACGTGTTAACGAATCAGCTGTTCGCTATATCCGATGATAGGAATGTTACTTTACGGAAGGGTAATTCCCAATAAAAAATTTTGGCTAAATATCAGCTGAAAAATGTTTAAAAAAGGTTGGTCAGGTAATCCTTCGCATTCATGTTAAACAATCTGCTTCTGTCGTGTCGTATCAAACTGTTGATGCAGACCTGCCCACTTTTGCCTATCAGGTCTCACCAGTGCCACTTGCCAGTTGAAGACGATTCCAGATTTTGGAGCTTTTGCCTCACGTTGATCCGTTTGGTACCTTTGGAGGAAAATAAAATTGTCGATAAGAGGCAATTTTGTTCGGAAATTAGATCAAACTATTGGCAAAATCCCAACCTTACGATAGAAATCCATCAGGTTCGAAGCAAACAATGGCGTTCTTGTAGTCCCATTGCCATTGTTATTCGTGACACACGAGACTCATATAGGCACATGCGCACCGCACCAGCAGCACTTCTACGTTACTGCCCCGATCCAAGGTCTAGAAGAAATCAAATACCTGGCAAAAAGGTGTGTGCTAGATGAAATATATGTGCTTAAACTATTGAAACAAACGTTTTAATTATTTACGCACATGTGTTCATATATTTTGCAATGGCAATTAAGCGATTGTACACAAAAGGTATCAAACTCATTTCTGGTGGCGCTAATGCATTGCGTTTGTTCAAAATTAACAAATTTCGCCAGAAGGTAAATAAACCAACAACAGGAAGTTATCGAGAAATACGTTCTGAGATTTCTCTGAATACAGCTGGGAAATCCTGCTTTGTTTTTCCGCACGATGAAACTCAGAACGAATGCGAACATTATTCAATAAACGACTTACGACTATTAACGTAAAGGTGGGCAAATCGTTTGTATATGTTTGCAAGAAATATCTTATTTTAATAAATTTTTCAGCTGAATTTAAGTTTGTGAAGTCACAGGTTCTTCGAAAAAAACTAATTTTAGAACTAAGCTATTATTTTTGTAGATGTTTCGGCTACTTCTGATCATAACCCTCGTAATGTCTGCAACCACCTCAACGTCAGCAAAGCAATATTTTAACTTTTACGCAATTTACTACAGGCGGAGGTATCATGTTTACTACTACGACCAAAAAGGTAATAATATTTGTATTGTTTTTGTCTCCTGCTTTAAAAAGCAGAAAAAAAGGCTTAACTTACCAAGCCGTTATTTTTAGTTATGTCAATGTATAGGCAGATGATATGTTAACATTGTGCAACCAAAACCGATTCCATCCTCAATGTGCACAAAACAGAATTTGTTGTACAATTATAGCTGTGATATAAATGGTCTTAAAACAAACAAGTCTTCATTTTTTTAGCTCACCAAGATACAGAAAAGTTGGACAAGCAGTTGGAGAAATTGTTTGAAGGAAACTAATCATAACATTGTGATGACCTTGGTATAATAAAATCAATGACAAATAAAACGTGTTCTGCGCCGAAAGAATGCACATCAGAGGGAAGTTCAAATGCAGACTGCTGGGTTTCGAACACAAGAAACGGTAGAACCAACTTTGGCCTGACAACAACAGATTTTTAGTCGGTAATTTATATCCAATGAATTGTCTACTTTAGCACAAAATCTCGTTCAACACAAAATCGTAGGAAAATGTCAGAAACTAAACAATCAGAAAACTAACAAACGTTATGCAGTTAAGGTCAGCCAACACCACATAATACCCAGAGCCTTAGGAAGAGCTCATATGACGTACTTGAATAAATTTATCGCAAACCGATGGTTTTGGGCATGTGACGATGTCGTTCAGTCTGGGATTTGAGCCACAGACAACTTACCTTCTATCATGCACAAATTTGCAATCAACAATCCCTGTACTATCAACCACGGTTGGACTGATTTGCATACAAGCCCCTAAGTTCCGGTTAAGATTTACATAAAACCGTCAGAGTCAGAGTTGCCCCAACGCACCATAGTGTTCTAGTTATTCTCAACAGAAACATGATGTTGGATTACTTTGTGGCAATCTTTGTTTTTTCGTTGGCTGTGGCGTGCGGTGAGTAAAACTTAAACTAATCATATATAATAAGAGCTTTCTGGGTGGGTATTTTTGCTCAAGTAAGTTTTGCTTGTCGTTTGACCAATGTGTTCGGAGCTTCGTAAAACATGAAGGCCATTTCACAAAGACAAAACTAAAGTTACAAGATGTTAAAATACAGTTTTTTATATTACTTTTGTCATTCGTGTGCAGATTAAATTGACGATACGCAAATATATCATTAGGTGATTGCCTCACATGTTACAACTGTGCATATTCCTCTGGTGACATGACAACCCAGGATTGTGCTGATCCAACGTCATCAAGATCAGCTACTAAAACTTGCCCCATCGGAACGAGCGCCTGTCAGACAACCACAAGTACTTTTACAACAGGTTCGCACATACATTGTCACTGGTGATTCTTGATATTAAAAAAGTCACACTTTGATCATGAAAATAAAGCAGTTTTAAGTAGGTTTAAAGTGCTATATTGCAAAACCTAACTTATGACAAAGAGTTTTTTTGCTGATAACTATCATGCCTGCCCAGAATTAAACTTCAACTGGTTTTAAAACACTTGTTTGCTGGGAATACTGGTAGAAGGTAAGTGCACCGGTTGGTCCGTACCACCAGTGTTCCCTGTTGTTTTGTACAAAGACGAAGGTTAACATCGAAAAGTAGCCGATTTTTTACATTTTATGCTACAGATTTTTATTGGGGGGGAACTGACTCCTAATCTTCCTGCAATTCCTCTTTTACGTTTTCAGGCAATTCAACGATTGTACGAGACTGCGGCAACTCAGTGTTTAAAAGCGGTTGCACTTCTCCAACACCGTTTACGAAGTCGTGTGCCATTGAATGCCAGAGTGGTAAGAGTTGGGTTCATAGCGGTTGTTTAAAAAAAATTGTCACAACAATATGGCTACTTTGATTATTTAAAGTTAGATTAACATAAATGGAACTACAGTGGCAAATTATCGTAAAGTCACAGCGTGATTTCAAGATTTGTAACAGGAATATGAAATATTTTGAATATGTCGCCTAAAGTTTTTGTTTTAAAAGAGGAAATCTTTAACACGAACCAAGAAAAAAAATCCGGTGAAAATTTTATCCAGAATGACCCGACAGGGAATATAAGATGTTCTCCTTGGCAAGACATCGAATAATATTCCAAATTTATTCTTACAATAGTTTTGTACGTACTTAGTCATTTTGCAGTCAGTCGTAACACTAACTCTATTTTGATGTAGATTTGTGCAACAACAAGACCCTATCCGTCTTATCATCTGTCCCAAGTTCGTCAGCTTCACCTAAAAATTTTCAAACCATATCTAACCATCGAAACACTTCCAACCAAACACTTAAAATCCAAACAAGCACTGTTTCTTTCCCATCTTCCCCGAAGACTAACGCATCCTCATCTTCACAATCCTCATCATCACCACCTTCTCCATCACCATCACCACCATCATCACCATCTACTTCCTCATTCTTCTTTCCATCAAGAAACTCTTCTCAGCAAATCCCAACCACATCCAACGCAACGTCAGAAAAAATGTCCCTATCTTCCACGACTTCCTTACATCCCACGTCATTCAATATGACGTCATCTGGTAAATTTAATACTGTGACGTCATTGAGCCGATCGTCTACAAAGCCGTCCCATAGCATGGAAGTGACGTCAAAAAGTACAGAGCGGTCTACGTCAGCGGGAACAATTCGCTTGCCTTGTGTTTTCGTTTATTTCGCGTGTGCGACAATGGCAATGTGTACCCTTGCGAACCAATTTGTTTCCTTACGGATGTGAACAAATCTTATAACAACTGCGTCAAAATTATAGACAAGTCTGCGTTTGTAATAACGCCACAGTATTTGCAAGTACATACAATGTACCTATAAATACTATTGCAAGTAAAATATTTTGAATTTTCGATTAATGAAAGAACTATATTTATCCCAACGTAAACATTTAAAAATATTTAACGGTTGAATGCGTTTGTTACTTTTTTATGTACTTTTTGTTCCCACAACCAGGGGATGCCCCTATTTTGCATGTAACTTATATTTTTGTGTAGGCGTGGTGTTACAATGGAACCCAAAATTTCTGGCTTTATGGTCTGATGTATACATAAGTAGCAGCTTTAGTGAAATTAGTTATAAAATGAGTTTACTATAAAAACATGACAAGAGAAATAGAAATCAAATAAATTGTATTTTTTTATGGTAGAGAAAGGAGCAAAACAGTTTTAAAACCGTCGTCATTTCGGCGAAATAAAAAAAAAATTCTACGAAAATTATTTTACGCATGAGTGAATACAGCTCAATTCAATATTCTATGAATTCAAAACATGTTTTATACGTGATTCAGAAATGCAACCAACTAAAAATCCGCAAAAAAAAACAATACAATCAGAGGAAATAAACAAAAAATTGATAAAATATTGAAAAATTTTACAAATGCAAGCAACATGGACCAGATCCATACCAATTTTACATACAAAAAGCAACTGTTAATGTAAGCCATAAATCAATCACTTTCCGGGACATAGAATTTCCTATGAATTTGCACAGGGCTTGCCTAGAGCATGCAGGTGAAGGTGATCTAAGTTAAAATACCAACCGGCTCCACAATTCCCAGCGAAATGGACTCAAACAAAGGTCATTGTGTGTGACGGCATACAGGCTGTTTGTAACCGTAATGGCGTAAGAGACATCTTGACATACAAGAGAAAATTCAAACACTTTCCGGGACATAGGAATTCCTATAATTTTGCACAGGGCTTGCCTAGAGCATGCAGGTGAAGGTGATATAAGTTAAAATACCAACCGGCTCCACAATTCCCAGCGAAATGGACTCAAAGGCAGGTCATTGTGTGTGACGGCATACAGGCTGCTTGTGAGCGCAATGGCGGCAGAGACATCTTGACAAAAAGCGAAAATTCAAACACTTTCCGGGCCATAGGATTTCCTATAATTTTGCACAGGGCTTGCCTAGAGCATGCAGGTGAAGGTGATATAAGTTAAAATACCAACCGGCTCCACAATTCCCAGCGAAATGGACTCAAACAAAGGTCATTGTGTGTGACGGCATACAGGCTGCTTGTGAGCGCAATGGCGGCAGAGACATCTTGACACAAAACGAAAATTCAAACACTTTCCGGGCCATAGGATTTCCTATAATTTTGCACAGGGCTTGCCTAGAGCATGCAGGTGAAGGTGATATAAGTTAAAATACCAACCGGCTCCACAATTCCCAGCGAAATGGACTCAAACAAAGGTCATTGTGTGTGACGGCATAAAGGCTGCTTGTGAGCGCAATGGCGTCAGAGACATCTTGACAAAAAGCGAAAATTCAAACACTTTCCGGGCCATAGGATTTCCTATAATTTTGCACAGGGCTTGCCTAGAGCATGCAGGTGAAGGTGATATAAGTTAAAATACCAACTGGCTCCACAATTCCCAGCGAAATGGACTCAAACAAAGGTCATTGTGTGTGACGGCATACAGGCTGCTTGTGAGCGCAATGGCGGCAGAGACATCTTGACAAAAAGCGAAAATTCAAACACTTTCCGGGACATAGGATTTCCTATAATTTTGCACAGGGCTTGCCTAGAGCATGCAGGTGAAGGTGATATAAGTTAAAATACCAACCGGCTCCACAATTCCCAGCGAAATGGACTCAAACAAAGGTCATTGTGTGTGACGGCATACTGGCTGCTTGTGAGCGCAATGGCGGCAGAGACATCTTGACAAAAAGCGAAAATTCAAACACTTTCCGGGCCATAGGATTTCCTATAATTTTGCACCGGGCTTGCCTAGAGCATGCAGGTGAAGGTGATATAAGTTAAAATACCAACCGGCTCCACAATTCCCAGCGAAATGGACTCAAACAGAGGTCATTGTGTGTGACGACATAGAGGCTTCTTGTGAGCGCTATGGCGGCAGAGACATCTTGACAAAAAGCGAAAATTCAAACACTTTCCGGGCCATAGGATTTCCTATAATTTTGCACAGGGCTTGCCTAGAGCATACAGGTGAAGGTGATATAAGTTAAAATACCAACCGGCTCCACAATTCCCAGCGAAATGGACTCAAAGGCAGGTCATTGTGTGTGACGGCATACAGGCTGCTTGTGAGCGCAATGGCGGCAGAGACATCTTGACAAAAAGCGAAAATTCAAACACTTTCCGGGCCATAGGATTTCCTATAATTTTGCACAGGGCTTGCCTAGAGCATACAGGTGAAGGTGATATAAGTTAAAATACCAACCGGCTCCACAATTCCCAGCGAAATGGACTCAAACAAAGGTCATTGTGTGTGACGGCATACTGGCTGCTTGTGAGCACAATGGCGTCAGAGACATCTTGACAAAACGCGAAAATTCAAACACTTTCCGGGCCATAGGATTTCCTATAATTTTGCACCGGGCTTGCCTAGAGCATGCAGGTGAAGGTGATATAAGTTAAAATACCAACCGGCTCCACAATTCCCAGCGAAATGGACTCAAACAGAGGTCATTGTGTGTGACGACATAGAGGCTTCTTGTGAGCGCTATGGCGGCAGAGACATCTTGACAAAAAGCGAAAATTCAAACACTTTCCGGCCCATAGGATTTCCTATAATTTTGCACAGGGCTTGCCTAGAGCATACAGGTGAAGGTGATATAAGTTAAAATACCAACCGGCTCCACAATTCCCAGCGAAATGGACTCAAACAAAGGTCATTGTGTGTGACGGCATACAGGCCGCTTGTGAGCGCAATGGCGGCAGAGACATCTTGACAAAAAGCGAAAATTCAAACACTTTCCGGGCCATAGGATTTCCTATAATTTTGCACAGGGCTTGCCTAGAGCATACAGGTGAAGGTGATATAAGTTAAAATACCAACCGGCTCCACAATTCCCAGCGAAATGGACTCAAACAAAGGTCATTGTGTGTGACGGCATACAGGCTGCTTGTGAGCGCAATGGCGGCAGAGACATCTTGACAAAAAGCGAAAATTCAAACACTTTCCGGGACATAGGATTTCCTATAATTTTGCACAGGGCTTGCCTAGAGCATGCAGGTGAAGGTGATATAAGTTAAAATACCAACCGGCTCCACAATTCCCAGCGAAATGGACTCAAACAAAGGTCATTGTGTGTGACGGCATACTGGCTGCTTGTGAGCACAATGGCGTCAGAGACATCTTGACAAAACGCGAAAATTCAAACACTTTCCGGGCCATAGGATTTCCTATAATTTTGCACCGGGCTTGCCTAGAGCATGCAGGTGAAGGTGATATAAGTTAAAATACCAACCGGCTCCACAATTCCCAGCGAAATGGACTCAAACAGAGGTCATTGTGTGTGACGACATAGAGGCTTCTTGTGAGCGCTATGGCGGCAGAGACATCTTGACAAAAAGCGAAAATTCAAACACTTTCCGGGCCATAGGATTTCCTATAATTTTGCACAGGGCTTGCCTAGAGCATACAGGTGAAGGTGATATAAGTTAAAATACCAACCGGCTCCACAATTCCCAGCGAAATGGATTCAATGGCAGGTTATTGTGTGTGACGGCATAGAGGCTGCTTGTGAGCGCAATGGCGGCAGAGACATCTTGACAAAAAGCGAAAATTCAAACACTTTCCGGGCCATAGGATTTCCTATAATTTTGCACAGGGCTTGCCTAGAGCATACAGGTGAAGGTGATATAAGTTAAAATACCAACTGGCTCCACAATTCCCAGCGAAATGGACTCAAAGGCAGGTCATTGTGTGTGACGGCATACAGGCTGCTTGTGAGCGCAATGGCGGCAGAGACATCTTGACAAAAAGCGAAAATTCAAACACTTTCCGGGCCATAGGATTTCCTATAATTTTGCACAGGGCTTGCCTAGAGCATGCAGGTGAAGGTGATATAAGTTAAAATACCAACCGGCTCCACAATTCCCAGCGAAATGGACTCAAACAAAGGTCATTGTGTGTAAAGGCATACTGGCTGCTTGTGAGCACAATGGCGTCAGGGACATCTTGACAAAACGCGAAAATTCAAACACTTTCCGGGCCATAGGATTTCCTATAATTTTGCACCGGGCTTGCCTAGAGCATGCAGGTGAAGGTGATATAAGTTAAAATACCAACCGGCTCCACAATTCCCAGCGAAATGGACTCAAACAGAGGCCATTGTGTGTGACGACATAGAGGCTTCTTGTGAGCGCAATGGCGGCAGAGACATCTTGACAAAAAGCGAAAATTCAAACACTTTCCGGGACATAGGATTTCCTATAATTTTGCACAGGGCTTGCCTAGAGCATACAGGTGAAGGTGATATAAGTTAAAATACCAACCGGCTCCACAATTCCCAGCGAAATGGACTCAAAGGCAGGTCATTGTGTGTGACGGCATACAGGCTGCTTGTAAGCGCAATGGCGGCAGAGACATCTTGACAAAAAGCGAAAATTCAAACACTTTCCGGGCCATAGGATTTCCTATAATTTTGCACAGGGCTTGCCTAGAGCATACAGGTGAATGTGATCAAAGTTAAAATACCAACCGGCTCCACAATTCCCAGCGAAATGGATTCAATGGCAGGTTATTGTGTGTGACGGCATAGAGGCTGCTTGTGAGCGCAATGGCGGCAGAGACATCTTGACACAAAGCGAAAATTCAAACACTTTCCGGGCCATAGGATTTCCTATAATTTTGCACAGGGCTTGCCTAGAGCATACAGGTGAAGGTGATATAAGTTAAAATACCAACCGGCTCCACAATTCCCAGCGAAATAGATTCAATAACAGGTTATTGTGTGTGACGGCATACAGACTGTTTGTAACCGTAATGGCGTAAGAGACATCTTGACATATAAGAGAAAATTCAAACACTTTCCGGGACATAGGAATTCCTATAATTTTGCACAGGGCTTGCCTAGAGCATACAGGTGAAGGTGATATAAGTTAAAATACCAACCGGCTCCACAATTCCCAGCGAAATGGACTCAAACAAAGGTCATTGTGTGTGACGGCATACAGGCTGCTTGTGAGCGCAATGGCGGCAGAGACATCTTGACACAAAACGAAAATTCAAACACTTTCCGGGCCATAGGATTTCCTATAATTTTGCACAGGGCTTGCCTAGAGCATGCAGGTGAAGGTGATATAAGTTAAAATACCAACCGGCTCCACAATTCCCAGCGAAATGGACTCAAACAAAGGTCATTGTGTGTGACGGCATAGAGGCTGCTTGTGAGCGCAATGGCGGCAGAGACATCTTGACAAAAAGCGAAAATTCAAACACTTTCCGGGCCATAGGATTTCCTATAATTTTGCACAGGGCTTGCCTAGAGCATGCAGGTGAAGGTGATATAAGTTAAAATACCAACCGGCTCCACAATTCCCAGCGAAATAGATTCAATAACAGGTTATTGTGTGTGACGGCATACAGACTGTTTGTAACCGTAATGGCGTAAGAGACATCTTGACATATAAGCGAAAATTCAAACACTTTCCGGGACATAGGATTTCCTATAATTTTGCAAAGGGCTTGCCTAGAGCATACAGGTGAAGGTGATATAAGTTAAAATACCAACCGGCTCCACAATTCCCAGCGATATGGCAGGTCATTGAATGTGACGGTATAAAACCGATTTGTTGTGATATGTAATAAATTAGCCTATTTTGTGTCAGTATGCCGGTATTGGTATAAAGCCACTACACCACGTCAAGGTTCCGGCAATCGTAGTGGTTTTATTTTGCAGATAAAACTACATTTGGATGCAATCACATCCAAATGAAGAAAAGAACTGATCTGAAATGTAAACATATTGTTTTATTCTGAAATTTATAACAAAAACATAACTGCTAAGTTAGTTCACATGCATTGATATGTTCCTATACATTGGTTTAGAACCATATGGTAGTCAGGCATCCCCTTCTGAAATGTATTTCGAATGAACGTGGAAACAACAAGTATAGACAATAAGATGGCTGGCAAATGTAACAGTGTCCTTTTAAACAAAAATCGATGGTTTGGAACCGACCCTTCTACACGTTTCCTCGTATGTACAGCTACTCGTACTCATTAAATAACAAATGATGGCCTCAAAGTACAAAACGTTGTTTAGGAAAAAATTTACATCAAGTATTTTGTCCATCACCATTTCACTCAACATGCTTCCTTCCACAATCAAACCTGGTTTCAAATCTCGGCCGCAAAATGATTCTCGGAAAACCTGACTACCAACAAGTCGTTGACGCACGAGACGTCGACAAAACGAATATTCCACGAATCGCATTATATTGCTCATTTCATCCTGGGAAATTGTAAGGGGGGAAAAATTTTTGTTGTACTTTATCAACATATTTTTTTTACCATGGTAATATAAACATAGGCGGTAACATTCTGGTAAATTTTTTGCTTGTTGAAATGATATTAATAAAGCCGACTTTATTTTGTTGAAAATAAGGTCATATGATTGTTTTCTAGCAGAGTTTAATTCAGTAACATTCGAAATTACAATATTTCTTCCATCTATGTATTGCTCCAAAACAATATTTGTTTGAATAATGCGATCCGTAGACTTCGCTGCCGACGCGTTGAAACATCGTGGCTTGCGACGGACAAAAATCTTAGGTTGGGCTGGGGTGCTGGATGAATCAACACCGGTCTTAACTTTTTTGTAAAATAAAATGCAACAACCCGTAAGTATCCTTTCTTTAACACTATTCCATGCGACATGTTTTACAGTGTCGTCATTAAATTCTGTCAAATGAAATTTGTTGAATTTGTACGTCAAATAATGGCCAGAGTTAACACTGGATCCAATATGTACAACAACAGACATAAGCTTAAACGAAACTCCTTGTTCAAAACGCAACAATTCATCTGGGACTATACGTTTATTACTTTTCTTGCCACTTATATTCCTAAAAACAACAATGCATAATACGTCTGTTGGACTTTTGAGCTCACTGCTAATCTTCTTCTCTGTATCCAAATTACAGTGGGAACAATGGCTGATGGCAACGTTGTGAAATTCAGTTTCACAATATGTACTGAGATTACTGTTGTCCGGGATGTGATCGAACAATGGCAACGTAAGTACAGATTGCTCATTCTGAAATTTCGCCTCGTTGCCACATGTCTTGCAAGTTTTTGATGTATGATACTTAAACGACCAGTTTAAACCACAACTCTTTATTACGGAAGCAAAATTAAAAAGCATTAAAAATTCAGTGGGGTCCTGCTGCTCATTTAAATTAAAATTAAGGTGACTACAGACGTCTTCGACCAATTTCAAGTATGATGGGGAATCAACGTAGTTCTGTGCAAGATGACAAACTAAGTGACCAATCCTACTTTCTATCGTGGCTTTACTGGGAAAAACACAAGGGCGATCTAACAAACATTGAAGAGCTTGTAACACAGAATTTAACCAACAGTTATTATATAAATTTGGAAGACCGGGCAAAACTAGCTTGTTTTTAACAATCCAAGTATTTAATTTATCACTGCAACTGATCGATTCCTGGACAAGCGCAAACACAATCCAAATACGATATCGCGCAACGTCGAACTCAATCTTATCAATCCCAATTATGTTGTTTGCAATTTTTTCTACGGTGAAACATACACACAAACCGCAACTAGACAGATCACTCTGATATACAAGTGAGTCGGATTTAAAAGTAAGGTTACGACCGGTTATTGAAACAAAAATCGGAATTAAATATTTTCTTACTAAAGGCGTGACTTCTTTTCGCGGACTTCCAGTAGAATCATAAAGAACCATTTCGTTCTCAAAATGTTTAAACCACAAAATCACAAAATGCCCATTAAAAAGAACTGGAATAAAAACATGCTCACACAAACGTTCGTTATGAAACATGCCATGAAGTGCTTTGCGAATGTTTTTGAATTGTTTGCCCTGCAAAATTTCTCCCGCTGTAATAGTTGACACAAACCCAAAGGCGCCAGTCATACGTAAATTACAATAACGGAGTGTTCTGGAAATATAACAGTCTACAACGTTGTCCGTTAACCAACCAATTGTTAAGTCACTGTGTGTATTCGCCGGGTTTTGAGTTAAAGCACAATAAGTTTTCCCACGAGGTCTACTGCAAAGGGAACACAAATCTAACCATGAAACTGACTGACGACAGGGCATGACGAGGGCGGTGTCAAAAATTGAAGTTGGGGTAAAAGGTATATGATGCCAAACGAAATCTGCAATTTTTTTACAGTCAATAAAACTATCATGGAATTTTGGACAGACAGAGAAAAATGGCATTGTCGGGGTGCACTTAAGTGGTAACATTGGTTGTGGGGAAAGTGATACTTTGTTTTCAAATTTTACACGTTTACACATAATTTCCGATGAGTAAAAACTGGTTTTGTTTCTTTTCCTCTTTTTGAACTTTGACTCCACAACCAATGTACGTTTGGCGGTTTTAATATTATTTGCTTTTAAAGGGGATTTGTTCGGTTGTTCACGAAAGCTCAACATAGAATCTGCAAAAAGTTTTTGTAAAACTTTAATAGCATCATAATATTTGGAGACAAAATCGTCTATACGAGCTATTCTTTTTCCATTGAATATATTTGTTTTTAAATCACCGAAATGCTCCTCAATTATTCCTTGGGTTTTGTTATTGCGTAAAACTGTTTGGTGTACACAACTTTTCATGACGTTACAGTCTGTGGAATAAGTGTAAAACATTTTCGCCTGCTCGTCACTAGTTTTGCCGTCGTGAACATGCCGTGACAAACCCCCAAGCATTATCTTTGATGTTGCACATATTCTACTTAAAACCACTTCAATTACACGTTCACAAAAACTGGGATTGCAATAAAGATTGTTTTTTATTTTTGTTTCGTTTTGTTTGTACACATGTGAATTTAAAAATTCATCTAATTTGCGTTTGTATCGACAACAAAATGGAGATTGTTTTTCCTGTAATTTGTCAGTATGTTTATTACAAAAAGTGTAGTCCGTATCCTCTTTCACGCCATTGTCGTCGTCAGTCATATTGATACTGAATTTACCAGAAATTACCATTGATGTTAGCCGATTAAAATGTGTCTGAAGTAATGAGGATGATGTTTCGCAGTTAGTCAACACAATAAAACTTTCCACAGCAATGTCTAAGTCTGCAATCGTCTCACAATTAAAAAAAACATTGAGCCAAAACAAGTAAGTTTTTGACAGTTTGGAACTTTTGCAATGTTTGCTGCACAACGACTTCGCTGCTTTCATTGCATGGCTATAACAATTGTGAACAACAGTTTTTTTTAGGTCGCCGTAATTTGGAACTCCTGTCGCAATGCGGTAACAACGGATATGGTGGCCTATACATTTTTCCATAAGAAAAAAAAATTCGTTTCGAATTTCGTTTTCCCGAAACAAATTTTGTTTTGAAATAATCAATTTTGTTTCCAAAAGCAAAATTCGAAACAGAGTTCAAAACGAATTTGAGAAAAGGTGGTTATGGTCAAAAACGAAATTCGAAACAAATTTTTTGGAAAAACTTTTTTCAAAAAGTGAATATCGCTTGATGGAAACAAAGAGCTGATATTTAATATAATGACGTCAGTATTCAAAAACATATTTTTGTAAACAAATTTTGTTAACAAATCAAAGACCGTTTTGAAATGCCCAAATTTTGTCGTATCAAAAATGAAACTGTGAAAACAAAATTTGTTTTCGAAACAAAATTCGTTTACAAATGCCTTTAGTACTTTACTCACTATGTTGTAAACAGTGGGAAACAAATTATGTTTTCGAAACAAAATTCGTTTACAAATGCTTTTGGATCGTTACTATCTATGTTGCCCATAGCGGAAAACAAAATTCGTTTCCGAAACAAAATTCGTTTACAAATGCCTTTGGATCGTTACTATCTATGTTGACCGAAGCGGAAACAAAATTTGTTTTCGAAACAAAATTCGTTCACAAATGCCTTTGGATTGTTACTATCTATGTTGCCCATAGCAGGAAACAAAATTTGTTTTCGAAACAAAATTAGTTTACAAATGCCTTTGGATAGTTACTATCTATATTGCCCATAGCGGGAAACAAAATTCGTTTTCGGAACAAAATTCGTTTACAAATGCCTTTGGTTCGTTACTCACCATGATGTCTATACCGGGAAACAAAATTCGTTTACAAATGCCTTTGGATCGTTACTATCTATGTTGCCCATAGCGGAAACAAAATTTCTTTTCGAAACAAAATTCGTTTACAAATGCCTTTGGATCGTTACTATCTATGTTGCCCATAGCGGAAACAAAATTTCTTTTCGAAACAAAATTCGTTTACAAATGCCTTTGTATCGTTACTATCTATGTTGCCCATAGCGGGAAACAAAATTCGTTTTCGAAACAAAATTCGTTTACAAATGCCTTTGGATCGTTACTATCTATGTTGCACATAGCGGGAAACAAAATTCGTTTTCGAAACAAAATTCGTTTACAAATGCCTTTGTATCGTTACTATCTATGTTGCCCATAGCAGGAAACAAAATTTGTTTTCGAAACAAAATTCGTTTACAAATGCCTTTGGTTCGTTACTATCTATGTTGCCCATAGCGGGAAACAAAATTCGTTTTCGAAACAAAATTCGTTCACAAATGCCTTTGTGTCGTTACTATCTATGTTGCACATAGCGGGAAACAAAATTTGTTTTCGAAACAAAATTCGTTTACAAATGCCTTTGGTTCGTTACTATCTATGTTGCCCATAACGGGAAACAAAATTCGTTTTCGAAACAAAATTCGTTTACAAATGCCTTTTGTATCGTTACTATCTATGTTGCCCAAAGCGGGAAACAAAATTCGTTTTCGAAACAAAATTCGTTTACAAATGCCTTTGGATCGTTACTATCTATGTTGCCCATAGCAGGAAACACAATTTGTTTTCGAAACAAAATTCGTTTACAAATGCCTTTGGTTCGTTACTCACCATGATGTATATACCGGGAAACAAAAATTCGTTTTCGAAACTAATTTCGTTTTCAAATGCTTTGGTTCGTTACTCACCATGTTGTACATAGTGGGAAACATAATTTGTTTTCGAAACAAAATTCGTTTACAAATGCCTTTGGATCGTTACTATCTATGTTGCACATAGCAGGAAACAAAATTCGTTTTCGAAACAAAATTCGTTTACAAATGCCTTTGGATCGTTGCTATCTATGTTGCCCATAGCGGGAAACAAAATTCGTTTTCGAAACAAAATTCGTTTACAAATGCTTTTGGATCGTTACTATCTATGTTGCCCATAGCGGGAAACAAAATTCGTTTTCGAAACAAAATTCGTTTACAAATGCCTTTGGATCGTTACTATCAATGTTGCCCATAGCGGGAAACAAAATTCGTTTTCGAAACAAAATTCGTTTACAAATGCCTTTGGATCGTTACTATCTATGTTGCCCATAGCAGGAAACATAATTTGTTTTCGAAACAAAATTCGTTTACAAATGCCTTTAGCACTTTACTGACTATGTTGTAAACAGTGGGAAACAAATTATGTTTTCGAAACAAAATTCGTTTACAAATGCTTTTGGATCGTTACTATCTATGTTGCCCATAGCGGAAAACAAAATTCGTTTCCGAAACAAAATTCGTTTACAAATGCCTTTGGATCGTTACTATCTATGTTGCCCGAAGCGGAAACAAAATTTGTTTTCGAAACAAAATTCGTTCACAAATGCCTTTGGATCGTTACTATCTATGTTGCCCATAGCAGGAAACAAAATTTGTTTTCGAAACAAAATTAGTTTACAAATGCCTTTGGATAGTTACTATCTATATTGCCCATAGCGGGAAACAAAATTTGTTTTCGGAACAAAATTAGTTTACAAATGCCTTTGGTTCGTTACTCACCATGATGTCTATACCGGGAAACAAAATTCGTTTACAAATGCCTTTGGATCGTTACTATCTATGTTGCCCATAGCGGAAACAAAATTTGTTTTCGAAACAAAATTCGTTTACAAATGCCTTTGGATCGTTGCTATCTATGTTGCCCATAGCGGGAAACAAAATTCGTTTTCGAAACAAAATTCGTTTACAAATGCCTTTGGATCGTTGCTATCTATGTTGCCCATAGCGGGAAACAAAATTCGTTTTCGAAACAAAATTCGTTTACAAATGCTTTTGGATCGTTACTATCTATGTTGCCCATAGCGGGAAACAAAATTCGTTTTCGAAATAAAATTCGTTTACAAATGCCTTTGGATCGTTACTATCAATGTTGCCCATAGCGGGAAACAAAATTCGTTTTCGAAACAAAATTCGTTTACAAATGCCTTTGGATCGTTACTATCTATGTTGCCCATAGCAGGAAACATAATTTGTTTTCGAAACAAAATTCGTTTTCAAATGACTTTGATCCGTTACTCACCATGTTGTACAAAGTGGGAAACATTATTTGTTTTCGCAACAAAATTCGTTTATAAATGCCTTTGGTTCGTTACTCACCATGATGTCTATACCGGGAAACAAAAATTCGTTTTCGAAATTAATTTCGTTTACAAATGCTTTGGTTCGTTACTCACCATGTTGTACATAGTGGGAAACATAATTTGTTTTCGAAACAAAATTCGTTTACAAATGCTTTGGATCGTCACTATCTATGTTGTACATAGTGGGAAACATAATTTGTTTCCGAAACAAAATTCGTTTTCAAAGGATTTTGATCCGTTACTCACTATAGTGACCATAGTGGGAAACCAAATTTGTATTTGTGTTTAAAACTTCACGTCAATTGACTTCAAAATAAAGCAAAGGTAGGCGGCCAATCATGCCTTAGCAGTTTTCACTGCTCGTTTCGTACTGGCATCTAGTATTTGTGTGCAAAACTTCAAGTCCCCTGATATTAAAATGTTCAAATCACAGGCGGGCAACTCTCAAAATTACATAATTCCGCCGAACCTTAGCCACCGTAGTGCCAAACATGCGTTTTCGGTCGCGAATAAAAAACTAAAGGACATAGGCCAATTAGGTTTTTATTGTTCGTTTTGTACTGGCATCTAATATTTGTGTGCAAAATTTCAAGTCGCTTGATATAAAATTGTTCAAATCACAGGCGGGCAACTCTCAAAATTACGTAATTCCGCCGAAACTTAGCCACCATAGAGCCAAACATGCGTTTTCCTTCCCGAATAAAAAACTAAAAGACATAGGCCAATTAGGTTTTCACTGTTCGTTTTCTACTGGCATTTACTATTTGTGTGCAAAATTTCAAGTCGCTTGATATAAAAATGTTCAAATCGCAGGCGGGAAGATCTCCAAATCAGTTAATTCCGCCGAACCTTAGCCAGCATCATAGTTTGAGCATGCGTTGTTGTTCACCAACAAATTTCCAAAGGACATAGGCTAATTTGGTTTCCACCGCCCACTTTGTATTGGCATCTAGTATTTGTGTCCTTTCGAATTTTATTGGTGAACGAAAACGTATGTTCGAAACTATGTGGCTAAGGATCGGCGAAATCCTAACTCAAATTGACAGCTGCCCGCCTGCAATTTGAACATTTTTATATCAAGCGACTTGAAATTTTGCACACAAATACTAGATGCCAGTGCAAAACGAACAAGAAAAACCAAATTGGCCTATGTCTTTTAGTTTTTTATTCGCGAACGAAAAGGCATGTTTGACACTATGGTGGCTAAGGTTCGGCGAAATTTACTCAAATTGACAGTTGCCCGCTTGCAATTTGAACATTTTTATATCAAGCGACTTGAAATTTTGCACACAAATACTAGATGCCAGTATACAAAACAAGCAGTGAAAACCAAATTGGCCTATATCTTTTAGTTTTTTATTCGCGAAGGAAAACGCATGTTTCACACTATGGTGGCTAAGGTTCGGCGAAATTAACTCAAATTGACAGTTGACCGCCTGCAATTTGAACATTTTTATATCAAGCGACTTGAAATTTTGCACACAAATACTAAATGCCAGTGCAAAACAAGCAGTGAAAGCCAAATTGGCCTATGTCCTTTAGTTTTTTATTCGCGACCGAAAACGCATGTTTGACTCTATGGTGGCTACGGTTCGTCGAAATTAACTCAAATTGACAGTTGCCCGCTTGCAATTTGAACATTTTTATATCAAGCGACTTGAAATTTTGCACACAAATACTAGATGCCAGTGCAAAACGAACAAGAAAAACCAAATTGGCCTATGTCCTTTAGTTTTATATTCGCGAACGAAAAGGCATGTTTGACACTATGGTGGCTAAGGTTCGGCGAAATTTACTCAAATTGACAGTTGCTCGCTTGCAATTTGAACATTTTTATATCAAGCGACTTGAAATTTTGCACACAAATACTAGACGCCAGTATACAAAACAAGCAGTGAAAACCAAATTGGCCTATATCTTTTAGTTTTTTGTTCGCGAAGGAAAACGCATGTTTCACACTATGGTGGCTATAAAGGTTCGGCGAAATTAACTCAAATTGACAGTTGACCGCCTGCAATTTGAACATTTTTATATCAAGCGACTTGAAATTTTGCACACAAATACTAAATGCCAGTGCAAAACAAGCAGTGAAAACCAAATTGGCCTATGTCCTTTAGTTTTTTGTACGCGACCGAAAACGCATGTTTGACTCTATGGTGGCTAAGGTTCGTCGAAATTAACTCAAATTGACAGTTGCCCGCTTGCAATTTAAACATTTTTATATCAAGCGACTTGAAATTTTGCACACAAATACTAAATGCCAGTGCAAAACAAGCAGTGAAAACCAAATTGGCCTATGTCCTTTAGTTTTTTATTCGCGACCGAAAACGCATGTTTGACTCTATGATGGCAAAGGTTCGTCGAAATTAACTCAAATTGGCAGTTGCTCGCCTGCAATTTGAACATTTATATTTAAAGCGACTTGAAATTTTGCACACAAATACTAGATGCCAGTGCAAAACGAACAAGAAAGACCAAATTGGCCTATGTCTTTTAGTTTTATATTCGCGAACGAAAAGGCATGTTTGACACTATGGTGGCTAAGGTTCGGCGAAATTTACTCAAATTGACAGTTGCCCGCTTGCAATTTGAACATTTTTACATCAAGCGACTTGAAATTTTGCACACAAATACTACATGCCAGTACAAAACGAGCAGTGAAAACCAAATTGGCCTATGTTGTTTAGTTTTTTATTCGCGACCGAAAACGCATGTTTGACACTATGGTGGCAAAAGTTCGTCGAAATTAACTCAAATTGACAGTTGCCCGCCTGCAATTTGAACATTTTTATATCAAGCGACTTGAAATTTTGCACACAAATACTAGATGCCAGTACAAAACGAGCAGTGAAAACCAAATTGGCCTATGTCCTTTAGTTTTTTATTCGCGACCGAAAACGCATGTTTGACACTATGGTGGCTAAGGATCGGCGAAATTAACTCAAATTGACAGTTGCCCGCTTGCAATTTCAACATTTTTATGTCAAGAGACTTGAAATTTTGCACACAAATACTAGATGCCAGTACAAAACGAGCAGAGCAAACCAAATTGGCCTATATCCTTTAGTTTTTTATTCGCGACCGAAAACGCATGTTTGGCACTATGGTTGCCAAGGATCGACGAAATTAACTCAAATTGAGAGTTGCCCGTCTGCAATTTGAACATTTTTATATCAAGCGACTTAAAATTTTGCACATAAATACTAGATGCCAGTGCAAAACGAGCAGTGAAAACCAAATTGGCCTATGTCCTTTAGTTTTTTATTCGCGACCGAAAACGCATGTTTGACACTATGGTGGCTAAGGTTCGTCGAATTTAACTCAAATTGACAGTTGCCCGCTTGCAATTTGAACATTTTTATATCAAGCGACTTGAAATTTTGCACACAAATACTACATGCCAGTACAAAACGAGCAGTGAAAACCAAATTGGCCTATGTCATTTAGTTTTTTATTCGCGACCGAAAACGCATGTTTCACACTATGGTGGCTATAAAGGTTCGGCGAAATTAACTCAAATTGACAGTTGACCGCCTGCAATTTGAACATTTTTATATCAAGCGACTTGAAATTTTGCACACAAATACTAAATGCCAGTGCAAAACAAGCAGTGAAAACCAAATTGGCCTATGTCCTTTAGTTTTTTATTCGCGACCGAAAACGCATGTTTGACTCTATGGTGGCAAAGGTTCGTCGAAATTAACTCAAATTGGCAGTTGCTCGCCTGCAATTTGAACATTTATATTTAAAGCGACTTGAAATTTTGCACACAAATACTAGATGCCAGTGCAAAACGAACAAGAAAGACCAAATTGGCCTATGTCTTTTAGTTTTATATTCGCGAACGAAAAGGCATGTTTGACACTATGGTGGCTAAGGTTCGGCGAAATTTACTCAAATTGACAGTTGCCCGCTTGCAATTTGAACATTTTTACATCAAGCGACTTGAAATTTTGCACACAAATACTACATGCCAGTACAAAACGAGCAGTGAAAACCAAATTGGCCTATGTTGTTTAGTTTTTTATTCGCGACCGAAAACGCATGTTTGACTCTATGGTGGCAAAAGTTCGTCGAAATTTACTCAAATTGACAGTTGCCCGCTTGCAATTTGAACATTTTTACATCAAGCGACTTGAAATTTTGCACACAAATACTACATGCCAGTACAAAACGAGCAGTGAAAACCAAATTGGCCTATGTTGTTTAGTTTTTTATTCGCGACCGAAAACGCATGTTTGACTCTATGGTGGCAAAAGTTCGTCGAAATTTACTCAAATTGACAGTTGCCCGCTTGCAATTTGAACATTTTTACATCAAGCGACTTGAAATTTTGCACACAAATACTACATGCCAGTACAAAACGAGCAGTGAAAACCAAATTGGCCTATGTTGTTTAGTTTTTTATTCGCGACCGAAAACGCATGTTTGACACTATGGTGGCTAAGGATCGGCGAAATTAACTCAAATTGACAGTTGCCCGCTTGCAATTTGAACATTTTTATGTCAAGAGACTTGAAATTTTGCACACAAATACTAGATGCCAGTACAAAACGAGCAGAGCAAACCAAATTGGCCTACATCCTTTAGTTTTTTATTCGCGACCGAAAACGCATGTTTGGCACTATGGTTGCCAAGGATCGGCGAAATTAACTCAAATTGACAGTTGCCCGCCTGCAATTTGAACATTTTTATATCAAGCGACTTGAAATTTTGCACATAAATACTAGATGCCAGTGCAAAACGAGCAGTGAAAACCAAATTGGCCTATGTCCTTTAGCTTTTTATTCGCGACCGAAAACGCATGTTTGACTCTATGGTGGCTAAGGTTCGTCGAATTTAACTCATATTGACAGTTGCCCGCTTGTAATTTGAACATTTTTATATCAAGCGACTTGAAATTTTGCACATAAATACTAGATGCCAGTGCAAAACGAGCAGTGAAAACCAAATTGGCCTATGTCCTTTAGTTTTATATTCGTGACCGAAAACGCATGTTTGACACTTTGGTGGCTAAGGTTCGGCGAAATTTACTCAAATTGACAGTTGCCCGCTTGCAATTTGAACATTTTTATAACAAGCGACTTGAAATTTTGCACACAAATACTACTTGCCAGTACAAAACAAGCAGTGAAAACCAAATTGGCCTATGTCTTTTAGTATTTTATTCGCGACCGAAAACGCATGTTTGGCACTATGGTGGCTAAGTTTCAGCGAAATTAACAAAAATTGACAGTTGCCCGCTTGCAATTTGAACATTTTTACATCAAGCGACTTGAAATTTTGCACACAAATACTAGATGCCAGTACAAAACGAGCAGTGAAAACCAAATTGGCCTATGTCCTTTAGTTTTTTATTCGCGACCGAAAACGCATGTTTGACACTATGGTGGCTAAGGATCGGCGAAATTAACTCAAATTGACAGTTGCCCGCTTGCAATTTGAACATTTTTATATCAAGCGACTTGAAATTTTGCACACAAATACTAGATGCCAGTACAAAACGAGCAGAGCAAACCAAATTGGCCTACATCCTTTAGTTTTTTATTCGCGACCGAAAACGCATGTTTGGCACTATGGTTGCCAAGGATCGGCGAAATTAACTCAAATTGAGAGTTGCCCGCCTGCAATTTGAACATTTTTATATCAAGCGACTTGAAATTTTGCACATAAATACTACATGCCAGTGCAAAACGAGCAGTGAAAACCAAATTGGCCTATGTCCTTTAGCTTTTTATTCGCGACCGAAAACGCATGTTTGACTCTATGGTGGCTAAGGTTCGTCGAATTTAACTCATATTGACAGTTGCCCGCTTGTAATTTGAACATTTTTATATCAAGCGACTTGAAATTTTGCACATAAATACTAGATGCCAGTGCAAAACGAGCAGTGAAAACCAAATTGGCCTATGTCCTTTAGTTTTATATTCGTGACCGAAAACGCATGTTTGACACTTTGGTGGCTAAGGTTCGGCGAAATTTACTCAAATTGAGAGTTGCCCGCTTGCAATTTGAACATTTTTATAACAAGCGACTTGAAATTTTGCACACAAATACTACTTGCCAGTACAAAACAAGCAGTGAAAACCAAATTGGCCTATGTCTTTTAGTATTTTATTCGCGACCGAAAACGCATGTTTGGCACTATGGTGGCTAAGTTTCAGCGAAATTAACAAAAATTGACAGTTGCCCGCTTGCAATTTGAACATTTTTACATCAAGCGACTTGAAATTTTGCACACAAATACTAGATGCCAGTACAAAACGAGCAGTGAAAACCAAATTGGCCTATGTCCTTTAGTTTTTTATTCGCGACCGAAAACGCATGTTTGACACTATGGTGGCTAAGGATCGGCGAAATTAACTCAAATTGACAGTTGCCCGCTTGCAATTTGAACATTTTTATATCAAGCGACTTGAAATTTTGCACACAAATACTAGATGCCAGTACAAAACGAGCAGAGCAAACCAAATTGGCCTACATCCTTTAGTTTTTTATTCGCGACCGAAAACGCATGTTTGGCACTATGGTTGCCAAGGATCGGCGAAATTAACTCAAATTGAGAGTTGCCCGCCTGCAATTTGAACATTTTTATATCAAGCGACTTGAAATTTTGCACATAAATACTACATGCCAGTGCAAAACGAGCAGTGAAAACCAAATTGGCCTATGTCCTTTAGCTTTTTATTCGCGACCGAAAACGCATGTTTGACTCTATGGTGGCTAAGGTTCGTCGAATTTAACTCATATTGACAGTTGCCCGCTTGTAATTTGAACATTTTTATATCAAGCGACTTGAAATTTTGCACATAAATACTAGATGCCAGTGCAAAACGAGCAGTGAAAACCAAATTGGCCTATGTCCTTTAGTTTTATATTCGTGACCGAAAACGCATGTTTGACACTTTGGTGGCTAAGGTTCGGCGAAATTTACTCAAATTGAGAGTTGCCCGCTTGCAATTTGAACATTTTTATAACAAGCGACTTGAAATTTTGCACACAAATACTACTTGCCAGTACAAAACAAGCAGTGAAAACCAAATTGGCCTATGTCTTTTAGTATTTTATTCGCGACCGAAAACGCATGTTTGGCACTATGGTGGCTAAGTTTCAGCGAAATTAACAAAAATTGACAGTTGCCCGCTTGCAATTTGAACATTTTTACATCAAGCGACTTGAAATTTTGCACACAAATACTAGATGCCAGTACAAAACGAGCAGTGAAAACCAAATTGGCCTATGTCCTTTAGTTTTTTATTCGCGACCGAAAACGCATGTTTGACACTATGGTGGCTAAGGATCGGCGAAATTAACTCAAATTGACAGTTGCCCGCTTGCAATTTGAACATTTTTATATCAAGCGACTTGAAATTTTGCACACAAATACTAGATGCCAGTACAAAACGAGCAGAGCAAACCAAATTGGCCTACATCCTTTAGTTTTTTATTCGCGACCGAAAACGCATGTTTGACTCTATGGTGGCTAAGGTTCGTCGAAATTAACTCAAATTAACAGTTGCCCGCTTGCAATTTAAACATTTTTATATCAAGCGACTTGAAATTTTGCACACAAATACTACATGCCAGTACAAAACGAGCAGTGAAAACCAAATTGGCCTATGTCCTTTAGTTTTTTATTCGCGACCGAAAACGCATGTTTCACACTATGGTGGCTAAGGTTCGTCGAATTTAACTCAAATTGACAGTTGCCCGCTTGCAATTTCAACATTTTTATATCAAGCGACTTGAAATTTTGCACACAAATACTATATGCCAGTACAAAACGAGCAGTGAAAACCAAATTGGCCTATGTCCTTTAGTTTTTTATTCGCGACCGAAAACGCATGTTTCACACTATGGTGGCTAAGGTTCGTCGAATTTAACTCAAATTGACAGTTGCCCGCTTGCAATTTCAACATTTTTATATCAAGCGACTTGAAATTTTGCACACAAATACTATATGCCAGTACAAAACGAGCAGTGAAAACGAAATTGGCCTATGTCTTTTAGTTTTTTATTCGCGACCGAAAACGCATGTTTGACTCTATGGTGGCAAAGGTTAGTCGAAATTAACTCAAATTGACAGTTGCCCGCTTGCAATTTGAACATTTTTATATCAAGCGACTTGAAATTTTGCACACAAATACTAAATGCCAGTACAAAACGAGCAGAGCAAACCAAATTGGCCTACATCCTTTAGTTTTTTATTCGTGACCGAAAACGCATGTTTGGCACTATGGTTGCCAAGGATCGGCGAAATTAACTCAAATTGAGATTTGCCCGCCTGCAATTTGAACATTTTTATATCAAGCGACTTGAAATTTTGCACATAAATACTAGATGCCAGTGCAAAACGAGCAGTAAAAACCAAATTGGCCTATATACTTTAGTATTTTATTCGCGACCGAAAACGCATGTTTGACTCTATGGTGGCTAAGGTTCGTCGAATTTAACTCAAATTGACAGTTGCCCGCTTGTAATTTGAACATTTTTATATCAAGCGACTTGAAATTTTGCACATAAATACTAGATGCCAGTGCAAAACGAGCAGTGAAAACCAAATTGGCCTATGTCCTTTAGTTTTTTATTCGCGACCGAAAACGCATGTTTGACACTATGGTGGCTAAGGTTCGTCGAAATTAACTCAAATTAACAGTTGCCCGCTTGCAATTTGAACATTTTTATATCAAGCGACTTGAAATTTTGCACACAAATACTACATGCCAGTAGAAAACGAGCAGTGAAAACCAAATTGGCCTATGTTATTTAGTTTTTTATTCGCGACCGAAAACGCATGTTTGACTCTATGGTGGCAAAGGTTAGTCGAAATTAACTCAAATTGACAGTTGCCCGCTTGCAATTTGAACATTTTTTTATCAAGCGACTTGAAATTTTGCACACAAATACTAAATGCCAGTGCAAAACGAACAAGAAAAACCAAATTGGCCTATGTCCTTTAGTTTTTTATTTGCGTCCGAAAACGCATGTTTGAGACTATGGTGGCTAAGGATCGGCGAAATTAACTCAAATTGACAGTTGCCCGCCTGCAATTTGAACATTTTTATATCAAGCGACTTGAAATTTTGCACACAAATACTAGATGCCAGTACAAAACGAGCAGTGAAAACCAAATTGGTCTATGTCTTTTAGTTTTTTATTCGCTACCGAAAACGCATGTTTGACACCATGGTGGCTAAGGTTCGTCGAAATTAACTCAAATTGACAGTTGCCCGCCTGCAATTTGAACATTTTTATATCAAGCGACTTGAAATTTTGCACACAAATACTAGATGCCAGTGCAAAACGAACAATAAAATCCAAATTGGCCTATGTCTTTTAGTTTTTTATTCGCGACCGAAAACGCATGTTGGACACTATGGTGACCAAGGATCGGCGAAATTAACTCAAATTGACAGTTGCCCGCCTGCAATTTGAACATTTTTATATTTATTTTTATATCAAGCGACTTGAAATTTTGCACACAAATACTAGATGCCAGTACAAATCGAGCAGTGAAAATCAAATTGGCCTATGTCCTTTAGAATTTTGTTGCTGATCGAAAACGCATGTTTGAGACCTTATAGTGGCTAAGGTTCGGCGGAAATAATTGATTTTGAGAGTTGACCGCCTGCGATGGTGCTCGAAAAATTTTTTGACATTTTTGAATCAAGTGACTTTGAACTTCACACACAAATTACAGATTCTGTTTCCACTATGAACAACATATTTGTGTCGGACTAATGGTATTACAACACAGTGATTAACGGATCAACGACATTTGTAATCGAATTTTGTTTCAAAAACAAATTTTGTTTCCCACTATGTACAACACAGCGATTAACGGTTTAAATGCATTTATAAACGAATTTTGTTTCGAAAACAAATTTTGTTTCCCACTCTATACAACACAGTGATTAACGGATCAAAGGCATTTGTAATCGAATTTTGTTTCGAAAACAAATTTTAATTCATGCTATGTTCATGATGTTTTTGTGCAACTTTTTGCATTTTTGAATAGATAAAATCAGTTATCACAGTATATATGGACGTAAGTTATACTTACTGAGGCGTTTCAACTTTAAATTAAGAAACGTTTTGCTTCAACATATGCCCTACTCACACATATTTCGCACTGCGTTTGTTTCGTGTGATAGTGGATGAAAATCTAGTTTGTTTTGGATTAATTCGTATGACTTGTTCCAACAGATTAGTTTGACAAATTAGTTGAAAAAGATTTCTGATTTAGGAACAATCCTTAACCCCGGCCCCATTATCTCACGTTTGGACCAACATTGTCCAATTTATCCGATAGTGTTGATTTAAATAGCTCATTTGACACCTGTATAACCTAGCATTTTTATTCCATAACATGTTACAGCACGTTTGCGTAACGCTTCTAATTTCAAGTATGGCCCTCTACCCCCATCATGTGGCCAGTCGTCGTCAAGAATTTTGTTCACAAAATTCGTTCACAAAATTCGTTTACAAAATTTCAATTTTGTTTCCCACCATTACAACGGTTATAATATTCCAAACGAGATTCTCTACAAAACGCTTTCAAAACTGCGTTCCACATTGCCATTGAGCCATCAATGATAAGCAGTTTTGGCTGGCGGGACACACTACAGACTTTGATACAATCAAAAAGAAACGTTTCCAAAAAGTGACTTATCGAAATTGCGTCATGGTTCGTTGTCACGCAAGTTGCAACTGGAAGCGGTGTGCAACCTTTGCTTGGGTTTCTAATTAGCAAAGTATAAACTTGAAAGTCTTTGTAATTTTCCATCCGGCGCAACACGCTTCCAGTGGCATCAAAATACACAACGTCCACAGCGCAAATTCGGTTAAACGTTTTCAATTGTGCGTTCGTGTACATCGTTACCAAAGGAGGATGTAAACGAATGCAACGTACAAACTTTATATCATCCTTTTCCATTTCTAAAAGCTTTACGTACAAATTTACAAACCATAATCTACTGTGCTTGTTTCCGTGGCTGTTTTCGCTTTTGATGTTATTTAAAACTGATTTCGATGGAAAATAAGTATGGGCGCCTAACCAACGTTCTTCAGGACAAAGTTTGTCAAACAATTTTCTGTGCTGATTTACGGCAGTTTGATTTTTCAACTCTTGGCGAATTTTGTCCCTCAACAAGCCACTTATGCGTCTACTTTTTCTACATCCACGTTTATGATTACGCTTACCAGATATTTCAACCCGTCCTTCGACCTTGTCTACAAATGACCAAAATGTTACAACAAACTTAACGCCACACATGCAATCTTCACATCTTTTATGGGCGCAATACAAATTTATCCAACCTTCCTTGTTACAGTTTTTATCCTTAGCAATCGCCTCAAAGTTTAACAAATAATTGTTTGACACATTCGGGACACAACCGGCATACATCTTTCGAATTTGTTCAACAGCAATATCAACATACAACTCATTACCAAAATGGTGATTGGATCTATTTTCGACCAGGGATTGCCACTCCTGCAAGGACAACATAAACATGCCACTAACATTCACATTTGCACTGTGATGAAATTTTCGCTGAATTTCCAAATTTACTCCACCAAGTTCATTAATTACATCACAAGTTTCTTTGTTAGGAGAATAAACACATGCATTATCGTTTTCGGCTGCAATTTCTCCACATAACATCGTCGTAATATCGTCTCCGAAACTGTTGTTATCCAAACCATCAAAACCACTATGGTGGAGTTCAATGTTTTCCTCAGAAGCAACGCATGATGCCTTTTCCTCTACAGATCTAGAAGCAACCGGTGTACTAGTTTTAACGGGGAACTCAAGGTCAACAGCGAAAGTCTCAAAATCAAAACTACGACAGGTTGTGTCAGCGGAAGACGCATTCGGAATTTTATCGTTAGGCGAAAGTTTATTGTCGCCATTTAGTGAAACTTCACACTGTTGTGTTCTATGTGCAAAGCAAGATTGAGATTCAAGATGAACGCCAGAACATACCAAATTCGAGCACTTCCACTGGTCTTTCGTTAAAGTTACTGCGACGGACGATTTGTCAAACACGCATTTGGGATGAAACCAATGCAGACACGTTTCACACTCCACCATTAATGTACCATCGTAGGGCATATTGCAAACACAGAATAAAGTTTCATCAGGTACAGGCGTACTAGCTGGTGACAAATTTTGGGATATTTCCAAGTGATGCGTTTTTTTGAAACCCGTTTGAACTTTTTTGCGAAATTCACTGTTTGAAGCCCAAAACTTTTTTACTTTTAACCTGTTTTTTTCGCTCAAACCAAGTTTACAACATTTCAAAACCTCCTTAACGGCCTTGTTTGGCAGCCTTGACGTCCTTGGATATTCATGCAAACATTTAACTAGAGCTTGAACAGCTCCAAAAAAATTGATTTCCTCGTTTCGTGGTGTGGTTAAGGAGGTGGAACCGCGGCGTGGAGCCAAAGACTTCTTAATTTCTTTTTCATTAGCCTTACAAAACTGGAACAGCTTTTTTAATCGCTTGTTAATTTCAACTCCCTCCCATAAATTGCAAGAGCACAGAAAATTAAAGCCAAGTGTTTTTGTGAATTGTTTACGTCCATAAAAGTCCAAATATCGGCAAATTACTTTAATTTTTCCATCACGAGTTTTATACATGCCACCACCAGTTTGCACCAACCGTCCAGATAACCGCAACGGTAACAATAAAGCAGGTACGCAAGCATATCGCTTTCGACCAGGCCGGCTTCTCCAAATTACTCGACGAAAACCAGGAATAAACGAAAAACAGCTGAAGGCGCAATCAATCACATATCCAAAACCAACCGAAGACAAACAGTACTGCATAAAAAAAAGGTAGAACACAAAAAAACTGAGGATAGTGTAAATACCTCGTTTGAAGCCATCGAACGCAAATCCAAACAACTTTCCTGTTGTACGAACGGCTTTAGCAGTCCCGCTGCGCTTTGCTTCATTGTCGACTCGGCCATGGGAACCAACAGCTTTAGTCGACGAGTCACGAACGGCTTTAGCAGTCCCACTGCTCTTTGCTTCATTGTCGACTCGGCCAAGGGAGCCAACAGCTTTAGCCGACGAGTCACGAACGGCTTTAGCAGCCCCACTGCTCTTTGCTTCATTGGCGACTCGGCCAAGTGAGCCAACAGCTTTAGCCGACGAGTCACGAACGGCTTTAGCAGTCCCACTACTCTTTGCTTCATTGTCGACTCGGCCAAGGGAGCCAACAGCTTTAGCCGACGAGTCACGAACGGCTTTAGCAGCCCCACTGCTCTTTGCTTCATTGTCGACTCGGCCATGGGAGCCAACAGCTTTAGCCGACGAGTCACGAACGGCTTTAGCAGTCCCACTGGTCTTTGCTTCATTGTCGACTCGGCCATGGGAGCCAACAGCTTTAGCCGACGAGTCACGAACGGCTTTAGCAGTCCCACTACTCTTTGCTTCATTGTCGACTCGGCCAAGGGAGCCAACAGCTTTAGCCGACGAGTCACGAACGGCTTTAGCAGCCCCACTGCTCTTTGCTTCATTGTCGACTCGGCCATGGGAGCCAACAGCTTTAGCCGACGAGTCACGAACGGCTTTAGCAGTCCCACTGCTCTTTGCTTCATTGTCGACTCGGCCATGGGAGCCAACAGCTTTAGCCGACGAGTCACGAACGGCTTTAGCAGTCCCACTGCTCTTTGCTTCATTGTCGACTCGGCCAAGGGAGCCAACAGCTTTAGCCGACGAGTCACGAACGGCTTTAGCAGTCCCACTGCTCTTTGCTTCATTGTCGACTCGGCCATGGGAGCCAACAGCTTTAGCCGACGAGTCACGAACGGCTTTAGCAGTCCCACTACTCTTTGCTTCATTGTCGACTCGGCCAAGGGAGCCAACAGCTTTAGCCGACGAGTCACGAACGGCTTTAGCAGTCCCACTGCTCTTTGCTTCATTGTCGACTCGGCCATGGGAGCCAACAGCTTTAGCCGACGAGTCACGAACGGCTTTAGCAGTCCCACTGCTCTTTGCTTCATTGTCGACTCGGCCATGGGAGCCAACAGCTTTAGCCGACGAGTCACGAACGGCTTTAGCAGTCCCACTGCTCTTTGCTTCATTGTCGACTCGGCCAAGGGAGCCAACAGCTTTAGCCGACGAGTCACGAACGGCTTCCTTCATGTTCTTTAGCCGCATGCAGTCAACGACGGAACCGAAACAGCTTAGGGGTTTGTATTTTCTTCGTCCGTTGAGTGATGGACTGGAGTGGAAAGAGTTGTTTAGAGTTGCTTTTTTTGGACAGACGGTGACGGTTGGAACTGTTTAACAGAAAATAGTTTGAATTGTGTCAAAATAAATTTGTTTCGTAATTTGTACTGCAAATTATTACAATACGAAATGGGAAACCATTAGATTATATGCTGCATTGAAATTATTTTGGTCATTTTTATCTCACCAACTGAATCTTCCACAGCCAGAAGAGTATGGACATGTTCTTCAAGACTGTCCATGTAGTGGCGCAGCCCTACGTCTGAGAGATGGAGTTTATCGCTCCAGTTCCCTCGATCGTTGGAGATGTTAAAATCCAAGAAGCTGAGCCCATACTCCTGAGCAAGGTTGCACAGTACCCGGTTGACTTGTGGAACGCAGTCTTTGTGAAAACCAGATTGTTTCAAGATTCCAGCCATCACAATCTTAAACGAACATCATAAAAAAATGACTTATACCATTGAATATATTTCTAACCAAAAGGGGGAGTACGTTTATGTTACGCAAACAGACAAAAAATACTGGGGCCGGTATTCCTATTATTTGCTACGTGTTTAACAACTAAACTAACGTTGCTTACACAACAATAAACCAACCTGGGACTGCGGGTACGTTTGTTGGCACACCTCGATCAGCTGTTGAAAATCAGTCCCGATACTGTTATGGTGGTGATCAGCATGCCGAGAGACCAGGTCGTTCGTACCAAGAGCCAGAATGATAAAATCAACTGACTCGAACCTTTTCCCGTACATGAGTTCCTCCGCCCCATGGTTCAGTGTTCCCCCTGGAATAGAAATGGCACTTAAAGTAAAAAGTTTACTTATCGCCGATACCACCTGGGGGCAGACAATGTTCCTCCCGTTGCTATCGGTCACCAACAACACGGAAGGAAGTGGTGACCCCTCAGCAAGGAGGTAACATGTCTGCTTCCCGGACACTCCAACTTCATACTTCTTGGGCGGCGTTCTTCTTCCCATCGTCAATTGATCTTTGCTCCTCAAACACAGGACTGTCGTGGCTTGTTGAGAAATGTATTGGATACTGAGGTCGTCGGATATGGATGATGTCTCGGATAGCAATGGATGATAATAGAGCGTTTCGCAAGTATAGTTTTCTGCAAAATTATCAATTTAAATAAAACAGATCCCGTCAGCACAGATTGCATCGTTTTAAAGAGTGCTTAACTGCGTCTCCCAGTCGTTAACCACTCTTCACACTTAGCTACATCTCCCATACTTCAATTACGTCAATTAGCAGATGAAAGGTATCATTTTAATTCAATACGATAGGAAAGAACTTAAATAATTCTGCTTTAAAAGACTTAAAATAGTTTTAAACTTTCTTCACTAAGTTTATGTAAAAGTCAAACCATCATTGTATGCATCGCGGTAAGCTTCTCCAAGGCAAATATAAAGTTCTACACAATCTTATAGTCACCTACACGAACAAAATAATCAAAAATCTTCAAACATCTACTCACCAAGGTAACAAATAGCAAGTGAACTTTAATAAAATTTTGAACAAACTTCCGGTGTAATTGCTGTGACGTAACAAAGGTTAGGAAAGACGTCCATTGGGCAATTTAAAATAGGAGCAAAAGAGGAGCAATTGCTCCGACCAATCAGACAACACAAAATTACATTGAAAACATTATGAAAATGATAATGAGGAATATGGAGAAAACACAACATATTTCATAACGTTAAACATCTTCAACGCCACACCTAACTACAAAACGATAGTATTAATCTAGGTAAAAGATGAGGAAAAGTAAGCCGCTTTCAGACAATTTTGCTGGGAGTTGTGGAGCCGGTTGGTATTTTAACTTATATCACCTTCACCTGTGTGCTCTAGGCAAGCCCTGTGCAAAATTATAGGAAATCCTATGTCCCGGAAAGTGTTTGAATTTTCGCTTTTTGTCAAGATGTCTCTGCCGCCATTGGGCTCACAAGCAGCCTCTATGCCGTCACACACAATGACCTGCCTTTGAGTCCATTTCGCTGGGAATTGTGGAGCCGGTTGGTATTTTTACTTATATCACCTTCACCTGTATGCTCTAGGCAAGCCCTGTGCAAAATTATAGGATATCCTATGGCCCGGAAAGTGTTTGAATTTTCGCTTTTGCCAAGATGTCTCTGCCGCCATTGGGTTCACAAGCAGCCTGTATGCCGTCACACACAATGACCTTTGTTTGAGTCCATTTCGCTGGGAATTGTGGAGCCGGTTGGTATTTTAACTTATATCACCTTCACCTGCATGCTCTAGGCAAGCCCTGTGCAAAATTATAGGAAATCCTATGGCCCGGAAAGTGTTTGAATTTTCGCTTTTTGTCAAGATGTCTCTGCCGCCATTGGGCTCACAAGCAGCCTCTATGCCGTCACACACAATGACCTGCCTTTGAGTCCATTTCGCTGGGAATTGTGGAGCCGGTTGGTATTTTTACTTATATCACCTTCACCTGTATGCTCTAGGCAAGCCCTGTGCAAAATTATAGGATATCCTATGGCCCGGAAAGTGTTTGAATTTTCGCTTTTGTCAAGATGTCTCTGCCGCCATTGGGTTCACAAGCAGCCTGTATGCCGTCACACACAATGACCTTTGTTTGAGTCCATTTCGCTGGGAATTGTGGAGCCGGTTGGTATTTTAACTTATATCACCTTCACCTGCATGCTCTAGGCAAGCCCTGTGCAAAATTATAGGAAATCCTAAGGCCCGGAAAGTGTTTGAATTTTCGCTTTTTGTCAAGATGTCTCTGCCGCCATTGCGCTCACAAGCAGCCTCTATGCCGTCACACACAATGACCTGCCTTTGAGTCCATTTCGCTGGGAATTGTGGAGCCGGTTGGTATTTTTACTTATATCACCTTCACCTGTATGCTCTAGGCAAGCCCTGTGCAAAATTATAGGATATCCTATGGCCCGGAAAGTGTTTGAATTTTCGCTTTTGTCAAGATGTCTCTGCCGCCATTGGGTTCACAAGCAGCCTGTATGCCGTCACACACAATGACCTTTGTTTGAGTCCATTTCGCTGGGAATTGTGGAGCCGGTTGGTATTTTAACTTATATCACCTTCACCTGCATGCTCTAGGCAAGCCCTGTGCAAAATTATAGGAAATCCTTTGGCCCGGAAAGTGTTTGAATTTTCGCTTTTTGTCAAGATGTCTCTGCCGCCATTGCGCTCACAAGCAGCCTCTATGCCGTCACACACAATGACCTGCCTTTGAGTCCATTTTGCTGGGAATTGTGGAGCCGGTTGGTATTTTAACTTATATCACCTTCACCTGCATGCTCAAGGCAAGCCCTGTGCAAAATTATAGGAAATCCTATGGCCCGGAAAGTGTTTGAATTTTCGCTTTTTTTCAAGATGTCTCTGCCGCCATTGGGCTCACAAGCAGCCTCTATGCCGTCACACACAATGACCTGCCTTTGAGTCCATTTCGCTGGGAATTGTGGAGCCGGTTGGTATTTTTACTTATATCACCTTCACCTGCATGCTCTAGGCAAGCCCTGTGCAAAATTATAGGAAATCCTAAGGCCCGGAAAGTGTTTGAATTTTCGTTTTGTGTCAAGATGTCTCTGCCGCCATTGCGCTCACAAGCAGCCTCTATGCCGTCACACACAATAACCTGCCATTGAATCCATTTCGCTGGGAATTGTGGAGCCGGTTGGTATTTTAACTTATATCACCTTCACCTGCATGCTCTAGGCAAGCCCTGTGCAAAATTATAGGAAATCCTATGGCCCGGAAAGTGTTTGAATTTTCGCTTTTTGTCAAGATGTCTCTGCCGCCATTGCGCTCACAAGCAGCCTCTATGCCGTCACACACAATGACCTGCCTTTGAGTCCATTTTGCTGGGAATTGTGGAGCCGGTTGGTATTTTAACTTATATCACCTTCACCTGCATGCTCAAGGCAAGCCCTGTGCAAAATTATAGGAAATCCTATGGCCCGGAAAGTGTTTGAATTTTCGATTTTTTTCAAGATGTCTCTGCCGCCATTGGGCTCACAAGCAGCCTCTATGCCGTCACACACAATGACCTGCCTTTGAGTCCATTTCGCTGGGAATTGTGGAGCCGGTTGGTATTTTTACTTATATCACCTTCACCTGCATGCTCTAGGCAAGCCCTGTGCAAAATTATAGGAAATCCTAAGGCCCGGAAAGTGTTTGAATTTTCGTTTTGTGTCAAGATGTCTCTGCCGCCATTGCGCTCACAAGCAGCCTCTATGCCGTCACACACAATAACCTGCCATTGAATCCATTTCGCTGGGAATTGTGGAGCCGGTTGGTATTTTAACTTATATCACCTTCACCTGCATGCTCTAGGCAAGCCCTGTGCAAAATTATAGGAAATCCTATGGCCCGGAAAGTGTTTGAATTTTCGCTTTTTGTCAAGATGTCTCTGCCGCCATTGCGCTCACAAGCAGCCTCTATGCCGTCACACACAATGACCTGCCTTTGAGTCCATTTTGCTGGGAATTGTGGAGCCGGTTGGTATTTTAACTTATATCACCTTCACCTGCATGCTCAAGGCAAGCCCTGTGCAAAATTATAGGAAATCCTATGGCCCGGAAAGTGTTTGAATTTTCGCTTTTTGTCAAGATGTCTCTGCCGCCATTGGGCTCACAAGCAGCCTCTATGCCGTCACACACAATGACCTGCCTTTGAGTCCATTTCGCTGGGAATTGTGGAGCCGGTTGGTATTTTTACTTATATCACCTTCACCTGCATGCTCTAGGCAAGCCCTGTGCAAAATTATAGGAAATCCTAAGGCCCGGAAAGTGTTTGAATTTTCGTTTTGTGTCAAGATGTCTCTGCCGCCATTGCGCTCACAAGCAGCCTCTATGCCGTCACACACAATAACCTGCCATTGAATCCATTTCGCTGGGAATTGTGGAGCCGGTTGGTATTTTAACTTATATCACCTTCACCTGCATGCTCCAGGCAAGCCCTGTGCAAAATTATAGGATATCCTATGGCCCGGAAAGTGTTTGAATTTTCGCTTTTGTCAAGATGTCTCTGCCGCCATTGGGTTCACAAGCAGCCTGTATGCCGTCACACACAATGACCTTTGTTTGAGTCCATTTCGCTGGGAATTGTGGAGCCGGTTGGTATTTTAACTTATATCACCTTCACCTGTATGCTCTAGGTAAGCCCTGTGCAAAATTATAGGATATCCTATGGCCCGGAAAGTGTTTGAATTTTCGCTTTTTGTCAAGATGTCTCTGCCGCCATTGGGTTCACAAGCAGCCTGTATGCCGTCACACACAATGACCTTTGTTTGAGTCCATTTCGCTGGGAATTGTGGAGCCGGTTGGTATTTTAACTTATATCACCTTCACCTGTATGCTCTAGGTAAGCCCTGTGCAAAATTATAGGATATCCTATGGCCCGGAAAGTGTTTGAATTTTCGCTTTTTGTCAAGATGTCTCTGCCGCCATTGGGTTCACAAGCAGCCTCTATGCCGTCACACACAATGACCTGCCTTTGAGTCCATTTCGCTGGGAATTGTGGAGCCGGTTGGTATTTTTACTTATATCACCTTCACCTGTATGCTCTAGGTAAGCCCTGTGCAAAATTATAGGATATCCTATGGCCCGGAAAGTGTTTGAATTTTCGCTTTTTGTCAAGATGTCTCTGCCGCCATTGGGTTCACAAGCAGCCTGTATGCCGTCACACACAATGACCTTTGTTTGAGTCCATTTCGCTGGGAATTGTGGAGCCGGTTGGTATTTTAACTTATATCACCTTCACCTGCATGCTCTAGGCAAGCCCTGTGCAAAATTATAGGAAATCCTTTGGCCCGGAAAGTGTTTGAATTTTCGCTTTTTGTCAAGATGTCTCTGCCGCCATTGCGCTCACAAGCAGCCTCTATGCCGTCACACACAATGACCTGCCTTTGAGTCCATTTTGCTGGGAATTGTGGAGCCGGTTGGTATTTTAACTTATATTACCTTCACCTGCATGCTCTAGGCAAGCCTTGTGCAAAATTATAGGAAATCCCATGGCCCGGAAAGTGTTTGAATTTTCGCTTTTTGTCAAGATGTCTCTGCCGCCATTGCGCTCACAAGCAGCCTGTATGCCGTCACACACAATGACCTTTGTTTGAGTCCATTTCGCTGGGAATTGTGGAGCCGGTTGGTATTTTAACTTATATCACCTTCACCTGCATGCTCTAGGCAAGCCCTGTGCAAAATTATAGGAAATCCTATGGCCCGGAAAGTGTTTGAATTTTCGTTTTGTGTCAAGATGTCTCTGCCGCCATTGCGCTCACAAGCAGCCTCTATGCCGTCACACACAATAACCTGCCATTGAATCCATTTCGCTGGGAATTGTGGAGCCGGTTGGTATTTTAACTTATATCACCTTCACCTGCATGCTCTAGGCAAGCCCTGTGCAAAATTATAGGAAATCCTATGGCCCGGAAAGTGTTTGAATTTTCGCTTTTTGTCAAGATGTCTCTGCCGCCATTGCGCTCACAAGCAGCCTCTATGCCGTCACACACAATGACCTGCCTTTGAGTCCATTTTGCTGGGAATTGTGGAGCCGGTTGGTATTTTAACTTATATCACCTTCACCTGCATGCTCAAGGCAAGCCCTGTGCAAAATTATAGGAAATCCTATGGCCCGGAAAGTGTTTGAATTTTCGCTTTTTGTCAAGATGTCTCTGCCGCCATTGGGCTCACAAGCAGCCTCTATGCCGTCACACACAATGACCTGCCTTTGAGTCCATTTCGCTGGGAATTGTGGAGCCGGTTGGTATTTTTACTTATATCACCTTCACCTGCATGCTCTAGGCAAGCCCTGTGCAAAATTATAGGAAATCCTAAGGCCCGGAAAGTGTTTGAATTTTCGTTTTGTGTCAAGATGTCTCTGCCGCCATTGCGCTCACAAGCAGCCTCTATGCCGTCACACACAATAACCTGCCATTGAATCCATTTCGCTGGGAATTGTGGAGCCGGTTGGTATTTTAACTTATATCACCTTCACCTGCATGCTCTAGGCAAGCCCTGTGCAAAATTATAGGAAATCCTATGGCCCGGAAAGTGTTTGAATTTTCGCTTTTTGTCAAGATGTCTCTGCCGCCATTGGGCTCACAAGCAGCCTCTATGCCGTCACACACAATGACCTTTGTTTGAGTCCATTTTGCTGGGAATTGTGGAGCCGGTTGGTATTTTAACTTATATCACCTTCACCTGCATGCTCTAGGCAAGCCCTGTGCAAAATTATAGGAAATCCTAAGGCCCGGAAAGTGTTTGAATTTTCGCTTTTTGTCAAGATGTCTCTGCCGCCATTGGGCTCACAAGCAGCCTCTATGCCGTCACACACAATGACCTGCCTTTGAGTCCATTTCGCTGGGAATTGTGGAGCCGGTTGGTATTTTTACTTATATCACCTTCACCTGTATGCTCTAGGCAAGCCCTGTGCAAAATTATAGGATATCCTATGGCCCGGAAAGTGTTTGAATTTTCGCTTTTGTCAAGATGTCTCTGCCGCCATTGGGTTCACAAGCAGCCTGTATGCCGTCACACACAATGACCTTTGTTTGAGTCCATTTCGCTGGGAATTGTGGAGCCGGTTGGTATTTTAACTTATATCACCTTCACCTGCATGCTCTAGGCAAGCCCTGTGCAAAATTATAGGAAATCCTATGGCCCGGAAAGTGTTTGAATTTTCGCTTTTTGTCAAGATGTCTCTGCCGCCATTGGGCTCACAAGCAGCCTCTATGCCGTCACACACAATGACCTGCCTTTGAGTCCATTTCGCTGGGAATTGTGGAGCCGGTTGGTATTTTTACTTATATCACCTTCACCTGTATGCTCTAGGTAAGCCCTGTGCAAAATTATAGGATATCCTATGGCCCGGAAAGTGTTTGAATTTTCGCTTTTTGTCAAGATGTCTCTGCCGCCATTGGGTTCACAAGCAGCCTGTATGCCGTCACACACAATGACCTTTGTTTGAGTCCATTTCGCTGGGAATTGTGGAGCCGGTTGGTATTTTAACTTATATCACCTTCACCTGCATGCTCTAGGCAAGCCCTGTGCAAAATTATAGGAAATCCTTAGGCCCGGAAAGTGTTTGAATTTTCGCTTTTTGTCAAGATGTCTCTGCCGCCATTGCGCTCACAAGCAGCCTCTATGCCGTCACACACAATGACCTGCCTTTGAGTCCATTTTGCTGGGAATTGTGGAGCCGGTTGGTATTTTAACTTATATTACCTTCACCTGCATGCTCTAGGCAAGCCTTGTGCAAAATTATAGGAAATCCCATGGCCCGGAAAGTGTTTGAATTTTCGCTTTTTGTCAAGATGTCTCTGCCGCCATTGCGCTCACAAGCAGCCTGTATGCCGTCACACACAATGACCTTTGTTTGAGTCCATTTCGCTGGGAATTGTGGAGCCGGTTGGTATTTTAACTTATATCACCTTCACCTGCATGCTCTAGGCAAGCCCTGTGCAAAATTATAGGAAATCCTATGGCCCGGAAAGTGTTTGAATTTTCGTTTTGTGTCAAGATGTCTCTGCCGCCATTGCGCTCACAAGCAGCCTCTATGCCGTCACACACAATAACCTGCCATTGAATCCATTTCGCTGGGAATTGTGGAGCCGGTTGGTATTTTAACTTATATCACCTTCACCTGCATGCTCTAGGCAAGCCCTGTGCAAAATTATAGGAAATCCTATGGCCCGGAAAGTGTTTGAATTTTCGCTTTTTGTCAAGATGTCTCTGCCGCCATTGGGCTCACAAGCAGCCTCTATGCCGTCACACACAATGACCTTTGTTTGAGTCCATTTTGCTGGGAATTGTTGAGCCGGTTGGTATTTTAACTTATATCACCTTCACCTGCATGCTCTAGGCAAGCCCTGTGCAAAATTATAGGAAATCCTAAGGCCCGGAAAGTGTTTGAATTGTCGCTTTTTGTCAAGATGTCTCTGCCGCCATTGGGCTCACAAGCAGCCTCTATGCCGTCACACACAATGACCTGCCTTTGAGTCCATTTCGCTGGGAATTGTGGAGCCGGTTGGTATTTTTACTTATATCACCTTCACCTGTATGCTCTAGGCAAGCCCTGTGCAAAATTATAGGATATCCTATGGCCCGGAAAGTGTTTGAATTTTCGCTTTTGTCAAGATGTCTCTGCCGCCATTGGGTTCACAAGCAGCCTGTATGCCGTCACACACAATGACCTTTGTTTGAGTCCATTTCGCTGGGAATTGTGGAGCCGGTTGGTATTTTAACTTATATCACCTTCACCTGCATGCTCTAGGCAAGCCCTGTGCAAAATTATAGGAAATCCTTTGGCCCGGAAAGTGTTTGAATTTTCGCTTTTTGTCAAGATGTCTCTGCCGCCATTGCGCTCACAAGCAGCCTCTATGCCGTCACACACAATGACCTGCCTTTGAGTCCATTTTGCTGGGAATTGTGGAGCCGGTTGGTATTTTAACTTATATCACCTTCACCTGCATGCTCAAGGCAAGCCCTGTGCAAAATTATAGGAAATCCTATGGCCCGGAAAGTGTTTGAATTTTCGCTTTTTGTCAAGATGTCTCTGCCGCCATTGGGCTCACAAGCAGCCTCTATGCCGTCACACACAATGACCTGCCTTTGAGTCCATTTCGCTGGGAATTGTGGAGCCGGTTGGTATTTTTACTTATATCACCTTCACCTGTATGCTCTAGGCAAGCCCTGTGCAAAATTATAGGATATCCTATGGCCCGGAAGGTGTTTGAATTTTCGCTTTTTGTCAAGATGTCTCTGCCGCCATTGCGCTCACAAGCAGCCTCTATGCCGTCACACACAATGACCTGCCTTTGAGTCCATTTTGCTGGGAATTGTGGAGCCGGTTGGTATTTTAACTTATATCACCTTCACCTGCATGCTCAAGGCAAGCCCTGTGCAAAATTATAGGAAATCCTATGGCCCGGAAAGTGTTTGAATTTTCGCTTTTTGTCAAGATGTCTCTGCCGCCATTGCGCTCACAGGCAGCCTCTATGCCGTCACACACAATGACCTTTGTTTGAGTCCATTTCGCTGGGAATTGTGGAGCCGGTTGGTATTTTAGCTTATATCACCTTCACCAGCATGCTCTAGGCAAGCCCTGTGCAAATTGATAGGAAGTTCTATGTCCCGGAAAGTGATTGATTTTTGGCTTACATTAACAGTTGCTTTTGGTATGTAAAATTGTTATGGATCAATGTTCATGCCCATGTTGCTTTCGTTTTTAAAAATTTTCGTTACTTTGTCAATTTGTTGTGTTTTTCTTCGGATTGTATTGTTGTTTTTGCAGATTATAAGTTGGTCATATTTCTCAATCACTTATGAAACATGTTATAATTTCATACAAATTTGATTTAAGCTGTGTTTACTGATGCGTAAATTAAATTTCGTGAATTTTTTTTTTTATTTCGCCGAAATGACGACGGTGTTTTAAAGTCAATAGATTTACCAGATTTCATGTGCGATTTACAATATTATTTTTTTCTAAAACATTTTCTAAATTGGAAACAATATTGTATAAATCCCCTGAACACATTTGTGAAAATGAACTGTGAATCCAGGCAATAAAAATAGCTGATGAACTAAAATAGCAATAAAAATCCTCCGTGCTAACAAACTTTTCAATCTGGATGTACACTTGTGCTTTGTGCAGTATTATTATAGAGTATCAATATAAAAGAAACATACAAGACCAAAATATGCTTTATCATTTTGTCATTAGGGAGGTTTTAGTGTTACAATGCTTAGGTCAAGATTTGCCAACTGTATCTTGAATCAAATCCCCTTTAATGTCTTTGAAGATTTGTGTTGCAACCTGAATGTGGAAGGACCTTGCAACTGGAAACACGTCGCCAGGACTTTACAAGAAAAGGAACATTTTTTCAGGTAATATTGTAGAACAGTTTATACAGCAAAATCATCGAGAAGCTTCATTACAAATTGTAGTAATCATAAGACTTACCCCACAGTATTAGGGTATATACAAACTAAGAATCAATCTGAATAAAATGCCTTTAATTCAAAGGTTTTTATAGTATACATTGCAGAGTTTGGCCTGTAGGTAGGAAAAGGTTGTCAACTCCTGTTACGCAAGGCCTAAAATGTGTATTTTGGGGATAATTCATACATATATATATAAATTTTGTAAAACTTATGGAGAATCTGATATTTTGACCAATATGCCTATGATATGCCAAAACTTCATTTTGGAGATGAAAGTGATTCCTTTGTAAACTTGGGCCAACAACCTTAATATTAGTGATGTTCCCAAGTCCAAATTATCCGGCCCGGCCGGATCCGGATAGTTATCAATCAAATCCGGCCGGATAATTTGGATCCGGCAGTTTATTAACACCGATTCGTGTATTTTATCGGTATGGCAAAAACGTTTGATTGCCAAACAGAATGCTATGCTTATCATGAGTGGAAAACCTTTATAACAAACTGCAGAAAAATCGGAAGTCGGCAAATATCACAGACTGGGTTTCAAAAACGAGTAATTTGCAAAATGTTTGTCCGTTTTTAGGACAGAAATGCTTTCCCAACTATCCGGTTAAATCAAGTGTATTATCCGGCCGGGTCCGGGCATTAAAAATTGGTCAATATCCGGCCGGGTACCCGGATCCGGCGCAAGACATCACTACTTAATATATAGATGTTTAAATAATTTGTTCTCCAGACGGAAGCAATTGAAAAAAAACAAAAAATAACAGTTGTGTAAATCTTTTATTAAACCCTCCTCGTTTTTTTTGTTTCAGTGACAACGATTTTATATTTCTATGCAATTCACGCATGAGTGCATTTGGAATGGTGAGGAAGATCGTGGAGAGACAAGTGACCGTCGCATTTCTTCTTCAATATCTTGATGCGTTGCCGTGCAATTGTGCATCTAATGCTCTCCTTAACAGTTTGGGTAACTTTGTTTTTTAGCATTGTGTTAAGGCATGCAGGCCTAACCTGGCCCATTGGGTCTTTAATTCTGGCTTGTCATTGGTTCAGATAAATTAGCATTAAAATTTTTGCAATTTTGTTGCAACTTTTAAACATGGTACGTCTTGTTTTGTCATAAAGTGCAGTGTGAACAATCTTTGTCTACTTTATACTTTATGGACCATTGATTTGTGAGTAAAAAAGTTCACCCACACCTGTAGACATTCACACATAAGTTCAATTGCTATACTGAAATGATGTTTTAACCAAATTGGGGGAAAAATGGGGCAGCATCATGCGAACATGTGTCTTGTTTGTTTTTGCAGAGAAATACTTTGAGATGAATTCACTTATGCCAAACATACAGAGCAGTACAGGTTATTACTCACATGAGAGAGTTATGTCTGTTCCCATGCCTCGTCCAGTAATGCCATACAATCACCCTGTAAGTTACACTGTGTTGTACCAAAAACTACATTTTCTGGTCTGCAAAACTACAACAACATTCCTGAATAAAATGTAGCTATAAAGATCTTAAGAATGGCATCATAAAGATTGTATATACAATGAATACATATGCAAACAAATGATCAAAATACTTTTTCTTTAAAGCAGAAGAAAAAATGAAATTATGGAAACAACTGACTAGTTTTTCCTTTTGATGTTGCTATTCATGCTGCAGTTTTAGTTATCAGTTGCAGTATGTTAAACTTCTTTTAAAATAAACATTGCTATAATGGTGTTAATAGCTGGCATTGATTTGCATAGAAGATGGCTGCCATAATTTTGTTTGCAACAGTTTATGTTTGTGTTTGTTTTAGGTACAAGACAGGTGTCACAGTTTTGCTGCTGGTTCCCCTCTTCCATATGGTATGAGATATCCAGTGGATCATTTACATCATATGGACCAACATTCACATCAGATTCCTCCAACCATGGCACAAGTAAGTGTAAACTTTTGGGTTATTCCTTGTTCTTGTGTGTGTAACTATGTGGTGGTTCTGGCAGCTACTAGAAAACTGTTTTTGGTTCTCGGTTAAACCATTTCATATACCTTAATGTGTGTAGATTTTAAATTTACCTGCAATCGCAACGGATCAAAATAAATAAATGAATGGATCTGTTTGTGTTATTGGCCAATATGTACATCAGTAAAGAAGAAAATCGAGATTGTGGGCTATTGACATAAATCATGTGTGTGATGTGAGAATCTAATATTAAAAAAATACCTGAATCTTTTGCATACAAACCTTAAAGAACATTTGCTGCTAAATCTGTCTTGTTTGTAACAATCACCTTTTTAACTCACAAACTCTTAACTAGAATAAAACAACTAATATGTTCAATGTGAGAATAGAAAAGTCTGCATCAACATCATGTGTTTGTTTAGCTTATCAGTTTCAAAACATAAAAAATGTTCGATAAACAGTTGGAGTAAATTGGAGTGATTTATTTTGTAGAAACCGATCAAAATCCTGGAGCAGCCAAAGGATCAACAGATTAGTCAAGTCAATTGTGGTATTCTGCGCTTCCGAGTCGAGACTGAATTGCCCGACATCACATACCAGTGGTACCACAATGATAAATTGATTGCTGACGAAACGAATCCCATTCTATTTCTGCAAAACAACTCCGTCGAAACGATTGGGAATTATTACTGTGTCGCAAAGTCCCCTTCCATGGGCCACAGTCCCATTGGTTCAACTCGATCGAGAACAGCATTCGTCGACAGCAGTGAGTGAAATTTGTTAAAGTGTTTAATTGTATGTACTTAGATGTAACTTCACGATTTGACAATTTTAAAGCAAGGTGTTTTAAAAAATTATCAAAAGATGAAAACACTGGCAACCAACTCTCATGAAAGCCATGTGTTGCATTAGCTATACATATTATAAATGTGTTTCCTGCAAATGATGATTCTGTGCTTTATTAACTTTATTATAATTATTAAAGGCGTTTAGTTTTGTTTTTTCATCATTCCTTTGATGGTTTCACTTTCTTCACCAGGAAAACTTGAAAAAATTAAAATGCAAATAAGTTGTCACGCATGATTGCATGTAAATGGCATTCCTGAACGGATGAGCTGAATGTAAATCTACGTGTTTACAGGATGTGAGATTACGCAGCACGTATCCGAGTTTAACGCTTCCGATAAGATTGCCCTCTTGGTCGGGAATGATCTTTATCAAAACAATCGACGACTTCCCGCCGTTTCCAGAGATATCAGAGTCCTCAGCAAAATATTTAAGGTTTTTCTTTGAACGTATTTTATTCTTATGGTTTTCCTTTAAACCATAGTTTAAGATTTTCCTTTAAACATATTCTGGACAAACATTGCTGTGATGAGCATCATCCGGGGAGTTTGTGGAGAATAAATGTTTTTAGGAGTATAGAAAACCGTATTCTCGCCTAAACCGTATTCTCTGAAGAGTATTAAGAATATACAAGTAACTTGCTATAGCTATAAATTGTCCAGATGTGATTAGTTTCTAGGTTTTATAATTAGCAAAACTAACCAGTGTTAACCCCGCTAACATTGACGGATTAAATTTGATCTGGTCTGGATCAACATTTTGCACGTTGACCGAACTCGAGTACAATTACGTGAATTTCATTTAATATTTCTATTAAAGGAGGAATTGCATTTCCGGACTTTGTCGTTTGAGAACTTGAACTTCACCGAGATGCATCGTGTATTGCTTCTATTAATCGACCTTAGTCTCATGGGATGCTATTGTAAGTCTCAACTCTCAACCTGTGTTTGTGGTCGATTATAAAGATGTAAATTAACTTCCAAGCTCACGGCAAACCTCGCATACCAAAACTATTTCTATAATGCTGTTTACAATGAAAAACTTTGCTGAAACGAAGTAAAATTTTAACTTAAATTACAGCATATCGATCGCACTTTCTTTTGGACGCAAAGTTTTCTTGTTTTGCCCTTTTTTATCCAGTAAATTTATCCACCATGTCTTTGCAAGTCGTAGCGAGATGAGAAAATGAAGCCCCTAATGTTGTTTAAAGGACATACAAGTCAATCCGTACGTTGTTAGACAATTTAACCTCACGAACAGATTCCGTTGTTCTAGAACTAAATACCCACTTTCCGCTTGATTGCTTGACATTTTTTCGTCACGCCTCACTTGTGACCTCTGTCGCAGGTGTGTTCTTCTTTGGAGGTCACGGTTACGAGAACGATGGGCAGTGTTACCTCGTGCCTACAGACGCACCGAGTAAATACGACTCCTCGCACTGCATTAAAGCTCACTCGGCGTTGGAGGATGTGCAGAGGAGGAGGGAGCCGAACATGATGCTCATACTCCTAGATATCTGCAGGAAAAGGTTACGGAAAGAAGTTGATGTTTTTTGTCACCACTTAACCCAGTCCTCCTATGTCTAAGTGATTAAATGCTGGCCAATGTTCCTTAGTGGGTTTCATACGTTTTGCGTGAATCCATGTGATTTTCGTACATATTTTTAATAACGTCACACGTCAAATAGATTAGCCCGCAACCCCGTCCATCCCTGGTTGTCTACGCGACTACAGTGACATGTTTATTAAAGGCGTTAGGTCGGAAACTCTGTCAGTAAACGGCTGACATGTCAATGTTATCTGAATTGCAGCCAAGTCTTAACATTGAAGTAATTAATTTTGTGGTTTTCCAAGCTCATGTTGGTATCTTTTAACAGCAATCCTTACGACAAAGGAGGGAATTCATCTTCTCGAAACTCTTTCACCGATAACGTGGTTTTCGCCTACGCCACGTAAGTCATCTTACCTATCGTTAAACCATGTCGCCCGATATCTTTACTGAATTAATAGCAAATATGTTGCAACGGATAAATTCGCTGAAGTACAACACGACGAATCCGGATTCGATTGTTCAATTTCATATCAACAATTTCAACCCAGCTCGGCTTGGAGTGTAACGCTGTACCCAGGCGTCGATTTAGGGGTGACTGGGGTGACATGTCACCACTCACAAACAAACAGGGGTGACAACGCATGTATTGTCACCCCTGGGTTTCATTTGAAATTAAAAAGTATTGCCAGAATAAACATACATTATACTATGCGTTAAGCTAGTTTCAAACGACCTGTATTATCACCGTCATAATCATGACAAACACAAGTGTCTCGTGGATTGTTACGCAGCGCAGCAGTTGTTGTAGCATAATGGTAAGAATCGGCATTGTTGCGTTATAATTTGTATGTTACTTCATAATTACCAAATCTGCAATGGCGATACGACTGACAAAATGTTTTTGGGTGTTTCTAAAACCTGGAAAAGTCACCCTTAATATTTTACAAAACGTTAAAAAATCGACGCCTATGACGCTGTGTAGTTAGCATGGATTCTATTCATAACTTTTGGCTTGACTTTATCCGAAACCACGGTTTCGTATCAAGGTTTCACATTCGTTGACGTCAATATGACCGAGGAAGTGCTGTAAGGGTTGGCTTTATTTTGGTTTCGTCGTCGTAAGTGCTTTATAATAACCTGGCTATTGTTGATGCTACAAAGTGTACACTAACCTTTAAAAACCTTTAAAAAAAAAGTGTACACCCACCTTTAAAAAAAGTTAAAAACCTTTGCTTGTAGTACTGAGAATAGCGAGGCTTACGAGGAGAGAGATGGGCACTTCGGAATATTCGTTGAATCTCTACAGAAACATCTCAAGAAACCAATCCGCGTTAATCACATGCTTTCGTACGTACAGGATGACGTCAGGAAGAGTGACGTACAGGTAATTGGTGACGTATAGGTAGTGGGAACACGAAACCAGGATGTAATTAAAAGTGATTGTTTGCTCACAATCGGGGATTTGTTTTGCATCTAGTCTCACGGCAACTGTGCTCAACAGCATGGCTTAAGGCATTACATGGTTTAGTTAAGCCTACATCCAAATACATTCTGGGTTCATTTTTTTGCCAAGTTTTCAATCGGTTGATTCATCATGTTTTTGTCTTCCCCGTGTTAATCCACATCTGGGTTAATTATCAGTATGGAAAACTGTTGCAACTTAACTTCACACCACGCTAAGTCAATTTCACCAAACGTCCCACACAGTATTTACACCGCACCCAATAGAGGATATTTTTTATTTGTTTTTAAGTTTATGGAAGTGAAGACGTTGCTTTCGACCAACCGATGTTTGACCGATCGACTCGAACCAGGGGAAGGATACAGCGCCGCTCACAGCAAATGGAAGGAAATACACGGTGAGATTGTAAAAACGAGTTCGTGAAATAACTCGTAAGTAAAAGAGGTGTGGTTGATTAATGAGGGAAAATTACATTGGTTTGATTTGCAGAGAGTATAAAGTGCACACTGCTTCCACATGCAAGGTCCTATTAGTGCAGCTGGTGACTACTAGGTACATTGGTACAAGCACATAGTGAAATTTAAGGGCCGTGCTAGTTTACCAGCTAGTTCAGTTCTACAGCCACCAGCTGCGCTGATGAGGTCTTATTGCTCGAAACAATGTGCACTGTCCATATTGGTTTTTGTTTGTCAGATATAATAGAATTAAAACTGATTTATTTAAATGTGTATTTGCCTACTGTGTTCAACGTATTTAAAGCTTGTAAATCAGTAATAGTTAAGATAAAGTGACAACCAGAGTTTCATATACCTCCACCCATTGCTTACCCTGTCGGCATCTCACTTAAAACATAAATAGTTCCACTAAACATAATCTTTACATTTATTTTTAGAAGTCCCAGATCTTCCATTGTTAATTCAATGTAAAGAGAACGGGATATCGTTCGCTGTAGCGATGAAGTCGGTGTTAACGAATTGTGTGGAGATTTCTTCAACCGTGGAAGATTCGAACAACTTCCATTTATGTGAAGTCGTCATAAGGGTGGACAGAATCGAGGTAGCGTTTCTAATTATTTATTGTTAAGTTTAGATGCTACAGTAACTTGAGGGATTCAATCTTTCTGCATGATCGCATATACTCAAAAGCCGTGATTCCCAACCTTTTTGTGGTTGCGTACCACTTAAAGGTAAAACAATTTCGACGCGTACCACCTAGTTGAGTGTTACAAAGTAACCTAGGGGTGAAGTAACAAACATTTTGAGATCACTTACGATTTTTTACACCACAAGCCAACTTTTTTAAACGTGAAGTTCTTGTTTTTAGGATCAGAACCTGAGCGTTTCCGACAGGGAAGGATTTGACGTCACACCCTCAGCGAAATATTCTCAATCAACTGTTCAAGTTCGAAACTTACAGAAACTTGACGTAATAATGTGTTTGTTTGTTTGGTGGGTCGGGGTTTGTGAGGTCATAGTAAGCTAATCTGTGGAAATCTATTTTCATATACATTAGAAGCCATAGGCGTAGAGTTTTGCACATCAACGGGGGTGCGGCGAATAAAAAATACTAACGTCAGAAGGTCGTTTGCACGCCATAATATAAAAGTTAAAGCGTCGTCTATGTAAGCACGTTCATCACCAACGTAATTTCGTTTGTTGCGTAATTGTTGTTCGCGAATACGAGGCAAACGAAACAGCGTGTTAAGCGCTTTGAGTGTTATCAGAAGGAAATGCGCCTTTATTTTTGCTGCGGTTTAATCCCGCGAAACCGAAAGGACACGATGCGATTGCGTTGTAAATTTAGAAAAGGTCGGGGGTGCACGGCACCCCTGCACCCCCGTACTCTACGCCAGTGTTAGAAGCACATGAAGCTTGCAATATCAAAAGCACTGAAAGCAACCAACGTAATCTAAAAGTTTAACTTCATTCACAAGGTTCACTGCCTTGACTTAATAATGACCAAAGTTTACGGGGTCGCCAAATATATGCTTTGACATCAAGCAATCCCGCTTTTACATGCAAGGCCATCGGTGGGCAAAATTTCCGAGTCACTGGCCAGAATTTAACAAACATTTGACATTGAAAGTCCCAACGGTCAGGAACTTTATTCCCATGCATGTGTAAAGCATGCTGCATTGTTTCGCGTTCACCCAGTGATTAACATACACTATACGGTAGCACAACCTATGACATGAAATAATAATATGTTGCCCAACAAAAATAATCCTGTCTTTTTCTTTCAGGATGTTGACTTGAAGGTTTCCTTTCTGTTACGTCATCAGATTACACCGGGCGATGATATTTGTGAGAAAACCTATTCCTACAAGTTCCCAATCTCGGTTTCAAGGTTTTGGAAAGCACAGTTAGGGCGACCACAGCGATGACAACAACCTACTTCATCCTGTGAGTTTTGAGGGAAGTCTAGATTCCTTCAACGAGGGATTTCCTTGGTTAAAAATCACAAATCGACCACTTCCGGTTAAAACCAACACATTTTTATTCTTACGTAGAGACCGTGTTTCCAAACCAAGTAAATATTTCTTTTAACATCTCCTTCCTACCAATGGATTTGTTTTTCATTTAAATGATGAAAACCAAATAGGAATCAGAGGTTCAAAAGCCAACCCAATACCAAATATCTAGCAACAATGCAAATTATCACCAACCCTGGTCATGAATGTTTATGTTACCTAAAAAGTACCTTCGCCTATCGCCCTCCTATCAGTGTAGTTAATACTTGTAGTGTGTTTGTGGTACAAGATAGGTTTACTTGTTATGTTGCACTTGAATGCGTTTTGTGCCTTTTCTTCTAGTATGATTATGACGATGGAAGATTTTTAAATGGTGTTTTTTTGTGTCACACAAAATCCACGAATTTATGTAGAGAATTTCCCCGCAGCATATTTTACCCATCTTGTTCCATGTAAGTTTTTTATGCCTTTCCTCTTTTTCTTCTCAACGAATAAGTAGGGGTTTTACCGAATTCAACACTTTTTCATTTGTCCCCGAACGCAACAAAAGTGTATTTTTTTTGTTTTATTAACTTTCCATGTTAGACATAATTCCAAACCGGGTTAACGTAAATAACACACAAGCTTAAAAGTTATAAACACCGTATGTTCTTTGTTTCCACCAAAATCAATTACTTTTACGTTTAAACAATGTCAGCAACTTGCGTTACAACCTCACAGCGTTTCAAACGTTGCCCGAACTATTCTCGATAAGGAACAAACTTAAATTAAATAAAAAAGAACTTCCCCTACCTCCGGTTTCTCTCTGTCTACGTCATCCCTTTCTCTGGGGAGAATTTCTTAAAATTTTCGGTGCTTTCTGTTCGGAAAATTCGTTATTTTCTTTGAGTGGTTACAGATGTTTTTTATTAAAACATTGGTCTGTGGGTTTTGTCTTGAACACCTGCCAGCTGAATAAGTCAGTTGATCTACTTCGTAAAGAAATGTGAATGCAAAGCAGAGAATGCCACATTGTGTAAACAACCGATGAAATTGTTTACTTAAGTTGAAATCTGCCAATTTTTATTTTTTTATTTAACCCAATTAAGTTTTCAGTGGTAAATTTGTAATCCCGGAACAAGATTCCAAGTCCTACCAGATGTTCCTAAATCGAACTATAGCAGTGATTATAAAGTTTCCAAATTTACGAACCACGGGTTATTTTGTACAACCAGTATGCGCAGATATCGTTTTCACAACCTCGCGCAACCCTATAACAAGGCTGGTGTTGCACTCGGGTTAGTAGAAATATACGGACCAAGGTACGGACATAGGAGCGAGATGGCCAAACACATCCTGTTGTGTTGCTGGGAATGTGGAGACGATTTGAGTTCGTTCTTCACCACGTAGGGAAAAACACTCCGTGACGTCACGCTCCTGCGTCGCAATGTTTTGTGTATCAGATGTGAATACATGCAAAAGATTGGCATTTCAATAAGATAGTGTTGAATATGTGCGTGCGATGGAAACCAGGGGTTATTTGTCCAAAATATTTACATATAAAGAGATGCTACTTTTACGATTTTAGTTAAATATTCGATCACCTGTGACTGGCGTTTGTGTTTCACAAAGGTTTGCGTTCAAAAGTGGAGTTTAGGTCAATGAGTCAACTTGTGTAAACGTGAGTATGAAGTTCAAGGAAATGAGGGATTTTTTCCCGCTATTTCTGTTGATTTTTGTTGCCACTTGTTGCAAAGGTAAGTTTTTGAATATTTTTTATTGCTTTTTCATTTTAATAACTAAAGATTTTTTTTATTTTAAGGAAAACAAATTGTAGTTGGACATAACATGACCAAAATTAATCCACCAATCTCATGTGGGGAAACGATTAACGTACAGAGTACGTATCTACGCTCACCAATGAAATCACAAATACCTCATATTTCAACTTGATTTATTTGCAGGAAACACGTTGAGTGCAATTAACATAACATACAACACTAGTACCCGTAAGTATTCAAAACATTACTTGTGAAACATTTATTTGTATTCCGTTTATTTCTAAGCGAGAAACGTAAACAAACCTACAGCATCCGTAAAACTCATTATGGAAACTTTTATCGATTGAATACAACAATTGATGTGTGACGTCATAATAATTTTTCATATCTCAATGAAGTGAACGTAACATGTGCTTGTTATGCAGAGACTTGTGTGTACACATTTCATGAGGGAAAGTGTTACAACGCAAGTCAATACAAAATCATCGCTGGTGAATATGGTAAGCACCAAGTAATTTTTTCCTATTTACATCGTTTTCACTTCTTATAAGTGAACGAAACCAATTAAAACAACACGCGCTTATGGGCGCCCACTGAAGAAACTTCAGGGAGGGGCAAACAATTATTTTCTATGTGATTTTCCGGTTCCCTACTTTTAACCAAACCCTTCTTGCCTCCTCCATCCAGGCGCCCATGCGTTGGATATGTTTTCAAATGAAATGAAAACTTATGAAAGCACTGCTTTTTACGCAATCTTCAAATGATTTCAATAATTTCCATTCTAGAAAAACCTAAATTACCCGTAAGTTTGCATGTTAAAAGTAATAAAATCATTTCACCCCATTTTCACAATTACTTGATGTCAAACAAATTATAACCAGACTTTACAATTATATGTGAAGGAACATCAATGCTAGGGATGGGTAATATAGGATAAGAATAGTTAAATCGAATCCAGAATACCGAATCCTATTCTGTTTTTGATTGTGCCCTGAAGCACAATAAACATAAAAGATTTTTTACATGACTCCAACAACAAAGCACAATCAAAGAATAAATTTATTGTACTATAATATATTCAGGCTCTCTATGTGCTAGCCTGCCAAACGACAACGTAATTTTAAACGACAGATTTGTCAACGATTATTACTATAGATTACTTCACATAAATAAATGAAACCTATTATTCGGTTTGACGACAATTTGGGCGGTTCAGGACTCGTGGATCCCGAACTCAATATTCAGAATTGCCGATCCCTATTCAATGCCTGGAATGAAATCTCCAAGGAACTATACCGAAAGTTCAAGATCACCGGAAAAGGTAATATTTAAGTTCATGTTTAACTGCACAATTTGTTTTCGGCGATGCGATTAGGTTTTGATAAACTAACATTGGTCGTCAAAGTATCTCAAAGGTAAATTGATTGTTCGTTAAAAATTTCCAGTGCGATATTTGCAACAGCTGTTTCCATTTTTACAAACGTTTCAAATTGTTGCTGATTTAACTTTTTTAACCCAGAGAAAGATGGAAAAGTCAAGCTTGATGTTCTTCCATGCATTAAACAAGGTATTAGGCTATATAGGTGTATTCTATAGTAGTAAAGTTGTAAATATTATTAATATTTAACTTTATCCGACAGGAAATCAGGAATACGCCATTGCAACTGAAACGACGAACAATGGTAATAAATACTTTAACTAAGCTTATATCAAACTTAGGTTTTGCGTTTTGGGGTCTCTGTGCAATTTGTTGTTAAAACTTTGTTTAAAGAATGGTGTTACAACTACACAACCGGAAAATGCTACGACTTCAACATGATTAAAATTGCAGGTAATTTAATTAAAAGTTGGTTCTGAAAGTCTAACAAAGGTTTTACATCTACAATATTGTTCTGTTACATTACATGCTCTTTTTCTCGTGTATTGGTAACGTGACTCTGGTAACGGCAAAACATTTCTTCACAGGAAATTGTGCTTTGAAGAATATGGACGAATTGAATCAGTTTCCGTGTTCCAGATTCACCGGTAATGTTTTGTTGTTTAAATCACGGTTTCTTGAAACATTTGAGTTCGCGACTTCCTTGTATGGAATAAAATTGCCGCGTAAACAGTCGCTCAGTTTTTGTTGTTGTATTAAACCAGTGGTTCTTAACCAGTCATTTCTCATGGGGGCGCAAGTTCTATAATAGCATTCGTGACTGTGAAGCTTGTAAAATATTGCAATTATTTAGTGAAATTAGTTTTGGGATAAAAACCCTAAAATAATTGTACATGGGAAGTTTAGTTTCATGTTATTTTGCAATGTTAAAGAACTCACCTACAAGATATGGACGGGTTTGAATATTCCTACTCCGGTTTTTAAAGCGAATAGTTGAAACAATGTTAAGACCACTTCATGATATTTTGTTTGTCATACGTGTAGTATTACTTCATTGGACAAACTTTACTGCTTTTCATTTTGTCATACACCTGTAAGTTTTCAGGTAGTACAAATGAGTGTATACCATGGAATGTTGTAACATATACCCCCTTCCTTTTTACATACAGTATCAAAAGAAAGCCACCACATATTTGAGCTATCACCTTGCCTTGCCGACGACACCACAGGTAACATTTAAACCAGCATTAAATAATCTGTGTTCCGGATAATCAGAAATCCTTAACAATGAATGTTTTTACCTTAAAGTGGAAACGCAACAATATTGCGCCAACGCAAGAGCCGAGATTCAGTTTAATGGTAATGTGGGAGGTAAGAAACGTCGTTACCTTATATGGTGAAAGGTATGTGACCTCATATAGCGGAAAGCTAACGTCATCGGAAGGTATGGAGGCATTATGACATGCAAAATCAATATCTTAAGCATCCCACCCATGGTACTTGTTTGCTGTTACGTAATGCAGGTCGTTTCATGGCCCTTGTTTGGTCGAAATGATTTGGACAACAAACTATTCGACAAAAAGACCTAACTTTGCAGCCCAAAAGCGAGTAGTACACGATTGTATTACGTATTTTAAAAAGTTTGTCAACGTCATAAAATTTAAGTTTTGTTAGTTCAAGCTTGAACTTACCCTCTCGTAGTTAGACGGTGTGTTTTTCTTGCAACAATGTTTTATTCAATGCAGATCACGCAACTTGTACAGTTTCCTACGACGCAAGTGCATACTGTTCGTATATTCAAGGTTATGAGAGTAACGTAACTTATCAATGTAAAGTTAATTTACCAGATCACATTTGGTTTCAAGTTTTTCATTTCAAATTTACCAAATTTGTTCTAAAGCAAATACATTCACATCTGATGACACAAAGTGATTGTTGATAAAAATAACTCAACATAAATGGTTTGCAGCTACCAGCACCGCAGTTAGAAGGTTGTGCGGAAGTCAGATTGGGCTGGGAGGTTGGTTCCAAATTTCTGCAATATTAGCGGCCATTGTTAAGTAACGACCACGGAAAGTTATTCTTAGCTTCTGTCAAGGCTTTAATTTGTGCTCACTGGAAGAACGGTAACCTGGAATAAATCTCCCAAAACCATCACGTTTGACCTCCATAAGACTTTTGACAAAAAGATAAACCTAACGTGCAAGTACTAAATATACAAACGAAATCTTGCAGGTTGCTCAACAACTTTTGGTCGCTGGCATCATTTTCCACAAACCGACAACTGTTCCGACTTCTCATCTCAACTACAAACTTGTGTCAAGAATTCACCGGCATTCACCTGCAGTTGCTTCAATAAACTCCCAGGATGGTGTGAAGATAGCACAAATACCAATATGACGTCAACTGTGGGAAAGCACTACTGGAGAATGTGTCAAGGTAACGAGAGTACAACTGCCAAAAATATTGATAACAAACACAAAGCGTTATCACAAAAAAAATCGCTTTCCGTTTTTTTAACTTCATACCGTATGTGACTTCAGATGGAAAGAACACTGAAATTCGGGTTCGTTTCTGCTCCACGACCCAGACAACCACGACCACGATCTCAATATCAACTACCAATGCTGCGAGTTTTTCCGAATCAACCGCATCTAACCCGGTACCAACATCTAACCACCCGCAACCATTCACAACTACCAACCAACCATTTACAACTACCCGCCTAGTTGATGTAACATTAGTCAATACAACAATGGCAACAGATAGCACCACCCCCGAGCCAGGTAACTATAGGACATCGCTATCAGGCATAAGACCCGCAATAAAACGAAGTAATTATTTACAGACCTGATGCTGGAAGCGAATAATTTCAACCCTCAAGATGCCGATGACGTAAATAATATTGAAAATCTGATCAAACGTATTGCACTATCTGGTCTTCCGCCAAACGAATCCATCCACGGTCATTTGTACGTTAAACGGGTTCAAATTAAAGAAGGGCAGAACACATTCACCACCATGCAGGAACTTGGCTCAGCGCTCATCCAATTTACATTACAGACAGACGGGTCGGCTCAAATCGTAGCTTCTGCGTTTGTTTTCAACACAAACTACTCACAAGTGGTTCAAGGATCATCTCCCAACCGTGATTCTCTCACCAACACCGAATACATAGCTCCTAAAAATTCAACCTTCGTTGTTATTATTGGGTTAAAGGTCAACAAACCCAATAACAAAACCACTGACGATGATGAACTTCAGGGCAATGCAAGCTACACATTATCTTCACCTTTACAAGAAACCACCTGCAGGAAAATGAACGAGGACAAGAAGAAAATCAACCAGATGGCTCCACTTTGTGTCTTTTTCGACCGAGTGAAGAAGGAATATTCGGATCGTGGTTGCTCCACATCCAAGGATGCAGGAACTGGGAAGGTCACGTGCAAATGCAACCACCTCACCATGTTCACCGTCCTCCTGGCCGTCAAAACTACAGCTATTCCAAAGCATTTGAAGGTATGAGTTGTGTTCCCAACATGCCATGTAGTTTGCACCAACCCTAAGTAATATTTCTGTTCTTTGTGTTTCCAGATCACCACTTACGTCACAGAATCTGTATCCATTGTCTTCCTGGTCATCACCATAGTAACGCTGTATCGTAACCGACGCAGAGGTGACAGAGTTCCTGTTCAAATAAACTTGGCGGTGGCTCTCCTTCTTCTTCACGTGATCAATCTGTTACATGATATCTTTACCATGCATGATCAGTCATGCATGGTGGGCACTGCAGTCAACCATATTTTCTTGCTTTGCAGCGGTAAGTGCTTGGCCCAACTAACAAGATACCTCATCTAAACCTAATCAATGTTCTGGTATTCATTAGGAATGTGGTTTCTGATCGAGGGAATACGACTCTTCATGGCTACCTCCAATCCAATCGACTTCCAAGCCCAGGATTCAAAAGATCGACTCAAGTACTTTATGACCTTCGGATGGCTTCTTCCCGTCTTCATTGTTGGAATATCCGCACCCGTGGGATTCCACTTCGGCGTCTACATGAAACCACAGCCTTATTACGAAGCGTGCCACCAATATCAAAACAACACGTCACCAATTCCCAAGTACGACAGATGCTGGTTGGCTCCCAACACTCCGGTTTTCTACACTTCCGTCATCACTCCTCTTGCTCTCGTCCTTCTCATCAACCTCCTCATCATCGTAAAGACATCGTACGTGAACTTCACCTCCCGGAAGATGCGAAACAGAGGAGATGACCCTGATGTGGAAGATGCTAAAAGAGCTGGAAAGACGTTCATTTTCCTCTTCTTGCTGCTTGGTGGAACCTGGAGCTTGGCATTCTTCACTGGTGAGTTACAAAGGTCCAGTGTATCTTTATTAGTGCTAAAAAATCCTTGCTGTGTTTCAGGAATCGGAAACGAAATCTCGAACGAGGTTTTCATGTACATTCACAGCTTGGTGAACGGGATGCAAGGATTCGTCGTCTTTCTCATCTACTGCGTCATGGATGACGTCATCCGCTCGACGATCCTACTGTGTAGTAGGGCCTGAACAGCATAAGGGCATGCTCGATGAACTTTACATTGCAAATATTCTCTTGTAATTTGTAAATATGCGAAACCTTGTTATTGGCACAAGTGCAAGTGTTCAATATTTCACTGCAAAGTTCGTATTTCAAACAATATCACCCTTTGTTCCCTGCAAATATTAAACTTTCCAATCAACATTCAGTTGCAAATGTTTGCATTGTTTTGACCAAAGTAATACAGCTTTACCAAAACAAAATCCCCAAAACGGTTTTTACATTTTATTTTGTTATATTTTGTTTCTATGGTTTGAGCACTTAATATTTTTTGGTCTCCATGCTTTAGTATTTAAATTCCTGCGGTTATTAAAACCGTGCTCTGCATTGTTAATCGAAATTTCGCTGATTCTTTCGCTGTATTTGATTTTTCGTAACTGCAATAAGTTCATAATTTTACGCAATTACAGCAAACGTTTGTGAATAAAACCGTTAAATAAAATCTCAGTTGGGAAGGTGGAAGTTATCCTGTACAAATGAAGAGAAATATAAAGTTTCTATATGGGAGGATATAACTTTTATCGCTTAAAATCTAACATGGTGTATCACATAGGTGCAGCCTTTGAAGACTATATTTACCGCCTGTTTTAACAAAATATTTGTAAAAGCAATGAAAGATTTTAAAATACATTTTCGAACAAAATTGTATTAAACTTAAAAACACTGCAGCGAGGCAAAGAAATAATGTAAAAATATGGTTTTGCCTCCAAGGAGTAAATTTACCTCGGCTTGGAGCCGCTGGTGAAAGAGATCTGGGTTGTGACTGGAGGTTGAAAATCATTCGGTTAATTGCTTGAATACTTCGTCCTTGATAAAAGCTTGAATACTGCAATACAACTCAGTTACAATCCAAATAAAAACCGCTCCATTGCTAGTTCGATGTAATGGAGGATTGCGAGGTTAACTGGTTCGTGCAGCTACAACTCCTTTACAGTTACCAAAGGTTGTAGGTAGTAATTACTGACCGCAAGGGGTCGCTGTAACACCACGCCTATACTTCACAGAGCAAGCAGATATCGAAAATAAAGCTGCCTATTTGGTTGAGTTCACATCGACCTAGACCAAAAAATACCCACTCTTGCTTTTTGATGATAGTTGGCATTCGGCCCCACACCAAGATGTCAAACTGTTCCTGATTTGTGCCCACGATAACATAGGTTAATATCCCGGTGTGGTGTAAAAAGCTTTTTAGTTCTAATGCTGCTTATACTAAAAATTTTGGCTTTTAAATTCAGCACGAAAGCCAAAAACGAAAAACATCGAGGTCAAAAATACCTTGGATGTTACGTCATGTGTGTTATTGCGATTTAAGCGATGGAAAGTTTAAGTGGAATGGAGAACTTAGAGCACCTCTATAACATTATTTCCCACGCAAAATGACCATCTGTATAGTAGAGCTCGGTTAATCAAGATCGTACAAATCTGAAGGATACAAATGCATGACATCAACAATTTACTGCAAAACATATTTGCATTCCATTATTTTACCAAATGCTTCAACGCAATAGTATTTTTTTAAATGATGGATTTTATTACAAGGTTAACCGGTTTAAACAAACGGATAGTTTGTTCAAACTCGGATAGTTTATTTAATAACATAGGTCAGAGACAAAATGTTAGGCATGAAATAAAGTTTTTGGACAATCCGGATATTCGCCTAATCCGGATAAATTTATTGAACAAATCGGTATCCGGATAAGCCGAGTTCTATTTTGGTTATAATGGCAACAACTGTATCTAATTTACATAAATATCTGGTGGCGATCAAATCACCCACTTGGCTTGTACAGCTTGCCGGGGATTTCCCGTCTCTCTCAACCGATGCGTGACGAGGATACGGAGGTTTGTTAGAATACGACGCCTCGGTATCGACACAGGGAAAGTACCTGCACACAAAGTCATTCCCTGTGCTTTGTTTTTCCTCCGAGTAAAGTTCTAACCATATTTCCACATCGTCCAATGTAATTTTCATGCAACGTTCTAGGTTTGTGGTTTGATTAAATTGTTTAGTGATGTCTGCGACCAAACAAACCCGATGAGAGGATGTTAGTACAAAACTAGCTTTATTCGTTGACGTATGTATAAATAGTTGGGGCATTCAGAATCAGAGAAAAAGGAAATTCTCTTTCAGCGTATCTCGTATCAAGATATATCAGTGATTACTCCAACCAGCAATCGAATGTTCACATTTAATGGCTACGTTATGATATATTTGTTCCAAGACCTAACAGATGTTCCTAAATTGAAAAATAGCAGTTATAATAAGGTTTTCAAATTCACGAACCATGGGTTATTTTATATAACCAGTATGTGCAGATATCGTTTTCACAACCTCGCGCAACCCTATAACAAGGCAGGTGTTGCACTCGGGTTAGTAGAAATACACGGACCAAGGTACGGACATAGGAGCGAGATGGTGAAACACATCCTGTTGAGTTGCTGGGAATGTGGAGACGATTTGTGTTCGTTCTTCACCACGGAGGTAAAAACATGGCGTGACGTCACGCACCTGCGTCCCTATGGTTTGTGTATCAGATGTGAATAAATGCAAAAGGTTGGCATTTGAATCAGATAGTGTTGATATGTGCGTGCGATTGAAACGAGGGGTTGTCTGTTTAATTCATTCACATAGACAGATGGCACTTTTACGATTTTAGTTAAAAATTCAATCAGCTGTGACTGGCGTTTGTGTTTCACAAAGGTTTGTATTTAAAAGAGGTGTTTAGGACAATGCGTCAACTTGTGTAAACGCGAGTATGAAGTTCAAGGAAATGAGGGATAGTTTCCCGCTGTTTCTGTTGCTTTTTGTTGCCACTAGTTGCAAAGGTAAGTTTTTGTTTATTTTTCGTTTCCTTTTTTTTATTTCAAAATACTATTTTTTGTTTATTTATTTGATGAATTATTAATTTGTTTATTTTTTAGGACACATTATTGAAGTAGAACCGAAAAACTGGCCCAAAATTAATTCACCAATCTCATGTGGGGAAACGATTAACGTAGAGAGTACGTATCCATGCTCACCAATGAAAACACAAATACCTCATATTTCAACTTGATTTATTTGCAGAAAACACGTTGTATGCGATCAACACTATAAAACTTGATAACAGTAAGTATTCAAATCATGACTTGAAAAACAATTATTTGTATTCCGTTTATTTCCAAACGAGAAACTTAAACAAACCTACAGCATTCGGAAAACTCGTTATGGAAACTTTTAATGATTGAAATCAACAATTGATGTGTGACGTCATACAATATCTCAGTGTTGCGCAATGAAACAACTGACCGTCGCAGTGACAAAACCTGTGCTTTTCATCCAGACACTTGTCAATACACATTTCATGAGGGAAAATGTTACAACGCAAGTCAATACAAAATTGCTGCTAAAAACAGTAAGCATTACTTCTTTGAAGGGATTTTTCCTTTTTCATTCGATGTCACTTTTTTACATAAAAAAACTAAACCAATCACTTTTCGGGGAATGTAAAAAATATGGTGATTTTCCGATTCCCTCTACCCCTCCTCCCCATTTTAAATAGAATGAAAAACATTGTTTTTATCTGCGATGTGGGAAAGATTTCAACAAAATTTCCAGCTTGAAAAAAACGTGATGCATGTAAAAAATAATGACCTCAACTCACCTAATTCTTTGCAAATATATTACGAAATAAACTGTAGTTGATATTAAACAAATTATAAGAACGCTTTGCTATTACAGATGAAGTAAACTGCAGAATTTTCAACATCAATGACTGGAAAAGCATCTCTAAGGAAATTTACCAAATGTTCAAGATCACTGCAAAAGGTAAAATTTCATTTAAATTCAGCGTGACGTCACACTGGAGTGTGATATCTTCCCTACGTCACGATTGGATTTTTGTGACGTTTGACATTATTGACGTAAATCGAATCGTGTCGATGTGTTTGGCCAAAAAGTTTCGCGGGGTTCCGTTGTTCTTTGGTAAAAATTATTCCGAAATATTTGAAACATCTTTAAGTTTTTGAGAAACCTTTGTCATTTTTTAACCCAGAATCAAATGGAAAGGCGGTGTTTGATGTCCTACCATGCATTGAACAAGGTAATATACATATGTGTATTGTCTATGTAATAACAAAATAATAATTTTCATAAACAAACAAATACTACGTAAGTTTTTATATTAAACTGTACTATCTACAGCAGGAAATCAGGAATACGCCATTACAACTGAAACGACGAACAATGGTAACAAATACTTTAACTCGATTCTAAACTTAGGTTTTCTGCTGACCTAATATAACTAACATAACAAAAACATGTTTGCGTTTTTTGCGTTTAAGGATATGTGTGTACTTTGTAATAAACTTTGTTTACAGAATGGTGTTACAACTACACAACCGGAAAGTGCTACGACTTCAACATGGTTAAAATTGCAGGTAATTTATAAATTTCCATTAGAACCCTTGCATGTAAACGGTGCCACGTGGACCAACTACAAAATGTTTATTCGTAGCCTTTGCATATCTACAATATTGTTCTGTTACATTACATGCTCTTTTTCTCGTATAATGTATTGCCAGCGTGACTCTGGTAACGGCAAAACACTTCTTCACAGGAAATTGTACTTTGAAGAATTTGGACGAATGGAATCAGTTTCCATTTTCCAGATTCACCGGTAATATTTTGTTGCTTAAATCAGGGTTTCTTTAAACATTTGAGTTCGCGACTTCTTTGTATTTAATAAAATTTCAGCGTCCCTTTGAGGTCTATTATTTGTCATTGTATTGAACGGTAATTTTATTTAAACTGTTAAGCACTTCATTGGCCTAAACGGTTAAACAATTTTGATAAGTTGCTTGAAACACCCATCATTCCTAATATAATGACCCAGCATTCCTGACTGTGGGGCTTGTAAAATATTACAATTACATGTTGAATGTATTCACACACATATTAGTGATATTGGTCAACTATTTGCGACCCTCAAGTTCGTCGTGTGACCTCCAGTTAAAAAATTCCAGCTTAAATAAAATTAAAAACATAAAACACAACATTTTGTTTTGGAATAAACACCCTAAAATAATTGTACATGGAAAATTAGGTTTTATATTATTTTCTGTTTTATATTTGTTGTAAATGAATTCCACTTACAAGTTATGTAATGGAAAAGTAGTTTCGTTTTTCATACTCGAAGACCTATTCATGTGTTTGTCTGCGTATAATACAAACGTCATAGCACTAACTGTACTGCTCTGAAGTTGGAAAATACACCTGTAAGTTTTCAGTTGGTGTAAACAAGTTTATTCCATAGTTTGTTGCAATAATTATCCCTTATCTTTTTACATACAGTATCAAAAAACGACCACCACATATTTGAGCTATCACCTTGCTTTGCTGATGACACCACAGGTAACATTTAAACCAGCATTAAATAACCTGTTTCCGGAAAATCAGAAATCCCTAACAATTAATCTGTTTACCTCAAAGTGGAAACGCATCGACATTGCGCCAACTCAAGAGCCGAGATTCAGTTTAAAGGTAATGTGGGCGGTAAGAAACGTCGTTACCTTATATGGTGATCGGTCTGTGACCTCATATAGCGATAAGCCAGCGTCATAGGAAGGTATGGTGTCAGTATGGCATGTAGATATTGCTCAGTGTAGGACTCACTGTACAGTTTACTAATATCATCGCATGTGAAGTATACTTGCTGTTACGTAATATTCTTGATGACGTAGTACATGCCGCTGAATTGCCATAGTTTGAACGAAATTGTTTGGACAAACAGGTTTTTTCCAATACCACATGTTTCAAAATTTTTGTTAGCGTCCAAAATATCAGGTGTCGTTTTGAAACCACCCCCTTTTCTTATAGCTGCGTTTTAATCATTGCAGATTACGCAACGTGCAAAGTTTCCTATAACACAAGTGGAGATTTCGACGCAGGTGGAGATTACGACGCAGGTGGAGATTACGACGCAAGTGGAAATTACGACGCAAATGCATCCTGTTCGTTTATTCAAGGTTATGAGAGTAATGTAGCTTATCAAAATCAATGTAAAGTTAATTAACCAGATCACATTTGGTTTCAAGTTTTGCATTTCAAATTTACCAAATTTGTTCTAAAGCAAATACATTCATATCTGATGACACAAAGTGATTGTTGATAAAAAATAACTCAACGATACAATGGTTTGCAGATACCAGCACTGCAGTTAGAAGGTTGTGCGGAAGTCAGAATGGGCTGGGAGGTTGGTTCCAAACTTCTACAATATTAGCGGTCATTGTTAAGTAACGTCCACGGAAGGTTATTCTTAGCTTCTGTCAAGGCGTTAATTTGTGCTCATAGGAAGAACGGCAACCTGGTATAAATCTCCCCAATCAATCACTTTCAATCTCCATAAGACTTTGAACAAAAAGATAAACCTGACGTGCAAGTGCTAAATATACAAACGAAATCTTGCAGGTTGCTCAAAAATTCCTTAAATACTTGCGTTGAACGAATGCACTAAATGTACACATTAAGTCCCACAACACCCTTTGCTTATTTTGTAGCTTGCACAAAAAGTTATGGTCTCTGGCATCATTTTCCACAAACCGACAACTGTTCCGACTTCTCATCTCGACTACAAACTTGTGCCAAGAATTCACAGACATCCACCTGCAGTTGCTTCAATAAACACCCAGGATGGTGTGAAGATCGCTCAAATACCAATATGACGTCACCTATGGGAAAGCACTACTGGAGAATGTGTCAAGGTAACGAGAGTACAACTATCAAAAATATTGATAACAAACACAAACCGCTATCACAAAAAAAACAATCGCTTTCCGTTTTTTTAACTTCATGCCGTATGTGACGTCAGATGGAAATAACATTGAAATTCGAGTTCGTTTCTGCCCCACGTCAACCAAGACCCCGGTTCCAGCAGTACCAACCACCGATGCTGACCCGGCACCAGCATCTGACCCTGTATCAACATCTGACCCGGTATCAACATCTGACCCAGTACCAACATCTGACCCGGTACCACCATCAACATCTGACCCAGTATCAACATCTGACCCGGTTTCAACATCAACATCTGACCCGGTACCAACATCTGACCCGGTACCAACATCAACATCTGACCAGGTACCAACATCAACATCTGACCCAGTATCAACATCTGACCCGGTTTCAACATCAACATCTGACCCGGTACCAACATCAACATCTGACCCGGTACCAACATCTGACCCGGTATCAACATCTAACCACCTGATAGGAAATCAGGAATACGCCATTACAACTGAAAAGACGAACAATGGTAATAAATACTTTAACTCGGCTTGTATCCAAAACTTAGGTTTTCTGCATAATTATTGTATCTAATATGACAATAACAAGTTTGCGTTTGGGTCTCAGTGCAATTTGTTGTAAAACTTTGTGTACAGAATGGTGTTACAACTACTCAACCGGAAAATGCTACGACTTCAACATGATTAAAGTTGCAGGTAATTTATATACTTCCATTAGAACTCTTGCATGTAAACGGTGCCACGTGGGCCAAGCACCTGTGTTTACACAATTAATAAAGTTGCTTCCAAACGTGTAACATTGTATATGTGCAATATTTCTTCAATGCGCCGTGTCAGTCTCTGGTCTATACCTACAGTACTTGCTGGTGCACTGTCTCCATTTGCACGAGCTTTCGCGAGCTTGATCTCGCTTCCTCATCAGTTGCTGCAAATGACGTGACAAATAAAATGCGGTAACGGCGCTGTTTTTAGCGAGCGAACGCTCATGCTAATATAAATTTTAACAGTCAGTCTCTTATGAAAACAGTGCACCATCAAGTACTATGTGCAATATTGTTCTGTTACAATACATGATCTTTTTCTCGTGTATTGCCAACGTGACTCCGGTAACGGCAAAACACTTCTTCACAGGAAATGGTACTTTGGAGAATTTGGACGAATTGAATCAGTTTCCGTGTTCCAGATTCACCGGTAATATTTTGTTGTTTAAATCAGGGCTTCTATAAACATGTAAGTTCGCGACTTCTTTGTATTGAATCAAATTTCGGCGTCCTTTTGTGTTAAACAGTCGCTCATTCTTTGTTCTATTCAACTGTAATTTTAACAAAACAGGTAAAACGCTTAACAGACCTAACAATGTGACCCAACATATGTGTCTGTAGATGTCGTTAGCAATATTACAGTTAAATGTTGCGTATTATACATACTTCATAGCACTAACTGCACTACACTTTAATGTTGGAAAATTTCTCCTGTAAATTTTCGGTTAGTACAAACAAGTTTGTACCATTGTTTGTTGCAACAATTATGACCTTTTCTTTTTACATACAGTATCAAAAAACAACGACAACCACATATTTGAGATATCACCTTGCTTTGCCGACGACACCACAGGTAACATTTAAACCAGCATAAAATAATCTGTGTTCCGGATAATCAGAAATCCTCAACAATGAATGTTTTTACCTTAAAGTGGAAATGCAACGACATTGCGCCAACTCAAGTGCCGAGATTCAGTTTAATGTGGGAGGTAAGAAACGTCGTTACCTTATATGGTGAAAGGTATGTGACCTCACGTAGGGGTAAAAGAAGTACAACCAAATTTTCTTGAAGTGGGTGCACTCCGACAAAAAAATTCAGGTTTCTTTGGTCAAAGTTTATCCACCAGCCTGACCGTGTGATTTCTAATTACTATATTTTATTCATTCCAGATCACGCAACGTGTACAGTTTCCTACGACACGAGTGAAAATTGCTCACATGTTCAAGGTCGGGGAAGTAACGACATTTAATTCTGTTCGAGGCAAAATAAACAAAAGTTTAGTCATTCCATTAAATAAACCGATGAAGGATTTGATTGTTTATTTTAAACTTAACAAGTTTACTAAAAACTAAATTTATTCGCGTTCTGTGGCGAATCTCCCGAAAATTCAGCAGTTCAGCAACAAAGAACTTACTTGCACTAAACTTCGTGCAAAACACGAAACATATTTGCTTGCTTATTGATATAAACAAATTATCATTGTGCTGATTTACAGCTTCCAGTCGCCAATCGGGAAAATATTGCAAACTTCATAAAAAGCTCAAAGGTTAGTTGCAAACTTAGGTAGCATACTTAGCCATAATTGTTTTGTGACAACCTTGCAAAGCTCCTGTTAACATCAAAACGCATCATCTTATGTTCTTAGACCAATCGACCAATTGACCACAAGATAATTCTTTCTTAAATACTTGCGTTGAACGAATGCACTAAATGTACACATTAAGTCCCACAACACCTTTTACTTATTTTGTAGATTGCACAAAAAGTTATGGTCGTTGGTATTATTTTCTACAAACCGACAACTGTTCCGACTTCTCATCTCGACTACAAACTTGTGTCAAGAATTCACCGGCATACAACTGCAGTTGCTTCAATAAACACCCAGGATGGTGTGAAGATAGCACAAATACCAATATGACGTCAACTGTGGGAAAGCATTACTGGAGAATGTGTGAAGGTAACGAGAGTACAACTGCCAAAAATATTGATAACAAACACAAACCGATATCACAAAAAACAATCGCTTTCCGTTTTTTTAACTTCATACCGTATGTGACGGCAGATGGAAAAAACATTAAAATCCGGGTTCGTTTCTGCTCCACGACCACGACCTCAGTACCAACTACCGATGCTGCGAGTTATTACGAACCAACCGCATCTAACCAGGTACCAACACCTAACCACCCGACAGGAAATCAGGAATACGCAATTACAACTGAAACAACGAACAATGGTAATAAATACTTGAACTCGGCTTGTATCCAAACTTAGGATTTCTGCTGACTTACTATAACTAATATGACAAAAATATGTTTGCGCTTTGGGTTTCTGTGCAATTTGTTGTAAACCATTGTTTAAAGGATGTTGTTACAACTACACAACCGGAAAATGCTACGACGTCAACATGATTAAAGTTGCAGGTAATTTACAAACTTCCATTAGAATCCTTGCATGTAAACGGTGCCACGTGGGCCAAGCTCATAGTGTTTACACAATTAATAAAGTTGCTTCCAAACGTGTAACATTGTATATGTGCAATATTTCTTCAATGCGCTGTGACATGCAGTCTCTGGTCTATACCTATAGTACTTGCTGGTGCACTGCTTTCGTAAGAGACTGACTGTAAACAACTTTATTCGCACGAGCTTGATCTCGCTTCCTCATCAGTTGCTGCAAATGACGTGACAAATAAAATGCGGTAGCGGCACTGTTTTTAGCGAGCGGAAGCTCATGCTTTTATAAATGTTTAACAGTCAGTCTCTTATGAAAACAATGCACCAGCAAGTACTATGTGCAATATTGTTCTGGTACAATACATGCTCTTTTTCTCGTATAATGTATTGCCAACGTGACTCTGGTAACTGCAAAACACTTCTTCACAGGAAACTGTACTTTGAAGAATTTGGAGAAATTGAATCAGTTTCCGTGTTCCAGATTCACCGGTAATATTTTGTTGTTTAAATCAGGGCTTTTTTAAACATTTAAGTTCGCGACTTCTTTGTATTGAATCAAATTTCCGCGTCCCTTTGTGTTAAACAGTCGCTTATTTATTTGTTCTATTCAACTGTAATTTTAACAAAACGGGTAAAACGCTTAACAGACCTAACAGAGTGACCCAACACACATGTCTGTAGTTGTAGCAAATTAAATATAACAGTTGGATGTTGTTTTATAGCCTTCATAGCACTAACTGTACTGCACTTTAATGTTTGAAATACACCTGTAAGTTTTCGGTGTAAACAAGTTTATACCATTGTTTGTTGCAACAATCACCCCTTCTCTTTTACATACAGTATCAAAATACGAAAACCAAAACACATTTGAGATATCACCTTGCTTTGCCGACGACACCACAGGTAACATTTAAACCAGCAATAAATAATCTGTGTTCCGGATAATCAGAAATCCTTAACAATGAATGTTTTTACCTTAAAGTGGAAATGCAACGACATTGCGCCAACTCAAGAGCCGAGATTCAGTTTAATGTGGAAGGTAAGAAACGTCGTTACCTTATATGGTGATCGGTCTATGACCTCATATAGAGGAAAGCTAACGTCATCGGAAGTTATGGAGGCATTATGGCATGCAAATATCAATTTCTTAAGCACCGCACTCATGGTACTTGTTTGCTGTTACGTAATGCAGGTCGTTTAATGGCCCTTGTTTGGTCGAAATGATTTAGACAACAAACTATTGGACAAAAAAGACCTCACTTTACAGCTCAAAAGCGAGTAATACACGATTGCATCAAGCATTTTAAAAAGTTTTTAACGTGATAAAATTTAAGTTTTGTTAGTTCAAACTTGAACTTACCCTCTCATAGTTAGACGGGTGTTTTTCTTGCAACTATGTTTTATTCATTGCAGATTACGCAACGTGTACAGTTTCCTTCGAAGCAAGTGCATCCTATCCGTTTATTCAAGGTTATGAGAGTAACGTAGCTTATAAATGTAAAGTTAATTTACCAGATCACATTTGGTTTCAAGTTTTTCATTTCAAATTTACCAAATTTGTTCTAAAGCAAATACATTCACATCTGATGACACAAAGTGATTGTTGATAAAAATAACTCAACGATATAATGGTTTGCAGGTGCCAGCACCGCAGTTAGAAGGTTGTGCGGAAGTCAGATTGGGCTGGCAGGTTGGTTCCAAATTTCTGCAATATTTGCGGCCATTGTTAAGTAACGTTCACGGAAAGTTATTCTTAGCTTCTGTCAAGGCTTTAATTTGTGCTCACTGGAAGAACGGCAACCTGGAATAAATCCCCCAAAACCATCACGTTTAACCTCCATAAGACTTTTGACAAAAAGATAAACCTAACGTGCAAGTGCTAAATATACAAACGAAATCTTGCAGATTGCTCAAATAATTTTGGTCGCTGGCATCATTTTCTACAAACTGAAAACTGTTCCGACTTCGCATCTCAACTACAAACTTGTGCCAAGAGTTTTCAAACGTCCACCTGCAGTTGCTTCAATAAACTCCCAGGATGGTGTGAAGATAGCACAAATATCAAAATGACTTCAACTGTGGGAAAGCACCACTGGAGAATGTGTCAAGGTAATAAACAACGGTCCATAAAAATCATATAACCAAGTCAAACCACTAACATTTAAAATAACAACTTTTCTTCTGTGATTTTTAACTTCATACCTTACGTCAGATGGAAATAACATTGAAATTCGGGTTCGTTACTGCTCCACGACCCAGACAACCACGACCTCAGCACCAACTACCGATGCTGCGAGTTATTTCGAACAAACCGCTTCTAATCCGGTACCACCAACAGTTGAACCAGATTCAACCACCCCAAAGCCTGGTAATTACCACCTACTCACAGTGCCCACTGTTTCGATATATCAGGTCTTATCAGTGCAGAAAGTTCGCAGAAGTTCGCAAGTTTCTGTTTGGCTACAATCTGTTCCGCATACGAGGGAAGTCCCCACAAAATTGGAATACATGACTAGTCATCAACTCCTGTAAATAATCCCAAGGCGTTTGCTTAACATAAGTCTTTGTTAGCCGTAAAGCCAACAGCAGATTACGAGAAAAAAAAGCTTTCATTTTTTCTTGACTAGTTACCCGACAACACCCTCAGTCACCAGCTGCACTGATGCGGCTGATAGGTCGACGCAGTGTGTAATGTATGTAACACACTGATCATTAATGATAACGTAACTCCCTCCTACTGAAAACAGGTGTGGATGGTTATGTGCATCTGCGAAACCTGCACTTGGAAATGTTATTTGACATGTTTGCATTGTAAAATCATATAACCCTGCTTATATTACGTTTTGTTATCAGAAGTAATCTTGCGCTTGGAGGACGAACTTAAAGGTTTCACTCAGGCCAATGTCACAAAGAACAAGAAGTCTCTCCTGGCTGACTTGGACAACTTGGCCACCTTCTTCGTCAACTTTACATCGTCCAAAGCTCTCGTGAATCAAACCACCACTCTTCAGGTGCCAGAATTGGCTCAAATAGAATTCGGAAAAATCAATCGTGGCCCTTACAACTTTCCTGAGAAACCTGACTCCACTCAACTGCTGTCACTCAACTCCAGTATCGGTGACGTCACCACACGTAAGAAGCGAGCTATAAAGTTGGTGGTGTTCGTTTTCACCAAATATTTCTTCAATCTCGACAAAATGATTCCTTTCTATTATCTTTCTCCCTCGGCTTCAACGTCATTCTGGCAAACCGGCAACGTCACAAAATATCAGCCCAGTGCAACTGTTCATTACTTCGACTTTATGGTTTACATCCCCCCCAGTCAACAAATCAAGGCAACAACTTTGTTTATTGTGGACATGAGAAGTAAGTAGAAGTTGTATTTGTAATATTTAACCTCCCGCCCTCTGTTACTGTCATGTATTCCACACAATAGAAGCATATAAAAATTTTAGACAGTTTTCTACAAATAGAGCAGTCGTTAACATAAATATACGAACGCTTGAATCTTCTCAGTGTGGTTCGTATCGATTAATGTAAAGTTTCTTTTCCAGACGACACCACAGTGGAATCAGTGGTGATACCGAGTTTATTCAAGATCTACAGATCATGGTTCGAGTTGGTCGAACACGATTTCGTCTGTCAACGGTTGGACGTGAATCTCACATTCTTCACATCTGATGGTTGTACGAGCAAGTCTGTGAATGGAGTGGTGACGTGCTCGTGCGATAGAACCGGGATGTTTACTGTTGTACCTCGGATCGTCGCACGAGTCAGACCGGAAGGAATTAGTGTGAGTGGATGAGATTGGTCTGCACTGTATTGGTTTACATTTCATCAGAATCTTAACGGTTGAACCACGTATATTGTATAAATTGTGCACGCGCCATTCCATTTGCTAGCAGCATGTTTGTTGTTATATCTGCATTAAATTATATTTACCAAGGACACGGTTGAGGCACTAAAGCCTTAAAATTTTCGTGTGAAAATATTTTAAAATAGAATAAAAAAAACCTGTGGCCACGTGACCACCTTTGCTTCAACAACGTCAATAATTTTTCTAAAGTTGAACGAGACTTTTGTCGCCATTTTGATTTTCAAATAATATTTCAGGTAATCTTCTACACTGGAATGGTCGTGGGATCGTTTCTCCTCTTCTTCACAATGCTCAGTCTCATCTCGATGTGTTCACGGGTTGTGATAGAGAGAGTGCGTGTGCAGATCAACTTGGTGATATCTCTGTTCCTTCTACACATTGTCATCTTGGTCGAGGGTCGAGCGATTCAAACCAAAGAAGCGTGCGAGGCGACAACCTTCATTACACATTACCTCATGCTCACAACAGGTTGGACTTTATTTTAATCAAGCTTTATGCTTTCACTGATTGACGCACTGATAGAAATTTTCTTCGAAATTTCAAACTGCTTCGTAAATGTCATTGGAAAAGACAATAGTGTGATTGCGCTGCTGCTAAGCATTGTTTGACGTCACAATCACGCAGAATCGCGGCTGCGAACTCATTGTTTCCTGGTAATATGAACCGATAAACCTTCACTTCCTATAAGCGCTAAATGCCATAACGCTGATGGCGCAATCATTATTCCAGTGAATTCCATCACCCGTGTTGTTTATTTCTGCAGCTTGCTTCGCTCTCACAGAGAGTCTCACCATCCTGTCCAACTTGAACGGTCGATCTCTCCGCTTCGTTAAACTCAACCAATGCAACGTCATCACCTCACAACTCCTCCTCGGTTGGGGACTTCCCCTTCTCATAGCGACGGTCGTCATGGCGGCGAGTTCGCCCTCGGGAAACTACATCTCATCCAGTCCACTCGGTGGTTACGAACGCTGCTGGATCAAACCCGGTTCCGCGGCACTTGTTGTCGGGGTAACGGTACCCATAGCAACCATCTTCGTCTCCTGCTTCGTCGTCTCAGCTTTCACCTTCGTCTTGGCTTTACGAGCCAGGCGTGACGCGAACATCTTGGAGGGTTCTCGCAGAGCTACAACCTATGACGTCATGACGGTGGATGACGTAGACTTGGATCACGTGATGCGGATGTTGGTGGAGAACGTGTTGGTTTGTTTCGTCCTGCTCGTACCCTGGATCCTCTACTTTATACCTGGTGAGGTTTTAATTGTTCCCACACCTGAGAACTTTCCAGTTTGTAAGTCATCTGTTTTTTCGTTCAAATTGAGGAACAATGTCTAGTTCAAATTCCAGGACAACTTTGGATAAACCAGTGTTACTCAACAGCCGTGTAATTGTTATGTTTATCACTTGTTTTGAGAACAAATATCTGCAATTCTACAACATCTTTCGTTGCTTTCAGGTGTTCACAACCTTAACGCCACATTCATCACTATGTACGTCACCATGGCGCTTATCGCCACACAAGGCATATTTGTATGCATTATTTACGTCATAATAAGCTCTGACGCGCGTCCTCATTGCGACGAAAGAAAGTATCCGGAACGCTACAGTCTCTACTGGTACGGACCAGACCGAGAGGATGACAGTCAAACTGAGCACACAAACATGGAGACCATTGAAACCTTGTACCATGAAGTTGGTATTTGAGAATGCGACCGAAAGTTTAATGAGAGACACTTTTTTCAACCGTATATCGCGTTAGCGAGTTCGCATTCAAGAAAGATAAATTGCTCTGATAAGTTTTCAAGGATTTTGCTAGTTTCAGTATGTATTTTTATGAATTTTTTTCGTTACCTTTTCGACGTACAGGATGCATAGCAAAAAACAATATAAAATAAAACATTAAGCGCAAAAAGCATCGAAAGCATTTAAGGTTTATTGTGTCGCGCTCCTGAAAGTTTTTTGTTTCCTTTCCATCGTCGAGTGTTGTAAATATTTTATGCAGTGACTTATTTTTAACGCCGTATTTTTGGTTCTAACGTTATGGAAAACAATCTTAACATTGCAAAACTTAATGATTTGCAATTCGTCGTATCCTGTACGTTTGACATAAAGTGGTTAAAACGTACAATGTGAGAATTTACAATGAAAGTATGTAAATCCGAACTTCATTTCAAACAATGGCGTCATTGATGACGTTTTCTGTGCAATATTGCGTTGCTTCGTTGTTTTACACAGTAACGAGCGGTTTTATGAAGATTTTCCTGTTTGTTTATCCCCGTGTGAAACTTTTTATGTATGGATTCTCTTAATTCCATTCATTTATTTCCATGCATCCTGTTTCAGAATGGATTTTTCAAACAACCGAAGGTGTTAAAATGATTTGTTTTCATGTACAAATAAGTATTAGTAGGAAAAGCCTCAACATTGGTATTCACATGTAAAAATTTCTGTCTTTATTGGGCATGTGTTATTGTATATGATACATCGAGCCGTTTCAGTCTTGTGACACTCAACTGCACTCGCCTATATTATAGACATTATGAAAAGACTGATACATTACTCACTGCTTTCCCAAGTTTCCTCGCTTCATCAGATGTAACTAATAGCAAACCAGTGAAACGTTTTAATGTGTTGTGGGAAAGGAAAGTCAATCGCCACCTAATCCTTCCTGCTTGCATAAATTGAACTTTTTCCCTCTTGTCCAATGTTACTGTTTGTACGCAAAGAGTTAAAAAGCTGCTTTTTCGTTGGTAGTTTTTCTTTTTTAAATGTTTAAGAGAAGAATTTTTTTGAGCAATAAAATTTTGGAGCATGTATGAAAAGCCGTCGTTTTTGAAGAGTAATGAAAAATAAAACAACATTTTAACCCTAATCCTGGTTTAAAACACTTACTTTTCCCACATAAAACTAAACAAATATATACACGGCGACTTGCCATGATAATTGCTGTAAACTTAAGAGCTTGTGTTACAGGCTAATGCCGAGTACACAGTAAGTATTGCCCTGACCAAAATGCGCCTTCTGTTAATGAACTGTGTGCTACCGCGCACGTGTTCACAATACAATATAAGCACAACCGGTGCCAACTCTTTGGACTTAGGAATTACACATTTGCTTCAGTTTACGCTTAGCCGAAACCAGAACAGTATTCACTTTATAAGCTATGTTATGCCCAAGCCACAGCGAAATTTCCAATATATGTATGGCGATATTCAACAAAAGAAAAAACAAAAACTGCAACGCAACAATTAAGTCCACACCAGCACTTACCTTTTATTCCCATTTTCATCCAGTTACTCCCGACTGACATCGAGTGTGCGGGTTATTCCAGTCGAATAAACTGCACAGTCATTAATTCAACACCTGCACAAAAGAAAGCATTTTTAGGCTAAAAACATTTATTTGAAATTTACTGTGGACATTTCGTTCAGCAATGTATCAACGTTTGCGTCAACAAAGTAGAGTTACTTTGAATAAAGTAAAAGTACTTTTCGTTTAGACACATCCACACAATTGTAAAGCTGCAAACTTTTTTTAATCTTTACAAAAATTTGTTAAAATTTTTACCTGAATGTTTCGCCAAAAGCGCCGAATTCCAAATTAATCTTTGTCATGTAATTCCAGTACATTCAGTATTGAAAGTCTACAAGGTTATCCTATTTCGTGAAAATAGTGAACAACTTTACTTTTGCCTGAATAAGGAAATCCACCAATTTGAGAACACAGCAACATAAAACACTGTAGTCTCTGCGGCTGTTCAGCAGTTGGTGAGAAATTCAAACAAGTCATTGTGAAGACTATCTGTGACGTCACAAGCCAATTGTGTCGTGAGGCAATGGCGGGAAACTGCAGCGTAAACACGTGATTTCAATGCGGTGTATGCTGTGTTTGTTTATTTAATTTTTCGTTTATTGCTTTGATAACTTCGATAACTAGTTTCTTTAAGTTCAATAACACAATCAGTATATTAATGGCGCTTATATATGTAATTATGGCTCCATTTGTTATTCCAGTTCACACCAAAGCTTACATAAAATTGACACAGTACTGTTTGCGTTGAATGTCATTAGCTGTTGTTGCCATTAGTTCTTATTGTCACGTCCTTGAAATGTTGCTAGAGTAGTTTTTCAATGAGATATTGTAAGTTTAAAGGCGGTTATTGGCGAAACCTGTCCAAATCTTTCTCGGGAAAATATTTATCCGCTGGTGGGAGCTAAAAAGCTACGTAAATTCATTTAAAGAAACACTTCAGAACGAAATTTGACTCAAATTTGACAAATCAAGAACTTCATGCTACAGACGTTTCTATGGTTTTTACAACCATTTTCAGTTTAATTACAGGCTGATTCCTGTAGTCATATTTTACATTTTCTCTAACTTTTTAACAATAATTCAGGTTTTGCCATCTAGAAGTGAAGAACAAACGTGCACTCAGTTAACACGAAACTGTATGAATTGAACAACTTCTTAAACCACATTAGTTTCTTCCCAACACCTAGTGGATAGAATGATTAAACGGGCCAGATTTCACCTGTGGGTCGGTGTTTGTTCAGACCGTACAGTTTCATGTTATTTAAGTGCACGTTTGTGTTTACCTTTCCGTGGGGCCGATGTCCTTGTCTGGTATTAGAGGTCGTTGCATTTAATTGCACGCGTTGTTATTGCAGTAAAAATACTCCTGTTATAACGTCACAGAAGGTAGAACGCGTTCTGGCGAAATATATTCACAGCAAGACACCGGAACATGCGTCCTGAGGACACCGGAAGATGCGCTTTTTTTCCGACGACATGCGGTTTGATTGGGTTTGCCACAAACAAAATACATTGTGATATCACAATCCTATGTTAGTTTATTGACGTTTCCATCAAACGCGAGTGCGAGAGTTTGGCTCGAAACAATGCTGGTGAAGATATTAACGCGAAGTACTGTGTTGAAAAACGTAAGCTTCTTTGACGAAAGCTGTCCGCAAAACAGAGGGGAAAAATGGGTGTTTAGTCATTATATCAGATTTGCGTAAATACGTCGGTTTCCATAAAACCACTAGGACAAAATTTACAGTTTTTAAACCGTCGACAGCATTTTTTGTTCTAAAAATTCTCTGTTTTAAACAACATTTTTTATAAAACCTGCTATAATGTATTTGGAATGGATTATATTGGGTCATTTAATTCTGTCGAATTCCGGCACAAATTTTACCCAAGGTGAGTTTGAGTTCTGTCGACTTTACCAAGAAACAAACCGATTGTTTCCAATGCAGGACACGAGATTTCGAACCTTCCACAATGTAGTGGCGATCATGTCGAAGTAACAGGTGAGAATGACGTCACAAGCAAGAGTAACTGAGAAAGTGTTATGTGATGACAAGGATTCTTAATCGTGTGGGAAAAAAAGCAAAACAAAACTCATGACATTGCATTTCTTGTTTCTTTAAAAAAGAAATAATATATTAATTAGAATTCTGGCACATAAGTTACGAAAGTGTTTATTGCAACCAATGTTTCGTCCACCATCCAGCTAGACTTTCTCAGGGTTATTTAACAGCAACAATACATAAAGCGCATGAGCCAGAAATAACAATTCTTGGTAATTTACTATGCCTGGCAGCAAGAATAGCACTAAGCTGTGCTTATTTGTGTTCAACTTCTACGTAAAATGATTCTCATTTATGCCGCAGATAATACGACATGCGCACTGTCGTACTACACTGGTGCAGATTCGGATTGCCAACGTATCCGTGGTAAGCAACTTATTACTTTGTTTTTTATTGTGATATCACATTTCCTCTCACCCGGTTAGCATTAAGGTTGGCGGCAAAAACGGATCGCAGACTTCGTGTTAATGAAACACAACAAATTGTTTGGAGTTACCAACTGCGACATGGGATTTTTGCACATAAGCATTAAATTTTTCTTTGCAAGTTTTGTGTAAATACATAAATATGGCACAATCAAAAATGGTAACAGAATAAAATAGCTACAACGCTGCAAACAAAATAGTTACGTACAGAGACAGGCGAATGTTTTATAGTAGATTGCTTATTGCTAGGAAAACTCTATATCAACATGCTTTCATTTTTCAGAAAAAGGCCACGTAAAAAAAACCTTCTGCAAGAACCACGCGCCATTGAAAGGTTTGTAAATGAACAAAACATTTCTGCTACCAATTATACGACATAGGGGTCCAAGCTAAAATCCGATTAAAATTCACTTTTCTTTGAAAGATTTCGTCGATAATTCTTCGAGTATTGAAAAAAATACATAAATATTATATTTTAGAATGCTCTTTACCCAAACGAACCTGGTTCTACTTTCCACGAGCTTCCAATTGCTCTGAACTCTTCGGTCAGTTACAGACGTGCGTTGAGAATTCAGTCGAGCTGAATTGCACGTGCGTCAACAAAATACCGGGATGGTGCAACGCAAGCATTGCTGACTCCGTTGCACGCAATGAAGGGAACATTTACTGGGGAATGTGCAACGGTATGACAAGTTTTGTTAATTTATGGGATTATAACTCGCCTCTATGCAATGCAATGTGTTATGCTTGTATAAATTACCCACTTGTTTCTTTATAGATGCACATAACCAAGTCGACATTGGTGTGATCTACTGTCCTCACGTTGTTCTGTCCACCCTAACCGAACAACCAGCAACCACTTCATTTCCTGAACAACGATTTTCGTCAGCTGAACAACCATCCTCATCTACTGAGCCACCATCTTCGTCAGCAGAACAACCATCCCCTTCTACTGAACCACCATCTTCGTCAGCAGAACAACCATCCCCTTCTACTGAGCCACCATCTTCGTCAGCAGAACAACCATCCCCTTCTACCGAACCTCCATCTTCGTTAGGTGAACAACCATCCTCTTCTACTGAACCACCATCTTCGTCAGCAGAACAACCATCCCCTTCTACTGAGCCACCATCTTCGTCAGCAGAACAACCATCCCCTTCTACCGAACCTCCATCTTCATTAGGTGAACAACCATCCTCTTTTACTGAGCCACCATCTTCGTCAGCAGAACAACCATCCCCTTCTACTGAGCGACCATCCACCTTGACTGAAAAATTAACCACTTCAATAACTGAGCAACCATCTTTATCCACTGCAGAACCACCCACTACAACTCAACAACCCATCTTCAGTGACAAAGGTATTGTCCCAAAAACAATTTTGTACGTAAGCATTCCGCCTCTACTGCATTCTCGTGATTGTAGATTAATACCTGAAAAGATCGCAATATATGGTGTTTTTTTGCTGGCGACCAGAACTGTGTTAGTTTTACTTATAAATCTGTGTTTGTAGCGGTCAGGCGCAAATGTAATAGTACACACGAACTGTTGTACACACGAAACTGACTTAACGGTCAATAAAACCAATTGCTGATTAAACTGTAATGAAAGCTATCGTAGTAGTTACTACGTTTGTTGGGAAAGCTTTATTTGAACATTTAGAGTTGCAATTGCTGATGGATTTTGATGCAAGCAAACCGGAGGAACTGATAAAGATCGAAAACCTTGTAAAGACCATCGCACTATCCGACCTTCCACCGAATAAAACCATCCACGGGCCGTTGTACGCTGAACGAGTTCAACAGAAAAAAGACCAGAAGCAATTTACCACCAATCAGGAACTTGGATCTGTGACCATTGAACTCTCACTTCAAACCAATGGAGCAACAGAAATCGTCGCCTCGGCGTTGGTTTTCAATACTCACACCTTGCAAGTAGTGCGAGAACCATCTCTAGACCCTGGTTCTCTCACTAAAGCCGAATACATTGTTCCCGAGAATACAACCTTCATCGTCATGGCCGGCTACAATGCCAACCAGAATGTCACCTCTAACGGCAGGGCACTAGCGGGCAACGCAAACTTCATGGTTTCATCATCTGCTGAGAAAATGTTTTGCAAAACGATTGACGAGGAAAGTTTTAAAAACCAGACGATCAACAAGTTGGCGCCACTTTGTTTCTTCTTCAACCAAACGACGAAGAAATATTCGGATCGTGGTTGCTCCACATCCAAGGATGCAGGAACTGGGAAGGTCACGTGCAAATGCAACCACCTCACCTTGTTCACCGTCCTCCTGGCCGTCAAAACTACAACTATTCCAAAGCATTTGAAGGTATGAGTTGTGTTCCCAACATGTCATGGAGTTTGCACCAACCCTAAGTAATATTTCTGTCCTTTGTGTTTCCAGATCACCACTTATGTCACCGAATCTGTATCCATTGTCTTCCTGGTCATCACCATAGTAACGCTGTATCGTAACCGACGCAGAGGTGACAGAGTTCCTGTTCAAATAAACTTGGCGGTGGCTCTCCTTCTTCTACACGTGATCAATCTGTCGCATGATCTCCTCGTAATGTTTAAGCATTTTTGTATTGGATTCACAGCAGCTAACCACCTGATGTTGCTTTGCACTGGTTAGTATCGTTCTCTTCTACTGTATAAACATTCGGCTTCAATAACGTTTGTTTATTTGTAGGAATGTGGTTTCTGATCGAGGGAATACGACTCTTCATGGCTACCTCCAATCCAATCGACTTCCAAGCCCAGGATGCAAAGGATCGACTCAAGTACTTTATGATGGTCGGATGGCTTCTTCCCGTCTTCATTGTGGGAATATCCGCACCCGTGGGATTCCACTTCGGCGTCTACATGAAACCACAGCCTTATTACGAAGCGTGCCACCAATATCAAAACAATATTCCCAAGTACGACAGATGCTGGTTGGCTCCCAACACTCCGGTTTTCTACACTTCCGTCATCGCTCCTCTTGCTCTCGTCCTTCTCATCAACCTCCTCATCATCGTAAAGACATCGTTTGTTTCTTTAACCTCCCGAAGGATGAGAAACAGAGAAGATGTCGGGTTGGAAGATGCAAGGAGAGCTGCAAAGACGTTCATTTTCCTCTTCCTGATGCTCGGTGGAACCTGGAGCTTGGCATTCTTCACTGGTGAGTTATTCTCGGTATTTTTCCTTGTTTTGATTTTCAGAAAACCTTTTGTTGTTTCAGGAATCGGAAACGAAATCTCGAACGAGGTTTTCATGTACATTCACAGCGTGGTGAACGGGATGCAAGGATTCGTCGTCTTTCTGATCTACTGCGTCATGGATGACGTTATCCGGTCAAACATCCTTCCGTGTAACGGTGAAGGTCGTGATAAAGGGCAACAGATAAACGTGGAGGACGTAGGAGACGGACTGATTGTCAGAAACCAACGTCTGAAAAGCGTCAAAACGATTCTGGTTGGAAATGATTCGGGTTGATGTTGTTTTAGTTTGACGAATTGTTACTTTTTCTTGCTTCTGTAATTGCAATGTGCTTGTGTTAAACTGCTTCTGTAACTGTTATGTGTTATGGTGTAATTAGTTGCAATCTGATGTTGTCTCAACGAGAGCAAATTTGTGGCTAATTGCTGTAATTGTTATTTTTGTTAGATGTTACCGATTTTTTTTGAAACTTGTATTTTATGTAATTATATGAATGCAAAGTACTTGTCTTGTATTTTTGCGTCCCTTTATTGTTTTTTTCTTTATTTGAGAAAGTTTGCATCGAATACTTATTACCACGTAATACGATGACATACACGACAAAAATCGTAATTTTCAGCTGATTATCGTTCAAGTATATGTATTTATAAATGGTCACCCTTTCATTGTTCTTCATGAAGCGTTGAAAAAACACGACAGCTACATCTGGAGACTTGGTTTAGTTTTTTGACATCAATTTCCTCATTAATTTTGCGATTTTCTCACGCATTAATATGCTTGCAATACTTGGATTGAACCAAGCATTACCCACTTTCCCGTTACTTTACAAGATAAACTTGAACCGGTGCAAGTATGGGAAATAACACAGCAAAAGTTAATTCAAAAGACACATTATTGTCGTAGAATACTTGACGTTATCGACACGTTGGAAACATGAATCAGACAAATATTTCAACTTATTGGCAATTAAGTGTAAATTAACTTTTAAATGCCAACGACCCCAGCTCACAAATTATTACGTTTATATAAATTAAACCGCCCCATCAACACAAACAATAAAATATTCGTAGCTCTCATCCGTCATGCGTATACGTCACGCATTAATAGTTTTTACAAGATCAATTGTTATTTTAGAAGCAAAGTAATGAAGTTATTTGATATAATTGTTTAAGATGTTTACTGCAATTTCAACTGTAATCTTGATGTTTTCGTCGAGAAGTCTTAACTAAAGTTTGGAGCGACATGCTAATTACAAATATTGGATGTTTAAAGAACTTATTTGATAATATTCGTATGCAGAATAAAACTTTCTTAAGTTCGTTTTTTTTATGATGTTATTTTGGCAGGACATTAGTGAATATCGAATTTCTAGGCTGGTGAACTTGTTTAAAACCCAGAAGATGAAATTTTGAAACAACTTTAAGGAAACTATGGAATGAGATTATTGAATATATTATAAACTGTGTCAGAACTTCCACGATGACAGGAATGCAAAAGAAAACATGCAGCCAACCACAAGAAAGAAAAACAAAATCTGGATTATCAACGTTGAAAAAGAAGTTGAATATTCCAAAGATATACAAGAGGTAGATTCGTTTGCTTAGATTGTATTCCTGATTAGAAAAAAATGATGTTTGCACAAAGGCAATTAGCTAATGCTTATATATATCAAACATCAGTTTTGTCAACACAAAATCATGCAATCAATGTTTGTTGGAAAATCTTAGAGTGTAGATTACAGATAAAATGCAATTGTATACCAGGGATACCAGATTGGAAAGTTAATTGTGCACGTGATTGCAACGTTTTTTTTGTGCGGATTAGTGGTTAAGTTTCGAGCATTCATAACATTTTCCTAATCTGGCAAGGATATATCATTTTTGTCCAATTTGGGCTTAAACAAACGACTCCATCCTGTTGTTTTGGTGGAAGTCATCATATATATGTATATATGTTTAACATAATTTCAGCAAAACATTACTCAATGAATGAATAAAAAATACAACTGTAAAATAAAATGGACGAATAAAATATTTATTCAGACTGGCTTCCAAGCTTTCGGTCCACGGAAGACAAATTCGAATGCTTACCAGTAGTTGGAATTCAAATGATCTCAAAGCTTTGATTAGTGAATATGAACTTACAGGAACCTTAAAAGAATTGTCAGATGCAGTAAGTTGTTTATAAAACTGTATTGTGCATTAAAAGCTATGCAAACTACCTTTTTTGCATTAAAACCTATGCAAGCTAAACATCGGTTGAAATAAAATCTATTTTAATTTTATTGTGAAAGTTAGGTTCTTCTGAAATAAGAATGCCTGCCAGCAGCACTAAACTTTTTTCTGTTTGCCAGGCTGACTTGGCACGACCGCCTGCAAGCAACATAGTAAAAGATCTGGACAAGTTGCAGAAAAGTGGGTTTTTGTGCGGACTCAAGATTAGTGCCTCCTGCAAACAGTGCCATAATGTTCACGCGGCTTTATTTTCAAAACGATCTGGAATTTCAATGGGTGAAAAGGTATGTGTTGTATGTAAGCCTAGCATCTCATTGGTTTTGTCATTAACAGTTGATTATTTGCGAGGAGCAATAAATCGTTGCATAGAATTAATCAAGGGCTGACAAATGTCACATTTAGAGCCACATCACAAGTATTCTTCATGCAGCTATAAAACTTATCAAAAAAACAATCATTTTCTGTTAGAACTTGGTTCAAGTCTTACATTGAAATCATTTAGATTTTGTTGCAATCGCGTGCTTTAATGATGCATCTTTGTGGTTTTTTGTTGCTTCTAAAACTAGTTTTTTTTTTAAATTGTGTTATTTTTATGTGGTTCCCGACACAAAATAAATATTTAGCACTTGCGCTAAAAATGTTGATTTTATTTTACCCTGTGCTATACACAGACAACTATGCAAGCTAAACAAAGATTGTATTGGTTTTATAACTAATTTTGTTTCAGGGATCATCTACAGACAATCATAGCAAAGATAGTTATGTGGTTGAGTCCTCATTTCCATCAAAGGTTGACAGCAAGGTTAAATTTCTCTACAACCCTTGCACAAAAACCTTGTCAGTTGAATCTAAACACCCGTTATCTCATGGATATATCGAGAAATGGCTTGCTCACATTTATGGACAATCATCCTGGAAAAAGATAACCAACAAAAGGACGTTAAGTCAAGTTGTGGAGAAAATAAAAGACATTCCTGAGGTAAAAGGTTTCAATACATTTTATGAACCAACAACTCATCTTTTCAGTAAAGTTAGAAAATATATTTGAACGTGTTTTTATTTCATGTGCAAAGTGTGCTTAACAACTTGTATTGAATTTCAACAGGTTACAAACCCAAATGAAGAGAAGAATTTTTGGAGTTCGCTGTCAGAAAATTTATCATTAGCAAGTAGTGACAGGTACGTGTAGCTAGATATTCCAATTATTCTAACATATATACATCTTGTTATTACAAAATCTTCGATACAATGTTGTACAGGTTTACCTGTCTGATATTTAATAAAATGTTTTTTCGAAACAATTTTAAACAAAAGCAAGAGACACAAACATGATTTTTTTCACAGGACGGATGAGGGCGATTTATTTACACACGATTTCTTTATGGATTTGAGGGATTTGTGGTTTTCTTCAAATCTAACCGGGGATGTTAAACTTGTGTTCACGGTTCCATCTCCATCGTCCAGATTCTTGTAAGTGTAATTCAGATCAAACTTACGTATTAAAGACCTAAGTATTGTAGTGTGAAAAGTATAATTGTACAAATAAATGCATGTATGTAATGTATGTTTTAAATAATATGTAACACTATACACTGAACAAGAATGTGCATAATTTGTAAATATGTTAGCACAGTATTTAAAAATCATTTCAATCTAAACTTTAGGTTGCTGTCTTTGAAATGTGCACAGATTGTAAGATGGATATCATGTCACTGTGTTGATTATTTTGAGATAAAATGCCCACTTATTGTCAAGTGATTATTATTTTTACGCCTCAGGTCAAAACCAACAGGATTCAGCTGTCATAGTTTTGTTCTTGCAGCGAGGTCCACATTCTTTAGAACTGCCTTATCAAAATACAGGGTATGTTTGTCATTGGAAATTTTTAGGTTCTGCTGTAGAGTGCAGGCGATTCTTTTATTTATATACCTAAAATATTATACTGCATAAATGGTCAATCATGTTTCAAAAATGAACACAAGTGAAAAAAATCAAACACCATGTTTTGATACATTTTGACATTTGGAAAAATAAAAAAAGCAATCTTTTATGGGAACTGTTCACATTTGCAGTTGCCATGACAACAGTCTCTGTAAATACATTCTCATTTAAATCTTTTTTCTCTTCTTAGGAAAGTCTGGAGGAATTTGACCCTTCTGGGCAGAAATCTTTCGTTACGATCGAGGTCGACTGGAAAGCTTTCTCTCCTCGTTACGTTCAAGTCGTGTTTTATGCGATGTACACAGACCAGGTGAGGGGTCGTTCGAACAAACCTCTTGACCCCAAATACAAACTATATAAGAACCAACTCTTGTGAAAGTTATGAAACTGAACCAGGGTTTGTTAACTCTCATGGTTCTATAAACTATCTGACTGAGTTAGTAAACCCTGTTGATCCCAAAATTTTAGACCACGTTTGTTGTTGTATATCCTTATATAGAATGAACTTAGTGTTATTTCTTGGAAAAGTCCTGTGGGTGCTTTGATAGTTCGCCCATGGACCTCCAGTTGTTTAACACTGATCTAAACTGGAACAAAGCAAATCGGTAAAAACCACATATTTGTAAAAATGCAGTCGGCTATCGGCAATCTCAGCATTTCTCATATAAACTGGAAGTAGTAATGTTTCATGAAATCACATGTTAAGCAGGATGGCCCCACAGTGCAGGTCCATGCTTGGCGATCGCAAACTAAGGTATCGAGATCATTATGTTTACAGGCTTGGCAGCCCAGGCACCTAAACTGGAAGTAGATGAAAATATGTGCCAAATTATATAACACCTATAGTTAATCTATCACCTTAATATTGCACTATTTCATTTATGGATAATGTTTTTAGTACACTGTGTGTTGTCTACTCATTAATGGAATGTTCATAAATCTGGTTTTATAAACAATTCTTTATTCATAAATTATGTTTTTGAGTCCTTGTCCAGATCTATGTAGTATGTCTATATATTATAAGGTGTTAACGACAGCTGCCACTTTGTAGGTTGATTTGCAACATATCGTGAAAGACTTCTGCATACCAGTGGGTCATAATCACTCACAAATCGAAGCTGTATCTGACGATGTAAAAGACTTAACTGAGCTCCTATATCTTGGAAAATTCCTTGATTTTCCTATGCTTGTACAAGGTATATAGGCTGGAGTTTTTCCCTGCCACATAATTATGTTACAATTTTCGCCCTAACTTAAATAAGTGTTTACTTTATAGCAGTACAGGACTGTTAATAAGTGCCAGTATGCTTTTTAGTTACTGTGTAAACTATTTGCTGTTATCCTCAATGTAGTGTTTTTAAACTGTTGTTATATTTGCATGCTGTTAAAGGTATCGATTTATACTTGCTTGTTTGACAGGTTGTGAAAATTCACTTTCCCAAATCTTAAACGTATCCAACATAGAGAGTTTACTGAGGTGGTCTTCCCAACCACACGGCTCTGTGTGGCTTCGAAGGCAGATTATCCGATATATTCGTGACAACTTCCTCCAGGTATTGGTTTATCATTGAATGTTAATCTCTTTTCCTTGCAACCACATTACACTGATTCGAGTGACTCAGCCTTACATTCTTTTTCCCAACGTAGCATTTATATTCATATGTATTTCGTAAAATGCAATTCCCCATATAATCATCAAGGGGTTTATACTTTAATATGCGCGTATATAAGGTCAGTAATCCTGTCAACTGGTGTATTATTGCCAAAGGTTTGTTGCATGTGTATTGAACCACAAGGTATACATAAGCACTGAGAGTTGGTAAATGTTCAATTGAAGACTATTTCCCCAAAATGGTATCCTAGCAAAAAGGATTTTGAAGCAATAAAATTTTATTTTCTGGTCCGTATCAGACCCGCAGGGCATAGCATGGACACTCCTGCCCTGCATGCACTAGATTGTTATGAGTGGTTGTCATGACAATCACGCCTTGGTGGTTTGTTTTCAGTAAAACATAAAAAATTGCACTTTTTTTAAGGGGAGCCGTTTCGTGGTTAAAACACATGCAAAAATATCTGATTTTAAACAAACTTGTAATGTGTATTAAGTGTGATGTGTGTTGTACAGCTTTCATTATCCGGGGTCCTCAATTCTTTGACATGTGAAGAAATGTCGGAAGTGATCAAGTCGGATTTTGTCAACTCCCCCGAACTCGATATCCTGAGATCCGTTCTTAAGTGGGGAGAGGGTGAATTGTTCAGGAGAATCGAACTTAGAGGTGAAAAAATATTTTGCGCAAATTAAGATCGAAGTTTGTAAAAATATCAACTAAAAATCAACTGTTTTAATGTGAAATTGGTAAAACTGCTAAGTTCGATTTCATATAAAAGTAAAAATTGGAAATTGAATCACCACTTTTTAAAACAAAGTAAGGATTAAAAAGGTCATTAAATTGTGAGCCAAAACGCCTCAAATATAACATCCATCTGTTTTCCTTGTAAGGCAACTTTTTCCCCTTGTTTCGTCACATTCAGACGTTCTAAAAATCGACGGACGTGACGCGTTGTGTTATAAATATCTGTGATATCGGCAACCAAATGCCTGAATCAATGTTGGGCCTAAATACACAATTGAGACGAACGCGACAACAGATCGTTTCTCCCCAGAACCCAACCTTGTACGGAGTCACGTGATTCTCAGTCAAGCGAATCGCAGCTTCCGTTCATCTACGTCACAATCGTTGTCATCGCGACGTCGGGATATTCTTCTGGCTAGCAACACTGAGGAGTTGCACGAATGCACATCAGCGTTATTAACCCACGTCCGTCTCCGCCATGTTCTGCCTGCAAACCACGAGGTATATTGAACACAACAAGGCAGTTTTCCACTGATAGTTGTGCTAAATGTTCTGACTTATGAGGTCTCATCAGTACAGCTGGTTACTTAGTATGGTGTAGTTGGTTAACCAATCTGGCGCAAACTCATTTAACGTTGTAGTACTTTGCAGCCAGTTTGCTACGCGCTGGTTTGTACCCCATAGTTTTGGTACCCAACGGTTTACTGCATTAAAGCTTAAACCATTTGCAACCAATCTTTAAAAATACACCAAAGATAAGGAAAGTATTACCCATAAGACGACGTAGAAGTGTTTCGTGAAACCGAATGACAAGACAAGATCGCCCCGACTGCGCAGGTTTTTACTTGGGTATCGCGATCACTAGGTTTAAAGGCGTCGCAGGTATTAGCCTAGCTGGTTGGGCCAGGATAGACTGTGCAGTATTTAAATCGCCGTAGCAGAAAGATTACTTTATAAAAATCTAAATCACTACTTCCCAACTATTTCCTACTAAACTCACAACGTTTCATTCAGGTACTGACGTCAGCAATTAAACGGGGGGTAATCAGCTGCCCCCCGGAACACCTCCTCGAATGGCACCACCATGCGGGCGTTTCGACGCAAAACGAAAACACTTTTTTCTGGTTGAGAGAAAAGGCTGGGCTCGGATTTCTGCCTCCGCGTCTCTTTCTCCCTCACGTGGAGGAAGCTAAGGTATGCCAGTCGTCACTAGACGGAGCAAGAGAGTTTATTGTGCAGCAAGCACCCGACCCGTACACCAAGTCGAAAACCTGATCGGGATTCGTGGCCAGGATATCCTGGGTTCAAATCCCGGTGTGGTCAAAATAGGAATAAACAACTTTGTTTCATATGTTTGGTTGGTTTGGTTGTCAAGAAAAGTGACCGTAATACACTGTCATTGTTGATAATTTTTTAGTGACCAACGAGCACCCACAAGTTCTACTGCTTGTTGTAACTTTCGACACAAACATTTGCGGACAAGTTAAAGTGCGATTTTAATTTGCTGAACAGTCGATTTCGTGATATCGGAATTCTAGACAAATACCCGGCATCCACTCTAGTCCCTAAACCAACGAAAACATCCAATATCCAATATTCAAAACCCACTCAAACGACTAACTTGAATCTGATTTCCACGCAGGGGATTTTAGAGGAACGTTTGTGCAGCGAATCTACAGGAAACGTCAACCTCCGGTCAGTTCGAAAAACCAGCAACCAATCCTGTCCCACCCCTGCCATCGTACCCGACGCCCTGTACATGGTCGGCCAACTCCGCAACGCCACCTATACTCACACTGCTTCGTGCGACAAATGTCGACGTCATCGAATCGGCGTGACGTCACTGGCCACTAGGAGGTTAAAGTACATTGACGGAAGCTATCCAGGTACGGTTTTGATGTGGTTGAGTGTTGAACCCAGTGCTGTTTCAAAGCAAAACCAATGAGTTTTTGAGCTGCAGACGGTAGTGTGCAATATTCCGGGCAGGTCTCATTAGTGTAGCTGTTGACAGCGAGCCGTTATGTTTTTTTTTGGCTGTTGCAATTACGTTTTTGCGACCGTTTGGAAGAAAGAAAACCTGAATATACCGAAGGCCGGGGTTTGTCAACAGTGATCACAAGTATATTTTGCACTGATATATTTATTTAAACTAGTTTTGGCCATAAAAGGTTGGGAACCACCGACCTAAAATGAGGGATTAAGTCGATCTAAGTCACACAAAACAACTTAAAGTTCTGAAATATTTCCTCTGCAGTTCCCAAACCATCCATCGCCGTTCTACTTCTGGCACGCGAGCGCACATTACGTCAGACAGCTTGGCTTAAACGCGTTCTACAACTCTGCCACGCTGCTTCTACGTCACTTCCGCATTGCTGTTGTCGATCCGAGAGAAATTCGTTTGTAGAAGTTGACGGCGCTCTACCGCCTGGGATATTTTGGTGGGTATTGCTCCGTGTTTTAGGTGTAAAACCAGTCGTTGTAGTTTGTGTGAAGATATTTGAAACGTCACAATTACGTCATCATTACACGGCAAAACATTATCGCAACGTCACCGTTTCCACAGCAACCTGTGTCGAGCCGAACGTTACTTGCGCCTTCTGGTTGTGAGGGAGCACGGACTTCCGGATGTTGCGAGTGATCTCCTCCGAAGGCCTCATCTTTACTACGATCCAGATGAAATGGCCGAGTCGCCTCCTCTACCTCCAACCGATCCCAGGATCCCGGAGGTTGCCACGTCCACATCAGGAGCACCTAGGAAGCTGCAAAAGCTCTTCCAGAAGAGGAGCGCCCCGCGGAAGTCCTGCGCGGTCCCGGAAAACCTGGACATCACCAAGACGTGGGAAGGGCGCCACCAAGTGTTGAGCAGTGGGAGCGAGCAATCCCTCAGCGACGGGAGCGTGGATTGGCACTTCCCGTACAATGGTGTGGATAAGAAAGGATGCGGAGTTCCCGGGAGCTCTTTCTGGGGGAGCGACTCCTCCATCGCATCACTGCAGAAACTCACGAGCGTTCCGGATGTTGCAGCATCCGCCCACTCCACGATAAGGAGCAATAACTCACGATTCAGCTCCTCCAGCTCTGAATCGAGTCGTCATGGCGACAACGTGGAGGATTCGGATCTGACGACACATGGGAGCATCACTAGGATGAGAAGGACCCCCTTGTCTTCCTACTCCCAGTATTTAAGCCTAAATCGCCGGAGAAGCGAAAGCTCGGGACCACATCAGGAAGCGACCTTGAATTTGACCGGAATATCGGCATCGAATCCCCGCAACAGAGGGTTGCCTCAGCTCGTATTGGACGGCACTTCGCGTCGTAGCGAAAGCCCGGACATTTTCCCCGACGCCTTAAACTCACTCGAGCGTGACTCACCCAATCACAGCGTAGCGGCAGATCACGTGACGCGCACCAACGTCAGTAAAGAAACTTGTTTGTGACGAAAGAAAGTTTTTTTTTCATTTCTATGCAAACGTAAGCGCGCTATAGGATCGACAGATGCTCTATATGAAAACGCGAGTCTTTGTTGATTTGAAATTGATTCTTGCTGGTGATCGGCGCACGCCACGTGTTACACCATAAAAAACACACTGATTGATACAACTTGACAAGATATTTTAAACATTTTGGGACTTTGACCTCAAATTGTACTTGCAGGCACTGTTTTAATGGGGGCAGAAACTGTAACACCTAAATGTTTCGAATTACAAAATTAACCAATAAAGGCTTTACCGAGGGTTTTATTTATTCACATATAATCACAAAACATAATTGAAGTGCTCTCACATTGCTCGATTATTAGCGTGATAATACATTATAATTTCTATGGAAACCAGCGCACTAAACCACTTATCGGTCGAATGCACACGCTTTACTGACGGAATATTTAATAATTTCGTTTGTTTGTGATGAAATAAACACAAATTCCTACCGCGCAAAGCGTGTGTGTGTGGACCAATGATCGCCTATCGTTATTTGCACACCGCTTCACCAAAACCTCAAGAATTTCTGCAATTTTCAATTAAACGCGCATGCAAAATTAAACACGCTGTTACGTCACAATACATTACGTATGACGTCGTATTTTAGCGCTTCTTTGAACTTTTACTATTCTATTAAAATAAACTTTTACTTTCACTCAATTTTGCCAGAGTTTTTCGCTTTAAAATTGGCCACAGTTTGGAGGGGGAAATCTCCGGTCAGTTTGGTGGTCTTCAATATAACGAAAGGTGGTTTATGAATTGTGAGTTAAGTGAGACTACGTTTTTACACTAAAACTCTGGACAACGGTGTCAAATTTTATTTTGGATGAGGTTTTTGTTTCATTGTCTATTACGGTTAAACCTTTTCTCAAAAAAACTCGGCTTAGACCGTTGGCTACAGCAACATCCCCACCATGAATTTATATAGAGCTAAAATCTTTCCCAAAATACCAGGAAATGTGTTTGGTTAAAAACGAGAGACAGAAACCAACAGGATGCCGTAACTATCATAAGACCATTGGGTTGGGAAACTTTCGTCCCAAAAAGTTCAAACGCGATGGAACAACTGGAGTTTTTGTCCCGGTTTATGACGTCATAATCATCTTTAAATTGTCCTTTTTACGTTGTGTTACGTCATAGATATATCCAAGTTACATCTGATCTTTTGGACCACAAACAATTTTGCTGCCTCGGGGTTAAGAGAAATTTCCTCCTTTTGTTCAAATCCCCGAATTACGAAAACAGCACAACGTTTGTGACGTCAAAGTGCGACGTGATTGTTATCTTTACGTCACGCGGTGTTGTGAACAGTGTCATATTATCATGCAAAAGTTTGCAGTTGATAAGTTTTCGAACCGAAATTCTAGAATTAAAACACTTGTTTGTTAACAGTAACCATTTCTGGTTTTAATTGAAAACAGTGTTTTAACGAAAATCAATATTTCAAGTTGAGAAAAACAGATAAAGTGTAATCGAATATTGTGGCAAACGTTCCACCAACCCACCCACGCATGAAGTTAATCCGCCGGTTTCACCAAACAGAAAGCACCATAAACTTTTTAGACAGACACGATTACACCTGTAGGCGTATTACGTCATCAAGTGTTGGCTATAAAATTTATATACGCTCAGATCAGTTTGGTTTCGTGTGGATGCGAGGAATCCAATTACTTTCTGATATCTAGTTATAATACTTAATGTTTCTACCAAGTCTCGAATTAAATTTTTATAATTAAGTTCTCCACTTGAGACCAACCTTGTTGTAATTAATTAAGTTCGCCACTTGTTGTGGCTTCATACCCAAAATAAACAACATATACAATAACTCGTGTCCATACCAAGTTTAATTTATAAGAACATGTTTCGCTGAAAAAAATAATTACCAGTTCTTATTCAATTCTTATCTTAAACATGCTTTCTAAGATTAAATACGATTGAACACGAGGCATTTTTGTGGTTTTGGTTATTTTAGTGTGTATCATCACGCCATGCATTGCATCCAATCCTTGTGCATTTCTCACAACTAAACGGAAATTTTTCGCGCGTGATTTCCGTTTTTCGAAATTAAAGCATAGGAATTTTCGCGAAAACCCATAATTACCTGAAACTTATTCGATACAAACTTAGCACGGATGCAGAAAAAGATAAACCACACTTAACACAAAAACTCCCCCCCCCCCCACCTTCGAGGCGTGCGTCACAATCTAAACGCGCGAGAAGGAGCGATAAAGTAGGGGGGGCGGACCAATATAATCTCCCGTGTTGCAAAACGTGACAAGAGTTTCCTAAAATTGCAAAAAAACTTACCCAAAAAAGTGGTGCTTAATTAAGTTTAATTGCACGGCCACTGTACTTGCTTCTGTGTTGAGGTCTAAGCACCATCAAGAATGACTGAAGCGAAAACCAGTTGTTTCCCAAACTTTTTATTGACGTGGTTAAGTTCAATGTTTCTGAAAGGCCGGTCATCTTGTGCTGTTATTATTAACAAAATACGTTGTATCGCCGCTGTACTTTCGAGCGATATCGTATTTTGAAATCATTATGCTGTCTCACTTGGCATAGAACTGTAGCAAGAGAAATTTTCGATGTCAACGATTACTTGTTGATGCGCGATCGTTTCGCGGCGTATTATTGCATTAACCCTAATACGTCACCACCGCAACTATGGTGTGACGTACAACCATCTTACCAGCTAAATAGTTGGCGAAACTTCCACTTTGTGGTGACTGTACAGTCGCCGTCAACCCATTTTAATAATCATCCACGAGCTGGCTTGTTTACTTGTGGAAGATTTGCCGACAAGAGCCCGACAATATTATGCGTAACATGTTGTGAAATGAGGACCCATAATACACCGTTTGTTAAAAAATAATAAATCCTCTTACAATCCGTAAATCACACCAGGATGTTAATTTTTTCTTTTTACAGGATTTATAATGTTGGCATAGTAATCAAATTTTAATGGAAGAAACGAAGTTCACTTTGAACTTTATCAAGCACTGCATTCAATCCATCCCACTCTTATTTCATGAATCATTCGTTTTCAACCGCGTTTTTAATTAAACTCTCTTTGCGGAGGTTCCCACGTTGTAAGTTCGAGTGTGATGCAGTTTTACAATAAACAACCGAAAATTTTTGTGGACATAAGTTCGCACCATATTAGGTCGACCTTGAATATCTTGACTGCGTTTGACCACAGAGCAGGTTTTTATCTAAAACTTTGCGGGTTTTGCGCTCGCATCTTTCACCAAAACATGGTGGTCTGCCCTGAGGCTACGTCTCAATCGTAGTGACATGAGATTCACGTGATCGATGACCTTCGCTGCGTGTAGTCACGTAGAACCACAGAAATAAATTTGACCTTGGCCCAGCGATGCTTTATATAGGGACGGATTTTGAAATTTGGATCAGATATTTTCTGTTCTGGAGAGAAGTGAGAGAATTCAACATCCAGTGGAAGATCTGATTCGTTTGCTAAAAGGTGCATTTATGGTGTGCAATATTTAATGACTGATTGTGTATTGTTTATCTGTCCGTTGATTTCTTTGTTTATTTCTACCAAGTGACATTTTTGATTCGCGCCAGGTTTTAATGATAAAAGTGTTCTGTCTCAATATAGAAATACATTTTTGATGAAATTTTGTATTATTAGCAAAGAAACTACTTCAATTGCTCTAACTTTAAATAAATACTCTTACTGTACTCGCTGTGTAATTATTTACCGGATGGTGTATTTAAAAATGCTTTTTCGACAGATTAAACTTTCACCATGAAACTATTCCTAGCTTCGACTGCAGTGGTTTTGTGTCTTCTCGTTGCTCATTCGGGTAAGTTTGACCTTTTCTGTCTCCGGGGTCGTGACTTTTATTTGTACAAAGGTAAAACGGTTTGAAGTTGTTGTAGTTTTTCTTTTTAAAAATTTCGTGATTTGTTGAATGGCGAGGTGTTAAATTTGTACAGGGTAGGGGAATCACCTAAATTAGTATGTGTGGGATTCCTTGAAATATTCAATTCCCGACAATTTACGATTGCTAAGAAAATGGTTTGTATTTATAGCAGCTCAGCAACACTTAAGAGAGGAATACTTACTTCCCCTGAACAAAAAAATGTTCACTGATGCATGTCTATTTTTTGAAAGATTCATCGATGCATGTCTATTTTAAAATTTATAATAAATTTGGGTTCTACGATTTTTTTGATTTTTTATTTCACAGAAGCGGGAAGAAGAGGCGGTGGTGGAGGCGGAAGAGGAGGTGGTAGAGGTGGAAGAGGAGGTGGTGGACACGGAGGCAGGAGGAACAACGAACTGGAGAAATGTATGAACAAATGTTACGGACCCCAGAAGTGCTTCCGACACTTTGAACTCTTCTATTACTTGTGGATGAGGGGATCTGCGTGCCGGTCGTGCGTGTGGAGAAACTGCACAGGTTCGGGCAAATTATTTACTGCAATATTCATAACTAGTATGGGAGTCTATTGTGGTGTCGGTATAAGTGAAAACCTTCGGGCAAGAGCCCAGTCAATTCGAAGATATTTGGAAGTGGATTGACTAAACATTATGTATTGTATAGCGCCAGGAACATGTCTCAAATATCTTAAATATTTTAAAATTAGGAAAATAGAGTTTTCACATAAAATGTTAAAATGTATTGAAAACACTCTGCAGGATGCCAAGGTGGGTTCGGTGTGTTCACTAAAATAAAATAAAGGCATATGTGAGCTGCCAGCGTTAACTTTAACCGCTAAAATACTATGTCCATCCTGGCTTCTATCCTATGAACATGAGACCAAAAAGAAAAAAAAGCGACAAATATATGCGAAACCATTATTGTTTATCTAACTTTTCTGGAATTACTTGAATACGCTTGTGGCGTGGGAGATGAAAATTATGGGAAACACTGCTATACGTTATTGCAGGGAGCAGACCAAGCTTTGTTGTTGCAGGAAGTAAGCCTGGCTACGAAGAATGCTTCACCGATACCTGCCCTCAATGTCAAACCGCAAACTTCCCGCAAAGAATCGAAGCTTGCGGCGAATGCAGGAAAAACTGCACCGATGCAAACACGAGTAAGTTGTTAAAACCTAAATGGCGGGCATCAGATAGGTCTTAGCAATATATATGATCAGTTGGTATAAAAGTCATATTTTAAGGCCTCACGTGAGTTCTATGTTATGTTTTCTGACCTGACTTCAATTGAAAACCTGATGTAAAAATGTTTTACCGCCTCCGTATATTTTATCGTCACTGTAACAAATAAAATATGGCATTGCTCTAAATACAAGTGAGCTGCAGACAGCACAAAATCTCACCAGTCGAAATTGTCCTCTCTGTACAATAAGCGCTATGCAAAAATAGAAAGTTAGATATATTAATTTTCATTCTATTGTCCAAACAGAAACATTTTTCCATCGACTAATCGCACCCATTTTTTCCTTTTTTTACTACAGAACCGGAAGTCGAACGTCAAACCATGACAGAATGTTTCGATGCTTGTGAATCTTCCACTAAATGTGGCTCGGTGGTGACACCTAGCGACCTTCTGGTGAATCAGACAGAATCCTGTCAATCCTGCGTCAGAGACGAATGCGATGGTAAGTGACGTAATATTTAGTTTCAACCTGTTGTTGATTTGCAAACATCCCCCGAACTCAATTAGGTTTAATTCCGCAACTTTAGTTAATCCAAATAGTAATTTGAATTTCGAACCGAATAAGCCGAAGACGAAGTGATATTTATACCGGATATTTGTTTGTTTATAACACGAAGGCAACACATATAACGAGGGCAGTGGCGGCACCGGCGGCAGTGATTGCGCGATTTGTGAGAAAGTAGATCAAGCTGATTGTTACGGAGCGGCGATGGATGAAGAATGTGACGATTGTACTTCAGCATCGGATGAGACGGAGGTTGGAGTGACGAGTTGTTACGACTGTCTAAACGCGTGTACAGGTAAATAGATTGTTATTTTAATGCGGCTCTATTGATTTGTGTTGTAACATAACCCCCTTACCGTAGATGCACCCCTGGTTGCATAAAAGCTGAATTAAACTTATGTTTATGAGAACTTGGAAGTCGTATTTTATTTTTAATTTTCCACCGTGGAGTTTTCAACACAATAAAACTTGCACGGAAGTTGCTGATGTGAAGGCAACGACTTCTAATTCTTACAAACTTATGTACAGGTGAAGATACTGATGGGGATAAAGATCCAGAGAGTGAGGACTCTGATGGTGAGGACTCTGATGGAGAGGACCCTGACGGAGAGGACACTGATGATGAGGATTAATTGAGCGAACATTCTTCTCAAGACAGAGCAGACCTGATTAAAAGCAATTCAACTTAATTTTGTCATTTTTCTTGTCAACGGAAGGTTACATTGTACCTTGTACAAATAAATAATCACTGGTGCATGAATGAAAGTTTGTGTTCTTTGAATTCCCTGTTTTCATTATGGCCAACAAAGAGTTACAATTTTCCCAACAATTCATGCAAGTAATCCAAAGTGGTTTGTTTGATGTTTTGTAGATATTTGTATTTCGCCTGTGTTTAGACATCATCAGTATCACTAAAAACACAAACAACGCAGTTTAAAAACCAACACAAAAAAGGAATATGAAAGTAAAATAGTTCAAAATAGACGAGAAAAAAATACCAGTTCCAAATTCTTACAAATGATTAGATCGAAATGTTTGTTCACTTGGCTTCAATCCCAAACTTCGTGTGAAAGAATCATCGCTTAAAACCATAATGTTTAACTTTTCGATGCGGAGATGTTAACTTTAACCTTGCAGTAAACATTCAAACACCCTGCAGTCGTTCGTTCGGATCATATGAGGTTTAACCTGAATTCATCAAGCTCAGATTTTAACTCGAGTTTCCTGTTCTGTTGCATTCGCGCCTCTCTGAGATCTGCCCTGAGGCCACATATTGCAGCGGTTTTGATTAAAGAACCAAATAAATTGACCTCCGCTTATTGAAATTAACTTAACCTTGGCGCCTCAAGGGTTTGTAATGCGATGGATATTGAAGATGAGGATCAGATGCTTTCTGGTCTGAAGAGAAGCAACTGGAATCAACATACGGAAAAATATTTGTTTCGCTGGCATTGAGGTTTCAAAATCTAAATTTTTTGCAACCAAATTTTGTTCGAAGTGTGGTTTGTTGTGGGTTTTTGTGGCGAAAACAGATGAAACAAGCGTTTTTGTTTGAATTTAATTAACTTGAATTACTTTCCGCCCAAATTTTTTCACTCGTTACTTTGTTTGTTCCGCATTCTTTTTTTCGACAGAACAAGCTTATTTTAAACAAAGAAAAAACACCTTTAATTACTCTAACATCAAATAAGTATTCTTATTTTACTGGCTGTCAAATTACTTACCTGGCAGTTTATTTTCAAATGCCTTTGTCGACAGATTAAACTTTCAACATGAAACTATTCCTAGCTTCGACTGCAGTGGTTTTGTGTCTTCTCGTTGCTCATTCGGGTAAGTTTAACCTTATCTGATGAAACTGAGGTGTAAACATTTTTTAAACAGTTGTTCTCAATCTCGATTCATGAGCACTGGTGATTTTATGAAATATGAACTAAAGTCGTTTGAACAGAACACGTATTGACAAAAAAAACTAATAAGGTACAAGTATGCACTTTGTAACAGAAGAAATTTATATAATGTAAAAATTGAGTGTATGTGGTACCGGTGAAAATACTAACGCCCACGGTGATTGAAAAGCACTGTTCTAAAGTAAAGGCTTAGTTAAAGTTGAATTTAGGCTAAAAAGGTTTGAAATTAAAGCTTTTACAGGGTTTGTGAATTATTAAAAAACTATATTTATTTCCAATGTTATAAAACTATCAAAAGTTTCAAATTGAAGCAGATTTATAAACAATATTGAAAAATCGATTTCGTCTGCAGGAGCATAATCTTCAGTTTCTTACTAAAATAAAACTTTTATTTTCACAGACGCATGCAGATTAAAGAAAAGCCGGAACGGAGGCAGAAAGAGCACCGAACTGGAGGAATGCATGGACAAGTGTCACGAGCCCCAGAAGTGCTTTCAACAATATGAGCTTTTTTACCTCTTATGGATGAAGGGGCTGACTGCCGATCTTGTATCTACACAAGCTGCGCAGGTTCGTGATATCAAATTTGATTCCCTTGTACGAGATTCCGTTGTGCCATAAAAACAGGTGCAGATTTGTACGCAAATGCCGGGTAACAATTTGTTTGTCAAAGCGAAATATATTTGTATTTATTAAGAAAGGGAACAAATTTCAAGGAAATAAACGTGGCCATACAACAATAACATCGAACAATAAAAACTTTATTAAAAGATTATTAACTGTTCCACGGCGCCCATTACAGGATATGATCTCAATAAAACAAATTTTCTTTTTGTTCAGTCGTATTTTGATTATTTGATCGTTGGGCCTATAGTAAGTCCATGGTCTTGAGAACCAGGAAATTTTTTTTTTAAATTTCGCTCCAACTTGTCGGGAAAATAGTTGTCGGCCCAGCTTGGCTGCGATGCGAGGAAACCTGTTTTTCATACGTTAACTGTTATCGCCAACTAGCGAACTACACTGTGGGGCGATCCAGTCTTGTCAGGCGATATTATGCAACACTATTAATTTCTGTGAGCTGCAGACGTTGGGCCACTGTTTCGACCTATAATGTCTCATCAGTGCAGCTGGTGTGACTCTTCTAGACAACTTTGCTGACCATACGGTCAGGCAAAGACTGCCACTTTGTGGTGATTATACTTTGTATTAATGTTTGTGCTGAAACTATTAATGCACAAAACACCAGGGGTCTGTAAGATTGGTATGGACAGTGTCTGTGATCAACCTGTACGTTTTTATCTGCAGGAAGCACCAAATCCTGGACGGATTGTTTCACCGACATTTGCCCACAATGTCAGACCGCAAATTTCTTGCAAAGGATCGAAGCTTGTCGTAACTGCAGCCAAGATTGCGCTGATCAGAACACGCGTAAGTTTCCATTTTTTCTGTACTTTTTGCTTCCTTTAACTTGGTTCGCGCGGCTTCACTGCGGCCAATCAGCTGCTTGGTATTCAATGGTGTTATGGGCTCTTCTCACACCCAATTCAGTTTTTCTATCACATAAAATCGTGCTTTTACATCAATAAGAAAATACATTCATCGGACGTGAGGGTGGATCTGATGCAGGTCCTTTCAAATCTTTAGATAATCGTAAACAACTTTTTGTAGAACCAGAAGTCGAACGTCAAACCATGGCAGAGTGTTTCGCTGCTTGTGAAGTTTCTCCTAAATGTAGCTCGGTGGTGACACCTAACGACCTTATCGTGAATCAGACGGAATCCTGTCAATCGTGCGTCAGGGGCGAATGCGATGGTAAGTGACGTAATATTAAGATTCAATAGAATTCAGTTTATTTTTGACATCATCCAAAGTAGAAGTGGGATCGGTTAAAGCCACTTTTTTGCCTCAAATAGCAATGCTGGCTGATTTTGTTTGCAAATAAACGTTTTCATGCTTGTGGGAAAAATATAATACCAAGCAAAACCGCCACAAGACATATTTCGTGATAATTTAACACAGAGCTAGAGTCGTATATGTCATAGCCTGGAGGGGCGACGTTAAATGTAATAGGTTGCAGGACAAACTAAACTTTTATCAGATAACGGAACATTTTGATAAATTTCATTTTGGGTAAATACAAATAGCGCAGATGAAATATTAGACTTCAACAGTTTGACATATTATACTAAAATGCTAATTGGACTCGTGATGAGCTTGAGATAAATTGATATTTCTTACATCAAACTGTATTTGTTTGCTCCCAAGACGCTGCCGACAGATACAGCGAGGAAAAAGTTGGAATCGATTGCGCGATTTGTGAGAAAGTAGATCAAGCTGATTGTTACGGAGCGGCGATGGATGAAGAATGTGACGATTGTGCTTCGGCATCGGATGAGACGGAGGTTGGAGTGACGAGTTGTTACGACTGTCTACACGCGTGCAAAGGTGAATAGATTGTTGTTTTTAATGCGGCTCTGACCACAAGCACCTAGGGAAGTCTCGACGAACCGCACGCGAAATGTTGCTTAAGCTGTGTTAAACCCCCAAGTCGAATGACAAAGCTTATTGTGATTTGTCTATAGTTAGCATTGTGCTAAACTGCTAACGTTTCGAACACCAATACTGCATCATCTGTGCGAACCATCCCAGTAACACAGGCTTTGTTTAACCAAATCTCGTGACACTTGCGAATATGCAGAGCAGTGACGTCACAATTTGTTATTGTCCCATCTGCAGCGTAGCGCTATGTTGAACCCACTGTCAAAAGAACAAAAGTTAAATTGTCCGAGCCCTTGCAACGTGTATTACGCATTAATATTTAAAAAAATGATGTTTAGGCATAGCGCCCTCTATAAGTTCTTTTAGTTATAGAGGGCGCTATGTGTTTAGGGGTCGACAGAATAGGGGGAAACCCCGATGCTTTCTGAAGTTGAATCTTAAATGCTGAGAAATTTGATTTGACTGCGTTAAATAAAGTGACTTCTTTCGGAAATCCTAACCTTAGTTTGTATTTAGCTACGTTCGTTCTTTTGTTGATTTGAAGCAGCCGAAAGTTTAGAATCCGTTTCTTAAACTGTGGAGTTTTGCAATCTTAACAAGAACGGCGGCAGTTAAAGATTTTGACGTCTTTTGAATCTAAAAAACTTGTGTTTAGGAGAAGACACCGATGATGCTTAAGGTTTCTAAGTAGACGATGGAGACGAATCTGATCATGACGATTCTTATTGAGGAGACACGCCTCCACAGACCTGATCATAAAAATTAAACTTCCTTTTGTGCTTTTACTAACTGAATGTTACATTGTACCTTACAAAAAATGCAAATAAATAGTCAACGGTGCGTGACTGTTTTGTGGGAAAACCGCAACGCAGGTTGAAAGTCAACTGTTGATCACACTGCGTATCCTTGCGTTCCAGTGAAAAGGAAAGTTATTTCTCAAGCGTTTCTCTGATACCATAAAAGATCCGGGTTTGGAAACAAAATTACGCAGCAAAGTTTACATTGGGTCGTTTACATATTACTTTTTGGCCAATGGCAAAATTAACACAAACATCTTTGAAACAAATTTTGCATCACAATTGAGCACAAAACACTTAAGTAATTATATCACATTACAACATGACGAACAGACATTTTTTCATATGTTACGTACGCAAATTGTTGACAAAATAAACTCAATTTTCTTAAAAGTTTCTTTCGCATTTTTTTCGTTGTTGCAATGACAACATTGGTCAAGCGCCCGACCCGTATACCAAGAAGAAAACCTGATCGGGATTCGTGGCCATGATAACCAGGGTTCAAATCCCGATGTGGTTAAAAAAATATGTAATAATACTTCAGGTATATTATGTCCATTGTTTCAAAAAATGCTCGACATGTTCGTATTTTGGTTGTTGACTTGGGATTTGACAAGTGTGCCACAAAACAGGAAGTATGGATGGTCTTGGTTAATGCTTTTCAACAGACTGACAAAAAATCACCAATCATGATATTTCTTGATTCAACTTTTCAAAAAATCCACCTCAATAATTTGGTAGTTTTTCAGCTAGAGTTAAAACAACACCCACTAACAATGGACTAGCTGACTATAATAAATCTGCCCAAAACACGCTCAAAATCGTCCTAGAAACAGCCCGTGCATCTGTGTTCATTCAACATTAACACTGGCGCCCATGCATGACCCATTGCATTGTTACACACAATTAACTCTGTTACGCAAGAGTATGAGAAGGGCATTTCCCAACCAGGAAACTCTTTACCACAGAAATACGGAAATAACACAAATTTTTCCAAACAAATGCATTTCTTGTCAATTTTAAACGATTTTGTTACTTACAAATAATTACAAATAAACAAATGATTATTTATGGCACAATATTCACACAAACCACTGATATTTTTGTTCAAGTAAAAAGTGGAAAAAACAAAGTTTGCAATTGTGTTTACTTTACACACTGGCTATGTGACGTCATAATGCCTATTGCTGTTCCATTTCTAAAACTCGTCGCAAATTGTTTTCACTTGTTTCAATCCACTTCTTTCTTTCCTCTTCAGTTATGTCTGTTGCCATTCTGAAAGCTTCAAATGCTTTCATATAAAAATCCACGCTTTCATTCAGTCGATTTGTTTTCTCGCAAACGACACCAAGGTAGTTTAACAAACCTCCGAACACTCGATGCTCTGCTGAGTTTTCACCAAACTGTTTCCTCATCATTTCAAGTCCAAGTTTAATTGTTGATTCCCTCGACGAATAATCTCCGATTGAACGTTGACTCCATCCAATGTAGTACAAACACCAAACTCCATTTAGACATTTTATTCCTTCTTCCACGTTTTGAATATTTTGTATTTTGAGTCTCATCGTTTCCATCAGTGGGATCACGTGACCACTAATTATTCGTTTGTTTTCAAGTTTTTGATTCAAATCCGATGTTTTCATCAAATCATCGCATGTCTGACTCAAACCCCAAACACAATCCTGCACACCAGCCAAACCTCTCACGCCATCGTGATGCCTTGAAAAAAATTCACCTCCAAGTTCGTACAATAAAATCGATTCCAAACATTTTCCCTCTTCTCTCTTTTTATCTCCAGTTGTTTCCAAATCTTCTGCAGTCACCCCAAGACCTTCAAGTGACCTTGAAAGTTCCCACCTTGTCTCGTCAGCTTCTTTGTATTTTTCATCTTTCAATAGTTTCCTGTACTTTTCCATCAGCAATGTCGGACTGATGTTTTCATCTATCAAAAATAAAGTTACGTTATAACCACAAACCACAATAAGGTAGCTACAGTCTAAATGAATAAAGCGAAATCAAGTTCGCGAAAACTTGAGCTAATAAAGTTGTTTAGCAGTCAAGTCTCTTACAAAAGCAGTGCACTAGCAGGCATTATATGTACATACCGGAGACGGACACGGCGAATTGAAGAAATTGAATTATGTCACAGAATAATGTAGCTATCGTGATTCAACTGAAACCAGGGATGGGAACGTTTTGGAGGCTGGACCAGAAATTATTAATAATTAGATTGCCTGGACTATAGTTATTCAAGTAAAAAGAATGTTTAAACTAAAAGTGATTTGAGACTGACAGCGTCAGCATCACCGTGGTAGTTCTACCCTTACATATAACTTCCGCTTACGACCAGCCCTTCACGCATTTTAAGGCCAACAAATAAGTTTCTCAAGATTTCAGAAACAAAATCTTACCATGGCTGTTAAGTGATTTAATTCTTTTATCCAAATCCTCCTGCAATTAAAATATTTGTTGGTAAAAATGAGGTGTCGGCAATGTTTCAAGCGCCCCGTGTCAGTTTACAAATCAGGTAAAAACGTCACCAACAAATCGCGTGCCAACTAATATGCGCACAACAATATGGCCCGCAATCGATATCACAGCCTCATGAAGTAAAGAAGCGAGTTTTAATGAGAAAACCGAGAAATCCTGGACATTTAGTCCCTCAACCCTTCTTGTTGACGCAACACAATCCAGGACGGTGGGTAAAGTAATGGAGTATGAACTCGTAAATTATTTTAAATTACTTGCATGGCATTAAAATTTAACCAAATTAATCACGCATGTTAGGGGTTACCGAACCCTGGTACAGAGGTATAAGTTGTGCGTACGTCAAATGATACGTTTTATGAGTGCAAAAAAACCCGAGGTTAACTGTTGTTACCAAACAGCCAAGGCAATTACGCTGTTAAGCTACATTTCATCTTCGCAAAACACACGTCTACTTACCAACGATAGACTTTTTATTCGTGGATCTTTCCATGTTGTGGTTCTGGTGTTGTGATCAACAAAATAAAACCTCCCATTTGGCGCCACCCTAAATTCACCACAAGGGTTAAACTGGATGACGTGGCATGCTATGTTAAACTCTTACATAATATCTTTAGTTGCAGCAATAAGTTTTGGAAATATTTTACTATATGGCATCTGCGCCTACTATTGGTCAGCAGAGTTCTACGCCACAAACATGGCAATTCACTAAGATGACCCGCAGTACTGGATATTCACATGTTCAATTACATTGTATTTGTGCCAAAGGCCTAACATACACATGGTGGGACATTCACGTAAACATGAGTAAATCGTTTGTTACAGATGGTATAAAGTTAAGTACCATACTGCTCTTTGTTAAGCTTATCTTTAGAAGTGGAAATACCTCTCTTCCCATCCTGCAGGTAATGGTTTGGGGGAATCACCTATTGAAGGTTGTGAACTCTGAGAATTCTGATAAAAAAGAATAACTTGAGACACAAAATACAACAAAAAAAAGTTTTGACAAATGAATTTGTGTTTACATTGAGTTCTTGTGTTGACTGGTAATAAAGTGTAACTGTTTTTTTTAAATCGTGAGTTAAAAGAAACTTTACACTACAGCGGGTGTCTGTCCTGCATATTGTATTAACATTATATATAAAATAAAATTTTTATTATCCCATGTATGCATAGGTAAAGTTTCTGACATCACTCACATGTGTTGGTTTATGCCAGGTGGTTGTTTTATTGATATGATCCACATAATACTTGCGATATTTTTTGTCCACCCTGACTTCCCAACCATCTGGTAGATCCTCACCACCCTTATCACCTGTGGTCATTGTTAATATTTTGATGTTAAAATGTGTCCACAATTTCAATTCTATATTGGAAATGCTGTGAATTTGTTGTTGCAATGTAATTTATTAAAAATACAGGGTAAATACAAAATGAAAACATGAAATGAAAATAAAAGAAATAATAAAATTTAAATTTTTTCTGCTGTGGTCATGCTTTGTGGGTTTGACATTACAATAAACAATCTATAAAAATGTTAACGCCAAATATTAAAGCCGGAATATTAAAGGGTTGTGTATGTATTGGCAGTGTTGATGAGGCAACTTTGCATCAGTAACTTGTACCTAGTAAGCCCAGTAATTCCTTTCTTTCATCGAGATGACGTGGAGTTAAGCCAGGAACTGGAGACGCTTGTCTGACGTCATCAGCACGCAGTCTCAAACCGGAGGATGACTGATCGTTCCTCAGATCATTACGCGAGGACAAGGATGCACTGCTGGGTTCTACGAGCACAAAAATGAACTGTGAAAACTTCAGGTTCACATGAAAACCAGTGAAGTGGATCTCACTACCTTTTTTTGTGCTACAGTTAAATGGTTGTTATCCAACAAGTCAGAACACAGTTTTTGAAACTACAGCATGATTAATGTGTCAGAAAACAAGGGAAATAACCAGTACTAAAATGTTTTTTTGCATCGAACTTTATTGAAATTTAAATGATTTAATCAACTTGGTTGAACAAATTCTATGAAAACAAACAAATCAAATGTTAAACAGCAGACCGAAAATTTGTGTGATATAAACAACAGTAAAAAAATTACTGAACAAAACTTATGCAAAATGATGTATTTTATTGCATTGTTGTGTAACAAAGTACTGAGCAACAGCAATGTTTGATGAACTACAGCGCTTCTTTTGTTCTGTTGGACTCGCTAAAGTTTAGCATTACAAGATGGGACCAATTGAACCAAGCAGACCTCAAGGTTGCCCACAAATTGTTTAACTATCTGAATTTTTTTTTGGCAGTTTGCCTAAGTTGGCAGTTTGCCTAATCCTGGTATAATAGGTTTGGTTTAATTTTTTTGCCACATGTCAAAAACATTCTCATTTTTTTGTGACATATTTGATTGCTGTTGTACTTTTACTTCAGCATGTGTTTGTTGTCTTGCTACAACATCCCAAGACTTTAAACTATCAAAAAATTATTGGTACAGGTATTGTTAGGACCAATAGAGTTAAGCACCCAAGCAAAACATGACTAAGCAGCTCGATAAGTAAATATTATATAGATATTTACCTGCATGTTCAATGTGGCCATGTTGTGATGGTGTGTTGTTTGATGATTCACCTTTGAAATTGCAACAACATTATTCAATATGAAGCCCAATGAATCTTTAACACACACTTACAAGTTTTCATGAACTGAGCAAAATTTAAAAAAATAATATTTGATACCTGGGTGTTGTAGTAATAATCTGTCTGCAGTTATTTTTTGTGGTGATGAGATGTCGGATGATGTTTGACCTTCAAGATCATCTCCTTGTTGCATAAAAAGAATGTTTATTTCTGTGGAATCCTCACAAACTTTTTGTGAACACAAATTTATTTGTATTTGTCAAAACATCTCCAAAATGATTTTACCTGCTTGCTGATCATCAGTCATCAATTGATAAGAAATTGCGTGAGACGTCACCAAGTGCATCAGATCGGTTGTCAACACGGGAACTGTGACCTACACAAGTAGTTAGGTAAACACTTTTAACCACGGTTACTTTTAATCCGTGGTTAGTGGAAGATACTTTTACACCGGGTCACAAAGTTTTTTCCAAACATGATCCACATATAAGCCTATGTAACATAGAAATCTGCGCGAATATTAAAGCTACGATTTCGTGTAGTATTTCAACTGTTATTTATAAACAAAAATAACAGGCGGTGGCCCTGTTCACGCCTAATCATTAAAATTCAAACAGATTTCTGTTTTACACATACTTATATGTGGATCAAGTTTGGAAAAAAATTTGTGACCCGGTGTAGTAGTATTTTCCGTGGTTAGTAAACAGAAATGTCCAAACTTTCCCGAATGCGTCATAGTCTCACAGCAGGCTCAGGAAAAATCTACTCCATGTTTAAAATAAATATGCAATGTAAACAGGGCAACTTTGCATCAATAACTTGCACCTTGTGGTTGATGCTTGTCCTCTCTTTCATCGAGATGACGTGGAGTTAAGCTTGGAACCGGAGACGATTGTCTGACGTCATCAGCACCCGATCTCAAGCCGGAGGATGACTGATCGTTTCTCAGATCATTACGAGGGGACAAGAGTTCACTTATGGGGACTAAGAGCACAAAAACAAATAATTTGAAGAAACACACACAATTACATGAAGTATAACATTACAAAAACAAACCTTGGAAACTTCGAGTTCGTGTGGAAAACCAGTGAAGCGGAACCAATCGATCAAGGTTGATGGGAAAGGGATCCTTGATGTCCATCTGTCTGACAACATCTTCCACTTGTTGCTCGATCACTTCTGGGCTTTGCTGGTCGAGAAGTTGCTGCAATCTCTCACAGATTTCGATCATCGTTGGTCGTTCAGATGGATCTTGATCCCAACACTGCTTCATCAGTTGCTCGAGGTTTTCAACGATTACTCTGTCGCTGTAACTGAGATGAGGCTTTAATCGCTTTATTATGGAACAGTTTGGTCTTGTTCCTTCCTTGATGGAATCCAGTAAAGCTTTTAGGTTGCCGGTCGGATAAGGCAACGCACGCACGACAATGGTAAACACCATCACACCGAAAGCGTAAACATCAAGTTCTTTAGTGGGTTTCATGGTGAGGTCCTTTAGTTTTTCAGGTGCCGTGTACATCGCAGTGTATTGAGGTCTTTCCTTCTTACTTCTTGCCGAAGAATCCATAGTCATCGAGCCTGTGGTTGTTGCGAGTTCCGCATTTCCAAAGTCGCATAGTTTGATGCGCAGCAATTTGGTAAGCACGCCATTCTCTGGTTTGACGTCTCCGTGAACCATTCTCTTCAGAGGTAAACCGTGGCAAGCTTGGAGACCTTCTGCAGCATCGAGTAAAAGCCGGACACGCAAGGGAAATCCCAAATCGATTGATGGCGTCATCAGTAAATCCAGGAGGTTTCCACCTTTACAGAACTCCATAACGATCCCGATGGCAAAGGGCCATTTGGTCCAACCGTGGACACGAACTATGTTGATGTGATCCAGTTTTTGCAGATTTCCAAGTTCCTCGCCAATTCTGTAACAAAGTAAAACGGTGGGTTTGATATTGTGTCACAGGTAGCTGTACCAGATTAATTTACGTTTTTTTGAATACATTCTCGGTATGACGACCACCAACTTGGATGACCTTGATTGCAACAAATTGCTGCAAGCGCACGTGATATCCGATTATGACGTCACCGAATCCACCAGTTCCAGCAACAAAATTGCATTGGTCGCATAAAATTTCCGCGGAGTTGATCAAACGGAACTACAACAACATATCATTACCATACGAGTAACACAGTCACAAACTTAAACAGGGTTAGGATTGATTAGAAATGTGGATATGATTAATAGACTAAACTTCGTATACCTGATCTGTGGAAGCCATGCTGGAATGTAGTCAAGAAGTGATGAGTGTCACAAAACCAAGGTTTTCGAATCTACTCCCCGATAAAATGAAACTCTTCCGAACGTTTGGCTGAAATGTTTCCTTTCGTCGTAAAATAAGCGAATATTTGTTTTTCTGGGTTTGCGAACAGCTGAAATCTCTGATTTGCGTTTAAAACATGTCGAATTTAAAACAACAGACGAAATGTTAAACTTAATATGTGATTTATGCAGGACGTACAGATGTTACAAAGGCGAACCATAGAAACAATAATCTGAGGGGCGTGGTCATGAGATGAAAACACAGGCGTAGCTCGTTCAACAATGGATTGTTAGTGCAGGTTCAATAAAATAAACTTCAGTGTCGCAATCCTACTGCATTTCCTCACTGCAAACTCTTAATATGCTTCATCGTGTCCTCATTTAAACAACGTTCAGCTTGGCTTTCCAACGAAAATACAAGTAAACTTATTATCTTACCAGGAAACAAAGTTTTGCTTTGAAACATCGACTGAAAATAACTGCACTTTCGCAAGTGTGACAGCAGCATTGTATGCTGGATAGAACAATTGAATTAAGTGAGTCATGCAGTGTAACGCGTTTCGACGCTACTTGCACCTTTCTATATTGCTTGTTACAGGGCATCGAACAAGCATCAAACCACCTCATTTACCACCTCATTTACTCCTTTATTTGACCACAAATGCAGCTGGTAAGTTTTGTAATCTTTGTTAAAGTTGACTGATAAGAACAACAGCTATTTTAGCTTTTACATTTGACCAAATCGCCTACGCAATATAAATCATTACATTCACATGTGATTCCCTTTGTTATTTTTTGACACGTGAATACGTGATACGATTAAGAAACTTGAGTTACTTATTTTAGATTCCACTAACAAGCTTGGTCAAACTGATAGAACCGGATGATTTGCATACGAATGCTGAGATCAACAAGTTGAGACCTTCGTATTTGGAGGTTCCTGTCTTGAATGGCGAAAGTGTTTATTGGTTCATTGCAAGTCATGTTGCTTGAGGTTGTACAAGCTGTGCAATGATGGATGTATAAGTAGTTGGAAAAATGCAAAAATTGTGCGTGTCATAATGAATTCAAGCGGAAATAAAAGAAAGAGAAAAGCACTTTTCGTCGCGCGCGGTCACGTGTGTTCCGCTTGATTGATCACACCACACAGAGAGGTGACGGTGGACATGCAATCGTGTAAGTTTGCTGAAACTAATATCTCCAATGTTCCAACAAAAGGCTTATGCTATGTTTAACAAATTATCGTACAGGTGATGACGAAGTTTTTCCTCTAATAAGACTGGAAAAAGACCACAAATAAAACCTGTGTGGTAATTTTGGTGTTCAAATTTTGGGGTGTCATGAAACACAATCAGAAACAACAGCCTTGAGCCACGTAAAATTTTTGTTTGCATAAATTTTCTATGTTACTGAAGCTTATATGTGGATTAAGTTTGGCAAAAAGTTTGTGACCCGGTGTTAAAGTATCTTCCGCGGTGACGTGATGTCGTAGAGATTTTATCGCTAAGTATGCGCAGGGGATTCCCCTTGGAGGTAGCGGTCATCTGCCATAGTTGAGTTCAATCTGCGTCATTTTCGCTCCAGTATGTCAGTTATTTTGAACATTGTTAAACTCTGACGCAATTTTTAACAACATGTAAATGTACTAGATATGGGGAAAACGTTTTTGTGGTCCAAGGAACAAGATTGTTATGTTTAGTGGCGACCTTGCTTGTCAGGTATCAAAAAATTACTGCGTAAGTAATGTTATATTTGTAAGGTCTCTATAATTTCCCCAACACTATATATTTCCCCTGGTTTATCTTCGGCATCAACATCAACATTGCTTAAGGTTTGTCCACGCTTTTATTCAAAGTTTTCTTTCTTTGCACGACTTCAACTGTTTTTTTACCGTAAGCGCGCTATGAAATGAAAATTAAAACACCTTCGGGTTTTGCTGGGCGAATATTCTGGTCGACATTGAAACGTGATCACGTGACAAAAACGCGACAATTCAAGGTTAACAGTTTGAACTTCTAAGACGTCGCCGATCGCTTTGGAAAGTAGTTTTAGAAAAGTCAACCGCGTTGTAATCTGATTAGTTTTGTTCTTGGATAATTGCGAAGCCCCTCCTGACGCCGCAAGCGTATATGGCGTGGCCTCGGGTCGTGAGTAGCGATTGGAAGGTTGTTAGCTCACTGTGTGTTTATATATGGGCGGGTGAACAATGGACCGACATGCAGTGGTCTACCTTCGCCTCTTGAAGATATCAACTGAGAAGATTTCTGTATCGTTCGTCGCTTGAAGGTAAGCTTATGCAATGGGGAAGTTGGTAGTGTTTTAAAGGGTGTAAACTTTGCGTACAATAAAGTTCAAGATATTGATGTAGTTTGGTTGCATAAGGCATGGAATAATGCAGGACAGTAAAAGTGTTTTATTGCCTTTTAACAAAAGTGTTTGTGTGAGGATAAATTCGTTCAACTTAAATCTCGTTCGCGTTGTTCTCATCCCTTCTATCAGGTTAACGAAAACACAATGCAAGCAAGCTTTATTTTTTTATGTTTAGTTTCAACTTATTAAGGATGAAATTTTTTCTTCTCTCAATTTCGCTCCTCGTCTGTGTCGCCAACACGTTGTCGGGTAAGTCCCCATTTATAGAATGAGGCCGTGTTATTTGCCGAGTAAATCCAAATGTTTGAAATGAAGTTTGAAATGAACCACTACAACTTCAAGCTTTAGCGAAATGTACGACTGTATTAAGTAATTAAGTGAGCGTTTATGCAATTTCAGAAGGACAAACTGCAGCCGAATGTTTCGCCGCATGTGAAGCTTCCACTGATTGCAGCTCAGTGGCGACCCCTAGCGACTTGTTGGTGAATCAAACTGAAGCTTGCGTCGAGTGTTTGAACGAAGAATGCGAAGGTAAGTGACGTCATATACAAGCGTTACGTGAACATTTGTATCAATGCATGGTAATAAAAAAATGTTTGTTGTGATTTTCACGAAGGAAAACACGCAGTGAATTATGTTAATTGTTTTGTTTAATCATGAGGTTTTCAGGCTTGGCAGCCCGGGCATTGTTTTGTTTAACGTATAGTGACGTTTTTATATCGTATTCTTTTTACGTAAACCGGACAAAATCAACTGAACATCAAAAATGTGTCAAACATTATTTTTGTAAAAAAACATGTTCAAATATACATGGTAAGGTCTAACGTCGCGTTGAATGTTTCAAAGATGATGATAAGGAGGAGGAGGAGGAGGAGGAGGATGGTTGCAACATATGTCGTACAGTGGACAAAGCCGAGTGTTACGTGGATGAAATGGGGGATGATTGTGAATCGTGCGTTGCTCCGTCTGCAGAGACCGAGGCTGGAATCAAAGCTTGCTACGATTGCTTGGAGGCATGCGAAGGTTGGGGGAGTTAGCAATCTGTCCAATTGTAACTTATGCACTTTGTAAACAGCGAGCATTATATGCGGTGTGGTCGTATTGTGACAAAAGAAATATGCTCATAAGTTGACTGGCAACGATGACAAACTCTAACAATATCACGTAAATATTTGCTTTCGGACAAAACATTTGACCTAAAAAGTTCACAAAATTTGAAAATAAAAAATATTGGTGTCAAAAAGGAGAATTTAAACAACTCACACAGGATCAGTGTGAAATGCTTTCTAACATGAAATATCATTGCAGAAGATGAAGAAGACGACGATGACGATGATAGGAAGTAGAGAAACGGTTTCTTCTTTCTCCCAACACAAACACTTTCCAAGACCTCCTGACGAAACGTTGGTTACAACAAACATTGTCGTAACTTAAGTGCCAGAAGAGCAAATAGTTGTCATACATTGCACTTTGTTAATGTTTCGGTGCAATTAATTCATTTTCGGTGCTTTATTCCGTGTACAATAAATGAGGTCTCATGTTTGGCACAACGATATTTTACAGCGATTTACGGCATGATGGACAAAGGTTAGGTCATGAGGCTTGAATCTGTTAAATCCCACATGTTGTTACTTTGCTACATCGCTCACATATTGAGGCTTTTGGGGTAAATTCCTGACAAACTTGTTCAAAAATTCAATTGAAAATTCAGAGTTGCAAAGCCCGAGAAGATGCAGATCTTAGATCTTATGGTGGTTTTGTATTGAAATATCACCATTCCCGGCATTACGGGATTAACGACCACTCGTTTGTTTCATTTACAAACAAACTTCGACAATATCGCACACTTTGACATTCCATATTACCACATTCTATATTAACAGGGCGAGTCTTCTTGTAGCTAAACCTAATATTATGATTCCCCACTCCCTCATAACCAGTCAAGCAAGTTCGAAAATAACGAAGAAGATAAACTTAACCGCGTACCCTTATACAGTTTTGGGTTAAGAACGTGAATTCGAAATTAATGCTGAATAATCGAACTTGGCATTTGCGAACGTGGGCCTTCTCATAAACATTCCGAACCTGTATGCAAAAACCACTGATTTTAAGTTAAATATGAAACAAACCAGGCATCTTTGAATATACAAGCGCAGAAACTTATAATGTCTTTAAGACGAAATATACATTTCTGATATAAATCATTTATCGATCTGCATTTTTTACACAGATATTTATGACACGGTTATCAATCTACAGTTTTTCAGGGTAGTTTGGTTAAAGCATAGTTTTTAAACCTCGCAAAATACAAACATTTCCCTCAAATAAATTTTGGCACTTAATAAACAGTAGGAGACCCTCATGCGGCAAATCAGTGTTATCGGTTGGATTTACCCGGGAAAGAACAAAATCACCATTATCTAAATACGCCTCATAAAATGTTACATTGCTTCAATGTCCAATCTGCTTGGACGAAGTAATATTGTATTTATTGGCGAAAAAATGTAACAAACCAAATTGTAAAACACGTTTGGAATTCGTGACGATCTTTATTTGATGGATGAAGCCAGTTTTATTTATCTCTGCGGTGGGAGGAGCGCCGTCTCGCGTATTCCATCCGCAGGTATTTAACCGATAAGGTGGAACTTGTGGTAGGAAATGGGTATATATATGGACGGGTGAAGGAGGCGAGAACGCATTCTGGTCGGGTTCGAACTTACGGAAGATTCCAACACGAAGAAGATTTCATTCTAAGGTATTTTGTTGTAAAAGTAAAAAGATTTAATTTGCGTGTGTTGGAAAATATTTTATCATAAAAATTTGTTGGTAAGAGTGGAAGGATAAGATTTAAGCAATTTTTAGCGTTACAAAATTAAATAAGATAAAACAACAGATATGTTGGACAAAAGCTATCGTGGACTTTGTGTCCATAAGTTTCTTTAGTTCTAAAAGTGTGCTTTTAGTTGACAACAATTTTGTTTTCTTGTTTAAAGTTTCAACAAATCCATGATGAAGGTTTTCATTTTCTCAGTTGTAATTCTTATATGCGTCGCGGGAACTTTCTCAGGTAAGTTTACTCACTCTATCCCGTCTCTTCTATTGCGTGGTAATCACCAGTACGCACCCATACCTTTGGATTCAAGTTAAGTTTAATCGAAACTCAAACTGAATCTTGGTGAGATTCGCCGCTGAATTTCATTCAAAAACCTAATACGCCTCAAGGACAAAAACACCGATCGGGGTTTTCCCAAATGAGGCACAAAGTCGGTATAATGCCAACAATGTTACTGTAAGATGTGTGATTGACAAAATGGATTAAATTGTCAAAAGAAACACAAATGGTAAACACAGGTCGTGAAAATCTTAACCAATTGTGTGGCTCTAGATGGACAAACCGAGGCTGAATGTCGCGATTCATGCGAAGTTTCCACTGCCTGCAGCTCAGTAGCGACACCTGACGACTTGGTGGCTGGACAATCTGAAGCTTGCACTGACTGTTTGTACGAAAAATGCCGGTGTAAGTGGCGCAAAGGGAATTTAGCATTTATAAAAACTGGTGCATGTTTTGTATAAAGGTAAACAATATCCAAAGTGGTTCGTACACGTTGTACGGTTTCCACAGTTTTTATTTAAATCCACGAAAAAGTGCAAAAATTTAAAGCCAATTTTATCCGTATGCACAGACTACGGAAATGAAAACGGAAGTGGAGGCGGAAGCGAAAGCGGAAGTGCAGCAACAAGGGGAAGGACATTTTACTATATGCTGATGATAGCGAAGTGTTACGTGGATGAAATGGGTGATGGATGTGGATCGTGCATTCCTCCATCAGAGCAAACTTTGATTGGAATCAATACTTGCTACTCCTGCATGTTGAATTGCGGAGGTTGGTGTGAAAAGCCTTGTTGATGCTTTATTAAAGCTTTGTATTTTTTTTAAATTATTATATATTCATATATTATAAGCAAAGTGGAGCCAATAATATGAATTTTGTGAGCTGGAAATATATAACCACTCTTTCCACATATAAGGTCTCATCAGTGCAGCTTGGTGTGACTTATGTAATTTATATTCATTGCTCGCAAACGTGGTGACAAAAACACATAAATCCTTGTTCAAAATGAAATAGATTCTCCGTAGACGAGGATTCCATTCAGGAGACGGACAACGTTGTTGTTGATTACGGGTTCTTTTTTTCTTTAGCGCAGAAAACCAATAAAAAGAAATTATTTGAGTTTGTTGTGTTACCTGAGAAACAATGTTTTTTGTCATAGAGCTTTTACAAAAATTTGTTTGGGAAACTTTCATCGTAGTAGGAATAAGTTTTCGAAAGCAAGAGAAGGATTTCGTTAAATTGCGCAAATTCATTTTGTAACAAAGGAAATAAATTTAATCAAAAAACGCGGCCACATTTGATATCTAACAATGTTTGGTAAAAATTTAGGCATTTACCACAGATTGTTTCCACATGATAAAATACACCAGACAAAATCCATTGCGTTATTGACATTTACCCCAACTTCACATTATGATTTTAGTCAAATCGAAAACACAAATATTCTGTTTATTCATCAGCAGAATTGGATCATTCACTGCCATCATGAACAGTTTCAATGTATAAGAACATAAAGAGAGCCGAAGTGGGTTTTTTTGAACAAGATTCGCCGCAGAATTTCATAGATAAACTCAATATGCCGCAGTGATTAAAAACACCGTTCGGGGTTTCACCAAATTAGGCATATTGCCTATAATGTTCTTCAATTTTAAATGTTACTAGAACAACTTTGTGTCCACGCTTCTGATTTTATAAAATATGTTTCGCTTTTTAATAAAGCATCTTCAGTTGTACAAATAACATAAACAGAAAAGACATAGTTAGATGCTAAAATGATAAAACGATAAAAACTGGTCGAACAGTAGAAACCTCTGGTGTTAACATACTGGACGACGCTCTGAGCAGGTGATACAAGTGACCTACTACAAAGTCGGTATAATGCCTACAATGTTACTGTAAGATGTGTGATTGACAAAATGGATTAAATTGCCAAAACAAACACAAATGGTAAACACAGTTCGAGAAAATCTTAACCAACTGTGTGCCTCTAGATGGACACGGCGAAGGTCAAACCGAGGCTGAATGTCGCGTTGCTTGCCAAGCTTCCACTAACTGCACCTCAGTAGCGACACCTGACGACTTGGTGGCTGGACAATCTGAAGCTTGCACTGACTGTTTGTACGAAAAATGCCGGTGTAAGTGGCGCAATGGGAATTTAGCATTTATAAAAACTGGTGCATGTTTTGTATTAAGGTAAACAATATCCAAAGTGGTTCGTACACGTTGTACAATTTCCAAAGTTTGAAATCCAGGAAAAAGTGCAAACTATTTTAGACAATTGTATCCGTATGCACAGACTACGGAAATGAAAACGGAAGTGGAGGCGGAAGCGGAAGCGGAAGTGCAGCAACAAGGGGAAGGACATTTTACTATATGCTGATGATAGCGAAGTGTTACGTGGATGAAATGGGTGATGGATGTGGATCGTGCATTCCTCCATCAGAGCAAACTTTGATTGGAATCAATACTTGCTACTCCTGCATGTTGAATTGCGGAGGTTGGTGTGAAAAGCCTTGTTAAAGCCTAATTGATGCTTTATTAAAGCTTTGTATTTTTTTTAAATTATTATATATTCATATATTATAAGCAAAGTGGAGCCAATAATATGAATTTTGTGAGCTGGAAATATATAACCACTGTTTCGACATATAAGGTCTCATCAGTGCAGCTTGGTGTGACTTATGTAATTCATATTCATTGCTCGCAAACGTGGTGACAAAAATCACATGAATCCTTGTTTAAAATGAAATAGATTCTCCGTAGACGAGGATTCCATTCAGGAGACGGACAACGTTGTTGTTGATTACGGGTTCTTTTTTTCTTTAGCGCAGAAAACCAATAAAAAGAAATTATTTGAGTTTGTTGTGTTGCATGAGAAACAATGTTTTTTGTCAAAGATGTTTTACAAAAATTTGTTTAGGAAACTTTCATCGTATTACGAATAATTTTTCGAAAGCAAAAGAAGTATTTCGTAAATTGCGCAAATTCATTTTGGAACAAAGGAAATAAATTTAATCAGAAAACGCAGCCACATTTAATATCTAAAAATGTTTGGTGAAAATTTAAGCATTTACCACAAATTGTTTCCACTTGATAAAATATACCAGACAAAATCCATTGCGTTATTGACTTCTACCCCAACTTCACATTATGATTTTAGAAGAAATCGAAAACACAAATATTCAGTTGATTCATCAGCAGAATTCAATCATTCACTGCCATCATGAACAGTTTCAATGTATAAGAACATAAAGAGGGCCGAAGTGGGTTTTGATGAACAAGATTCGCCGCAGAATTTTATCGATAAACTCAATATGCCGCAGTGATTAAAAACACCGATCGGGGTTTCACCAAATTAGGCATATTGCCTACAATGTTCTTCAATTTTAAATGTTACTAGAACAACTTTGTGTCCACGCTTCTGATTTTATAAAACGTTTTTCGCTTTTTAATAAAGCATCTTCAGTTGTACAAATAACATAAACAGAAAAGACATAGTTAGATGCTAAAATGATAAAACGATAAAAACTGGCCGAACAGTAGAAACCTCTGGTGTTAACATATTGCACGACGCTCTGAGCAGGTGATACAAGTGACCTACTACAAAGTCGGTATAATGCCTACAATGTTACTGTAAGATGTGTGATTGACAAAATGGATTTAATTGCCAAAACAAACATAGGTTGTAAACACAGTACGATAAAATATTAACCAATTGTGTGGCTCTAGATGGACAAACCGAGGCTGAATGTCGCGATTCATGCGAAGTTTCCACTGCCTGCAGCTCAGTAGCGACACCTGACGACTTGGTGGCTGGACAATCTGAAGCTTGCACTGACTGTTTGTACGAAAAATGCCGGTGTAAGTAGCGCAATGGGAATTTAGCATTTATAAAAACTGGTGCATGTTTTGTATAAAGGTAAACAATATCAAAAGTGGTTCGTACACGTTGTACGGTTTCCACAGTTTTTATTTAAATCCACGAAAAAGTGCAAAAATTTAGAGATAATTTTATCCGCATGCACAGACTACGGAAATGAAAACGGAAGTGGAGGCGGAAGCGGAAGCGGAAGTGCAGCAACAAGGGGAAGGACATTTTACTATATGCTGATGATAGCGAAGTGTTACGTGGATGAAATGGGTGATGGATGTGGATCGTGCATTCCTCCATCAGAGCAAACTTTGATTGGAATCAATACTTGCTACTCCTGCATGTTGAATTGCGGAGGTTGGTGTGAAAAGCCTTGTTAAAGCCTAATTGATGCTTTATTAAAGCTTTGTATTTTTTTTAAATTATTATATATTCATATATTATAAGCAAAGTGGAGCCAATAATATGAATTTTGTGAGCTGGAAATATATAACCACTGTTTCGACATATAAGGTCTCATCAGTGCAGCTTGGTGTGACTTATGTAATTCATATTCATTGCTCGCAAACGTGGTGACAAAAATCACATGAATCCTTGTTTAAAATGAAATAGATTCTCCGTAGACGAGGATTCCATTCAGGAGACGGACAACGTTGTTGTTGATTACGGGTTCTTTTTTTCTTTAGCGCAGAAAACCAATAAAAAGAAATTATTTGAGTTTGTTGTGTTACCTGAGAAACAATGTTTTTTGTCAAAGATGTTTTACAAAAATTTGTTTAGGAAACTTTCATCGTAGTAGGAATAATTTTTCGAAAGCAAAAGAAGTATTTCGTAAATTGCGCAAATTCATTTTGGAACAAAGGAAATAAATTTAATCAAAAAACGCGGCCACATTTGATATCTAACAATGTTTGGTAAAAATTTAAGCATTTACCACAGATTGTTTCCACTTGATAAAATATACCAGACAAAATCCATTGCGTTATTGACTTCTACCCCAACTTCACATTATGATTTTAGTCAAATCGAAAACACAAATATTCTGTTTATTCATCAGCAGAATTGGATCATTCACTGCCGTCATGAACAGTTTCAATGTATAAAAACATAAAGAGGGCTGAAGTGGGTTTTGATGAACAAGATTCGCCGCAGAATATCATCGATAAACTCTATATGCTGCAAGGACAAAAAACACCGATCGAGATTTCACCAAGTTAGGCATATTTCCTATAATGTTCTTCAATTTCAAATGTTACTAGAACAACTTTGTGTCCACGCTTCTGATTTTATAAAACATGTTTCGCTTTTTAATAAAGCATCTTCAGTTCTACAAATAACATAAACAGAAAAGACATAGTTAGATGCTAAAAATGATAAAACGATAAAACTGGCCGAACAGTAGAAACCTCTGGTGTTAACATACTGGACGACGCTCTAAGCAGGTGATACAAGTGACCTACTACAAAGTCGGTATAATGCCTACAATGTTACTGTAAGATGTGTGATTGACAAAATGGATTAAATTGCCAAAACAAACACAAGTTGTAAACACAGTTCGAGAAAATCTTAACCAACTGTGTGCCTCTAGATGGACAAGGTGAAGGTCAAACCGAGGCTGAATGTCGCGTTGCTTGCCAAGCTTCCACTAACTGCAGCTCAGTAGCGACACCTGACGACTTGGTGGCTGGACAATCTGAAGCTTGCACTGACTGTTTGTACGAAAAATGCCGGTGTAAGTAGCGCAAAGGGAATTTAGCATTTATAAAAAACTGGTGCATGTTTTGTATTAAGGTAAACAATATTAAAAGTGGTTCGTACACGTTGTATGATTTCCACAGTTTTTATTTAAATCCACGGAAAAGTGCAAAAATTTAGAGCCAATTTTATCCGTATGCACAGACTACGGAAATGAAAACGGAAGTGGAGGCGGAAGCGGAAGCGGAAGCGGAAGTGCAGCAACAAGGGGAAGGACATTTTACTATATGCTGATGATAGCGAAGTGTTACGTGGATGAAATAGGTGATGGATGTGGATCGTGCATTCCTCCATCAGAGCAAACTTTGATTGGAATCAATACTTGCTACTCCTGCATGTTGAATTGCGGAGGTTGGTGTGAAAAGCCTTGTTGAAGCCTAATTGATGCTTTATTAAAGCTTTGTATTTTTTTAAAATTATTATATATTCATATATTATAAGCAAAGTGGAGCCAATAATATGAATTTTGTGAGCTGAAAATATATAACCACTGTTTCGACATATAAGGTCTCATCAGTGCAGCTTGGTGTGACTTATGTAATTTATATTCATTGATCGCAAACGTGGTGACAAAAAACACATAAATCCTTGTTTAAAATGAAATAGATTCTCCGTAGACGAGGATTCCATTCAGGAGACGGACAACGTTGTTGTTGATTACGGGTTCTTTTTTTCTTTAGTGCTGAAAATCCAATAAAAAGAAATTATTTGAGTTTGTTGTGTTGCCTGAGAAACAATGTTTTTTGTCAGAGATGTTTTACAAAAATTTGTTTGGGAAACTTTCATCGTAGTAGGAATAATTTTTCGAAAGCAAAAGAAGTATTTCGTTAAATTGCGCAAATTCATTTTGGAACAAAGGAAATAAATTTAATCAAAAAACGCGGCCACATTTGATATCTAACAATGTTTGGTGAAAATTTAAGCATTTACCACAGATTGTTTCCACTTGATAAAATATACCAGACAAAATTCATTGCGTTATTGACTTCTACCCCAACTTCACATTATGATTTTAGATGAAATCGAAAACACAAATATTCTGTTCAGCAGAATTGGATCATTCACTGCCGTCATGAACAGTTTCAATGTATAAGAACATAAAGAGGGCTGAAGTGGGTTTTGATGAACAAGATTTGGATTGTTTCACCGACATTTGCCCACAATGTCAGACCGCTAATTTCTTGCAAAGGATCGAAGCTTGTCGTAAATGCAGCCAAGATTGCGCTGATCAGAACACGCGTAAGTTTCCATTTTTTCTGTACTTTTGCTTCCTTTAACTTGGTTCGCGCGGCTTCAATGTGGCCAATCAGCCGCTTGGTATTCAATGGTGTTATGGCCTCTTCTCTCACCCAATTCAGTTTTTCTATCTCATAAAATCGTGCTTTTACATAAATAAGAAAATACATTCATCGGACGAGAGGGTAGATGTGATGCAGGTCCTTTCCTTTAGATAATCGTAAACAACTTTTTGTAGAACCAGAAGTCGAACGTCAAACCATGGCAGAGTGTTTCGCTGCTTGTGAAGTTTCTCCTAAATGTAGCTTGGTGGTGACACCTAACGACCTTATCGTGAATCAGACGGAATCCTGTCAATCGTGCGTCAGGGGCGAATGCGATGGTAAGTGACGTAATATTAAGATTCAATAGAATTCAGTTTATTTTTGACATCATCCAAAGTGGAAGTGGGATCGGTTAAAGCCACTTTTTTGCCTCAAATAGCAATGCTGGCTGATTTTGTTTGCAAATAAACGAAAAATATAATACCAAGCAAAACCACCACAAGCCATATTTCGTGATAATTTAACACATAGCTAGAGTCGTATATGTCATAGCCTGGAGGGGCGACGTTAAATGTAATAGGTTGCAGGACAAACTAAACTTTTATCAGATTACGGAACATTTTGATAAATTTAATTTTGGGTAAATACAAGTAGCCCAGATGAAATATTAGACTTCAACAGTTTGACATAATATACTAAAATGCTAATTGGACTCGTGATGAGCTTGGGCTAAAACTGTATTTGTTTGCTTCCAAGACGCTGCCGACAGATACAGCGAGGAAAAAGTTGGAATCGATTGCGGGATTTGTGAGAAAGTAGATCAAGCTGATTGTTACGGAGCGGCGATGGATAAATAATGTGACGATTGTGCTTCGGCATCGGATGAGACGGAGGTTGGAGTGACGAATTGCTACGACTGTCTACACGCGTGCAAAGGTGAATAGATTGTTGTTTTTAATGCGGCTCTGACCACAAGCACCTAGGGAAGTCTCGACGAACCGCACGCGAAATGTTGCTTAAGCTGTGTTAAACCCCCAAGTCGAATGACAAAGCTTATTGTGATTTGTCTATAGTTAGCATTGTGCTAAACTGCTAACGTTTCGAACACTAATACTGCATTATCTGTGCGAACCATCCCAGTAACACAGGCTTTGTTTAACCAAATCTCGTGACACTTGCGAATATGCAGAGCAGTGACGTCACAATTTGTTATTGTCCCATCTGCAGCGTAGCGCTATGTTGATCCCACTGTCAAAAGAACAAAAGTTAAATTGTCCGAGCCATTGCAACGTGCATTACGCATTAATATTGGAAAATAATGATGTTTAGGCATAGCGCCCTCTATAAGTTCTTTTAGTTATAGAGGGCGCTATGTGTTTAGGGGTCGACAGAATAGGGGGAAACCCCGATGCTTTCTGAAGTTGAATCTTAAATGCTGAGAAATTTGATTTGACTGCGTAAAATAAAGTGACTTCTTTCAGAAATCCTAACCTTAGTTTGTATTTAGCTACGTTCGTTCTTTTGTTGATTTGAAGCAGCCGAAAGTTTAGAATCCGTTTCTTAAACTGTGGAGTTTTGCAATCTTAACAAGAACGGCGGCAGTTAAAGATTTTGACGTCTTTTGAATCTAAAAAAACTTGTGTTTAGGAGAAGACACCGATGATGCTTAAGGTTTCTAAGTAGACGATGGAGACGAATCTGATCATGACGATTCTTGTTGAGGAGACACGCCTCCACAGACCTGATCATAAAAATTAAACTTCCTTTTGTGCTTTTACTAACTGAATGTTACACCTTACAAGTAATGCAAATAAATAAGCAACGGTGCGTGACTGTTTTGTGGGAAAACCGCAGCGCAAAAGTCAATTTGAAGCCACAATATTACTCTTTTCATCAGACGCGGATTTAACCTAACTTGTCATAAACCACAGTCGCTGTTGATCACACCGCGTTTCCTTGCGTTCCAGTGAAAAGGAAAGTGATTTCTCAAGCGTTTTTCTGATACCATAGAAGACCCGGGTTTGGAAACAAAATTACGCAGCAAAGTTTACATTGGGTCGTTTACAAATTCCTTTTTGGCCAATGGCAAAATTAACAAAAACATCTTAAAAACAAATTTTGCATCACAATTGAGCACAAAAAACTGTAATTATATCACACTACAACATGACGAACAGACATTTTTTCATATGTAACGAATGCAACTTGTTGACAAAATAAACTCAATTTTCTTAAAAGTTTGTTTCGCATTTACTCAACCATTTATTTACCAATTCACGCCCAAAGCTGAACGTGCAACATTGCCAAATTGGTATATGTAAAAAAACTGAACGGATCCGCTAGTGGCGCTGTCTACTCTTATCGTGACCACGTTGTTGCAATGGCAGCTCGGGATTCGTGCTCAGGACATCCTGAGTTCAAATCCCGGTGTGGTAAAAAAAAAAAAAAAAATGGCAGCATTGGTCAAGCGCCCGACCCGTATACCAAGAAGAAAACCTGATCGGGATTCGTGGCCATGATAACCAGGGTTCAAATCCCGGTGTGGTAGAAAAAATAAAAAAAAATACGTAACAATACTCCAGGCAAAGCTGCAAGCCAAGTTATTATTTTAGTAGTTGACTTGGCATTTGACAAGTGTGCCGTGTATGATACCACAGGAAGTATGGATGTTAAGTCTTGGTTAATACTTTTGACCAGAGTCTGTAGATCAGTGGTGAGACTAACAAAAAATCACTAATCAAGACATTTCTTGTGATTAAACTTTTCACAAAATCCACCGAAATGATTTGGTAGTTTTTCAACTAGAGTTACAACAAAACGCACTAACAATGGACTAGCTGACTATACTTAAACTGCCCAAAACACGCTGAAAATCGTCCTAAAAACAGCCTGTGCATCTGTGTTCATTCAACCTTAACACTGGTACCCATACATGACCCATTGCATTGTTACACACAATTAACTCTGTTACGCAAAAGTTTGAGAAGGGCATTTCCCAAACAAGAAACTCTTTTCCACAGAAATACTGAGATAAAAAAATTTTTTTCAACAAAATGCAGTTCTTGTCAATTTTAAACGATTTCATTACTTACAAATAATTGCAAAGATACAAATCACTATTTATGGCACAATATTCAAACAAACCACTGATATTTTTGTTTAAGTAAAAACTGGAAATGAAAGTGTGGCAATGTGACGCCATAATGCCTACTGTTGTTTCTTATCTAAAACTCGTTGCAAATTGTTTTCACTTCTTTTAATCTTCTCCTTTCTTCTCTCTTCAGTTATGTCTGTTGCCATTCTGTAAGTTTGGATTGCTTTTTCAAACAAATCCATGCTTTCATTCAGTCGATTTGTTTCCATGCAAACAATACCAAGGTTGTTTAACAAGGCTCCGAACACATGATGCTTTGCTGAGTTTTCACCAAACTGTTTCCTCATCATTTCAAGTCCAAGTTTAATTGTTGATTCCCTCGACGAATAATCTCCGATTGAATATTGACTCCATTCAATCCAGAGCAAACACCACGCTTCACTTAAACATTGAAATTCTTCTTCCACGTTTTGAATATTTTGTATTTTGAGTCTCATCTGTTCCATCATTGGGATCACGTGACCACAAATTATTCGTTTGTTTGTTCGTTTTTTTAGAAGTTTTTGAACAAAATCTGATGTTTTCATCAAATCTTCGCATGTCAGCATCAAACCCCAAACACATTCCCTCACACCTTCCACCCCTCCCTCGTCATCGTGATGCCTTGAATAAAATTCACCTCCAAGTTCGTAAAATAAAATCGATTCCAAATATTTTCCCTCTTCTCTCTTTTTATCTCCAGTTGTTTCCAATTCTCCTGCAGTGACCCCAAGACCTTCAAGTGACCTTGAAAGTTTCCACCTTGTCTCGTCAGCTTCTTTGTATTTTTCATCTTTCAAAAGTTTCCGGTATTTTCCCATCAGCAATGTCGGACTGATGTTTTCATCTATCAAAAATAAAGTTAGGTTACGACCACAAACCACAATAATGTAGCTATCGTGATTCAACCGAAAACCAGGGATGTCAACGTTTTGGAGGCTGGAACAGAAATTATTAATAATTCGATTGTCGAGACTATGGTTATCCAAGTAAAAAGAGTGTTTAAACTAAAAGTGATTTGAGACTGACAGCGTCAACATCACCGTGGTAGGTCTACCCTTACATGTAACTTCTGCTTACGAACTGCCCTTCATGCATTTTAAGGCCAACAAATAAGTTTCTCAAGATTTCAGAAACAAAATCTTACCATGACTGTGAAGTGATTTAAATTTTTTCTCCAAATCCTCCTGCAAATAAAATATTTGTTGGTTAAAGTGAGGTGTCGGCAATGTTTTAAACGCTCCGTGTCAGTTTACAAATTTGATAAAAACGTCACCAACTTCGCGTGCCAACCAATATGCGCACAACAACATATGCCCCGCATTCGATATCACTGCCTCGTGCAATAAACAAGCGAGTTTTAATGAGAAAACCTTTTAAAATCCTGAACATTTAGTCCCTCAACCCTTCTTGTTAACGCAACACAATCCCGGACGGTGAGTAAAGTAATGGAGTATGAACTATTCAATTATTTTAAATTACTTGCATGGCATCTAAATATAACCAAATTAATCACGCATGTCAGGGGTTACAGAACCCTGGTACAGAGGTATAAGTTGTGCTTACGTCAGATGATACGTTTCATGAGCGCAAAAAACTGGAGTCAACTTTTGTAACCAAACAAGCCAAAGCTATTATGCTGTTAAGCTACGTTTCATGTTCGCAAAACACACGTCTACTTACATATGATAGACTTTGTATTCGTGGATCTTTCCATGTTGTGGTTCTGGTGTTGTGATCCAGAAAAAAAAACCTTCCACCTGGCGCCACCCTAAATTCACCACAAGGGTTAAAGTGGATGACGCGGAATGCCATGTTAAACTCTTACATAATGTCTTTTGTTGCAGCAATAAGTTTTGGAAATATTTTACCATGGCATCTGCGCCTACTATTGGTAAGCAGGGTTCTACGCCACAAACATGGCAATTCACTAAGATGACCAGCAGTACTGGATATTCACATGTTCAATTACATTGCATTTGTTTCAACAGGCTTAACATACACATGGTGGGCCTAAACATGAGTAAATCGTTTGTTACAGATGGTATAAAGTTTAGGACCTTTTTCACATAATTACTTGTTTTTATTCGCAGGGTATCTTTTAATAAAACGCATGACGAACGTTGGTCAGTTTTCGAATATAGGGCATCTCGGCACACAGTGTCCGGTTTCAATGGCTGTAGCCATGTACACTTGGATTAATAAATTAAGGACTGCTCTTTGTTAAGCTTATCTTTAGAAGTGGAAATACTTTTTTTCCCATCCTGCAGGTAATGGTTTGGGGGAATCACCTGTTGAAGGTTGTGAACTCCGAGAATTCTGATAAAAAAGAATAACTTGAGACACAAAATACAACAAAAAAAAGTTTTGAATTTGAATGAATTTGTGTTTACATTGAGTTCTTGTGTTGACTGGTAATAAAGTGTAACTGTTTTGTTTAAATCGTGCGTTGAAAGAAACTTTACACTACAGCGGGTGTCTGTCCTGCATATTGCGTTAACATATAAATATATATTAAATAAAGTTTTTATTATCCCATGTATGCATAGGTAAAGTTTCTGACATCACTCACATGTGTTGGTTTCTGCCAGGTGGATTTTTTGTTGACATGATCCACATAATACTTGCGATAGGATTTTTTGTCCACCCTGACTTCCCAACCATCTGGTAGATCCTCCCCACCCGTATTACCTGTGGCCATTGTTAATATTTTGATGTTAAAATGTGTCCTCAATTTCAAGTCTATATTGGAACATGCTGTGAATTTGTTGTTGCAATGTAATTTAATGAAAATACATGGGTAAATCCAAAATGAAAACATGAAATGAAAATTAAAGAAATAATAAAATGAAAATTTTTTCTGCTGTGGTCATGCTTTGTGGATTTGACATTACAATAAACAATGTATAAAAATATAAAGGCAAAATGTAGAAGCCGGAATATTAAAGGGTTGTTTATGTATTAGCAGTGTTGATGAGGCAACTTTGCATCAGTAACTTGTACCTTGTGGTTCCTGTATTTCCTCTTGTTCAACAAGATGACGTGGATTTAAGCCAGGAACTGGAGACGCTTGTCTGACGTCATCAGCACCTGATCTCAAGCCGGAGGATGACTGATCGTTCCTCAGATCATTACGCGACGACAAGGATGCACTGCTGGGTTCTACGAGCACAAAAACGAACAGTTGAAACTACTGGTTCACGTGAAAACCCGTGAAGTGGATCTCACTACCTATTTTTTGTGCTAGAGTTAAATGGTTGCTATCCAACAAGTCAGAACACAGTTTTTGAAACTACAGCATGATTAATGTGTCAGAAAACAAGGGAAATAACCAGTAGTTAAATGTGTTTTTTTTGCATTGAGCTTTATTGAAATTTAACTGATTTAATCAACTTGGTTGAACAAATTCTATGAAAACAAACAAATCAAGTGTTAAACAGCAGACCGAAAAATCTGTGTGGTAAGCAGAAATAAATTACTGAACAAAACTTATGCAAAATAATGTATTTTATTGCATTGTTGTGTAACAAAGTACTGAGCAACAGCAATGTTTAATGAACTACAGCGCTTCTTTTGTACTTTTGGACTCGCTAAAGTTTAGCATTACAAGTTGGGAACTATTGAACCTAGTAGACCTTAAGGTTGCCCCCAAACTGCTTAACTATATGAATATTTTAATTATGTCATCCCAGAATAAATTGGGACTTGGGAAAAACTGGGAAATAAATTGTAGATGGTTGTTTGCCTAATCCTGGTACATTATGTTTGGTTTAATTTTTTGCCACTTGTTAAAAACATTTCATTTTTTTGTGACATATTTGATTGCTGTTGTACTTTTACTTCAGCATGTGTTTGTTGTCTTGCTACAACATCCCAAGACTTTAAACTATCAAAATTATTGGTACAGGTATTGTTAGGACCAATAGAGTTAAGCAACCATGCAAAACATGACTGAGCAGCTCGATAAGTAAATACTATATAGATGTTTACCTGCACGTTCAATGTGGTCATGTTGTGATGGTGTGTTGTTTGACGATTCACCTTCAAAATTGCAACAACATTATTCAATATAAAGCCCAATGAATCTTTAACACACACTTACAAGTTTTCATGAACTGAGCAAAATTTATAAAAAATAATATTTGATACCTGGGTGTTGTAATAATCTGTCTGCAGTTATTTTTTGTGGAGATGAGATGTCAGATGATGTTTGACCTTCAAGATCATCTCCTTGTTGCATAAAAAGAATGTTTATTTCTGTGGAATCCTCACAAACTTTTTGTGAACACAAATTTATTTGTATTTGTCAAAACATCTCCAAAATGATTTTACCTGCTTGCTGATCATCAGTCATCAATTGATGAGAAATTGCGTGTGACGTCAACAAGTGCATCAGATCGGTTGTCAACACGGGAACTGTGACCTACACAAGTAGTTAGGTAGACACTTTTAACCACGGTTACTTTTAATCCGTGGTTAGTGGAATGTGGAAGATACTTTTACACCGGGTCACAAAGTTTTTTCCAAACATGATCCACATATAAGCCTATGTAACATAGAAATCTGTGCGAATATTAAAGCTACGATTTCGTGTAGTATTTCAACTGTTATTTATAAACAAAAATAACAGGCGGTGGCCCTGTTCACACCTAATCATTAAAATTCAAACAGATTTCTGTTTTACACATACTTATATTTGGATCAAGTTTGGAAAAAACTTTGTGACCCGGTGTAGTAGTATTTTCCGTGGTTAGTAAACAGAAATTTCCAATCTAGTCTCACAGCAGGCTCAGGAAAAATCTACTCCATGTTTGAAATAAATATGCGATGTAGACAGGGCAAGAATGCTGAAGGGTTGTGCATGTATTAGCAGTGAAGACAGGGCAACTTTGCATCAATAACTTGCACCTTGTGGTTGATGCTTATCCTCTCTTTCATCGAGATGGCGTGGAGTTAAGCTTGGAACCGGAGACGATTGTCTGACGTCATCAGCACCCGATCTCAAGCCGGAGGATGACTGATCGTTTCTCAGATCATTACGAGGGGACATGAGTTCACTTATGGGGACTAAGAGCACAAAAACAAATAATTTGGAGAAACACAGATAATTACATGAAGAACAACATTACAAAAACAAACCTTGGAAACTTCGAGTTCGTGTGGAAAACCAGTGAAGCGGAACCAATCGATCAAGGTTGATAGGAAAGGGATCTTTGATGTCCATCTGTCTGACAACATTTTCCACTTGTTGCTCGATCACTTCTGGGCTTTGTTGGTCGAGAAGTTGCTGCAATCTCTCACAGATTTCGATCATCGTTGGTCGTTTAGATGGATCTTGATCCCAACACTGCTTCATCAGTTGCTCGAGGTTTTCAACAATTACTCTGTCGCTGTAACTGAGATGAGGCTTTGATTGCTTTATTATGGAACAGTTTGGTCTTGTTCCTTCCTTGATGGAATCCAGTAAGGCTTTAAGGTTGCCTATCGGATATGGCAATGCACGCACGACAACGGTAAACACCATCACACCGAAAGAGTAAACATCAAGTTCTTTAGTGGGTTTCATGGTGAGGTCTCTTAGTTTTTCAGGAGCCGTGTACATCGGTGTATTGAGGTCTTTCCTTCTTGCTTCTTGCTCCAGGATCAACGGTCGTCAGGCCAGTCAAAGTTGCTAGTTCAGCACTTCCAAAGTCGCATAGTTTGAGGAGCAGCCATTCAGTCAGCAACCCATTCTCTGGTTTGACGTCTCCGTGAATCATTCTCTTCAGAGTTAAACCGTGGCAAGATTTGAGACCTTTTGCAGCACCGAGTAAAAACCGGACACGTAGGGGAAATCCCAAATCGATTGATGGCGTCATCAGTAATTCCAGGAGGTTTCCACCTTTGCAGAACTCCATGACGATCCCGATGGCAAATGGCCATTTGGTCCAACCGTGGACACGAACTATGTTGATGTGATCCAGTTTTTGCAGATTCCCAAGTTCCTCACCAATTCTAGAACACAGTGAAATGATTGGTAAAAGGTTGTGTCTCAGGGCATTGTATCAGGTTAATTTACGTTTCTTTAAAGACTTTTTCGGTATGAATGCCGCCAACTTGGATGACCTTGACTGCAACAAATTGTTGCAATCCAACGTGATACCCGATTATGACGTCACCGAATCCACCAGTTCCAGCAACAAAATTGACAGTATCACACAGAATGTCATTTGGAGGAATTTCGTTCATCTGTGTCAAAAACAAAAAAGTTTATAAATTCTGTTTGCAGATACCAGGCATGCAGCAATTAGTTGATGGTCAGGTGTTAATATGTTGGTAGAGGCATACACACAATGCTATGCAATCTGCATTGTTGTTTTCTCTGTTAGTTTGTGGTGACAATTGTGGCACCACGCATGTTTCCCAAACTAATTCTTCACACATTTGGAACACAGTCGGACCGAAGGCTGCAGACGGCTTTCCTGCAGAACTCGCACAGTCTTCTGGCATCCGGCTCGTCAACAGGCCTTTTTTTCATTGTAACTTGTTAAATACCTGTTCGTACTTCACGCTGTCAATTCGCTGTCATTATTCTCTGTCAATTTACTCTGCCTCTCAACTAGTCTCGGTCATTCAAATAACAACTGGTAGAAGAAGTTACTCTCTCAGTCACTAACGTGCTTGGAACAATTTGGAAACAAAGAAGTTACTCCACCTGATTTTGCAAACGTGTGTTTCAATTAATAAATAAGTCTGCTGTTGGAGTCGAATTTAGTATTAACAGCAAGAACACGCAAGCAGACTTAGCTTCAGTCTCAGTAGCAGACTGGAAACAATTGGTACGCTGCACAATCCACCGTCAAATACGTAAGGACGTTTCGTAAATTGGCACACAACCCCACAAAGAAATATTGTGGTTTTGATTAAAACAAAAGTACAAGGAAAAATATGTTATTTACAAAACTATTTACTTTCTTACATGCTTGCTGTCGTAACAAAACCTTACAATCTTGATAACTTGCAAACCACACTAACTCGAACTAATTTTTGCCAATCTTCTTGAACTTACCTTGTTGGCTCGCGTTACGACCAGTCACGTTTTCCGACAAGCAGATTTTTTAAAATCTACAGAGAAAAAAAATGGTTGAAATTCCTAATTTCCGTCTATACTTTGGATGTAGTCTCTAATCTCCAATGATATTTAGTACGTATCGCTTATTGAAGAAACACATAGCGAAGCGTCTTAAAAATTATAAGGAACTTCAACGCCCAAAGTCGTTTTACAAAGAACAGTTTTGAGATGCGAAGCTTTTCAGCTCTAGAACTGCCTGACTGGGCTGCAGCCACCGTCACACATGAGAATTCTGTCTGCGTCGTTCCTGTGAGTTTCCTTTTATAATCGTTGAGGCGGAACTCACCAAAACACCGTGCGCGAAAAATGAAGAAGTTTATTTCTCCTTACCCCACATTGTGAGTCGAATCGCATTGCTTTGTTTAGTTTCGTTACTTTGGCAATATTTTTGCTACAACCAAGGCCGGAACATGTTCGTAACATTTGGAACTGATTGTACTCCACCAATGTTTTGCGAGTCAATTAAAGTTACGCCGCACAGCAGACGAAAAGCTGCTTAAATACGGACTGTTCTACAATTTGTGACTGAAAGTCATTTATAAAGGAATAAAACAATGCTACCATCCAGAAGGGTGCCTTTCATTTCTTGTTTAAACGGAAAGCAAAAGTATTTTTAAATCTTATTCCCCTGTACATCTTGAGCTATTTATAATGTCAGTGTACAATGTCGTTGCATCCACTGGTTCCGTCGACTGCGCATTGGTGCGGAAATGTATGGATCTTTATCGCCACCTTCTGGCCAGTAACATATTTGCTGAATTATTCCTGTATGCCAATGAAAGCAAGAACAATACAACAAGTTGAGGTTTCAGCAAACAAAAGCAAGTACTGAGTACAAGATTGCTGCTCAACTCTTCATTTCTATCCCCTGGTGACCTCGATACGATAGCTGGATCTCCAACTAATGTCCTACGCTGTCGGCGATCCCGCCTTGTCATATAGAATACCCTCAAAATCTTGTTTTAATGTTGGTGCTGAGCGAATTCTCGAACAAAGAGAGTGGATTAGGGCGGTTAATGTCTGTGACCAACCTGTACATATTTATCTGCAGGAAGCCCAAAGTCCTGGTCAAAGTGTTTCACCAACGTTTGCCCACAATGTCAAACCGCAAATTTCTTACAAATGATCGAAGCATAAAGCAACTGCAGCCAAAATGGCGCTGATCAGAACAAGAGTGAGTTTAATACTTGCTGTGTCTTCTGACATAAAATTACGCACGACTTCACGACATATTCGTATTTTAGTTGCTGGCCTGTGATTTGACAAGTGTGCTGTGAAAACAGAGAGTATGCTAAGTCTTGGTTAATACTTTGACCAGAGTCTGTAGATCAGTGGTGAGACTAAAAAAAAAAACATTTCTTGTGATTCAACTTTTCACAAAATCCACCGAAATGATTTGGTAGTTTTTCAGCTAGAGTGACAACAACACCCACTAACAATGGATTAGCTGACAAAACTAAAACTACCCAAAACAAGCTGAAAATCGCACTAGAAACAGTCTGTGCATCTGTGCTCATTCAACCTTAACACTGGCACCCATGCGCGCCCGTTACATTGTTACACAAAATTAACTCTGTTACGCAAGGAAATTCTTTACCACAGAAATACAGAAATAAAAAATTTTTTTCCAAACAAATGCATTTTTTGTCAGTTTTAAACGATTTTATTACTTATAAACAATTGCAAATATACAAATGATTATTTTTTGTTCCAAGTGCGGTTTGTTGTGGGTTTCGTGGAGAAAACAGAAGAAACAAGTGTTTTTGTTTGAATAAAATCGAGCGATGTTGTAACTAAAACTTGCATTAGGCCTACAGTAATTTAATTAACTTGAATTAATTTCCGCCCAAATTTTTTTACTCGTTACTTTGTTTGTTCCGCATTCTTTTTTTTCGACAGAACAAGATAATTTTAAAGATATTTTTGATGAAAACTATATCATAAGCAAAGAAAAAACAACTTCAATTACTCTAACATCAAATAAGTATTCTATTCCTAGCTTCGACTGCAGTGGTTTTGTGTCTTCTCGTTGCTCATTCGGGTAAGTTTGACCTTTTCTGTCTCCGGGGTCGTGACTTTTATTTGTACAAAGGTTAATCGGTTTGAGGTTGTTGTTTTCCTCTTAAAAATTTCGTGATCTCTGATGAAACTGAGGTGTAAATATTTTTTAAACAAGTGTTCTCAATCTCGTTACATGAGGACTAGTGATTTTATGAAATATGAACTAAAGTCGTTTGAACAGAACACGTATTGACATAAAAACTAACAAGTTACAAGTATGCACTTTCTAACAGAAGAAATTCTTTTTATGTAAAAATTGAGTGTAGGCTATGTGGTACCGGTGAAAATACTAACGCCCACGGTGATTGAAAAGCACTGTTCTAAAGTAAAGGCTTAGTTAAAGTTGAATTTAGGCTAAAACGGTTTGAAATTGAAGCTTTTACAGGATTTGTGAATTACTAAAAAAATATATTTATTTCCAATGTTATGTTACTATCAAAAGTTTTAAATTGAAGTCATCAGATTTATAAACAATATTCAAATATCGATTCGTCTGCACGGGCATCATCAGTTTCTCACTCAAATAGAACTTTTATTTCCATAGACGCATGCAGATTAAAGAAAAGCCGGAACGGAGGCAGGAAGAGCACCAAACTGGAGGAATGCATTGACAAGTGTCACGAGCCCCAGAAGTGCTTTCAACAATATGAGCTTTTTTACCTCTTATGGATGAAGGGAGCTGACTGCCGATCTTGTATCTACACAAGCTGCACAGGTTCGTGATATCAAATTTGATTCCCTTGTACGAGATTCCGTTGTGCCATAAAAACAGGTGCAGATTTGTACGCAAATGCCGGGTAACAATTTGTTTGTCAAAGCGAAATATATTTGTATTTGTTAAGAAAGGGAACAAATTTCAAGGAAATAAACGTGGCCATAGGACAATAACATCGAACAATAAAAACTTTATTAAAAGATTATTAACTGTTCCACGGCGCCCATTACAGGATATGATCTCAATAAAACAAATTTTCTTTTAGTTCAGTCGTATTTTGATTATTTGATCGTTGGGCCTACAGTAAGTCCATGGTCTTTAGAACCAGGAACTTATTTTTTTTAATTTCGCTCCAACTTGTCGGGAAAAAAGTTGTCGGCCCAGCTTGGCTGCGATGCGAGGAAACCTGTTTTTCATACGATAACTGTTGTCACCAACCTACACTGTGGGGCGATCCAGTCTTGTCAGGCGATATTATGCAACACTTGTATTAATTTCTGTGAGCTGCAGACATAGGGCCACTGTTTCGACCTATAATGTCTTATCAGTGCAGCTGGTGTGACTATCAGACGACTTTGCCGAATATACGGTCAGGCAAAGACTTCTACTTTGTGGTGATTATACTTTGTATTAATGTTTGCGCTGAAACTATAAATGCACAAAACACCAGGGGTCTGTAAGATTAGTATGGACAGTGTCTGTGATCAACCTGTACGTTTTTATCTGCAGGAAGCACCAAATCCTGGACGGATTGTTTCACCGACATTTGCCCACAATGTCAGACCGCAAATTTCTTGCAAAGGATCGAAGCTTGTCGTAACTGCAGCCAAGATTGCGCTGATCAGAACACGCGTAAGTTTCCATTTTTTCTGTACTTTTTGCTTCCTTAAACTTGGTTCGCGCGGCTTCACTGCGTCCTATCAGCTGCTTGGTATTCAATGGTGTTATGGCCTCTTCTCTCACCCAATTCAGTTTTTCTATCTCATAAAATCGTGCTTTTACATAAATAAGAAAATACATTCATCGGACGTGAGCGTGGATCTGATGCAGCTCCTTTCAAACCTTTAGATAATCGTAAACAACTTTTTGTAGAACCAGAAGTCGAACGTCAAACCATGGCAGAGTGTTTCGATGCTTGTGAAGTTTCTCCTAAATGTGGCTCGGTGGTGACACCTAGCGACCTTATTGTGAATCAGACGGAATCCTGTCAATCCTGCGTCAGGGGCGAATGCGATGGTAAGTGACGTAATATTAAGATTCAATAGAATTCAGTTTATTTTTGACATCATCCAAAGTAGAAGTGGGATCGGTTAAAGCCACTTTTGCAAATAAACGTTTTTATGCTTGTGGTAAAAATATAATACGAAGCAAAACCACCACAAGACATATTTCGTGATAATTTAACACAGAGCTAGAGTCGTATATGTCATAGCCTGGAGGGGCGAAGTTAAATGTAATAGGTTGCAGGACAAACTAAACTTTTATCAGATTACGGAACATTTTAATAAATTGAATTTTGGGTAAATACAAGTAGCCCAGATGAAATATTAGACTTCAACAGTTTGACATAATATACTAAAATGCTAATTGGACTCGTGATGAGCTTGGGCTAAATTGATATTTCATTCATCAAACTGTATTTGTTTGCTTCCAAGACGCTGCCGACAGATACAGCGAGGAAAAAGTTGGAATCGATTGCGGGATTTGTGAGAAAGTAGATCAAGCTGATTGTTACGGAGCGGCGATGGATGAAGAATGTGACGATTGTGCTTCTGCATCGGATGAGACGGAGGTTGGAGTGACGAGTTGTTACGACTGTCTACACACGTGCAAAGGTGAATAGATTGTTGTTTTTAATGCGGCTCTGACCACAAACACTTAAGGAAGTCGCGACGAACCGCAGGCGAAATGTTGCTTAAGCTATGTTAAACTCCCAAGTCAAATGACAAAGCTTATTGCGATTTGTCTATAGTTAGCATTTTGCAAAACTGCTGACGTTTCGAACACCAATACTGCATCATCTGTGCGAACCATCCCAGTAACACAGGCTTTGTTTAACCAAATCTCGTGACACTTGCGAATATGCAGAGCAGTGACGTCACAATTTGTTATTGTCTCACCTCCAGCGTAGCGCTATGTTGATCCCACTGTCAAAAGAACAAAAGTTAAATTGTCCGAGCCCTTGCAACGTGCATTACGCATTAATATTGGAAAATAATGATGTTTAGGCATAGCGCCCTCTATAAGTTCTTTTAGTTATAGAGGGCGCTATGTGTTTAGGGGTCGACAGAATAGGGGGAAACCCCGATGCTTTCTGAAGTTGAATCTTAAATGCTGAGAAATTTGATTTGACTGCGTTAAATAAAGTGACTTCTTTCAGAAATCCTAACCTTAGTTTGTATTTAGCTACGTTCGTTCTTTTGTTGATTTGAAGCAGCCGAAAGTTTAGAATCCGTTTCTTAAACTGTGGAGTTTTGCAATCTTAACAAGAACGGCGGCAGTTAAAGATTTTGACGTCTTTTGAATCTAAAAAACTTGTGTATAGGAGAAGACACCGATGATGCTTAAGGTTTCTAAGTAGACGATGGAGACGAATCTGATCATGACGATTCTTATTGAGGAGACACGCCTCCACAGACCTGATCATAAAAATTAAACTTCCTTTTGTGCTTTTAGTAATTGAATGTTACATTGTACCTTACAAAAAATGCAAATAAATAGTCAACGGTGCGTGACTGTTTTGTGGGAAAACCGCAGCGCAGGTTGAAAGTCAACTGTTGATCACACTGCGTATCCTTGCGTTCCAGTGAAAAGGAAAGTTGTTTCTCAAGCGTTTACCATACCATAAAAGAACCGGGTTTGGAAACAAAATTACGCAGCAAAGTTTACATTGGGTCGTTTACATATTACTTTTTGGCCAATGGCAAAATTAACACAAACATCTTTGAAACAAATTTTGCATCACAATTGAGCACAAAACACTTAAGTAATTATATCACATTACAACATGACGAACAGACATTTTTTCATATGTTACGTACGCAAATTGTTGACAAAATAAACTCAATTTTCTTAAAAGTTTCTTTCGCATTTTTTTAACCATTTTTTTCGTTGTTGCAATGACAACATTAGTCAAGCGCCCGACCCGTATACCAAGAAGAAAACCTGATCGGGATTCGTGGCCATGATAACCAGGGTTCAAATCCCGATGTGGTTAATAAAATATGTAATAATGCTCCAGGTACATTATGTCCATTGTTTCAAAAAATGCTCGACATGTTTGTATTTTGGTTGTTGACTTGGGATTTGACAAGTGTGCCACAAAACAGGAAGTATGGATGGTCTTGGTTTTCAACAGACTGAAAAAAAATCACCATGACATTTCTTGATTAAACTTTTCAAAAAATCCACCTCAATAATTTGGTAGTTTTTCAACTAGAGTTAAAACAACACCCACTAACAATGGACTAGCGGACTATAATAAATCTGCCCAAAACACGCTGAAAATCGTCCTAGAAACAGCCCGTGCATCTGTGTTCATTCAACATTAACACTGGCGCCCATGCATGACCCATTGCATTGTTACACACAATTAACTCTGTTACGCAAGAGTATGAGAAGGGCATTTCCCAACCAGGAAACTCTTTACCACAGAAATACGGAAATAACACAAATTTTTCCAAACAAATGCATTTCTTGTCAATTTTAAACGATTTTGTTACTTACAAATAAACAAATGATTATTTATGGCACAATATTCACACAAACCACTGATATTTTTGTTCAAGTAAAAAGTGGAAAAAACAAAGTTTGCAATTGTGTTTACTTTACACACTGGCTATGTGACGTCATAATGCCTATTGCTGTTCCATTTCTAAAACTCGTCGCAAATTGTTTTCACTTATTTCAATCCACTTCTTTCTTCCCTCTTCAGTTATGTCTGTTGCCATTCTGAAAGCTTCAAATGCTTTCATATAAAAATCCACGCTTTCATTCAGTCGATTTGTTTTCTCGCAAACGACACCAAGGTTGTGTAACAAAGTCCCGAACACTCGATGCTCTGCTGAGTTTTCACCAAACTGTTTCCCCATCATTTCAAGTCCAAGTTTAATTGTTGATTCCCTCGACGAATAATCTCCGATTGAACGTTGACTCCATCCTATCCAGTGCAAACTCCACACTTCATTTACACATTTTATTCCGTCTTCCACGTTTTGAATATTTTGTATTTTGAGTCTCATCGTTTCCATCAGTGGGATCACGTGACCACTAATTATTCGTTTGTTTTCAAGTTGTTGAACAAAATCCGATGTTTTCATCAAATCTCTGCATGTCAGCACCAAACCCACAACACAATCCACCACACCTTCCACCCCTCTCACGCCATCGTGATGCCTTGAATAAAATTCACCTCCAAGTTCGTAAAATAAAATCGATTCCAAACATTTTCCCTCTTCTCTCTTTTTATCTCCAGTTGTTTTCAATTCTTCTGCAGTCACCCCAAGACCTTCAAGTGACCTTGAAAGTTCCCACCTTATCTCGTCAGCTTCTTTGTATTTTTCATCTTTCAATAGTTTCCTGTACTTTTCCATCAGCAATGTCGGACTGATGTTTTCATCTATCAAAAATAAAGTTACGTTATAACCACAAACCACAATAAGGTAGCTACAGTCTAAATGGATAAAGCGAAATCAAGTTCGCGAAAACTTGAGCTAATAAAGTTGTTTAGCAGTCAAGTCTCTTACAAAAGCAGTGCACTAGCAGGCATTATATGTACATACCGGAGACGGACACGGCGAATTGAAGAAATTGAATTATGTCACAGAATAATGTAGCTATCGTGATTCAACTGAAACCAGGGATGGGAACGTTTTGGAGGATGGACCAGAAATTATTAATAATTAGATTGCCTGGACTATAGTTATTCAAGTAAAAAGAATGTTTAAACTAAAAGTGATTTGAGACTGACAGCGTCAGCATCACCGTGGTAGTTCTACCCTTACATATAACTTCCGCTTACGACCAGCCCTTCACGCATTTTAAGGCCAACAAATAAGTTTCTCAAGATTTCAGAAACAAAATCTTACCATGACTGTGAAGTGATTTAATTCTTTTATCCAAATCCTCCTGCAATTAAAATATTTGTTGGTAAAAATGAGGTGTCGGCAATGTTTCAAGCGCCCCGTGTCAGTTTACACATCAGGTAAAAACGTCACCAACAAATCGCGTGCCAACCAATATGCGCACAACAATATATGTTGGTCCGCAATCGATATCACAGCCTCATGAAGTAAAGAAGCGAGTTTTAATGAGAAAACCGAGAAATCCTGGACATTTAGTCCCTCAACCCTTCTTCTTGACGCAACACAATCCAGGACGGTGAGTAATGGAGTATGAACTCGTAAATTATTTAAATTACTTGCATGGCATTAAAATTTAACCAAATTAATCACGCATGTTAGGGGTTACCGAACCCTGGTACAGAGGTATAAGTTGTGCGTACGTCAAATGATACGTTTTATGAGTGCAAAAAAACCCGAGGTTAACTGTTGTTACCAAACAGCCAAGGCAATTACGCTGTTAAGCTACATTTCATCTTCGCAAAACACACGTCTACTTACCAACGATAGACTTTTTATTCGTGGATCGTTCCATGTTGTGGTTCTGGTGTTGTGATCAACAAAATAAATCCATCCACGTGGCGCCACCCTAAATTTACCACAAGGGTTAAACTGGATGACGTGGCATGCTATGTTAAACTCTTACATAATATCTTTAGTTGCAGCAATAAGTTTTGGAAATATTTTACTATATGGCATCTGCGCCTACTATTGGTCAGCAGAGTTCTACGCCACAAACATGGCAATTCACTAAGATGACCCGCAGTACTGGATATTCACATGTTCAATTACATTGTATTTGTGCCAAAGGCCTAACATACACATGGTGGGACATTCACGTAAACATGAGTAAATCGTTTGTTACAGATGGTATAAAGTTAAGTACCATACTGCTCTTTGTTAAGCTTATCTTTAGAAGTGGAAATACCTCTCTTCCCATCCTGCAGGTAATGGTTTGGGGGAATCACCTATTGAAGGTTGTGAACTCTGAGAATTCTGATAAAAAAGAATAACTTGAGACACAAAATACAACAAAAAAAAGTTTTGACAAATGAATTTGTGTTTACATTGAGTTCTTGTGTTGACTGGTAATAAAGTGTAACTGTTTTGTTTAAATCGTGAGTTAAAAGAAACTTTACACTACAGCGGGTGTCTGTCCTGCATATTGTATTAACATTATATATAAAATAAAATTTTTATTATCCCATGTATGCATAGGTAAAGTTTCTGACATCACTCACATGTGTTGGTTTCTGCCAGGTGGTTGTTTTATTGATATGATCCACATAATACTTGCGATATTTTTTGTCCACCCTGACTTCCCAACCATCTGGTAGATCCTCACCACCCTTATCACCTGTGGTCATTGTTAATATTTTGATGTTAAAATGTGTCCACAATTTCAATTCTATATTGGAAATGCTGTGAATTTGTTGTTGCAATGTAATTTATTAAAAATACAGGGTAAATACAAAATGAAAACATGAAATGAAAATAAAAGAAATAATAAAATTTAAATTTTTTCTGCTGTGGTCATGCTTTGTGGGTTTGACATTACAATAAACAATCTATAAAAATGTTAACGCCAAATATTAAAGCCGGAATATTAAAGGGTTGTGTATGTATTGGCAGTGTTGATGAGGCAACTTTGCATCAGTAACTTGTACCTAGTAAGCCCAGTAATTCCTTTCTTTCATCGAGATGACGTGGAGTTAAGCCAGGAACTGGAGACGCTTGTCTGACGTCATCAGCACGCAGTCTCAAACCGGAGGATGACTGATCGTTCCTCAGATCATTACGCGAGGACAAGGATGCACTGCTGGGTTCTACGAGCACAAAAATGAACTGTGAAAACTTCAGGTTCACATGAAAACCAGTGAAGTGGATCTCACTACCTTTTTTTGTGCTACAGTTAAATGGTTGTTATCCAACAAGTCAGAACACAGTTTTTGAAACTACAGCATGATTAATGTGTCAGAAAACAAGGGAAATAACCAGTACTAAAATGTTTTTTTGCATCGAACTTTATTGAAATTTAAATGATTTAATCAACTTGGTTGAACAAATTCTATGAAAACAAACAAATCAAATGTTAAACAGCAGACCGAAAATTTGTGTGATATAAACAACAGTAAAAAAATTACTGAACAAAACTTATGCAAAATGATGTATTTTATTGCATTGTTGTGTAACAAAGTACTGAGCAACAGCAATGTTTGATGAACTACAGCGCTTCTTTTGTTCTGTTGGACTCGCTAAAGTTTAGCATTACAAGATGGGACCAATTGAACCAAGCAGACCTCAAGGTTGCCCACAAATTGTTTATCAAAAAATTATTGGTACAGGTATTGTTAGGACCAATAGAGTTAAGCACCCAAGCAAAACATGACTAAGCAGCTCGATAAGTAAATATTATATAGATGTTTACCTGCATGTTCAATGTGGCCATGTTGTGATGGTGTGTTGTTTGATGATTCACCTTTGAAATTGCAACAACATTATTCAATATGAAGCCCAATGAATCTTTAACACACACTTACAAGTTTTCATGAACTGAGCAAAATTTATAAAAAATAATATTTGATACCTGGGTGTTGTAGTAATAATCTGTCTGCAGTTATTTTTTGTGGTGATGAGATGTCGGATGATGTTTGACCTTCAAGATCATCTCCTTGTTGCATAAAAAGAATGTTTATTTCTGTGGAATCCTCACAAACTTTTTGTGAACACAAATTTATTTGTATTTGTCAAAACATCTCCAAAATGATTTTACCTGCTTGCTGATCATCAGTCATCAATTGATAAGAAATTGCGTGTGACGTCACCAAGTGCATCAGATCGGTTGTCAACACGGGAACTGTGACCTACACAAGTAGTTAGGTAAACACTTTTAACCACGGTTACTTTTAATCCGTGGTTAGTGGAAGATACTTTTACACCGGGTCACAAAGTTTTTTCCAAACATGATCCACATATAAGCCTATGTAACATAGAAATCTGCGCGAATATTAAAGCTACGATTTCGTGTAGTATTTCAACTGTTATTTATAAACAAAAATAACAGGCGGTGGCCCTGTTCACGCCTAATCATTAAAATTCAAACAGATTTCTGTTTTACACATACTTATATGTGGATAAAGTTTGGAAAAAAATTTGTGACCCGGTGTAGTAGTATTTTCCGTGGTTAGTAAACAGAAATTTCCAAACTTTCCCGAATGCGTAATAGTCTCACAGCAGGCTCAGGAAAAATCTACTCCATGTTTAAAATAAATATGCGATGTAAACAGGGCAACTTTGCATCAATAACTTGCACCTTGTGGTTGATGCTTGTCCTCTCTTTCATCGAGATGACGTGGAGTTAAGCTTGGAACCGGAGACGATTGTCTGACGTCATCAGCACCCGATCTCAAGCCGGAGGATGACTGATCGTTTCTCAGATCATTACGAGGGGACAAGAGTTCACTTATGGGGACTAAGAGCACAAAAACAAATAATTTGAAGAAACACACACAATTACATGAAGTACAACATTACAAAAACAAACCTTGGAAACTTCGAGTTCGTGTGGAAAACCAGTGAAGCGGAACCAATCGATCAAGGTTGATGGGAAAGGGATCCTTGATGTCCATCTGTCTGACAACATCTTCCACTTGTTGCTCGATCACTTCTGGGCTTTGCTGGTCGAGAAGTTGCTGCAATCTCTCACAGATTTCGATCATCGTTGGTCGTTCAGATGGATCTTGATCCCAACACTGCTTCATCAGTTGCTCGAGGTTTTCAACGATTACTCTGTCGCTGTAACTGAGATGAGGCTTTAATCGCTTTATTATGGAACAGTTTGGTCTTGTTCCTTCCTTGATGGAATCCAGTAAAGCTTTTAGGTTGCCGGTCGGATAAGGCAACGCACGCACGACAATGGTAAACACCATCACACCGAAAGCGTAAACATCAAGTTCTTTAGTGGGTTTCATGGTGAGGTCCTTTAGTTTTTCAGGTGCCGTGTACATCGCAGTGTATTGAGGTCTTTCCTTCTTGCTTCTTGCCGAAGAATCCATAGTCATCGAGCCTGTGGTTGTTGCGAGTTCCGCATTTCCAAAGTCGCATAGTTTGATGCGCAGCAATTTGGTAAGCACGCCATTCTCTGGTTTGACGTCTCCGTGAACCATTCTCTTCAGAGGTAAACCGTGGCAAGCTTGGAGACCTTCTGCAGCATCGAGTAAAAGCCGGACACGCAAGGGAAATCCCAAATCGATTGATGGCGTCATCAGTAAATCCAGGAGGTTTCCACCTTTACAGAACTCCATAACGATCCCGATGGCAAAGGGCCATTTGGTCCAACCGTGGACACGAACTATGTTGATGTGATCCAGTTTTTGCAGATTTCCAAGTTCCTCGCCAATTCTGTAACAAAGTAAAACGGTGGGTTTGATATTGTGTCACAGGTAGCTGTACCAGATTAATTTACGTTTTTTTGAATACATTCTCGGTATGACGACCACCAACTTGGATGACCTTGATTGCAACAAATTGCTGCAAGCGCACGTGATATCCGATTATGACGTCACCGAATCCACCAGTTCCAGCAACAAAATTGCATTGGTCGCATAAAATTTCCGCGGAGTTGATCAAACGGAACTACAACAACATATCATTACCATACGAGTAACACGGTCACAAACTTAAACAGGGTTAGGATTGATTAGAAATGTGGATATGATTCATAGACTGAACTTCGTATACCTGATCTGTGGAAGCCATGCTGGAATGTAGTCGAGAAGTGATGAGCGTCACAAAACCAAGGTTTTCGAATCTACTCCCCGATAAAATGAAACTGCTCCGAACGTTTGGCTGAAATGTTCCCTTTCGTCGTAAAATAAGCGAATATTTGTTTTTCTGGGTTTGCAAACAGCTGAAATCTCTGATTTGCGTTTAAAACATGTCGAATTTAAAACATTACGTTTTCTTAAAACAACAGACGAATTGTCAAACTTAATATGTGATTTATGCAGGACGTACAGATGTTACAAAGGCGAACCATAGAAACAATAATCTAAGGGGCGTGGTCATGAGATGAAAACACAGGCGTAGCTCGTTCAACAATGGATTGTTAGTGCAGGTTCAATAAAATAAACTTCAGTGTCGCAATCCTACTGCATTTCCTCACTGCAAACTCTTAATATGCTTCATCGTGTCCTCATTTAAACAACGTTCAGCTTGGCTTAAAGCGAAAATACAAGTAAACTTATTATCTTACCAGGAAACAAAGTTTTGCTTTGAAGCATCGACTGAAAATAACTGCACTTTCGCAAGTGTGACAGCAGCATTGTATGCTGGATAGAACAATTGCATTAAAGTGAGTCATACAGTACAACGCGTTTCGACGCTACTTGCACCTTTCTATATTGCTTGTTACAGGACATCGAACAAGCATCAAACCACCTCATTTACTTTTTCCTTTAATTGACCACAAATGCAGCTGGTAAGTTTTGTAATCTTTGTTAAAGTTGACTGATAAGAACAACAGCTATTTTAGCTTTTACATTTGACTAGATTGCCTAAGCAATATAAATCATTACATTCACATGTGATTCCCTTTGTTATTTTTTGACACGTGAATACGTGATACGATTAAGAAACTTGTGTTGTTCATTTTAGATTCCACTAACAAGCTTGGTCAAACTGATAGAACCGGATGATTTGCATACGAATGCTGAGATTAACAAGTTGATACCTTCGTATTTGGATTTTTCTGTCTTGAATGGCGAAAGTGTTTGTTGGTTCATTGCAAGTCATGTTGTTTGAGGTTGCACAAACTGTTCAATGATGGATGGATAATTTGTTGGAAAAATGCACGAAGTTTGCGGTGTAAACGCATGTTGTGTAATAGCAAATTTATACTAAGATATTGCGACGTAAATATGTGAAATTAAAACTACTAATACATGTGCAAATAAGCCATAATATTGGAGAGCTGCGGACAGTGTGTGTACACGTACTGTTTTGACCTGGTAGGTCTTATCAGTGCAGCTGTTGACAGTGGCACTGTGTTAGCTTCCACACTAGAAGGCACACAGATTTCCACTTTGTGGTACCTTTCGGTCAACGTCGAACTGCAGGGTACCCTATACTGAGTACCAAACAACAGAGACGACGAACCACTGTGGAGCGCACTATGGCCAAACGGATCTGCTTGGCAACCTTCGACCTGTAAAGTCTCATCAGTGCAGCTTGGTGTGGGAAGAGGCGGAAGAGGAGGTGGTGGAGGCGGAAGAGGAGGTGGTGGAGGTGGAAGAGGAGGTGGTGGACACGGAGGCAGGAGGAACAATGAACTGGAGAAATGTATGAACAAATGTTACGGACCCCAGAAGTGCTTCCGACACTATGAACTCTTCTATTACTTGTGGATGAGGGGATCTGCGTGCTCGTCGTGCGTGTGGAGAAACTGCACAGGTTTGGGCAAATTATTTACTGCAATATTCATAACTAGTATGGGAGTCTATTGTGGTGTCGGTATAATTGAAAACCTTCGGGTTCTGTCAATTCGAAGATATTTTGGAAGTGGATTGACTAAACATTATGCATAAGAAAAAAATGCGACAAATATATGCGAAACCATTATTGTTTATCTAACTTTTCTGGAATTACTTGAATACCCTTGTGGTGTGGGAGATGAAAATTATGGGAAACACTGCTATACGTTATTGCAGGGAGCAGACCAAGCTTTGTTGTTGCAGGAAGTAAACCTGGCTACGAAGAATGCTTCACCAATACCTGCCCTCAATGTCAAACCGCAAACTTCCCGCAAAGAATCGAAGCTTGCGGCGAATGCAGGAAAAACTGCACCGACGCAAACACGAGTAAGTTGTTAAAACCTAAATGGCGGGCGTCAGATAGGTCATAGCAATATATATGATCAGTTGGTATAAAAGTAATATTTTAAGGCCTCACGTGAGTTCTTATGTTATGTTTTCTGACCTGACTTCAACTGAAAACCTGATGTAAAAATGTTTTACCGCCTCCGTATATTTTATCGTCACTGTAACAAATAAAATATGGCATTGCTCTAAATACAAGTGAGCTGCAGACAGCACAAAATCTCACCAGTCGAAATTGTCCTCTCTGTACAATAAGCGCTATGCAAAAACAGAAAGTTAAATAAATTTATTTTCATTCTATTGACCAAACAGAAACATTTTTCCATCGAATAATCGCACCCATTTATTCCTTTTTTTACTACAGAACCGGAAGTCGAACGTCAAACCATGACAGAATGTTTCGATGCTTGTGAATCTTCCACTAAATGTGGCTCGGTGGTGACACCTGGCGACCTTCTGGTGAATCAGACGGAATCCTGTCAATCCTGCGTCAGAGACGAATGCGATGGTAAGTGACGTAATATTTAGTTTCAACCTGTTGTTGATTTGCAAACATCCCCCGAACTCAATTAAGTTTAATTCCGCAACTTTAGTTAATCCAAATAGTAATTTGAATTTCGAACCGAAAAAGCCGAAGACGAAGTGATATTTATACCGGATATTTGTTTGTTTATAACACGAAGGCAACACATACAACGAGGGTAGTGGCGGCAGTGGCGGCAGTGATTGCGCGATTTGTGAGAAAGTAGATCAAGCTGATTGTTACGGAGCGGCGATGGAAGAAGAATGTGACGATTGTACTTCAGCATCGGATGAGACGGAGGTTGGAGTGATGAGTTGTTACGACTGTCTAAACGCGTGTACAGGTAAATAGATTGTTATTTTAATGCGGCTCTATTGATTTGTGTTGTAACATAACCCCCTTACCGTAGATGCACCCCTGGTTGACGTAAAAGCTGAATTAAAATTATATTTATGAGAACTTGGAAGTCGTATTTTATTTTTAATTTTCCACCGTGGAGTTTTCCACACAAATAAAACTTGCACGGAAGTTGCTGATGTGAAGGCAACGACTTCTAATTCTTACAAACTTATGTACAGGTGAAGATACTGATGGGGATAAAGATCCAGAGAGTGAGGACTCTGATGGTGAGGACTCTGATGGTGAGGACTCTGATGGTGAGGACTCTGACGGAGAGGACACTGATGATGAGGATTAATTGAGCGAACATTCTTCTCAAGACAGAGCAGACCTGATTAAAAGCAATTCAACTTAATTTTGTCATTTTTCTTGTCAACGGAATGTTACATTGTACCTTGTACATATAAATAATCACTGGTGCATGAATGAAAGTTTGTGTTCTTTGAATTCCCTGTTTTCTTTATGGCCAACAAAGAGTTACAAATTTCCCAACAATTCATGCAAGTAATCCAAAGTGGTTTGTTTGATGTTTTGTAGATATTTATATTTCGCCGTTGTTTAGGCATCATCAGTATCACTAAAAACACAAACAACGCAGTTTAAAAACCAACACAAAAAAGGAATAGAAAAGTAAAATAGTTCAAAATAGACGAGAAAAAAATACCAGTTCCAAATTCTTACAAATGATTAGATCGAAATGTTTATTCACTTGGCTTCAATCCCAAACTTCGTGGGAAAGAATCATCGCTAAAAACAATGATGTTTAACTTTTCGATGCGGAGATGTTAACTTTAACCTTGCAGTAAACATTCAAACACCCTGCAGTCGTTCGTTCGGATCATATAAGGTTTAACCTGAATTCGTCAAGCTCAGATTTTAACTCGAGTTTCCTGTTCTGTTGCATTCGCACCCCTCTGAGATCTGCCCTGAGGCCACATATTGCAGCGGTTTTGAATTAAAGAACCAAATAAATTGACCTTCGCTTAATGAAATTAACTTAACCTTGGCGCCTCAAGGGTTTATAATGGGATGGATATTGAAGATGAGGATCAGATGCTTTCTGGTCTGAAGAGAAGCAACTGGAATCAACATACAGAAAAATATTTGTTCCGCTGGCATTGAGGTTTTAAAATCTAAATGTTTTGCAACTAAATTTGTTTGTCCCAAGCGCGGTTTGTTGTGGGTTTTTGTGGAGAAAACCGATGAAACAAGTGTTTTTGTTTGAATAAAATCGAGCGATATTGTAATCAAAACTTTAAGCCCAAAGTAGTTAATTAACTTCAATACGCCCAACTCTGTCTTAATTTTTAATTAGTTATTTTCTTTGTTCCGCATTCGTTTTCTCGACAGAACTCAGTTTAAAGATATTTTTGCTGAAAATTATATTATAAGCAAAGAACAGAATTAACTTCAAATACTCTAGTATTCTTGTAGTATTGGCTGCGTAATTACTTACTTGGCAGTTTATTTAAAAATGCTTTTTCGACAGATTAAATTTTCAACATGAAACTATTCCTAGCTTCGACTGCAATGGTTTTGTGTCTTCTCGTTGCTCATTCGGGTAAGTTTGACCTTATCTGTCTCCGGGGTCGTGACTTTTGTTTGTACAAAGGTTAAACGGTTTGAGGTAGTTGTTGTTTTCCTCTTAAAAATTTCGTGATCTCTGATGAAACTGAGGTATAAATATTTTTTAAACAAGTTTTTCTCAATCTCGTTACATGACGACTGGTGATTTTATGAAATATGAACTAAAGTCGTTTGAACAGAACACGTATTGACATATACAGGGTTTGTGAAATTATTAAAAAATATATTTATTTGCAATGTTATGAAACTATCAAAAGTTTTCAAATTGAAGTCAGCAGATTTATTAACAATATTGAAAAATCGATTTCGCCTGCACGGGCATCATCTTTTATTTAGAAAGTAGAGAAAGTAGATCAAGCTGATTGTTACGGATCGGCGATGGATGAAGAATGTGACGATTGTGCTTCGGCATCGGATGAGACGGAGGTTGGAGTGACGAGTTGCTACGACTGTCTACACGCGTGCAAAGGTAAATAGATTGTTGTTTTTAATGCGGCTCTGACCACAAGCACCTAAGGAAGTCTCGACGAACCGCACGCGAAATGTTGCTTAAGCTGTGTTAAACCCCCAAGTCGAATGACAAAGCTTATTGTGATTTGTCTATAGTTAGCATTGTGCTAAACTGCTAACGTTTCGAACACCAATACTGCATCATCAGTGCGAACCATCCCAGTAACACAGGCTTTGTTTAACCAAATCTCGTGACACTTGCGAATATGCAGAGCAGTGACGTCACAATTTGTTATTGTCTCACCTCCAGCGTAGCGCTATGTTGATCCCACTGTCAAAAGAACAAAAGTTAAATTGTCCGAGCCCTTGCAACGTGTATTACGCATTAATATTGGAAAATAATGATGTTTAGGCATAGCGCCCTCTATAAGTTCTTTTAGTTATAGAGGGCGCTATGTGTTTAGGGGTCGACAGAATAGGGGGAAACCCCGATGCTTTCTGAAGTTGAATCTTAAATGCTGAGAAATTTGATTTGACTGCGTTAAATAAAGTGACTTCTTTCAGAAATCCTAACCTTAGTTTGTATTTAGCTACGTTCGTTCTTTTGTTGATTTGAAGCAGCCGAAAGTTGAGAATCCGTTTCTTAAACTGTGGAGTTTTGCAATCTTCACAAGAACGGCGGCAGTTAAAGATTTTGACGTCTTTTGAATCTAAAAAACTTGTGTTTAGGAGAAGACACCGATGATGCTTAAGGTTTCTAAGTAGACGATGGAGACGAATCTGATCATGACGATTCTTATTGAGGAGACACGCCTCCACAGACCTGATCATAAAAATTAAACTTCCTTTTGTGCTTTTACTAACTGAATGTTACATTGTACCTTACAAAAAATGCAAATAAATAGTCAACGGTGCGTGACTGTTTTGTGGGAAAACCGCAGCGCAGGTTGAAAGTCAACTGTTGATCACACTGCGTATTCTTGCGTTCCAGTGAAAAGGAAAGTTATTTCTCAAGCGTTTCTCTGATACCATAAAAGATCCGGGTTTGGAAACAAAATTACGCAGCAAATTTTACATTGGGTCGTTTACATATTACTTTTTGGCCAATGGCAAAATTAACACAAACATCTTTGAAACAAATTTTGCATCACAATTGAGCACAAAACACTTAAGTAATTATATCACATTACAACATGACGAACAGACATTTTTTCATATGTTACTTACGCAACTTGTTGACAAAATAAACTCAATTTTCTTAAAAGTTTCTTTCGCATTTTTTTAACCATTTTTTTCGTTGTTGCAATGACAACATTGGTCAAGCGCCCGACCCGTATACCAAGAAGAAAACCTGATCGGGATTCGTGGCCATGATAACCAGGGTTCAAATCCCGATGTGGTTAAAAAAATATGTAATAATGCTCCAGGTACATTATGTCCATTGTTTCAAAAAATGCTCGACATGTTCGTATTTTGGTTGTTGACTTGGGATTTGACAAGTGTGCCACAAAACAGGAAGTATGGATGGTCTTGGTTAATGCTTTTCAACAGACTGACAAAAAATCACCATGACATTTCTTGATTCAACTTTGCAAAAAATCCACCTCAATAATTTGGTAGTTTTTCAACTAGAGTTAAAACAACACCCACTAACAATGGACTAGCGGACTATAATAAATCTGCCCAAAACACGCTGAAAATTGTCCTAGAAACAGCCCGTGCATCTGTGTTCATTCAACATTAACACTGGCCCCCATGCATGACCCATTGCATTGTTACACACAATTAACTCTGTTACGCAAGAGTATGAGAAGGGCATTTCCCAACCAGGAAACTCTTTACCACAGAAATACGGAAATAACACAAATTTTTCCAAACAAATGCATTTCTTGTCAATTTTAAACGATTTTGTTACTTACAAATAATTACAAATAAACAAATGATTATTTATGGCACAATATTCACACAAACCACTGATATTTTTGTTCAAGTAAAAAGTGGAAAAAACAAAGTTTGCAATTGTGTTTACTTTACACACTGGCTATGTGACGTCATAATGCCTATTGCTGTTCCATTTCTAAAACTCGTCGCAAACTGTTTTCACTTTTTTCAATCCACTTCTTTCTTCCCTCTTCAGTTATGTCTGTTGCCATTCTGTAAGCTTGGATTGCTTTTATATAAAAATCCACGCTTTCATTCAGTCGATTTGTTTCCATGCAAACACCACCAAGGTTGTTTAACAAATGCCCGAACACTACATGCTTTGTTGAGTTTTCACCAAACTGTTTCCTCATCATTTCAAGTCCAAGTTTAATTGTTGATTCACTCGACGAATAATCTCCGATTGAACGATGACTCACTTCAATCCAGTTCAAACACCGCACTTCATTTACACATTTTATTCCGTCTTCCACGTTTTTAATATTTTGTATTTTGAGTCTCATCGTTTCCATCAGTGGGATCACGTGACCACGAATTATTCGTTTGTTTTCAAGTTTTTGATTCGAATCCGATGTTTTCATCAAATCTTCGCATGTCAGTTTCAAACCCCAAACACAATCCTTCACACCTTCCACCCCTCTCACGCCATCGTGATGCCTTGAAAAAAATTCACCTCCAAGTTTGTAAAATAAAATCGATTCCAAACATTTTCCCTCTTCTCTCTTTTTATCTCCAGTTATTTTCAATTCTTCTGCAGTCACCCCAAGACCTTCAAGTGACCTTGAAAGTTCCCACCTTGTCTCGTCAGCTTCTTTGTATTTTTCATCCTTCAATAGTTTCCAGTACTTTTTTATCAGCAATGTCGGACTGATGTTTTTATCTATCAAAAATAAAGTTACGTTACGACCACAAACCACAATAATGTTGCTATCGTGATTCAACTGAAAACCAGAGATGGGAATGTTTTGGAGGCTGGGCCAGAAATTATCATAAATTCGATTGTCGAGACTATGGTTATCCAAGTATTAAGAGTGTTTAAACTACAAAGTGATTTAAGACTGACAGCGTCAACATCACCGTGCTAGTTCTACCATTACAACCAGCCCTTCATGCATTTTAATGCCAACAAGTAAGTTTCTCAAGATTTCAGAAACAAAATCTCACCATGACTGTGAAGTGATTTAAATCTTTTCTCCAAATCCTTCTGCAAATAAAACATGGAAAATATTTGTTGGTAAAAGTGAGGTGTCGGCAACGTTTTAAACGCTCCATGTCAGTTTACAAATCAGGTCGAAACGTCAACAACTTAGCGTGCCAACCAATATGCGCACAACAACATACAGCCCGCTTTCGATACCACTGTCTCATGAAGTAAACAAGCAAATTTTATTGGGGAAACTTGTAAAATCCTGGACATTTAGTCTCTTAACCCTTCTTGTCCACGCAACACAATCCAGGACGGTGAGTAAAGCAATAAAGCATGAACTCGTAAATTATTTTATATTATGTATAAGCTGCAGACAGATGGCCACTGTTTCGACCTAAAAGGTCTCATCAGTGCAGCTGGTGTGACTATAAGACGACTTTGCTGACCAAACAGCCAAGCAAAGACTTCCACTTTGTGGTGAATATACAATCACCGTCATCCGTTGGGCACCAAACTAGGTGCAACCTTACGGAGCAAACGAGGTGGAAACACTACGGCCAAGCAAGCTCAACCAATAGTGCTGCAGCTTATACACAATTTATATTATTGGCTCCACATTGCTTATCATATTTTAAATTACTTGCATGGCATTAAAATTTACCCAAATTAGTCACGCATGTCAGGTTACAGAACCCTGGTACAGAGGCATAAAGTTGAGCTTACGTCAAATAATACGTTTCATGACCAAAAAAATCAGTTAAATGTTGTAAACAACCAAGCCAAAGCTATTATGCTGTTAAGATACGCAAAACACACGTCTACTTACATATGATAGACTTTTTATGCGTGGATCGTTGAATGTTGTGGTTCTGGTGTTGTGATCAACAAAATAAAACTTCCCATCTTTTGTCACTCTAAATTCACCACAAGGGTTAAACTGGATGACGTGGAATGCTATGTTGAACTCTTACATAATATCTTTAGTTGCAGCAATAAGTTTTGGAAAAATTTTACTATATAGCATCTGCGCCTACTTGTAGTAAGCAGGGTTGTAGGCCACAAACATGGCAATTCACTAAGATGACCGGCAGTACTGGATATTCACAAGTTTAATTACATTGTATTTGTTTCAACAGGCTTAACATACACATCGTGGGGCACTCACGAAAACATGAGTAAATCGTTTGTTACAGATGGTATAAAGCAGTGCTTCGCAAACAGTCGGTCGCGACCTATTGGTGGGTCGCAAAGCTATTTCAGGTGGGTCGCGAAGCATTTCTAAATGTTACAGTTTTCTATTAGATGACGAAATTATTGCATTATCATTACGTAACATTTATGCAACAATGTAACAAAAACGTAACAATTAGATGTGTTGTGTCGCATTAATTATTTCAGTACGTATACCAGCAGTAAAAATGCAGGTTTTATGTAACTGTTAATCTTATTTCCAAATAGTTGCATTAATAGTGGGTCTGAAAAAGGTTGGGAAGCACTGGTATAAAGTTCAGTATCATACTCATCTTTGTTAAGCTTATGTTTATTTTTTAAAGTGGAAATACCTCTCTTCCCATCCTGCAGGTAATGGTTTGGGCGAATCACCTGTTGAAGGTTGTGAACTCAGAGAATTCTAATGAAAAAGAATAACTTGAGATATAAAATACAAACAAAACAATTACTTTTCCCAATGAATTTCATTTTTTTAACTTTAAAATGTATTCTTTTAAATTTCATTGTTTTTTGCAAATTCATTTTGAAATTAATGTTTATATTAATAAGCATTTCATCAAAAAATTGCAAAATTATGTATGTTTATATTGGGTTCTTGTGTTGACCTGTAATAAAGTGTAACTGTTTTGTTTAAATCGTGTGTTAGAAGAAACTTTACATACACCTGTTGTGTGTCCTGCGAATTGTGTTAACATATAAATATATGTTAAATACAGATTTTTGTAACTTAATAATCTGTTCTTCTGGCAAAGATAAAACGTAACTTTTCGCCTGTTATTAAACGTCGGTGAATAAAGTTACGTTTTATCTTTGCCAGAAGAACAGATTATAAAGTCACAATATGCCTGGCAGCAACAAAAACAGATTTTTATTATCCTATGCATATATATTCAATGCTTCATGCACCATTAGTTTCTGACATGACATCACTCACATGTGTTGGTTTCTGCCAGATGGATTTTTTGTTGACAAGATCCACATAATACTTGCGATTGGATTTTTTGTCCACCCTGACTTCCCAACCATCTGGTAGATCCTCCCCACCCGTATCACCTGTGGTCATTGTTAATATTTTGATGTTAAAATGCATCAATTTCAAATCTATCTTGGAACATGCTGTGAATTTGTTGGTGCAATGTAATTTAATGAAAATACATGGGTAAATACAAAATGAAAACTATCAAATGAAAATTAAAGAAATAATAAAATGGAAATTTTTATTGCTGCGGTCGTGCTTTGCTGGTTTGACATTACAACAAAATATCAATAAAAATGTGAAAGTCGGAATATTAAAGGGTTGTTTATGTATTAGCAGTGTTGATGAGGCAACTTTGCATCAGTAACTTGCACCTTGTAGTTCCTGTATTTCCTCTCTTTCATTGAGATGACGTGGAGTTAAGCCTGGAACTGGAGACGCTTGTCTGAGGTCATCAACACCTGATCTCAAACTGGAGGATGACTGATCGTTCCCCAGATCATTACGCGACGACAAGGATGCACTGCTGGGTTCTACGAGCACAAAAACGAACAGTGGAAGCTACTGGTTCATCAAACAGTAGACAGAAAAACTTTCCATGTTGTCTTGCAGCAGCATCCCCAGGAGTCTCAAAAAATTATTGGTACAGGTATTGTTAGGACCAATAGAGTTAAGCAACCATGCTAAACATGACTAAGCAGCTAGATAAGTAAATACTTATAACTGTTCACCTGCATGTTCAATGTGGCCATGTTGTGATGGTGTGCTGTTTGATGATTTACCTTGAAATTGCAACAACATTATTCAATATGAAGCCCAATGAATCATTAACATACACTTCCAGTTTTGATGAAAGAATGTTTAATTCTGTGGAATCCTCGCAAACTTTTTGTGAACACAAATTCATTTGTATTTGTCAAAACACCTCCAACATGAATTTACCTGCTTGCTGGTCGTCAGTTGAATCTTCCGGAACGTCATCAATTGATGAGAGATTGCGTGTGACGTCACCAAGCGCACCAGATCGGTTGTCCACATGGGAACTGTGACCTACACAGAAACTACTTTCAATCCGTTGTAAGCAAAGTCACTATGACTCTGGTTGTTGTAAATCTCCAAACTTTACCATTCGGTAATTTCCCGAATGCGTTAATAGTCATGACGAATTTAGAGCGGGCTCAAGAAAAATCTACGCCATGTTTAGGCTACATAGCATATGTTTAGGAAATTGCTGTGTCTTTTTCACGAGAAACCGAACTTAATTCAATAAAAAAAAGAAAATGAAAACATCAGATAAAAATTATAAAAATGATAAAGTGGGATTTTTTTCCGCTGCGGTCTTGTTTTGCTGATTTGACATAACATGAAAAAAACAATAAATATGTCAACACAAATTACAGAAGCCGGAATACTAAAAGGTATGTTTATGTATTAACAGTGTTGATGAGGCAACTATGCATCAATAACTTGTACCTTGTGGTTCCTGTATTTCCTTTCTTTCATCGAGATGACGTGGATTTAAGCCTGGAGCCACAGATGCTTGTCTGACGTCATCAGCACCCGATGTCAAGCCGGAGGATGACTGATCGTTCCTCAGATCATTACGAGGGGACAAGAGTTCACTTACGGGGACTAAGAGTAGAAAAACAAATAATTTGGAGGAACACAGACGATTACATGAAGTACAACATTACAAAAACGAACCTTGGAAACTTCGAGTTCGTGTGGAAAAGCAGTGAAGCGGAACCAACCGATCAAGGTTGATAGGAAAGGGATCTTTGATGTCCATCTGTCTGACAACATCTTCCACTTGTTGCTCGATCACTTCTGGGCTTTGCTGGTCGAGAAGTTGCTTCAATCTCTCACAGATTTCGATCATCGTTGGTCGTTTAGATGGATCTTGATCCCAACACTGCTTCATCAGTTGCTCGAGGTTTTCAACGATTACTCTGTCGCTGTAACTGAGGTGAGGCTTTAATTGATTTACTTTGGAACAATTTGGTCTTGTTCCTTCCTTGATGGAATCCAGTAAAGCTTTAAGGTTGCCGGTCGGATATGGCAAAGCACGCACGACAACGGTAAACACCATCACACCGAAAGCGTAAACATCAAGTTCTTTTGTGGGTTTCATGGTGAGGTCTGTTAGTTTTTCAGGTGCCGTGTACATCGCAGTGTATTGAGGTCTTTCCTTCTTGCTTCTTGCCAAAGGATCAACGGTCGTCGAACCAGTTAAAGTTGCGAGTTCAGCATTTCCAAAGTCGCATAGTTTAAGGAGCAGCCATTTAGTCAGCAAGCCACTCTCTGGTTTGACGTCTCCGTGAACCATTCTCTTCAGATGTAAACCGTGGCAAACTTTGAGACCTTTTGCAGCATCGTGTAAAAGCCGGACACGCAGGGGAAATCCCAAATCAATTGATGGTGTCATCAGTAATTCCAGAAGGTTTCCACCTTCGCAGAACTCCATGACGATCCCGATGGCAAAGGGCCATTTGGTCCAACCATAGACACGAACTATGTTGATGTGATCCAGTTTTTGCAAATTTCCAAGTTCCTCACCAATTCTGTAACAAAGTGAAGTGTTGGGTATGACATTGTGATACATGGCATTTTCTGAATAATTACGTTTCTTTGAAGACATTCTCTGTATGACGACCACCAACTTGAATGACCTTGACTGCAACAAATTGTTGCAAGCCTACGTGATATCCGATTATGACGTCACCAAATCCACCAGTTCCAGCAACAAAGTTGCATTTGTCGCAAAAAATTTCCGCGGAGTTGATCAAACGAAACTACAACAAGATATTGTTACCATGTACAAGCAATATAGTCACAAACTTAAACAGGGTTATAGGATTGATTAGAAATATACTCAATTTCACATACCTGATCTGTGGAAGCCATGCTATAGTGTAGTCACGAAGTTATGAGAGTCACAAACTCAAGTGTTCTGAATCCACTGCACGGTAAAATGAAATCCCTCCGAAATGTTCAATTAAAATGTTCCTTTTCGTCGCAATTAAGCAAATATTTGTTGTTCTGGTTCAGTTAACAGCTCAAGACTCTGATTTGTGTTTAAAACTTGTCGAATTAAACATGTTTCGAAAATTATAAAACGTTATGTTTTCTTGAAACAACAAAGGAATTGTTAAACGTAACATGTGATTCATGCATAACGTAATGTAATTTATACAGATGTTACAAAGGCGAACCATAGAAATAATAGTCTGGGGCGTATAGTCATGTGAGTAAACACAGGCCCAGCTCGTTAAACAATGGCTTGTTGCGACAGGTTAAATACAATAAACTTCAGTGTCGCAATCCTACTGCATTCCCTCATTGTGAATACATAATATGCTTTTTGTGGCCTTATTTAAACAACGTTCAGCTTTGCTTTTAAAGCGAAAAAGTAGACTTATTATCTTACCTGGAAACAAAGTTTGGCTTTAAACATCGACAACCTCATTAACTTTTTCTTTTATTTGACCACAAATGCAGCTGGTAAGTAATTGTCTAAGCTTTGTAAAAGTTGAATAATAAGAACAACAGCTATCGTGCCATTTACATTTAACCAAATTGCCCAAGCAATATAAATCATTACATTCACACGAGATTCCCTTCTATTATTTGACACGTAATTAATTAAGAAACTCGTGTAATTCATTTTAGCTTTCCATGACAAGTTTGGTCAAAGCTGAGATCAACAAGATAAGACCTTCGTATTTGGAGGTTCCTGTCTTCAATTGCGAAAGTGTTCATTAGTTCATTGCCAGTCATGTTGCTCGAGGTTGTACAAACTGTGCAATGATGGATGGATAATTTGTTGGAAAAATGCAAAAATTGTGCGGAGTAAACGTATGTTGTGTAATAGCAAATTTACACAAAGGCATTGCAACGTAAATATGTGACATTAAAACGACTAAAACATAGGAAACGAAAAAAAGTAGCGCATCATAATGAATTCAAGCGGAAATAAACGAAAGAGAAAAGCACTTTTCGTCGCGCGCGGTCACATGTGTTCCGCTTGATTGGTCACACCTCACGGAGAGGTTACGGTGGATATGCAATCGTGTAAGCTTGCTGAAACTAATATCCAATGTTCCAACAAAAGGCTTATGCTATGTTTAACAAGTTATCGTACAGGTGATGACGAAGTTTTTCCTCTAATAAGACTGGAAAAACACCACAAATAAAACCTGTGTGGTAATTTTGGTTTTCAAATTTTGGGGTGTCGTGAAACACAATCAGAAACCACAGCCTTGAGCCACGTAAAATTTTTGTTCGCACAAATTTTCTATGTTACTGAAGCTTATATGTGGATTAAGTTTGGCAAAAAATTGGCGACCCGGTTTTAAAGTATCTTCCGCGGTGACGTGATGTCGTAGAGATGTTATCGCTAAGTATGCGCAGGGGATTCCCCTTGGAGGTATCGGTCATCTGCCATAGTTGAGTTCAATCTGCGTCAATTTTCGCTCCAGTATGTCAGTTATTTTGAACATTGTTAAACTCTGACATAATTTTTTAACAACATGTAATTGTGCTAGATATGGGGAAAACGTTATTGTGATCCAAGGAATAAGATTGTTATATGCGCAAAAGAGCCATAATAATAAATGAGAGCTGCAGGCAGGGTGCATACACGCACATATATACACGCACATACACAACATATCGACGATTGACCGAAAGGTACCACGAAGAAATCTGTGTGTCTGATAGTCTACCAGCTAGCACAGTGCCACATCAACAGCTGCACTGATGAGACCTTACAGGTCGAAAAGATTGTTATGTTTAGTGGCGACCTAACTTGTCAGGTATTAAAAAATTACTGCGTAAGTAATGTTATATTTGTAAGTTCTCTATAATTTCCCCAACACTATTTATTTTACCTGGCTTATCTTCGGCATCAACATCAACGTTGCTTAAGGTTTGTCCACGCTTTTATTCAAAGTTTCCTTTCTTTGCACGATTTAAACTGTTTTTTTCACTGTAAACGCGCTATGAAATGAAAATTAAAACACCTTCGGTTTTGCTGGGAGAATATTCTGGTCGACATTGAAACGTGATCACGTGACAAAAACGCGACAGTTCAAGGTTAACAGTTTGAACTTCTAAGACGTCGCCGATCGCTTTGGAAAGTAGTTTTAGAAAAGTCAACCGCGTTGTAATCTGATTAGTTTTGTTCTTGGATAATTGCGAAGCCCCTCCTGACGCCGCAAGCGTATATGGCGTGGCCTCGGGTCGTGAGTAGCGATTGGAAGGATGTTGGCTCGCTGTGTGTTTATATATGGGCAGGCGAACAATGGACCGACATGCAGTGGTCTACCTTCGCCTCTTGGAAGATATCAACTGAGAAGATTTCTGTATCGTTCGTCGCCTGAAGGTAAGATGCAATGGGGATGTTGGTAGTGTTTTAAAGGGTGTAAACTTTACGTACAAATAAGTTTAAGATATTGATGATGTAGTTTGGTTGCATGAAGCATGAAATAATGCAGGACAGTAAACGTGTTTTATTTGTTCAACTTAAATCTCTTTCGTGTTGTTCTCATCCCTTCTATCAGGTTAACGAAAACACAATGCAAGCAAGCTTTATTTTTTTATGTTTAGTTTCAACTTTTTAAGGATGAAATTTTTTCTTCTCTCAATTTCGCTCCTCGTCTGTGTCGCCAACACGTGGTCGGGTAAGTCCCCATTCATAGAATGAGGCCGTGTTATTTGTCAAAAAAATACTAATGTTTGAAATGAAGTTGGGTTTGAGGTTTGTCCAGACACTGTACTATCTTGCGCCTTTTGTGGCAACGTTATTGTCACGTGTTCTCGATTGGAAGTTCAGAAAACTTTTCAACTAAGTTGTTTTGAAATAAACGTAAATGCAGTGGTTTGTGCCATGTCTGGCATTACGCTGTGCAAAATAATAGCCTGTAACCACATGGGCGCCACCACTACAACTTCAAGCTTTAGCGAAATGTACGACTGTATTAAGTAATTAAGTGAACGTTTTTGCAATTTCAGAAGGACAAACTGCAGCCGAATGTTTCGCCGCATGTGAAGTTTCCACTGATTGCAGCTCCGTGGCGACTCCTAGCGACTTGTTGGTGAATCAAACTGAAGCTTGCGTCGAGTGTTTGAACGAAGAATGCGAAGGTAAGTGACGTCATATACAAGCGTTACGTGAACATTTGTATCAATGCATGGTAATAACAAAATATTTGTTGTGATTTTCACGAAGGAAAACATGCAGTGACGTAATTATGTTAATTGTTTTGTTTAACATTTAGTGACGTTTCTATACCGTATTCTTTTTACGTAAACCGGACAAAATCAACTGGACATAAAAAATGTGTCAAATATTATTTTCGTAAAAAAACATGTTCAAATATACATGGTAAGGTCTAACGTCGCGTTGAATGTTTCAAAGATGATGATGAGGAGGAGGAGGAGGAGAAGGAAGAGGAGGAGGAGGGTTGCAACATATGTCGTACAGTGGACAAAGCCGAGTGTTACGTGGATGAAATGGGGGATGATTGTGAATCGTGCGTTGCTCCGTCTGCAGAGACCGAGGCTGGAATCAAAGCTTGCTGCGATTGCTTGGAGGCATGCGAAGGTTAGGGCAGTTAGCAATCTGTACAATTGTAACTTATGCACTTTGTAAACAGCGAGCATTATATGCGGTGTGGTCGTATTGCGACAAAAGAAATATGGTTATAAGTTGATTGGCAACGATGACAAACTCTAACAATACCACGTAAATATTTGCTTTCGGACAAAACATTTGACCTAAAAAGTTCACAAAATTTGAAAATAAAAAATATTGGTGTCAAAAAGGATAATTTAAACAACTCACACAGGATAAGTGAGAAATGCTTTCTAACATGAAATATCATTGCAGAAGATGAAGAAGACGACGATGACGATGATAGGAAGTAGAGGAACGGTTTCTTCCTTCTCCCAACACAAACACATTCCCAGACCTCCTGATGGTACTTGTTTCTGGAAATTGTGCAGTAGTTGTCACACAGTGCTGTTCTTGCTGCCAGGCATAGTAATTAATAAAACAATTGTTCTTCTGACAAATAAGATACGAAAGTCTCGCCGGATGTTGAACGAAACGTTGGTTACAACAAAGATTGTCGTAACTTAAGTGCCAGAAGAGCAAATAGTTGTCATACATTGCACTTTGTTAATGTTTCGGTGCAATTAATTCATTTTCGGTGCTTTATTCCGTGTACAATAAATGCGGTTTCATGTTTGGCACAACGATATTTTACAGCGATTTACATCATGATGGACAAAGGTTAGGTCATGAGGCTTGAATCTGTTAAATCCCACATGTTGTTACTTGACTACATCGCTCACATATTGAGGCTTTTGGGGTAAATTCCTGAAACACTTGTTCAAAAATTCAATTGAAAATTCAGAGTTGCAAAGCCCGAGAATATGCAGATCTTAGAGCTTACGGTGGTTTTCTACTTAAATATCATCAATCCCGGCATTATACCGGATTGACAACCATTCGTTTGTTTCATTTACAAACAAATTTCGACATTATCGCACATCTTGACATTCTATATTACCACATTCTATATTAACAGGGCGAGTCTTCCTGTTGCTAAACCTAATATTATGATCCCCCACTCCCTCATAATAACCAGTCAAGTAAGTTTGCAAATAACGAAGAAGATTAACTTAACCGCGTTCCCTCATACAGTTTTGGGTTAAGAACGTGAATTCGAAATTAATGCTGAATAATCTAACTTGACATTTGCGAACGTGGGCCTTCTCATAAACATTCCGAACCTCAATGCAAAAACCACTGATTTCAAGTTAAATATGAAACAAACCAGGTACCTTTGAATATACAAGCGCAGAAACTTATAATGTCTTTAAGACGAAATATACATTTCTGATATAAATCATTTATAGATCTGCATTTTTTTACACAGATATTTATGATACGGTTATCAATCTACAGTTTTTCAGGGTAGTTTGTTTCAAGCATAGATCCAGTATGTTTATATTATCCTTTACACCTAGGTTTGTTTTTAAACCACGCAAAATACAAACATTTCCCTCAAATAAATTTTGGCACTTAATAAACAGTAGGAGACCCTCATGCGACAATTCAGCGTTATCGGTTGGATTTACCCGGGAAAGAACAAAATCCTCATTATCTAAATACGCCTCATAAAGTGTTACATTGCTTCAATGTCCAATCTGCTTGGACGAAGTAATATTGTATTGGCGAAAAAATGTAACAAACCAAATTGTAAAACACGTTTGGAATTCGTGACGATCTTTATTTGATGGATGAAGCCAGTTTTATTTATCTCTGCGGTGGGAGGAGCGCCGTCTCGCGTATTCCATCCGCAGGTATTTAACCGATAAGGTGGATCTTGTGGTAGGAGATGGGTATATATATGGATGGGTGAAGGAGGCGAGAACGCATTCTGGTCGGGTTCGAACTTATGGAAGATTCTAACACGAAGAAGATTTCATTCTAAGGTATTTTGTTGTAAAAGTAAAAAGATTTAATTTGCGTGTGTTGGAAAATATTTTATCATAAAAATTTGTTGGTAATTAAGAGTGGAAGAATGAGATTTAAGCAATTTTTAGCGTTACAAAATTAAATAAGATAAAACAGCGTGCAAAAATATTCTTGCATTTTACAGATATGTTGGGTAAAAGCTATCGTGGACTTTGTGTCCATCAGTTTCTTTAGTTCTAAAAGTGTGCTTTTAGTTGACAACAATTTTGATTTCTTGTTTAAAGTTTCAACAAATCCAAGATGAAGGTTTTCATTTTCTCAGTTGTAATTCTTATATGCGTCGCGGGAACTTTCTCAGGTAAGTTTACTTACTCTATCCCGTCTCTTCTGTTGCGCGTTAATCACCAGTACGCACCAATTAAAGTTAAGTTTAATCGAAACTCAAACTCAGTCTTTGCGAGATTCACCGCTGAATTTCATTCATAAACCTGATACGCCTCAAGGACAAAAACACCGATCGGGGTTTTCCCAAATGAGGCACAAAGTCGGTATAATGCCTAATGTTACTGTAAGATGTGTGATTGACAAAATGGATTAAATTGCCAAAACAAACACAAATGGTAAACACAGGTCGTGAAAATCTTAACCAATTGTGTGGCTCTAGATGGACAAACCGAGGCTGAATGTCGCGATTCATGCGAAGTTTCCACTGCCTGCAGCTCAGTAGCGACACCTGACGACTTGGTGGCTGGACAATCTGAAGCTTGCACTGACTGTTTGTACGAAAAATGCCGGTGTAAGTAGCGCAATGGGAATTTAGCATTTATAAAAACTGGTGCATGTTTTGTATAAAGGTAAACAATATTAAAAGTGGTTCGTACACCTTGCACGGTTTCCACAGTTTTTATTTAAATCCACGAAAAAGTGCAAAAATTTAGAGCCAATTTTATCCGCATGCACAGACTACGGAAATGAAAACGGAAGTGGAGGCGGAAGCGGAAGCGGAAGTGCAGCAACAAGGGGAAGGACATTTTACTATATGCTGTTGATAGCGAAGTGTTACGTGGATGAAATGGGTGATGGATGTGGATCGTGCATTCCTCCATCAGAGCAAACTTTGATTGGAATCAATACTTGCTACTCCTGCATGTTGAATTGCGGAGGTTGGTGTGAAAAGCCTTGTTAAAGCCTAATTGATGCTTTATTAAAGCTTTGTTTTTTTTTAATTTATTATATATTCATATATTATAAGCAAAGTGGAGCCAATAATATGAATTTTGTGAGCTGGAAATATATACTCTTACGTCATATAAGGTCTCATCAGTGCAGCTTGGTGTGACTTTTGTAATTCATATTCATTGCTCGCAAACGTGGTGACAAAAATTACATGAATCCTTGTTTAAAATGAAATAGATTCTCCGTAGACGAGGATTCCATTCAGGAGACGGACAACGTTGTTGTTGATTACGGGTTCTTTTTTTCTTTAGCTCAGAAAACCAATAAAAAGAAATTATTTGAGTTTGTTGTGTTACATGAGAAACAATGTTTTTTGTCAGAGATGTTTTACAAAAATTTGTTTAGGAAACTTTCATCGTATTAGGAATAATTTTTCGAAAGCAAAAGAAGTATTTCGTTAAATTGGCAAATTCATTTTGGAACAATAGAAATAAATTTAATCAAAAAACGCGGCCACATTTGATATCTAACAATGTTTGGTAAAAATTTAAGCATTTACCACAAATTGTTTCCACTTGATAAAATATACCAGACAAAATCCATTGCGTTATTGACTTTTACCCCAACTTCACATTATGATTTTAGAAGAAATCGAAAACACAAATATTCTGTTTATTCATCAGCAGAATTGGATCATTTACTGCCGTCATGAACAGTTTCAATGTATAAAAAACATAAAGAGGGCCGAAGTGGGTTTTGATGAACAAGATTCGCCGCAGAATTTCATCGATAAACTCAATATGCCGCAATGATTAAAAACACCGATCGAGATTTCACCAAATTAGGCATATTGCCTATAATGTTCTTCAATTTCAAATGTTACTAGAACAACTTTGTGTCCACGCTTCTGATTTTATAAAATATGTTTCGCTTTTTAATAAAGCATCTTCAGTTCTACAAATAACATAAACAGAAAAGACATAGTTAGATGCTAAAATGATAAAACGATAAAAACTGGTCGAACAGTAGAAACCTCTGGTGTTAACATACTGGACGACGCTCTGAGCAGGAAATACAAGTGACCAACTACAAATTCGGTATAATGCCTACAATGTTACTGTAAGATGTGTGATTGACAAAATGGATTAAATTGCCAAAACAAACACAAATGTTAAACACAGTTCGAGAAAATCTTAACCAACTGTGTGCCTCTAGATGGACAAGGTGAAGGTCAAACCGAGTCTGAATGTCGCGTTGCTTGCCAAGCTTCCACTAACTGCAGCTCAGTAGCGACACCTGACGACGTGGTGGCTGGACAATCTGACGCTTGCACGGACTGTTTGTACAAAAAATGCCGAAGCGGAAGCGGAAGCGGAAGTGCAGCAACAAGGGGAAGGACATTTTACTATATGCTGATGATAGCGAAGTGTTACGTGGATGAAATGGGTGATGGATGTGGATCGTGCATTCCTCCATCAGAGCAAACTTTGATTGGAATCAATACTTGCTACTCCTGCATGTTGAATTGCGGAGGTTGGTGTGAAAAGCCTTGTTGATGCTTTGTTAAAGCTTTGTATTTATTTTTAAATTATTATATATTCATATATTATAAGCAAAGTGGAGCCAATAATATGAATTTTGTGAGCTGGAAATATATAACCACTCTTTCGAAATATAAGGTCTCATCAGTGCAGCTGGGTGTGACTTATGTAATTTATATTCATTGCTCGAAAACGTGGTGACAAAAATCTCATAAATCCTTGTTTAAAATGAAATAGATTCTCCGTAGACGAGGATTCCATTCAGGAGACGGACAACGTTGTTGTTGATTACGGGTTCTTTTTTTCTTTAGCGCAGAAAACCAATAAAAAGAAATTATTTGAGTTTGTTTTGTTACCTGAGAAACAATGTTTTTTGTCACAGAGCTTTTACAAAAATTTGTTTAGGAAACTTTCATCGTAGTAGGAATAAGTTTTTCGAAAGCAAGAGAAGGATTTCGTTAAATTGCGCAAATTCATTTTGGAACAAAGGAAATAAATTTAATCAAAAAACGCGGCCACATTTGATATCTAAATATGTTTGGTGAAAATTTAAGCATTTACCACAGATTGTTTCCACTTGATAAAATATACCAGACAAAATCCATTGCGTTATTGACTTCTACCCCAACTTCACATTATGATTTAGAAGAAATCGAAAACACAAATATTCTGTTTATTCATCAGCAGAATTCAATCATTCAATGCCGTCATGAACAGTTTCAATGTATAAGAACATAAAGGGGCTGAAGTGGGTTTTTATGAACAAGATTCGCCGCAGAATTTCATCGATAAACTCAATATGCCGCAGTGATTAAAAACACCGATCGGGGTTTCCCCAAATGACGCCAAAAGTCGGTATAATGCCTATAATGTTCTTGTAAGATGTGTGATTGACAAAATGGATCAAATTGCCAAAAAAGACAATAAAAGCACAAGTTGTAAACACAGTACGATAAAAATCTTGAAGAGGGTGAAGTGTGTTAAAAAGCCAAACAGATGCACTTCCTTTCAAAATGAAATAATTAACTAATGGCAACGATACGCAAGACCCGATTTTCGGGCTGTGTACCGGAAAATTATGACGCCAGGGTTCACATTCAAGGCATGTGAGTGGCAAATGACAGAGGTCTAACTGGTTCGGAATATATTTATAATGTTTAGGTCGCTGTGTTTATGGTGACAACACATCAATGTTTTCGCCCGACATAATCCTGATGAAATCCGGTTAGATTAGAGAACCCTTTATGGAGAATCGTTGTATTGCAGACGAAATTTCGGTGAATGTAATTAATATTTGGTTGTCCACTAAGGTTAGTTGTTAACAAATTAGAAAATGCGGCACGACTGCAACAGCAACTCAGTATTGATATTAAATGTGCTTCAAGGATCATTTCTCGATACTTACTTCTTTCATAACTGATTTTGCCACTCGAACTTGACTTTTTTACCACTGTTCGGTCAAATTGGACGCGGGCTTACGTGCGGTGCCAACTTTATGTGGTTTAATTGATAAACGATCCCACAGTTTTACGCACGGTTCGACGATGTATTCGAGAAACTCGGGTGTAACTTTGTTTCCAAAACACGAGTTTAGCCACAAACAAACCGTGGAGTTTCAAAATATTTCTTCTGGTCCTACCGGTCTTTCACCTCACATTAATCAAAGTCTTCGGATTATCATAAATTGTAATCGGGTTCCGGTTGACCTCACGAGCCTGAAATACAAAACGATCATTTTGCATTTAGTTTATTGTTGAGATGTTGGCATTAAATAAAACTCTTGCCGGCTTTTACCGCCACGTTTTTCATAGTCTTTACTTTGTGTCTACCAAGGTATTGTTAATAAAGTCCAGTCGAGCGTTGATTGCCAATCACGAATTTAAAACATTATTGCGCAGTTTCGTAAATCCAATTCTTGTGTATGTGGGAGGCATTTTCTTGTCGCCTTCAAATCGTGTAGTGGATGAGCCGTAGATCGTGTGGAAGTTTCCGGGCCTGGAACTTGGAAGATGAGTTTGCATCAATTTCTTTTATTGTTTGACCACATTTCTGATACATTAGACTTTTGAAGTAAAGTACTGACAAATATGGAAAAATCCTGAAAAATAGCCCGAGTTGCAAAACGAAAATGCAGATCTTAGTGCGATGTTTCATGTTAAGATATCACAGACTTTACCCGGCATTATGTGATTAACGATCAGTTGTTTATTTCATTCACAAACAAACCTCAATTTTTCGCACTCTCTAGCATTCCGCATAAACCACACAGCAGGGCGGGTCTCGATCCACGATCATCTCACGCAGATAACCAGTCAAGCAAGTTAGTTTGCTGATAGCGAACATCGTTTAACTTCTGTACACTAAAGTAGGTCAAGATCGCGAACTCACAATTAATGTTGATTTGACTTATTCGCGAGCGTGGGTTTTTCCACAAACATTCCGAATTTAAAACCATTGATTTCAAGTTCAATCAAGAAACATTGGTTTATTTCTGATATAGAAACATCTATGGAGATGTATGGGGTTTTCCGACACAGAAACTTACTGTCATCGATCCACAGATTCAACATGCGAAAAAATTTTTTATTTTATGGCGTAAAAAAATCAGCAATCAAAATTTCAGAAAATAATATAAATAATCCAGAGTCTGTCTGTTTAACGTTAATTTGATATATATATTCTGCCAGCGTTTGCAGGCAACATCGGTATCGCTTATTCAACTAGAATTTATTTCAACTTAGGAATTTATGATGTTCCGGTATCTGAAGGCTAAATTGGGTCTTGCGAAACGCCTCCGCCTCGTGTATTCCACCCCAGGCAATTTGTCACTTAGCTGGATCGTGTCTGGTGATGGGTATATATAAGGATAGGGTTAGTATGTTGGAATATATTCTGGTCGGGTTTGAGCTTACGGAAGATTCCAACTCCACTTCAGCCTAAGGTACGTTGTTATAAAGCAAATATAGCATGTATGTGTTTGAAAATATTCTTGCAGTTATCAGGTATGTTGGATGCAGGCGTATGTGAGCCTGTGGTTGTGTGTTTCTTTAATCTTTATTTATTCCAGTTCGCTTCTAGTTGACAACGATTTTGTTTTCTTGTTTAAAGTTTCAACAAATCCAAGATGAAGGTTTTCATTTTCTCAGTTGTAATTCTTATATGCGTCGCGGGAACTTTCTCAGGTAAGTTAACTTACTCTATCCCGTCTCTTCTGTTGCGCGGTAATCACCAGTACGCACCCATTAAAGTTAAGTTTAATCGAAACTCAAACTGAATCTTGGTGAGATTCGCCGCTGAATTTCATTCATAAACCTAATACGCCTCAAGGACAAAAAGCACCGATCGGGGTTTTCCCAAATGAGGCACAAAGTCGGTATAATGCCTACAATGTTACTATAAGATGTGTGATTGACAAAATGGATTAAATTGCCAAAACAAACACAGGTTGTAAACACAGGTCGTGGAAATCTTAACCAATTGTGTGGCTCTAGATGGACACGGCGAAGGTGAAGCCGAAGCTGAATGTCGCGATGCTTGCGAAGCTTCCACTGACTGCACCTCTGTAGCGACACCTGACGACTTGGTGGATGGTCTACCTGACGCTAGCGTAGAGTGTTTAAACCAAAAATGCCTGTGTAAGTAGCGCAATGGGAATTTTGCATTCATAAAAACTGGTGCATGTTTTGTATAAAGGTAAACAATGTTAAAAGTGGGATTGAAACGTTGTAAGATTTCCACAGTTTGAAATCCACAAAAAAGTGCAAAATTTATTTTTGATACAATTTTGTCCGCATGCACAGACAACGGAAATGAAAACGGAAGCGGAGGCGGAAGCGGAAGTGCAGGGACAATGGGAAGGACATTTTACGATAGTCTGATGATAGCGAAGTGTTACGTGGATCAAATGGGTGGTGGATGTGGATCATGTAATCCTCCACCTGAGCAAACTTTGATTGGAATCAATACTTGCTACTCCTGCATGTTGAATTGCGGAGGTTGGTGTGAAAAGCTTAGTTGAAGCTTAATTGATGCTTTAATAAAGCTTTGTATTTTTTTTTTAAATTATTATATATTCATATATTATGAGCAAAGTGGAGCCAATAATATGAATTTTGTGAGCTGCAAATACATAACCACTCTTTCGACATGTAAGGTTTCATCAGTGTAGCTTGGTGTGACTTTTGTAATTTATATTCATTGCTCGCAAACGTGGTGACAAAAATCACATGAATCCTTGTTTAAAATGAAATAGATTCTCCGTAGACGAGGATTCCATTCAGAAAACACACGACGACGTTGTTGTTGATCACGAGTTCTTCTTTCTTTAGCGCTGAAAATCCAATAAAAAGAAAATTGTTTGAGCTTGTTGTGATACCCGAGAAACTCAGTTATTGGTCATAGAATATTTCGCAACAATTTGTTTTGGCAACTTTCATCGTAGCAGAATAAGTTTTCGAAAGCAAGAGAAGGATTTCGTTAAATTGCGCAAATTCATTTTGGAACAAAGGAAATAAATTGAATCAGAAAACGCGGCCACATTTAATATCTAAAAATTGTTTGGTGAAAACTTTCTGAAACCACCTGTTATTTTTGTTTATAAATTTAACTTGAAATACTTCTCGAAATCGTAGCGTTAATATTCGCACAGATTTCTATGTTACATAGGCTTATATGTGGATCAAGCTTGGAAAAAACTTTGTGACCCGGTGTAAAAGTACCTTCGACTGTAACAGCAACCCAGTATTGATATTGTACTTCAAGTATCATTCTCGATACCTGCTTTCTTTCATAACTGATTTTGCCTCACGAACGTGACTTTTTTGTCACTGTTCTGTCAAGTTGCCAACTTTGTGTGATTTAATTTATAAACGATCCCATAGTTTTACGCACGGCCCACGATCTTTTCGAGAAACTCGGGTGTAACTTGTTTCCAAAACACGAGTTCAACCACAAACAAACCGCGGAGTTTCAAAATATTTCTTCCGCTCCTACCGGTCTTTCACGTCACGTTTATCGAAGTCTTCGGATTATCCTAAATTGTAATCGGGTTCCGTTTGACCTCACGAACCTGAAATACAAAACGATCATTTTGCATCTTAAAGTTTATTTTTGAGATGTTGGCATTAAATAAAACTCTTGCCGGCTTTTAACGCCACGTTTTTCAATAATTTTATTTTGTGTCTACCAAGGTATTGTTAATGAAGTCCAGTCGATCGTTGATTGCCAATCACGATTTTAAAACATTAATGCGCAGTTTCGTATTATACCTATCCGTGTGTATGTCTTTAAAGTTGAGTTTTCATCAATTTCTTTCATTGCTTGACCACATTTCTGAAACATTAAGCTTTTAAAAAAAAGCACTGATCAAGTTGCAAAAAGAGAATGCAGATCTTAGAGCGATGTTTCGTGTTAAGATATCACAGACTTTACCCGGCATGATGGGATTAACGATCAGTTGTTTATTTCATTCACAAACAAACCTCCATTTTTCGCACTCTCTAGCGTTCCGCATAAACCACACGGCATGACGAGTCTCGGTGTCAAACCACGATCATCTCACGCAGATAACCAGTCAAGCAAGTTAGTTTGTTGATAGCGAACATCGTTTAACTTCTTTACACAAAAGTGGGTCAAGATCGCGAACTCACAATTAATGATGAAAATACTTATTCGCGAGCGTGGGTTTTTCCACAAACATTCCGAATTTTAAACCATTGATTTCAAGTTCAATCAAGAAACAGAATAGATTTAATGTTTTTAAGTCGCAAAATAGATATCGCCAAAATTGGTTTATCTCTGATATAAAAACATCTATGGGGCTGTATGGTTTTCCGGCTTACACAGAAACCTACGGTCATCGATCGACAGATTCAACATACGAAAATATTTTGTTGTTTTATGGCGTAGAAAATCTGTCTGTTTAACGTTAATTTGATATATATATTCTGCCAGTGTTTGCAGGCAACATCGCGGTATCGCTTATTCCACTAGAATTTATTTCAGGTTAGGAATTTATGATGTTCCGGTATCTGAAGGCTGAAAGCCTATTTTAATTAGTTCCGCCGTGGGTCTTGCGAAACGCCTCCGCCTCGTGCATTTCACCCCAGGCAATTTGTCGCTGTGGTTGATCGTGTCCGGTGATGGGTATATATAAGGATGGGGTTAGTAGATTGGAATATATTCTGGTCGGGTTTGAGCTTGCGGAAGATTCCAACTCCACTTCAGCCTAAGGTACGTTGTTATACAGCAAATATAGCATGTATGTGTTTGAAAATATTCTTGCAGTTATCAGGTATGTTGGATGCAGGCGTATGTGAGCCTGTGGTTGTGTGTTTCTTTAATCTTTATTTATTCCAGTTCGCTTTTAGTTGACAACAATTTTTTTTTCTTGTTTAAAGTTTCAACAAATCCAAGATGAAGGTTTTCATTTTCTCAGTTGTAATTCTTATATGCGTCGCGGGAACTTTCTCAGGTAAGTTTACTTATACTGACCCTGCTCCCTGTATAGCGACTACGCACTAATTTCTGTGAGTTAAGTTTCATAGCAACTCATAACGTGTCTTTGCGAGATTCGCCGCTGAATTTCATTCATAAACTCAATATACCGCAGTGATAAAAACACCTACCGGGGTTTTCCCAAACGAAGCATTTTCGTAACTTTTACAGTAAAAAAGGTGGGTATAATGCCTACAATATTACCGTAAACTGTATGATTGACAAAGTGTATAAAATAGCCCAAGCAAAGGTGTTTGGCGGATCGTGCACAAACAATAAAAACAGTTCGAGAACTTCTAAACCAATTTTGTGCCTCTAGACGGACACGGCGGAGGTCAAACCGAGGCTGAATGTCGCGTTGCTTGCGAAGCTTCCACTGCCTGCAGCTCAGTAGCGACACCTGACGACTTGGTGGCAAATCAAACTGAAGCTTGCGTTTCCTGCTTGAAAGAAGAATGCGACGGTGAGTGACGTCATTGGTCTTAGGTCAAAACTAATGCATATTCCGTATAAAGGTAATCGTTAGTAAAAGTGTCATGTACACGTTTCGCTCATGCTGTCATTTCATGCCCTCATTCATTCTTTTACAAAATCAAGTGAAATTTTGCAAGCAGTCAATTTTGATCCGTGTGATTTTTTTAACTCAGAAGAAGAAGATGAAAGTGGAAACGGAAGTGGAGGAGGAGGATCGAGCAGCTCGTTCTACAACTCTGTGGAGAAATCCGAGTGTTACGTGGATGAAATGGGTGACGATTGTGAGTCGTGCGTTGCTCCGTCTGCAGAGACCGCTGCTGGAGTGAAAGCTTGCTACGATTGCATGGAGGCTTGCGAAGGTTGGTTTTAATGGCGACGTGTGTGGGATGTTTGCTGATAGCGCGTTCAAAGTTCTAATTTAATATAATTTTTGGCTTGTTTTTCATCAATTATTTTTATTATTTAAAGCGCCATTGATCATTTAACAAAGCTTCGTACGTTTAACTATATTTATATTTATTGCTGACAAGCACGGTAAAAAACTCACATACATCCTTGTTAAAATGTATTATATTCTGCAGATGATCATGATGAAGGCGATTCTTAGACGTGGATACAATCCACAAGATAGACGACATTATTGTTGATAACAGACTTCTATCACCCGAACGATTTTTTCATTGACGCAAAAAAAACAAAATAAAAAAGTTTTTCTTTGACCTTGCTGTGGTGGTATTTTGCCTCAATATTCCTAAACACATTGTTTATCACAAAAGTCTCAGAATGTTTCGAATACTTTCATCGTAGTGGGAACAAATTTTCCAAAGTAGAGCAATGTTTCGGAAAAAGCAAAATTACAATTTTTTTTTATCAGGAGAGAAAGACGCATTATTTCCATATGATTAAAAGACAAAATTTGGTTTGGAATTTTAACATCTTTTACCACGCATTATAACTTGAGCCGGATCTAGAAAACAAATATACCTGCTTTTCCATGAGCAGAAATTGCAAAAATGCGCCAGCAATTTATGCACAAATGCTATTAAGTGCAGAGGGCTGGTGTGTGTTTATGAATAAACAGATTACGTTTCCTGCCCGAGAGAAATAATTATCTGATTGCGAAGATAAGCACACCCCACTTATTGGCTGAGCACCACCAAACTATGACATCAGGTAAAGTTCACATTCAAGGTCACGGGGTGCGAAAAATAACTCTGTGGCGTTGAGGACGCAGCGAACTCATTGCGATAACCTATCAACATTTTCGCCTGTTGCACAACGAAGCCATAACCCATATGAAGCCACTTTGGTTAGCAGGCGACGGTAAAGAATAATATGAATGTGCCGGAAGGTTGGTTGTAAGAAAGTTGCAATAACAATAGCTCAGTATTGATATTAAATGTTCTTAAAGTACCATTTCTCGATTCTTTCATAAATTATTTTGCCTCACGAACGTGACTTTTTTATCTCTGTTCGGTCGAAGCTGAACGTGAAGCATTGGCAACTTTGTGTGATTTAATTTATAAACGATCCCACAGTTTTACGCACGGCCCACGATCTTTTCGGGAAACTCGGGTGTGACTTGTTTCCAAAACACGAGTTTAACCACAAACAAACCGTGGAGTTTCAAAATATTTCTTCCGCTCCTACCGGTCTTTCACGTCACGTTTATCGAAGTCTTCGGATTATCCTAAATTGTAATCGGGTTCCGGTCGGCATCACGAGTCTAAAATACGAAGTTATCATTTTGCATCTTGAAGTGTTTATTCAGCTCATGGCGTTAAATGAAGCTCATTTTGTTATTTAACATCATGTTTACCAAATATTTAATGACAACCTAGGCCTCGTTAACGAAGCCCATCCGTCGTTCATTGCGAAGCAGCAATTTAAGGCATTAGTGCACACTTTTCAGCGTTCTTGTCTGACTCGCGGCATCAGTTGACATCTGTTGTTATTGTTTCAATAAGGAAACAGAAACTGAAGACGATCTGATGGATTGTGTGGAATATTAATGAGTTTTGGAATTGCAAGTTGCGTTGGAGTCAATAATCACGAAAAGTAATATTTCTATGTCAGTGAATGACGTTGAAGCCCTTTAAACAAACTGACACAACCACAATACAAAAAATTTTCTAAATATCATCGCAACCCAACATTCCATCACGTGTATCGTGCGTTGATGAACGAATACCGCTTCCCTTAAGGTCACTGGCATATCTTGAACGTCACCACAAGTTAAACTAAAGTTGCAGACCAGGTTTTCTGTATCTCCGACCATTTTTTTGGCAGAAAAAGTTGCCCGGCTGCAGATCAGGAAGAAGCCACGCCCTCTTTGACCTTGGGCAGATATTATAACTGCAATATATGTATTAGGAAGGACGCCGAAATGTTTACAAGTTCACCACGCGCTCCCACTGAGGTCGTTCTTATCTGAGATTTGACGTCAGATTAGAGTTGAGCTTACCTCGGTGGGTTGTACTTATGAAAAGAAGGCAAACCGACATTGCAAAACGTTGATTTTACCTGGTTGAAGATTCCTCAAGTGGCCGAAGTTATTCTCCCGGATCAGTTTGCATATAAGTTGTTTGGTGTTATAGGAGCCTCAATACGCTGTTATATGTAAATGGATTACAATGATGTACCTGAACTTTTCGAACGTGATATCGCGGTAAACATTCTCAACTCTTTTTAATCCTTAAAACAATATCCAGTTAAACCCTGCAGTAAGTTCTTTAAAAAAAGTTAGCAAACCTGAATTGATTTAAGCGCCTGAAAACATACGTTCTTCGTCTACAAACGTCTGTTCATATCCTTTACCTGTGAGATTGTATTAAGGAAAGTTTTCAGGACAATACAAGTTCAAAGCAATTGTTACAGTAACGTTTGTTTATTATAATTTTGTTTATCAACAAAACCGTCATCCGCCAATTTAGCGTTTCGTTCCCTTCAGCGAAGCACTCAAGCGTAACGCGGTAATGAAAGGTTACTTTGGCATCACCACAAGATTTTTTGAGGTAAAACAAACCATGGATTGGAGGGAACATCACATGTATTGTACTTGTATGTTGATCACGTTGCAGAAAACTGACATAAACGTAGATAACATGAGCGACAAAGAAATGTCCAGAGAAATTGCGAACATTTCAGCGTCTTGCCAAATCCACTTTGAAGGATAAAAAGGTGCGGCTCGTTCTCATATCCCTGATATGCAGTTCTGCAACTTTTCCAGCTATCAAATTATCGGATAATCAAAACGTGCTCTACCGAGACCTAAACACTGTAATTATCCCCTGAAGGTTACAAATGACGCGGAACTATGTGGGGAACCACTGTATTGGAGAAATGGTGGGAAATGTCTCGCTTGCAATTGTCCAACATACAATGCTACTGCTTGCAATATGCGGTCATCTTCAGCCGAGTATAATCTACGTTTCCATATATATTTTATTTAAAACCAAGCACATCGTAGTTTTTAAATGTGGACACGATGACGCATATTATGAGTGCACAATAAGGGAATGCAGTAGGATTGCGACACGGAAGTTTATTGTATTTAACCTGTCTCAACAATCCATTTTTTAACGAGCTGGGCCTGTGTTTACTCGCATGTCTACGCCCCAGACTATTATTTCTATGTTTCGCCATTGCAACATCCTGCATAAATCACATATTAAGTTTAACAACTCCTTTGTTGTTATAAGAAAATGAAATGTTCTAAAAGGGTTCAAAACATGTTTATCTGGACAAGTTTTAAACACAAATCAGAGTCTTGAGCCGTTAACTGAACCAGAACAACAAACATTTGCTTAATTGCGACGAAAAGGAACAGCTGAACGCAACAGGAAAGTGTCGTTTATCGTGTAGTGGATTCAGAACACTTGAGATTATTACGCTCATTACTTTTCATTCGTGACTACTTTCAGACATGGCTGCCTCAGATCAGGTATGTGAAGTTAAGTCTATTAAATATACCCTCATTTCTAATAAAACCTATAGCCCCGTTTAAGTTTGTGACTGTATTAATTGTATGGTAACAATATGTTGTTGTAGTTCCGTTTGATCAACTCCGCGGAAATTTTATGCGACCATTGCAATTTTGTTGCTGGAACTGGTGGATTTGGTGACGTCATAATCGGATATCACGTTGGATTGCAACAATTTGTTGCAGTCAAGGTCATCAAAGTTGGTGGTCGTCATTCCGAAAATGTCTTCAAAGAAACGTAAATTAATCTGGTACAGCTTCCTGTGACACAATATCCAACCCACCGTTTTACTTTGTTACAGAATTGGCGAGGAACTTGGAAATCTGCAAAAACTGGATCACATCAACATAGTTCGTGTCCACGGTTGGACCAAATGGCCCTTTGCCATCGGGATCGTCATGGAGTACTGCGAAGGTGGAAACCTCCTGGAATTACTGATGACGCCATCAATCGATTTGGGATTTCCCTTGCGTGTCCGGTTTTTACTCGATGCTGCAGAAAGTCTCAAAGCTTGCCACGGTTTACCTCTGAAGAGAATGATTAGCGGAGACGTCAAGCCAGACAATGAGTTGATTACCAAATTTCTGCGCCTCAAACTATGCGACTTTGGAAATTCTGTACTCGCAACTTTAACTGGTTTGACGACCGTTGATATTTCGGCCAGAAGCAAGAAGGAAAGACCTCAATACACACCAATGTACACGGCACCTGAAAAACTAAGAGACCTCACCATGAAACCCACAAAGGAACTTGATGCTTACGCTTTCGGTGTGATGGTGTTTACCGTTGTCGTGCGTGCATTGCCATATCCTTTTGCGCGTGACAATCTGCAACCTCTTCTGGATTCCATCAAGGAAGGAACAAGACCAAACTGTTTCAGAATAGAGGAATTAAAGCTTAATCTCTACGACAGCGACAGAGCAATCGTTGAAAACCTCGAGCAACTGATGAAGCAGTGTTGGGATCAAGATCCATCTAAACGACCAACGATGATCGAAATCTGTGAGAGATTGCAGCAAATTCTCGACCAACAAAGCCCAGAAGTGATCGAGCAACAAGTGGAAGATGTTGTCAGACAGATGGACATCAAAGATCCCTTTCCTATCAACCTTGATCGATTGGTTCCGCTTCATTGCTATTCCACAAGACAGGAAAGATTTTTAGGTTGGTTTTGTATTTTTAATATCGGGTCATTCCATGCGTTCGTTTGAATTATTTGTTTTTGTGCTCGTAGAACCCAGCAATGCATCCTTTTCCTCCCAATAGGATTTGAGGAACGATCAGTCATCCTCCGGCTTAATATCAGGTGTTGATGACGTCAGACAAACGTCTCCAGTTCCTGGCGTAACTCCACGTCATCTCAATGAAAGAGAGGAAATGCAGGAACTACAAGTTACAAAAAAAATACCTGCTTTAATGCTTTCACCGAGTTGGTGTGGCGTTTTATGTATGAACAAGGCACAGTAAATATTGTACGCATAGCACCGCAAAATTTTTTTGTTTCCGTGACATACGGGATGTTGCTGAAAGAGTTTTTAGCGTGCGCTGTCTGCTTTGCAAAGGTACCTTAAACATGGAGCAGGTATTTCTTGGGCCTGTTTTTTTTATTAGCGTCAAAGATTGACGCCACGTCAATATATGACTACGGGAAATAACCGGACGGGAAAGTTTATTTTTAGACCATTTTGTCTCCGAAAATGTGCGTTAACTTCCAACAATTAAAAGTGACTTCGTGTGTAGATCTTGGTTCTCGTGTGGGCAACCGATCTGCTGCACTTGGTGACGTCACCCGCAATTTCTCATCAATTGATGACCTTCCAGAACATTCAACTGATAATCAGCTTGCAGGTAACATATTAAGGTTTTTTTAACGGAAAATCTCTGTGAGCATTCCGAAGAATGAAACATATTGATTTCTTTATGGGTGTGGAAAATAAAAGGGTTAACACCTAATATCAAACGTTTTTAACAAACATTACACTATCACAAAAATTGGAAGAAAAATGGAAATTAACAATACAAGAAACTACTGTAAAACTACAAGACGTATCACAATATGTTTAGCTATGCTGAGCTTTATAATACTTTATAAATATATAAATACAAAAATACAAAAAAAATGTGGCAACTCATACAGAAAAAAAGGAAGAAAAAATGTTTTTATTGATGTTCACATCCAAATTCACGACCAAATGAATGCACGGAAAAAAACATTTCCAAAAAAGAAAACTTTTCGCGGGAATTTGTAAAACGCCAAGGATATTTTGCGCCGGTACCTCCAGGAGATTTCCCTACTTTTTACGACAAAATCCCGAACAAACTGTGACGTAACAAACCCTTACTGTCCCATACTGGCCTAAATTCTACCAAATTTTCGGCCTGTGATTTGTAAAGTGTGAAAATCATGCGCGATCTTACACGTCCAGCTTGTCCTAATTTCGCAGTTTTTGTCCTAATTGCGGTTCGCAGAGGAATTTTACTGATTCAAAACCAATACACAAAATTAGTGACGTCACGGTGGTAATTAATTTAATTATTGTTATATTTATTATTTTATTTGTTTATCAACAAAACCGTCATCTGCCAAGTTCCTTTCAGTAAAGCACTCAAGCGTAACGCGGTAATGAACGGTTTTTGCGTTTTATGTCGTTTATTTTGCACTGTTTTTCTTAACCACACCGGGATTTGAACCCAGGATGTCCTGGGCACGAATCCCGATCAGGTTTTCTTCTTGGTATACGGGTCGGGCGCTTGACTGATGCTGCCAATCACCCGTCCAACCTTTATTGCGTAGTTTCCGTTTTGTGTCGCTTACTGCGCATTTTCCGCTTCTAGTGGTGTGCGGCCGATAACAACATGACGTCACCACCCGCGCGAGCGTTATCTGTGACGTCAGTCAGGTCAGCTCCATATAATGATGAAGCTACAACTCTCTGCAATTGCACCTTAACTGGGATTGCTTTTACCCTAAATAAATGCGATACAACGCAGAACTGTTTTATGCTATAGCTTAGCAAATAGGATCGCCCATTGTACACACCCTTTATGTTTGCTTTTATCAGTCCTCGTATTCCCATCATAAGGTTCACGGGCTTCGCAGTGAAGCTGGATCAGTCACTTTTCAAATCAAACACTGGCGCTTTTATTTCGATTTCTCTGAATGCAATAACACTAAAGGTATGAAACCGTTGGTCAACATAGACCAGCATAGATTGATTCCTGCAATCTACTTGCGTAACTCAAGGTCACAGAAGTAGATTTGCGAAAATAATCGAAGCACAAAGCAACGTAATTACAGGGAGTCGAAATTTGCAGCGATGGTTTTGTCAGTCACTAACTTGACATGAACTTTTTCGGCGAAAATGTCGCCAAAGCAACGAATCAAAACAAAGGCAATACACGATGCATTGGATAAGGATTAATTATACCTCTTTTATGGAGCGAAAGGTTTTGGTCCGTTCCGTATCAAGTGTCATGGGGGGAGGAGCGCACACGGACAGGTTGCACAAAGGCATCAGGCGTGGCGACGACACTAAACACGTCGCCAAGCAGTTGAAACACTGACAAGCGTTGTGTGTTGATCCAAAAACTCTGCATACATTGGTGAAGTGTTTGGGCGTTCATGTTTCGTAAAATTACTAAGGGAATATTTATGCCAGGTAAGTTGAAGAAGATAGATTGTGGTTTGTTGCTTAACGTGGTAATGTTTTGTAAGAAGCACTGATATTGTAAAAGAAAGACAAAGCTATAAGTCTGCTGGTAAGCAAGGACAAGAAAAACATTTTAACGACTGTATACTGTGATCATCATCTGTGCTTGTTGTTGCAACACTGTATAGCCTACTAGAGTTTTTATATTCATTTTTATGCACGCTCGTCGGTACATAATTATTCAGGGAACAATCGGTCACTGTTCCGCTTGATATATGAAGCCGGTTACGCCGCTAAACAGCCAGGTTTTGCTACAGCACCAAATCTTCTTAATGAAACACAGAAGAGTCGACAAATGCAGGGTTCAACTTGTTGAAAATAGTTGTTCGGTTTAACTTCTTTTTTTTTCGTTTTACTCCAGGTCACAGTTCTCGCCGGCCTGAAACTCTTGGTTATGTCCCCCGAAATCGCCCATCATCTGACGTTGCTGCAAAACTGCTAAAAGCTGGTCAGACAGGTAAAATTCAATAGAAGGTTTACAATGGCGTATGCTATTGCAATTTGATAGCTTTCCATCATAACTTCTTGATCTCGCTACATCAGTAATTTGACTACACTTGCTCTTGCGAATGCGACAAAATCTGACTTAGTCATCCTTACTGATTGGCAAGCAGACTTGTTTTTTATAACGTAAACTTGTAAATGGGTATATTTACGTTACCATGGCAATAAAGAAAAACATTTTACATGAAAGGAAACAACGATCTGACTTTACTCATCCAAAGTTATGAGGATTTGTTAAAAGCACAAAAATATTCTGGAGCGAATGTGGCAAGAAACCAACTTTTAAGGTCACTTAAAGGTCATTGGGCAACTGCGCAAGAATTAAAAGCACTTGGAGAGGAAAAGAGAAAAGAGGGAAAATGTTTGAAGTCAATTTTATTTTATGATCTTGCATCGGAATTTTATCTGGATGGAAGCGAAGCAACGAAGGGTGTGAAGGATTGTGTCGAATGTCTGAAACTTGCATGTGAAGATTCGATGAAAACGTCGGATTTGGTTAAAAAACTTGAAAGCAAACGAATAATTCGTAATTACGTTATCCCACTGATGGAAAAAATGAGACTCAAAATACAAAATATTAAAAACGTGGAAGAAGAAGTTTCATGCTTGTGTGAAGTTTGGTGCTTGCTCAGGATTGAATGGAGTCAATATCTACTTGGAGATTTTCTTTTTCAGGAATCAACAATTAAACTTGGACTTGAAATGATGAGGAAACAGTTTGGTGAAAACTCAGCAAAGCATGCAGTGTTCGGACACTTGTTAAAAAACCTTGGTGTTGTTTGCGAGGAAACAAATCGAATGAATGAAAGCGTGGATTTTTATGAAAGAGGAATTGTGGTGTACAAACTGGCAACGGACATAACCGAAGAGAAAAGGAAAGACTTGATTGAAACAAGTGAAAGAAATTTGAGAAAGCAGTAAAGATCATGACGTCACGAAACCAGTGTGTCAAGTGAAACGTGTTAGTGGTTGAAAACTTTAATGTGAGCTTTACTAAAAAATTGGTGCTGTTTTATTGGATCAAAATGTGTTTAACCTTTCTTCTGATATCTTTGTTTAAAAAAATGTTGCTCAGCCATCAAAATGCCAATAAAAATGTTTGAAAATTCTTTAGTTTAAAAATATGAACAAATGTTTGCAAAACATGGAAAGAATGTTTTTATTGATGTTCATCTCCAAATTCACGACCAAAATAAATGCAAGTAAGGAAACCTTTCCAAAAAAGAAAACTTTTCGCAGGAATTTATAAAACGCGACGAATATGTTGCGCCGGTACCACCAGGGGATTTCCCTACTTTTTACGACAAAATCCCGAACAAACAGTGACGTAACAAACCCTTACTTTCCCATACTGGCCTAAATTCTACTAAATTTTCGGCCTGTGATTTGTAAAGTGTGAAAATAATGCGCAACCTCACACGTCCAGCTTGTCCTAATTTCGTATTTTTTGTCCTAATTGCGGTCCACGGGGGATTTTACTGAAACTGATGCCAAGCGCAAAAATTGATATTTCTGTTTTAACCAAAGACTGACCTTTTTTCGAGGTTCTCAAATATGCTGAAAAGTAAGGGGCGGACACAACGACCTGCACAAGCTGATTCCTGCAGTCTGAAACGACACACCGACCTGCACAGGCTGATTCCTGCAGTCTGAAACGACACACCGACCTGCACAGGCTGATTCCTGCAGTCTTTTATGACATTTTTCTCTTGTCCCATTGGCAGTAGCTCTCGAAATCTATGGCGAGTTAAACGCAAAACAAACAACCAGTTACACATATAGAGGTCTCGTATGCAAGGTGAGCCTTTGGTTCGACATGGCCTACTTGGTATCAGAAGTTTATTAACATATTGCACAAGAAAACAGAAGTCATGGAATTTATCATGCATACACGACGTTTTAATCAACGACTAACGTGAAGTTTGAAGTGCGTTATATCAAAAGGTTGTACAAATACACAGGCGTTCAGATTAGCCTTCCTTATTGTCCAGTATACGTTTTCACGTTGTTGAACTCCAAATGCATTCCATGCTTCAGCAAAGGCAAGATTTAAATCTCAGAGTCCTGAGGTTCGCCGTTGTGGCTCAGTTGAAGTTCAATCGCTCCTTTTTTAAAGGCTTTATCGAAGGCTACTTTCTTTATTTTGGGTCGCAGAAGCCGTTGAATTGTTATTGAAACGGCGTAGCTTCTTACTTTTTCCACTGGCTCTATGGCAAAAATGGTGAAAATCACAAGAAAGTCACAAATTTTGTGTTGATGAATGGCAATTAATGGAATCTTGTTCACCTAAATAAAATACCTGCAAGTTCAAGTGCATCAATCTCTTCTTAATAAGGTTTTTCCCCGCAAACGAGAACCCACAACAGGCGACTTCCAATCTCAGCAGTTTGTAAACGCATGTGGAAAGAGCAATCGCTCCTGCATCCGTCAAGTGGTTCCACGAGAGGTCGAGTCTCTTCATCTGGACGCAGTAAAATGTTATTCACAAGTTGTAAATCACAGTTTTCACTGTTTTTGACAGAAGTAAAGTTCTGCGTTGTCGAAGACATCGTGGTCTGGGAATTTATGAACGCCCCTATTACATTCGCAAGCTCTTACAAAGCCATAATGCAGCGAAGCACTAACAATGAGGGATCTAGAAATTGGCTGGTAGTTAGGAGCATCTGATTTAAAACCAATACAGAAAATTAGTAACGTCATGTGGAAATGCATTTTTTTATTATAATTTTGTTTATCAACGAAACTGCCAAGTGCCTATCAGTAAAGCACTCAAGCGTAACGCGGTAATGAACAGTTACTTAAACTACTGTTAAGTGTAGCAACGTGTAGTGTTTGTGACGACAGTGGTACCATCCTGAGGAGTTGGACTTTAAAGGTGGTGACGCCACTTCTGCACCACTATTTCTGTCAAATGTTTAATATGTTTTTGCGTTTTATGTCATTTATTGTGCATTTTTTCAGACTACACTGGGATTCGAACCCAGGATATTCTAACCACGAATTCCGATCAGGATTTCTTCTAGGTATACCGGTCAGGGGCTTGACCAATGCTGCCAATCACCCACCCTTTAGCGTGCACCTTTATTTTACTACAACGAGATTTGAACCCAGGACATCCTGGGCACGAATCTCGATGCCTTTTGCGTCGCTAGTGGGTGTGGCCGATAACAACATGACGTCACCACCCGCGCAAACCTTATCTGTGACGTCTATCAGGTCAGTTCGTATTTCTATCATAAGATTCACTTGCTTCGCACGCAAGCTGGATCAGTCACTTTTTAAATCAAACACTCTGAATGCAATAACACTTAAGGTATGAAACCGTCGGTCAACATAGACCAGCATAGTTTGTTTACTGCAATCTACTTGCGTAACTCAAGGTCACAGAAGTAGATTTGCGAAAATAATCGAAGCACAAAGCAACGTAATTACAGGGAGGTAAAATGTGCAGTGATGGTTTCGTCAGTCACTAATTGAGCATGGACTTTTTCAGCGTAAATGTCGCCAAAGCAACGAAATAAAACAAAGGCAATACACGGCATAATAAGAAAGGAATAATTACCTCTTTTCTGGAGCGAAAGGTTGTGGTCCGTTCCGTATCAAATGTTGTGAGAGAAGCGCACACGGACAGGTTGCACAAAGGCATCGGGCGTTGCAACGAGATTAAACACGTCGCCAAGCAGGTGAAACGTTTAAAAGCTTTGCGTGTTGATCTAAAAAATTAGTAAGGGCATTGGTGAAGTGCTTGGGCGTTCATGTTTCGTAAAATCACTAAGGGAATATTTATGCCAACAAGGTAAGTTTAAGAAGATAAATTGTGTTTTTTGGTTAACGTGGTAATGTTTTGTTGGTAAAGCACAAGTAAAAAGTACTGATATTATAAATGAAAGACAAAGCTGTTGGTCTACTGGTAAGCATCAGGCAATAATTTCATCAGGCAAATAAAATTTTGTAAGCATCAGGCAATAAAATTTGTACTGCGTTCATTATCAGTGCTAGTTGTTGCAACGCAGTAAATCTAAACCAACGTTCACCGTACCCATGCTTACCAGCAGACTTATAACCTTGGCTGACATTCATTCGCTTCAAGTATAGAAACATCTGGTAAATCACACTTGGTTTTGTGCCATTTGCGTTTCTGTTTTTATCTAAATATCAAAAATCTTTACCTCACATGCGTCTGTGGTAAAAAACTTAAATAAAAAAAATTTTCGTGTGCATTATCTTCGTTTGCAGTTAATTTACCACAAAACTACACAGGTCAATAATATTTCAAAGATGTAGACTTTGTTGAATCGTTTGTACGCCGATAATTTAAACTCACAAACAATTCTAACAACTAGAGATCAGTTACTTGTTTTAATGGCCGACACACATGTAATTAACGTTTTCTTTAAAACACAGATGAACGAAATTCCTCCAAATGACATTCTGTGTGATACTGTCAAATTCGTTGCTGGAACTGGTGGGTTCGGTGACGTCATAATCGGGTATCACGTTGTCTGGCAACAATTTGTTGCAGTCAAGGTCATCCAAGTTGGGGGTATTCATAACGAAGATGTCTTCAAAGAAACGTAAAGTTATCTGGTACAATGCTTGTCATACAATATCAACCCACCATTTTACTTTGTTACAGAATTGGGAAGGAACTTGGAAATCTGCAAAAACTCGATCACTCCAACATAGTTCGTGTCCACGGTTGGACCAAATGGCCCTTTGCCATCGGGATCGTCATGGAGTTCTGTGAAGGTGGAAACCTCTTGGAATTACTGCTTAAACCATCAATCCATTTGGGATTTCCCCTACGTGCCCGGCTTTTACTCGATGCTGCAGAAGGTCTCAAAGCTTGCCACAGTTTACCTCTGAAGAGGATGGTTCACGGAGACGTCAAACCAGAGAATGGCTTGCTTACCAAATTTCTGCTCCTCAAACTGTGCGACTTTGGAAGTGCCGAACTCGCAACAACCACAGGCTCAATGACTGTGGGTTCTTCGGCAAGAAGCAAGAATGAAAGACCTCAATACACTGCGATGTACACGGCACCTGAAAAACTAAGAGACCTCACCATGAAACCCACTAAAGAACTTGATGTTTACGCTTTCGGTGTGATGGTGTTTACCGTTGTCGTGCGTGCATTGCCATATCCGACAGGCAACCTTAAAGCTTTACTGGATTCTATCAAGGAAGGAACAAGACCGGATTGTTCCATAATAAGGCAATATATAAAGCCAAATCTTAACGGCAGCGACAGAGTAATCGTTGAAAACCTCGAGCAACTGATGAAGCAGTGTTGGGATGAAGATCCATCTAAACGACCAACGATGATCGAAATCTGTGAGAGATTGCAGCAACTTCTCGACCAACAAAGCCCAGGAGTGATCGAGCAACAAGTGGAAGATGTTGTCAGACAGATGGACATCAAAGATCCCTTTCCTATCAACCTTGATGGATTGGTTCCGCTTCACTGGTTTTCCACACGAACTCGAAGTTTCCAAGGTTTGTTTTTGTAATGTTGTACTTCATGTAATTATCTGTGTTTCTCCAAATTATTTGTTTTTGTGCTCTTAGTCCCCATAAGTGAACTCTTGTCCCCTCGTAATGATCTGAGGAACGATCAGTCATCCTCCGGCGTGAGATCGGGTGCTGATGCCGTCAGACAAGGTTCTGCGGTTCCTGAGTTGACTCCACTTCATCTCGTTAAAAGAGAGGAAATGCAACTACAAGGTAATGGAAAAATATCTCCGTACTTTAATATTTTCATCGAGTTGGCGTGGCTTCTTATATAAGAGCAAGGCACAGTAATTAATGTGCACCGCAGCTTGTTTCTGTGCCATACGGGATGTTTCCTGAAAGAGCTTTTAGCCTGCGGTGTCTACTCCGCACATGTGCCCTAAACATGGAGTATATATTTCTTTGGCCTGCTTTAATACCAGCATGAGAGATCGACGCCACGTCAATATCGAAAAATAACCGGATGGGAAAGTTTGTTTAGAAACATTTTGTTTCTTCGTGTTTAGATCTTGTTTCCCGTGCTGACAACCGATCTGATGCACTTGGTGACGTCACCCGCAATCTCTCACCAATTGATGACGTTCCAAAACATTCAACTCAGCAAGCAGGTAAAATCATTTTTGAAGGTTTTTTCAAACCTTACGCTATCACGAAAAATGGAAGAGAAATGGAAATCAACAATACAAAAAACTGCTGACGTATCACAATGCGTCTAGTCATGCTAAACTTTATAACACAAAAACCCCATTGTAAGATACATAGCATGCTTAAAATTTAGTGGTGTGCTAAAATTACTGCTGACCTTGGGAAATAAGAGAAAAATCACCTTGTGTTTACTGCCTTTATTTTGCAGTTGAAAACTTCATAGAGAATTACGTGAAAGATATGAAAATCGGAAACTACAGAAAAGCTGACGAGACGAGACAAGGGTTTTCAAGGTCACTTGAAGGTCGTGGGGCAACTGCAGAAGAATTGAAAACAACTGGAGATAAAAAGAGAGAAGAGGGAAAATGTTTGGAATCGATTTTATTTTACGAACTTGGAGGTGAATTTTATTCAAGGCATCACGATGACGTGAGAGGGGTGGAAGGTGTGGGGGATTGTGTTTGGGGTTTGGGTCTGACATGCCAGGATTTGATGGAAACATCGGATTTGAATCAAAAACTTGAAAACAAACGAATAATTCGTGATCACGTGATCCCACTCATGGAAACGATGAGACTCAAAATACAAAATATTGAAAACGTGGATGCAGAATTAAAATGTTTAAGTGAAGGGCGTTGTTTGCTCGGGATTGAATTGAGTCATCGTTCAATCGAAGATGATTCGTCGAGTGAATCAACAATTAAACTTGTACTTGAAATGATGAGGAAACAGTTTGGTGAAAACTCAGCAAAGCATGAAGTGTTCGGAACTTTGTTATGGGAGCTTGGTTTTGTTTACAAGAAAACAAATCGACTGAATGAAAGCGTGGAATTTTATCAAAAAGCAATCCAAGCTTACAGAATGGCAACAGACATAACTGAAGAGGAAAGAAAGAATAATATTGAAAGAATTGCAAACGATTTGCGAGAAGTTCAGATGGTTTGAGGCCTTCCATGTTGTCTGTGTTTAGTTACGATTTAAAACTTTGTACAGTTTTACTTGAAGTAAAAACAAATATCGGCGATTTGTGTAAATAATGTATGTAGCGTCACCTGCTTACGCAACGACAATATGTAGACACGCCCCCCCCCCAAAGATGATTACGTCACAACGTTCTGAGAGCTGTTTGTGGTATTAGTGTAACGTATTCATTGCCCACTCTAATAATGTGTTGAGAAATTAGCTGCAGTAACTTTCGATGCCGTGCGAATGAAAAGTTCCTGTCCTTTGTGTTTACCACAGCCGCTGTTGTGTAAATAATGTTTCCTTGTTTTTCCAGGTTATTATGTTGCTCCCACACTCTTGATTAATAATTGTTACGCAACGTTTTGTAAGTGTAAATATATCGTGATATATATATACCAAGAAACAAAACCACTGAAACATTTGAGTGAAGAGTATTTTGTGATAAACAAAGTGGAGACAATAATATGAATTGTGTAGACAGATGGTCACTGTTTCGACCTAACACTGATATTTTTCGACGTTCTCAAATATGCTGATAAGTAAGGGGCGGACACACCGACCTGCACAGGCTGATTCCTGCAGTCTTTCATGACAGTAGCTGATGAAAGCTATGGTTCATGTTCACTATTTCATGTTCACAGAAGTAGATTTGCGAAAAGCGCAAACAACGTAATTACAAGGAGGTGAAATGTGCAGCTATGGTTTCGTTAGTCACTAATTGAGCATGAACTTTTTCGGCGAAAATGTCGCCAAAGCAACGAAATAAAACAAAGGCAATACACGGCACAATAAGAAAGGAATAATTACCTCTTTTCTGGAGCGAAAGCTTGTGGTCGTTCCGTATCAAATGTTGTGAGGGGAGCGCACACGGACAGGTTGCACAAAGGCATCGGGCGTTGCAACGAGATGAAACACGTCGCCAAGCAGTTGAAACGCTGAAAAGCTTTGCGTGTTGATCTAAAAAATTAGCAAGGGCATTGGTGAAGTGCTTGGGCGTTTATGTTTCGTAAAATTACTAAGGGAATATTTATGCCAACAAGGTAAGGTTAAGAAGATAAATTGTGTTTTTTGGTTAAAGTGGTAATGTTTTGTTGGTGAAGAATATATAGAATATATTTAAGAATATATATTGTGTGTCATGGGGGGAGGAGCGCACACGGACAGGTTGCACAAAGGCATCGGGCGTGGCGACGAGAGTAAACACGTCGCCAAACAGTTGAAAAGCGTTGCGTGTTGATCTAAAAACGCAGCATAACATTGGTGAACCACAATACAAAAAAATTTTAAAATATCATCGCAACCTAACGTTCCATCACGTGTATCGTGCGTTGATGAACGAATACCGCTTTCCTTAAGGTCACTGGCATATCTTGAACGTCACCACAAGTTTAAACTAAAGTTGCAGACCAGGTTTTTGGTAACTCTTTTGTATCTTTTTTTTGTATTGTATCATTTTTTTGGCAGAGAAAGTTGCCCGGCTGCAGATCTTACAAACGTATATTCATATCCTTTACCTGCGATATTGTATTGAGGAAAATGTTCAGAACATTACAAGTTTAAAGCAATTGTTACTTATTACCTCAAGGGATCAAAAAAAGTTAAAATCGTATATATCGTCATAACGATAAACTGCATCTGATTTAGAACCAATACACAAAAAGTTCATAACGTCTTGTCGGTAATTCGTTTATTTATTATGATTATGTTTATCAACAAAACCGTCATCCGCCAATTTAGCGTTTCGTTCCCTTCAGCGAAGCACTCAAGCGTAACGTTGTAATGAACGGTTACTTTGGCATCACCACAAGATTTTTGAAGGTAAAACAAACCATGGATTGCAGGGAACAGCGCATGTATTGTACTTGTATGTTGATCACGTTGCAGAAAACTGACGTAAACGTAGATAACATGAGCGGCAAAGAAATGTCCAGAGAAAATGCGAACATTTCAGCGTCTTGTCCAATCCGCTTTGAAGGGAAAAAAAGTGCGGCTCGTTCTCATATCCCTGATATGCAGTTCTGCAACTTTTCCAGTTATCAAATTATCGGATAATCAAAACGTGCTCTACAGAGACCTTAACACTGTAATTATCCCCTGAAGGTTACAAATGACGCGGAACTATGTGGGGAACCACTGTATTGGAGAAATGGTGGAAAATGTCTCACTTGCAGTTGTCCAACATACAATGCTACTGCTTGCAATACGCAGACATCTTCAGCCGAGTATAATCTACGTTTCCATATACATTTTCTTTAAAACCAAGCACAACGTTGCATGTGTTTAAATGTGGGCACAATGTGTTTAGTTACGATTGAAAACTTCGCTCAGCTCACTTGGAGTAAAAACAAATATCGGTGGTTTGTGTCAATATTTTATGCATCGCCTGCTTACGTCATGACAATGGTAGACACGCCCCCCCAAAGATGATAACGTCAAAACGTAACTTTTGATGCCGTGCGAATGAAAAGTTCCTGTCCTTTGTGTTTACCACAGCCGCTGTTGTTTCCTTGTTTTCCCAGATTATTATGTTGCCCGCACACCGTTGTTCAAAAGTAGGCCTACGTACGAATCAGTCAATCAGCTCCCATGAGCCTAAATACAGCTGTTCAATTCAATTCTACTGAATACATTCCATCTGTATCTGTTTTGTAAACAGCTATTCTACGCTAATTGAACTGCTTCATAATTGTGATGCTGCAATTACTTGAAGTTTTCCAAACTTTGGCAGTCGTGACGTTTAGTGAGTGTAAATACATCGTGAAATATATCAAGAGACAAACCGATTGTACGACTGAAAAATTTGAGTAAAGAGTATTTTGCCATGTGAGATTATTTGCATTTCTGCTAGCTCAGTGGACACACATCGGAATATGTTTATAACCGATAATTAAAGGAAATGTGGCACTAATGAAAGGCAAAAGATTGAAAAGGAAAAAGGGAAATAGTCGAAATAAATACAAGATTGGATGCAAATAGTGGTCGCATGTATTTCTGCTACAAAAGCAGCTTCTTCCAGGTGATGCGGGAACAACGTACGTAAGACAAAAACAAAACCGTCAAGTTTGCGAGATATCTTTTTTGGTGTCTTTACGGGCGGACACTTTAGAACAAGTCCTGTTTAGCAGTTACATTTGCACACCAAAAGACCGTTTAGCTCATTGACGACAAAATACTGGAGTTTGTGACACACAGGAAAACAGATTGTCACATTGATACAATTTGAAAGCAAGTGGCCAAGGAAGCGATGAAAAGGCCAACGTTCCCATGGTCACAACTCATACAGAAAAAAGGAAGCTCGGTACATTGCCTGTATTATTCTTTGTAATGCTATTAAAAACATTGGAAAATCTGTAGAAAAGATTTGAAATTATGAACAAATGTTTTGATGTTCACCTCCAATTTCACGACCAAATAAATGCAAGAAAATAAATTTTTCCATCAAAGAAAACTTTTCGCAGGATTTTGCAAAACGCGACGGATATTTTTGCGCCGGTACCTCCAGGGGATCTCCCTACCTTTGACGACAAAATCCCGAACAAACGGTGACGTAAGAAATATTGACCTACCTTCCACCAAATTTCCGGCCTATGATTTGCACAGTGTGAAAATCGTGCGCGCAGCTTGTCCTAATTTCCTATTTTTTATCCTAATTGCGGTCCGCGGGGAAATTTTACTGAAACTGATTCCAATCGTTAAAATTGATATTTCTGTTTTAACCAAAGATCGTACACTGAGCTTTTATCGAGATTCTCAAATATGCTGATAAGTAAGGGGCGGACACACCGACCTGCACAGGTTGATTCCTGCAGTCTGAAACGACACACCGACCTGCACAGGCCGATTCCTGCAGTCTGAAACGACACACCGACCTGCACAGGCCGATTCCTGCAGTCTGAAACGACACACCGACCTGCACAGGTTGATTCCAGTAGTCTGAAACGACACACCGACCTGCACAGGCCGATTCCTGCAGTCTGAAACGACACACCGACCTGCACAGGCCGATTCCTGCAGTCTGAAACGACACACCGACCTGCACAGGCCGATTCCTGCAGTCTGAAACGACACACCGACCTGCACAGGTTGATTCCTGCAGTCTGAAACGACACACCGACCTGCACAGGTTGATTCCAGTAGTCTGAAACGACACACCGACCTGCACAGGATGGTTCCTGAAGTCTTTTATGACATTTTTCTCTTGTCCCATTGGCAGTAGCTCATGAAAGCTAATTAACAAACAACCGGTTTCGCAGCACACATAAAAGTCCCGTATGCAAGGTGAGCCTTTGGTTCGACATGGTCAACTTGGTATCATAAGTTTATTATCATATTGCACAGGAAAATAGAATTCATGGAATTTATCATGCACACACGACGTTTTAATTAACGACTAACGTGAAGTTTGAAGTGCGCCATATCTAAAGGATGTATAAATACACAGGCGTTCAGATTATCCCTCCAATTATCCCATATCTGTTTTCACGTTGTTGAACTCCAAACGCATTTAATGCTTCAACAAAGGCAAGATTTAAATCTCAGAGTCCTGAGGTTCGCCGTTGTGGCTCAGTTGAAGTTCAATCGCTCCTTTTTCGAAGGCTACGCGAAAGATCTGAAATAAAGAAACAAATATTGTAAGTTTTCTTTTGGGCTTAATTTAAATGCGATGCTGCGTTTCATTTCCACCCTTATATCTCAGACCCGAGCGATTAAGGTTTGAGAAACAAAGTTTGAATTTCACGTTTCAAACAGCTGGGGTTGAAAGCAATTCCCACCGGAGCGATTGAATTTACAGGAAAAAATAAACCACTGTGTTTTCGTATACCATGGTGAAACTTTTCAAGAAAGTGAATATATTTACTGGATTCAATTTTCTTCAAGCTATTTGGGACGCAGAGGCCGTTGAATTGTTACTGAAACGGCGTAGCGTCTTACTTTTACCACTGGCTCCATGGCAAAAAAGGTGAAAATCACAAGAAGGTCACAAACAGTGCCTTAATGAATGGCGATTAATGGAATCTTGTTCACTTAAATAAAATACCTGCAAGTTCAGGTGCCTCAACCTCTTCTTGATGAGGTTTTTCCCCGCAAACGAGAACCCACAGCAGGCGACTTCCAGTCTCAGCAGTTTGTGAACGCATGTGGAAAGAGCAATCGCTCCTGCGTCCGTCAAGTGGTTCCACGAGAGGTCGAGTCTCTTCATCTGAACGCAGTAAAATGTTATTCACAAGTTGTAAATCATAGTTTTCACTGTTTTTGACAGAAGTAAAGTTCTGTGTTGTCGAAGACATCGTGGTCTGGGAATTTATGAACGCCCCTATTAAATTCTTACAAAGCCATAATGCAGTGAAGCGCTAACAATGAGGGATCTAGAAATTGGCTGGTAGTTAGGAGTTAAATCTTGGTCGCTTCAATCGCCCCTTGTGGTCCCGCCCCCACATAATCAAGGAATAACTGTTAAATAATTAATATAGATTTAAAGCAGACATGCCTGTTATCAGCTAATATCTCATTTATTCATTATTCGTAAATTAACTTTACAAATTGTCATGACCACAATGCAACCGTTCTTTATCGGCATATATGAAATTTTAATCCAATTTTATTGTTTACCCCTTTGAAATAAGCAACTATTTTTGGCATTCCCTTTTCAAAAAAAGCATTGCAGTGTTTGCATATCCAGCCCCAATTATTCAGCATCACTAAGGCACGCCCTTGGTATAAACCACTGACTTACAGGCACGCGTAGCCCCAGGATCTTGGCTGTGAGTTCGTGGAGGCCGTTTAACTCAATTCCACAGTCGATCATTTCAAGGACTCTCGTAGCGTGGAGATTCTCAGCCACAAAACTGACCCCGATGTCCCCGATTCTGTTTCCGGATAGAGTGAGTTTCCTCAGCTGCAATGCACATAGAGATAAAATTGAAATCACTTAATTTGCACGTAAAGTAACAGCGCACATGAATAATAAACGTGAAAGATAAATTAGATCACATTAGAGTAACTAAATCTATGTTGCTGCTGATGTAGATACAATTTGAAATCAATGTACGAACAATGGGCCTTAATTGCACGAACGGTGTCAATTTTTGTTTGTTTGAAGTAAATAATAGAAAAAACAATTCCGAACAGTCAACGAATCGAATATACCGAAAAAACATGTGCATTTATAGCGCAGCCCTGTTTAAGATATAGTTTGCTTCGCTTTACCAGAGTAACTCAGGCAACTTGGTTTATTGCCGTCATTACGCAGTAAAACTATCGCGCCGAAGCTTAAAAACAAATATTTGCTTTCGTTGATTTCATGAAACAATTTACTTTCCGCTGCGCTGTGACATCCACAACTAAGTCAACAGTTTACCGGGGAATTTAGGCTTGCCAACCCTCCCGATATCTCCCTGGCTCCGTCTCTTCCGATCCCGCATCTTTCCAATTTCACCTCCTTGAAGTTGAAGAGAGTTTGAGCGAGAAGAGTTGCTCCCTTGTCTCCTATGTTGTTCCCAGTGAGATCCAAGACTTCGAGCTTTTAACGAAGGTAATAAAAGTTAGTTACTGAACAACCTCATGCGATTGCCGATACATACACATGTATCAGGAGTGTTAGGTGGGAAATGCAATGACAAAAGTATGGAGTAAATACTAAGGCTAAGGCTTTCTGGAGGCTGGTCGCCAAATTGACCTCATTTAAACTTTTTAGACTACTCAAAAACGTGTGTTTTCCCAAAGAAGGTTAATAATCAAAGTGAAATTCTCTTTATCGGATGAAGCAAACACAACATGACAAGCGTGATGCAGCATCCCCCAAAACTTATTTCTAAAGGAAGAATGTTAAATAATGATAGAAATAATCCCGACCCAAAAGAGAAACTGAAATAGCCTAGAACTGTACCCTATTTGTGCTGGTAACTTGAAGAACATCCACAAGTTGGCTGATCTCCCATGGGAGGAGGGAATGGTCTGAAAGGTCGATGACGTCTGGGAGAGAATTTCTGAGTGATGACCTCATCCTGTCGGAGTTGGATTCTTGAGCCCATCGGCACGATTGTACGATGGACGATTTATCGTGCGCCTCCATTTGCGCAAGAGCTCGCTTCTGGAGGAGGAGAAGTTTCCTCCCACAATCGTGGGAGGAAGATTTAGGGAAGATCGATTGAAGTTCCCGGAACACTGGGAAGTCGGTGATGCCGAAAGCAAAGCCGACCAACCGATGGAGGTTGAGCTCCAAAATATCTTTAAGTTCGTTCTTGAACTCTCTCACACTTATGAACAACATCAGGTGAAGTGCGGATAAAAACTCGAGCCAAACGATACTCGCTAGATGAGAAGAGCTCTCACCCACTTTGAGTATCTCAAACTCCTCGCCGAAGTTAAGGAATCTTGCCGCAGTTGGGACGTCAAGTCTACTTTTGCGGAAATCCTTTCTCCTGAATTGTACCCGGCCTTTTTTCGCGGCCTTCAAAGACATCTTCGTTAGTTTCGTGATGTTGAATTCCTTCTGGAGTCTGTATTTCTTTCCCTCGAGACGTCGACGGAGGATGGATGCGAGGATCCGTGTCATCGTAACGGGATGACCTCGAACATCCTCGGCGGTGCGGAAGTAACTTAGGATCAGGTTGTGAAGATACGGAACGTGGCAAAATGATAAGAGATCCGGATTTTTGAGAAGAAGATTCCTGCATTTGTCGAATCTCTTCCCACACAACCTCCTCCCTAGGAGCTCCTGTGAAGTTTTGGTTAAACCCTGGATGTTGGCCATCTTCTGGGGAGCAAAAGAAGGATGAAGATCGATCACGTGAGAAGGACGGGAGGTGAAGATGCGACGAGCGCGAGGAAGCAACTTCCCATTCAAGATGTTCTGAATGAAAACTCCAGGAGTCGTAGGAGTGAATTCATTTGATGGAGGAGCGCCGGAAGTGAGGATGCCGTCTTCGCAAGCATCCAAGCCATCAATGATGATGAGGACATCCGCATTGTTGATAAGGATTTCCGTGATCAGCTTCGATTCCTCTTTCGTACATTTCCACTCCGGGAGGAGGTAGGATGTGAGAAAGTCCAGGAACGACATCTCCTTCTTCAAGTTCATCAGAGCAACCGAAATAAGGAATACGACCGTGGAGGTTTCTTCACTCCCTGATTTCATGGATTTTCTCAATAAAATTTCGGCCAAAGTCGTTTTTCCACTTCCCGCTGCTCCGACAATTCCCACCGAGCTTAAACGTTTCCGTGCAGTTTGCCCCGTCTCATCCGATGTTGTGTTCATGATCTCTTGCATCACGAGTTCGCTCGCGCTGATAAACGCGTCATCGATTATGACGTCGCTGGCGGAGGCGCTGTAAAGCTTGCTTATTTCTTCTCGCGTTAGGTGAAGTCCCTCAGCTTCGTAATCGCCTTCGGGACGAATTTCTGAAACCTCAGACAGAAACAATGGGACCGTGTTGTCGTGCTTATGTGACGTCAAAGAAGACGTGGTGACGTCAGCTTTCTTCCGTAGCTTCTTCTTGAATTTTGCGACTGTAAGGAAATAACATTGATGATTGAGATAAATTGAGATAATAGTTGTTAGTAGGGGGAGTAGCTCAAGTGGAGAATCGCGGTTTCATATTTGCCTTATTTTCTACCCCTGGCGAAACTATCATGTCCAACGTGTTTTATTCATTACGTGTTGGAAATGCAAAACAAAAAACGCATTGCTATTACATCACGTTTTTGTTGCTGCTTATGAAAGGATTTTTTCGCAACATCGCCAATAGATTTGCCGGATTGCGTGTCATGTGCATGCAAACATACCTAAACAGCTATAATGTTTCTGTTGCTGCCAGAGGCATATTGTAATAGCAGTGGGAAAATAGTACAAGCTTACAAATTCCATTGATTCCAGGTTCTCCAGTCGTCGGTGCAGAAATGCTTTGCTGAGAAGCACGAGAAGAACAAGATGATGTCGATGCTTCTTCCTCTGTACCTCCATCGTCGGTTGATGCAAGTTCGCCATCGCTTTCGATCGAAAGTTCGTCCGTCTGAAAGTAAAAATTATATTTTTAGGGTATTCCAATATTTGACATTTTTTTTGTTATCAGCAGGTACAGATCACAAACTCGCACTGGGACAGCGACAGATTGTGACAAGTCCTCCATGCAAACAAAACCCTCAACCCAATACAGCGTCAAATGAAGACAGAAGATTGCGCAAACTCGACAGTCACCGGATGACAATTAAACTTTGATCTGAAATTAGTCGTAACCAAGTATCAAATTCCACCCGTCAATAAAGTTGGGCGCATATGTGTTATGTTTGCACATTTAAACTTTTCCTGTTCGAGCGACTTCGTTAATGTTTAATGGATATTTGATAGCCAGCAGCCACAAACAAATGCAAGTACATTGAAGTATTGCGACCTTCAATGAACTGTTCAACATTGGTCCAATAACGTTCAGATTTAACAATGCATCGTTTTTGCAACAGAAACGTACGAGTAGTCTGCAACAGAATGGGGAAGGATTCCCAGAACCGATTAACTTAGCCTACCCTTTATGTAAAAGTATATGCTAAAAAACAGACGTAGTTTTTGTGCAAACAATGACGTCATTCAAAAGTCGCATATATAGGTAAAAAACTCCGCAATTGTCCAAATGATGATTGTTTTTTTAGCGTTATAGAATGTACGTAAAATTGCCGGCGACAAACATGACATTTTCCCTTACCCCATGTTACCACAGGCCGAGGCCAACCACATATACACATAGCACTGGGTTTCACCCAAAAGTTAATTTATGAACAGAAGTTAAAGCTTGCAGTGCAGCTTTCCATCCAATTCCAGTATAAATAACCATCAAAATGATTTACCGTAATGTCTTCTTTTATACTTGCATCATCAGTTCTTCGATCCATGACTGACAACTCGTTTATTCAGAGAATTACTGTGAATCCAATGGGTGAGTGGCTGTTTTCAAAAGCATCTCCATTTTTCCAAATGTGTTAACTATGTTTAACGGTCTTGGTTCGCACACAAGCAAGTCAGATAAATCGAATACCCACTGCGTATACATGCAACTATTACCACTACATGTGACTCTGATCTCTTTAGCAGCAATGCTGGTCTGACGGGTACGTGAACAAGCATTGAAACGGCAAATAACAATGTCAACATAAAAAAATTACCTTCCTCGCTGCGTTGGTTTCCATTAAAACGAGTAGGCCTGCGTAAACTGCGCACTTGGAACAACTTATGTATGATTTTTAATGTCAAAGTATTTTTTTCTCTTTTAAATTGGATAAAGTGGGAAAAAATTACATCGTCATGCTATAGTGGTTCCACTATTGTCCTTAGTTCGGTTCGGTCAAAGTAAGTTTTGTCAACAATACTGGCGGCGGTTTATTCAATTGTTGAAATTCGTTTTGCGCGAAGTGAGTGTGTTTCGTGTTGCTAAAAAACATTTGCTGAAAGATTAAGAAACTGCTGCCTGTCGTGCAGCGTGAATATGAATCCCGACTACACAGCTAGTAGTGAGTATGTATTTCGCGGTATTGAGTACATTGTAACGTTGCGCACGGTCAAGAATGGCTCGCTACTATGTGTGGAAGTTGAAGACAAAGTAACAGCGGAACAATGGAGGGGAACATTTGAATCTTCGTGTAAGAACTTGTTACATTTTATTGCTGATCTTTTGATCCATTTACCAACTAATTAGTGTATATTGGTTATTATTTTAAAATACATGCAATCATAAACTTGTTTTCTTGCTCTGGTATCTCTAATGCTTTCTCTGTTAATAGATATTGAGGATCTTACTCACAAAACAGGAAATTTTAAACAGTTTGATGTTTTCGTTTCAATGCTGGAAAGTGCGTTGGAAAAAGTAAGATAATTTGGTTGCTGAGTTGTATTGCAAGTTTTATCATATATAGTGTAATAATAAAACATTTCACATTACAAAGTGCACCAATGTTGCACAAATTTGTGGTGCTATATAACTGCTTGTTTTACAGACATCGGATTCTGTTATGCTTGACCTTTTAACCTTCTCTGACCTTGAACTTTTGAGGAATCGCAAAGCAAATGCAGCAAATCGACCACGAACCAAACCCAACAGACAACAAGAGAACAAGCGTTATCTTATTCTGGTTTATTCAGTTGAATTTGACCGGTAATTGTTGTCTGCGATATTGTTAACTGTAATATTTTGTGGCTAATATAATAATGCTTATATACACAAACTAACAAGTGTTGATACGTTTTAAAGGTATTTGTTTCTTATTCAATGAATTCAGATATATTTTATATTATTGCTTGCAAATCTTAATTATACAAGTTTCAAAAAAATGCATTTCAGGATTCACTACCCCCTCCCTCTACCTTATCAGGGAAAACCAGATCCTGTTCATTTGCAAAACCTTGTGAGGAGATTGAACGATGAAATTACAAAGCTGAAGTCTGGAAGAAACACGAGGATGCACGATGATGAACTGCTTCGACTAAAAGAGGAGTTAGTCATTTTGTTTTTTTTTAATTGGACCAGTTTAAGTGTGTGATCTACTATGTCACTGTTTTTTTAAAGCTTTAATTTTTATCAGAAATTGTTCAACAACATTATGTAATTTTATTTGTGCTCAAGGTTATGTTTTATTCAGCAATTTTTGTGACATAAATATGACAAACATAACCACTCTCAATTGTGTTCTATCAATTTGTGCTGAAAGCAGAAACCTTACTTAGAAAAACTTTATAATAAAAGCCTTCTGATTCCCATATGTATAAATAAGCCCATAATTACCATCTGTTCACATTTGTGGTTGCAGTTATGAATCCTTACTTGAAGAGAAAAATGCACTGGAAGTTGCTCTCACTGAAGTTAAACGAGAATCACAAAACGGAGGAAAACTGGCAGCTTCAAAAGAGGTAAAAACACATTTCCTGTGAACATTTTATGACAAAAAATTTTCCATCCTGGTCAAAAGATGCATTTCGTCCTGATGTAGTTGTGACCGTGTAATGTCATTATTTTTATATAAGAAAATGAACAATTTTAATATTGATTAATTAAACTGTTTTGTTCCCAATTCCCGTCTTGCTAATTTTTATATAATTTACTTTTGACTGCAATATATTGTGGAGGTTTAAAATCATGATATGTATCGGGGAGGTTTGAACAAGTTTTACAAGCTAGAATTTGTTGCAGAATATTAAATCATTGCATTTACAACCCCATTGCCTGATAAATTGTTTTTTATTCAGGTGAAAATATTAAAGAAAGTTGTTCAAAACCTGGAACTGGAGATGATGAAGGAGAAGAATCGATTCCAGCGACAAGTTTCGAAAAAATCTGCAGAAGTTAAAAGACTTACGTCAGAGGTGATTCCCCTAAATAGATTCTTTGTTTCAATGCATCAGTTTAACATGCTCGTTTTCATAATCGATTTTTTTAATTTTTTTTTAGCCCAATCTTTGCAAAACGGCAATATGCGTAAAAACCGTGTATAGCTAGAGCCACCACTAGTTGCATTATTAGGAATATGTTAACCCAGGCTTAGTTTAACTTCAGCTTCTGCTCATATAGCACCTGTATTACGTCACGGATCTCGTTTGGTTTTTGAACGTGTTGTGTTTTTCAGTTGAATGAAATATCAGCCAGGGAACGCACGCTGCAAATCCGCGTCAAAAGTCTCACAAATGAGTTGGCAATGTACAAGAGGAGGTATGGAGTTTCCCTGTCTGCTAAAATGGGAAATTTAATTAAACCATGGGTTACAGATGTATTCGGAAAATAAATGTTATGTTTTTACTGCTAGGGGGGACACAATATAAATAAAAATTGTTTAAATAAGCCGTTTCAAGCACGCATTTCTAGCAAAAGTAAAATAGCGGCTATTTTGTTCAATCAAAACCCATCGGTATTTTTCGATATTTTTTGCAGCCGAACGCCGGTTCCCGATCGTCCCAGCTCGCGGAACCGATCGAACCAAAACCTTTATTCCGCGTCCCGGGCCAGCAACGGCCCCCGACCCGGTTCCACCGGAGTCCGAAGGTCAACATCCCGAGGTTCAAGGTCAGGGTCGTTTTACCAACAGCGCCCCTCATCACAAGATCGCGCGGTTTCGAGGAGGGAACGTTCTGTTTCGCAAGATAAAAAAATATTTTTAACAAGGTTTGTCTTTTGAAAATTCCAATTTAAACGTAATTTTTCAAATTAGACGCAGTGTTTTCCCCTGCTGTGTTTCCCTGACAACGAGTTTCTGACATTTTTCGCCCAAGAAAGCTGCAAAATATACTTGTTATAATTACTATCACTTTGACGCTTAATATTGTTTCTATGTATTTTGTGTAGGAATGGCCACAAGAGTCGGACGCCTACACCGAACAGACCGGCAAGATTTAACCCAACTCTGTATATTGAAGAGAAGAAGCGAAAACTACAACAATCCAAGGAGAGAATGTAAGTCAACATTTTGCTGCTTTGAGAAGATCCAGTAACCGTAACATAAGGGTTTAAATACGTTAGCTGAGATTGCCAAGTCGGGGCCTTCGCAGAGCGTGATTTTGTCCGGCAATCACCTCTGTAAAATGCCGCATTGATCCAGATTTGGCTGTGACGTCACTGTTAACTAAATATGAAATTGCCTTTAAATATATATTGATATCGAAATAAAGAACAGAAGGGATAATGACGACCTGTAACACCCTCTTATTTTTGTGGCAGAAATCGGCGAACTTCGGCCGGTTTTATTCCGGGTTCAAACGAATCGAGGGGAAGAACCCGAACCCGATACTCGAGAGGATCCGATTCCTGGTCAAGGGAACGAATTTCCGGGGGATTTCGGAGGAGAAACGGATCCATCGAAAGCAGAAACTCGTCGGATAACGGATCAGTAACTCGTGTTAAAACCAGAAGGTAGGAGTTGGTTTGGTTGCAAGTAAAAGCAGTGGTTGAGAAACCTTATTTTAACAAACTTGGCAGTTTAATACTGTTGCTACATTAATTGTATTCACTTCAATTCCATGTGTGCATTTATATCAGTAATCTACATCAAAAGGTTAAGAAAAAGTCTTTAGGATATTTTCATTACTTTCTGCATATAATTCAATATCTACAATACGCCACTGTGTCCCTCTCAGGTCTATAATTACTGTAGTTACTTGTGCACTAATTTTGACAGGTTGATTGTATTTAAACTTTATTGCACGAACCTCCTCACATTTTAAGTGCTTATGGCACATGTGTTATGCAGAGTTGTAATTTTGTATTTTTCCATCAGAAAACCTGCTGCTTGGGAGACGAGCCCTGCCTATCAGAGCATGACAAGCGATCGGCGTCTATCCAGCACCCCTGACATAAAACGACGACAAAGAGCAACAAAAGACTCAGATATGGATGAGATTGACGCTCGATTAGATGCCTTACAACAATATATGAAAGAAATTGAAAGAAAAAACTGATTTATTTGTGTGGAGTGAGGTATTGACGAACTTTTTGTACTTCTGTTGAGGAATTTTTGTGGCGGTTTGAGTCGGAACACAAAGAGTTTGTCATCTTGATGATGGACATGTTGTGTTTTTTACATTAGAAATTTTATACATGACCTCTTCACATTGTTTGAAGCGCAATTTTAGTGATATTCAATCTATTATTTCCTACATATTGCATACAGCAAATTTATTGTTCACCCGCAAAACAACATTCCATGCCTAACGTAGCCAAACTCTTAAAACATTATTGACAAACAACATATTGTTTAACTTTTTTTCGGAATGGTTCACCAGCAACCATGTTAAACTGTTTGTGACTGTTATTATTGCTGAACATGGACAAGATAATATTTTAATATTGCGACTTCGGCAAATGCTTAGCAAAAATTTAAGTTTTTAAACTTGTGTTATATCTGTGAGTAGAGAGAGACGTATATTATTGGTTTATTTTTATAACTGTCTGTTTTACATGGCATTAAAAACTATGATTTTTTGCATGAGTGAAAGGATTGGAACAAATATTTGACACCAGTGATGTCAATTGTTTAACCTTGTGAATATTTTCTATCTCAGTGGAGGGCATTACAAATATTTAGTAGGAAACCTACACGTAAACATTCTTCAATAAATTTTTCATGACATCTGTGATCTGGCTACACTGTTACTGGATGTTTTCAAATACATTTTATTTTAAGAACATATCATCCCTGTGGTATGTGTCGCAAGGCTTTCAAAATGAATTTTTAATGCAAACCTTACAGCAATCATGCTTTTGTCTGAATTTCTGATGTGAAGACACATAGGTAAGACAAACTGAGACTTAGGATGATGCAAACTTGCACAAACAGAATGATGCAAACCAAATTTGGTTTGTAATATCCGATTACTTTTGCATAGATAAAATATATGCAATTAAAGCCTAAAGCTTCAGAATCACACTGAATGATTTAAATTGTGATAAACAGTTCTCCCAACACAAAAAACAAATAGCAAAGTTTGTTTGATGACAGCAAAGTTAGATGGGTCTGATATTGACATGCAAAGAAAACACAAAAAGGATTACAATTATGATGTTCTTATGTGGAAGCACACAAATGAAATTACATATAATATGTTACATTATTAACAAGTAAAATTATGTAAGGACTGAGAGACTGAATCCTGGGAACCACAGGACATATTTACTACACATAAATGTATGAAAAATTAATTGCAAAAGGCCTAATTAATACAAAAATAAATACGTTTTTCAACATGCATTTACACGAACAACATTTGCCATAAAAAACAACAATGCTGAAAAAGCAAAGCAACTGGAAACCTTTGACGAAAAAATGGACTTTATCGTTATGACTTATTTTTAACTTTTAAATTCCCTTTATCAAAGTCAACTGTTTTCTCTTGGTTGGAAGCCTGGTTGTAAGATTTCATCGACATAATTGTTCTATTCATTTCTCGTATTTTTGTGTCCATAGTTTCCACAGTCAAACCCAAATCCAGAACTTGTCGTCGAACATCCAAAATTGCAGCCTCAATTCGTTTTGCTTCTTCATTCTCTTGGTTTTCTTTCTTTTTCTCAGTGGCGCTTGCAATTGTTTGTTGCATAACAATAGCTATTAAGCCAATAACAAGTGTTGTGGTGTTGGCAACAATTTCAGCTCCGAGCTCCAATGCTGCCTCTTCGCTCATTCTGGCTGACCTTTCAACTTGTTCTTTATTGCGAGTGATTCCCTGGTTCCACAACCTAACTCGAACGGAAGCCTTGTTGTAATCTGCAACAAAAAAATGATAAAAGGATTTAAGCTTCCCCCGCTTGCCCATAATGGTAGTTATTGAAAAGAAATAAACACACTGCGAAATTACATATAAGAGAAGTGGTGAAAGTGTACACACTGTAGGCTGTAGTGTAATTGTTTGTGCTTTCATAAGAGTGATACTGTTTGGAAGTGTTAGCATGGCTGCTAAGCACATCCAAGCTAGCGCTACCTTTCAAAATTTAACCAAGTGTATACAAAAATTGGAGCATGCATAATAATGTGCTTCATACAATTTTATTAAATGTATTGTGTTTATTAGACTTTATGTTCTCTAAAGAAATACAGCAACATCTTACTTGATGCTAGTGGTAAGAATATTTTATCCTTCCAAAATGCACTTTTCTTGACATTCCGTTTAAGCAACTCAATATATGGTTTTGTAACAATCTTAAATGCTAGAGGGGCCAATTTAAATAGGGGTACACCCAAAACCATTGCCAAAAACACATCTAAAGCTATACTTGAAGTCAGTAAACACATTTAGTTACTGATTTTTTACATTAAAACTACCTCTCTCCTTTCATAAACTTAACGTCAAACTGTTTTAGGACGTTTAAATAATATTTAAATAACGCTCGAGAGTAGTCGCTTTGTCACACTTTTCGCAACTGTTACATCATCAAGCAGTGAACAGACAATACTGTTGCGTCACTATATACATCGTTGTTCATAAGGTGTTTTAAACTCACGTTGTGCCATGGGAATAAAAACTTTGTCTTTCCAGAAGGGACTTTTTCGGACGTTTCGCTTCAGCGTGTTGACCATGGGCTTGGTCATGGCTTTGAACAACTCTGGCACAAGTTTTGCGACTGGTATCCCAAGAACCATGATTTTAAGATAAAAGTCAGACAATAAACTTTAACATTTCACGTTAGTTATTCCATTTTCACAGTCAGTTGTTTGTGGTCCCGAAAGTTGTGACCTTGAGTGTTTTTACGGTCAACGATTGAATGCAAGTTATGAAATGTTTTGCACGGTTGTTTTAAAAACTAAAAATGTCCGGAGATTATTCACAAACTAATTTAAAATAATGAAAATAAAAAATTATCATTAAATTTTACGATTTTACAAGATAGTAGTGAGTAATTTCACGCTTGATTAACTTGGTTGTTATGCATGGGTGGACAGCTTCATGCGTGACAACTGTGACGTAACAAAACCAACGTTGAAATTTGGAAGACAATATTTTTATCACAAACGTGGTGATTTGCTCGTTTCTATTCTTTTTTAAAGCAGTTTACGTTCATAAAAATATTTATGCCAAATATTGTGTTTTTTTAATGCGAAAATGTATATAAAACTTGAAGCAAAATTTTTGTTATTGTTGTTGAAACTGTAACATACGTCACAGAAAGCAGTGCTTGTATTGCGTAATGTTTTGCGTGTGTAACATACGTCACAGAAACCAGTGCTTGTATTGCGTAATGTTTTGCGCGCAGCTTTGCACATGTACTGCATAATCCCACAATGTGACCCAAATGATTGAGCCATCGAATATTCTCGAGTAAAGTGATTCATTCAACATCCTGTTTACCACATAAAATGTCCTCCTATGCTTATGTCACATCACACCTATGTTCTTGTATTATATTACTTCAAGCGCCTCATGATATCACGTGCTGACATTATTGACCAATCAGCTCTCATAATGGAGAGCGTAATAAAAGCCCAGGTTAGACCGGTAAATTCATTCTAATTCTAATCCATTCTAATTCTATTTGATTCTATTTGCTGGCATCCTATCAACGTTGTATTGAAAGCTGTAATGTACCGTCGTAATGAAGAAAATAACAGAAATGAATACAATTATTCGGGAAGAGATCTTGGTTCTGGGTGCTTTATAGAACGGGGCAGAAGCAGGTTTAACCATCAAAGAGACTCAATAACCGCTCAGGCCATCGAGACCCTGTTAAATATCTCTGAGACCCTTAGAGTTATTTACAAAACCTTATTTATTTTAAAGGTGCAATATCATTTGTTATACACAAAACTGTACGTTATGCTATTATAAACTGTTTAAAGTTGTACTACCAACAGCAGTATGTCGTGGATTGGAGGACTTAATGACAGTTTCAATCAGATTTCGTCCTTTACTGGGCAAATTGGTGGCCAACTTTCTTCTTTTACAAAAGAAGTTCTGGCTGAGGGCGCTGATGAAGAAATTGGTAAAGTTAAAGCTTAACCTCAGGAAATACAAGGCCAAGCCAGTACACACAAGGTGTGTGATCGCGGTCAAACCCATTTCGTTGCGATATACTTTATAGGTGTTCAAAAAACGCAATGGTAATGTGATCTGCTTGTTTTAAACCTAATCTAGACCAACGCAGAAGTTATGCCATGCTTTCGCATAGCAAGGCAGGATCGCCCCACTGCGCAGGCCCTTTATATTTGGCGATCACAGCTCTGAGCTCCTGTAACTCAGTTGGAAGGGCGTTAGGCCTGGTTAGCCCAGAGTCGTGAGTTCAAACCTCACCGGGAGCTTGATTTTTCAGATCTTGCTCCGATTGTTCGGGAAAAGTGGCTGATCCGGCCAAGCTGCAATGCCTTGGCTGCGAAACCTTATAATCTAGACCAATTTTCAAAACATTCTATGGCCCGGATCATCATCAAATTGGCACTTGCATGCAGCGCCAAAAATCAGAAGGGGAAATAATAATTACTGGTTGTAAACATGGCTGGTTGTATCTATCCTAACAAACTAAATGAGTGTTTTATTAAAATTATGAAACAAATTAATGTTCCATTCCTTTGTGTGGTGCATTTACTGCTAATTTCATGCGCGTTTCCCGCAAGGCCGAGAATACCCTTAGAAACCGCTTCTGCTCAATTTCTCGGGCACATTTCCGGACATGTACCAGGATATGTATCACAACGAATGGAAAAGTCCTTTTTTGATCACCGAACGACACAAACATAACCAAATCGAATTTGCTATCGAAAAAGTCAAAACTGGCAAATAGGTGGAGTTTTATTAGACGTTTCAAAGAAAGTCACGTATTTACAAATATACAGCGGTGACACCAAAGAAGGGCAGTAAGGAAACGAATTGCAACGAAAATAATTTATTTTCTGCGCCGAAGCCGTTTCGCCCAAGGTTGTGGTGTAGCATGCACTCCTCCTCCTCTTCCTGCAGCTGTCAAACCAGAGGTTCGGCGTCCACGTCGTCCAGCGTAACCGGAGTGTTTCGGGAGATGTATATGTAGTCGGCGATTTGAGTCTCGCTCGGGTAGAACACGTGTTGGTCGTACGACATGATTTCGGGGTTCTGTTTGAGCACAATTTCACGAACAAAGTCGTGAACGATCACCCGTACTTTTCTCACGTCGTATATTTCGAAAGACAGGAGTTCGTTGATTTTCGCGGCCACCGAGGAATGGATGTTTGGCCTGAGGCCCCCGCAAGGCACCAAGTGGCCCATGTGGACTTCAGGAAGAGGCAAATGCACATAAAACCTCTGCTGACACCTGATTGGGTACTGGGGCCCCGTGTCTGAGGACGCCGCCGCTCTGGCTTGTTTCAGTTGCAACATATGATTTTCTTTTTCTTGCCGGACTTCGGTTTCACTCAATCGATCGATGTCCAAGGCAAAGTCGGGGAACATGACAACTTCGCGGACCTGTATGGTAGCAGGACAGTCTTTCTTTTTCGTGGGCTTCTTTTGACTCTGCAAAGTATTGAGTAATTAGGTTATGTATACACTGACTATGCATATGGTCATGTATACACTTTTAAAACCAAACCCCTTTCATCAGATAATTTTAAAACATTAGACACTTACCGGTAATCTTTCAGCATTGGTTTTGCAGATATGTGAGCCGAGTTCACAATGTTTAATAAAGTTCTCTTCTATAACAAATGGAACTCCAGTGAACGGGATACTCACGTTTCGAGAATTGTGTTTCCAGTAAATGCGTTCTGAGAAAAAAAAATACATATAACTTAAGGTTTTCAATTTTTATTGGATGCCTTTTAACATTTTTAAGGGTTAATCACGATCAATGAAGTATAAACTACAACTGTTGCCTGCAGATTTAAAATATTGGAAAAGGTGAAAGCTTAAAGCAAAACCATACCCGTTTCTGCATATCTTCGTTGTCTTGGTAAGTTAGGGGCAGCTTTTCTCCAAGAAGTTCGAACACTAAACTCGGTCTTGCAAACTTCATTGAATTCCTTCATGAACATTTCGAAGGTATCTCCCCCGTCAACATAACCTTTGACGTACATTCCAACTATTTTGGGATTTTTTAAGTAAGTGGCAAGGACACTGTACGCAGACTTCTGTCCTTCGATTGTTGCAACACCTTGGTGTAAGTGGTGCTGCCCATCCATTCTACAACTAGTGACTATGCTTGAAATAGTAATCTAAAAAATAATAATATAAGTAAAGCAAAGCGAGAACCAATGCAAAGTATAAAAATTATGATAGTTTGGGAAAAAACAAAGGAATATACAAAGGCAGCATAAATGGAATGTCATATAGGTAGTGAATGTCTCATTTAACTTCAGGAAGTTTTACTGATGCGCCTTCGTCTGTTTCAACCATGGGCATCCGCAGGAAACAAAGCATGGGGGGGGGGCAATATTATCGTCACATCGCCGTTTTAGAAACGGTATTTCAGAAGAAAAATCATCTTGCCCCTCCCTGCGGACGCCCATGGTTTCAACCCTAACTTGTAATACTCGTGCGACTGTTATTTATGTATTAAACTGACAGATTGACTTTATTGGGTTAGAGAGTAGCCTTTTTATCAGGAGTCAGATATACGGCAGTGTTAATATTTTAAACCTTCTGATTAATAATCTACGCAAATTATAGAACTAACTACAAATATGGGTAATTTCTTGTGTCTAGAAATTATCGAAAAAAATGTTAAAGCCGTGGAACCATTATGTTCACCGGTCTTGCAGCCACAGCACGAAATACAGTAAATTTCAAATGTGAAAAAATATTTTATTGATATATTTTATGAAAAATTTACTGCGCTTGCACCGAAAATAACAGCAAGCTCTTTACTGCTTGTTAACCAAAGAAATGCTGATTGGCCATTTTTAGGTGCAAGCGCTGTAAATTTACCACAAAATGTAATAAAACATTTGAATTTTAATAAAAGTGTAAACCAGATAATGTTTATGATTCGAAAAGCACTACTCACCTCCTGCAGGCTACTTTCCAAATCAACAATCTTGTCCTGTTGAGTGGTTTTTGCCTCGTTGTATTTATCAAGAAGCTCACGCTGTTCATTCTAAAATTTACTAAGTTACAAAAAACACAACGCTTTCCTTTAAAACATATTTTGCGGGTTCAGTTTGCATAAATTCAGTAGTTAATTTTTTTTTCATACTTGCACGTCGTATAGTTTTGCTTTGGTTTCCTCCAACTCCTTCTCCAACTTTCTGATTTGTTTCCGGAGTTTATTTTCCTCGGTCGTGAGATTTTCAACCTCCTGCAACGGATGAGAGAAACATTAGGAAATATTTTAATCAAGAAACCCCGAACGGAAGCAAATGGGTCAAAATAATCCATGAGTTACAGACACTGCACACTGTTACGATCCATCAGGTCTTATCAGTGCAGCTGGTGACGGAGATGGACCTGGTGGGTAAGAACAGTGTGTAGCGCCTGCAACTCTAAATTCAAACGAATATAAAACTTCATGAAACAAATGGTTAAATGTATGAAATGCATGTTGCCAGCTGCTATGTCTCTTTTGAGGTCCGATTGAACGAAAAATGGCACTTGTTCGGTAACAATGCTCCATGTTTGGAAACAATGCTTAGTTTTGTGTATAACGTGCTTATTTGAACGTTAAAGTAAATGCTGACAGGTTTTTGCATGGATTTTGTCCAAAAATTTATTGCGTTTTTATAACAAGCTAAACAGACAAATTTATTTTGGGTGGACGATGATATCGGATTTCAATACAACGTGACCGTTCAGTTAAATGCTGTTGTTTAATAATGACTCGAAATACAAATTTCTCCCCAAATAATTGTTTGCGGTTTGAAATTAAACGATTTATACTGACACCAACGTCTTTGAACCACTTTGCCACCAGCATGTATGGCAAAAAAATTGACAACTACATGTTAATAGGAAAATCGTTGGCGTCCAATCTTCGAAAAAAGAAAACTAGTAAGATCGATGTGAATGTTGCAAGATTGGCGTGACCAATTAATTAAGTTATTATAGTAATTCAATTTATGGACATTTGAAGATAACAGTAGCGTTTGTCTGCTCGTGGTACTGCATACCGGTAACTTTATTTTGCACAGTGTTGCCAGGTAAAATTTTCTAAAACCGCCCAACGCCTTGTCAAAACTAGCCCAAAAACCGCCCAAACAAGAAATTTCTAAAACAAGCCCAAAACCAGCCCAATTTTACTCTGACTTAGCTTGAAATCGACAAATGTTAGTGAATTGTCGCACTCGGTAGCTTTAACCTACAGCGGTTACGTTTTTTCACATTTGTTTCTGAACATGGCGCTACCTATTACGTTTTCTTTAATTGCAAGGAGCATTAATACATAGCAAAAACATTGCAATATTCGATGAATTTGGGTCATAATATAACTGAAACTAACAACTTCAAAAAACGCTCAATTAAAACATGTATTTTTACAACTACAAAATCTCGTACATCTGTATTCCGTAGTTTCGTCATACGCGTGCGTAAAGCGATCAAACGTGGAAGCTGTAAGCATTATGGCAAAAAAAATTAAACACTACGAAAGACCTCTTGACTGCATTGTTTCCTCAAGTAATCCTTAGTTCATTGGTTACTATATTTTTTAAATTTGTTTTCAAAAATAACGTTTTCTCCGCACCATTGCTGCTTTGGCAAAACGACTCCAGTTGCATGGTTCAAGTTTCTGTCGCACCCACCCACCCACTGCGTGTTTCTCTGAACGCATTATTACTCTCTGCGCCGTACGATTGTTTCGTTTGTCGGGAAATGAACGCATTGGTTTACTCTTGGTATGAGACATTAGTGCCAGAATGCGTGATTATAGGGGTTGAAAATGTCATTGGCGAACCCGCCCAATAAACCGCAACCCGCAACTCGTAAAAATAACCCGCAACTCGATGTTGAAAACCAGCCCAATTGGGCGGGAATACCGCCACCCTGGCAACCCTGATTTTGCACACCATACGCGGTTGACGGTAGCGGCTGGCGATGCGGTGCCGTCACGGTTTTTTCGCGCGTTGTTCGAAGCGGCAGGGGGCTTCACACCCGCAGAGCGGTTGGCGCTGACGGCAATAAATCATTTTTCGTTGCCACGAAAACTAGGCCAATGTGCCAGCCAATTTCAGCGTCTCTGCATCGTAAAATGTTGTGACAAAGCCAATTATCGTTTGAACGTTTAAATCTGTAATGAAATAAAATATTTATGTCTAGTGTGTTTCCTTAGCACAAGTGCAAAATGAATAATTTTGATTTAGTTGTGATATTACTGCTAAATTAGCAAGTGATATTGTTAGTGGCACTGATGTACAACATTTTGTACCCCAGAAGGTAAGTTGGTTGCTCCAAAATGAACTTTATGTGTCAAACAGACAAAACAGCAAACAAAAATTTACGCCAACTTACCATAAAACAATTAATTTACAAACAAAACTAGCTAAAATTGTCTGAAATAAGTCAAATAACCCACAAAAATAAGTTTCTGCAGCCAGCAGACCTACTAGCAAACAAAGCGTCTGGCGGAAAAGTTAAATCAGATTTAACTCCGCCGTCAGACGCTTCGAGCGAGAAAATCACGCCGTCACGGCATGACGCCGGCTGGTGTGAATCCCCCGCCTCTTCGAAACCGCGTCGCCAGCCGTTAACCGCGTCTGGTGTGAATCCCGCTTCGAAATAGGCATTATTCGACACCCTGCACATGAGTCAAAGCATAAAATACCTTTCCTATGTCTTTAACGGAACATAAGACTTCATCGCCGTCATCTTGGCAAAACGTGGCTCTTTGTGGTAGTGGAACAGTTGTCATGACAATTTCTCTAGATATTTCCTTGATAAGACACAAAAGCGAGGTTGGTAAATCACTAAATACGGCACAGCAAACACAACACACCAAACAGGGATTTTCTGAAACAAGCCCAAAAACCGCCCAATTTTACTCCGACTTAGTTTCTGTCGCATCCCCACTGCGTGTTTATGTGAACGCATTATAACTCCCTGCGCCATACGTTTGTTTCGTTTGTCGGGAAATAAACGCATTTTAATTGGAAATTGCCTCAGAATACTGCTGGTTTCTCCCCGCATTCCTATCTATATTTTCAGCTACAACAAGTAGAAGAAATGTTTCTTCACCTGACCAGGCACCAGTTCTTACTTGTTTGCTCATATTTCTGTTGTATGTTATAATGTGATAATGCTAAAAACTACTGTGACACTCATATATATACACATATCATCTCTACTCTGTTTTTCCTGAACAATCAATCAACATAATAAAGGTTTTTGTTTACAAGGATAGTAATTGGGGACCTGCTGTTTTGTCTTCCTAAACCAATTTCGGCTTCCTTCAATAATGACGTGCGAATATTCACACATTTCATAACCTAAAATAATCATCCTGGTTGCCAATTACAACTACATGTTTATGTTTTTTTTTAGTATTACACTGTAAAAACTAGTGATGCACCGAAACAGCTATTTTTATATTCGGCCGAAACCGAATATTCGGCAAAAGTTGCCGAATTGTTTCGGCCGAATAAACCGAAACTAATTTTGGTATCCATCTCTTTAAACGCAATAAATTTAAACAAAATGTATGCTGGGTTGGAACTAATCTTATCATACAGCCTTTTTTAAGAATAACCTCGTCTTCTGTACCAACTGCCTAAAGTTGATTTTTATCATTTCTGTGAAAGTCAACAAATGAAACGAACATATTCGTACAATTTAAACAATGATTCTAACCTTTTCTAAACTTCGGGTATCAGCGTTATATGCAGTAAAAAAGTTACGGTTTCGGCCGAATTTTGCAGAAATATTCGGCCGAAACCGAATAATTGCGAAAATCTTAGTTTCGGCCGAATACATTCGGCAAACCGAACTTTCGGTGCATCCCTAGTAAAAACCTCTAATAGTCTCAGAGATATTTAACAGTGTCTCGATAGCTTGAGCGCGAGTTGAGCCTCTTCGATTGTTGAGCCTGCTTCTGCCTCGTCTTGCAATGTAAACAGACCTTGGATAATTCTCTGGATAACGATTGTATTGGAAACTGTCACTGCCCTGATTAAAAAGGTACATTACAACTCTTCAATAGAATGCTAATAGTGTGGAGATGTTTATGCAGGCGCCAACAAATCAGAATGCCGGTTACTTCCAAGGAGCAAGTTGCATACATAAAACGAGACACATGTAAGAAAAAGGCAATCGACGCATGTCACGGTTCGATAAATACACGGTAGTCGCTACAATAGAATCCAAGCGAATAGAAGACTAGACTAGAATAGAGCTCAAGTTGTTGCCAGGTTAAATTTTCTAAAACCGCCCAACGCCTGTTCAAAAGTAGCCCAAAAACCGCCCAAACAAGGACATTCTGAAAGAAGCCCTAAGCCAGCCCAATTGTAATTTGGTTTAGCTGTAATTCGACATATGATTATAAATTCCTACAGTCGGAAAATCATTTCATCATTTGCAAACAATCAACACATTTCATTTCATCGTATTTTCGTGCGTAACACGATTAAGCGTGCATGGGAGCTATGGGTTGGGAATTATTGCAAAATATTTTCTTACTGTACGGAAACGCTGCGTTTGTTTAATTAAAAAAAACAATGGAAAGACAATCCCTATTGTTTCCAAACCACGCAACAGTATCCGTATTCTTATCGCATAATAGTCGCAAATCCGTATCCTGCTGGGTGTTATCGACCGTCTGCCACTGGAAAACGATTCGCCGGGAATCACAATAAAGCGACGTCCGGGGCAACACATAGGGCATTTTCGCCTACCGATAAGACGCTCTGTGACATTTCTAAACAAAATGGGGCAATGACAGACAAAAGACACAAAAAAAAAACAGTTTGCAACTGGTATCCCGAGAGCCATGATTTTAAGATAAAAGTCAGACAATAGACTTTAACATTTCACATACAGTCAGATGTTTTGCACGGTTATTTACAAAAAACAAATGCCCGGAGATTATTCACAAACTTATTTAAAATAATGCAAATGAAAAATTATCATTAAATTTACGATTTTACATGATAGTAATGAGTGATTTCACGCTTGACTAACTTGGTTGTTATGCATGGGTGGACAGCTTCATGCGTGACAACTGTGACGTAACAAAACCAACGTTGAAATTTGGAAGACAATATTTTTATCACAAACGTGGTGATTTGCTCGTTTCTATTCTTTTTTAAAGCAGTTTACGTTCATAAAAATATTTATGTCAAATATTGTGTTTTTTTAATGCGAAAATGTATATAAAACTTGAAGCAAAATTTTTGTTATTGTTGTTGAAACCTTATTTATTTTAAAGGTGCAATATCATTTGTTCTACACAAAACTGTACGTTATGCTATTAAAAACTGTTTAAAGTTGTACTACCAACAGCAGTACGTCGTGGATTGGAGGACTTAATGACAGTTTCAATCAGATTTCGTCCTTTACTGGGCAAATTGGTGGCCAACTTTCTTCTTTTACAAAAGAAGTTCTGGCTGAGGGCGCTGATGAAGAAATTGGTAAAGTTAAAGCTTAACCTCAGGAAATACAAGGCCAAGCCAGTACACACAAGGTGTGTGATCGCGGTCAAACCCATTTCGTTGCGATATACTTTATAGGTGTTCAAAAAACGCAATGGTAATGTGATCTGTTTGTTTTAAACCTAATCTAGACCAACGCAGAAGTTATGCCATGCTTTCGCATAGCAAGGCAGGATCGCCCCACTGCGCAGGCCCTTTATATTTGGCGATCACAGCTCTGAGCTCCTGTAACTCAGTTGGAACAGCGTTAGGCCTGGTTAGCCCAGAGTCGTGAGTTCAAACCTCACCGGGAGCTTGATTTTTCAGATCTTGCTCCGATTGTTCGGGAAAAGTGGCTGATCCGGCCAAGCTGCAATGCCTTGGCTGCGAAACCTTATAATCTAGACCAATTTTCAAAACATTCTATGGCCCGGATCATTATCAAATTGGCACTTGCATGCAGCGCCAAAAATCAGAAGGGGAAATGATAATTACTGGTTGTAAACATGGCTGATTGTATCTATCCTAACAAACTAAATGAGTGTTTTATTAAAATTATGAAACAAATTAATGTCCCATTCTTTTGTGTGGTGCATTTACTGCTAATTTCATGCGCGTTTCCCGCAAGGCCGAGAATACCCTTAGAAACCACTTCTGCTCAATTTCTCGGGCACATTTCCGGACATGTACCAGGATATGTATCACAAAGAAAGTCCTTTTTTGATCACCGAACGACACAAACATAACCAAACCGAATTTGCTATCGAAAAAGTCAAAACTGGCAAATAGGTGCAGTTTTATTAGACGTTTCAAAGAAAGTCACGTATTTACAAATATACAGCGGTGACACCAAAGAAGGGAAGTAAGGAAACGAATTGCAACGAAAATAATTTATTTTCTGCGCCGAAGCCGTTTCGCCCAAGGTTGTGGTGTAGCATGCACTCCTCCTCCTCCTCCTCCTCCTCTTCCTGCAGCTGTCAAACCAGAGGTTCGGCGTCCACGTCGTCCAGCGTAACCGGAGTGTTTCGGGAGATGTATATGTAGTCGGCGATTTGAGTCTCGCTCGGGTAGAACACGTGTTGGTCGTACGACATGATTTCGGGGTTCTGTTTGAGCACAATTTCACGAACAAAGTCGTGAACGATCACCCGTACTTTTCTCACGTCGTATATTTCCAAAGACAGGAGTTCGTCGATTTTCGCGGCCACCGAGAAATGGATGTTTGGCCTGAGGCCCCCGCAAGGCACCAAGTGGCCCATGTGGACTTCAGGAAGAGGCAAATGCACGTAAAACCTGTGCTGAACATTGATGGGGTTCTGGGGCCCTGTGTCTGAGGACGCCGCCGCTCTGGCTTGTTTCAGTTGCAACATATGATTTTCTTTTTCTTGCCGGACTTCGGTTTCACTCAATCGATCGATGTCCAAGGCAAAGTCGGGGAACATGACAACTTCGCGGACCTGTATGGTAGCAGGGCAGCCTTTCTTTTTCGTGGGCTTCTTTTGACTCTGCAAAGTATTGAGTAATTAGGTTATGTATACACTGACTATGCATATGGTCATGTATACACTTTTAAAACCAAACCCCTTTCATCAGATAATTTTAAAACATTAGACACTTACCGGTAATCTTTCAGCATTGGTTTTGCAGATATGTGAGCCGAGTTCACAATGTTTAATAAAGTTCTCTTCTATAACAAATGGAACTCCAGTGAACGGGATACTCACGTTTCGAGAATTGTGTTTCCAGTAAATGCGTTCTGAGAAAAAAAAATACATATAACTTAAGGTTTTCAATTTTTATTGGATGCCTTTTAACATTTTTAAGGGTTAATCACGATCAATGAAGTATAAACTACAACTGTTGCCTGCAGATTTAAAATATTGGAAAAGGTGAAAGCTTAAAGCAAAACCATACCCGTTTCTGCATATCTTCGTTGTCTTGGTAAGTTAGGGGCAGCTTTTCTCCAAGAAGTTCGAACACTAAACTCGGTCTTGCAAACTTCATTGAATTCCTTCATGAACATTTCGAAGGTATCTCCCCCGTCAACATAACCTTTGACGTACATTCCAACTATTTTGGGATTTTTTAAGTAAGTGGCAAGGACACTGTACGCAGACTTCTGTCCTTCGATTGTTGCAACACCTTGGTGTAAGTGCTGCTGCCCATCCATTCTACGACTAGTGTCTATGCTTGAAATAGTAATCTAAAAAATAATAATATAAGTAAAGCAAAGCGAGAACCAATGCAAAGTATAAAAATTATGATAGTTTGGGAAAAAAACAAAGGAATATACAAAGGCAGCATAAATGGAATGTCATAAATGTAGTGAATGTCTCATTTAACTTCAGGAAGTTTTACTGATGCGCCTTCGTCTGTTTCAACCATGGGCATCCGCAGGAAACAAAGCATGGGGGGGGGGCAATATTATCGTCACATCGCCGTTTTAGAAACTGTATTGTTGTAGTTTGTTACACAACATAAACGGAACGAAACAGCAGTGCACAGTAACATAGGTTGCAATAGAATGCCCTTGACGGCACAGAGGAACACTTATATATGAGGTGGTCACATGACACCACCACGTTGTGCAATCATTCAGGCGAAACACACTACATCCCCCTTTCCTCAAAATGCGAATTCGGAATCGGAATTACCGGAATTACAAGTCCAGACGAACGGGTGGTTTTACCAACCGACCGGAACGCGTACGTAGTTCACATTGTTCTGGAATCGGCCGTATGTGTCGACGGTTACGTCGCAATGACCGGTTTGGGGTATCGACGATGTAAGAGCGTGGAAGTGAAGTGTGAGAACGTACAATGCCTTCCTCTCCACCGATCCAAGCGTACGTTTCCGGGGAAAGTTCAGGTAGAGACCGTACCCGATGTCGCTTGTCGTAATTTTGCGTTTGATTTTTCTTTTTTCGAGATCTTTAGCTCTGAAACTCGATAAATAAGACCAGTTAGGGACAAGAGACGACGTCCAATACGGAATTGTCGTCTTCAACCGTCTTCCCATCAACAACTCCGCTGGGCTGTATCCGGAAGCCAGCTTTGTAGCACGGTAAGAAAGTAACGCCAAATAAGGGTCTTCGGCTTTGCTCAGAAGACTTTTTACCGTCTTTACAGCCCTTTCCGCTTCTCCATTGCTTTGTGGATACCGTGGGCTGCTAGTCTGGTGAATGAAGCCATATTCGTTGGCGAAACACTGAAAAAGATAGGAATTGTATTGTGGGCCGTTATCCGACATCACTATGTCTGGAATCCCATGACGGGAAAAAATAGACTTCAAGTGACTGATAATGTCCGATGAGCTCGTACCATGAGCGAGTAGGGACATCTCAATGAACCTCGAGAAGTAATCTACGACCAATAGATACATTTTACCTTGGAAATACAGCAAATCTGTTCCTACTCGTTCCCATGGTCTACTGGGGAGAAGAGAAGGAATCATTGGTTCTGCTGGCATATTTCTATTCCGCTGACACTTAATGCAGCTGGAAACAAATTGATTAATGTCGTTGGTAATACCTGGCCACCAGACAGAATCTTGGGCTCTCCGTCTACACTTTTCCATCCCCTGATGTCCAACATGGATACTGCGCAAAATTTCATTTCGCAGAACTTCAGGAATGATAAGTCTGGAGCCTTTGAGAAGCAATCCGTCAACAACAGTTATATCGTGGCGCACTTGGAAATATGACTGCAGCGAATCGATATACACTCGTTTAGGCCAACCGTCTTTAGTAAGTTGAATAACTTTTTGACTTAATACGTCACACTTCGTCGCGTCACGGATTTGCTGTAACCGTGTTTGAGATGCGGGAATGTTACCAATTACCGCAACAACGTTTTCTTCTATCTCATGTTGCAAAGTAATTTCAATTGCAGAGAGCGAGTTTAGAGAAGGCGATCTAGAGAGTGCATCAGCAGCATGCAAAGATTTACCAGGTACATGAACTATATCAAAGTGATACCACAACAAACGCATTCTTAACCTTTGCAATCGAGGGGACAACTCAACAATATTCTTTTTTCCTAAGATGCTAATAAGGGGCTTATGATCAGTCTCCATAATAAACTTTAGCCCAATCAAATATTCACGAAACTTTTCACACGACCAAGCTACTGCCAAAGCTTCTTTCTCAATTTGAGCGTACCTCTGTTCTGTTTTCGTTAGTGCTCGTGATGCGTAGGCTACTGGACGAAAGTTACCGTTTCTTCGCTGTAATAAAACAGCCCCGAGTCCATAGGATGATGAATCAGCAGAAACTACAGTTTCAGCCTGAGGATCATAATGTTGAAGAATGTCAGCGCTCGTGAGAAGATCTTGGATTGCCTGAAAAGATTCTTCATGTGGACGAAGCCACTGCCATGGTTCATCTTTCTGTAACAGTCCACACAACGGTTTAGATATGTCTGCCAAACGGGGAACAAATTTTGCGAGTTGATTTGCTAAACCCAAAAACCTGCGCAATCCCGTTATATCGTTAGGAGGTTTCATGGACACTACTGCTTCTATTTTTGAAGGATCTGGATAAATACCATTTTCATCAATGATATGACCTAAGAAACCGATTCGTTTCGCAGAAAAGACACACTTATCTGCATTTAACGTTACTCCAGCCTGCTGTAGGCGCGACAAGACCTCCATCAAACGCTCGTCGTGCTGTGTCTGAGTGTCTCCAAACACGAGAATGTCGTCCATGTGGCACAAAACTCCTTGAAGTGAGTCCAATATTTGTGACATTTGTCTTTGGAAATGTTCTGGAGCAGATGTTATACCGAAAGGTAATCTATTAAAACAGAACCTCCCCACTGGTGTTATGAAAGTGGTGAGCAATCGAGATTTTTTTGAGAGTACAATTTGCCAAAATCCCGAATTAGCATCCAATTTAGAAAAATATTTAGAACCGGATAGGCGAGCAAGTGTTGCATCAACAGTAGGCAGCATCAGTCGTTCGCGACAAACATGTTTATTTAAGTGAGTATAGTCCACACATATTCTAACGGTTTTGTTTTTCTTTGGGACCACAACCATGCCGGCGCACCAATCAGTTGGTTTAAGTACACGAGAAATAACTCCAATTTCTTCCATTCTTTTTAGTTCGGTTATAACTTTATCATGTAAAGGAAGTGGCACTCTGCGAGGTGAAGTGAGACAAAATGGTTTTGTTGAATGTATGAGTTTTATATCATAAGTGGGTGTCAATTGTCCAAGTCCCGAAAAAATTTTGGGGTATAAATCGGTAAATTTACTTTCAGATTTTACTGCACAAAGAGACTTGAGAATATTCAGAGACTCTATAGCCGGCCAACCAAGTAGTGATTGCCGTAATCCTTTGACAACATAAATATCTTGTACAGACGAAATACCTTCATGTTCTAATGTGGCTGAGAATTTTCCTTTTAGCGAAAGTCGAACACCCTGAGGACCCCGCAACACTTCACTGCAAGGTAACAATTCCGGGGCATCCAAGAAGTTATGTAGTTGAACAGAAATAGCAGTTACATCCGCACCTGTGTCTATACGGAAGTTGATTGTTTTGCCATTAACAAAAACAGAAAAGTTATTTTTCTGTCATACCTGACATAGCGGTACAAATATACACCCGTCCCAAGTACAAAGGCAACTTATTTTCTTCTATGAAATGAAGTGATTTGCTTTTACATACCGACTGGAAATGACCGCGCTTGTTGCACGTGTGACATGTAGCATTGCGCGCTCGGCAAAGTTGCCTTGGATGAGCCTTCGCATTTCCACACCACTGGCATCTTCCCTCGGGCTTCATTCCAGTGCTTGATTGGCGCTTGCGTTGAACGCGCTCAACGTCGGCATAGGAATGAGATGTGCGACGCAGTTCCACCTGCTGCTTTTTCACAATCTCCGTGTTTCTGGCCATATTCACTGCTTTATTCAAAGTTAGATTAGGATCTAGTTGCAATCGCTCAGACAAACTTTTATCAAGCAACCCAACCACGATACGATCTCTTATCATTTCTTCTTTTAGTTCGCCATAATTGCAGCTTTCGACTAGTGAAAATAGTGAAGTTATAAATTCATCAATAGTTTCTCCAGGTCTTTGCGCACGTGAATTAAACTGACATCGTTCATAAATTACATTCTTACGAACATCAAAGTATTCATCAAATTTTCTTTTTACAATTTCGTACGTTTTAACCTCGTCTGCAGATAAACCGAAAGAGTTGAGAATATCATCGGCCTTATCGCCGAGAAGGTATATTAGGGTATCTGTTTGCTTTTTCTTTGATTCGTCAGACAATTTAGACGCTGATCTGTAGCGATCAAACCTGCGAATCCATGTCCTCCAGCTTTCCGGCTTGTTAAAATCAAAGCATTCCGGCGGCGATATCTGGAAAGCCATACCCTTCTATCACTTAGTTAGTGGACAAAAGTTAAATCAGATTTAACTCCGCCGTCAGACGCTTCGAGCGAGAAAATCACGCCGTCACGGCATGACGCCGGCTGGTGTGAATCCCCCGCCGCTTCGAAACCGCGTCGCCAGCCGTTAACCGCGTCTGGTGTGAATCCCGCTATTATTATTCGACACCCTGCACATGAGTCAAAGCATAAAATACCTTTCCTATGTCTTTAACGGAACATAAGACTTCATCGCCGTCATCTTGGCAAAACGTGGCTCTTTGTGGTAGTGGAACAGTTGTCATGACAATTTCTCTAGATATTTCCTTGATAAGACACAAAAGCGAGGTTGGTAAAGCACTAAATACGGCACAGCAAACACAACACACCAAACAGGGATTTTCTGAAACAAGCCCAAAAACCGCCCAATTTTACTCCGACTTAGTTTCTGTCGCATCCCCACTGCGTGTTTATGTGAACGCATTATAACTCCCTGCGCCATACGTTTGTTTCGTTTGTCGGGAAATAAACGCATTTTAATTGGAAATTGCCTCATAATACTGCTGGTTTCTCCCCGCATTCCTATCTATATTTTCAGCTACAACAAGTAGAAGAAATGTTTCTTCACCTGACCAGGCACCAGTTCTTACTTGTTTGCTCATATTTCTGTTGTATGTTATAATGTGATAATGCTTAAAACTACTGTGGCACTCATTACACATATCATCTGTTTTAATTCCTGAACAATCAATCACCAGAGGGATGTTAGTTGACACAAAAAAATCGCCAGTTAACAAAAGTTTGAACGCGGGTTACTCGGCCACCTTACGAGGTAGCGACTTACTTTAAAAGGTTTTTGTTTACAAGGATAGTAATTGGGCACCTGCTGTTTTGTCGAATATTCACGCATTTCATAACCTAAAATAATCATCCTGGTTGCCAATTACAACTACATGTTTCTGTTTTTTATCAGTACTACACTGTAAAAACCTCTAATAGTCTCAGAGATATTTAACAGTGTCTCGATAGCTTGAGCGCGAGTTGAGCCTCTTCGATTGTTGAGCCTGCTTCTGCCTCGTCTTGCAATGTAAACAGACCTTGGATAATTCTCTGGATAACGATTGTATTGGAAACTGTCACTGCCCTGATTAAAACGGTACATTACAACTCTTCAATAGAATGCTAATAGTGTGACGATGTTTATGCAGGCGCCAACAAATCAGAAAGAATGCCGGTTACTTTAAGGAGCAAGTTGCATACATAAAACGAGACACATGTAAGAAAAAGGCAATCGACGCATGTCACGGTTCGATAAATACACGGTAGTCGCTACCATAGAATCCAAGCGAATAGAAGACTAGACTAGAATAGAGCTCAAGTTGTTGCCAGGTTAAATTTTCTAAAACCGCCCAACGCCTGTTCAAAAGTAGCCCAAAAACCGCCCAAACAAGGATATTCTGAAAGAAGCCCTAAGCCAGCCCAATTGTAATTTGGTTTAGCTGTAATTCGACATATGATTATAAATTCCTACAGTCGGAAAATCAATCATTTGCAAACAATCAACACATTTCATTTCATCGTATTTTCGTGCGTAACACGATTAAGCGTGCATGGGAGCTATGGGTTGAGAATTATTGCAAAATATTTTCTTAATGTACGGAAACGCTGCGTTTGTTTAATTAAAAAAAACAATGGAAAGACAATCCCTATTGTTTCCAAACCACGCAACAGTATCCGTATTCTTATCGCATAATAGTCGCAAATCCGTATCTTGCTGGGTGTTATCGACCGTCTGCCGCTGGAAAACGATTCGCCGGGAATCACAATAAAGCGACGTCCGGGGCAACACATAGGGCATTTTCGCCTACCGATAAGACGCTCTGTGACATTTCTAAACAAAATGGGGCAATGACAGACAAAGGACACAAAAAAAAACAGTTTGCAACTGGTATCCCGAGAGCCATGATTTTAAGATAAAAGTCAGATAATAAACTTTAACATTTCACATACAGTCAGATGTTTTGCACGGTTATTTACAAAAAACAAATGCCCGGAGATTATTCACAAACTTATTTAAAATAATGCAAATGAAAAATTATCATTAAATTTACGATTTTACATGATAGTAGTGAGTGATTTCACGCTTGACTAACTTGGTTGTTATGCATGGGTGGACAGCTTCATGCGTGACAACTGTGACGTAACAAAACCAACGTTGAAATTTGGAAGACAATATTTTTATCACAAACGTGGTGATTTGCTCGTTTCTATTCTTTTTTAAAGCAGTTTACGTTCATAAAAATATTTATGCCAAATATTGTGTTTTTTTAATGCGAAAATGTATATAAAACTTGAAGCAAAATTTTTGTTATTGTTGTTGAAACCCTATTTATTTTTAAGGTGCAATATCATTTGTTATACACAAAACTGTACGTTATGCTATTATAAACTGTTTAAAGTTGTACTACCAACAGCAGTATGTCGTGGATTGGAGGACTTAATGACAGTTTCAATCAGATTTCGTCCTTTACTGGGCAAATTGGTGGCCAACTTTCTTCTTTCACAAAAGAAGTTCTGGCTGAGGGCGCTGATGAAGAAATTGGTAAAGTTAAAGCTTAACCTCAGGAAATACAAGGCCAAGCCAGTACACACAAGGTGTGTGATCGCGGTCAAACCCATTTCGTTGCGATATACTTTATAGGTGTTCAAAAAACGCAATGGTAATGTGATCTGCTTGTTTTAAACCTAATCTAGACCAACGCAGAAGTTATGCCATGCTTTCGCATAGCAAGGCAGGATCGCCCCACTGCGCAGGCCCTTTATATTTGGCGATCACAGCTCTGAGCTCCTGTAGCTCAGTTGGAAGAGCGTTAGGCCTGGTTAGCCCAGAGTCGTGAGTTCAAACCTCACCGGGAGCTTGATTTTTCAGATCTTTCTCCGATTGTTCGGGAAAAGTGGCTGATCCGGCCAAGCTGCGATGCCTTGGCTGCGAAACCTTGTAATCTAGACCAATTTTCAAAACATTCTATGGCCCGGATCATCATCAAATTGGCACTTGCATGCAGCGCCAAAAATCAGAAGGGGAAATAATAATTACTGGTTGTAAACATGGCTGGTTGTATCTATCCTAACAAACTAAATGAGTGTTTTATTAAAATTATGAAACAAATTAATGTCCCATTCTTTTGTGTGGTGCATTTACTGCTAATTTCATGCGCGTTTCCCGCAAGGCCGAGAAAACCCTTAGAAACCACTTCTGCTCAATTTCTCGGGCACATTTCCGGACATGTACCAGGATATGTATCACAAAGAATGGAAAAGTCCTTTTTTGATCACCGAACGACACAAACATAACCAAACCGAATTTGCTATCGAAAAAGTCAAAACTGGCAAATAGGTGCAGTTTTATTAGACGTTTCAAAGAAAGTCACGTATTTACAAATATACAGCGGTGACACCAAAGAAGGGAAGTAAGGAAACGAATTGCAACGAAAATAATTTATTTTCTGCGCCGAAGCCGTTTCGCCCAAGGTTGTGGTGTAGCATGCACTCCTCCTCCTCCTCCTCCTCCTCTTCCTGCAGCTGTCAAACCAGAGGTTCGGCGTCCACGTCGTCCAGCGTAACCGGAGTGTTTCGGGAGATGTATATGTAGTCGGCGATTTGAGTCTCGCTCGGGTAGAACACGTGTTGGTCGTACGACATGATTTCGGGGTTCTGTTTGAGCACAATTTCACGAACAAAGTCGTGAACGATCACCCGTACTTTTCTCACGTCGTATATTTCCAAAGACAGGAGTTCGTCGATTTTCGCGGCCACCGAGAAATGGATGTTTGGCCTGAGGCCCCCGCAAGGCACCAAGTGGCCCATGTGGACTTCAGGAAGAGGCAAATGCACGTAAAACCTGTGCTGAACATTGATGGGGTTCTGGGGCCCTGTGTCTGAGGACGCCGCCGCTCTGGCTTGTTTCAGTTGCAACATATGATTTTCTTTTTCTTGCCGGACTTCGGTTTCACTCAATCGATCGATGTCCAAGGCAAAGTCGGGGAACATGACAACTTCGCGGACCTGTATGGTAGCAGGGCAGTCTTTCTTTTTCGTGGGCTTCTTTTGACTCTGCAAAGTATTGAGTAATTAGGTTATGTATATATACACTGACTATGCATATGGTCATGTATACACTTTTAAAACCAAACCCCTTTCATCAGATAATTTTAAAACATTAGACACTTACCGGTAATCTTTCAGCATTGGTTTTGCAGATATGTGAGCCGAGTTCACAATGTTTAATAAAGTTCTCTTCTATAACAAATGGAACTCCAGTGAACGGGATACTCACGTTTCGAGAATTGTGTTTCCAGTAAATGCGTTCTGAGAAAAAAAAATACATATAACTTAAGGTTTTCAATTTTTATTGGATGCCTTTTAACATTTTTAAGGGTTAATCACGATCAATGAAGTATAAACTACAACTGTTGCCTGCAGATTTAAAATATTGGAAAAGGTGAAAGCTTAAAGCAAAACCATACCCGTTTCTGCATATCTTCGTTGTCTTGGTAAGTTAGGGGCAGCTTTTCTCCAAGAAGTTCGAACACTAAACTCGGTCTTGCAAACTTCATTGAATTCCTTCATGAACATTTCGAAGGTATCTCCCCCGTCAACATAACCTTTGACGTACATTCCAACTATTTTGGGATTTTTTAAGTAAGTGGCAAGGACACTGTACGCAGACTTCTGTCCTTCGATTGTTGCAACACCTTGGTGTAAGTGGTGCTGCCCATCCATTCTACAACTAGTGACTATGCTTGAAAAAGTAATCTAAAAAATAATAATATAAGTAAAGCAAAGCGAGAACCAATGCAAAGTATAAAAATTATGATAGTTTGGGAAAAAAACAAAGGAATATACAAAGGCAGCATAAATGGAATGTCATAAAGGTAGTGAATGTCTCATTTAACTTCAGGAAGTTTTACTGATGCGCCTTCGTCTGTTTCAACCATGGGCATCCGCAGGAAACAAAGCATGGGGGGGGGGTAATATTATCGTCACATCGCCGTTTTAGAAACGGTATTTCAGAAGAAAAATCATCTTGCCCCTCCCTGCGGACGCCCATGGTTTCAACCCTAACTTGTAATACTCGTGCGACTGTTATTTATGTATTAAACTGACAGATTGACTTTGGGTTAGAGAGTAGCCTTTTTATCAGGAGTCAGATATACGGCAGTGTTAATATTTTAAACCTTCTGATTAATAATCTACGCAAATTATAGAACTAACTACAAATATGGGTAATTTCTTGTGTCTAGAAATTAACGAAAAAAATGTTAAAGCCGTGGAACCATTATGTTCACCGGTCTTGCAGCCACAGCACGAAATACGGTAAATTTCAAATGTGAAAAAATATTTTATTGATATATTTTATGAAAAATTTACTGCGCTTGCACCGAAAATAACAGCAAGCTCTTTGCTGCTTGTTAACCAAAGAGATGCTGATTGGCCATTTTTAGGTGCAAGCGCTGTAAATTTACCACAAAATGTAATAAAACGTTTGAATTTTAATAAAAGTGTAAACCAGATAATGTTTATGATTCGAAAAGCACTACTCACCTCCTGCAGGCTACTTTCCAAATCAACAATCTTGTCCTGTTGAGTGGTTTTTGCCTCGTTGTATTTATCAAGAAGCTCACGCTGTTCATTCTAAAATTTACTAAGTTACAAAAAACACAACGCTTTCCTTTAAAACATATTTTGCGGGTTCAGTTTGCATAAATTCAGTAGTTAATTTTTTTTTCATACTTGCACGTCGTATAGTTTTGCTTTGGTTTCCTCCAACTCCTTCTCCAACTTTCTGATTTGTTTCCGGAGTTTATTTTCCTCGGTCGTGAGATTTTCAACCTCCTGCAACGGATGAGAGAAACATTAGGAAATATTTTAATCAAGAAACCCCGAACGGAAGCAAATGGGTCAAAATAATCCATGAGTTGCAGACACTGCACACTGTTACGATCCATCAGGTCTTATCAGTGCAGCTGGTGACGGAGATGGACCTGGTGGGTAAGAACAGTGTGTAGCGCCTGCAACTCTAAATTCAAACGAATACAAAACTTCATGAAACAAATGGTTAAATGTATGAAATGCATGATGCAGGCTGCTATGTCTCTTTTGAGGTCCGATTGAACGAAAAATGGCACTTGTTCGGTAACAATGCTCCATGTTTGGAAACAATGCTTAGTTTTGTGTATAACGTGCTTATTTGAACGTTAAAGTAAATGCTGACAGGTTTTTGCATGGATTTTGTCCAAAAATTTATTGCGTTTTTATAACAAGCTAAACAGACAAATTTATTTTGGGTGGACGATGATATCGGATTTCAATACAACGTAACCGTTCAGTTAAATGCTGTTGTTAAATAGTGACTCGAAATACAAATTTCTCCCCAAATAATTGTTTGCGGTTTGAAATTAAACGATTTATACTGGCACCAACGTCTTTGAACCACTTTGCCACCAGCATGTATGGCAAAAAAATTGACAACTACATGTTAATAGGAAAATCGTTGGCGTCCAATCTTCGAAAAAAGAAAACTAGTAGTGATGCACCGAAACAGCTATTTTTATATTCGGCCGAAACCGAATATTCGGCAAAAGTTGCCGAATTATTTCGGCCGAATAAACCGCAACTAATTTTGGTATCCATCTCTTTAAACGCAATAAATTTAAACAAAATATGTGCTGGGTTGGAACTAATCTGATCATACAGCCTTTTTTGGTCTTCTGTGCCAACTGCCTAAAGTTGATTTTTATCATTTCTGTGAAAGTCAACAAATGAAACGAACATACTCGTACAATTTAAACAATGATTTTAACCTTTTCTAAACTTCGGGTATCAGCGTTACATGCAGTAAAAAAGTTTCGGTTTCGGCCGAATTTTGCAGAAATATTCGGCCGAAACCGAATAATTGCGAAAATCTTAGTTTCGGCCGAATAAATTCGGCAAACCGAACTTTCGGTGCATCCCTAAAAACTAGTATCGATGTGAATGTTGCAAGATTGGCGTGACCAATTAATTAAGTTATTATAGTAATTCAATTTATGGACATTTGAAGATAACAGTAGCGTTTGTCTGCTCGTGGTACTGCATACCGGTAACTTTATTTCGCGTCGCCCGTAGGGCTTTGCACACCATACGCGGTTGACGGTAGCGGCTGGCGATGCGGTGCCGTCGCGGTTTTTTCGCGCGTTGTTCGAAGCGGCAGGGGGCTTCACACCCGCAGAGCGGTTGGCGCTGACGGCAATAAATCATTTTTCGTTGCCACGAAAACTAGGCCAATGTGCCAGCCAATTTCAGCGTCTCTGCATCGTAAAATGTTGTGACAAAGCCAATTATCGTTTGAACGTTTAAATCTGTAATGAAATAAAATATTTATGTCTAGTGTGTTTCCTTAGCACAGGTGCAAAATGAATAATTTTGATTTAGTTGTGATATTACTGCTAAATTAGCAAGTGATATTGTTAGTGGCACTGATGTACAACATTTTGTACCCCAGAAGGTAAGTTGGTTTGTATATTGGTTGCTCCAAAATGAACTTTATGTGTCAAACAGACAAAACAGCAAACAAAAATTTACGCCAACTTACCATAAAACAATTAATTTACAAACAAAACTAGCTAAAATTGTCTGAAATAAGTCAAATAACCCACAAAAATAAGTTTCTGCAGCCAGCAGACCTACTAGCAAACAAAGCGTCTGGCGGAAAAGTTAAATCAGATTTAACTCCGCCGTCAGACGCTTCGAGCGAGAAAATCACGCCGTCACGGCATGACGCCGGCTGGTGTGAATCCCCCGCCTCTTCGAAACCGCGTCGCCAGCCGTTAACCGCGTCTGGTGTGAATCCCGCTTCGAAATAGGCATTATTCGACACCCTGCACATGAGTCAAAGCATAAAATACCTTTCCTATGTCTTTAACGGAACATAAGACTTCATCGCCGTCATCTTGGCAAAACGTGGCTCTTTGTGGTAGTGGAACAGTTGTCATGACAATTTCTCTAGATATTTCCTTGATAAGACACAAAAGCGAGGTTGGTAAAGCACTAAATACGGCACAGCAAACACAACACACCAAACAGGGATTTTCTGAAACAAGCCCAAAAACCGCCCAATTTTACTCCGACTTAGTTTCTGTCGCATCCCCACTGCGTGTTTATGTGAACGCATTATAACTCCCTGCGCCATACGTTTGTTTCGTTTGTCGGGAAATAAACGCATTTTAATTGGAAATTGCCTCATAATACTGCTGGTTTCTCCCCGCATTCCTATCTATATTTTCAGCTACAACAAGTAGAAGAAATGTTTCTTCACCTGACCAGGCACCAGTTCTTACTTGTTTGCTCATATTTCTGTTGTATGTTATAATGTGATAATGCTTAAAACTACTGTGGCACTCATTACACATATCATCTGTTTTTCCTGAACAATCAATCACCAGAGGGATATTAGTTGACAAAAAAAAATCGCCAGTTAACAAAAGTTTAAACGCGGGTTACTCGGCCACCTTACGAGGTAGCGACTTACTTTTTTCACACAAAGATAGATCACCCAACAGAATAAAGGTTTTTGTTTACAAGGATAGTAATTGGGCACCTGCTGTTTTGTCGAATATTCACACATTTCATAACCTAAAATAATTATCCTGGTTGCCAATTACAACTACATGTTTATGTTTTTCATCAGTACTACACTGTAAAAACCTCTAATAGTCTCAGAGATATTTAACAGTGTCTCGATAGCTTGAGCGCGAGTTGAGCCTCTTCGATTGTTGAGCCTGCTTCTGCCTCGTCTTGCAATGTAAACAGACCTTGGATAATTCTCTGGATAACGATTGTATTGGAAACTGTCACTGCCCTGATTAAAAAGGTACATTACAACTCTTCAATAGAATGCTAATAGTGTGGCGATGTTTATGCAGGCGCCAACAAATCAGAATGCCGGTTACTTCCAAGGAGCAAGTTGCATACATAAAACGAGACGCATGTAAGAAAAAGGCAATCGACGCATGTCACGGTTCGATAAATACACGGTAGTCGCTACAATAGAATCCAAGCGAATAGAAGACTAGACTAGAATAGAGATCAAGTTGTTGCCAGGTTAAATTTTCTAAAACCGCCCAACGCCTGTTCAAAAGTAGCCCAAAAACCGCCCAAACAAGGACATTCTGAAAGAAGCCCTAAGCCAGCCCAATTGTAATTTGGTTTAGCTGTAATTCGACATACGATTATAAATTCCTACAGTCGGAAAATCAATCATTTGCAAACAATCAACACATTTCATTTCATCGTATTTTCGTGCGTAACACGATTAAGTGTGCATGGGAACTATGGGTTAGGAATTATTGCAAAATATTTTCTCACTGTACGGAAACGCTGCGTTTGTTTAATTAAAAAAAACAATGGAAAGACAATCCCTATTGTTTCCAAACCACGCAACAGTATCCGTATTCTTATCGCATAATAGTCGCAAATCCGCATCCTGCTGGGTGTTATCGACCGTCTGCCGCTGGAAAACGATTCGCCGGGAATCACAATAAAGCGACGTCCGGGGCAACACATAGGGTATTTTCGCCTACCGATAAGACGCTCTGTGACATTTCTAAACAAAATGGGGCAATGACAGACAAAGGACAAAAAAAAAACAGTTTGCAACTGGTATCCCGAGAGCCATGATTTTAAGATAAAAGTCAGACAATAAACTTTAACATCCCACACACAGTCAGATGTTTTGCACGGTTGTTTAAAAAAAAAATTGTTCGGAGATTATTCATAAACTAATTTAAAATAATGCAAATGAAAAATTATCATTAAATTTTACGATTTTACATGATAGTAGTGAGTAATTTCACGCTTGATTAACTTGGTTGTTATGCATGGGTGGACAGCTTCATGCGTGACAACTGTGACGTAACAAAACCAACGTTGAAATTTGGAAGACAAATTTTTTATCATAAACGTGGTGATTTGTTCGTTTCTATTCTTTTTTAAGGTAGTTTACGTTCATAAAAAATATTTATGCAAAATGTTGTGTTTTTTTAATGCGTATATAAAACTTTAAGCAAAATTTGATTATTTTGTTGTTAAAACCTGATTTATTTTTAAGGTGCAATATCATTTGTTATACACAAAACTGTACGCTATGCTATTATAAACTGTTTAAAGTTGTACTACCAACAGCAGTATGTCGTGGATTGGAGGACTTAATGACAGTTTCAATCAGATTTCGTCCTTTACTGGGCAAATTGGTGGCCAACTTTCTACTTTCACCAAAGAAGTTCTGGCTGAGGGCGCTGATGGAGAAATTGGTAAATCTGAAGCTTAAACACTTTTTCTTTATATCATGCCAGGTTCTTCTGGTAGCCAAGAGCTGGTTTATTGCCTTTGATAACAACATAATGACTTTATCAAGTGTGATTCGATCTTGGTTGTTATTCTGATATGGTTGTAATATTTACCACTCATTTTTAAGTGCCTTAAAATTAATTTTGGTCTATATCTGAAAACTTATTTGATTGCAATTGCCTTTTTTGTTGTTGTAAAATATTGTTTCGATGTGCAATATTTGCCGCAGTTTCCACCATGGATATGTTTGTACATCCTTGTTCCTCTATTATATTCTTGCATAAAATTGAACATATTGATAAACAAACAATTTTTCCTCGAGAATCTTTGTGGAAATAACAAAAATATTTTTAATGCTTTAAAATTAAAATAAGCATAAAAACAATCATTGCATAATTAATGTTTTTTTTGTGAATTTTTGTGGTAATCCAATTGAACACACAGGTTAATTGTACAACATGCTTTAGCTATTTTTTTGTTGTTGTGGAAAAAACAAAATTTTTGTAGTTGTGGAAATTCAATGTTTTGTTTGAAGCAGCATGCAGTGCATTTATGCAACGTTGTATTATCTGTTGTTAACAGTTATAAATTTGTGCAGATTTTGAAGCAGAAGTACGCAGACTCAGAATGAAGCTTATTGAAGCTGAAGCATTTATTAATGAAAAGGAAGCACAGGTATATATGAATTCACATATTTAGTTTTAAAAGTTGAACCCAGCACTACCAATTTCTTAAAAAGTAAACATATTTGTTTTTTAACTCATCCATATAATTCCCCATAAGAAGTGTTTGTATTGTTGACATAATATTGTCATTGCAGTTATTGTTCTTATTATTTATGTATTTTTTGTTTAAAAAATTAGTTTTGTGTGATTTTTATTGCAAATACTCACTCGACCTCACATGCCATTTAGTTTTGCCTTTATTGCATGTCATTATTACTTGATAGATTTCCAAGTACGTTCAAGCAAACTCTGCACTACAGGAGAGAGTAAGAACAGCGGAACTGGAGGTTGGCAGCGTGTCACATGAATATCAAATAAAACTACAACAGCAACAAGTGAGTTCCCTGGGGATATTAAAGAAGTTTCCACAATAAGTGAAATTTTATTGTAATTTGTCAGATCTAGGGTTATTCCAGACTGGTATCTGTAATGATGTGATAAAAAAGTCATAATTTTGGTTTGTAAGCTTTTGCGATCACAAATCTAGGTTCATTATCTGGGCAGATCAAAATATACAACGTAAGACTGTGTTACAAAATGCAAGGCTGATCAGGTCTATGGTCTAATAGCGCAAGTCTTCATTTTCATCTGGACAACAGCACTCTGCACTTGTAGTACACACGTTATTATAGTCATGTTATTTGCCTGACTAATAGGATAGAAGTTGAAGGGTCAATGATTCCATTGGTCGCTTCTGCTGACAAAGCAATATTGCTGCACAAAGTCCATGTCTACTAAGCACATTATTGTAGCACGGCAGGAAATTTTATGCGAGTTGTGAAATGGTGAAAAAGTTTTCATGCTTTCCCGGATGAATTCAACTTTTCATTATCACAAATTTGTCATGGGATTGCTTTCCAAAAAATGTTCTTGCTCCATTGTAAATGGGATGCATTTCAATTTGTGTTGTTTTTACCGACACTGATGATGTTGTGCAAAATATGAGAAAGCAGCCTGGTTTTAATCTTGGAAAACCAAAAGCTTTCATAAATCAGCCTTTTTTGGCGACATAATGAGAGGAGTTTGCATTGTCTTTGAAATTCTCTACTCTATTTATCACTGATACACAAGTGTATGAGATGTCTTCTTGACATGGAGTTGTTTGAACTGGAGATTATGGATAAATGTAATGATCAAGTTAATTAGTAGCCAACTTACTAGCAGCCCGTTCTCTCCTTTGCGCTTCATATTAGGGTTTGTGCAATTTTTCTGTTCAAGGTTTACCTGCTGTCGCATTTCTAGAAGTTGTGTTAAATTTTCCATGTCATTATTTATTTGTGTGTTTTAGCATTGAAAGAAACAGTTGAAGAAATTACTGAAAGAAACAGGGAGTGTCCAACTTTTAAAGTGGTATATTCTGAACAAAGAGTACACTTGATGGTTATGTAAAGAGTTTCAAGATAATTTGTTTTAGAGGCAGATATGGATAATTACTAGTTAATCACAATAATCTGAGATTACTGCTTGGAGAAGAACAACTTTAATTTTGTGAGGCAAACCGTGGGACGGGAGTTCTTGTCCATTATTGCGACAAGCCAGTCCCAATGGAGGGCATTGTGCAATGGTTTAAAGTGCCCACACTTGAGCTCGTTGAAAACGAATGGTATGACTTTCCACGTGGCATTCTCAACTTTAACGAATTACTGTCTTTCCGCGCGTTGGCGCTAGAGAGTTGTTATGCGTTGTCGGGTCAAAAAATATTCTCTCTTGTTTTGGTTTTAAATTTCAACCCTGGGGCATTTTAGCGACGAAATTTGGTTGAAAAATGGCGACAAAGAAATTTAAATAACAAAATAACTCTTCATGCATCAAGGTGGCTTGAATTTATCAGAACGCGAGGCTGTGACGTCAACTGGAAAAGACTGGATTTTGTTTGGTATGGTTTATTAGTTAACTGATTCAAACAGTTTGTGTCCAAAGGTACGGTTTGCAATAGATTATATCACCGTGTGACTATTGTGCTTAAAGCCAGGTTAAACTTAACTTTAAAAAACCTGTTCCACAGATTTACAGTTTAAGAAAGCAGGTTAGTCTAAAAGTAAGAGAATAAGTTGCCCAAATTGTTTCGTTCCTCTATTCACATGGTGGAGGCATATACGTATATACATGAAAAATCGGCACCAAGTTGTGGTTTACGCTGTAAAATAAGCTCGTACTCTTATATCAAGTTGCACGTGTTTGAAAAGCACTCTGTTTATCATTCCCACCGTCAGCCTAAAAAACGATTATGACGTCAGTAATCATCATGCTTGACTGAGCAGCCTGTCAAGAAAGATTTCGTGTAGAATTAAACGACTTGGAAAGTTGTTTTGTAAATTTTGTTGCTGTAGTAACTGTTGAACAGACTGCGTTAAATTTGCTCGATTCGGTGTGTTTGTAGTCGGCAGGGTGTTTACACAAGCATTGGGCGTCATTATGGTTTGATAATTTTCTGGATAAACAACAAATAAGATGTCTCTGTGGCCTCGTTTTCCAACTCCTATAGAAATATTAAACAGATAAGAAAGTGCATAAACCCATCTCGCGACATGGTGTTTTCAAATCTTGATCGGTTACTGTGCTGGACTCCGAAGTGTTGAATGGAGAATCGCTTTCTAAACTTCAGAATGTACAAGTATTTGCGCATACAAAGTATTCGACACATATCTCTCTTCACAATGCTGGAATAGAAACTACTTTGGTTCAAGCTGATCACGTGACTTTGCCACGCCGCTTCAATCACAAAAAAATCCCTTGTTGAATGTTGAAGATAAAAATCAGTTGAAAAATGACCTCATAATGGTTCTAACAATCTCCTATTGTGATGACAAAGCTGTGAGTTTCTCCCGATTTACTGCCTTTTGTCGAAGTAAGGTTTTTGGGAAAGTTGGCTGTTATGCGAATGAAATGAGATTTTTTGTGCACAAATGTTGAAAAAGCTCTCAAGTAATTCCTTGAGTGCGTTTATTCCCAAAGGACCGTACATTCGTAACACGCTATAATTGTTCATAGATTCCGTATCAAATTCAAAGATAGTTCAAATTTCTCATAAATAATTGGCTGTTGCGAAATAACGACCACTACAGTTTGTCGTTTCTGTTAATTCCACCAACATTTTCACTTCTTGAAACGGATTTTAGTTTTACCAAAGCTTGTGTTGTATTTTCGTTACGGAAGACACGCAAGTTTAGTTATTCCAAAGATTATCCCGCTATACTGCGTTACGAATTCTGACTTCATGAATTACGTATATGTCGGTGGCCAATGTACAGTAATCTGGCTCCAGCGCATCAATTAAACGACACGTAACGCTATTTCTTTGGGACACAGGCCCTTACATTGTGATGACCGAAAGCTCTTGAAACTCTTCGCAACCGTCAAGTAGATTGGTCACAAAAAGGCGGGAAATTTGAATTTTGGCGGTCTTTTACCCCCACACTTCTTGATGGTGGAAACAAAAACCTGAGAACCCACTAACAGACAGACCCGTTTGTGGCGTCCTGTCTCTTGTAACGTAACACACCCAATTGTGACGTGTCAATGAAAGTGTGAAGACACCAGGAACGTTTCATTGCCCCTTTTTTCCCAATGGCAACTTGATACAACACATTGTGTGAGTCAGTTTTTGTGTCCTTTCAAATTATCAGCGTCCATTCTTCTTCGGACAACTTCTGGTGGCTTCGGACAGGTTTGTCTTCATCAACAAAAAGCGCCCAATCGAGTGGGAATTGGGTTAGCCGGATACATGGGGTTGCTCCATTGTAACTTGTGTCATTCGCCGCATCCGAACGCTGGAATTTGATGGAAAATCACACTTTGAAATTTTACGCCTGCGGTTTCTTGTGATGGGAAACGATTTTTGGTCACACGACCTATGACCAATCGAACATACGATATCTATGTGTATTGAGGATGCGGGTTGTGTAACGGTACTTGCTGTGCTTAAAACCGTGCGCATTAACTACACGTATGTTTTAATTCAAATCCACACAACACGTGATCATTTAAACATTCGATATTTCTTCCACACTTGGTTAGCGTTTTAGTAGAATGTGTATTAACGCGTGTAGATTTTCAATTCCAATCCTCGCTCTTTCAACCGATTTGAGTGGCAGCCCTCGTAGTAATAATTCACCCCCAGCTTCCACTTCAATTCTTGCGCGTATTGATTCGATCCACAAAAGTTCTGGAACGTCGCGCGTCGTGAAAAGAGGGGCCACTCGTCCGCGACACGCGACCCTCTCCAACCACTCCTGCAGACCCGGATGTAAAGCTGTTGCCGTGGAAACCGATCGATCGACCGTCGCTGTGGATCCGGATCTTTTTACGAGTATCCCGGATGTTCAACGCACGATTTTCGGCTTTCAAGGGGGGCTTAACTGCCGATTGTGACGTGGTACATTACGATTGTGACGTGGCAATCTCAATCAGGGCAAGATGTGGGCGTGTCCTTGGACAACACTACGTTGCGTAGATTTGACCTACCTGTGTTTGGTTATTTTATTCGTGTGATACCAACTATCAAGTTGCTTCGTTATTCATTGATCGGGAATCAACCAATAGTTTCACCGACAGTAGATCATGACTTGTCTTGGACCCAAATTTATAAAAAAACCGTTAAAACCAATTGACAAACTTTCGTTGTCGTTTACATTGTATCCACTTACATTAAACTTGTTCATGTAACATACGTGTGGTAAGAACAGTTTTATTTATGAAAAAATCCATGTAATCTCTCGTTTCGTCTCAAGGCAGCCTGAAACGTAATTTACTGTCGTGTCAATTCAGCCATTTTTGAAACAATGATATTATGTTATGTTCTCTGTTGTCCGAAACCATTTAGATGCTTATAAACCTCCCAAGACATTAACAACCATGTTCTGTTTTCTTCAATGTACACTTTTGTCTCTTGAAAGTAATCGGCTTCATTGTCTGCGAAACGGTGGTAAAAGTCTTGGGCCAAAATTCTGGATTAGTATCTATGGTGGCTTGTGTGCAGTCAAGCTTGACGATTTGCCACCGAGTGCCAAGGAGTCGTGTTCAAGAAACGTCGCGCGTTCGTCTTTTTTCCTCCTTAAACGACTTACAGCGCGGCGAAAACAGAGCTTCCTCCCCCCCCCAGCTTATCGGCCCGCCCCAAATAGAACACTTGAAATGTGAAGAAAGCCAGTCGTGGGGGCTGCGAAGCGTTTGTAAAATATTACTTAAAGCTTTAATCTCGGCGAGCTGTGAGAGTGATCTGACTGTGGGATTTCTGCTGTTAAAGATTTCACCAAAGTTTAAGTCGTGGAGACACACATGCTTGTGTCAAATTTTCAGTGTGCGTTGGTGAAATCTGTTGATGAGGTTTCTTGGTGAACTTTTTTGTGGTTTTAGATATTGCAATGAGCAGAGTTATTAAGGTTACCTATCTATGTATTTGCGTGGTGGTAAAAAAAGTAAATCACCGGAAAATAAGGTTTTGGAATTCCGGCACGGTTTATTTCGTCTGCGGTCTGAAGGAGCCGATTGTCCCGACTTTTACGTTTGCATAGGTATTAAGATAACCCCTCTATGTACATATACGTAGTCGCACAAGAAATTATGGGAGTATTTAAGTACAGTTCGTTTCCGTTTGTTGTATGACATTGTCAAGAGCGAGGGGAAAATGTTGAATAGTCCAGACTTTCTACGTTTACTCTGTGATAAATCTCTCTTCTGTATCTTGTACATGCAATGAACGGTCGAACGATGATCTGCGTTCTGGTTATTGTCACGTGTCAAATAACTCCAGACACGGTTGGGTGGATACGCTGTTTATATGTTTCATGTAAACGTTGGATTGACGTCAGAGTTGTCACTGAAGTGAGTGATGTGGGCCCCAGTTTACCCAGCCACGCATATACTGGGTTAACATATCCATCGACATAACTGTTGATGTCAGATTGGGAAGTTTGCAATTTACGCTGAGTTTTTTTTTCGGCGAACGTTAATTTCGCGGATTATCAGAACGTTTTTCGTCGGATATCCGCGATTTTTTATTGCGTTAGCTGATTGTTTAGCTAGACCACGCACGGCATTTCATCTGATCTAAATGTTCGGCACATTGCGGGATGCCATACTCATTTAAGTGACGAAAAATGTTAATCGTTTTATAAAGTCGGCATTATGTTGTTTGTGTTTAAATTTTACTGATTATTGCGTCATCACGCACCAATTCTACACATGATAAATTAACTCGTCATGATAAATCATAATAACGTAAGAATTTAACCGACTTTTTACTCTTGTCACACGTTTTACATGCAAACAAAGCTAATGCATGTAGACCCCGTTTGTAAAAAAACTGTTTAAAGTGAAAGATATGCGTTGTGTACCGCATAACTCCACCTCTTCTGCCCAAATATATTTTGCATCATGACGTCATATACCAACTTGGAATTACGGTTGAAGCTAACGAGCTCTCGTTGTTTTCTGTTTTCTGGGAAAACAATTGTTCAGTTTTCCGGTTGAGATCTCATTAAAACGTTCCCTCCTTGAACCGTAAGTTTTGTGACAAATGGGACTGGGTTATGTCAGGTTCATGAACTTGTTTATTTATGTATTTGGCTTCAACGATTGCCTGCAGTTTCTCTCCTAAAATATATTTTTTTAATCCGCTCGTTGCATATATTTTGGCGCACGGATGACGGCTACATATCCAAAAAATGTAAAAATAAACTGTTAGTTTTAGGAAAGACTGCTTTAGGAGTAACAGAAATGCTTTTTAATTTTTATTAAATATCATAAAATACGGCCTAATATGTCCTTCTTCATAGCACTTTTGCGTGCAAACGCATAATTTATTAGTATATTCAATAAATTCATTTAATGTCACGCTGGACGACGGTTTCGTTATTCCAAACCTGCATTTAAACCACATTGTGTTTATTCAACCATTCTCACCCACGTGTCAACTACTGGGCGTCACGTGATCGTAACTATGGTTTTCCCGCGTTTTTTGTAAAAGAAACTTTCGCCTGTTTTGTTCGAATGTTTCAGCCGAGGTTCAGAGCAGATAATTACACATTTCGTAATAAAAAACTAAATTACAAAACGATAAATAGTCAACATTATATGTGTTGCACCTGATTTATTAATCCTGTTGTGAATTTTTATCACAGCATTAACTGGCAAAGTCAAAGATATCTACTGATTGTATCGTTTGTGTGAAAACAAAACAAAAATATTGTTAATTTTATGTGTTTTGTTGAGTGTTGTTGTCCAGCCACGTATTAGCATTGCTTTTTCACTTAATTCTAGGAATGCAAGCGTGCGTGCTAATCTCTAATAAAAAATGTGCTAATTTTGTTTACCCCGTTTTGTTGTTGTTTTGTTTGTAATCTTAACCGAAAAAAAAACAATTGCTGTTTGCCAGTGGCAGTGGGAAAGATGTCCCCCTCTAGCGTAATAATCTTTTTCGGTTGCGAAATCCTCCAACAGCAAAAGAAGCCACTTGAGTAGTTCAGAGCACTCAAACATTCTGAATGATTGAACTGTTCGTTCGGACCCTCTGTGAGCAAACAAAGGTCCCTGTTGCGTCACAGCTCACTGCCCAGCAGACACTTGTGCCAGTCTACCCTGTTATAAAGAGGCGCCAAATGGCGAACCACGTGTACAGTCGTTTCGACGGAGCGCTCCACACTAAAGTCTTTGTGTTTTTAAGCGTGGTTTTACAATCTGGCTCAAAACGCGTTGTACGAAACACGGTCGTATGCTTAGTAGTTATTTGTCGTTGCCGATGTTTGGGCAAACTTGCTTTGAAACACGCATCAGAATTGCAGTGCAGGAAAACGATCTTAACATTCAGGCGATTTTCAGGCTGACTGACAAGCGACGATGTATGTAGATAAAGGGTTATTGTGTTAGATTGCTTTGCTCCTTATGCACTTCTATATTGCTTTGTCGTTTAATTGAGGCGTAAGTTGTGACTGGTGGTTATTCCCTAGGGACACTTTTTTGGCGTTTGAACACAAGCAGGAGGTTGACGAGTCGCGAAGGTTCTCGCTTGAACAAATATTTAGTTATGGATCGCGGGAATTTCACGCGACTTTCTCGATGTCAAGCTTGAAAAAAAAAACAATAACAGACCATCGCGGCCCCTTTTTACGTTGAAAAATATTTCCTTTTTTGTGGTTTCGCATTTAGAAAATAGACAGATAGACTGCGTGGTTGAATGAACGTAGCGTTTCTAGGCCAATAACACGGCTTGCTTTTAGCGCCAGAGCATGGTCACGTGACTCAGTAGGAATGTGGGGGGTTTGTATGTGTGTTCTACCCGAAGCGGCGTGGCGTCGAATTTATTTGCCGACCAGTAGTCCACTCGATATCTCGGTCGCTTCTTGTTTTGAAGGAAACCATTCCCCCTGCGGAGCCACGATCGTCGAACCAAATTGTCAAGCACGTTGCCAGGAAACGGTGGCTCTAACTGGCTGCGTATCTTCGGAAGTTAATTCGCTGTGTTGGTTATTAAGTCGCAGGGCGTTTTGGTAAAAAAACGTTCTCCTTCATTATGCACAAACCTCGTTTATGCGCAAAGCTCTTTAAATTGGGATTTTTTGAAGAAATCCCAAAGAATGTGTTGAATGAATCTTGCTTAAAACCTGCCACAGTTCACGTTTTGTGAATACAGATATTTTCGTCTGTTTATGTCTAAAGAAGGTCGGTTTATTTTTGTGATTTGGTGTCATTTTAAGGGAGAAATCGTGTTGCAAATTACAAATTTGAATTGTTTCCAGAAAATCATAAGTAAATTGAAAAAAGATGCCAACATATCTGATGATGGATTTCAAATTCTTCACGAAGACGACTTCCATCCTCACCAAAGCTCCTCCAGATCCGGGAGGACTTTCTCGGGAGGTTCTACAGATGCTGCGGAGTTTGATGATGTCATAAGTTCCCAGCGAGAAGTAAATCGTTTGTCGTTCGAATTGGCTCGAGCCAGAGAGGAATGTGATCTCTGGAAGAAAAGATCGAGTGGAAATAACGTAAGAACAATCAGCACTTTTCTGAAACAGCAACTGAATAATTTAGTTTTTGTGTTTTTTGGAATTATTGCCAAAAATCTTGCCTTCGAAATGCTGTCCTTACCATTTTGATAGACTTTTAAGTTTTGACCAAGCACAAGTCTCACCAAAATTGTAATTTTTATTTCTTATTTTTTTTATAATTGTATGTGCAGGTTTCATAAAAAAAATATACTAAAAACCATAAAAAATGTTATAATATAGTGTTATTTTATTCCTAAAACAAGAAATTTGTAAAAGTGCAATTTTTACCAATAGAGCTTGGCTTCGATGGATGAAGACAAGACTGCACTTCACAAGAAAATAAAGGTTTGTATTAATAGGAGTTTATTAAAAGTGATATGGAATAATAAATGAAACTTTCATGGAAAAACAATAAGGAATGTGCTTTTAAATTGCTGTGGGTGTTGCGAGACATGTTAATTGTTAAAAGGGATTTTCAGGCATGGTTTGGATTTAGGTTCCAGTAAGTTATTGGTTGTTAAAATGAATTTATTTTTTAACAAAATTTTAAAACTTTGAACTGGAAAGTAGCTGCAAAAAATAGATCCAGATTTACCCAAAATTTCCACACATAAACTCACAACAGTAAAAATGTTTTCATATACTTCATGCATAAACCTAAAATATTTTAGAATTTGAACCAAAGTGAACTCAAAGAAAAAATTGGTATAATTTCTATTTAAATCTAGTAGACATAAATTAAATTACATTGTCACGATACCATTAGAGAGCACACATACTTTGACATCATTGATTCTTTATCTTCATGGGAAAGATAATGTTTGCCTTTTGCACAGTTAATCGTTAAGCCACACAGGCTTGTAAAAGTGAACGCTTCTTATTAGTTACTTGGTTTAACCTTAAATCATGGCTAGAATATATATATTTTTTCTTTCACTGAACAAGAAATGCCATTTTAGATAAAATGTTTGTTTTTAAATATTATTGTTATTTCTTTTTCTGGAAAACTATGGTGTTGAAGGCACTGTTACAACATTTGTGGTAAAGTTCTCCATTTAATAAAAAAATACACTAAATAAGTGAATATGATTTTGGGATATTGCTCTTAAGGCAGGCACAACATTTGTTGCATGAAACTAAATCTTTAAAAAAAAAATTGTTGCATTTTTTAAAATAAAACGCTAAATCCGTTCATGTGACAATTTAGATGCCTTATTTTTTTTCCTTTGTGCAAACACTTAAATCACACAGTGGAGGAACTAGAATTCACGCAGTAGAAAAACTGATTTTTTGACAACCCCACTCAACCACTTGACATAAAATATCCGGCAGTTGATGGACCCGACAGCTTTTATGTGACGATAAATTCTCACAAAATGAGACAATGCCACCTGTGCCATCTAGTCGAGCAGCAGGCTCTCAACAAGCGGTTGAAAAAGCAACAAGTAGCATAACATCGACTCGCACAATCATTAAACCATCATGAAAATGTTGTTACAGTCACACTAGCATAACACTTAAGTATCTCGCAGTACTGCCATATCGATTGTGTCTTGTCAAAGTAGGTTTTTCTGCCACTTGTGTCAATGACTGTCTGCAGTGTTCCCGATACTCACAGCAAATATTATGTCACCCCCTCAGATATGTGAGAAAATGTAGCATTTTAAACAATCCTTATTTTTTGTTTATTGTAACTAAATTGCAACAGGGTATGCATGAGTGTCCTACCAGTGTATCAGTTTTTCAAAACATGGTTTGCTTCCAAAGAATAATAGAGTTTATATACCTGTTAAAACCTATGCTAATTTTCACTTATAACAACATTTCATTATAACATGATTTATAATTTGGGTGGCAGCCTTACGTTGAACGAAGTTTTCATGTAGAAACATTTTAATTTACAAGAAAAAAGCCAATAATGGTGACAGTTGTATTATTCAGCCATCAACAGCCACTAGCTGGACTGATAAGAACTTGATAGGTCGAAACAGCACAGCTGCCTGCAGCTCGCGTAAAATTTTATTATGTTGTTGGCAGGAGTTACAAGACAAGTTGGGCTCGGAAGTTGAAAGATATCAACATGAAATAATTTCACTCCAAGAATCTAATTCCGCGTCAATCAGACAATTTAAGGAAGAGGTATTTATTGACTAGATATCTGTTTTGCATAAAATTATTAAACAAAATGGGGAGTTATTTTAAAGAAATGCGAAAATAATGTGCATCAAATTCTACCTACAGTGTCCTGTTTTTGTTGACTAAGTATTTCGCGAAAGTAAATTTTTCCAAGATTTTGTTTTCATTCTGATATTTGGCCAGAGCACAATAAATTTTGTTTCTTAAGATAATGGTAAGGGTTTTGATGCAAATCAGGTTTTACATAAAATTTTATTATTTGAAGATTCATCACCTTCGATCACATGGTGGCAGTCAAGGCCCATCACATGACAATCTTAACCAATCACAAAAAGCCGCCAAACTTAGTGCTGAGCTTGAAGAACTGAAATCTAAACTGAGAACAAGAGATCGCCAGTTGCAGGTAAACTTGTGTGTGGAATGTTCTTCCCAATGCTCTGCAACCAGCTACACTGCTGTACTTAGAGATGAAGCTGGGTATGCCGTGGTGCGACTTTTCACATTGCAACAGCTGAATATTCGCCATAGTTAATCCAAAATTTATGGCAAACTGCATTTATATATCCATATAGTTATGTTAAGTTTTCCACATAGGGTTAAGGTGTGGCGCCTAATTTTGAAAGTTTGTGAACCAAAGATTCCTAAACCAAAGATTTAAACAAATGTTTGTGAGATGTTTTATGAAGGAATTTTTTTCAGGTGCAAAAAAATAATATCGACGCCCTGAAACAGCAAGTAGACGAACATAGAAATGGTAGGGAAATCGCTGAAAGCAGTTTAAAGGAATCTCTTTCAGAAGCAGAATCTCTACAGAAAGAATGTGTTTATCTTGAAAAGCTCTCAAATAAACACAAAGATGATTTGGAACAAGCTTTGAAAGGTGAAGTTTTTTATAATTGTTTTTCAATAAAGTTCTAAACAGCTTAAACATTTTTCCTTCTGAAACTGGTCATTTGAAGTCATTAGCTGTTGCACTGTTTGAAAACCTGAGAGAAAGGGAGAGGGATCCGTTAGTGGCGTGAAACATGAGCTGAGAACAAGATGGAATCACAATTGAATTATTGTTCTAATGTTTGGGTCAGTGCATTGTGGCACGCTTGTCTGTATGTGTTCCCAATCCATACCTGTGTCTTCTATTCAGCGAGTTTGAAACTTTATACAGTGGAGCTGGGTTTGTATGTTAGGTTACTAAGAGAACGTTGGTGGTTACCTGTCAGTTAGCTTGAAAGATATTTCAGTTGAAGACCAGAGAAGTTTCAAATGTGCAATAAACATCCAAGTAAGGCCAGGTATTCCAGCGTAATAAACCGACCTCTTCTATGTTTACTGCAAGCATTTTATTGAATTTGTTCTTTCTGACTTCTATGAATGTTGGTTGTGACTTTCAACTCAACTTTCTACTCAAACTTTTTGCTCAACTTTCAGTTAGAATTACTTGATTGGAATGTTTGTTGAAATTCATGCAGTTTACAATTTAAAGTGTTTGGCAGTAATACTCAAAATTTTGCAGAGGATTTGCAGAGTTGTTGCAAAATTGTACTAAATTATTTAATGTTTTCTGCAATTTAGTAAAGTTTGTTGCAGAAAAATTTTATGTACAAAAACTGCAATTTAAATTTCTGGGATAGTGGAGACATTTTTTGTGCCCAGATGTAAAACATGTTGTACAGTGTAAGGATGTGTTGGTACGAGACAGACAGGCAGACAGACACTAAGCAGAAGTGGAATGTGTGAATATGTAGATAAGCAGTGACGTCTTGAAATACTTGCTGGTGGTATTGCTATTCTGGCACAGTGAATAGGACCCATGTATTTCTGCCTGCCTTGTCATTTGTCACAGGAATGATTGTATTTAACAGCATATAACTTTTAATATGGTCACACGTCGATAGTTTTGCTGTAACTTGGTAACCAAAGAATTCAGATCCTGTAGAAAAGGTTTTTCTTGCTAGAACTCATTTGCAAAAGGAACTGTGTTCATTTACAATGTTTTGATTTCCAGAAATTCAACGTTCCCTCTTACTCCAGAATGGAGATGAGCTCGTAGATAGCGATAACTTGTCTGTAAGTAAGATAGTTGAAAGAATCAAAAACCTGAAAGAGGACAAAGAAGTCCATGGAACTGATGAATCTTGGAACATCGACAAGTGAGTAAAAGTTTAACAACAAAAACATAAAACCTATTACCTCACTACAAATACAACCAAGGTCTTGCCTGGGATAATAGTTACAGTTAAGAGTGATTAAGGTTCCGAACTGCTTCACATTTGCGTCATTTGCGTCGGTTTGAAATATATTTAGTGACATAGTTTAGTAACCACCGATAAACAACACAGGAAATTTTCTATAGGTCGATCACTGAAGACGACGAACTCAGTCGACCTTTCGCTATCCCTCGTCACATTTCAAAACCCCTCTATCAGAGTTCCCCCCAGGGCAAGAAAGCAGGGGGCGCGGAGGAGAAATTCCTCCTTGTGGACGACAGTCACCATGACAACGGAGACAAGGAGGTGTCAGCGGTGGGTGGGGATTTGACCTTGACCTTGGCCGCACTTCAAAAACAGGTTTGTCGCAGTTGAATATGAAGTGCAAGTGTGAAACTATTTGTTTCATGAAAACTTTTACTTTTCCCTTGTTTTGGATTGTTTCAGGTTTTTATTAAAACTAATTAGTTAAGAAAAATGTAAATCAACAATAATTTAAAATACTTGAAAGTGAAAATGCTTTGGCAAAACTTTTTCCACTGTTGGAGTTTCCAAATAGTCGATATCTATGTTTTAATCAACGTCTTTATGACAGGTTGAAGATTATGAACTCGAGATCGCGCAGTACGAGGTTGTACGCGAGGAGTGGCAAAATGAGAAGGAATCTTTACAAACTATGCTCGATCGATATGAGAATGAACTTGGAGGAAAAACTAGCGAAGAAAAGGTGACTTGAAAGCTCACAGTTGTTAATAAAACTTGGCCAGCAAGATCTCGTCTATAGTCTAACCAAGCTGCACTGGTGAAACCTTATAGGTTGAAACAGTGGCCATTTGTATGCAGCCCTTAAAATGAAATAATATTGACTCAAAACCTAGATATGACTTATTGTTGTTTGATGTACAAAAAGTACTGCAGACAAAAAGTCCTATTGAAATAACTCTGTTTATAAACCTGTATTATTCCCAATTATTTATTCCAATGTTAATGTGGTTTTTAGAATGAGAAAGTTCCGGAACCTGATGAACTGCGAGCGTTGGCTGTTGCAGATTTGAAAAGGGAACTTGAGGATGTGAAAGGAGCCAGAATCAACCTGGAGAAAGACAAACATAAACTTCTGCAAGAAAAGGTAAAAAAAAATATTATTGTTTGCTGCCTTTGCAATTATGTTTTTTAGTTATCAATATAAAACACTATTGACAGTAAAAGAAATTCGAAACAAAGTTTAACTACGGTTTGGAAAAATGTTTTTTTTTCAAGAAAATTAAAAAATAATCTATGAAGTTAAAACCTTATATTTGAGACAAAAAAATCCCTTTTTGTTGTAAACAATAATGAACGACACAGTGAAATAAAATTTCTACAAAATAAATTGAAAATTTTAAGTATTGTTACTACAGAAGACTGGTCTTTAGCACAACTTAAAAATATTCTCAACATTTTATTACCAATTTTTTTTAAAACAAAGGAACGACTGCAAACAGCTGCAAACAATCTTGAGGATGAACTGAATGTTTCAATCAGTGAAGCCCAGTGTGAAAAAGGTGAAGTTCACATTTAGCAACTTTGTTGGGTTTGGGTAAAACAATATTAGAGTATCTGACAAACAAATTAAACCTGTAGATCCACTTTAATCAATCAAACAACAACACAAATATGGCCTAATGATACCATTGATATCTGGCAAACATTTAAAGCTGGGTCGTGATGCCCAAAATCTGAAACAGTTGTTTTTTTAATTCCTCTGCCTGATCAGTCTTATTCTGTCGGTCACTACACTTACTGCTTGTTCGACACGGAAATTTGAGAATAATTTTTTAAAGTACCCTAAGGAGAACATTTTCTTAAAATTGTCTTGTACTGAGCAATGATCCCAACCCCTATGGTCACTACCAACTTTTTATGTGTGGCCTTTCATGAAAAATATGCTGACTCCTGATTTGAGCATGGCAGTATTGCGCAATCCTTGAACCCAAAATGGGAGCGCCTGAAAGATTATTTTTACTTTTGCTGCAAGAAATAATTGTTATTGGTATCGCTTTTGTAGTTTTTTTTTTTGTGTGTGTAACACGAACTATGCAGTAATAAAACTGTACAAGGAAAGTAGCGCCCTCAAATGATGCAGCTTTGTCAACTGTTCTTCACTATGTTAAACTCACTGCGCGGCTTTTAAGCTTGGGTCGTGAGAATTAAAACAACATTTTGAAAAAAGTCAGGGCAGCATTAATTAAAGGTTGGAAACTATTGGTATCGATGGTCTTCAGTAATTAAATCTCCATCAAATTCGTCCAACCAGACTGCTAGCATCTGTGTTAGTTTGCCAACCAATTGTTATTAGAGCAACCCCCTGTGTTTGTATAACTGGCCAGCCATAAGTGCTCTTTCCCAATATGTTGTAAAAGCAATGGTGCTTATTTCAGATGATGTGTCATTGCGGGTAACATGTCTGTATGCTGGGATTAGGAAGTTACCCTTTAGAAACCATAAACTTGAACCTATTCAATCTTAGGTTACGTAGAACAGTTCAATTATTAAAAAATGTAAGATTCTTGATAGGGCTGTTACTCTTACATTATTTAGGGTCAGCCAAAGATCAAAATAAACTGTTTTTTGTTTTCAGATAAAGTTACTGAACTTCAGTCTGACTTGGAGCAAGTTGTAGCCGAGAAGAAACGACTTGAGACCGCTTTGAAAAACGTTTCAGACGAATTGAATTCAAGCAGGTGAAAAAAATGATGATTAGTTGACTTTTTTACATAATATTAAATTCTTTAACTTAAAATACTTCAGATCCAAGAACTTGTGCTAATGATGATAGCAGTTGTGTTTATGATGTATGTTTACTGCAATGCTAATCAACTGTTCTTATCTCTAGCATTGGTTCTCAAATAAAATTAATTTTACTGAAAAACTAAATTATTTATTCGATTGTAAATTACGGCTTTTAAAGTTTTCACAATCAAGCAAATGTGATGAGCAGTTTTAAGTCCAACCAACAAATGGTGATATTCATAAATCCAAAGCTTACTAACTGCTGAAAATTAATTAACCATGATAGTAACAATGACAAAAAAACACGCCCCAAACAAAACTTTCCTTTCAGAATGGAGAAAAACGAGTTGGACGACGCCATAGAAATGCTCGATACTCAACATCAAGATGAGATGACCGAGATCATCCAGATCAGAAACAACCTTTCCTCACAACTCAAGGAAGCTCAAACTCAACTGAGCAATGTGAAGGTGAACTTATTAACTGTGAAAATGCATAACTGAAACATGTGGCAGCCAAATCTGTCTTAATTTTTAACAATTGTTATGGTTGGGATGATTATTTAAGAGAATGATATAGAGCTGAGCTCCACCTGTTGCAATACCCCCACAAAAATAGTTGTTTATGTCGTTTGTAGATTTAACATGTGTGAATTAAACAAGGTTTTGTCTGTTTTCTTTGCCCAACTTTCATCATGTAAATATCCACACAGTGTCAGTAAACCTGTTGTCCATCATTTCAGAACGAGAATAAACAAAATCAAGCAGAGATGGCAATTCTTAAAGAGAAACTTCAATCTATGGAAAGTCAAAAGAGTTCGGAGGAGGAAAACGTCCTCCTTAAGACACAAGAGATGCTGAAATCTGAAAAGGAAGACATTGCCAGGCAACTTCAAGAGGCACATGAAAATATTCGCAATCTTGAGAATAATCTGACGGAAGCTCAAGAAATCCTCTTGGATGTTGAAACGGAAGCAAAAGATGCAGAAGAGAAGTTGACAGATGCCATCAGGGAGAAAGAAGATGCGGTTGCTAGGAACACAGAGCTGGAAGCTGAGATCTCACATCTGATGGAAATGCTCCAGCAGCAGGCTAGGGAGAGCTTACAGACGATCACAGAGGCGGAGTCAAGAGTTGATGAGGTAGAATCGAGGAGAAAAAAGATGGAAGAGGAGCAGAAAGCGACTTTGATCAAGATGGACGAATTGAAAAACGAACATCTAAAAGTGATCCAGGACATGGATGTCTTCCGGGAAGATCAACTTAAATCCGAAGATGAGTTTTCTGCCACGCTGGAAGAGAAAAATGAAGAAGTGAAAACACTGAAGGAAGAGCTTGCTCTTCTGCTGGAAGAGGAAAGGAAGAGAAAAGAGGAACTTCATGTTCATGAGAGTGATGCGGAGGAAGGGACTCTTTTGAAGAGCGAGATCCGACGACTGGAGGAGAGACTTGAAGTTCTGGTCGAGGAACGAAATTCACTGAAAACAAACGTTTCTGCAACCGAGAAGAAAGTGTCTGAGTTGCAGAGAATTGTGGATGCAAAAGATTCTGTCATCCAGGAGTTGAACTCACAGGTTGACGAGATGAAGAAGGAATCTGCCTCCGACCTTCAAGAGGCGGTGTCTGGTTATGAGGAGAAAATGAATCAAATCCGGAAAGACACCCAGGAAGAGGTTGAAAAGATGAAGAGGAAACAGGAGGATGAAATTAAAAACATTCAGTGTGATTTCGATTCCCAAGCTTTAACGTTGGAAGCTGAGTATGAAGATCGTTTAACCTCGCTGCAGGAAGAAATTGAGAAGTCTCGGGTCTTGAGGTCAGAACTAGAGGCAAAGATCAAATCTCTTCAGTTGGAAAAAGAGTCCGAGGTCCAACTGATCCAGGAGAGGATGCAGAAGTCTTCTGCTGATGAACAAACTGAAGTCGACGCTCAAATAAAAGAAATTGAGGGAAGGTTTAGAGAAGAGACGGAAGAATGGGAGGTCGTGGAGAAGAAGCTTCAACAGAGAGTGCTCGATGCTGAGGAGGAATGTAAAAGTCTTCATCAATCTTTGGATGCAAACGAAGCAAACTTTGAAACAGAGAAGAGAAGGTTGATGGTGGAGTTTGGTGAAGAAAGAGATGCTCTTGTTGAGAAATTTGAATCTGCTGGAAAGGAGAAAGAGGTTTCCTATCAACTTATGGTGGAAGATCTGAAGAAAAAAAAAGAGTCAGAATACTTAGAAACATCAATTGTTCACCAGGATAGAGTTGCTTCCTTGGAAAAAGACATCCAAGAAGTGCAAGATGAAAAAACTCTGATGGAAGAAGAGCTCGTTTCCACAAAGAATGATCAGACACTTCTTCAACAACAGCTGGAGGAGAAAGAAGTGGAATGGATGAAGAAGCTGAAAGATATGGAGGAGGAGTTGGAAGCTGCACAGAATGATGTCGTACTGATGTCAGAGCATCTGGATCAGGAGAAAAAGAAGTGGAAGAAGGAGATGACATCAGCTGTTGAGAAGATGAGACTGGATCACAAGGAGGAAGTGAAGAAGATGCAGCAGCATGGAGACACTGGTGATGAGGCAATAAATAAGATTAACGAACTCACAGAAACAAATCAAGAGCTTGAGATTGAAATCGCCAAAGTCCAAAAATCTTTCCAAGAAGCGAGCGCGGAAGTGAAGCAAAATTACGAAACTAAAATCACAAACCTTGAATCCGAGATCAAGAATCTGCAGATTTCAACTTCCACCAATCTCTCCTCGGCTTCTCCACCTCAGCAAGACATCGATAAGATGCTGCAAGAGATCCGGGATCGAGATCTTAGTGGATGGGAAAAGGGAGATTTATCAAAGGAAGATATCAGCTCGTTGCTTGAAGTTATTAAAGGTCAGTGAATGGCAAGCGTGGAAAAGCAGTTTAATAGCAAGTTTGCATTGGTTTTAGTGATATGAAAAATACATTGGCACACTTTCTCTTTCAACATAGCATTTGATATATCTATCTGTCGTAATCGAATCATTGAAAAGATTGTATTTTGGAGTTTTAAAGTTCGATAAAAGTTTTCTCTCAACACACATGTCAGTGTGGGTCATTGTTTAAAGTTGGTTCCATTATATTTTTGTAGAGAGAGACCAAGTGATCAACCTGCTGAGAACCAAGAACAAAAATACCACAGAAAAAAGTAAGTATAGAATTGGTGACACGTTGGCAAACGTGTCGGATTGTTGCTCTGTGCAGTGTAATTTTTTATCACTGGTGGACTGTGCTAAGGTCCTTTTAAAGCTCATAAACAGTCCTGTTTCAAATTGAAAATCTCAAGTAAAATTAAAAAAACAGCAACTTCTTTCTGGCCCTAATCACATCGGGCTCCTTTGCTTTTGTCTAGTTTATGATGATATGTTTGTGTGTGGAATTAACTTTTGTTTAATTTAAGGCACTGTGGATTTGGAGGAGAAATGTCGAGAATTAAATGAGGAGCGCGACCAAATATTGGCTGTGATATCTCAGAAGACGAAAGAAAATCGACAATTGAAAGATGAGATCCAGAGAATGTTGGATACACTGAGTACAGGGCAGACTGCACTCGCAAAGGTGGGTTTAGCATTATGGAAAATTGCCGTTCCCATGATGAGCGTGAACATAAATTTCATTGCTTTATGGATGGTCTTTATGCATATCTCTTTAGTAACTTTTAAATGCAAAAAAAGAATTGTTTTTATACCACCTTCTAGACTAAGCTTCTCAATAACCACGTTTGGTTTCAAGGTGACCTCAAAAAGTATTGTGCTTGCGTTAGTTTCATTTGCTTAACATGGGATAATAAGTTATGCATGTACGATGTGATTCTACTGTGGCAAACGACTAATTCGCACTGTAACGTATAAATGTCGTTTATCGTTCTTTAAAACTTGACCTCAATATTTCTGCTCCACAGGTTGAAGAAGAGAACAAAGCTCTGAAGGAGAAATATGAAGGATTTGATCAGGAGATGACGAAGGAAACCGTGGGAAGATTGTCGAAACTAATCAGTGAGAGAGATTTGGAAATTGAATCCCTCAAACAAAAATGCCAGACTCTCTTGGATGTCCTCCAGCAACAAGAGAACATGCGTAAGTTGCATAAACGTGGTTCTGAGATGGCAATTTATAATAAGATTTCTATGTTGCTTTGTCATTTGCAATGTTATTTCTGTTGAAAAAACTTTTTCTCTTATTTTGACAACATTTTCCACTCTAAGCAATCGGTCGTTACGAAGACTTAATGATGTTTTTCTTCACAGCTTCATCACCAGGAGGCAGCACAGAGCAGTCGGTGTCATCTCAGCAGGTCCAGGCCCTTCTACGAGACCGTGAGACTCTGTCACAGCAGGTACGACAGCTTCTAACGGAGCGTGACCACCTGGTGGCGCTGGTGAACAACAAACACCAGGAGGCGCTCTTGTTCCAAGAGGAGGCTCGCAAGGCTTCGGAGGCGGTGGAGAAGGACACGGCTGAAAACTCTAAGTTGCAAGTCGATTTTGGGAACTTGGTTCACGATTATGAGCAGCTGGAGATGAAGTTGAATTCTGTTCAGCGTGAACTTGGAAGGTTTAAAGAGGATTCGAATCACTTGGAGGTTAGATGTAGTGTCTGAAGAAGTGTCCAAATTAAAAAGTTCGGATCGTATCTATAGAGTGCTGATGCTGGCCTGGCGATCACTGTAGCTTTCGTAATGGCAATCGTTTTTGGAGCAGTTTATTAAGAAATAAACCAACGTGTTGGTACTTTAAGCGATTATTTTTTATCAAACAATTTGACCGATTTCTCCTCCAGGAGACGAAAGAAATCCTCTTCTCCAAGCTTGAGATCCCACCAGATCAGCAACCTCCTCTGAGATCGGATGCGAGTCGTGGTTCGGAGAAGAGCAACGAAGAGCTGGAAAAGATCCTCGAAAAGAAAACGGAATCACTCCTCCAGAAAGATCTCCTCCTCCAGGAAACAGTGAAGAAACGGGAGGATCTTGATTCAAAGGTTCGGCACGTAACCATGGCAACATCTCTGCCGCCATATCCTAAAATTTAAAGTTTCTACATTCGTGACATTTTAGTTTGTGACGACACAAAGGTTACAGACAAAAAACCCGCCATCGTCCTTTAAACTGTAGCTCGTCGTTTCTGACTGACATACAAAGGTCTTAAAATCTAATATTCTAATGATAACATCTCTAAATTGTGTAAATTTTCCCAATATCCGTTTTAAGTAACAATGATCGTTTCCTTAAAGTGAGGACTGGGAGGTGTTTGTCCTAAGCTGGCACAGAAACAATTCAAAATTCTCCAAATCCGAACAATCTTGATCAGTTTGGCGAGCAGATTTTCCTCATTAGATTATATTCGCAGGTCGGGCAGTTGCTGAAAGATATCAAGGAGAAAGACATCCTGATACACAAGAAGATGGAGGAATCTTCACTGATGGGAAACGATCTTGCACGGAAAACGAACGAAGTTGGGATTTTGAGGAAGTCTGTTGAAAACTTGAGGGAACAAGTGAGTTTTTAAGTGATAAAAAACATGTGAACTCCTGACTGTGGCCCATGGAATCGTAGATGTTGAAATAATTTGAAGCAATGACTTTCAACCTTTTTACACTTGCGAAAAAATTTAAACGATTTTACGAACTGTGGATTTGATTCAATCTAAACTAACGTGTGATGAACAGAATATATTATTAAAAAATAAATACTTATTAAGGCAAAAAGATGCACTTTGCTCCAGAAATAAAATCCACTTGAGGTAAAAATAATATATATTGCGAAACCGGTAGGAAAAATAACGGGCAGGCTTGAACACAGGTGTAAAGTTTCCCTAGAAAATCCTTTAAATTTATCCAAATATTGTTGTTTAATGTTGTAATATAACAGGTCGCTTCCTGTACGTATGAAAGCAACTTGCTTCGAGAGAAGACTGCCTCACTCGAAAGATCGGCCGAAGATAAAAACTCTGAAAGTTCAGCATTTCAGGTAAAAATTTTCCAGGTTTCCACTGGATTCCTCTTATCGTGATACATTTTGAAACAATTGGAGAATTACTCGCATTTTTTTGTAAATCTTCAAAACAAGCAATAAAGCCTTTGCAAATGTTAAGAAATCATTTTTCAGATGTTTCGTTTGTATCTACAATCATTCTCAATGCGAAATGCAGGCGAGCGTTATTGTGTGCTTATTCCAGGTGTTATTGTAACGGGCAAAGCTTCACGGCAGTTTAGCTGCAACATTGTGTAATTTTCCATCCCAGCATGTCCGTAGTTTCTATCACTATAACTGGACCCACAGCCGAGGTTTTGCGACTTTTTAACATTTTAACTCGAAACGTTTCCAGGAAACCAACGCCCAACTTGCGATGCTTCTGAAAGAACGTGAATACGAGTTAGAGGCGATGAGAGAAAAGGTTTCGAGCGTCAACGATGTATTACAAAGAAACGAACAGGTTCGGGAAATACTTAATAAGGAGGAAATCACCGGGTTTGCTAAAAGGGGAATTCCCGGTTTGCTAACTCAATTTTTTTTTTTTTGAAAACGGGGAGCAAAAGTGTGTCCATATATTTTTGATTTAAATAACAAAACTTGGTATTTTACACTAACTTCAAAAACCCTTAGTGCCGTACTTTGTGGGAATTATGATTAAATTTGATAAATGCCAGTATCAAATCTTAATATTACAAAGTGCTACTTGTTACGACGCTAACCAAACAAAACATAATCAGGGAAAAGATTCGGAAACGAGGAAATATTTGGAGGAACTTGATCGATTGAAGAGAGAAGCAACTTCAGCCAAACACGAACGTGATCAGGTACGGTTGACTGCTTTAGGCGTGACTGACATTCTTTACAAAAACCTATTTCAGTGTTTCTTAACCATCGGCGCCAGACCGCGTATATATTTTTATCGGTCCTCCAACATATATTATTTGAACCAAATGAATTTTCTGGTGTACGAAGTACCTTTGCACATAGGATTTCCTGTTTAGTTTGTATATTTGTTCTTTCCAAGACATTTTCGATTTGATTTCGTTAATCTGCCAGGCCGCAAAAGTATGGTTTGAAACTTTACCGGTCCGCATGTGCAAAAGAGAACCACAGCTCTATTCTGAGTATTATTAATACCAAAAAAATACCACCTCACGACTAAAACTTTCAATGCGCAAGAATCCATTTACAAACCTGCAACAAAGGTTTCGTATTTTCCCAAATATCTGCATAACTCGCAGAACAAACTACCTGTGTCGGTCATACTGTTGGCGTTCTACTGAATACTAAACTGCTCGTTTTGCGCCAAAAAAAGTCACCCCCAAGTGGAAGTCTTTGCTCGGCCGTTTGGTCGGCAAAGTCGTCTGATAGTCACACCAGCTCCACTGATGAGACCTTATAGGCCAACGCAGTGCCCATCTGTATGCAGCTTACACTATTCTACTCTCTTTCCAACAACCCTGTGTGTATTTTACAGATAATGTTGACGTTGAAACAGAAACAGTTGGAAGCTCAAAGAGCGAACGAAGAACTCCGGATGTTGAGAGACAAGGAATCAAAACTTCAGTCGGAGTTGACGCGACTGAGGGGTCATCTCGTACAGGTGAGGATACATTGTTGTTTTCATGGGATGAATTTTTGCATTTAGGGTTATTTTAGGTGTTTAAACGCACATGTCAGAAATGGTACAGACAACGGCTGTTTTACTGTGATTTTAACCTTTTTTGTTATGAAACCTGTTTTGCTTGAGTAACGCGAATATTAAAACCCAGGACACGTGTGATTTTAAGATTTTGAACTCAGTTTAAAAGTCATATGGTCAACATTTTTATATTCGAAACCATGTGACATTTCTAATTGCATGAACTTCATCACCATAAGTAAATATTCACTTTGAATGTCATTCCGAGCTCCGTTGTAACTTGTGTCTTAACTTGTTTTGTTTTAACCTTGAACGTTTACCTTCAAGGTCGAAGAGACTTACACCCAGGAAGCGGTCCTCTCATCCGATCGGGAACAAGCTCTCCGCAAGCAGTTGGAACAAATCCAGTTTCGTAGCGAGAGCGTTCACGAAGCTAGCGAGCAATCGAAACAACAGGTTGAAAGTTTGCAGGAGCAACTCCGCTCCATGGCCGCACAGAGAGACCAAGTCATGTACAAGTTACAGGTAAGCCGGGGAATACCCGTACGTAGGAACGTCGACAGTATTAACAGCTTGGTGAAATTTCTATGATGGAAATAAATTGTCCACTATAAATCCGTTACATTTCATACTGGAGTTTTTTTAATACATCAGATGGATATTGTTGACATCCTTGCAGTTTGTAATGCTTGTGGCTCCACTATGAACACGTTTGGCGTAGGGTTGTGGAGGCGCGACACACTTAAGGTTGACAAAGTAAGCAGAGAAAATAGAGTTTAAGGCAGTGACCTTTTTCTTCCCAACCGTAAGCGAAAATAGTTGCAATTTTGTATAACAACATAACTTGCGAGTATTGAAATAAATGCAATAACTTCTTACTGTACAAACCCTGCCTTATTTGTTGACGATCCTTTGTATTATTTCACATTGTGACAATTTGTGTTTCCAGTTATCGCAAGAGCAGTGCGCTCAATACGCATCTGCATTGCAACAACTTCAAGCAGCCGCCGAACGAATGCAGAGAGAGGAAGCTTCCATGTATTCAGCGCAACTTGACAAGATCAGACAACAGTACCATGTTAAAGAAAAGGAAGCGAAGACGATGTCAGACACTGTTGCTACTCTAAAGGTCCGTGTTTTAAGTTGTTTTGTTTAATTTTCACATGTAAAGCACAGTAGAGGCTTCTTCCCTTTCAGATAGCAGGTCTAAAACCTTGAGTGAAAATTCCTTTTTCATATTTTTGCTTGAAAATTAATTTTTTCGTGTTCATAATATATGACATTGTTCTTGCTATCTTAACTTTCAGTACTGACGAAGAGAAAAATAAACATTGCTTTTTTCTCTCTTCAACTTTAGTATTATGAAACAAACAACCATAACTTTCCTTGTGCGTTTAGGCCAAACTCGATGACGTCAACGAGGCTTTGGAATCGGCGTCACGCTTGAATGCACAGCTCGAGTTAAAGGAACAAACCATCGATCGATTAAAGGAAATTGGTGAGAATTTTTTTTTGAAACATTTTCAGTTCCTCAATCGTTTTGCTTACTTTGGTCTCGTGGAAGTGGAAATGGATGGAGTTTTGTTTAACAATCCAACCTTTAATTGTTCTTTATTTCCACTAAAAAAAATCGGAAAATACTAATACACCGGGATACAGAATTTTTGCCAAACTTGATCCACATTTAAGTCTGCGTAACATAGAAATCTGTGCGAATTGTAATGTTTAGGTTTGAACACAGCAACCACCTGTTATTTTTGGTTATATACTGGAATTAAAATACTACGCTAAATTGGATCTATAATCTTCGCACAGATTTCTATGTTACCTAGGCTTATGTGTGGATCAAGTTTGCCGCAAAGTTTGCGTCCCGGTGTTATTGTATTCTCCCAATACAACAAACAACCCAATGTGAGGAATATTTCAGTTTGCCTGTCGAGTGATACTTTCTCCGAGCCTGGGGTGATTTTTTAGTTTTTTGTCGAACCCGGGTTAATCTCTGCAGGCAACTGTGACACTGGGTGGCGCTCACACGCGCCGGCAGAGATCGACTCGGGTTTTCGATGTTTTCTTCGTTCAAACTAACCGACCTTCGTGTGCATTGGAAGATTATGAGTTGTTTTTATGTTTTCTCTGCTTGCCTTGCTTTGGTTGCTTTACGTTCGGTTGCCATTAGCAACGTAATCTCAGCTGGCAATCTGTGATCGTCGGCACCCGTTGTGACATCACAGTTGTCGATGAGATTGCGGTGAAGGTGGAAAATTTCAACTCAGCCAAGCGAGTGGAAAAAAGGTGTAAAGAGGTCAAGGGAGCAGAATAATTTTGAAACATTTCCATCGGCCAGTTTGTACTATTTTACAATCTGAGGTAAAAGGTTTGAGATAAATAAATCGTATTCAGCTTTAGGAAGATTTTGTACGCGTGAGACCAGAGAATTTGAAAGGTCAAGGAGTGCTTTGCTCATTCGAGGGAAAGGTTCTGTTTTCAGTTCAAGAAATAAAAAATATCATGCTATGCTGTGTTGGGTTTACTGCATTAGGAACTGATTGGGAGTTTATCCTCACTCAGTTTCAAGTGCACTACATTCAGTACTGCACCAACACGTGTGAGGATTATCGAGAGAAGATATGAATGTTGGGATTTTTAAGACCAAACTTTACAGAAGGGTTGATTTTATTGGGTTGCATTTCAACCCCTATGTTTTTTCTGGAATTCCTTCAGCATAAAATTGGTTTGTCCTGGTTTTCGTTTGTTTAACACAAGAAAATATTTTTGCTTAAACTTTAAATTGAATAAATTTCGACAACAACTAAAAATCGAACACGTTTTAGTTTCGGAAAAACAACTTAACCTTGAAGAAACCCAGGATCGACTTCACGCTTTGAACGCCAGAAATGAAACCATGGTCGATAAGTAAGTGGTGAATATTATTTATTTTATCGGTTCGTATCACACAATACTGTACGTTTTCATCATTCCCAATACATGATTGATTCATTGAGTGACATGACCAAACGCGCATTTTCGAAGCGCTGTTCGGTCCTTCCAAGTAATGAAAACAAGATATAATGTACCACAAAGTGTAGTGGTCTTCGGCTGGCTTGTCAGCTGATCAGTCACAGGCTGCTGTGATGAAAGCTGGGAGGTCGAAACTCTGTCTGCAACTCAACAACATAATATTTGTATATTTTCCAGGGAATTGGTAAAGAATTTGTTGGTCGGTTATTTTGGAAGTCCAACCAACAAACAACCTGACGTTCTCCGTCTCATCGCCAGCGTCATTGGTTTTACTCAGGTAAAAGGGGCTTTGTGACGTTTGTGTTACCTGGGTTTGAAACTTCCCGCTCATGTTGCATTGCATTGTGGGATTAAAATTAGCACCACGTGATTACGAAATGTCGATTTTTTCGGTTGATGTTTCGCTACAGATAAAAAAAGTGATGCAATAAATTGTTGGAATTGATTCGATTTCGTTTAATGAAGCAAACTATTGAAGTAACTTGTTTTGTACTTTTATACCATACACTGCAGTACAAATGTTAATCATTGTGACATAAAGTCAATGAAAACGCTCCGCAATATAAAGCGCAAACAAAATTGAACCTCAAGACACGTTGTAACACCAACTGACAAGGCATTAAAGTTGTTGTGCTCAACAAACTCTGGTATCAATTTGTCAGATAGGAACTGTTAAAAATATGCAACTATGAGAACAAATGGTTGAACCTTAAACCTTTCAAAGTACGTCATAACTTCAGCTGATAAATCCGCTCTGCTTTCGTTTCAGGACGAACTGATCAAGTTGGAAAAACCGAAAGCGAGTTGGGTCGGAGGGTGGATTCCCTGGGGAGGTAAAGGGGGAAGTCCCAGTCCGAAACAATCTCAAACCAACCAAGGCGAAAAGACGGATTTGAATGAGGTGAGTGGACGGCGTCAATGTTTCCTGTTCGGCGCGAATGCAAATGACGTCACACACTAGACCAGTGGTTCTCAAACTGTGGTACGCGAGAGCTTTTTAAGTGGTACGCGATTTAGTCTACTCCATACAATTTGCCGCACTTTGCAGAAGCCAAAACCGCTGCAAATACATGATGTCGTTTTTCTTTATTGTGTATTTGTGACGAAATAGTATCAACGTGAAATTGTTGCACTGTTGAAGTAATTCTGACATCGTGTATTCAACTGTGCAACAATTTCACGTTGATACTACTGCGTTACAAATGCACATATGTCATAACAGTTATGGTATAGTAATACGGTGGTACGCAGTGTATTAAAAAACAAATGAGCGGTACGTGATTGGAAAAAGTTTGAGAAACACTGCACTAGACAAATTAACTTTGGACACTTGTCTTTGTAATCTGTACAGATACCGACTATACAAAAGCAACGCCGTTTTTTGTTTCTTATGACGTACAAATTCTGACGTAACCACCCGTGACGTGGTTTATATTCTTAACATTTCTTCGTGTTTGCAGTCATTCTCCCAAATGTTCGTGAAATTTCTTGAAAACGAATCATCGAAGCAACCGGTGGCGAAACTTCCCGCTGCTGAGATGGTGAACGAAGCTCAACAACGAATGTCGCAGAGGAAGATCGCGTCAGAAGGTGCGGATGAATATGTAACATGTTGTGGTAGATTTAACACGGGTGTGGTTCGCGGTCGCTCTGAAATTCGTATGCCACCGCCAATGCAACATTATTTGCATTAATATATAATTATAATCCCGAATTCAAACACAAACCGTATTTATTTAATAACGAAAGGTTGGGTTTCTCAAACTGTGGGAGTTGTGTGTCTCTGCATCTACATTGAACCATAATTTACAAACAACAGCACAAAACAAAAGTTCAATCAATAAACTGTTTAACGATCGAACAATCAGACAAAAAACTTAAAAAAAAACCTGCTTTTATTTCATTCCCTACAAAGTCGCAAAAACAAGTTATCTCGCGATAGTCTACATCTGGAAAATCAACTTTTTGTCACTTCAGCGATAATTTTTTATTTGAAACAATTTTATGCAAGTTTGTTATTATCGTAGGTATACCAACACCAGCTTTTAACCCACCGGCAGGTGGCAGCAAAGACGTGCCAGTAAGGACGACGGTTGCAGGGCGTTATAACCCCTTCCTAGCACCAAGCTCCGTGCCCTCAACAGTCGGTAAGTAGGAAAACAATTAAATGTGTTTCAAATCCAGTTCTAAGACAACCGTTAAAAGTCAATGTCACTTTGGTTATTTAAATGAAGTTCGTCAAAATCATTCACAATTAAGCGGCGAAGGGTTATTTTTGAAACTTGCTTCATATACTATATATATTCATTTGTGTCTGGGATGTATCAGTGAACTGGATGATTAATCGGCATTAACATCAGTAGAAGCATTTGCAGTATTGCAATACCATATGGATGTGTAAATACTATCCAAAGTCTTGATTTTTAAGGAGCTGTTGGTTGCTTCTGATGAGATCACAATTTTAGTTTGGGTTTATATGTGATGCAATCATGTTGCTGAGTGAATGATTTGGTTTCGAGAAACTTCACTATAAAATAACTATTATCTGTCCTGCAGCGCCATCAAGTGGTTTGACTTCTCATCCGTTGATCCAACCCCTCACTCCGATCCTCCCCACTTTCACCCCAGTGGCTGGTATGAAACCGACGGCTGAACGCGATCTTCTGCAGGGAATTCTACATAATGACCAGAACACGTAGCACTCCGTGAAGATCATGTTCTGTTTATTTCAATCAAGTCTGTTGGAAGTTTTGTAGAACATCATCCTGTTGTTTGTGGTGAATTGTTGAAGAAATTTCCATTTATTGCAGATCAGGCTCGTGTTTAAATTTAATGCTTGATAAAATATCAGTTCTCCTCCCCCTCTAGTAACAAAATTATTAAAAAAGCCTCAGTGAATTCTATAAACATTTTGATAAAAAACACATGGTTTGGTGATCTAAGACAGAAACCTACATGCTCATACCAAACAGTGAAATATTATACTTACGACAAATACTCTTGCCATCTGTGCCCAATTATTAAAACTTGATATATTGTTTCAGCCTACTGTGATAAAATGGTCATCGTTATCACAAATCCTATAATATGTTGGTCCCTGGTTAGTTGCCATGCCAACAAAACTAGTTGTAACACTTGGCGCAGTACTTCCCTATCGCAGTTCACTGTCAAAAATGAATGGGGAAAATTGCTCTACTTTGTGAGGCTTCATGTTGGTTATTTTGTGGGCAATGGTGTTAATTTGTGTCATGTTTACATTAATAAGGGTTGCTAAACAACCCAAACAAAATGCCCACACGCTGGTTTTATGCCTGGTTTGTGTTAAAACAAGCACAACATTGTTTCACTTTCTGTCTGTTGTTTTTTTTTACTGTGGTACTTCATGCTTCAACCGAGATGTATTGATACTTAATATATTGAATATATTCAAATGTTGGTGCAATGTTAGAAAAGTTAAATACAAATAAACTGCTCAAACTTGTGTGCTAGCCAGTTGTAAGATATGTGTTTGTATTTTAACAAAATAAACCCCAACGTTTTAATTAAATACGTCATTAACTGTTTGGGCAGTTGGCATTTTAAGAAAAAATCTGAAAGTGTTTATTTAGGCTTCTTAGTTGCTTTTATAACCAACACAACTGGCTTTGAAACCCAATTAAGATCCCAAATCTACTTGGTCAAAACAAGACAGCCTAAATATGCATGGAAACCTGTAATTGCACGAAATAAAAAAGCACAAATGCTACAAAAAAATAAACAACACAGAGAGAAAGTACTGAAGAATTCTCATCAAAAATCCATTTAATTAATTTGAAAAAAAGCACACGATTCATAGTTTCACAATATCAATGGAATATTGAAAAAGATGTATTCGGATTTTTAGGCTTCCTACTCTGGTAAATTGCGCAACAATCGACTTGTTTACAAAATGTCATGACGAGTCTGCTATTCATCACATCACACAACGTGTCAACAGATAAAAACCATCCCCACTTCGTATCGTGAAGTAACTTGCACTGCAGGGAATTGTGTGAATTGAAGGTTTGTTTACGACATCTAATTCATTACAAGCAAAAGATTGCACTAAAGCAAATAGTTTCACCTCCAATGTTCAACTTCATAAACAAAATACAAACATCTGAATTTTTTTATCAAGCAAAAAATTACAATGAAGTGTAAGTTATGGGTAAAAGTGAAAAGCACTTTTAATTACAAACATGTATCAAAATAATATGAAATCCACAAAACAAATAGCAGGACGTTTGAAATCCTCAACACAATTTACATGAACAGTGTAAGTAGTTGGAGACCAGGTTGGTGTAACTGTCAATTTTGTCATACTAAGTTTGGCGAAGAAAGAAACGCAAAAGAATGGGATTGAATAATGTACATAAACTTTACACAAAGGAGCATTATTAACACAAAGTGAGTTTGAAATATCATATTGCCAAAGTTCTATTTTATTTTTGACAATTTAAACCAGGGGCATCCAACCATTCTGCCGTTAAGTCCACATGCAGTTTGGAAATAATTTTGCGATCAACTTGACAGGGAGCACTCTACATTTTAGAATTGGAACAGTCGATCATTTGTGCTATTTGCCCAAACAAAGATCAGTTCAATAATGTATTACATGTCATGAAATTTGTCAGATTAATTGACTTCATTTCAGAAATTTTTCCATTTACTACTCGGGACCTCTATGCTGGTTGGAAACCTCTGATTTAAACTGGAAACTAACATCACATGTACTTTTTAATTCAGCTGTGAAGTTTCAGAATAAACAACATTTACTGTGTAAATATGCATAAAGTTTGCTTCGAATAAAAACAATTAACTTTTTCACTTGAGTGGAAAACAGTGAAACGAGTTTTCCAGAAAATATTGTAAAAATTATTGAATCAATACAGCGTTTGTGCAAAACATAAAAAATGTCGACAAAGTTAAACAAAAACACATATATGAAGCAAAAACTTAGTGGGCATGGACGTAAGAAAGCCTAAATTTCCTAAGCGTAGTTGCAAATCCTAAAACACTATGCTCCATTCACACGTGTTAACCTTACATAGGGTTTTGCTACATTAATAATTGAATAAAATCATGATGAACACGCCGAGTGTTGTGAGGTCAAAAATAAACAACTGTAGACAAAAAATGTCGATAGAACAACAACTATATTAAATCATGACAACTTTTGACCTCACGGGTCTAAACATTTGCCGTTTTTAACTTGAAACAAATCAATGATAAAACAACATAACATCGCTATAGAAACCATGCACGTACTGCTACTGACGCCATCGCAAAATTTGCCACAACCCAGGTTTTCTTGCATTTGAAGAATTCCCTCGGAGAAAAATGTTAAAATTCATCTTCCGAACTTCCTTCAAGGAGCGTGAGTCGGTCACTGTGGTAAGCCCCACCCTGAAAACACAACATCCTTCAATACAGATTGGTGGCAACAGTAATAAATCAACCTTAAGTTATTCTTACAGTGGAGCTTTTTTGTAGGGTAGAGAGGTTTATTACATATTGGACTTACTGACATAATATTTGATTGTTTATTAACTGGAACACAAAATTCAAATATAAGTAGCTAGAATTTACTTCAGGTAAGGCTTAAGATATCTTTTTGAAGAGAAAGGTGGCTAAAAAATTATGGTAACCTTTTCTCCTAGAGACAATACAGTATGTTACAGAATCACAAAATTGACACTTTATTAAAACTTGGCATGGATAAAAATAATTCAAGCTGATTTTTTTCTACTGTTTTTCTATCCAATTTTAATTTGCAAATCTTTCAATAGTTTGGGAGTGGATGGTCGTGTACGAGTGTATCTCTGCGCTACAAAAGTGCCAAACTGTGTGTTGAATACCACATCTTGTACACAGATGCTAAGCAAACAACCGAACTTCAGACTTTGATACAGAGCAGGCTTGTTATACAAACAACACCCAAATGTGAACGGAGAAAAACAAGAGTAATTGAGTCGGATTGAATTGGGTGCTCACACTCAGCTCTGTTGTGGACGATTGAATAAGGAGAACTTTGTTTGTTTTGTGGGCGGGTAAACCACACATGATTACAAACCACTTTAATATTTTATGAACGCCCATATCTAGTTGCAGGCACTACTGTTGGGTGCATTTTACAGTCGATTTAACAAAATGTATCTCTAATTCTCTAATGAAATTTTTACCAACTGATTTACGTACTATTGATAAAGTTCAGTTCAAAATCACTTTCTACCAGTCGTAAATTGCAGCAAAACAACAGTTTGAATATACCATAGTGTTTCGTCACTAAGCATGTAATATAAGCTTTGATGAATTAGTAAAATTCTTTGCCAGGAAAAGTGTTTTTACCCAATTTGCAAGGAGGTATTGGCAACATGTAACATCTTACAAACTTGAACGCCACATGGTTGGTTAATTATCAACTTACCGTCTGATCTGTTAGTAAGAACTCCTTCTCTTGACCAAACTCCTGAAAATCAAATTGATAACAGTTAATGTTAAATTGTGGGATAAAATTTTGATTGTGATAAATCTGAATGCAAAAAACATGTTCTATCATCAAATGTTGATGTTGGAAAACAGAAAGTCATCAAAAAATCAATGACAATTTTTGAAACAACATTCACAATTAAATAAATCACAATTTACAAAATAAATATAATGTACAACAAAACACACAGGCCATCAAGCCACTAACATGTTTTAATACTAACAAGTTAAGAACAAAGTTTCTGGATATCTAAAGTACCATGCATGCAACCAATAACTTGAACAGAACAGATGAACTACTGTGAAATAGCTACCCAAGCAATTTACAACAGTTATACACACAACATTTATAATAAAATCAACCCACTGCTTCTATACTGAAAGGGTTTGGCACTTCAACCTAAATTTCAATCAACAATTTAAGAACTGGATGCTAAAACAACTTGTAACAACTGATAAAATTGTGTGAGTGTGAATGAATAGTCCTAAATAAAAAAAAAATCACAAGAAAACAGCAACATTTTTGTTAAATTACAACTAAATTCAAGTACAAACAAACATTATACTTGAAACGTCTGCTAAAAATGTCCAGCTTTAACTTTTCTATTGAAAGTTATCAACTCACCAAACTCAAAACTTTCATTTGTTTAGAGAACATAGTTTTTTAATAAAATACAAAACAAACCTTTAATCTTCTGCTGCGAATTCTTCCATACCGACGGCGTTTACATATTCTACACGTCACAAAAATCACAAACCCTGTCAAGAGCACGGCCAGAGAAGCAATTGCAGCAACTTGTGGACCTCCGTACTTTTTCTAAAAAATCATTATCATGTCAAAACCAAATACCTTTGTTATAACACAACATAAACATTATTTTACAGGCAGGATATATTGATATAAATTTAGCATTATCTTGGAATTAATAGAGAAAACGTCAGAAAGTGACTACAGGAATCAGGCGGTGAACGACGGATCTGTCTTTACAAATTAGTATTATATTCCTAGAATTCCAAAAGGATCAGCGCTAGTATAAGATCCTTATCACAGAAATATATGAGTTCTAGGAATGTAATATCTTGGAATTAAAAACAAAAAAAATTTCGGATAGCAGTCTTATATTTACCACAATATCTTCAGCAGCTTTCTTTGCCGAGTCAAAAATACTTCCAGAACCTGTGAGAACAGAACAGTATTTCTAAATCATAGAGATTTTCTTTGAAGGAAAGTTTTAGTCTTGAAATGTAGAAAATCCCTAATTTTAAATATCAATCTAGTTGTCTGCCATAGTTACAAAACAATAAACCTAATGTTACTCAACACTAACATTAAATTATACCTGTACTGCTAACTGCAGTTGTTGTTGTGGTTGTCTCCACTGAATTTGACGAAGATGTTGTTGTTGTTGTTTGTTTTAATGTTGTAGTTTTAGGTTTTATTGTTGTAGTAATAGGTGCTGTAGATGTTGTTGTGGTTGATGTTGTAGATATGGTGGTAGTGGTTGTAGAACTGGTTGTTAATGGACTTAAAGTCGGCGAAGGAGCTTCAGTTACAACAGGATCTTGTCTGTAAAATAAAAAGCATGTAATTTTTACGCACAATAAGTTATTTGAACATTTTATCAACGCATAGATTTGAAACAAAAGTCAATGTTATCTTGACTGTATCACATTTAATCCAATAATGTAGGCATAAGAACATGTAGTTTTAAACAAGCATGAAATCTTATACCCATGTGTTGTTTCTGGTGTTGTCGACTCAGTTGCTTTCTCTGTCCCAACATTCAAGGTCGTTTCCTCTGAGCCAGGGGTCGAGGTTGGTGAACTTGTATTGCCTTGTACAGAACTAGAATTGTTCTTTTCTACCACATTGGTGCTTCCATTGCCAGGTTTTGACAGTGAAACAGAAGACGTTTCAACAACTTCATAAGTAGTTGAGGTTTGCGGCACTGAAGTGTTTCCCACTCTACCAACTTCCGCTTCCTCCGTTGTACCGATGCTGGTCACAGGTTGTTGTGTTGAAGGAACAACAGTTGTTTCCATGGGAACTGTTGCACTGCTAGAAGATGCTGAAGATAGGGGTTTTGTTGTAGGACTTGTGATTCTCTCTGTACTAGTGGGAACTTCTGCTTCTGTTGTTGTTGTAATCTGGTCACTCTTATTTTCTTGTGAGGTTGATGAACTTGTACTAGATGTACTGGGACTAAGTTTTGCTTCTGTTTCTGCTTTTGTGTCCACTATTGTACTCTGGCTCTTTGAATCCTTCCCTGCGCTGGACTTTGTTGGAGCAACTGGTTCATTCTGACCAGATTCTATACTAGTTGTAGTTGTGCTTGATAAAGTTGTACTGAATGCTTCAACATTATTGCCACCATCAAAAGTAGTGGTCGTAACAGGTGTTACTGTGGCTGGTGGAGGTTCATTCGTGTTCCCTTTCTCAGTTGTTGTTGAAACAGTGGATGTGCTTGTTGGGGTGGAATCTTTTTCTTTAGTTTTTGCTGCCAGTGTTGTTGTCATGGATGGAGATTTTGTACTCAGCGTGGTTGTTGTGCTTGAAATTGTAGATGATGAAACTGGGTTTTCATCAGCATTGTTTTGAGAGCGAGAATAACAAACAAAACACAAAAGCAAAACCAATATCGCAGACTTTAAACGCGAGCAAATAAACTTCATTTTACACTTTTTATCATTAAACTACCAACTTCGGCTGAAACCAAGGCATTGATTTAAAAAATATACGTGTATTTAAGCATGTTGGATTTAGATACAACAGTCAGACACAATGGAACGCATGCATCTAAATAAATTCATAATTTTCATCTGAAATATTTTTATTATCGACTTTTCCACATACCCCTGTACCTTTACATTTATCTATTTAGGTTTACAACATGTCACTACAAATAGAAGCTTATCAGTTAAAAAAAATACACGGCAACAATTTTAACCTTCAAACTTTCTGAATCTGAACCAAAACCAACTCACGTAACTTTTGGAAACTACACACAGAAGAAAAAGTTTGCGCAACCACCATAGAAAATCTCCACGTTGGAAATCCAAAATATTTTTATTTAGACCTACTTTTATTTAATCCTATTCATCAAAAAACAGCAAACTGAAACGCCGATTAAAATACATAATTAAACAAATTATGTGAACTAGGCAACTACAACTAATGATAAAAAGGTGACAAAAATGAGTTACATTTTTTTCAAATTCAAGTATCCGATATTTAAGCCTGCGATCATTGCTGATAAATTCCCCGGTACTTTTTCTGTCAAGTTGTCTTTTGTTTTTTTGCGTAGAATAGGGGAATAAAGTTTTTTCAATCATGGCTTCTGTCCGCCGGCAGGTAATTTATTTCCAAAAACGGATATGTGCACACATTGCGCAATCAAATATATACTAGTTTTTGTGGAAAAATATTTAAAATAGTGTTGATTTAAAATAGTGTTTTTTCCATTCTTAATCAAAAGTAAAATAAAAGTTTGAGAACATAACATGCTGTAGCCTATAGGATTACCTCGCCGGAAGATTTTATTGGAAAATCTTTTATTTTGGTATTTTATTTAAGCCGGGAGTTACTCAGCAAGCTGACTCAGACGAATACTGGAGTGGAACCTCATTAAAACGATTCAACTTTGATGATGATGATGAAAATGAAGACAGCATCGAAAAAATTCAATTCGATGGTTCAACAGCTACACTTGTCAACAAAAGGTAAAATGCAATTGTTTCAACTGTTGTCTAAGCTAAACTAATAATATAATTGAACCCCAAACAAAAAAGTTTGTTATTTGTAATGATTTTTTTGGCGAGATTTGATTGCGCAGACCTTAAAATATGAAATTGGCCTTTCAAAAAGTTTGATATGCAAATCAGGATTCAAATTATTTTTATCTTTGTTGTTTTTATAGAAACCAAGCAAGTGTTTATGGTCATGGTGAAAAGAGTTACGTTGCTGAGGCAACTCCACCACGAGCCATGTCGGCCAGATCCCATCGGCCATCGATGCCAAAAAAACAACAATTTCAACCTTCATCTGCAACTTTACCTCCTGCTACAAAAATCGAATCAGTAAAATCCAACAATGTTCAACAAACCATGACCATCACAGAAGGTTGGAATTCATGGTTACAATAACCACAAGCTCGAAGAAACTTTAAAAATATTCAAATACTTCATTTGACAAATTGTTGTACGTTGTACCTGGAAAACAGAGCTGCATCTACAAAATAATATTATAATTACTGTCAGTAAATACACAGTCAATGTTTTATTAAATAAAAACATCATCATTTTTCATCTCAAGCTGCTTCCAACTATGACAAAAAAGCTGTTCCATCCGCAACAAACATGGCTCAACTTGAAACAGAAATCAACTCTCTTCGACGCCAACTTGTGCATGCAAAGCGAGATAGAGCTGCAGCTCCTTCAGTGTCGGACACTTTGCGTCATTTATTGGTGGGTAAAACTGCAAAGCCTACCCAGCAGCACCTAGTTTAAACCATTATTGTTTGTAATCAGATTGGCAATCCCTATGTACTTGAACTATACAAGTCGAAAGATGAAAAAACTAAGCTCTTGGACAGTGCAATTCATCGACATGATGGCAATGCAATTGTTGCAGTAACTCTTTTTATGCGAGACACACTAAAACGAGGTAAACTTTAAATTAATTATGTCTGGAAATGTTTAACTTCATATATTTATCTACTAATAAGGGAAACAGATTCTGATACAAAAATGGGCACTAAACATTACTTAAAATAATAAACATCTTACAATTGAAGGCCACTTACATTAGGTTTTAACATCATTACACATATCATGGTGACGATTATATATGGTGGCTATCTTGAATATATGGTGTATACATATTTGTAGATAGCAAAGAACGATAAATGTTTTCCTTATACTAAATAATTATTAACATACAAAATAAAAATGATTTGAAAGGCTCTAAACCTTACTTAAAATAATCCAAGGCAACTTATATAATGCTTTTAATAGCAAATATTTCATTGACAATTACATGGTTGCTGACAAAAAAATATGTTACATGTTTGTAGATATATTTAGCAAAGAACTGATGAGTCGTCCAGTGGCAGTGGATCATTATTGTGCTTATCTGCGAGAAGCTGGTGAAGTTGATGAACTACACGAAACATTAAGTGCCCTTGGTCGAACTGAAGAAGCTGCAATGTTGAAATATAAACAATGTCTTGCATCGACCGCAACAACCACTCCTGAAATTAGATCATCAGGGTTGAAAGACTGTATTAAGTGAGTTCCTTGTGAACAGAAAGTTACAATAAATGGCCCCATTACATAACCCAGATATTGGTAGACTCTTACCCAAAGATGGAGTCTGACCCACTTGTTCTTTCACATATATTACCAGGGGTTTGTATAAATGAGTGTTGCTCCGGAATGCTGTTCAGATTGTAGTAAAATGTATGTCATTTTAGTGCAAATGTTTTTGCTTTTCGGTTACAAAATAGCTTAGTTTAAAAACTATAGTGCAAACACTCTATGTTCACTTTATAGCCATTGGCTGGTCCAGTTTGTAATAATTTTTAGTTAATGATTTTGCCAACTGCTGTTTTTTAACTGAGTGAAATAATGTATAAATTTTCCATTGGGTTTTAAAAACTTATGTTTAACCCACAGTTATCATGTGAAAGCTACAAACAAACTTCTTTTTTCAGATATTATTTTGATGCTGACATTCGCCTTGCGAATGAAACCAGTGCAATATTTGAACAAATCGCGATGATGGAACGGCAATCGGCTGTGGAGGATGCTGACAGCGCTGCTGAGAAAACTGGTCAAGTCATGGTGTTTAAAAGTCACCCTCGTAAAGAAGCAATTATCCACAAACCAGTGGTGGACACTTTGTTTTATTGTTGTTATTATCATTGGGGAGAGGCAGAGGTAAATGTAAAAAATAACATGAAAAATGCTTCAATATGTTTTACCTGATTTCTTTGTATGTTTAGCTTATTGTTATCTGTTGTTTGTTTGTATATATATGGTTTTGCACAAAAATCCAACCTTGTTTTTCAGGGTCTTTTAAGTAGTCCCACTTCAATTCGCAATCAACATAAAATCAGTGAAAGGCAGTTTATGTTTACGACAATTGCAGCTTTGTGCAGAATGAGAAGGCAAAGTATTTCTGTTACACATACACTTTTGAAATGTTTGTTTAAACTAATTACAATTTTGCAGATGGCGTGATATAGAAACTTTGTTAACAGTTCCACGTTCATTGTTTCGGAGTTCAAGACTGCAAGCTGTTATTGGTTTTGATCGAGTGGTCGACGTTCTGAGTAAAAATCATGCTCCAGATGATGTCTGTTGTGTTTTTTACATTGTATTTTGCAACCTGTTCATATTCTTCCATGTTTTGTTTAAAGGCTCTTGCAAAATATTGCGCTGAAATTGAAACATCCGATAAAAGATTGGAAATGTCAATGAAACTGAAATGCTACAAAGTTGTAATTGATGTAAGGTTTTATCAGCTAACATATCGGTCATTAGGTTTCAGTGCCATTGCATTGAGCCTTAGCTGCTTGTGTAAACCATTTATCTAAAAATATAAATTATTACATATTATGTATTTTAACAACTGTCACACTACAGTGGATTTGAATTGAGGTAAATTATAAAGTTGAGTTTTTTGTACAGACTCTTGTTTATCAACGTGATCGACAGCAGTTGATGTTGTATCTTGATAAAATCCCGCAAGCTAACCAACATATGAGGCAGTATTTGTCAAATCAGTTAAGATCACAGGTGAGTTGCCATAACATAGGGTTGCCAGGCAAGTTTCATTGTAAAAATCTGTGATTGTGGAAAATGACAAAAAGTGCCTAAATGCCCAGAATGTCAAGACAAGACTCATAGCAGCCTGTAAATTATTGTAAGGTTCCCTAGTTTAAACCAATACCATGCTGCCATCAAATAACTTTCAATTGATAAACAAAACATAGTAACCCCAAGATTACACTAATCCACAAACAACACCAGTCAAGTTTTTGTTACACAGATTTTTGCTGTTAAGTATTTTACTGTTTTTCAGGAAATCAAATGGAAAAACTGATATAGTTTTTTGTAATCTGTCGGTTTCATCCACATCCAAGTTGATTTTAATCAGCATTTTGAACTTAACTCTATAACATTATGTGTGCAATGCTTTACATTATGTGATCTTTAATATTACTAAACTTTGGTTTGTCAACAAAATATCTGAATGTATATCGTGGTTATGTGTGTAACTTACCTGCAATGCAAATATACCCTAAATGTGTCAAAACCATTTGCCCATGTACAAAACACTTAGAAACAAGTGGAAAGGCACAGGTTAGGAAGTCTTGTTTGTGCTCCATGCTTAAAAGTATCTCATATTTAACATTCACAACCCCCTAAAAAGTACAAAGTCACGAAGAAGCAAGTCATGATGTCATCACCACTAAATTTATCTTGTCGCACCAAAAAAAATTAATCGCAGTTGTAAATTGCAACACAAGTTTTAAATTTTTACACATTAAGGTTGGTCGGCAAGAATATGGATTTAATTCCTTGTGTCAAAACTGCAACTTACAGTTTCGGTTCATTTAAAACTTCTAAAAATATCATAGATCTTACACATTTAGTCATTGTTTTTGATAATTTCCAAACCTTTCAGATACTTTTTTACCTTATCCACTCTCAAGACTGATCTGTGCAACTGCTTTCTGCACAACTTTTAATACAAATGTCTTTAAAATCACTTTTTTGTCCCCAACAATCTCGTTCTTCACCATAAAACTTGTCTGAAATCTACTTTTATTGCATTCACAATTAAATATTGACATGGTGAAAAACAACAACCAATATTATTTACAAACACAACATTTTTCTACAATACTCCAGGTTTTGATTTCAATCCAATACATTTTGCATTAAAAGTTTCCACAGTACATTTTATGGAAAATATTTACACATAATTATTACTGCTGTTTCATGCTTATTGACCAATCCAGAAACTACAATTGTTATGCAGTTGTGATGTCATAATGCCTACTGTTGCAACTTTTCTGTAACTATGCGCAAATTGTTTTCACTTCTTTCAATCTCCTCCTTTCTTCTCTCTTCAGTTATGTCTGTTGCCATTCTGTAAGCTTGGATTGCTTTTTGATAAAAATCCACGGTTTCATTCAGTCGATTTGTTTCCATGCAAACATGACCAAGGTTGTTTAACAAATGTCCGAACACTTTTGCTTTGCTGAGTTTTCACCAAACTGTTTCCTCATCATTTCAAGTCCAAGTTTAATTGTTGATTCTAATCTCCGATTAAACCTTGAATCCATGCAATCGAGTGCGAACACCACAAGTCACTTACACCTTTAATTCCTTCTTCCACGTTTTCAATAATTAGTATTTTGAGTCTCATAATTTTCATCAGTGGGATCACATGACGACGAATTATTCGTTTGTTTTCAAGTTTTTGATTCGAATCTGATGTTTCCATCAAATCTCTGCATGTCAGACTCAAACCCCGAACACAACCCTCCATACCTTTCACCCTTGTCACGTCATCGTGATGCCTTGAATAAAATTCACCTCCAAGTTCGTAAAATAAAATCGATTCCAAACATTTTCCCTCTTCTCTCTTTTCATCTCCAGTTGTTTTCAATTCTTCTGCAGTTGCCCCAAGACCTTCAAGTGACCTTGAAAGTTGGTTTTTTGTTTCATTTGCTTCAGAATATTTGTCTTGTTTCAACAAATTCACGTAAATTTTTTTCAGGGAATTTGGATCGATGTTTTTATCTGAAATAAAATAGAAATTGATTTTTGATTTAAATAAACCCGACATCTTGCTTATCCGTACCCTGACGTTCATTTCAAAGTGTAAATTCTCGCGGAAAATGTGTTGGTGGCGCTAAAGAGCATCAACGGATATTTTTTTATAAATGGGGATTTTTTAGGAAAAATTACAGAAAAAAATTATGCATTTTATTTGTGACTTTTGTTACTCCAAAATGAAACAAAAATATGTCACTGCACAGAAAAATAATTTGTGTTTATCGCCTAATAAACTTCACAATTTTTTTTACTGATGCCTGTACTTTTAACGTTTCAACTGTTTCAACTGACTGTTTTTGCAAGATGCATAGATTGACACAAAATTTATGGGGGAAAACAATTCTTCTACTATTGCAAAGCTTACACAAATACCTTTACGAGTAACGGCAGAGTTATGTGCGTTTAAAGTTTTGTCGACTAGCGTATCTGATAAGTCGGCGAGCCGAGTGATCGAAATCAGCGAGGGTCAAGGCCGCGCGGCGGGCAGAGAGATCGGGGCGAAGCTACGACATACATTGTTACGAAATAAGCAATGGAGAAGCCGATTGTTCAGAACTAGTTGAATGTTTGTACCCAGCCAAAGGCAAGAACTCTTTTTCGATCATTGTTTATTGTTAATATATGTAAATTTAATTTCGTTTACTTTATTTTGCAGCCTACAAGAGTGGAGAAGTATGGCGTTGGAGTATCTGGGAAGCAAACGATGTGGCGGGTTCCCGTCAAAAGCAGTCGGAAACGGTTGCTGTATATTTCCGACAGCAATGCTCGGAAATACGTTTTGCCTTATGAGGTAAAACCATCTAATTCTTTTTCTTTTGATTTTGCAGCTTTAAGCATGCCTGGTGGTACCATCTGCCATGCAATACAGGAACTTTCTAAAAGTCTAGCGAGAGATCGAGGAGGGAAAGCACCCAAAGGTCGTGTCGCAATCGAGAGAGTACGAGAGTTTCGAAGGAGAAACCCCGCCCCACTTTCGAAGTGCGCAAAAGGACAAGCTCGAGGTAACCTAACAGTAGACATGTTTGTGTCAGCATTATCCACGTACACTTCATTTGACCCTCATACCCCCTCTTCATGGCATGTATTGATAAAGCATTTTTTTGCCGAAGACATGTCCAAAAAACGGGTTAACAAAATTCTAAATCTAAAATACTTCTGAGCAAAACATGAAGGACAAATAAAATCTCGATTTGTTTGGCGACTGTAATGTTGATGGTAAAACCGAAGACAATATTAATGGTGAAGAAATAACTGACGAAATCTTTGAACATCAATCCAATGTTGAGCGTAGTCTTGTCGACATAAATCCCCCCTGTGTAAGCGACGAGGGTGAAGTAGGTGAAGATAACGTGGATAATGCTGATGTTTGTGTTGCGAATCGCTAGTTTCACGCGGCCAAAGTTTTGTTAACTGGGAATTTTTTCTGTTACCTTTCACGGGGAGCGCAAAAAGTTGGAAAATATAGGGGGTATGGTTAATATTCTTCAAATTTGAGAAGGTGCGCGTTTTTTATCGCGAACAAGATTAATATTTTTTGATAGTATGGACGCCAAAGAATATCTGCCCTTAAGGATTTCAGCGGGAATCGATGTTTACTTATGGTTATGACATAGCAAACATTTAATATTCATATGATAAGCAATGTGGAGCCAATAACATGAATTGTGTATAAGCTGCAGACAGATGGCCACTGTTTCGACCTAAAGGTCTCATCAGTGCAGCTGGTGTGACTATAAGACGACTTTGCTGACCAAACGGCCAAGCAAAGACTTCCACTTGGTGGTGACTATACAATCACCGTCATCCGTTGGGCACCAAACTAGGTGCAACCTTACGGAGAAAACAAGGTGGAAACACTATGGCCAAGCAAAGCTCAGCCAATAGTTGAGTGGAAGTCTTTGCTTGGCCGTTTGGTCAGGAAAGTCGTCTTATAGTCACACCAGCTGTACTGATGAGACCTTTTAGGTCGAAACAGTGGCCATCTGTCTGCAGCTTATACACATTTCATATTCATATTCGAATATGAGCGTAATTTTTAAAAGTTCAGCCAGTGATCTATTTTTGTGTGGAAAAAGTAAGTCGCTACCTCGTAAGGCGGCCGAGTAACCCGCGTTCAAACTTTTGTCAACTGGCCATTTTTTTTGTCAACTAACATCCCTCTGGTCCATGACCCTATGTTGTTCACATACAGATTAGTGACCACGATTGTTTGTTCAATTATTTTGATGTTGGATAAAACTTTGCTTTACTATAAACTATTCCCACTGTTTTGCAAAGGTTTTAAAGAACATTAAAGTTATTTTCCGAATCATGAACAAACGCGTTATTTATAAATATTACCCAAGTCAGCAATTAACTTTCTGAATATAAAAGTTTAGCTTGTTAAATAACGCAACCCAGATCACGTTACCTGTTTGCTGCGTTGTTTCCTGTGTTGCATTTTCTGTATCTCCACTTGGTGGACGACTGTATGTTTCGTCATGAGAAGTAGTTGAACGCTCCTCAGTGCCTTGAATTTGTTCTGCAATAAAATAAAATGTATCAGGTGACATTAAAAATGATTTGCGACACACATTTTCTGAAATTCTTAATGGTTACATTCAAATCAACAAGGGTGTTTATGCCTTGGTTGTACTTGGCACCAGTGCACTTAATTGTGTTTGTGTAAGTGTGTAGAAACAACACTCTATAAATGCAAGTTATAACAAAGGTCTATACTGGTTAATTGGATGTCTTCAACTGTTGCTCTCTGTATCTCAGCTTGAACAACGTCACCAGATGTACTCGGAATAACTTTCCTTTTAGTGTCTAAAAAACAAAATTTTGGCAACAATTTTAACAATAAGTAATGACACACAAAATTTTCACAACTAATGAAGAATCTTTCATATTTGAAAAAAAACAGCAAGGCATGGACAAGAGTTGAAAAAGTAGAGTTTACCTACAGGCATGCATTAATCCAAAGGACAGCCTATGCTATTGAATCTTGATTGAGTTTACTACAAATTGCGCTGCAATGTTTGTAAAATTATTGGAGATAATACACTTATTTTAAGAAATTTGTATTACAACTAACTCTGCCATTTTTTCTGCTCTGACATGTGTATTATTTTTGCTTCCAAAAAGGGAGAATGCCCTTTCTCTAATGGGCCTTCGAAGTAAAAAGTGCCAAGGTGGTTAATGGTGTTACAGAGCTAGGCGGCAATATCACAACAATGTTTTACTGCACGCATTCTGACCAACTGAATTTAATTGTGTGTTGCAAATACTTGCAAGTTCCATCAAGATTTCAGGAAATTAACATTTGGACCACCAAATATTTCAGTATATATTAATGCATTAGCATAGGACATTTGTATAATACTACAAGATGTATAACATAGCAACCTAAAAGTTAATACTTACAAGTATTTTTGCCAGAAGAGTCGTCTTGTAGTATTAACTAATGTATGATTGTACACACAGACAGCCAAAAGGTAAAAAGCAAATTAAAACTATACCTGTACATTGTCGACAGCAAACAGTCATGAACCAAGAAAACACTTTGTCCAACGAGCATGACTTGGATCTGGCTGAACCTAAATAAGTGCAGTTATTAAACCAATAATTTGGATAGTTTTGTTTGTATAAACATTTGAAAATGGTGGTCAAAAAAAAATGAAAACGTGGAATCAGCCGAGATGCTTGTTTTTTGATCATTTCAAATCACCCAATTGCATAAACCCTTACTGATGAAGCTTGAAATGTGTTGGCATACCAAGTATGCTGAAGTAAAATTAAAGGATGCATACTGGTATTTCAATGGAAATAAGTTTCGGTTGAATGAGCAAGGAACACCGATAGTTGCTTGAAGCGCCCCCCAGGGGGCATTTTGCCCCTGGTCGGACATTATTTTAGCTGAATAGGCTGCAAAATATGTAAGTTTGTTTTGCAAAAATAAGAATCACAAAAACCTCATTCAATTTGCTATTTAAATGTTGGCCCCAACCCCTTTCTAAGCAATGGCAAAAAAAATTGTCACAGGAAAGTTGCTTTGGTTGCCCCCTAGGACTGTTTTTGTCCATTTAAACTTTCAAGTTGCACTTAGCCTGGTTTCAGATATTGCAATTACATGTGGAAGTAATCGACATGAGGAAAGCAATTCCTCCAGAAATTTTAAATTGTGCAATATACTTCGAAAATTTGAATGCATTAGTAATCAGAACAGTTGCATTATTTACGACTGTTACCCAACAGCAATATACATACTGAATACAAAAGTTTAGCTTAGTAAAAAAAAGCAACCTATATCAAGTTACCTGTTTGCTGCATTATCAAGTTACCTGTTTCTCCATTTGATGAACGACTGTATATTTCATCATCATAAGTAGTTGAATAGTAGTCCCCATCAGCGCATTGTTCTGCAAAAAATTAACATGTATCAGGTGACATTGAAAATGATAGCAACTCCACATAAATAGAATTTTTGCAATATATCTCCATTATTACATCAAAATGATAAACAAGCGTTGTTATGCCATGAATGTATTTGTTACCATTACACGTAGGCGTTGATTTAGGGGTGACATGTCAATAATAGCTGTAATAGATTTTTTAATAGTTAACAATTCATATTTTTGGCTCCACATTGCTTATCATATGAATATGAAATGTTTGCTATGTCATAACCATAAGTAAACATCGATTTCCGCTGAAATCCTTAAGGGCAGATATTCTTTGGCGTCCATACTATCTAAAAATATTAAACTTGTTCGCGAGAAAAAACGCGCACCTTCTCAAATTTGAAGAATATTAACCATATCCCCCATATTTTCCAACGTTTTGCGAAGGACATGTCAAAACCAGTCAACAGAATTTTAAAACATTATACTGCTTTGCAAAAGAATGGAACAGTTGTCGCTTGTAAAATTATAACAATTATGATGAAAACTCTAAACACCACTAAAAGGCAAAACATTTCCTAGCTTGGCGTTGGCACATATTTGTATGCATATCGGGTATTATAAATTCTCCAGAACCCTGCAATGCAATTATAAAAACTCCACCTGACAAGTGTCTCCAGGGGCGTATCCAGGAATTTTTAAAGGGGGGGGTCCAAATTTTTTAGGGAATTCCCCGATTTTCAGGTATAAACTAAGGTTAATTGTGGGCGAGAATCGCAAAATACGAACGCCGGTGTTCGCGCCAATCGTCATATAAAAGGTGGCTTTCTGGCTTGCGCAATTGTGTAACGCTATGGGACACTCGATGCGAGGTTTTGCCGTATAGTGCTTGCGCCGTAGTGTTATTACTACTGCTTTCAAAGTTTAACAACTAAACTAATTGACTTTCACGCAAGTAAACCGCTAGTCATTGCAACGTGGCCACTGAAAAACGACGTTTCGTCCGTAAACTGACGAAAAATGACCTTTGTTTCGTAACAATGCAACATGTTTGGTAACAATGCCAAGTGTTCGGTAACAATGCTCCCTGTTTGGAAACAATGGCTAATGCAAGCACGATGCGGTTTTCTGGTCAACGTCAAAGAAAATTTCTGGTTTTCACGCGGATTTTGACAAAAAAATACAGTGGCGTCTGTTTAGTTATCAACAAGGACCAAAATATTTCACAAAAGGGGGGGGTCCGGACCCCTCGCCCCCCTCCCTCCCCTGGATACGCCCATGAGTGTCTCCAATTATGTTGTGCTGCTGTGACATCGGACGACCCTTCGTCTATTGTGTAGTTTTTTGGGATTAGCAAATAGAGTGTAAACTTAAAACTTCACCAAATGCATGTTTCCAATATTACCTGCTCGAAGTTCAGAAACCACTTGACCTTGAGTGGAATCAGAAATTGTTCGATTAAGGGTAAATTCACCAAGTGCAGAAGATCGGTTTCCTGCATCAGAGTTTGGGTTGGAATCTGTGACCAAAATACAAACTTATTTAAACTTAAAGGTTTTCACCAGGTGATGATTAGTTAATGGTGAAATTGCCGTTAAAAGAAAAACAATACTATTTTCTTGCACGGTGCAGTACCTGGTCCATATCCTACCACAGTGCTGCTGTAACAATAATGCACTAGGTTATCACCATTTATAAGTTTGTTTAAATAACAGTAAAGAATCTGAGAATGGGTTTAGCCACAGGCATATCCAGGATTTTCAAGAGGGTGTCGAAATTTTTTTGGGATTCCACGATTTTCCGGTGTAAACTAGGGTTAATTGTGGTCGAGCATTTGCAAAATCTGAACGTGTTGGCGCAAATCGTCGCATAAACTGTGGCTTTCTGGCTTGCGCAATTGTGTAACGCTATGGAACACTCGATGCGAGTTTTTGCGGTAGTGCTTGCGCCATAGTTTCATTACTACTACTTTCAAAGAAAGGCTTGGATATATTTGTTAGCAGAAGGGATCAAACGTGGGCTTACGTTATCAAGAAAACAAACAAATAAAAACTATTTTTCAAGCAGTAGCCTTATATTCCTCTTTGAACCTATGCGAGCGTTAACAGTTGTTATCAACATGCGTAATATTGGCAACGTGTTTAACAGCTAAACTAGTTGTCTTTACACACAAGAAACCCGCTTGCCATTGCAATAACGTGACCACTAAAAATGTCCTTACTAACAAAAAACGACACTTGTTTCGTAACGAAGCAACTTGTTTGGTAACAATGCAAACGGGGACCCCCCTGGATACCCCAATGGATGCTTTTCTGGCATAAAGTTTCACAAACATTAACTTGTATTCTATCGACTAACAACATCAATTTCAAACGTCAAAACAGGGTTTTCAAAGTGACAAACGATAGCTTTTCGACATATTAGGTTTGAGGTTTACAGATCCAAGCCTAACAACTCGTCTCTTGAAAGTCCTGTAGCAATATTGCCAAACCTTTTTCAGCGATTTTCAAATTTCTGCAAAAAAAAATCGCCTAGCTGCGCCCAATTGTAGTGAAGTTAATATAGTAAGTTAACTTTATTATACCGATAGTTATTTCATGCCACGGTTGACTGCACTCGGCCCCCAAAAAACATAAAAAATGGAAAACTGAGACCGTAAGGCCGGGTCCACACTCACGCTTTGCGCCGGCGAATTCTTTGTTTGTTTCAATGTCCCGAGCGTACACCCGCACGCCGGCGTATAATGAAACAAACAAAGAATCCGCCGGCGCAAAGCGTTTTGAATTTCTTCAAGTTTTGAATTTCTAAAACTCTACCAATTGTCCCCATAGCGCAAGGACATAAAATAGCACGAACACCCACGACAACACGACCAGTTGTGCGAAAAAGCGCTCAAAAGCAATCATGACCTGAACTGGCTTGACATTTAAAAGTACAAATTCACCAATCTTAAGCGGTCTGTAAATCAAAACCAACCTAAAAATCTTTCCTGTCTTGTTGAATAGCAATCAAGTGGAACCAATCGATCAAGGTCGATAGGAAAGGGATCTTTGATGTCCATCTGTCTGACAACATCTTCCACTTGTTGCTCGATCACTTCTGGGTTTTGCTGGTCGAGAAGTTGCTGCAATCTCTCACAGATTTCGATCATCGTTGGTCGTTTAGATGGATCTTGATCCCAACACTGCTTCATCAGCTGCCCCAGGTTTTCAACGATTACTCTGTCCCTGTCGTTGAGATTAAGCTTCAATTCCTCTAATATGGAACAGTTTGGTCTTGTTCCTTCCTTGATGGAATCCAGAAGAGGCTGTAGATTGTCATGCGCAAAAGGCAATGCACGCACGACAACGGTAAACACCATCACACCGAAAGCGTAAGCATCAAGTTCTTTAGTGGGTTTCATGGTGAGGTCTCTTAGTTTTTCAGGAGCCGTGTACATCGGTGTGTATTGGGGTCTTTCCTTCTTGCTTCTTGCCGAGGAATTTACAGTCATCGAACCTGTGGTTGTTGCGAGTTCAGCACTTCCAAAGTCGCACACTTTGAGGCGCAGCCATTTAGTAAGCAAGCCATTCTCTGGTTTGACGTCTCCGTGAACCATTCTCTTCAGAGGTAAACCATGGCAAGCTTTGAGACCTTTTGCAGCATCAAGTAAAAGCCGGACACGTAAGGGAAATCCCAATGAAATAGAATGATTCAGTAATAACTGAAGCAAGTTTCCATATTCGCAGAACTCCATGACGATCCCGATGGCAAAAGGCCATTTGGTCCAACCGTAGACACGAACTATGTTGTCATGATCTCCTAGTTTGTGCAGGTTTTCCATTTCTTCCCAAAATCTGCATGAAATTTGTTTTAGGAAACTACAATTTCAAGGTAAAATAAGCTGCACTTACATTCGTTTGAATATCTCCTCGTCTTGGGGTCCGCCAGCTTGGATGACTTTTACTGCAACAAATCGTTTCAAACGAATATGATACCCAATCAAGACATCTCCAAATCCACCAGTTCCAGCAATAAAGTTGACTGGATCACATTGAATGTCCCCAGCGTTGATTGAACGGTACTGGAAAAACGATTTATTATGAGCATTTAAATCAGATATTTACAAATATGCAAAAACTTCCCGAGCCATATAATGTAATAATTTTTTATTATTTAATCCACACAACATGCTTGAAAGTTGCAATAGTCCCAACGTTTGCAAATTAAGAAATCGTTACGTACCTTATCTGAGGCCATCACCACAAGATGTTGTGAAGGTCAACAACAATGTCACGAAGCAATGAGCATAATCCAATGGAGAAAGCAATATTACTAATCACATAAATCCTATTAATACAAATCCTGCAGGTCGTGGTTTGATTAAAATAATATGCAAGATTCGGGAGATATATTTTCAAATTTTATGAACATGTTTTGATAAAATGCAAAGACTATTTGTAACTTTATTTTAACAAAACTTTTTAGTCATTACTATCACTGACAAGAATTGTAAGGCGCATCTGCTGTTCGTTAGATTACCTTTTGTTTCCTTGGACATTCAGGGTTGCCAAGGGTGGAAAGCTCGCTAGGAAATCTCACAAAGCGGCTGTATCACATCACAAGCTACCCATTGTTACGTTCTAATCGTATTACAAAAACACGAAGAGTTGAACAGAAGGTATTTAGCCCTACACAGCACTGGTTCTCAGACTTTTGAGTTTGCGACGCATTGGAATAGCTTCACGATACTTGCGACAAACCAATCTATCGCGACGATCAGTAGCTTTGATTACAATTTTAAATCGCAAAAAACTGACTTAAATTGTTATTTGTCTCTATCTCTCCTTAAAAAACTCACATTTTGTAGGTATAAATTGTAACGCGACGACCTTGGAAACCCAAAACAACGCATCAAGGTCATCGCTACGCACAACATGGAAACCTTGGTTTTTCACAATACAAGATGTCTTCCCAGTCCAAAGCGGAAACATTTTTACAAGATGTCTTCCCAGTCCAAAGCGGAAACATATACTGTCACGGCTCTCATGATACACCGAGTTCTTACAATTTACTCATGAGCCTCGTTAATAGCAGCAGCTTTGCTCGGTGGTCCACCGTATCCATAATCATCAGAATATTCATCCGATCTCGATCCACAAGTTGAACAAATGGCGATTCCTCCTGATACAAGAGATAGAGCTTCACCAACCCAACCCAGGAATAAACTTTCACCGTAAATCCACCTGCGAAGCAATGACAGAGACGTTTGATTTTGACCGGTTGCAAATTTTGTTTGTTTAACTGAGGTATTTTAATTCAAGTCCGAGGGCTTCAAGAAATACGTCAATCTTCACATTCTAAATAAACAAGTATCAACTTGCATCCATAAAGTTATGTGTGATAGGAATTATATTCCCCCCAGTAGAAAGTGAGTCACGTGAATGTAGTGACGTCATAAACTAGTTTGGGTGGCACTTGAGGTCACACGAGAGTCGCGTCAAAAGTCTAGGATTGCTTTCAAATTTCCAATCAATGAAAGGACTTCTTCTTCATTAATTGATTCTCGTGCGACACCAAGCGGGAAACTTACATGCAAATGAGTGCTGTAAGCGTGCGCTGATTAAATTTAATTATATTTCGGATGGATTTTTTTGTAGAAACTTTTTCCTATCTATGTTTCCAATGTCAAAGAAGTAACTCATCCTAAATCACATTCCGAATCTCCAAACTCTTCCTACTGCAGGAGTTATTTTTCTGTATATAAATAAATGGTCTCAGTCAAATGATACGCGAAGTTTAAAGTTTTTTATGTGTTGTTTGCAGCTTGTAGTGTTGCACTACACTAAATATAATTGTCAATAAATGTGTGTTTCACTTTGAGACAGATGTCAAAACATTTTACTACATTCTGGAAAAATATTATGATTATTTCTACATTTTTTTATTGTTTAGTTTCAGAGTGTTTAGTGCGTGCAACCATAGAATTGTAAAACTTCCCGTGGTTAACAAACATATTTTTATACGATTATCCTTTATGTGACATGTTTGATTTCTATTAAAGGAAGTATCAAATTGGGAAATACCCTCCACATGCTTAATTTTTGATAATGAGCATTGTAATTTCGAAAGTGACGTAACAAACCAATCAGTTATATACCAAATAACATTTTCCGGTTGAACAAGCAAAGAAGCACAATCTTGCAATTTGAAATTAGTTTTGCGGAATAATTTATTTTTCATACGATGGGAAGTTAATGGCCACGGTGAAAGCGGGTATCAAAGCCAGTTATCTGCAGCTCATTATCGTTAATCCCAGGCTACTTCTACACTTAAATGTAAATTTTCGTTTTTCTTGCAGGCTTGGCAGTACTGGTCTGTAAGGCATTTGTAACCGGTCCCTAGAGAGGAAAGTTTATTGGCATTAATTTAAGGGTGCGACATGCTTTATATTCACGCAGCTGCAAATGCCAGTTGAGCACTTATCCAGCCAGAGGACAATCATTGTTCACTTGCTACACCATGAAGATCAGCCTATGGAAATACTACCTCGTTACACTGGTCTGTAGTGCAAATTAGGTTGGAGAACTCTGCACCATGACACATGTGGAAAACCCTGATCCTCACAGAATTCTATGTAACATAGAAATATGTGCGAACATAAACATGCTTTGCTACTCTTTGTTGTTAACCAATCTAAATGTACTTTTAGTCATTAAATAACAAAACACTGATAAATTGTTTGAAACAAGTTACAACAAAATATTTGTTTAACTTTCTACCTGATGAGTATACAATACTACATTTCATTGTTAAATCGTATCGTATATAGGCCTACTTGTTTTAATGTCAATTTTTTTGGCACAGTTCCAACCGATACTCGAACATTGACACATTATGACATCAGAGAAGGTTGATCATCCTTCCACAACGAACCACGTCCTGATGACATCATTCAACGTCCATCAATTTCTGGGTTCGATTTTGAAGATCATATCAATCATCAGGAATCACAAGTTTTGAAAGGTTAGGATTACAACATGGTTGTATGGGTTTATGGTACATGCTGATCAGAAAAGTTTCAAAAGGTTGCATTCACCTGATATAGTTAATGATTCTGTAAGCTTGATTGTTGTATCATGAATACAGTTCGTGCAAAGCTATTCCCAGATTATTTTTGTGCCACTATAGGATATAAATGGTGGTAACACATTGCATTATTGTTACAGCTGCTCTGTAGTAAGGATATGGGCCAGATGCTGCACTGCGCGAACACTGTCAATACTTTAACCTGTGTTAAACCAAACTATTAATGTTGTTATTTCAACAACAATTCCAGCATTCACTAATCATATGCAGAGTAACCTGTTGGAAAACCTGAACCCTGAAAGTTTAATATGTTTGTGTTTTAGTCAAAGAATCCAATCCAAACTCTGATGCAGGGAACCGATCCCAAGCACTTAGTAATGTCAACTTAACTCATTTATCCACTGATTCCACTCAAGGTCAAGTGGTTTCTGAACTTTAAGCTGGTAATATTGGAAACATGTGTTTGGTGAAGCATAATTTTACACTTTAATTACTAATGCCAAAAAACTTACTACACAATAGATCCAGTATCATCCGATGTTACAGCAGCACAGCATAATTGCAGACACTTGTCAGGTTGGGTTTGTATAATTCCAGTGTTGTGGAGAATTTATATAGATAGTTATTTATTATACACGATACACATATGAATATTCAATTGGACCGAGCGTTATTTAAACTGACAAATATTGTTGCATCTGCGAAAACCAGGGTCACCTTGAACGGTGAAACTGTCAGCATAACTAGCGGAAATCTCATATTCAATGCGGTCTTACCGCACATAAACGTGCGTTCATTTGCAAAAATGCTTGGTGGTAGAATTGCGCTGCGTGTAAGCCTTAACATAGCCCCACCCTATCTAGCGCCAAGAAAGATATTTGGCTTTTTATGGTGTCATATAATTTGGCATACCCGAAAAAATTTCAAAGTCGGCGCCTATGCTACAAACATTACAGATAAATTCCCTGTTACTTTCTGTGTTAAATTAATTTCATTATTTGTGGAAAATCGTACGAAGTAAACTAAAGTTTTTTTGATCATGGCTTCAGTTTGTTGGCAGGTAATTAAGTTTAAAACATGGATAAGTGCATTCGTTGCACAAACAATTGCTAATTTGTAATAGTGTAGTTTGCATTAACACAGAAAATGAAAATAAAAGTTTGAGAACTTCCCAATATTAATATACAGTAGTACTATAGGACTAACGCACAGGACATTATTGGGTGTACATAAAATTTTGTGTTTTATTCTAGCCAACAGTTCCCCAGCAAGTTGACTCGGGCGATTACTGGAGTGGAACCTCATTAAAACGATTCAACTTCGCTGATGATGATGAAAATGAAGACAGCATCGAAAAAATTCAATTTGTTGGTTCAACAGCAACTCTTGTCAATAAAAGGTAAAATGCAATTGTTTCAAACTTTGTCTAAGAGAGAGCTTTTGATGTAATGGTACCCCAGATTTAAAAGTTTGCTATTCTGTACTGTATTTTTTTAGGCAAGCTTTGATTGCACAGATAAACTGACATTTTGTATATTTTATTGAATTAGCTGCTTGTTTTTGCATGGATTGCGGAATTGCAAAAAATACTGTTATTTGTCCAATCAAATTCCACTTACCCCCATATACAATATTGGACTTTTAGAAGGCATTTTTTTATAAAAACTGATTGTTGGCAAGTCCAAGTATTTTTACATTTGTCATTTTTCTAGAAATCAAACAAGTGTTTATGGTCATGGTGAAAAGAGTTACGTTGCTGAGGCAACTCCACCACGAGCCACGTCGGCCATCGATGCCCAAAAAACAACAATTTTAACCTTCATCTGCAACTTTACCTCCTGCCACAAAAAGTGAATCAGTAAAATCCAACAATGTTCAACAAACCGTGACCATCACAGAAGGTAGGAATCCATGGTTACAATAACCACAAGCTGGCAGAAAATATTCAAATACTTCATTTGACAAAGTGTTGTATCTGGAAAACAGAGCTATATTTTCATAATAATGTTGTAATTACTGTCAGTAAATATGCAGTTAATATTTTATAAAACATCATCATTCTTCATCTTAAGCTGCTTCCAACTACGACAAGAAAGCTGTTCCATCCACAACAAACATGGCTCAGCTTGAAACAGAAATCAACTCTCTTCGACGCCAACTTGTGCAAGCAAAGCGAGATAGAGCTGCAGCTCCTTCAGTGTCTGACACTTTGCGTCATTTATTGGTGGGTAAAACTGCAAAGCCTACCCAGCAGTACCAAGTTTAAACCATTATTGTTTGTAATCAGATTGGCAACCCCTATGTACTTGAACTATACAAGTCGAAAGATGAAAAAACTATGCTCTGGGACAGTGCAATTCATCAACATGATGGCAATGCAATTGTTGCAGTAACTCTTTTATGCGAGACACACTTAAACGAGGTAAACTTTAAATTAATTATGTCTGGAAATGTTCAACTTCATATATTTATCTACCAATAAGGGAAACAGATTCTGATACAAAAATGGGCACTAAACATTACTTAAAATAATAAACATCTTACAATTGAAGGCCATTTACATTTAGTTTTAACATCATTACACATATCATGGCGACGATTATGGTGGCTATCTTGAGTATATGGCATATACATGTTTGTAGATATACTGACCAAGGAACGATAAATGTTTTACTTGTACTAAATAATTATCAACTTACAAATGGAACAGATTTTGAAGGCACTAAACTTTACTTAATATAGTCCAAGGCAACTTACATAATGCTTTTAATAGCGTGACAGTGGATCATTATTGTGCTTATCTGCGAGAAGCTGGTGAAGTTGATGAACTACACGAAACATTAAGTGCCCTTGGTCGAACTGAAGAAGCTGCAATGTTGAAATATAAACAATGTCTTGCATCGACCGCCACAACCACTCCTGAAATTAGATCATCGGGGTTGAAAGACTGTATTAAGTGAGTTTCTTGTGAACAGAAAGTTACAATAAATGGCCCCGAAAGATAACCCAGATATTGGTAAACTCTTACCCAAAGATGGAATCTGACCAACTTGTTCTTTCAAATATCTTACCAGGGGTTTGTATAAATGAGTGTCACTCATGAATGCTGTTAAGATTGCAGTAAAATTATGTCATTTTAGTGCAAATGATTTTGCTTTTCAGTGACAAAATAGGTTAGTTTGAAAACTATAGTGCAAACACTCCTGTCAATCATTGCATGCACATGCATTACTGCGTTGACACTCTATCTTTACTCACTTAAACCATTGGCCTGTAAAGTTTGCAAGAATTTTTCATCAATAATTTTTCCGACTGCTGTTACTTAACTTAGTCAAATAATGCATAAATTGTTCATTGGGATTTCAAAATACTCACGTTTAACCCACAGTTATCATGTGAAAGCTACAAACAAACTTCTTTTTTCAGATATTATTTTGATGCTGACATTCGTCTTGCGAATGAAACCAGTGCAATATTTGAACAAATCGCGATGATGGAACGACAATCGGCTGTGGAGGATGCTGACAGCGCTGCTGAGAAAACTGGTCAAGTCATGGTGTTTAAAAGTCACCCTCGTAAAGAAGCAATTATCCACAAACCAGTGTTGGACACTTTGTTTTATTGTTGTTATTATCATTGGGGAGAGGCAGAGGTAAATGTAAAAATAATTTCAAAATGCTTGGATAAGTTTTATGTTGATGTTTATCTTATTATTATCTGTTGTTTATTGTATATTTATACCTCTGCACAAAAACCCAGAAATTATTTAAATTTTTCAGGGTGTTTTAAGTAATCCCACTTCAATTCGCAATCAACATAAAATCAGTGAAAGGCAGTTTATGTTTACGACAATTGCAGCTTTGTGCAGAATGAGAAGGCAAAGTATTTCTGTTACACACACTTTTTTAATGTTTGTTTAAACTAATTACAATTTTTCAGATGGCGTGATATAGAAACTTTGTTGACAGTTCCACGTTCATTGTTTCGGAGTGCAAGACTGCAAGCCGTTATTGGTTTTGATCGAGTGATCGACGTTCTGAGTAAAAATCACGCTCCAGATGATGTCTGTTGTGTTTTTTACATTGTATTTTGCAACCTGTTCTTATTCTTCCATGTTTTGTTTAAAGGCTCTTGCAAAATATTGCGTTGAAATTAAAACATCCGATAAAAGATTGGAAATGGCGATGAAACTGAAATGCTACAAAGTTGTAATTGATGTAAGGCTTTATCAGCTAACATATCAGTTATTAGGTTTCAGTGCCATTGCATTGAGCCTTAGCTGCTTGTGTAAACCATTTATCTAAAAATATATATTATTACATGTTATGTATTTTTACAACTGTTACACTACATTGGATTTGAATTGAGGTAAATTATAAAGTTGAGTTTTTTGTACAGACCCTTGTTTATCAACGTGATCGACAGCAGTTGATGTTGTATCTTGATAAAATCCCGCAAGCTAACCAACATATGAGGCAGTATTTGTCAAATCAGTTAAGATCACAGGTGAGTTCCCATAACGTAGGGTTGCCAGGCAACCAGATGTCCTGAGTTTCGTTGTTAAAATTTGTGATTGTGGAAAATGACAAAAAAGTGTCCAAATGTCCAGAATTTAAAGACAAGACCCATAATTGCCTGTAAATTAACGTAAGGTTCCCGAGTTTGAATCAATACCATGCTGCTGTTAAACAAGTTTAAATTGACAACAAAACATAGTAACCTCAAGATTACACTAATCCACAAACAACACCAGTCAAAGCCTGTAAGGTCTCATCAGTGCAGCTGTTGACAGTTACACTGCAGCTCTTCAATATTATGGCTTTTTTGCCCTTATAACACCAGTCAGGTTTTTGTTTGATAGTTTTATTACTGTTAAGTATTTTATTGTTTTTCAGGAGATCAAATGGAAAAACTGATATTGTTACAAAGATATCTCTAATCTGTCGGTTTCATCCACATCCAAGTTGACTTTAACAGCATTTTGAACTTAACTCGATAACGTTATGTGTGCAATGCTATACATTATGTGATCTATACTATTACTAAACCTTGCTTTGACAACAAAATATCTGAATGTATATCGTGGTTATGTGTGTAACTTACCTGCGAATCAAATTGACCCTAAATGCATCAAAACCATTTGCCCATGTACAACAAACTTTGAAACAAGTGGGGAAGCCACAGGTTAGGAAGTCTTTTTTGTGCTCCATGCTTAAAAGTATCTCATATTTAACATTCACAACCCCCCAACTACAAAGTCACGAAGAAGCAAGTCATGATGTCATCACCACTAAATTTGTCTTGTCGCACCCAAAAAAAATAATCACAGTTGTAAATTGCAACACTAGTTTTAAATTTTTGCAAATTAAAGTTGGTCGGCAAGAATCTGGATTTAATTCCTTGTGTCAAAACTAAAACTTGCATCTTTGTTTCGCTTGAAACTTTTATAACTAAACAGTGCCCTGAGTTTTTTAAAGACTAACTTTATCCAAGCAAAATACATTAGTTGTTAACTTGAATCTAAAAATCTCATAGATCTTACACATTTAGTCATTGTATCCACTCTCAGGCTGATTAGAGCAACTGCTTTCTGTACAACTTTTCAAACAAATGGCTTCAAAATCACTTTTTTGTCCTCCACAACCTTGTTCTTCATTAAAAAACTTGTCAGAAATCTACTTTTATTGCATTCACAATTAAATATTGACATGGTGAAAAACAACAACATTTACAAAAATATTTAAAAATGACATTTGATTTTAATCCAAAGTTTCCACAGTACATTTTATAGAAAAATATTTACTTATAATTATTACTGCTGTTTTATGCTTACTGACCAAACAAGAAGCCACAACTTTCGATTGTTTTGCAGTTGTGATGTCATAATGCCTATTGTTGTAACAATTCTGTAACTATTCGCAAATTGTTTTCACTTATTTCAATCAACTTCTTTCTTATCTCTTCAGTTATGTCTGTTGTCATTCTGTAAGCTTGGATTGCTTTTTGATAAAAATCCACGCTTTCATTCAGTCGATTTGTTTTCTCGCAAACAACACCAAGGTTGTGTAACAAAACTCCGAACACATAATGCTTTGCTGAGTTTTCACCAAACTGTTTCCCCATCATTTCAAGTCCAAGTTTAATTGTTGATTCCCTCGACGAATAATCTCCGATTAAACTTTGACTCCATTCAATCCTGTGCAAACACAACACCTGATTTAAACATCGAAATCCTTCTTCCACGCTTTCAATATTTTGTATTTTGAGTCTCATCGTTTCCATTAGTGGGATCACATGACCACGAATTATTCGTTGGCTTTCAAGTTTTTGATTCGAATCCGATGTTTTCATCAAATCTCTGCATGTCCGACTCAAACCCTCAACACAATCCCTCACACCTTTCACCCCTCTCACGCCATCGTGATGCCTTGAATAAAATTCACCTCCAAGTTCGTAAAATAAAATCGATTCCAAACATTTTCCCTCTTTTCTCTTTTTATCTCCAGTTGTTTTCAATTCTTCTGCAGTTGCCCCAAGACCTTCAAGTGACCTTGAAAGTTGGTTTCTTGTTTCATTTGCTTCAGAATATTTTTTGTGTTTCAACAAATTCACGTAAATTTTTATCAGGGAATTTGGATCGATGTTTTTATCTGAAATAAAATATAAATTGATTTTTGATTTAAATAAACCCGACATCTTGCTTATCCGTACCCTGACGTTCATTTCAAAGTGTAAATTCTCGCGGAAAATGTGTTGGTGGCGCTAAAGAGCATCAACGGATATTTTTTTATAAATGGGGATTTTTTAGGAAAAATTACAGAAAAAAATTATGCATTTTATTTGTGACTTTTGTTACTCCAAAATGAAACAAAAATATGTCACTGCACAGAAAAATAATTTGTGTTTATCGCCTAATTAAACTTCACAATTTTTTTTACTGATGCCTGTACTTTTAACGTTTCAACTGTTTCAACTGACTGTTTTTGCAAGATGCATAGATTGACACAAAATTTATGGGGGAAAACAATTCTTCTACTATTGCAAAGCTTACACAAATACCTTTACGAGTAACGGCAGAGTTATGTGCGTTTAAAGTTTTGTCGACTAGCGTATCTGATAAGTCGGCGAGCCGAGTGATCGAAATCAGCGAGGGTCAAGGCCGCGCGGCGGGCAGAGAGATCGGGGCGAAGCTACGACATACATTGTTACGAAATAAGCAATGGAGAAGCCGATTGTTCAGAACTAGTTGAATGTTTGTACCCAGCCAAAGGCAAGAACTCTTTTTCGATCATTGTTTATTGTTAATATATGTAAATTTAATTTCGTTTACTTTATTTTGCAGCCTACAAGAGTGGAGAAGTATGGCGTAGGTGTATCTGGGAAGCAAACGATGTGGCGGGTTCCCGTCAAAAGCAGTCGGAAACGATTGCTGTATATTTCCGACAGCAATGCTCGGAAATACGTTTCGCCTTATGAGGTAAAACATCTAATTCTTTTTCTTTTGATTTTGCAGCTTTAAGCATGCCTGGTGGTACCATCTGCCATGCAATACAGGAACTTTCTAAAAGTCTAGCGAGAGATCGAGGAGGGAAAGCACCCAAAGGTCGTGTCGCAATCGAGAGAGTACGAGAGTTTCAAAGGAGAAACCCCGCCCCACTTTCGAAGTGCGCAAAAGGACAAGCTCGAGGTAACCTAACAGTAGACATGTTTGTGTCAGCATTATCCACGTACACTTCATTTGACCCTCATACCCCCTCTTCATGGCATGTATTGATAAAGCATTTTTTTGCCGAAGACACGTCCAAAAAACGGGTTAACAAAATTCTAAATCTAAAATACTTCTGAGCAAAACATGAAGGACAAATAAAATCTCGATTTGTTTGGCGCCTGTAATGTTGATGGTAAAACCGAAAACAATATTAATGGTGAAGTAATAACTGACGAAATCTTTGAACATCAAACCAATGTTGAGCGTAGTCTTGTCGACATAAATCCCCCCTGTGTAAGCGACGAGGGTGAAGTAGGTGAAGACAACGTGGATAATGCTGATGTTTGTGTTGCGAATCGCGAGTTTCACGCGGCCAAAGTTTTGTTAACTGGGAATTTTTTCTGTTACCTTTCACGGGGAGCGCAGAACGTTAGAAAATATGGGGGGTATGGTTAATATTCTTCAAATTTAAGAAGGTGCGCGTTTTTTCTCGCAAACAAGTTTAATATTTTTAGATAGTATGGACGCCAAAGAATATCTGCCCTTAAGGATTTCAGCGGGAATCGATGTTTACTTATGGTTATGACATAGCAAACATTTCATATTCATATGATAAGCAATGTGGAGCCAATAATATGAATTGTGCATAAGCTGCAGACAGATGGCTACTGTTTTTCAGCCTGTGATCTAACTCTGCCATTTCTTCTGCTCTGATATATGTAATATTTATGCTTCCTAAAAGGGAGAATGCCCTTTCTCTGATGGACTTAATAAGTAAAAAGTGCCAAGGTGGTTAATGGTGTTACAGAGCTAGACGGAAATATCACAATAATGTTTTACTACAGGATTCTGACCAACTGAATTTGATTGTGTGTTGCAAATACTTTCCCCAAGATTTTAGGAAATTAACATTTGGACCACCAAGTATTTCAGTCTATGCAAATGCATTAGCATAGGACATTTTTTTAATACTACAAGATGTTTAACAGAGCAACCTAAAAGTTGATACTTACAAGTATTTTTGCCATCAGAGCCATCTTGTAGTAATAACTAATGTTTGATTGTACAAATAGACAGCCAAAAGGTAAAAAGCAAATTAAAACAACACAACTATATACGTACATTGTTGACGGCAAGCATTCATAAACAAGAAATGCGGGTAATTTATATAATTATGGTAACCTTGCTTACGGCACTTATGACTAAAGCATATCAATATTTTATTGCAGAAGTTCACAGATCATTCTATGTCAAATCATCCAATTGCCCAAACCCTTACTGATGAAGCATGAAATGTGTTAGTATACCAGTATGTGTAAGAAAAATATGAGCTCGGCTTATGAGTTCTGGTGTGTTTTTAAATTTTGGTGCCAAATTGTTTGTCATATTTTAAAAGAGGAGTTTAGCAAACAACAGGTAGTTACTATGTTACAAACTAGTACAGTAATAAATGTATAATATAACTTGTACCAGTATGTGTGATTTGTGCATGTTGTGGTGATGAGTTGTCTGACAGTGATAACGATGACAAAACTTCCTCTGGTCTTCTTCTGCTTTCTATGTTAGAAACAAAAATGTTTTGGCATTGTTCGTTCAAACTGTCATGAAATTTGCTGCCACAGCTTGGACAGAAAGACAAACAAACACATAATCTGCAAATACCTCCGACTTCCTCTGGTATTAACAAAAGCAATAACTTACAACTATATTTTTACAATAACGCAAAATTACAAAAGCACGTCATTTTGAAGCTGTTAGATAACAAACAAAAATACACAGTGATGTGCTAGTGATGCAAACATGGCCGACATCAAGTTACCTGTTTGTTGCATTGTTTCCTGCGTTGCATTTTCTGTTTCTCCACTTGGTGGACGACTGTATGTTTCGTAATGAGAAGTAGTTGGACGCTCCTCAAAATGTTGAATTTGCTCTGCAAAAAAATAAAATGCATCAGGTGACATCACAAATGATTAAAACTCGTCATAAATATAATTATCGAGATATATTTTTTCAATATTACCTGCTACACACTCAGATACCACTTGACCTTGGGTGGATACAGAAGTTGTTTGAGTAGGAGTAACATCAAGTGCTTGGGATCGGTTCCCTGCATCAAAGTTTGGATTGGAGTCTGTAATCAAAATAGTTGAAAGATTGAAAGATTTTACACTTTGAAGTATCTGGCCCATGTCTTTATTACATTGCTGCTGTAACAATACTAATGATCCTTAGCTGGGGGTCCACAGGCCCCTGGGGGTTAGTAGAGTGTTGTCAGGGGCAACCTCTAAATACTGACGCCATAAGTTTGTTACTTTGTAACAATTTTGAAAATATGTTGATGCATTGTGCAACAAATCCTCAAAACAATACTATAGAAGCATGTTTACAACCTATCGCAAACAAAAACCACATGGTGATGTGCAACTTAAATTTTATCTCAGAAGATGCAAAATTGTCAAAAAAATTAGGGTGACAGTTTTAAGGACTTATATGGCAATTAAATCAAAGAAATCCTGTTTTCAAGGCCCTCAGCAATGATGCAACTTATGACTGTTCCATTGCAGGTTACCATAATCATTGCTGGGTCTTCTTACCCATATAGGGACCTAATATTCTTTAAAGTTAAAAAAAATTATTGCACCTGGATGGGACAGCACACAGCAATGATTTGTAAAGCCTCATAGAAAATCTTGTGACCAACAGGGGGCCATAAACAGCCCTGGGGGGTTGTTTAGGTAATTATTCAGCAACCAATTGTGGTGCTGTTGTGTGGAGGAGAGATGGATCTTGCACTGAACCATAATAGATAGGAGCAGGGTGTCGATTTATGCCTTTTTCACCATTCTAAGTGTTCGACATGCGACGCCACTGTTCGACACGGGCGGCGTGAATAAATGTTGAGTTACCGTTTTCAGTACTATGAACAGACCAACGCTATAATTGTTATCTGCAAAAGTCCATAAATTGATTTACTATAATAAATTAATTAAGCCTAACATATCGGTCACGCTAATCTTGCAACATTCACATCGATCTTACTAGTTTTCTTTTTTAGAAGATTGAACGATTTTTCTACAAGAATCCTGTAATCGAAATAAGCCTGGTCTTTCTCATGCGTTAGTTACCAGATACACCATTTTTGCGACAAGCACGAAAATTTTTCTTAGATGTTCGACATTCAATAAACTATCAACGCCCTGGATTGGATACTTAATAGATTCATTTTTCTTCAATATCCAATTGCATTTTTTCTTCTTTTTTACCCTAAATAATGTCCAACATGGATGGATCAAATGCTCCCGGGGGTCAAAAAATGGGTATAAACCATGCTAATCAGCATACATGTCAAACAAATCGCACTGTTTTGTTGTTGGTACTGTATTGTTACAGCTTGCCATATACTGTTTAGGCCAATTTAACAGGGTATTACACAAAATATTTGGTTGAAACCAAACTGTTAAAATCTTGTGCATCCCCTTGATAGGTCACTGTGCACCCTAAGTTTAGAACCCTGAAAACCTTTTCTAAAACCTCTACTGATCTGGATACTTCAGTCCCTCATTGAATTATCTTCAACAACTTCATACAACAACCATGTTGTAATCCTAACCTTCCACAAGTTGCGGTTCCTGAAGATTGAGATGGCCTTCAGAACTTAACCCAGAAATTGATGGATGTTGAATGACATCATCAGGACGTGGTTCGTTGTGGAGGGATGAACGATCTTCTGTGATGTTAAAATGTGTTAATGAATAAGTGTCGTTGCTTTAACAGAAAATAAATAATTAAGTACCAAGAATGAAATATTGGATTGCCGTATTCTGATACTTTTCTGGAAAGTATGTATATACAGGAAAGATTTAGTTTTGAAAATAATTTTGAAATCTAGGACACTGTACAAACATTTCAAACACAACTGTGTTCATCATCAGTGCTTTTTCTTACTGACTAGAAAGAATAATTGTCTGTGCCCACCAACCGGTTGACAGATGCAATATACCTTTTTGTCAAGAACTGTGTGATTTGCCTTTTTACAAAAATAATTACTGTGGCTTTTGACCCATTAAGGTCCACTAATAGTTCTACCACAGGCAGAAGGTTGCAGCTGCATTAGAATATACACAGCAGAATCTAAGGAGTATACAGGAGAACCTTGGGTCCTATTGGATTGCAAAAAATGCATAGGGGCCAGTCTGGAGAATATGGCAGTTCTGACAAAATCTTGGGCATGCAGAACTAAATCTTTCTGCATGGACATGTGCACGACCCCCAAGCCTATATGCAACATAAACGATAAAACACCTTTGGTACTTCAGTTCATTTTTTCATTTTTAGACATTAGCATGCCAAAAAATTTCCATTTGCAGCTAAAAAATTGGAGTGCAAATAAAAAAAGGTGAAAAAATATCAACACACATGCAGCTGCCATACTCTGCAGACTGGCCAAGGGGGCCAAAGCAACTTTACTATGATGTTTTTTGTTATTGCATAGAGAAGGGTTTGGGCCAACACTGAATTGCAAATTGGAGGTTTTTGTGATTTATTTTCCACAAAACCAGCCTACATTTTTGCAGCCTCATGAGGCGACGAAATGCCCCCTAGGGATGCTTTAAGCAACTATCCTGCATGTAATTTGGACCTGGCTGACAAAACATAAAATGGCAAATTAAAGTTTACTTCTGTGAATACACCCCCTCAAACATTTTCATGCTATTTCAACATTTTGACAACACCCAGCACCAAATAACCAGCTGATTAAAGAGGTAAACAGCATGCACGTCCTCGCTCATTCAACCCAAAATTTGACCTTACTGCATCACCGATTGTTTTGTTATGTGCCGCCTTATCTATGACAGAGGATAGGCATTACCTGCATAGCAGGCATCAACAAAACATTCAAATTTTGTACATCCTCAACATACCAATACAAAACTATGACATGTTGTATCTGACCACAGCTTCACTAACTGTTTGACCCTCGAGTTTGGTTGCAGTGCTGGCCCATCAGATGCTTTATCTAATGTAAACTTTAAACTATACAAGTTTCCAATATTACCTGCTTTCTGCATAGATAAAACTTGACCTTGAGTGAAATCAGAGGATGAATGAGTTCGGGTGACATCACCAAGTGCTTTGGGTCGGTTCCCTGCATCAGAGTTTGGATTGGAATCTGTGACCAAAATATGTACCTTTCTGGGTCCAGATTTTTCACCAGGCTATAAATATTGTATCCTGAAATTGTTGTTAAAGGATCAACATTATTACTTTAGTGTGGTGCAGGTTAAAAAATGTACAGATTTTGCACAGTGCACTATCTGGCCCAGATCATTATTACAGAGCTGCAAAGGAAAATAAGTATCTATAAACTTTGCCAATTGGTGAAACAACAAACAAACTGCATTATCTTTAAAAAGGTGATACATGTATAGTGATTTTTGCTGTATTTTGTTCAGTGTTATGTACATTACTTGACCCAAAAACGGCATTCCATTATCCACAAATATCACCCACCAATCCCATAATTGTGTAGGAAAAATACTACTTTTCCGGAGAATCTTGAGAATTTTCCTCCTAGCTTTATGTGCACCCCTAGTTAAGATGCAATGATTCAAAGAAATCCTTTCTTTTAAATCCTCCACTGATATGGATACTTTGGTCTCACATTAATCATGCTTTAACAAACTCACACAACAACCGTGTTGAAGGTCTACCTTCTAAAAGTTGCTGCTCCTGGCTACTAAGATGACCTTCAGAACCTAACCCAGAACTTAATGGACGTTGAATGACGTCATCAGGAAGTGGTTGGTTGTGGGAGGATGACCGATCTTCTCTGATGTCATAATGTGTCGATGTACGGATATCGGCGGTAACTGTGTCAAAAAAGAAAATGTAGGAATGTACATGTCTGACAGATACTTTATACTTTTCTGGCAAAAAGTTTCACAAAGACTTACTTCTCACTTATCGACTAAAAAACATCAATTTCAAACGACGAAACAGGGATGACAAACGAAAGTTTTGTTGCCAGATCTTTTACAAAAAACGCAAATTTCAGCAATACAACGCGTACAAATGCGACTAATGTTAGTCAAGTTAACAAATAATTAGTTACACCGATGGTCATTTCATGTCTACGGTTGCCTGCACTTGTATCTGACGTCACATTTCTCGTATGTTATGTTGTGTTTACGTGGCATCTGTATTTTTATTAACGTCGAGTAATACGCCACGAACCCATTTTCAACATACGACGGATAACGCGCTGTTTATTGTATGCACGGAAGACAGCTAAATATCCGGCTATTCAAATTCCGTGACCCTTCCATCAACACAGCTGTCATTTCAAATGAGTCACGGATCGGGCCGAACCTGTATCTGACGTCACATTTCTCGTATGTTATGTTGTGTTTACGTGGCATCTGTATTTTTATTAACGTCGAGTAATACGCCACGAACCCATTTCAACATACGGCGGATAACGCGCTGTTTATTGTATGCACGGAAGACAGCTAAATATCCGGCTATTCAAATTACGTGACCCTTCCATCAACACAGCTGTCTTTTCAAATGAGTCACGGATCGGGCCGAACCCAAACGACCCTGTATGCATTTTCTATATAAGCCACACATTTTTTGGGTAAAAGATAGAGAGAAATATAGAGTCACATAGAGAAATATAGAGTCACATAGAGTCATATAGAGTCATATATATAATTCAGTCATTGAAGAGGGCGATATTTCAGTCTATAACTCTATTCCATGATTTCTTTATAGACTCACAGACAGAGACTTTAGTACGCGTGGTTGTAACGTTTTGTTGTAATACTTGTGCGACTTTTATTTATGCATTAGAATGACAGATTAACTTTGGTTTAGATAGTAGCCTTTTTATCAGGAGTCAGATATACGGCAGTGTTAGTATTTTGTGTAGACGTTTTAAAGAACACCCTACATAAATTTGGTGACCCCGACGTGATACTTGGACGGGCATTTAAACCTTCTGATTTTTAACCATGTCAAAGTTTTTCAGACATTTCTCGATGTTCTCCAGCAAGGACAAAGATCGAAACAAACATTTCGAACAATAATAAGGTATGACGTTTTTCTCTTGATTTTATGCGCCTGATTGTGTAAGAAAATGCCAAACTGCTGTTAAGTATGTTTTGTCAAATGTCAAACCGTTTTTATAGTTATAAGCATAAGCCTGACCGTAGTGGTTATGTCAATCTCATTTTCGTTGATATTATGATGTTGTAATAACGCTTGCATCTCAATAAGTTTACGTCATACGCGAATACACTTTGGGAAGTGTTTTTTAGATTTAATTAAATCATGTCCGAAACGTTAGATTATTTTCTTTAACATACGTCACTGCTGGCAACTTAGGGTTGATTGTGGAAAAATGGTCATAACATTGTCTGCTTAGAAAGTCCTCACGGAGGCATGACGTCAGCTAAGGGGCCTGACACGTTATTTCTTACATTGCGCAAACGAGGTCGCCCAGCCTGCATGCATTTTTTACTCATTTTATTTTGTCCCTCATTAGGAGAATCCCTCGTGCTAGTTTAGGGGTTGTTATGGCTATTCGAAGCAAGAGATTACTAATTAACAGCTTTCATGTATGATTTTTCGGCCTATTTATTAATTGACATGAGCTTAATGCAAATCTAATTCACCACCATTTACGTTTGTAAACACAAACATTTCCTTCATGTGAGGTGGCTGTAACGATATATTGATTTGCAACGAACCGCCTGACTTTACCTTGTGTCCCTTGTAAGTAACTGCCAGAATCGTTAAAGGAAATTGTATAACAGTTATTCTAGATTCGACATGGCTACGTGTTTCCAAAACGTTAATGTTTATTTAATTTTTGAACTTGCTGAAGGAAAATAGCAGGAGAAATGCACAAAATGACGCGAAATTGGTGTTACAATGCAAAAGCATTTGGGCAAGCGCGACATCTCGCGACCGTGTCCCCTCGACACAGACTGAATCTTTTTTTATTCACCGAGCAAAGACTCGAAGAGCATATAACTGCTAGTCGCAAGGCACATTAACACGCCACATTTTTCGCAAGTGATCAGACGTTACAAACTTGATTACTGAGCACTGAAGCCAGGCTTGGGAGCCGTAGGTAAAAAATAATTCGCAGTGATTAACCTACGAAGTTCCAAATGCACTGGTAAAATTAAAAAGCGACTTATTTTACAGACCGCAGAAGGCATTCATCACTCTCTAAATACTGCGTGTCTATACAATGCAATGTGGGAGATTTGTGCATACGGCCAAGGCGCAAGTTACATTTCACATTTGCAAATCCTTTTTAGCCCACACTGACCGTCAAACTTTGCCAACTCTGCTCAGTACAAAAGCTTGTTCGTTTAACTAATTGGGATTTTTGAACACACGCCTCATGTCGAACCTATCTGTATTGGTATGCACGACTTTAACGGACAGTATAGTTACTCACAAGTTATGATAATCGTGTTGATTAATTTTTTCGCTGCGACGATATTAGCGCTATAGTAACCTCACATGGCAGCATTAAAGTCCTTATATGACTCGTAAACACGAGCAATTCAATGTCACTCATTCATGTCCCCTGCGCGTCAAAGTAAACAACAGCGACTCTTGATGTACATTATTATATCCTTGTTTGTGTGTTATAACTTTTATCTGTTATGTTTTGTGTTAACATGAGGCCTAGATATAACGGCAGGATGTTCGAGTTTTTTTTGACAGATACGAGCAGATCATTATACGTTGATGATTACGTTCGAGTGTTCACAGCACGGACATCTCAATATGTACGTTTGACAACTCAACAATTTCCGACGGTTTCCGGAGTTCGATTGACGCATATTTCGACGGCGTACGCAATCTTTCAACTTTCAACGATCACCACCGTCTATACTCGTGCGGGAGTAACAACTGCGATCTATATACGAGTACAACCAGGAGTTGAACAAGGAAATCACATCAAAAGATATGGACAATTCGCAACAAGAACAAATATTCAATCTATCAAAGGACAAGATTGATGTTGAGGAACCATAAACACTTGTTCGGAAAACATTTACGAGGACGGGAGTTTTTATGTATCTGACGTCACATTTCTCGTATGTTATGTTGTGTTTACGTGGCATCTGTATTTTTATTAACGTCGAGTGATACGCCACGAACCCATTTCAACATACGGCGGATAACGCGCTGTTTATTGTATGCACGGAAGACAGCTAAATATCCTGCTATTCAAATTACGTGATCCTTCCATCAACACAGCTGTCTTTTCAAATGAATCACGGATCGGGCCGAACCTGTATCTGACGTCACATTTCTCGTATGTTATGTTGTGTTTACGTGGCATCTGTATTTTTATTAACGTCGAGTAATACGCCACGAACCCATTTCAACATACGGCGGATAACGCGCTGTTTATTGTATGCACGGAAGACAGCTAAATATCCTGCTATTCAAATTACGTGACCCTTCCATCAACACAGCTGTCTTTTCAAATGAGTCACGGATCGGGCCGAACCTGTATCTGACGTCACATTTCTCGTATGTTATGTTGTGTTTACGTGGCATCTGTATTTTTATTAACGTCGAGTAATACGCCACGAGCCCATTTCAACATACGGCGGATAACGCGCTGTTTATTGTATGCACGGAAGACAGCTAAATATCCTGCTATTCAAATTACGTGACCCTTCCATCAACACAGCTGTCTTTTCAAATGAGTCACGGATCGGGCCGAACCTGTATCTGACGTCACATTTCTCGTATGTTATGTTGTGTTTACGTGGCATCTGTATTTTTATTAACGTCGAGTAATACGCCACGAACCCATTTCAACATACGGCGGATAACGCGCTGTTTATTGTATGCACGGAAGACAGCTAAATATCCTGCTATTCAAATTACGTGACCCTTCCATCAACACAGCTGTCTTTTCAAATGAGTCACGGATCGGGCCGAACCCAAACGACCCTGTATGCATTTTCTATATAAGCCACACATTTTTTGGGTAAAAGATAGAGAGAAATATAGAGTCACATAGAGTCATATAGAGTCATATATATAATTCAGTCATTGAAGAGGGCGATATTTCAGTCTATAACTCTATTCCATGATTTCTTTATAGACTCACAGACAGAGACTTTAGTACGCGTGGTTGTAACGTTTTGTTGTAATACTTGTGCGACTTTTATTTATGCATTAGAATGACAGATTAACTTTGGTTTAGATAGTAGCCTTTTTATCAGGAGTCAGATATACGGCAGTGTTAGTATTTTGTGTAGACGTTTTAAAGAACGTCCTACACACTCATCTCACTCTGAGCAAGATCGGTAAAAATTCAACTACCCCTATAGCGCAAGGGCCTTAAAAAGGCAGGAACACCCAAGACCACACGACAAATTGTGTGAAAAATGCGCTCAATTGGCAATCATGACCTGAGATGGCTTTGACAGTTAAAAGTCATAGTTCATCAATCTTAAGCGACAATTTGTAAACTATCGAAACCTACCTGAAAATCTTTGGTTTCGTGTAGAATAGCAATCAAGTGGAACCAATCGATCAAGGTTGGTGGGAAAGGGATCTTTGATGTCCATCTGTCTGACAACATCTTCCACTTGTTGCTCGATCACTTCTGGGTTTTGCTGGTCAAGAAGTTGCTGCAATCTCTCACAGATTTCGATCATCGTTGGTCGTTTAGATGGATATTGATCCCAACACTGCTTCATCAGCTGCTCCAGGTTTTCAACGATTACTCTGTCGCTGTAATTGAGATGAGGCTTTAATTGATTTATTATGGAACAGTTTGGTCTTGTCCCTTCCTTGATGGAATCCAGTAAAGCTTTAAGGTTGCCGGTCGGATATGGCAATGCACGCACGACAACGGTAAACACCATCACACCGAAAGCATAAGCATCAAGTTTTTTAGTAGGTTTCATGGTGAGGTCCCTTAGTTTTTCAGGTGCTGTGTACATCGGTGTGTATTGAGGTCTTTCCTTCTTGCTTCTTGCCGAAGAGTCCACAGTCATCGAGCCTGTGGTTGTTGCGAGTTCAGCACTTCCAAAGTCGCATAGTTTGAGGCGCAGCCATTTAGTAAGCAACCCATTCTCTGGTTTGACGTCTCCGTGAACCATTCTCTTCAGAGGTAAACCATGGCAAGCTTTGAGACCTTTTGCAGCATCGTGTAAAAGCCGGACACGTAAGGGAAATCCCAATGAAATTGAATGATTCAGTAATAACTGAAGCAAGTTTCCACATTCGCAGAACTCCATGACGATCCCGATGGCAAAGGGCCATTTGGTCCAACCGTAGACACGAACTATGTTGTCATGATCTCCTAGTTTGTGCAGGTTTTCCACTTCCTCCCAGAATCTGCGTGAATGTTGTTTTAAAATCACAAGCTCATGGTAAAACAGAGTGCACTTACATATTCTTGAACATCTCCTCGTCTTGAGGTCCGCCAGCTTTAATGACTTTTACAGCAACATATCGTTTCAAACGAACATGATACCCAATCAAGACATCTCCGAATCCACCAGTTCCAGCAATAAAGTTGACTGGATCACATCGAATGTCCCCCACGTTGATTAAACGGTACTGCATCAAAACAGATAGAAAGATCACACAGATATTTCGTTGCAGAAATCTAAAAAATCCCAGCCAGAAATACCTTCTCTTTGGACGACATTAAGGCTGTTTTCATCAGGTGCCTGTTATCTATTTGCAGTATTACTGTAGCCTGTAGACGAGTTGACTCGTTTCATAGCAAGCTAATAACAATGCTTTGGTACCACCTCAGCTACGCAACTTCCGCTAAACTATCTACACACTAAAAAGTGTGAATTTTCCCTTTGTTTCAATTTGCGCATCGTGTAGGCGATGAAATTTTCCCACTTCAAGGAACTGCAGTTATTTCGCGCAATGACTCTTATATCCAATCACGCAGTTATAATGAGACCATTCTTGTGTTTCCTTGTTGTGCCATCCAGGTTTGCTCGTCGCAAGTTCAACTCTTTGGTATCTTTATTTATGACTAAATAGAGGAACATATGCTATTAAACTAAACTGCGTTCATGAGCTTATGTTTATGTTATAATTTTAAATGTGTAGTTTCTACCTGTGTCACGCACAACAAGTGGAGTTGGAAGAAAAGTGGATTCTGAAAGAAAACCTCAAATATTGCCACATTTTTTTAATAAAAGGATTTAAAAATTAGCCAAAGAATCCTAAGTTTAATTTTATTCAAATTTTTGTTGTCTGTATGTGGCTAGAATAACTGGTCTTTTACCGGAATAAGTTTTGGTGTCCTCAAACACCAGATTATGTTTGCAGTTGTCGAGTTTGTTTGAAGAACTGCAGTTGCAAAGGATTTGAATCGACGACGCAAGGATTGCCCGGTACTTTCCGCGATTGCAGTATTTACATTTAGTTTTGAGTGTCCTGGTAGTTATTCGCAAATTGAAAGTATTTAAAATTCAAGCAATACCAAATGTTGTAGATTTGGTTGGGTGTTTGCTATAATGACGACGTCTGAAATAAGATTAAAATACCAACGTGGCGAGTACGTCACAGTGGCAAAGTCACAAACTACCCGTGACGTCACATTGCTGTAGATGTTGCGGTGATTTTGAACGAATTCGCTTGGCCGCTCCATAACTGAAACTAAGTAGACTTTTGTTAATTGAAATGTTGCCTTAGTAACTGAGCGAGATGGAAATAATTTCAACACGTTGCTGATTTCTAAGAGCGCGTGCGTTGGTTAGAACGTGAGAAGAAATCACGGAATTCATTGAGTAACTGCTGTCCTACTTCTTCTAGGTAAGCGTCAGAGTAAATTGTAAACGAGTAACATGTATTTATAACAAGTTGCGATGAAAAATGTCTGTCGTCGAGCCGGATGCCAGAAGATTACGAGAGTTCTGCATGAAAACCTCCGTTTTGCACGGTGGTTCACCGTATCTATAATCATCAGACTATTCGTCCGATCTCGACCCACAAGTTGAACAAATGGCGATTCCTCCTGATAGAAGAGATAGAGCTCCACCAACCCAACCCAGGAATAAACTTTCACCGTAAATCCACCCGCGAACCAATGACAGAAACGTTTGATTTTCGCCGGTTGCAATTTTGTTGATTAACTGAGGAATTTGATTTAAGTCAGAGAGGGCTTCAAAAAATATTCCAATCTTCACATCCTAAACAAACTAGTATCAACTTGCATCCATAAAGTTATGTGTGATAGGAATTATATTTCACAAGTGGAAACATAAACTCTACAAACGAATTCACTAAGTCACGTGAATGTAGTGACGTCATAAACTAGTTTGGGTACCACCTGGGGTCGCACGAGAATCGCGTCAAAAGTCTAAGATTGCTTTCAAATTTCCAATCAATGAAAGGACTTCGCCTGCATTATTCGACTCTCGTGCGACACCAAGCGGCAAACTTATATGCAAATGAGTGCTGAAAGCGTGCGCTGCTGATCATATTAAATTTAATTTCGGATAGATTTTTTTGTAAAAACATTTACCAATCTATGTTTCAAAGGTCAAAGTTTCTACCATCGTCACCATGAAGTAACTCATCCTAAATCACATTCTGAATCTCCAAACTCTTCCTACTGCAGAAGTTCTTCTTCCGCATATAAAAAAATTGCCTCAGTCAAATGATACGCACAGTTTAAAGTTTTTTATGTGTTGTTTGCAGATTGTAGTGTTGCAATACACTAAATATAATCGTCAATAAATGTGTGTTTCACTTTAAGACAGATGTCAAAACATTTTCTTAAATACTGGAAAAATATTTATGATTATTTCCACATTCTTTGATTGTTCAGCGTCAGAGTGTTTAATGCGTGTAACCATAGAATTATAAAACTTCCTGTGGTTAACAAACATATTTTGATACGATTATCCTTTATGTGACATGTTTGATTTCTATTAAAGGAAGTATCAAATTGGGAAATACCCTCCACATGCTTAATTTTTGATAATGAGCATTGTAATTTTGAAAGTGACGTAACAAACCAATCAGTGATGAATAAACAACATTTTTACAATGGATCAAGCACAGAAGCACAATCAAAATTAGTTTTCTGTTATTTTTCTGTAAATTTTCGTTTTTCTTGCAAGCTTGGGCTACGCTTAAGCGTAAATCTTCATTTTTGTTGCAGGCTTGGCAAACTTGCGAAAAATACTTATTTGCAATAATTTAAGGGTGCGACATGCTTTATATTCACCCAGCTAGGAATACTAGTTGTGCATTTATCCAGCCAGAGGTATGACTTACGTACACTTTACAATCATTGTTCATTTGCTACACCATAAAGTGTGGTCCGTGAAAATACTAACTGCGTTACACTGGTCTGTAGTGCAAATTAGGATGGAGAACTTTGCCCATGACACATGTAGAAAACCCAGATCCTCATAGGATTCTATGTAACATAGAAATATGTAACATAAACTTGCTTTTCAACTGTTTGTCATTAACTAAAAAAACCTCGATTAGTTGTTTGAATTTGATGTGTTGGTCGACTATTCACAAGAAAATCTTTGCTCAACTTGCTACCTGATGAGTGTACAGTACTACACTTCATTGTTTAATCGTATATACTTGTTTTATTGTCAATTATTTGACACAGTTCTAACCGATACTCGTACATCGACACATTATGACATCAGAAAAATTTGGTCATCCTTTCACAACGAACCACATCCTGATGATGTCATTCAACGTCCATCAATTTCTGGGTTCGATTCTGAAGGTCATCTCAATCGCCAGGAACCACAAGTTTTGGAAGGTTAGGATTACAGCATGATTGTTGTATGAGTTTGTGGTATATGCTGAATAGTAAAGCTTTAATCAGTCGCATTCACCTGATATACTTAATGATTATCAGTCGCATTCACCTGATATAGTTAATGATTCTGTAAGCTTGATTGCTGTAAAATGAATACAGTTCGTGCAAAGCTATTCCCAGATTAGTTTAGTGCCACTGCAGGTTATAAATGGTGGTAACCCATTGCATTATTGTCACAGCTGCTCTGTAGTAAGGATATGAGCCAGATACTGCACTACGCGAACGCTGTCAATATTTTAACCTGTGTCAAACCAAACTATTAATGTTGTTATTTCAACAACAATTCCAGCATTCACTAATCATATGCAGAGTGACCTGTTGGAAAACCTGAACCCTGAAAGTTTAATATTTTTGTATTTTAGTCAAAGAATCCAATCCAAACTCTGATGCAGAAAACCGATCTTCTGCACTTGGTGATGTCACCCTAACTCAAACAACCTCTGATTCCACTCAAGGACAAGGTCAAGTGGTTTCTGAACTTCAAGCAGGTAATATTGGAAACATGCATTTGGTGAAGTATAAGTTTAACATTTAATTACTAATGCCAAAAACCTTACTACACAATAGATCAAGGGTCGTCCGATGTTACAGCAGCACAACATAATTGGAGACACTTGTCAGGTTGGGTTTGTATAATTGCAAGGTTGTGGAGAATTTATGGATAGTTATTTATAATACCCGATACGCATACGAATATGTGATAAGCTTTGAAGTCTTGTGTCTTTTAGTGGTGTTTAGAGTTTCAGGTTGTGTAGAGGAATATACATACTTTGAAACATAGGCATTGACTCAGCAAATTGTTTAGAAACAATCGTATACTACCCTGCTTTTGAACGATATTGACGCATCGGAGATTTAGGCCTATTGCAGATAAATTTCTGTTACTTTTTGTGTTGAATTAATTTCATTATTTGTGGAAAATATTAAACTAATGATTCTTTAAATCATGTCTTCAGTTTGCCGGCAGGTAATTAAGTTTAAAACATGGATAAGTGCATTTGTTGCAAAAACAAATGCTGATTTGTAATAGTGTAGTTTCCAATAACACAGAAAATGAAAATAAAAGTTTGAGAACTTCCCAATATTAATATGCAGTGGTACTATAGGACTAACGCACAGGTAGACATTATTGGATGTACGTAAAATTTTGTTTTTGTTCAAGCCGACAGTTTCCCAACAAGCTGACTCTGACGAATACTGGAGTGGAACCTTGTTAAAACGATTCAACTTTGATGATGACGATGAACATGAAGACAGCATCGAAAATATTCAGTTTGTTGGGTTAACAGCAACACTTGTCAATAAAAGGTAAAATGCAATTGTTTCAACCGTAGGCGCCGAACATGGGTATGCCGGGTATGCCTCGCATACCCGGACGGAAATCTCGGGTATGCCGCATACCCGAGAATCTGACCAACGTTCGTCATGTGTTATTTAGATTTAGCGGTTGATACGGTATCGAGTTTCTGGAGAGCAGGTATTGCAAAGTATGTCGCGATAGGTATAGCGTTTAATTTAGGAATAGAGTTTCTAGGTGAACCTCACTTTAGAGTTTAGAGTTTATAGGGTCTTTGACCTTCAAAAGGCATGATCGTTGCAGTAACAATGAGATGTTTATTGCTTGCTTCACCAAATATAATACCACGAAGCTCAATTTTCCGCCTCACCACAGATTATGTTTACCACATTATACGTATTAATAACCATTATGTTCGAAGTAAGCCCTCACGCTAAACATAGACAGTAAACACAATTTGTACAGCGGTTTTAATGGGTCTTAGGCAGAACCTTATTCAAACTTTGTCATTTCAAAAAGCCCTTTGGCTTTCCTGGATAATATTCAATGCGGTCTTACCGCACATAAACGTGCGTTTATTTGAAAAGTGCTTGGCTGTAGAATTGTGTTGCGTTCGTAAACTATACAAGCCTTAACATTGTCTCACATCTACCGCCAAGAAAGATATTTTGCATTCTATGACGTCATAAATGGCATACCCGAAAAAATTTTAAAGTCGGCGCCTATGGTTTCAACCTTTGTCTAAGAGAGAGCTTTTGATGTAATGGTACCCAAGATTGAAAAGTTTGCTATTTTGTACTGTCTTTTTTTAGGCAAGCTTTGATTGCACAGATAAACTGACATTTTGTATATTTTATTGAATTAGCTGATTGTTTTTGCATGAATTGCGGAATTGCAAAAATACTGTTATTTGTCCAATCAAATTCCACCTACCCCCATATACAATATTGGATTTTTAGAAGGCATTTTTTTATTAAAATTGATTGTTGCCAAGTCCAAGTATTTTTACATTTTTTGTTTTAATAGAAATCAAGCAAGTGTTTACGGTCATGGTAAAAAGAGTTACGTTGCTGAGGCAACTCCACCACGAGCCACGTCGGCCAGATTCCATCGGCCATAGATGCCAAAAAAAAACAACAATTTCAACCTTCATCTGCAACGTTACCTCCTGCCACAAAAAGTGAATCAGTAAAATCCAACAATGTTCAACAAACCGTGACCATCACAGAAGGTAGGAATTCATGGTTACAATAACCACAAGCTGGCAGCAAATATTCAAAAACTTCACTTGACAAAGTGCTGTACCTGGAAAAAAAGAACTGCATGTACATTATAATGTTATAGTTACTGTCAGTAAATATACAGTTAATATTTTATTAAATACAAATATCATCATTCTTCATCAAGCTGTTTCCAACTATGACAAAAAAAGCTGTTCCATCCGCAACAAACATGGCTCAGCTTGAAACAGAAATCAACTCTCTTGGATGCCAACTTGTGCAAGCAAAGCGAGATAGAGCTGCAGCTCCTTCAGTATCCGACACTTTGTGTCATTTATTAGTGGGTAAGGCTTGTTATTTTGTGTCAAACCTGTCTTCTTAATTGTGGATATTATTTGAGTAAAAAACTGCAAACCTAATTATTTATTGACAATTTAAATATACTTGATGAATTCAACTTTAGACATGTTGTGCTTATGTTGAAATTGTTGAGGATTTTTACCCTAAAATTCTCCTTTTTTCAGAAGCTGTCTCGATGTAAGCAGTACCTAGTTTAAACCATTATTGTTTGTAATCAGATTGGCAACCCCTATGTACTTGAACTATACAAGTCAAAAGATGAAAAAACTAAGCTCTTGGACAGTGCAATTCATCGACATGATGGCAATGCCATTGTTGCAGTAACTCTTTTTATGCGAGACACACTTAAACGAGGTAGACTTAAGATTAATTATGTCTGGAAATGTTCAACTTCATATATTTATCTACCAATAAGGGAAACAGGATCTGATACAAAAATGGGCACTAAACATTACTTAAAATAATAAACAACTTACAATTGAGGGCCATTTACATTTAGTTTTAACATCATTACACATATCATGGTGACGATTTATATGGTGGCTATCTTGAATATATGGTATTTGTAGATATATTTAGCAAAGAACGATAAATGTTTTACTTATACTAAATAATTATCAACTTACAAATGGAACAGATTTTGAGGGCACTAAACTTCACTTAATATAATCCAAGGCAACTTACATAATGCTTTTAATGGCGTATATATTGCATTGACAATTACATGGTTGCTGACAAAAAAATATGTTACATGTTTGTAGATATATTTAGCAAAGAACTGATGAGTCGTGTAGTGGCAGTGGATCATTATTGTGCTTATCTGCGAGAAGCTGGTGAAGTTGATGAACTACACGAAACATTAAGTGCCCTTGGTCGAACTGAAGAAGCTGCAATGTTGAAATATAAACAATGTCTTGCATCGACCGCCACAACCACTCCTGAAATTAGGGTATCGGGGTTGAAAGACTGCATTAAGTGAGTTCCTTGTAAACAGAAAGTTACAATAAATGGCCCATAACATAACCCAGACATTGGTAAACTCTTTCCCAAATGCCAAATCTGACCCACTTATTCTTTCAAATATATTGTTTGTATAAATGAGTGTTGCTCTTGAATGCTGTTCAGATTGCAGTAAAATTATGTCATTGTAGTGCAAATGATTTTGCTTTTCAGTGACAAAATAGGTTAGTTTAAAAACTACAGTGCAAACACTATGTTCACTTTATAGCCATTGGCCGGTCCAGTTTGTAATAATTTTTAGTTGATGATTTTTCCAACTGCTGTTTTTAACTGAGTTAAATAATGTATAAATTTTCCATTGGGTTTTAAAAACTTATGTTTAACCCACAGTTATCATGTGTAAGCTACAAACAAACTTCTTTTTTCAGATATTACTTTGATGCTGACATTCGTCTTGCGAATGAAACCAGTGCAATATTTGAACAAATCGCGATGATGGAACGACAATTGGCTGTGGAGGATGCTGACAGTGCTGCTGAGAAAACTGGTCAAGTCATGGTGTTAAAAAGTCACCCTCGTAAAGAAGCAATTATCCACAAACCAGTGGTGGACACTTTGTTTTATTATTGTTGTTATCATTGGGGAGAGGCAGAGGTAAATGTAAAAAATAACGTGAAAAATGCTTCAATATGTTTTACCTGATTTCTTTGTATGTTTAGCTTATTGTTATCTGTTGTTTGTTTGTATATATATGGTTTTGCACAAAAATCCAACCTTGTTTTTCAGGGTCTTTTAAGTAGTCCCACTTCAATTCGCAATCAACATAAAATCAGTGAAAGGCAGTTTATGTTTACGACAATTGCAGCTTTGTGCAGAATGAGAAGGCAAAGTATTTCTGTTACACACACTTTTCTAATGTTTGTTTAAACTAATTACAATTTTGCAGATGGCGTGATATAGAAACTTTGTTAACAGTTCCACGTTCATTGTTTCGGAGTGCAAGACTGCAAGCTGTTATTGGTTTTGATCGAGTGGTCGACGTTCCGAGTAAAAAGCACCCCCAGATGATGTCTGTTTTGTTTTTTACATTGTATTTTGCAACCTGTTCATATTCTTCCATGTTTTGTTTAAAGGCTCTTGCAAAATATTGCGCTGAAATTGAAACATCCGACAAAAGATTGGAAATGTCGATGAAACTGAAATGCTACAAAGTTGTAATTGATGTAAGGCTTTGCTTGCTAACTTATCAGTCATTAGGTTTTAGTGTCACTGCATTGAGCCTTAGCTGTTTGTGACCGACTGTAAACCATTTATCAAAAATATATATTATTACATATTATGTATTTTTACAACTGTCACACTACAGTGGATTTGAATTGAGGTAAATTATAAAGTTGAGTTTTTTGAACAGACTCTTGTTTATCAACGTGATCAACAGCAGTTGATGTTGTATCTTGATAAAATCCCGCAAGCTAACCAACATATGAGGCAGTATTTGTCAAATCAGTTAAGATCACAGGTGAGTTGCCATAACATAGGGTTGCCAGGCAACCAGATGTCATAAGTTTCGTTGTTAATCTGTGATTGTGGGAAATGACAAAAAGTGTCCAAATGATTTAAAGACAAGACCCGTAATAGCTTGTAAAGTAACGTAAGGTTACTTATTTTGGATCATTACCATGCTGCTGTCAAATAAGTTTTAATTGACGAACAAAACATAGTAACCCCAAGACTACACTAATCCACAAACAACACCAGTCAAGTTTTTGTTAAATATTTTTATTACTGTTAAGTATTTTACTGTTTTTTCAGGAAATCAAATGGAAAAACTGATATTGTTACAAAGTTTTCTCTATAATCTGTCGGTTTCATCCACATCCATGTTAACTTTAATCAGCATTTTGAACTTAACTCGATAACATTGTGTGTGCAATGCTTTACATTATGTGATCTATAATATTACTAAACCTTGCTTTGACAATAAAATATCTGATTGTATATCGTGGTTATGTGTGTAACTTACCTGCAATGCAAATTTACCCTAAATGCATAAAACTTTGAAACAAGTAGGGAAGGCACAAGTTAGAAAATCTTGTTTGTGCTCCAAATGGGAAAAGTATCTCCTATTTAACATCTACAGCCCCTTAACTACAAAGTCACGAAGAAGCAAATCTCATCACAACAAAATTAGTCTTCTCACCAAAATAATTTAATTGCACCACAAGTTTCTTTGCACATTAAAGTTGGTGTTTATCTGCAAGAATTCAGATTTAGTTTGTATTAAAACTGGTGAAGCTTTCACAACTATACAATATCTTAAGTTTTTTAAAGCATTTAACTTTGTCCAGCAAAAACACCGGTTATAAATTTTAACCTAAAAATAGCACAGATCTTACATTTATTATCTTTTCATGACACCGTTCTAATACTTTCTTACCGTATCCACTCTCAAACTGATTATAGAGCAACTGCTTCCTGTACAACTTTTAATACAAATGGCTTTAAAATCACTTCTTTGTCCTCAACAACCTTGTTCTTCATTAAAAAACTTGTCTGAAATCTACTTTTATTGCATTCACAATTAAATATTGACATGGTGAAAAACAACAACCAACATTATTTACAAACACAACATTTTTCTACGATACTCAAGGTTTTGATTTCAATCCAATACATTTTGCATCAAAAGTTTCCACAGTACATTTTATGGAAAACATTTACACATAATTATTACTGCTGTTTCATGCTTATTGACCAATCCAGAAACCACAATTGTTATGCAGTTGTGACGTCATAATGCCTATTGCTGTTACATTTCTAAAACTCGTTGCAAATTGTTTTCACTTTTTTCAATGAACTCCTTTCTTCTCTCTTCAGTTATGTCTGTTGCCATTCTGGAAGCTTGGATTGCTTTTATATAAAAATCCACGCTTTCATTCAGTCGATTTGTTTCCTCGCAAACAAAACCAAGGTCGTTTAACAAATATCCGAACACTTCATGCTTTGCTGAGTTTTCACCAAACTGTTTCCTCATCATTTCAATTCCAAGTTTAATTGTTGATTCCATCGACGAATAATCTCCGATTGAATCTTGACTACATCCAATGCTGTTCAAACTCCACACTCCATTTACACATTTTATTCCTTCTTCCACGTTTTTAATATTTTGTATTTTGAGTCTCATCGTTTCCATCAGTGGGATCACATGATCACAAATTATTTGTTTGTTTTCAAGTTTTTGATTCGAATCCGATGTTTTCATCAAATCTTCGCATGTCAGATACAAACCCCCAACACAATCCCTCACACCTTTCGCCCCTCTCACGTCATCGTGATGCCTTGAATAAAATTCACCTCCAAGTTCGTAAAATAAAATCGATTCCAAACATTTTCCCTCTTCTCTCTTTTTATCTCCAGTTGTTTTCAAATCTTCTGCAGTTGCCCCAAGACCTTCAAGTGACCTTGAAAGTTGGTTTCTTGTTTCATTTGCTTCAGGATATTTTTTGTGTTTCAACAAATTCACGTAAATTTTTATCAGGGAATTTGAATCGATGTTTTTATCTGAAACAAAATATAAATTGATTTTTGATTGAAATAAACCCGACATCTTGCTTATCCGTACCCTGACGTTCATTTCAAAGTGTAAATTCTCGCGGAAAATGTGTTGGTGGCGCTAAAGAGCACCAACAGATAATTTTTTATAAATGGGGATTTTTAGGCTTTGCAAAAAAAAAGAAAAAATTTATGCATTTTATTTGTGACTTTTGTTACTCCAAAATGAAACAAAAATATGTCACTGCACAGAAAACTAATTTGTGTATATCGCCCAATTAAACTTGACAATTTGTTTTACTGATGCCTGTACTTTTAACGTTTCAACTGACCAAAGAGACGCTGGTCGACAAAACTTCAAACGGACTGAACTCTGCCGTTGCTTCTGGGATTTCGATGTTTTTTTTTGCAAGATACATAGATTGACACAAAATTTATGAAAATAAAAAAATTTGTCAATTAACAGATATTAATGTGCATTGCCATAAATCAGCTATAACTTCTCTTACAGCGATACATAACTTGTGCGCGATTTTGTGGGGAATATATGTTTTAACGACCGAATAATTATTATGACCGTACAAAAAAAATCAATGTTTTACTTGTAACTTTAGCACAGTGTACGCGGGGAAAACAATTCTTCTACTATTACAAAGCTTACACAAATACCTTTACAAGTAACGGCAGACTTATGTGCGTTTAAAGTTTTGTCGACCAGCGTCTCTTTGGTTGTAACTGATGCCTTTTCAAAACAGTGGTTATAAAATTGGAATTTTTCACCAAGTGAATCAGAATGACTTAATTACCACCCAGTTCTCATTACCTTTAGGTACAAAAAATTATTCAACATAACCACCAGAGGGATGTTAGTTGACAAAAAAAAATCGCCAGATGACAAAAGTTTGAACGCGGGTTACTCGGCCGCCTTACGAGGTAGCGACCTCCTTTTTCCACACAAAAATAGATCACAGGCTGAACTTTGCAACAAAAAAAAATCTGATAAGTCGGCGAGCCGAGTGATCGGAATCAGCGAGGCTCAAGATCGGGCGGCGGGCAGAGAGATCGGGGTGTGCGAGGCTCAAGATCGGGCGGCGTGTCTTCTGATCGGCATAAATTGACGAAGCTACGACATACATTGTTACGAAACAAGCTATGGAGAAGCCGATTATTCAGAACTGGTTGAATGTTTGTACCCAGCCGAAGGTAAGAACTCTTTTTCGAGCATTGTTTATTGTTAATATTTGTAAATTTAATTTCGTTTACTTTATTTTGCAGCCTACAAGAGTGGAGAAGTATGGCCTTGGAGTATCTGGGAAGCAGACAATGTGGCGGGTTCCCGTCAAAAGCAGCCGGAAACGGTTGCTGTATATTTCCGACAGCAATGCTCGGAAATACGTTTCGCCTTATGAGGTAAAACATCTAATTCTTTTTCTGTTGATTTTGCAGCTTTAAGCATCCCTGGTGGTACCATCTCATACCAACTTTCTACCGCTTCTGCTGACACACGCGAAAAGGACTGTCCAATCTCGGAAGGTGGTGGTTAAGGCTATCCAGGATTTCCCCGAATTAAATGCGGGAACAAAGATGAAACCGAGCCCACTATCGGCGAGTACAAATGTTTTCACCAAGAAAACTATTCAATTAACAACAATATTTTTAACTAGAAATTCATTGAACGGACGGAACCGGTGAAATCAAACCAACATTTCTTGATGTTGTTCAGGAAAGGGCGCTCAAATATGGGGAGGAGGAGGAGTACTGGATTCCAACCAACAAGACCTGCGGTCGTCCACCAAACTGCGCACAAGACCACAACGGAAAGTGACGGAAGCATCGGAGTCCGGATGGATGGTTGTAACAAGAAGAGGAGGAGGGGGTCGGGGTACTCGAGCAGCGAGGAGTTCCAGACCAGCCCAACACCCGAGGACACCGAGATGACCATCCAAACACCTGATGACGCCGAGAATACCATCACCCCGCTGAAGAAGTGCACAAAGAGGAAGAAGAGTCCCAGCGCGAGGAAGACAGACTCGCCATCGCCATTGATGAAGTGCGCACGAAGGGCAATTACAGCCTCCAAGAACACCGACTCCACATCCAAGAAGTCTAGCGAGAGATCGAGGAGGGAAAGCACCGATGATGAGAAGGTCGTGTCGCCATCGAGAGAGTACGAGAGTTTCGAAGGAGAAACCCCGCCCCACTTTCGAAGTGCGCAAAAGGATAAGCTCGAGGTAACCTAACAGTAGACATGTTTGTGTCAGCATTATCCACGTACACTTCATTTGACCCTCGCACACCCTCTTCATGGCATGTATTGATAAAGCATTTTTTTTCCGAAGACATGTCTAAAAAAACGGAATAACAAAATTCGAAAACTAAAATACTTCTGGGCAAATCATGAAGGACAAATAAAATGTTGTCTCGATTTGTTTGGCGACTGTAATGTTGATGGCAAAACCGAAAACAATATTAATGGTGAAGTAATAACTGACGAAATCTTTGAACATCAATCCAATGTTGAGCGTAGTCTTGTCGACATAAATTCCCCCTGTGTAAGCGACGAGGGTGAAGTAGGTGAAGACAACGTGGATAATGCTGATGTTAGTGTTGCGAATCGCGAGTTTCACGCGGCCAAAGTTTTATTAACTGGGAATTTTTCTGTTACCTTTCACGGGGAGCGCAAAACGTTGGAAAATATAGGGGGGTATGGTTAATATTCTTCAAATTTGAGAAGGTGCGCGTTTTTTCTCGCGAACAAGTTTAATATTTTTAGATAGTATGGACGCCAAAGAATATCTGCCCTTAAGGATTTCAGCGGGAATCGATCTTTACTTATGGTTATGACATAGCAAACATTTCATATTCATATTTGAATATTAATGTAATTTTTTTTTAAAGTTCAGCCAGTGATCTATTTTTGTGTGGAAAAAGTAAGTCGCTACCTCGTAAGGCGGCCGAGTAACCCGCGTTTGAACTTTTGTCAACTGGATTTTTTTTTTTCAACTAACATCCCTCTGGTCCATGACCCTATGTTGTTCACCTACAGATTAGAAACCAGGATTGTTTGTTCAATTATTTTTAATGTTGGATAAAACTTTGCTTTACAATAAACTATTTCCACTGTTTTGCAAAGGTTTTAAAGAACATTAAAGTTATTTTCCGAATCATGATTTATGAATAATACCAAAGTCAGCAATTAACTTTCTGAATATAAAAGTTTAGCTTGGTAAATAACACAACCCACATTAAGTTACCTGTTTGTTGCATTGTTTCCTGTATTGCATTTTTTGTTTCTCCACTTGGTGGACGACTGTATGTTTCGTCATGAGAAGTAGTTGGACGCTCCTCAGTGCTTTGAATTTGTTCTGCAATAAAATAAAATGTATCAGGTGACATTAAAAATGATTTGCAACACACATTTTCTGAAATTCTTAATGGTTACATTCAAATCAACAAGGGTGTTTATGCCTTGGTTGTACTTGGTACCAGTGCACTCAATTGTGTTTGTGTAAGTGTGTAGAAACAACACTCTATAAATGCAAGTTATAACAAAGGTCTATACTGGTTAATTGGATGTCTTTAACTGTTGCTCTCTGTATCTCAGCTTGAACAACATCACCAGATGTACTCAGAATAACTTTCCTTTTTTTTGACTTAAAATCATTACTTATTTTAACAATAAGTAATGACACAAAATTTTCACAACTAATGAAGAATCTTTCATATTTGAAAAAAAAAACAGCAAACGCATGGACAAGAGTTGAAAAAGTAGAGTTTGCCTACAGGCATGTTTTAATCCAAGGGGCAGTCTATGCTATTGAATCTTGATTAAGTTTACTAAAATTGTGCTTCAATGTTTGTAAAATTATTCGGGATAAGACACTTATTTTAAGAAATTTGTATTACAACTAACTCTGCCATTTTTTCTGCTCTGATATATGTAATATTTATGCTTCCTAAAATGGGGGAATGCCCTTTCTCTGAATGACTTAAAAAGTAAAAAGTGCCAAGGTGGTGAACGGTGTTACAGAGCTGGGTGGAAATATCACAACAATGTTTTACTGCAGGATTCTGACCAAATGAATTTGATTGTGTGTTGCAAATACTAGAAAGTTCCATCAAGATTTTGGGAAATTAACATTTGGACCACCAAGTATTTCAGTCTATATTAATGCATTAGCATGGGGCTTTTTTTTTAATACTACAAGATGTATAACAGAGCAACCTAAAAGTTGATACTTACAAGTATTTTTGCCATCAAAGCCATCTTGTAGTAATAACTAATGTTTGATTGTACAAATAGACAGCCAAAAGGTAAAAAGCAAATTAGTACAATACAACTATATACATACATTGTCGACAACCAACAGTCATAAACAAGAAATGTGGATAATTTATATAATTATGGTACCTTTCAGCCCCTTCTACCAATAAACACCCACATGCTTACGGCACTTATGACTAAAGCATATCAATATTATATTGCAGAAGTTCACAGATCATTCTATGTCAAATCATCCAATTGCCCAAACCCTTACTGATGAAGCATGAAATGTGTTAGTATACCAGTATGTGTAAGAAAAATATGAGCTTGGCTTATAAGTTCTGGTGTGTTTTTAAATTTTGGTGCCAAATTGTTTGTCATGTTTTAAAAGAGGAGTTTAGCAAATAACAGGTAGTTACTATGTTACAAACTAGTACAGTAATAAATGCACAATATAACTTGTACCAGTATGTGCAATTCGTGCATGTTGTGGTGATGAGTTGTCTGACAGCGATAACGATGACAAAACTTCCTCTGGAGTTGTTCTGCTTTCTATGTTTAAAACAAAAATGTTTTGGCATTGTTCGTTCAAATTATCATGAAATTTGCTGTCACAGCTTGGACAGAAAGACAAACAAACACATAATCTGCAAATACCTCCGACTTCCTCTGGTATTAACAAAAGCAATAACTTACAAATATATTTTTACAATAACGCAAAATTACAAAAGCACGTCGTTTTAAAGTTGTTAGATAACAAACGAAAATACACAGTGATGTGCTTGTGATGCAAACATGACCGACATCAAGTTACCTGTTTGTTGCATTGTTTCCTGCGTTGCATTTTCTGTTTCTCCACTTGGTGGACAACTGTATGTTTCCTCATGAAAAGTAGTTGGACGCTCCTCAAAATGTTGAATTTGCTCTGCAAAAAAATAAAATGCATCAGGTGACATCAAAAATGATTAAAACTCGTCATAAAAATAATTATCCAGATATATTTTTTCAATATTACCTGCTTCACGCTCAGATACCACTTGACCTTGGGTGGATACAGAAGTTGTTTGAGTAGGAGTAACATCAAGTGCTTGGGATCGGTTTCCTGCATCAGAGTTCGGATTGGAGTCTGTGATCAAAATAGTTGAAAGATTGATAGATTTTACACTTTGCAGTATCTGGCCTATATCTTTACTACATTTCTGCTGTAACAATACTAATGATCCGCTATTGTTATCTGCAAAAGTCCATAAATTGAATTACTATAATAAATTAATTAAGCCTAACATATCGGTCACGCTAATTTTGCAACATTCACATCGATCTTACTAGTTTTCTTTTTTAGAAGATTGGACGATTGTCCTATTCACATGTAGTTGCCAATTTTTTTTGCCGTACATGCTGGTGGCAAAAGTGGTTGGAAGATGTTTGTGCCAATATAAGTCGTTTAATTTCAAACAGCAAACAATTATTTGGAGAGAAATTTTTATTTCGAGTCTCCATCAAACAACAGTATTTAACTGGAACGGTTAGGTAGCGTTGAAAACTTAATGGCATCATCGTTCGGGATCCCCACCCAAATAAATTTGTCTGTTTAAACAACGGAATAAACGCAACTACAGTAAATTATAGGACAAAATCCATGCAAAAGCCACCCAACACTTGCTTTAACGTTCGGCGAATAAGCGCGTTAAACTTACCATTGTTTCCAAACATGGAGCATTGTTACCGATCACGTGTCATTGTTACGAAACAAGTACCATTTTTTGTTCAATCGAACGTTAAAAGAGACATAGCACCCAACAACATTCAAGGTTTTTAATTGTTTTGTTGTTATTTCAACTTGTATTCTAAACTTATGTAAGTACAAGAATCCTGTAATCGAAATAAGCCTGGTCTTTCTCATGCGGCAGTTACCAGATACGACATTTTTGAGACAAACACGACAATTTTTCTCAAGATGTTCGACACACAATAAACTATCGACGCCCTGGATAGGATACTTAATAGATTCATTTTTCTTTAATATCCAATTGCATTTCTTTTTTGCTTTTTTACCCTGAATAATGTCCAACATTGTCCAACATCAAATGCTCCCGGGGGTCAAAAAATGGGTATAAACCTTGCTAATCAGCATACATGTCAAACAAATCGCACTGTTTTGTTATTGGTACTGTATTGTTACAGCTTGCCATATACTGTTTATGCCAATTTAACAGGGTATTACACAAAATATTTGGTTGAAACCAAACTGTTAAAATCTTGTGCATCCAAGTTTAAAACCCTGAAAACCTTTTCTAAAACCTCTACTGATCTGGATACTTCAGTCTCTCATTGAATTATCTTCAACAAATTCATACAACAACCATGTTGTAATCCTAACCTTCCACAAGTTGCGGTTCCTGAAGATTGAGATGGCCTTCAGAACTTAACCCAGAAATTGATGGACGTTGAATGACATCATCAGGACGTGGTTCGTTGTGGAGGGATGAACGATCTTCTGTGATGTTAAAATGTGTCAATGAATAAGTGTCGGAGCTTTAACAGAAAATAAATAAACAAGTACCAAGAATGAAATATTTGATTGTCTTATTTTGATACTTTTCTGGAAAGTATGTATATACAGGAAAGATTTAGTTTTGAAAATAATTTTGAAATCTAGGACACTGAGAACACAACTGTGTTCATCATCAGTGCTTTTTCTTGCTGACTAGAAAGAATAATTGTCTGTGCCCACCAACCGGTTGACAGATGCAATATACCTTTTTGTCAAGAACTGTGTGGTTTGCCTTTTTACAAAAATAATTACTGTGGCTTTTGACCCAATAAGGTCCACTAATAGTTCTGCATTAGAATATACACAGCAAGGATCTGAGGAGCCTACAGGAGAACCTTAGGTCCTATTGGATTGCAAAAAATGCCAGTCTGGAGAATATGGCAGTTCTGAAAAAATTGTGGGCGTGCAGAACTAAATCTTTCTGCATGGAAATGTGCACGACCCCCAAGCCCACATGCAACATAAACGATAAAACACCTTTGGTACTTTAGTTAAAGACATTAGCATGCCAAAAAATTTCCATGTGCTGCGAAAAAATTGGAGTGCAAAAAAAAAGGTGAAAAAAACTCACACACATGCAGCTGCCATACCCTGCAGACTGGCTAAGGGGGCCAAAGCAACTTTACTATGATGCTATGACGTTATTGCATAGAGAAGGGTTGGGGCCAACACTGAATTGCAGATTGGAGGTTTTTGTGATTTATTTTCCACAAAACCAGCCTACATTTTTGCAGCCTTATGAGGCGACGAAATGCCCCCTGGGGATGCTTTAAGCAACTATCCTGCATGTAATTTGGACCTGGCCGAGTGCAAAAACATAAAATGGCAAATTAAAGTTTACTTCTGTGATTACATTTCCTCGAACAATTTAAAGCTATTTTAACATTTTGACAACACCCAGCACCAAATAACCAGCTGATTAAAGAGGTAAACAGCATGCGCGTCCATGCTCATTCAACCCAAAATTTGACCTTACTGCATCACCGATTGTTTTGTTATGTACTGCCTATCTATGACAGAGGATGGGCATTACCTGCATAGCAGGCATTAACAAAACATTCAAATGTTGTACAGCCTCAACATAACAATACAAAACTATGACATGTTGTATCTGACCACAGCTTCACTAACTGTTTGACCTCGAGTTTGGTTGGAGTGCTGTCCCATCAGATGCTTTATCTAATGGTAAACTTAAAACTATACAAGTTTCCAATATTACCTGCTTTCTGCTTACATAAAACTTGACCTTGAGTGGAATCAGTGGATGAATGAGTTAGGGTGACATCACCAAGTGCTTGGGATCGGTTCCCTGCATCAGAGTTTGGATTGGAATCTGTGACCAAAATACAAACTTATTTACCTTTCAGGGTCCAGATTTTTCACCAGGCTATAAATATTGCATCCTGAAATTGTTGTTAAAGGAACAACATTATTACTTTAGTGTGGTGCAGGTTAAAAAATGTACAGATTTTGGTGATACATGTATAGTGATTTTTGCTGTATTTTGTTCAGTGTTATGTACACTCCTTGGACCCAAAAACGGCATTCCATTATCCACAAATATCACCCACCAATCCCATAATTGTGTAGGAAAAATACTACTTTTCGGGAGAATCTTGAGAATTTCCCTCCTAGCTTAATGTGCCTCCCTAGTTAAGATGCAATGATTCAAAGAAAGCCTTTCTTTCAAATTCTCCACTAATATGGATACTTTGGTCTCACAATAATCATGTTTAACAAACTCATGCAACAACCGTGTTGAAGGTCTACCTTCCAAAAGTTGCTGTTCCTGGCTACTAAGATGACCTTCAGAACCTAACCCAGAACTTGATGGACGTTGAATGACGTCATCAGGAAGTGGTTGGTTGTGGGAGGATGACCGATCTTCTCTGATGCCATCATGTGTCGATGTACGGGTATCGACGGTAACTGTGTAAAAAAGTAAAAAATAAAATGTAGGAATGTACATGTCTGACAGATACTTTATTCTTTTCTGGCAAAAAGTTCCACAAAGACTTACTTCTCACTTATCGACTAAAAACATCAATTTCAAACGACGAAACAGGGATGACAAACAAAAGTTTTGTTGTTTTAAAAGCCCAAATTTCAGCAATATAACGCGTACAAATGCGCCTAATGTTAGTCAAGTTAACAAATAATTAGTTACACCGATGGTCAGTTCATGTCTACGGTTGCCTGCACTCATCTCACTCTGAGCAAGACCGCTAAAAATTCAACAATTTGATCACAATCGTCATTGCAATACGATTATGACGTAATATTAGTTCAGTTTGTAGTGTTTCAAATAAGGAAGAAACAGCGTTTTGCACAAATTTAATGAATCTATAATCAAGTTTTGAATTTCTAAAGCACTACCAACTACCCCTGTAGCGCAAGGGCCTTAAAAAAGCACGAACACCAAAGACCACACGACAAATTGTGTAAAAATGCGCTCAATTGGCAATCATGACTTGAGGTGGCTTTGACAGTTAAAAATCATAGTTCATCAATCTTAAGTGACAATTTGTAAACTATCGAAACCTACCCGAAAATCTTTGGTTTCGTGTAGAATAGCAATCAAGTGGAACCAATCGATCAAGGTTGATAGGAAAGGGATCTTTGATGTCCATCTGTCTGACAACATCTTCCACTTGTTGCTCGATCACTTCTGCACTTTGTTGGTCGAGAAGTTGCTGCAATCTCTCACAGATTTCGATCATCGTTGGTCGTTTAGATGAATCTTGATCCCAACACTGCTTCATCAGTTGCTCGAGGTTTTCAACGATTACTCTGTCGCTGTAATTGAGATGTGGCTTTATATATTGCTTTATTATGGAACAATCTGGTCTTGTTCCTTCCTTGATGGAATCCAGTAAAGCTTTACGGTTGCGGGTCGGATATGGGAATGCACGCACGACAACGGTAAACACCATCACACCGAAAGCGTAAACATCAAGTTCTTTTGTGGGTTTCATGTTGAGGTCTCTTAGTTTTTCAGGAGCCGTGTACATCGCAGTGTATTGAGGTCTTTCCTTCTTGCTTCTTGCCGAAGAACCCACAGTCATTGAGCCTGTGGTTGTTGCGAGTTCAGCACTTCCAAAGTCGCATAGTTTAAGGAGCATAGCTCTGGTAAGCAACCCATTATCTGGCTTGACGTCTCCGTGAACCATTCTCTTCTGAGGTAAACCGTGACAAGCTTTGAGACCTTTTGCAGCATGGAGTAAAATGCGGACACGTAAGGGAAATCCCAATGAAATTGAATGATTCAGTAATAACTGAAGCAAGTTTCCACATTCGCAGAACTCCATGACGATCCCGATGGCAAAGGGCCATTTGGTCCAACCGTAGACACGAACTATGTTTTCATGATCTCCTAGTTTGTGCAGGTTTTCCACTTCCTCCCAGAATCTGCATAAGAGTTGCTTCTAAAATTCACAACCACAGGGTAAAATAGGCCGCACTTACATTTGTTTAAACATTTCCTCGTCTTGAGGTCCACCAGCTTGGATGACTTTGACTGCAACAAATCGTTTCAAACGAATATGATATCCAATCAAGACATCTCCGAATCCACCAGTTCCAGCAATAAAGTTGACTGGATCGCATCGAATGTCCCCAGCGTTGATTGAACTGTACTGTATCAAAACAGACAGAAAGATCACACAGATATTTCGTTGCAGAAATCTAAAAAATCCCAGCCTGAAATACCTTCTCTTTGGACGACATTGAGGCTGTTTCCTTCAGGTGCCTGTTATCTATTTGCAGTATTTACTGTAGCCTGTAGACGAGTTGACTCGTTTCATAGCAAGCTAATAACAATGCTTTGGTACCACCTCAGCTACGCAACTTCCGCTAAACTATCTATGCACCAAAAAGTGTGAATTTTCCCTTTGTTTCAATTTGCGCAACGTGTAGGCGATGAAATTTTCCCACTTCAAGGAACTGCAGTTATTTCGCTCAATGACTCTTATATCCAATCACACAGTTATAATGAGACCATTCTTGTGTTTCCTTGTTGTGCCATCCGGGTTTGCTCGTCATAAGTTCAACTCTTATTTGGTATCTTTATTTGTGACTAAATAGAGGAACATGTGCTATTAAACTAAACTGCGTTCATGAGCTTATGTTTATGTTATAATTTTAAATGTGTAGTTTCTACCTGTGTCACGCACAACAAGTAGAGTTGGAAGAAAAGTGGATTCTGAAAGAAAACCTCAAATATTGCCACATTTTTTTAATAAAAGGATTTAAAAATTACCCAAAGAATCCTAAGTTTAATTTTATTCAAATTTTTGTAGTCTGTATGTGGCAAGAATAACTGGTCTTTTACCGGAATAAGTTTTGGTGTCCTCAAACACCAGATTATGTTTGCAGTTGTCGAGTTTGTTTAAAGAACTGCAGTTGCTCCAGGATTTGAATCGACGACGCAAGGATTGCCCGGTACTTTTCGCGATTGCATGATTGACATTTAGTTTTGAGTGTCCTGGTAGTTATTCGTAAATTGAAAGTATTTAAAATTCAAGCAATACCAAATGTTTGAGATTTGGTTGGGTGTTTGCCATAAAGACGACGTCTGAAATAAGATTAAAATACCAACGTGGCGAGTACGTCACAGTGGCAAAGTCACAAACTACCCGTGACGTCACATTGCTGTAGGTGTTGCGGTGATTTTGAATGAATTCGTTAGGCTGCTTCCATAACTGAAACTAAGTCTGCTATGCGTGTTCTTACTGTATAGGTTACTACTGACTCCGTAAGTAAACTTTTGTTAATTGAGACATGTTGCCTTAGTAACTGTGAGCAAGATGGAAATAATTACAACACGTTGCTAATTTCCAAGAGCGCGTGCGTTGGTTAGAACGTGAGAAGAAATCACGGAATTCATTGAGTAACTGCAGTCCTACTTCTTAGCGTCAGAGTAAATTGTAAACGAGTAACATGTATTTATAACAAGTTGCGATGAAAAATGTCTGTCGTCGAGCCGGATGCCAGAAGATTACGAGAGTTCTGCATGAAAACCTCCGTTTTGCACGGTGATCCACCATATCTATAATCATCAGAATATTCGTTCGATCTCGACCCACAAGTTGAACAAATGGCGATTCCTCCTGATACAAGAGATAGAGCTCCACCAACCCAACCCAGGAACAAACTTTCACCGTAAATCCACCTGCGAACCAATGACAGAAACGTTTGATTTTCGCCGGTTGCAATTTTGTTGATTAACTGAGGAATTTGATTTAAGTCAGAGGCCTTCAAGAAATACATCAATCTTTACATCCTAAATAAACTAGTATCAACTTGCATCCATAAAGTTATGTGTGATAGGAATTATATTTCCCCCAGTAGAAACATAAACTCTACAAACGAATTCACAAAGTAGGACACTTGAATGTAGTGACGTCATAAACTAGTTTGAGTACCACCTGGGGTCGCACGAGAATCGCGTCAAAAGTCTAAGATTGCTTTCAAATTTCCAATCAATGAAAGGACTTCGCCTTCATTATTCGACTCTCGTGCGACACCAAGCGGCAAACTTATATGCAAATGAGTGCTGAAAGCGTGCGCTGATCATATTAAATTTAATTTCGGATAGATTTTTTTGTAAAAACATTTTCCAATCTATGTTTCAAAGGTCAAAGTTTCTACCATCGTCACCATGAAGTAACTCATCCTAAATCACATTCTGAATCTCCAAACTCTTCCTACTGCAGAAGTTCTTCTTCCGCATATAAAAAAATTGCCTCAGTCAAATGATACGCACAGTTTAAAGTTTTTTATGTGTTGTTTGCAGATTGTAGTGTTGCAATACACTAAATATCATCGTCAATAAATGTGTGTTTCACTTTAAGACAGATGTCAAAACATTTTCTTAAATACTGGAAAAATATTTATGATTATTTCCACATTCTTCGATTGTTCAGCGTCAGAGTGTTTAATGCGTGTAACCATAGAATTATAAAACTTCCTGTGGTTAACAAATATATTTTGATACGATTATCCTTTATGTGACATGTTTGATTTCTATCAAAAGGAAGTATCAAATTGGGAAATACCCTCCACATGCTTAATTTTTGATAATGAGCATTGTAATTTTGAAAGTGACGTAACAAACCAATCAGTGATGAATAAACAACATTTTTTACAATGGATCAAGCACAGAAGCACAATCAAAATTATTTTCTGTTATTTTTCTGTAAATTTTCGTTTTTCTTGCAAGCTTGGGCTACGCTTAAGCGTAAATCTTCATTTTTATTGCAGGCTTGGCAAACTTGCGAAGAATACTTATTTGCAATAATTTAAGGGTGCGACATGCTTTATATTCACCCAGCTAGGAATACCAGTTGTGCACTTATCCAGCCAGAGGTATAAATTACGTACACTTTACAATCATTGTTCATTTGCTACATCATGAAGTGTGGTCCGTGAAAATACTAACTGCGTTACACTGGTCTGTAGTGCAAATTAGGATGGAGAACTTTGCCCATGACACATGTAGAAAACCCAGATCCTCAGGATTCTATGTAACATACAAATATGTAACATAAACTTGCTTTTCAACTGTTTGTCATTAACTAAAAAAAACTCGATTAGTTGTTTGAATTTGATGTGTTGGTCAACTATTCACAAGAAAATCTTTGCTCAACTTGCTACCTGATGAGTATACAGTCCTACACTTCATTGTTTAATCGTATATACTTGTTTTATTGTCAATTATTTGACACAGTTCTAACCGATACTCGTACATCGACACATTATGACATCAGAAAAATTTGGTCATCCTTTCACAACGAACCACATCCTGATGATGTCATTCAACGTCCATCAATTTCTGGGTTCGATTCTGAAGGTCATCTCAATCGCCAGGAACCACAAGTTTTGGAAGGTTAGGATTACAGCATGATTGTTGTATGAGTTTGTGGTATATGCTGAATAGTAAAGCTTTAATCAGTCGCATTCACCTGATATAGTTAATGATTATCAGTCGCATTCACCTGATATAGTTAATGATTCTGTAAGCATGATTGCTGTAAAATGAATACAGTTCGTGCAAAGCTATTCCCAGATTAGTTTAGTGCCACTGCAGGTTATAAATGGTGGTAACCCATTGCATTATTGTCACAGCTGCTCTGTAGTAAGGATATGGGCCAGATACTGCACTACGCGAACACTGTCAATATTTCAACCTGTGTCAAACCAAATTATCAATGTTGTTATTTCAACAACAATTCCAGCATTCACTGATCATATGCAGAGTAACCTGTTGGAAAACCTGAACCCTGAAAGTTTACTATTTTTGTATTTTAGTCAAAGAATCCAATCCAAACTCTGATGCAGAAAACCGATCTTCTGCACTTGGTGATGTCACCCTAACTCAAACAACCTCTGATTCCACTCAAGGACAAGGTCAAGTGGTTTCTGAACTTCAAGCAGGTAATATTGGAAACATGCATTTGGTGAAGTATAAGTTTAACATTTAATTACTAATGCCAAAAACCTTACTACACAATAGATCAAGGGTCGTCCGATGTTACAGCAGCACAACATAATTGGAGACACTTGTGAGGTTGGGTTTGTATAATTGCAAGGTTGTGGAGAATTTATGGATAGTTATTTATAATACCCGATACGCATACGAATATGTGATAAGCTTTGAAGTCTTGTGTCTTTTAGTGGTGTTTAGAGTTTCAGTTTGTGTAGAGGATATACATACTTTGAAACATAGGCATTGACTCAGCAAATTGTTTACAAACAATCGTATACTACCCGGGTTTCGAAACGATATTGGCACATCAGAGATTTAGGCCTACAAACATTACAGATAAATTCCCTGTTACTTTCTGTGTTAAATTAATTTCATTATTTGTGGAAAATAGTGCAAAGTAAACTAAATTTTTTTTTGATCATGGCTTCAGTTTGTTGGCAGGTAATTAAGTTTAAAACATGGATGAGTGCATTCGTTGCACAAACAAATGCTAATTTGTAATAGTGTAGTTTGCATTAACACAGAAAATGAAAATAAAAGTTTGAGAACTTCCCAATATTAATATACAGTAGTACTATAGGACTAACGCACAGGACATTATTGGATGTACATAAAATTTTGTGTTTTATTCAAGCCAACAGTTCCCCAGCAAGTTGACTCAGCTGTATACTGCAGTGGAACCTCATTAAAACGATTCAACTTCGCTGATGATGATGAAAATGAAGACATCATTGAAAAAATTCAATTTGTTGGTTCAACAGCAACACTTGTCAATAAAAGGTAAAATGCAATTGTTTCAAACTTTGTCTAAGAGAGAGCTTTTGATGTAATGATACCCAAGATTGAAAAGTTTGCAATTTTGTACTAGTTTTTTTTTAGGCAAGCTTTGATTGCACAGACAAACTGTCATTTTGTATATTTTATTAAATTAGCTAATTTTTTTTGCATGGATTGCAGAATCGTAAAGATACTGTTATTTTTCCAATCAGATTGCACCTACGTTTTTATATGATATTGGACTTGGAGAAGGTATTTTCTTATTAAAATTGATTGTTGCCAAGCCCAAGTATTTTTACATTTGTTATTTTTGTAGAAATCAAGCAAGTGTTTACTGTCATGGTAAAAAGAGTTATGTTCCTAAGGCAACTCCACCACGAGCCATGTCGGCCAGATCTCATCGGCCATCGATGCCAAAAAAACAACAATTTCAACCTTCATCTGCAACGTTACCTCCTGCCACAAAAAGTGAATCAGTAAAATCCAACAATGTTCAACAAACCATGACCATCACAGAAGGTAGGAATCCATGGTCGCAATAACCACAAGATGGCAGAAAATATTCAAAAACTTTATTTGACAAATTGTTGAATCTGGAAAACAGAGCTGCAAGTACATTATAATGTTATATCAGTATATAGTTAAGTCAATATTTTATAAAACATCATCATTTTTTATCTCAAGCTGTTTCCAACTATGACAGAAAAGCTGTTCTATCTGCAACAAACATGGCTCAGCTTGAAACAGAAATCAACTCTCTTCGATGCCAACTTGTGCAAGCAAAGCGAGATAGAGCTGCAGCTCCTTCAGTGACCAACACTTTGCGTCATTTATTGGTGGGTAAAACTGCAAAGCCTACCCAGCAGTACCAAGTTTAAACCATTATTGTTTGTAATCAGATTGGCAACCCCTATGTACTTGAACTATACAAGTCGAAAGATGAAAAAACTAAGCTCTTGGACAGTGCAATTCATCCACAAGATGGCAATGCAATTGTTGCAGTAACTCTTTTTATGCGAGACACACTTAAACGAGGTAAACTTTAGATAAATTATGTCTGGAAATGTTCAACTTCATATATTTATCTACCAATAAGGGAAACAGATTCTGATTACTTAAAATAATAAACAGCTTACAATTGAGGGCCACTTATATTAAGTTTTAACTTAATTTTAATTTAATAATCTGATCTTCTGGCACATTGAAAAGGTATATAACTTTATTAACTGACGTTTCGCCTGTTATCCAACAAGGCTTCCTTATGCCTGGCAACAACAGAAACAATATATGTAGTTTTAACATCATTACACGTATTGTGGTGACGATTATATATGGTGGCTATCTTGAATATATGGTGTATACATATTTGTAGACATACTGACCAAGGAACGATGAATGTTTTACTTATACTAAATAATTATCAACATACAAAATAAAACAGATTTTGAGGACTGTAAACTTAACTTAATATAATACAAGGCAACTTACATAATATATACCGTATAGATATTGTAGTGATGTTCCCAGTTCCAAATTATCCGGCCCGGCCGGATCCGGATAGTTATTAATCACATCCGGCCAGATAATTTGGATCCGGCAGTTTGTTAACACCGATTCGTGTATTAAGGCAAAAATGTTTGATTGCCAAATAGAATGATATGTTAAGGTTAGCTTATCATGAGTGGAACAAATAAACGTGGGCATTTATTAATATGGTATAACACGTCACGAAAAATTTTAATAACAAATAACAGCAAAATCCTACGTCGGCGAGTATAACAGACTGGGTCCCAAAAACGAGTAATTTGCGAAATGTTTGTCCGCTTTTAGGACAAAAATGCTTTCCCAACTATCCAGCAAAATTAAGTGTATTATCCGGCCGGGTCCGGGTATTTAAAATTGGTCAATATCCGTCCGGGTTCCCGAATCCGGCGCAACACATCACTAAGATATTGTATTGACAATTATTTGGTGGCTGACAAGAAAATATGTTACATGTTTGTAGATATATTTAGCAAAGAACTGATGAGCCGTGTAGTGGCAGTGGATCATTATTGTGCTTATCTGCGAGAAGCTGGTGAAGTTGATGAACTACACGAAACATTAAGTGCCCTTGGTCGAACTGAAGAAGCTGCAATGTTGAAATATAAACAATGTCTTGCATCGACTGCCACAACCACTCCTGAAATTAGATCATCGGGGTTGAAAGACTGCATTAAGTGAGTTCCTTGCGAACAGAAAGTTTCAATAAATGGGCCCATAACATAACCCAGATATTGGTAAACTCTTTCCCAAATGCCAAATCTGACCAACTTGTTCTTTCAAATATCTTGCCAGGGGTTCAAATAAACGAGTGTCACTCATGAATGCTGTTTAGATTGCAGTAAAATGTATGTCATTTTAGTGCACATGACACTTTATACTCACATAGACCATTGGCCTGTCAAGTTTGCTAGAATTTTTAGTTAATGATTTTATTTGTTACTTAATTGAGTGAAATAATGCATAAATTATCCTTTGGGTTTTTAAAAACTCATGTTTAACCCACTGTTATCATGTGAAAGCGACAAACAAACTTCTTTTTTCACATATTATTTTGATGCTGACATTCGTCTTGCGAATGAAACCAGTGCAATATTTGAACAAATCGCGATGATGGAACGACAATCAGCTGTGGAGGATGCTGACAGTGCTGCTGAGAAAACTGGTCAAGTCATGGTGTTTAAAAGCCACCCTCGTAAAGAAGCAATTATCCACAAACCAGTGTTGGACACTTTGTTTTATTGTTGTGATTATCATTGGGGAGAGGCAGAGGTAAATGTAAAAATAATATTAAAATGCTTGGATAAGTTTTATGTTGATGTTTATCTTATTATTATCTGTTGTTTGTTGCATATTTATACCTCTGCACAAAAACCCAGAAATTCTTTTAATTTTTCAGGGTCTTTTAAGTAGTCCCACTTCAATTCGCAATCAACATAAAATCAGTGAAAGGCAGTTTATGTTTACGACAATTGCAGCTTTGTTCAGAATGAGAAGGCAAAGTATTTCTGTTACACACACATTTCTAATGTTTGTTTAAACTAATTACAATTTTGCAGATGGCGTGATATAGAAACTTTGTTGACAGTTCCACGTTCATTGTTTCGGAGTGCAAGACTGCAAGCTGTTATTGGTTTTGATCGAGTGGTCGACGTTCTGAGTAAAAATCACGCTCCAGATGATGTCTGTTAGGTTTTTTACATTGTATTTTGCAACCTGTTCATATTCTTCCATGTTTTGTTTAAAGGCTCTTGCAAAATATTGTGCTGAAATTGAAACATCTGATAAAAGATTGGAAATGGCGATGAAACTGAAATGCTACAAAGTTGTAATTGATGTAAGGTTTTGTCAGCTAACATATCGGTCATTAGGTTTCAGTGCCATTGCATTGAGCCTTAGCTGCTTGTGACGGACTGTAAACTATTTATCTAAAAATATATATTATTACATATTATGTATTTTTACAACTGTCACACTACAGTGGATTTGAATTGAGGTAAATTATAAAGTTGAGCTTTTTGTACAGACCCTTGTTTATCAACGTGATCGACAGCAGTTGATGTTGTATCTTGATAAAATCCCGCAAGCTAACCAACATATGAGGCATTATTTGTCAAATCAGTTAAGATCACAGGTGAGTTCCCATAACATAGGGTTGCCAGGCAACCAGATGTCCTGAGTTTCGTTGTTAAAATCTGTGATTGTGGGAAATGACAAAAAGTGCCTAAATGTCCAGAATTTAAAGATAAGACCCATAATAGCCTGTAAATTAACATAAGGTTCCCTAGTTTAAATCACTACCATGCTGCTGTCAAATAAGTTTTAATTGAAAAATAAAACATACCGTAGTAACCCCAAGATTACACTAATCCACAAACAACACCAGTCAAAGCTTGTAAGGTCTCATCAGTGCAGCTGTTGACAGTTACACTGCAGCTCTCTAATATTATGGCTTTTTTTGCCCTTATAACACCAGTCAGGTTTTTGTTTGATAGTTTTATTACCGTTAAGTATTTTGTTATTTTTCAGGAGATCAAATGGAAAAACTGATATTGTTACAAAGTTATCTCTAATCTGTCGGTTTCATCCACATCCAAGTTGACTTTTAACAGCATTTTGAACTTTACTCGATAACATTATGTGTGCAGTGCTTTACATTAAGTGATCTATAATATTACTAAACCTTGCTTTGACAACAAAATATCTGAATGTATATCGTGGTTATGTGTGTAAATTACCTGCAATGCAAATTTACCCTAAATGTTTATGTGCAAGAATTCAAATTTTGTTTGTATTAAAACTGCTGAAGCTTTCACAACTAAACAGAATCCTAAGTTTTTTAAAGCATTTAACTTTGTCCAGCAAAAAACACCGGTTATAAATTTTAACCTAAAAATAACACAGATCTTACACATTTATTACCTTTCCATGACACCGTTCCAATACTTTCTTTAGAGCAACTGCTTTCTGCACAACTTTTGATACAAATGGCTTCAAAATCACTTTTTTGTTCTCAACAACCTTGTTCTTCACCATAAAACTTGTCTGAAATCTACTTTTATTGCATTCACAATTAAATATTGACATGGTGAAAAACAACAACCAATATTATTTACAAAAACAACATTTTTGTACGATACTCAAAGTTTGATTTTAAACCAATACATTTTAATTCAAAGTTTCCACAGTACATTTTGTAGAAAAACATTTACTCATAATTATTACTGCTGCTTTATGCTTACTGACCAAACCAGAAGCCACAACTTTTAATTGTTTTGCAGTTGTGATGTCATAATGCCTACTGTTGTAACAATTCTGTAACTTTTCGCAAATTGTTTTCACTATTTTCAATGAACTCTTTTCTTTCCTCTTCAGTTATGTCTGTTGTCATTCTGTAAGCTTGGATTGCTTTTTGATAAAAATCCATGCTTTCATTCAGTCGATTTGTTTTCCCGCAAACAACACCAAGGTTGTTTAACAAAAGTCCGAACACATGATGCTTTGCTGAGTTTTCACCAAACTGTTTCCTCATCATTTCAAGTCCAAGTTTAATTGTTGATTCACTCGAAGAATAATCTCCGATTGAACGTTGACTCCATTCAATCCCAAGCAAACACCACAATTGACATAGACACCTAAACTCTTCTTCCACGTTTTGAATATTTTGTATTTTGAGTCTCATCGTTTCCATCAGTGGGATCACATAATCACGAATTATTCGTTTGTTTTTAAGTTTTTGAACAAAATCCGATGTTTTCATCAAATCTTTGCATGTCAGACTCAAACCCTCAACACAATCCTTTACACCTTCCACCCCTCTCACGTCATCGTGATGCCTTGAATAAAATTCACCTCCAAGTTCGTACAATAAAATCGATTCCAAACATTTTCCCTCTTTTCTTTTTTTTTGTCCATTTGTTTTCAAATCTTCTGCAGTTGCCCCAAGACCTTCAAATGACCTTGAAAGTTGGTTTCTTGTTTCATTTGCTTCAGAATATTTTTCGGTCTTCAACAAAACCAGGTAAGTTTCAACAAATAATTTTCGATCAACGTTTTCATCTAAAACAAAATAGAAATCAATTTTCTATCGGGTAATTGCTGTTGTGCGTTTTAAGACGGTGCCACATCAGGTAGACACTTAACCACCTCATGGACGGGCGAAACGGGACTTCCCCGTTTCATGCGTGGCTACTCAACATTAGTTTTCACGAAGACTTTGCAATATTATAACTCTAATATTTAGTTTGTGTATGCAAAAACGTTGTTACACACTAAGAGCATATTGTTTTTTGGTAGATTTGCCTAAAGACCAAGAATTTTGATACTTAGGACGTGTGTAGCATTGCCAAAGCAGGTGGTGAACGAAACAAACGTTTTGTTGATTGAATATGTTTTGCTTGTTTTTAAAATACCTCTATACAATGCCTTTATAACTATTTTAGTTCAGAAAGAATAATATTTCCAACAAACATGTCTGAAATGCTATTTTAACCATATCACGAAATCCGGGGAAGTCCCGTTTCGCCCGTCCGTGAGGTGGTTTAAGTGTCAACCGCCACATCAAGGGCTAGATTTTGCCCACTTGAGATATCCAGTTTTAAATTAAAATAAACGCGCATCTTGCTTTTTCGCTCACTTTTATTTGAAAGTGAAAGTGTCAAGTTTTACAGAAATGCTTGGTTGGCAGCTAATTTTTTTTGAATGGGGAATTTTTTTCGTAAAATTTTATTCGAGGCTTACATTACACTGCACAAAGTGGCGTTTTTATGCCTTGGTTCTATTTAGTACAGCATAAAACTTTGTTATTCGTTGTTATGATCAAAATTAGTCTCCGAAAAAATGGTTTAGCCACACCCCTAGGGCCATTTGCCCCCCTGGTTACTCAGTATTTTTGTAAGAAAAGCAACAAAAAATGGAACTGGATTTTGCAGAAAAATGAATCGTTCAACTACCCACTCATTTGCATTTTTTGTAAGTTCCAACTCTTCTCTATGTAATGGCATCAAATTTAGTTGCTGAAAAAGTGTCAAAGCCCTCCCCCCAGGGCTGTTTATACCCCCCTGTTGGTCATATGATCTTCCAGGAGGCCCAACAAGTCCTTGCTCTGTACAGTCTCATCCAGGAGCAAAATTTTTTTTTAAACTTTGAAGAATTTTAGGTCCCTATGTAAGTCACAAGACCCATCAACGGTCATTGGGAAACAAGCGGAACAGTCGCTATAGATGCATTACAGCTGAGGGCTTTGAAAACAGGATTTCTCCAATTTAATACCCATATAGGTCCTTTAATTCAATGGCCAGCCCATGCTCTTGAATCTTCAAAGAATACAGTTCAAATTGTACTTAGTGTTGGTGATCGAACGCAACACTTACACGGGCGCGTGTAATTAATTGTGCCTCAGGAATTATACGCCTTCTATGTCTGCCAGCGCCCTGTGTTTCTTTAGTTGTTCTTGGTGTTCTCTGTGTGCGGTCTTACTTTTGTATTTCTTTTACAGGTGTTATTGTTTGTCACTCGAAGTTCAACTTTATTAAAACCTGGATTCCGTTTACCAATAAAATCCCTCTAAAGGTTTTGACAATTTAATAAAGTTGATTAAAGTAGCGTTCGGAAAAAAAATGGAACAGCACATACCCCGACCGAAGGATTTAACTGCTGATCCGAATGCACCCGATGCAGACAATGTTTTTAAATTTTGGCTTCGTACCGTTGTGGATTACCTTGCCTCATTAGAAGACTTCAAAGCTGAAGGCTTACCGGCAATTAACAAAGCTCGTGTCATACGGAGTTTTCTTTCGCCTGATATTTACCCGTACGGGGAGGAAAATGACAGTTACGATTCCATCGTAACTACGTTAAAGGAACTTTATGAAAAAAAAATGTAAACAGTCTCTCATGAGGCGATATTTTTTTTACATTTTGTTTAACGGGCCGGAGAAACCACTTGTGATTAATTCAAAGCCGAAGTTTGCAGCTCTAATTTCGGCCAAAGTACGGCCCCCTAGGCTTTTCCAATTTCTTCAGCCAAATTACAAGCCGATTGCATCTCCTTCCCGCTCACACTGCCAGGAAGACATCGATTTTATTGGTGGGAAAATTAAGCGTCCGTTGGACGAGGACATCAATGAGCCCGCGCGCTCTCCGTGGAGGTCGCAGGTACTTGTCGTAAAGAACAAAAACAAACGACGGTTGGTTATTGACTACTCCCAGACCGTAAATCGTTGTACTCTACTTGACGCATACCCTCTACCCAAAATCGAGGAAATAGTGCGGAAAGTTTCTCGAGACAAGTTTTACAGTTCTTTGGACCTGCGCTCCGCTTATCATCAAGTACCTATTTTGGACAAGGAAAAACCTTTCACTGCTTTTGAAGCGATGGGGAAATTGTACCAGTACAAACGTTTGCCGTTGGGTGTTACGAATGGCGTATCAGCTTTTCAAAGAGTGATGGACGACTTCATTCAAAGAAACAATTTGCAAAACGGTAATTGATTGTTTGTCGACACTCTTTTGTCTTTTTGGTTTTCCGCAATATATCCATAGCGACCGGGGGATGTCCTTCATTAGCAAAGATGTTAGGGAATTCTTAACTGCTCGTGGTATCGCAGCAAGTTGTTCCACACCCTATCACCCCCAAGGTAATTCTCAATGTGAACGAGCGAATCAAACTGTGTGGAAAACAATTAGGCTTCTCCTTAAAACACAAGACTTGACGGAAGAAAATTGGGAAAGAGTTCTTCCAGAGGCATTGCACGCCATACGCTCACTACTTTGCACGGCAACTAATCAAACACCGCATGAGAGACTGTTTACATTTTCACGACGGGCGATGTCTGGGACGTCAATGCCTTCATGGCTTTTAAATCAAGGAACTGTGTTGCTGCGTCGTTTCGTACGCAATAAAGAAGAACCCGTTTGCGATGCTGTGGAGTTGTTATCTGCAAACCCCACGTATGCTCGTGTCCGATACGCAAATGGCCGGGAAAGCACAGTGTCAACCTCTGATCTGGCCCCTTATCCAGTCGCAGAAACACCGATACACGAAAGCTTTGAAGAAGATGAACCTGCAAGTCCGCAACAGAGATCGAATGATGGCGATGAAGTAGATAGTGGCGAAGATTACATACAAGAACTAAACGAGGAACCTTCCCATCACGAAGAAACTGCGTCAACGCCGCCTGGTCCCAGGCGTTCTACCCGTGAACGCAAACCTCCACAGAGGTTCGGAGATTGGACCACATGAAATTGAACTTATTATTTCCCTTGTGTCTTATGTGTGCTATAGCCTAGTTGTAAACAAAAATTGGTGGGGGTGATTGTGGTGATCGAACGCAACACTTACACGGGCGCGTGTAGTTAATTGTGCCTCAGGAATTATACGCCTTCTATGTCTGCCAGCGCCCTGTGTTTCTTTAGTTGTTCTTGGTGTTCTCTGTGTGCGGTCTTACTTTTGTATTTCTTTTACAGGTGTTATTGTTTGTTACTCGAAGTTCAACTTTATTAAAACCTGGATTCCGTTTATCAATAAAATCCCTCTAAAGGTTTTGACACTTATTTTGTAAAAACATTGGAGATAAGACTCTGATGAACACACAATTTAAATTAACAAATTGGTATTTCAATACATGCCATTTTCTTCTGCACTTGTCATGCCAACTGCTATGTGAAAAGAGAAAACGTTATGCATGATATGTTGTGAATATACCAGGGTTAATGGTCATGTGTTTTTATGATGTAAAATTACAAGAGCTACCAAAACATACAGTGATGCGAACAGCTTGAAATCATAGATAGTTGTCAAGAAGTTGCCCGGAAAAGGTGGAGTTATTTATATATTATGAGCAATACACATTATTCATGGTTTTTTGAAATGTTGTTCAGTACTGACAGTTGTTCATGAAGCATTCTGGTCAATTGTGTTTAAAACATAGGTGATATATATTTTGCATTTTGTGTGTGTATTTGTTTCAGACTGTAAAGCGTGGAATATGGAAATAATATCTTGCATTAATTTTTCCAAGTTGAAATTTTTGCAAATTTTTTTGTTTTAACAGACTACAATTTTTCCGGGATGATTCGATGTATCAGTGCAAAACCTGATGTATTATGATCAGCAATGTAAAATGTTATTGTTCTTGGGGTGATGTCATCTAAGAAATCAGAGTGATTTCATGCCAAATCACCAAATTTGAATCACATTTCTAACCTGACCTTTTCAAATTTAATAAAATTTACACAGCAGCTTTATAATGATAAAATAACTAAAAGTTCCAAATTTTACAAAAACAACCAAGTACTTTTCAGATATCGCACTTTGAAATTGCCACAAGATGGCGATAGATTTTTTGTTTTTTTGCTAATATCTTAGCAATTTCTTGATGGATTTCTACAATGTTGGGTTTATTTTTAAGGTAAAAGCAAGGCCTAACAGATCATACTTGTGACTTACAGATTTAGCCAACAAAATTTTATTTACAATGGAGAAAACAAAACTTAGTTTACATTAAAGTAAACAAAATTGTATTGTTAACCTTTGACGGTTCATAGCATAAATATATCACCTCAAAAATAAAAAAATTAAATAAATGGTAATTTTTTTAAACATTGCCTGTATGTCTGCACTTGCGTTTCTTATTATTCACATGCAATGAAAAACTGCTATTTTCATTGAAAATCTTTCCAACCCAACATATTTATATGAGCAGCATAGTAGAGCATATAAGATTAATATATTACCTGGTAACAAAAGTTATGTGAAATAAACCACATTATACATAAAAATTTATTTTATTGACATATGAGTTTATGTGTGTGTTATCATGAAAAAGCATTGTTTGTGAAGTTTTCTGACAATATGAGCAGTAATACCAGCTAAGTTTGTGATGTTGAAAATTGGATTCTGGCCAGTTCAGGAAGGGCACAGCATGAGACTGATAAGTGAAAGAAAATTTGTCCATAGTGACGTACGTTACTTTACAAGCAAGCCTCTTCATCCACTAGCAGCAGTGTTGAAACACAAGAGTTTGAGTTGCCAACTACAGTGATGGAAACACTGAATGAATCAATGGAAGTTTTGGGCGAGTCACCCATGGTAAAAAGAAAGTTTCAACAAAAAAGATACCAAGAAGAAAAAACACAAAAAAACGTCCGGTGAGTTGTGGGTGACAAAATTCAAAAAAATACCTGGCAGCAGGGAACTCACAATGCGTGTGTGTGTCATCCATCAAAACGTAAAGCTTATGTTGGAGGGGACAAAAAGCAACACTGTCAAAAGCGTCTTATTTTATGTACATTGAATGAAGCTTACCAGTGTTTCAAAGCAAAACATCCAGAAGTTAAAGTAGGCTTTACCAAATTCACAACTTTGCGACCGAAACATGTGGTGTTACCTGGCAGCAGCAGAACTCACAATGTGTGTGTGTGTGTCATCCATCAAAACATAAAGTTTATGATGGAGGGGACAAAAATTGCTCTGCCAACAATTCTTGAAATTGAAAATTTTGCTGGAAATTGTACTTACCATCATTTTCTAAGTTTTCTTAGATGTAATCCCAGTAAACTAGAGTGCTATTTGAATGACTATGAGGAATGTCAAATCATGGCAATCAGCTGACCGAACAACATTAGAGACCATTATCAAATCAACCGAAGACTTCATGGAAAATTTTGCTCACAAACTTCAACAGCTACAGAGACATGACTTCATTGCCCAACAACAGGCCAGTTACTTGCAACACATGAAAGAAACAATTAGCTCTGATTCTCCAATTGTTATTGGTGATTTTGCAGAAAATTATTCATTTGTGTTACAAGGTGCAGTACAAGGCTTTCATTGGACCAACAGCCAGGCCACTATAGCATTATTATGATATAGAGATCATTTGGGCAAAAAAGATTTTTTTTTGAGATGTTGCATTTATGTTATAAACCATCAAAGATTAACAATAAAATTTTATTTACTCCATTATAAATAAAATTTTGTTTACTCCATTGTAAATAAAATTTTGTTTTTTCCATTGTAAATAAAATTTTGTTTACTCCATTGTAAATAAAATTTTGTTTTTTCCATTGTAAATAAAATTTTGTTTACTCCATTGTTAATTAAATTTTGTTTGCTCCAATGGAGTCAACAAAATTTTGTTAGGTAAATCTGTAAGTGACAAGTCTGATATGTAAGGCCTTGCCTTTACTTTGAAAATGAGCCCAACATTGTAAAAATCCATCCAGAAATAGCTGAGATATTAGCAAAAAAACAAAATATATATCGCCATCTAGTGGCAATAGGGTAATAACCTAAAAGTATGATATATCTTGAAAAGTACATGGTCAATTTTCACGAAATTTGAAAAAAAAGAGTGTTCGGGCCTGAGCAATTTCAATTTTGAGGAAAATCCAAAAAGGTAATGCTTTATGGGTTGGGTGATTTGACATGAAATCACTTATCATTTGTGTAGACGTGATCGAGTGTTGACATGTTGGACGGGGGTGCTGTGATTGTTGGTTGTCAATGATTTGTTGTCCATTTAAACTTCATTAGTTTGTATGCAATTTCAGAAGTGGTAAATTGCATGATAGACTTCTAACTTACTAAATATAAAAGTGTAGATTGGTTAAAAACGCAACCCACATCAAGTTACCTGTTTTCTGCATTGCTTCCTGTGCTGCAATTTCTGTTTTTCCACTTGGTGGACGATGGTATGTTTCGTCACGAGAAGTAGTTGGACGCTCCTCAATATGTTGAATTTTTTCTGCAAAAAATTAAAATGGATTAGGTGACATAAAAATGATTTTTTGTCGCATTCGTAACGTTCTAAGAAAAAAAGACCTAAAAACAATGTGTTTCTTACACGACGCACACAAAATATGTTGACCTAGTTTCGCTTGCGTAGCTGACATCGGTTGTTGCAACGTCAGTCTCGCAGTACGATATGTCAACTGGTACTCATTGGTCGTTACATAGACCAATCTCGCGTGTTCATTGTTAACGCCGCCCTTTTGGCTAATACACCCCATGCATTGAAATTGAAATATACAAAACAAATTGACAAAAATTCTCAATTATATCCCAGGAAACACATATTTTGTACTTTTAATCACACCTGAAATGTTTCGCTACATTAATCTAAATAAAAAAAAACTGAATAATTTTTTGTACCCAATGGTCGTTCTTTTTTCATTGTAGCTCTCCGTAGCTCAGCTTGAATGACCTCCCCAGATGTACTGGGAATATCTTTGCTTGTTTTTGTTGTTTTATCTGTTAAACAATATACATTTCAAAACTTAACACTTCAAACCTGACTTTTGCCTTATGTTGTGAGTATTAAAAAAATCCGATACACATAAAATCATATTTTTCACATATTTTATTTTTGCAGTAGCATGAAACATTTCTGCATGGGTATTATGGGTATTAACAAAAAACTAATTTTCATAGTCTTTCCAACCACACAACTATACAAACTTTACTTTTCATATTCTTTCATACCTGACCAATACCTTACTAAATTTTTGATCTTCTCATTGGGTTGTACTGCTGTTACATCAGATGATAATTGTTAAAAAAAAATTAAGATTAGCAATTGAAGTGTAAACTTCAAACTTCACCAAATGCATGATTCCAATAATACCTGCTTGATGTTCAGAAACCACTTGACCTTGAATGGAATCAGTGGATGAATGAGTTAGGTTGACATTACCAAGTGCTTTGGATCGGTTCCCGGCATCAGAGTTTGGATTGGATTCTGTCACCAAAATACAAAAATATTTAAATTTCGGGGTTCAGGTATTTTATCAGGTGATGATTAGTGAATGGTGAAATGGTCATCAAAAGAAATCAATTCTATTTTTTTGCGAAGTGCAGCACCTGGCTCATACTTTTACTACAGTGCTGTTGTAACAATAATCCACTAGGTTACCACCATTTATAATTATGTTTAAACAGCAGTAACTGTGTAATGATGACAATCAAAGAATCCAAGAATGGGTTTAGCTTACAAAATCCTCACATTATGGACAAGGTTTCTTAAACAAAAATGTGTGTCATCAAAAAAAAATTGTTTTAGGTCAAAATGTTGACTGCATCATAATAATGCAATGACACCAAAAATTTTGATGGCAAAAATAAAGCTTAACGATTTACAAGCAAACACTGGTAAAATAAATGGAAATTTTTTTATATATTGCCTGTACTATAATTCCTTATTATTTACATGCAATGACAAAGTGCTGTGTAAATATGTTATTTTCACAAGCAGAAGAACCTTTCCAACCAAACATATTTATATGAGCAGCATGGTAGAGTAAATAGATTAATATTTTACCTGGTAACAAAAGTTATGTAAGATAAACCACATTATACGTATAAAAATATCTTTTATTGACATATGTGTTTATGTGTGTGTTATCATGAAAAAGCATTGTTTGTACAGTTTTCTGACAATACCAGCTAAGTTTGTGATGTTGAAAATTGGATTCTGGCCAGGTCAGGAAGGGCATAACATGAGACTAATAAGTGCCCAATGATTTGAAAGTGAAAAATGAGGCATATAACCAGTTTCACAGCATGATATCTGGAAATTAATTGACAAGTCCGGCCTTCACAGCACAGCATAAAGTAGCTGTTTTATGTACATTCAACAATTCATATGAAGGAAAGAATAAGACTTGGGGCCATTTTGATGTGAGTTAAGTTTGTCTGTTAGGTTAAAATGTATGTCTATGAGTATTACAAAAACAGTTTTTAGGAATGTATTCCCTTCGTGAAAGAAAATGTTGCAATCCATTCAAGACACACAAGCCAAGCAAACCTGTAAAAAAAGGTATTGGCATTATATCCTTGGAATTAGCAAAGACACACGATAAACTTGTACTGATCCCAGGAAAGAAAATTTGTCCACAGTGCTGTACGTTACTTTACAAGCAGGCCTCTTCATCCACTAGCAGCAGTGTTGAAACAGAAGACTTTGAGTTGCCAACTACAGTGATTGAAACACTGAATGAATCAATGGAAGTTTTGGGCAAGTCACCCATGGTAAAAAGAAAGTTTCAACAAAAAGATACCAAGAAGAGAAAACACAAAAAAGTTCCGGTGGTTTTGTGGGTGACAAAACTAAAAAAAATCAAAGTTTTTATTTTTAAGAAAAAGTTTTTTAAATAGCTAATTATTTCAGATACAATCAGAAAAAGCCTTAAAATGGACCAACCAAACCCAACCACTTCTCAACAAAGTACAAAAGAAAAAGAGTATGACACCTTGATTGCCCAGCTAAAAATAAAATAGCTTCACATAGTTGCACATAGCTCCACATAGTTGCACATAACTCCACATAGTTGCACATAACTCCACATAGTTGCACATAGCTCCACATAGTTGCATGAACACATCACATGATGCCAGGAAAGAATGATTATGTTTCTATGAAAATTGGAGATCAAAAGCAACACTGTCAAAAGCGTCTTATTTTATGTACATTGAATGAAACTTACCAGTATTTCAAAGCAAAACATCCAGAAGTTAAAGTAGGCTTTACCAAATTCACAACTTTGCAACCGAAACATGTGGTGTTACCTGGCAGCAGCAGAACTCACAATGTGTGTGTGTGTGTGTGTGAGTGTGTCATCCATCAAAACATAAAGTTTATGTTGGAAAGGACAAAAATTGCTCTGCAATTCTTGAAATTGAAAATTTTGCTGGAAATTGTACTTACCATCATTTTCTAAGTTTTCTAAGATGTAATCCCAGTAAAGAGTGCTATTTGAATGACTATGAGGAGTGTCAAATCATGGCAATCAGCTGACCGAACAACATTAGAAACCATTATCAAATCAACATAAGACTTCGTGGAAAATTTTGCTCACAAACTTCAACAGCTACAGAGACATGACTTCATTGCCCAACAACAGGCCAGTTACTTGCAACACATGAAAGAAACAATTAGCTCTGATTCTCCAATTGTTATTGGTGATTTTGCAGAAAATTATTCATTTGTGTTACAAGGTGCAGCACAAGGCTTTCATTGGACCAACAGCCAGGCCACTATACATCCCTTTGTTGTTTATTACAGACCAGAAAGCTCAGATGCTCTAATGCATTTCAACTTCGTGACAATTTCAGATTGCTTAAAACATGACACAACAGCAGTGCATTGTTTCCAGAAACACCCGGTACAATTCCTTCAAAGCAAAATTTCTAGAAAACAACTTCACAGATGGAGCAGAATCACAATACAAAAATAAGAAAAACTTCATTAATTTGATCTATCACAAGAAAGTCTTTAAAGTTGATGCAGAGTGGAACTTTTTTGGAAAAGGACCATGTGATGTGCTGGGTAGCACAGTTAAACGACTAGCTGCTCGAGCCAGCTTACAGAGGCCCTACAAGCAACAAATCCAAACGCCAATGCAACTGTATGAATTTGCCAAGGCACATATTCCTAAAGTGTCATTTTGCTTTGTGCCGGAACACACTATTGAGGAAGAGAAGGCTTGGTTGGAAGACCACTTTCAATTGGCTGTGGCTAAGTGGCACCCAAAAGTTTCACTCCTACATGCCGGTGTATGAGTCGGAAGTACATCTCATGGCAAAAGAATATTTCTTTTCCAGTAAAACCATGACAAAACGAGTGTTTCCCATCCTTGTTGAAAGACATTTCTTGGAAAGATGTAGTTGGATATGTAACAGTGGAGTATGATACCAAATGGTGGCTGGCAATTGTAATACAATCCAACAATGAAACAAATTTTTGCATCTCGCTGACCCATCCCCATCATTTGCCTATCCGTTAGCTGAAGATTCTTTGATGATCACAAAAGCAACCATTTCAACAAGTGTCAACCTAAAAACTGTAACAGGAAGAGTAAACACATTCACTCAGAAAGAACAACACCAAGCAACAGAAACCCTTCAACTGAAGTTAGGAAAAAAATAAATCCTAACAGAAGAATTTTTCAATATTTCCAGTTGTGTATTGCTTGTTTTTAGTGCTATGTTTGCTATTGTATTTCATGAGTGAACTGTATTTGTACATATTGTGGAAAAATAAAATGGGGATTAGTCATTGCATGATATAGTACATGAAAGTAACATGGTGAAGTATAGCAAACGAACAAATATTGCTACCACCAAAAAGCTGCTCCTAAATTTTAGTGTATAATTTGTCCATTCAAAATTTTGGGTGTCACACATTATTACGATATAGACAGCATTTGGTCCAAAAAGATTTGTTTTGAAATGATATATTTATATACGTTATGAACCCTCAAACACAAAAGAAAAATGTTTTTTGCTGGGTTGTAAATAAAATTTTAAAATTATTTCTGTAAATTGAAGGTAAAAATACCTTGTTGCAACCTTCAAAACGAGTCTAACATTATAGAAATCTATCCAGAAATGGCTGAGATATTAGCAAAAAAACAAAATATATATCACCATCTAGTGGCAACAAGGCAATAACATAAAAGTATCTCGAAATGTACATGGTCAATTTCCACGAAACTTGAAACAAAGTGCGTGTGTTTGGGCTTTAACAAGTTTCCAATTTTGGGCAAAAACCAAAAAGGTCCCGCTTTGGGTTGGGTGGTTAGGCAGGAAATCACTCATTACCTGTTTGTTGCATTGTTTCCTGTGATGCATTTTCTGTTTCTCCACCTGGTGGACGACTGTATGTTTCATCATGAGAAGTAGTTGGACGCTCCTCAGTGCTTTGAATTTGTTCTGCAAAAAATCAAAGGTATCAAATATGTTAGGCGAAATTTAAAATGATGGTTCAACATAAACAGAATTTTCGCAATATATTTCTTCATGATTACATTGAAATAATGAAACAAGCATGTTTATGCAGATACAATTTAGCCAATCATCATACATGTCAAACAAATTGCATTATCTGCAAATCAGCGACCCATACAGTTGGGTATATATAGAGAGAGACAGTTTGTTGCATTTTGTCATAGTGAAGGCCGCATCTCTGTATTTCTATGGAAAAGACTTTCCCGGTTAGGAAATGCCCTTCTCGAACTCTGCCCTGCGTAACAGAGTAAAATTATGTGTAACAATGCAATGGGTCATGCATGGGCGCCAGTGTTTTGGTTGAATGAGCGCAGATGAACAGGCTGTTGCCAGGGCGATTTTCAGCGTGTTTGGGGCAGTTTTACTATGGTTTTCAGGGTTATTAGTCAGGCAGTAAATTGGTAGAGGGTGCTGTAAAACATGCAGCAGAAAAACTACCCAAATATTGAGGTAGATTTTGTGGAAAAATGAATCACAGAAAGTATGTTCAATTTGTGATTTTCTGTTAGTGCCGACCCTTGACTGGGAATTCTGGCCAAATTTATAATCGAGATAACTACTTTAACTGCTCCCCCGGGGGCATTTTGACCCTCTGTTGGCCATTATTTTGGCCAGAAAAGCAGAAAAAAGTGTAGGTTTGTTTTGTGAAAAAATGAATCACAGAAAGTACCCTCCATTTGTGATTAAGTGAAGCCACCAACCTTCCTCTACACAATTCATTAAGAATTAGATGTCTTGTAACAGTCTTGGGCCCCCCCGGGGGCTGTTTGTACACCCCCTAGGACTGATAATTTAGCAGTTAGCCTTTGCAAAAAAAACCAATGTGCTGTCTTAATGCAGCTGCAATCAATTTTTTTTCTGTTCAGCAATAGTAGTCCCCCTTCATGAGTCATCAGACCCGGCAATTGTTTTTGGCAAACAAGAGAAACTGTAACCAGATGCACAATGATAAATGACTTCTAAAACTCAATTTTTAGGATTTAATTGTGAGATGCGGCCGGTATCGGCCTCTCTAACTACGTTTGCGCTCCTACAGCGAACCGGACAAATTGACTTTTTTTTACTCTCGTCCCTCGTGGTTTATTCGCCCATTGTGTCATTCCTATAGTTTGTACCTCGAATAAACACCTCGCTACAATGAACGCTGTAGCCATCAAGCTACCTTTGTTTTGGACAGCTCAGCCACGAGTTTGGTTTCGGCAAGCCGAGGCGCAGTTCGCTCTGAAAAACATTACAGGCGATCAGACGAAGTACTATTATGTCGTTTCGGCTTTAGATCAGGACACAGCAAAGCGTCTACTCAACCTGCTGGACAATCCGCCCAATGATGACAAATACGAGTCAATTAAAGCACGATTGATCGACACTTTTTGTCTTACGCGTTCGCAGAGGGCCAGGCAGCTACTGCACATGCCCCCTTTGGGCGATAGAATGCCATCCGCTTTAATGGATGACATGCTAGCTTTACTTGGTGATGAAAAGGAATGCTTTGTTTTTCAAGAACTGTTCTTGGAGCGCTTGCCAGAATATGTACGGACACGACTGATAGGAGAGGAGTTTCGTGATTCTCGACTCTTAGCACGCAAAGCTGACGCGATATGGACAGGAAGTCAGCCGTCTACGGATTTCGCACTTTCCAACGTGCGTCGCAGCAAACCTTCCAAGTCTCCATCAGTTTTGCCACAGATAATGCCCGATCCGAAGTCGCTTTGTTTTTATCATCGCCGTTTCGGCAAAGATGCGATAAAGTGCCGCCCCCCTTGTGCACTGCAGGGAAACGACGATGTCGGCCATCATTAGTTGCTACGATGGTCGGCGCAGTTAGTAGTCTTTTCTTTGTGTGGGATAGCTCAGCGGGTCGTAATTTTCTTGTTGACACCGGCGCCGCCGCACCAATCCCCCTGGAAAGGCTCTGGTCGCTGCTAATGGTACTCACATCCGGACGTACGGTTCACGTCTAGTCACCATGAATTTTCCTCCCGGCAAATTTCAATGGAAATTTGTTCTGGCCGAAGTTTCTCGGCCGTTACTCGGCGCTGATTTCCTGCGGGCAAATTCCCTTCTGGTTGACCTCAAGCACCGACGCCTAATCAACGCCGAAACCTTCTCCAGCAGTAAACTGGGCAAAGCAGCGCAATCGGCTCCCCACCTTAACGCCATTTCCGCAGGCACATCGGTCTATGCTCGAATGTTGGCTGAATTTCCAGGGATAGCTTCTCCCCATTTCTCGCAGTCGCTTCCTAAGCATGGAGTTCAGCATTTCATCCCCACCAGCGGACCACCCGTGCACTCTCGCGCTCGACGACTTCCTCCCGAAAGGCTCGCCCGCGCTAAGAAGGAATTTCACAACATGCTACAACTGGGAATTATTAGACGCTCATCCAGTCCACAGACTTCGCCCCTGCACATGGTACCAAAGTCGTCCGTTGGGTGGCGCCCATGAGGCGATTACCGCCGTCTTAACTCTGCTACCCAGCCTGATCGTTACGCTATCCCCCACATCCAAGATTTTTCAGCTCGTTTGGCTGGATGTCGAGTTTTCTCCAAAATTGATCTTGTTCGCGGCTATTACCAAGTTCCTGTGGCACCGGATGATATTGCGAAAACGGCGGTTATCACGCCTTTTGGCCTTTTCGAATTTCTTCGCATGCCTTTTGGTTTGAAAAACGCTGCACAAGCCTTCCAGCGACTTATGGACACGGTGTGTCAATCCTTTGATTTTGTGTTCGTCTACCTAGATAACATACTCGTCGCAAGCAAGTCCCTCTCCGAGCACTACGACCATTTAAAACGCCTTTTTAAGCAGCTTTCAGATCATGGCCTCGTCATTAACCTCGGCAAATGCCAGTTTGGAGTATCCAAAATTGATTTTCTGGGACATCGGGTTGACACCAACGGTGCCCGAGCTCCTCCCAACAAGGTTGAAGCCATTCAGAATTTCCCGCGCCCTACTACCATCATCAAAGGACTCCAAGAATTCGCAGGTATGGTAAACTTTTACCATCGTTTTATTCCTGGGGTTGCACGCATAATGTCACCAATCTACGAATCACTTTCGGGCAATCCTACAAAGTTGATTTAGAGTGAAAAGCGAACCGGACAAATTGCCTTTTTTCTTTTACTCTCGTCCCTCGTGGTTTATTCGCCCATTGTGTCATTCCATTAGTTTGTACCTCGAATAAACACCTCGCTACAATGGCCAGTATGTAGCAAACTGCTTGGACCCAGAAATGTTGCTGCATTATAAAACAAGTATTGATTTAGTCCACATTTATTTCCTCGCAGAACTGATAAATGTGTGTGCCCTTTTTTATGATGAAGACTTGATGATGTCCACGATAGGTAACTTTGTAAACGTAAGAGTAGTCACGCTATACCTTGCACTATGTCCATGATAGGTAACTTTGTTAAACGTTAGAGTAGTCACGCTATACCTTGCACTGTGTCCACGATAGGTAACTTTGTTAAACGTTAGGGTTGTCACGCTATACCAAGGTATAAGGGGACATAGTGCAAGGTAAAGCGTGACTACTCTAACGTTTAACAAACTCAAAGGCCTACCTTCTAAAAGTTGCGGTTCCTGGCAAATAAGATAGCTTTCAGAATTTAAGGCAGAAATTGAAGGATGTTGAATGACGTCATCAGGACGTAGTTCGTTGTGGGAGGATGACCGATCTTCTCTGATGTCATAATGTGTCGATGCACGAGTATCAGCGGTAACTGTGTCAAAAAAAAATAAAGGATGTAGTCAGGGTTGCCAGAATATTTTTGTGTTTAGAGCCAAACAGCACGACAAAAAAAACCGCCAAAAAGCGCCATAAGTTTTGAAGGAAAAGAAAAGAGCCAATTGTTTAAATACTGTATCGTTTAATGCGTGACGTTTTTTCCGAAAAGAAGCATGCCGGGAACCTGGAGCCAAACCAAATTTTGGGCGCCAGACAAAATTAAAAAAAGCCACATTTAGAGAATTTGGCGCTGAAAGCTCCAATCTGGCAACCCTGGTTGTAGCAACACGCATGTTTTCCTGGCCTAATTCTGACCACCATGCATATTTCTTGATCACACACTGGAACGCCAGAGTGAAGAATAAAATAGTAAAGAATCAAATGTAAGGATGTACAATATCTATCAGATACTTTATTTTGGCGAAACTTTTCTGGCAAAAAGTTCCACAAAGATTTACTTGCAACTTATCAACAACATCAATTTTAAACGACGAAACAGGGTTTTCAAATATGTTAATTCTGTATCCGACGTCATATTTCTCATATGTTATGTTGTGTTTCCGTGGCATCAACTGTATTTTTATTAACGTCGGATAACACACCACAAACCCATTTCAACGATACGGTGTGCGCGCTATTTATTCGTTGCACGAAAGACAACTAAATATCCGGCTAATCATATTCCGTGACACTTCCAGCAATAAGCTGTCTTTTCAAATGAGTCACGAATTGGTCCGAACTCAAACGACCCTGTGTGCATTTATTATATAAGCCACATATCTTAGAGTAAAAAGTCAGTCATTAATAGAGTGATTAAGTCATTCCTTTACGCAGTCGAGTCTGGTTTTTCTAACAGTCTATAATTCAACTCGGGGTTTCAAACAGACATAGATTTTAGCACGCATGGTTTGTAACGTTTTATTGTAATACTCGTGCAACTGTTATTTATGTATTAAACTGACAGATTAACTTTGGGTTATATAGTAGCCTTTTTATCAGGAGTCAGATATACGGCAGTGTTAATATTTTGTGTAGACGTTTTAAATAACGCCCTACAATTCAATTCATGACAAACGATAGTTTTGGTTGCCAGATCTTTTTCACAAAAGCGCAAATTTAATTACAATCGTCATTACAAAACGATTATACTCAATATAAGTTCAGTTTATGGTGTTTTGAATAAGAACGAAACAACGTTTTGCAAATACATAATGAATCAACAATCTAGATATGAATTCCTAAAAATCTATACCAATTGCCCTTTAGTGCAAGCTTGCCCTAGGGCCTGTAACATACTCAGAGAAACCTGTACTTCAAGACACTGCTATTATTACTGAGACACTACATATGCCGGCTTGGGATTTATTCCCACAGCCTGATAATAAACTGTTTAGACTGTTTGCTGTTGAGGATGGCAAATCCTTACATACTGGTGCCCCTTTGGAAAAACTCACGTCTTGAGAAGCAACAAGATAACTGGAACCCCATTTGGAGGCACTCACGACGTAACATACAACCAGAGGAGCAACCAGAGGAGCAACCAGAGGAGCAACCAGAGGAGCAACCAGAGGAGCAACCAGAGGAGCAACCAGAGGAGCAACGGAGTCGCATGGACAATCTCTCACAAGTACAATAAACAAACAATTTCAGCAATCTCTAAACGCGCCGAAAATCATGTTGTAGTTCGCATTTCAACGTTTTGCCGAGTTCTATAACAAAACCATTATTTTCACTCTGTTTTTATAATTCGCCTCCTGAAATCTACAACCCTTTTTTTCGCATTGATGATGATCCGCCGAACATTTGAACGGACCCAGGAGGACAACTTAGTTTGATATTGTGCATGTTTTCATTCGTATTATATGTATCAGATCGACAGATTTTGGATCAGAAATTATTGAGACACACGCGTTAGCGCCATCAAAGACACAGTTAAGAGTTAGTCTACCGCAATATAGTATACGTAAAGCCTTACAGGCCCAAAATAGCACGAGCACCCAAGACACAAAACAACGCGACCAATTTTTGCGCCCAACTGGCAATCCTGACCCAAAGAGACTTGTCATTTAGAGGTACGAATTCTTCAATTTTATTGTTAATTTGTAAACTATCGAAACCAACCTGAAAATCTTTGGTTTCGTGTAGAATAGCAATCAAGTGGAACCAATCGATCAAGGTTGATAGGAAAGGGATCTTTGATGTCCATCTGTCTGACAACATCTTCCACTTGTTGCTCGATCACTTCTGGGCTTTGTTGGTCGAGAAGTTGCTGCAATCTCTCACAGATTTCGGTCATCGTTGGTCGTTTAGATGGATCTTGATCCCAACACTGCTTCATCAGTTGCTCGAGGTTTTCAACGATTTTTCTGTCGCTGCCGTTAAGGTTTGGCTTTATATATTGCTGTATTATGGAACAGTCTGGTCTTGTTCCTTCCTTGATGGAATCCAGTAAAACTTTAAGATTGCCCGTCGAATATGGCAATGCACGCATAACAACGGTAAACACCATCACAACGAATGCGTAAACATCAAGTTCTTTTGTGGGTTTCATGTTGAGGTCTCTTAGTTTTTCAGGTGCCGTGTACATCGGTGTGTATTGGGGTCTTTCCTTCTTGCTTCTTGCCAAAGGATCAACGGTCGTCGAACCAGTTAAAGTTGCAAGTTCAGCATTTCCAAAGTCGCATAGTTTGAGGCGCATAGCCCTGGTAAGCAACCCATTCTCTGGTTTGACGTCTCCGTGAACCATTCTCTTCAGAGGTAAACCGTGGCAAGCTTTGAGACCTTTTGCAGCATCGTGTAAAAGCCGGACACGTAAGGGAAATCCCAATGAAATTGAATGATTCAGTAATAACTGAAGCAAGTTTCCACATTCGCAGAACTCCATGACGATCCCGATGGCAAATGGCCATTTGGTCCAACCGTAGACACGAACTATGTTGTCGTGATCGCCTAGTTTGTGCAGGTTTTCCATTTCTTCCCAAAATCTGCATTAAAGTTTCTTTAATATATCACAAGTATGCGGTATATTAGGCGGCACTTACATTTGTTTAAACATCACTTCGTCTTGAGGTCCACCAGCTTGGATGACTTTGACAGCAACATATCGTTTCAAACGAACATGATACCCAACCAAGACATCTCCGAATCCACCAGTTCCAGCTATAAAGTTGACTGGATCACATCGAATGTCCCCAGCGTTGATTAAACGGTACTGGAAAAAGGATTGATTATGCTGAACATTACTGCCCACACGGTCAAGAAAAGACTTCCACATTGTGGTTACTATGACTATATAATCACCGCCATGAATATAGCCTACAATCATTTTATAAAATAAAATAAATATGAAAGTTGCGCTGTATGATCCCAACTTTATTTGTGAAATATTTACGTACTTGATCTGAGGCCATCACACTTTGCAAAAGTCAACAACAATGTCACGTAGCAGTCAGTATAAGATCCAATGCAGAAAGCAATATTACTCATTGCATAAATCCTATCAACACAAATTCTGTATGTCACGGGTTCGTTGAACAATATGCAATAATACGGGGAAATATTTTTTAATGAATAGGAAAATATTTGGTCAAAATGCATGGCAACTTTATCCCCAAAAACGTCATTGTATGTTGCCCGATATTGACGAGAATTGTTAAGCGTATGTGCTGCTTGTCAGATTACCTTTTGTTTTGACTTTCAGGGGTGCCAAGGATGGAACGCTCGTTAGGAAATCTCCCACTAAGCGTCTGTATCACATCACAAGCTACCCATTGTTACGTTCTAATCGTATTACAAAAACACGAAGGTAGTCCTACACAGCACTGCTTCTCAGATTTTTGAGCGTGCGATGCATTGGAATAGCTTCACGATACTTGCGACACAGCAATTGTAAATCGATTGCTACGATCAGTGCCTTTGTTTACAATTTTAAATCGCAAAAAACTGACTTAAATTGTTATTTGTCTCTATCTCTCCTTAAAAAACTCACATTTTGTAGGTATAAATTGTAACGCGACGACCTTGGAAACCCAAAACAACGCATCAAGGTCATCGCTACGCACAACATGGAAACCTTGGTTTTTCACAATACAAGATGTCTTCCCAGTCCAAAGCGGAAACGGTATCACGGGGAAAAATTTTTATTTCAGCACAGGGACTTCTCCTAACTTTTTTCTTTTAAGTGACTGCACTTAATTTTTGCTAGGTGTATGTTAGACGCCAAAACTTTATGTCTGTTGCAGTGGCGTGCCTGTTTAATTAAAATAAAAATTTCTCTAAATATTACGATCTTCAAATTAGAAAGCATTTAGTGTTTTAAAAATTTCTGATTTCCTGAACGTACCAGTAGGTTTTACCACGTCGTTATAAGCTTGCTAGCTGGCACTGTGATGTTACAGAGACCTTTGCATTGTTCACATTCCCATGTTACGTGTAGAAAGGGTTCAAATTGTCTTAGAATAACAAACAATAATGCTAATGTCCTCCACGAACAACACAACCCATGTACGGGTTTGTATGGAAAAGCCGTACGCTCATTCTGCCACTTGACACGTTGGAACGAAACGTATCTTGCTTAAAACATCCAAGAAGTTTGTGATCTGTGCTCAAACCAATCATAATACGGCCTAATTGTTATTCAATGTAACATTGTCACTACCTTTGTAGATGTTTGTGGTTGGTCGTTTGCTGTTGTGATTCTAAGAAAGCGAAATCATTGATTTTGTGTCTGTTGCATTATTTGTATAGCTTGACGAAGTAAACGACTGCTAAAATACATCTTCGGTCCAAAGTTTAAAGTATAATGTCAAAATCTTGTTTTCAAAATGGTGCAATCACTACTTTAAAAGCTACGTGAAAACCGGAAAAAAAGAAGTTTTTTTGATTCATTTCAAGTGCGACGTTTTCTAAGGGGCTTAAAAACCCATTAAATAGAACAAAATTTAAAACTTTTTCAAAGAAACAGGAAGTTTGATCCCTCGTCTTTTGAAATATGTTGATGATTTTGAATAAATCGCGTCGCATCATTTTTTACGGCGATTTGCTGTCTACTGCCTTTTGGGTCAAACTATGAACAAATAATTGCGCGCTTTTGCTGTTTGCAAGCAGTGGGAGGCTAAATCGAGTAATATTATCAACTACTATGCTTGTTATGTAAAATCAACTACTTGCTTATTATGTTTTTTTCTAGGACAGTATCTCTGCACACAGTAATGCGATTGTTGGGGATATTTATTTCGCAAAAACAGGGCATTTGACAAACAGTTGACAAACGATAGTATGACTGCTTTTTTTCTGCGATTTCTGTATCTTGATGAAGATGGAGATGAAGATATTATAATGAACCAAATTATTAAAATCAGTTGATATCAGGAAATACCTTGCCAACACCATGTTCATACTGCTGAGTGCAAATGTTTTCAGTAAAGTTCAACACAAAACAACATTTTGTGCATAATATGGGTTTGAAAAAGCTAAGCCTTGACAAAATATATGTTGATTGCTTGCAAATACTCAAAGGCAGTGGGAATACTTCCAATATAAACCAACTATAATTTGTTTTTAAGTGTTTGCATACGAGCAAATTCTGAAAACTTTCATCTTTTTCTTCAACATGACATGTCTCCTCAGAAGCATTTTAATACATATCTAAATCAAATTCTGTTGTGTTTTATTTAAAACTAATCTGCGAAGAAAAAAAAATGACTGGTGAAAAAGGTTATTAATATGTTAAGGTCCAATTTTGCTGAAACAAAAGGCAATTATGTTTAGTTCAACAAAACATTACATATTTTCAACTGTGTCAGGAGCATTCAACCAAGTGTTATGATAAGAGTAAAAAAATATACTTCTGTTATGTGTGCAATAGTTTGACAAAAATAATTTCCATCAAATTTGTTTTCTTCTCAGGAATATTGGATTAATCAACACTTAAAGGCGAACTTTCGGACAAAAATGCCAATATACAACCAAATATTTACAATGAAATCAAATAGAAAACTCAGATGTGTGGGAAAAATGTATAAAGTAGATTACTAGTACAACAAAAGCAAGTTCATTAATATTCACAGAGCATCGGCTCATATGTGGCATGAATTGCTCAAAACCAATGGAATATAAAAAATGACACAATAATTTATTTGATGGTATGTCAATATTTTTTAGATAGCTACCACTATTTATTTATCATTTAATATTATTTGCATAAAAGATGAAAAACGGCCAGATTTAAGTATGGTTAACCAAATAAATACAATCTTTAAAATTAAGCAGCAAAATTTGGCCCTATCTTATCTGGTTTACAAAGGCTACAATCTGACATTTTGGGCCAAAAACTACTTCATGTAGTACTGCACTATCTGTCCAACATATGTCTTTACAAAAAGAGGAGCTATGAAACATTTTGATACATACCCAATAATGACTGCAAAAATGTGACCTCTGGGTCAGACTGTTTTGTTCAAATATTAGGTTTCTGAATCCAATGATTGCTTTTTAGGCAGATATGCAAATATAAAACATTACGTCATTACTTGAATGACGTAATTACATGTCTTACGTCATCTTTGAGGTTGACGCGATGACGTATTAACATTTTTTTAGTCAGTAAGGTGACTTGTAACACACGGTTAAAAAGTGTATTAGAGCGCGTCATAATTAAAATCATCCACATATTTTAAAAGATTAAGGATGAAACTACTTGAATTACATTTAAATAAATTCTTGTGGTTACATTAACTTGGAGTTTTTGGCCGCCGAAAAACGCCAAAATCGCATTTAACCCAATGCATTTTTCATTTTGCGTAAAGTGTTACTCATGCGTGACGAAAAGAGTTTCCATTCCATGTTTTAGTATTCTATGGTTTCACTTTGAGACAGATGTCAAAACATTTTACTACATTCTGGAAAAATATTATGATCATTTCTACATTTTTTTATTGTTTAGTTTCAGAGTGTTTAGTGCGTGCAACCATAGAATACTAAAACCTCCTGTGGTTAACAAACATATTTTGATACGATTATCCTTTATGTGACATGTTTGATTTCTTTTAAAAGGAGTTTAAAATTGGGAAATACCCTTTACATGCTTTGCTCTTTTTGATAATGAGCATTGTAGTTTTGAAAGTGACGTAACAAACAAATCAGTTATACCAAATAACATTTTTCGGTTGAACAAGCAAAGAAGCACAATCTTGCAATTTAAAATTAGTTTTGCGGAATAATTTATTTTCCATGCGATGGGAAATTAATGGCCACGGTGAAAGCGCGTATCAAAGCCAGTTATCTGCGGCTCATCGTTAATCCCAGGCTACTTCTACACTTAAATGTAAATTTTCGTTTTTCTTGCAGGCTTGGTACTTGGTAGTACTGGTCTGTAAGGCATTTGTAACCGGTCCCTAGAGGGGAAAGTTTATTGGCATTAATTTGAGGGTGCGACATGCTTTATATTCACCCAGCTAGGAATACCAGTTGTGCACTTATCCAGCCAGAGGTATACCTGACGTACACTTTACAATCATTGTTCACTTGCTACACCATGAAGATCAGCCTATGAAAATACTAACTGCGTTACACTAGTCTGGAGTGCAAATTAGGTTGGAGAACTCTGCACCATGACACATGTCGAAAACCCTGATCCTCACAGAATTCTATGTAACATAGAAATATGTGCGAACATAAACATGCTTTGCTACTCTTTGTTGTTAACCAATCCAAAAGTACTTTTATTTATTAAATATTTTTTAAATAACAAAACACTGATAAATTGTTTGAAACAAGTTACAACAAAATATTTGTTTAATTTGCTACCTGACGAGTATACAATACTACATTTCATTGTTTAATCGTATCGTATATACTTGTTTTAATGTCAATTTGTTTGGCACAGTTCCAACCGATACTCGTACATTGGCACATTATGACATCAGAGAAGGTCGATCATCCTTCCACAACGAACCACGTCCTGATGACATCATTCAACGTCCATCAATTTCTGGGTTCAATTTTGAAGATCATATCAATCATCAGGAATCACAAGTTTTGAAAGGTTAGGATTACAACATGGTTGTTGTATGAGTTTATGATATATGCTGATCAGAAAAGTTTCAAAAGGTTGCATTCACCTGATATAGATAATGATTCTGTAAACTTGATTGCTGTATCATGAATACAGTTCGTGCAAAGCTATTCCCAGATTATTTTAGTGCCACTATAGATTATAAATGGATGTAACACATTGAATTATTGTTACAGCTGCTCTGTAGTAAGGATATGGGCCAGATACTGCACTGCGCGAACACTGTCAATACTTTAACCTGTGTCAAACCAAACTATTAATGTTGTTATTTCAACAACAATTCCAGCATTCACTAATCATATGCAGAGAAACCTGTTGGAAAACCTGAACCCTGAAAGTTTAATATTTTTGTATTTTAGTTAAAGAATCCAATCCAAACTCTGATGCAGGGAACCGATCCCAAGCAATTGGTGACGTCACCCGAACTCATTCATCCACTGATTCCATTCAAGGTCAAGTGGTTTCCGAACTTTAAGCAGGTAATATTGGAAACATGTGTTTGGTGAAGCATAATTTTACACTTTAATCACTAATGTCAAAAATCTTTTTACACAATAGATCAAGCATCGTCCAATGTTACAGCAGCACAGTTTGATAGTTTTATTACTGTTAAGTATTTTATTGTTTTTCAGGAGATCAAATGGAAAAACTGATATTGTTACAAAGATATCTCTAATCTGTCGGTTTCATGCACATCCAAGTTGACTTTAACAGCATTTTGAACTTTACTCCATAACATTATGTGTGCAGTGCTTTACATTTAGTGATCTATAATATTACTAAATCTTTCTTTGACAACAAAATATCTGAATGTATATCGTGGTTATGTGTGTAAATTACCTGCGAAGCAAGTTTACCCTAAATGCGTCAAAACCAGTTGCCCATGTACAAAAAACTTAGAAACAAGTGGGAAGGCACAGGTTAGGAAGTCTTGTTTGTGCTCCATGTTTAAAAGTATTTCCTACTTAACATCCACAACTCCTTAACTACAAAGTCATGATGTCATCATCACTAAATTTATCTTGTCACCAAAAGCATGAGTCGCAGTTGTAAATTGCAACACAAGTTTTTAAATTTCTACACATTAAGGTTGGTTTGCAAGAATATGGATTTAATTCCTTATATCAAAACTAAAACTTGCATCTTTGTTTCGCTTGAAACTTTTATAACTAAACACTGCCCTGAGTTTTTTAAAGCCTAACTTTATCCAGCAAAATACATTAGTTGTTAACTTGAACCTAAAAATCTCATGGATCTTAAACATTTAGTCATTGTATCCACTCTCAGGCTGATTAGAGCAACTGCTTTCTGTACAACTTTTGATACAAATGGCTTCAAAATCCCTTTTTTGTCCTCAACAACCTTGTTCTTCACCATAAAACTTGTCTGAAATCTACTTTTATTGCATTGACATGGTGAAAAACAACAACCATAATATTTACAAAAAGCAACAATTTTCTACATAACATGGCGTTTGATTTTACTCCCAATACATTTTAATCCAAAGTTTCCACAATACATTTTATGGAAAAACATTTACTCATAATTATTACTGCAACTTTATGCTTACTGACCAAACAAGAAGCCACAACTTTCGATTGTTATGCAGTTGTGATGTCATAATGCCTACTTTTGTAACTTTTTTGCAAATATTTGCAAATTGTCTTCAGTTGTTTCAATCAACTCTTTTCTTTCCTCTTCAGTTATGCCTGTTGCCATTCTGTAAGCTTGTATTGATTTTTGATAAAAATCCACGCTTTTATTCAGTCGATTTGTTTCCATGCAAACAACACCAAGGTTGTTTAACAAAACTCCGAACACTACATGCTTTGCTGAGTTTTCACCAAACTGTTTCCTCATCATTTTAAGTCCAAGTTTAATTGTTGATTCCCTCGATGAATAATCTCCGATTAAACCTTGACTCACTTCAATCCAGTTCAAACTACAAACTTCACTTAAACATTTTATTCCTTCTTCCACGTTTTTAATATTTTGTATTTTGAGTCTCATCATTTCCATCAGTGGGATCACGTGATCACGAATTATTCGTTTGTTTTTAAGTTTTTGATTCGAGTCTGATGTTTTCATCAAATCTCTGCATGTCTCACTCAAACCCTCAACACAATCCCTCACACCTTCCACCCCTCTCACGTCATCATGATGCCTTGAATAAAATTCACCTCCAAGGTCGTAAAATAAAATCGATTCCAAACATTTTCCCTCTTTTCTCTTTTTATCTCCAATTGTTTTCAAATCTTTTGCAGTTTTCCCAAGACCTTCAAGTGACCTTGAAAGTTGGTTTCTTGTTTCATTTGCTTCAAAATATTTTTTGTTTTTCAACAAATTCACGTAAACTTTTATCAGGGAATTTGGGTCGATGTTTTTATCTGAAATAAAATATAAATTGATTTTTGATTTAAATAAACCGACATCTTGCTTATCCGTACCCTGACGTTCATTTCAAAGTGTAAATTCTCGCGGAAAATGTGTTGGTGGCGCTAAAGAGCACCAACAGATAATTTTTTATAAATGGGGATTTTTTAGGCTTTGGTTTTGCAAAAAAAAACAGAAAAAAATTATTCATTTTATTTGTGAAATTTGTTACTCCAAAATGAAACAAAAATATGTCACTGCACAGAAAACTAATTTGTGTATATTGCCGAATTAAACTTGACAATTTTTTTTACTGATGCCTGTACTTTCAACGTTTTAACTGACCAAAGAGACGCTGGTCGACAAAACTTCAAACGCACACAACTCTGCCGTTACTTGTGGGATTTCGATAATTTTTTTGCAAGATGCATAGATTGACACAAAATTTATAAAAATAAAAAAAATTTCCTATTACCGGATATTAATGTGCATTGCCATAAATCAGCTATAACTTGTTTTGCATAGGTTGGCAGAAAAGGCAACTCTACCACCGTTGGAAAGCCCTTAAAAATCTCATACAGCGATACAAAACTTGTGCGGATTTTGTGGGGGCTATATGTTTTAACGACCAAACAATTATTATGACCGTACAAAAAAAATCAATATTTTACTTGTAACTTTAGCACAGTGTACGCGGGGAAAACAATTCTTCTACTATTGCAAAGCTTACACAAATATCTTTACGAGTAACGGCAGAGTTATGTGCGTTTAAAGTTTTGTCGACTGGCGTCTCTTTGGTTGTAACTGATGCCTTTTTAAAACAGTGGTGAAAAAATTGGAATTTTTCACCAAGTGAATCAGAATGACTTAATTACCACCCAGTTCTCATTACCTTTAGGTACAAAAAATTAATCACCATAATCACCAGAGGGATGTTAGTTGACAAAAAAAAATCGCCAGATGACAAAAGTTTGAACGCGGGTTACTAGGCCGCCTTACGAGGAAGATACCTCCTTTTTCCACACAAAAATAGATCACGGGCTGAACTTTTCTACAAAGAAAAATCTGATAAATCGGCGAGCCGAGTGATCGGAATCAGCCAGGCTCAAGATCGGGCGGCGTGTCTTCTGATCGGCATAAATTGACGAAGCTACGACATACATTGTTAGGAAATAAGCTATGTAGAAGCCGATTATTCAGAACTAGTTGAATGTTTGTACCCAGCCGAAGGTAAGAACTCTTTTTCGATCATTGTTTATTGTTAATATATGTAAATTTAATTTCGTTTACTTTATTTTGCAGCCTACAAGAGTGGAGAAGTATGGCGTTGGAGTATCTGGGAAGCAGACAATGTGGCGGGGTCCCGTCAAAAGTAGCCGGAAGCGGTTGCTGTATATTTCCGACAGCAATGCTCGGAAATACGTTTCGCCTTATGCAGTGGCGCCAAGTCCGGGTGGGCGGGGCTTCCATGTCCCCCCGCAAATTTTAAATTGTTTGGTCACAATCACAAACTTGCGCAGCGACACTTTGACACGCTTCGTACGAATGTCGGTAAAGTGATTCGCATTGTAAGAATTCTTTCGTTAAGTGTATTAGATTGTCGCGCTTAAATTTGCGCCATAGTTACCAAACATGTTGCATTGTTACGAAACAAGTGCCATTTTATTTGCTCAGCTTTAAGAGACTGGGGCAAAAGTGATCTTGTAGTTGCAATAGCATGCGCTTTTCTCAGTGCAAACCATTTTTTGCGCTGCGGAACAAACATAAATTACTTTAGTGTTCAAACACATAGCGCAAATGTGCAGGAGCTTACCGGGCTACATCATGTATTTTTTTTTGTATATTTTCTTGAGCACATTAACGCACAATTAATCTATTATGGCACCATATTTATTTAAATGTTTTCGTCCAAAGTAAAAGAAACGTACGGCACGCATGCATCGCCGCAAAATCTCGCATTTGAGTTTTCCATTATGTAATGCAATTGCGCAAACCACAGTTCATGTTTGTGTCTGTTTTCATTAACTTAAACACGGACGTTCGTGCTTTCTTGAGATCGACCCCCTAATTACTTTGAAAGAAATTTTTGCAGAAGGAATACAAAGGAATTTTAGCCCAAATTTAGGAACCCTCCAATTACGGTTAACATTAGTTATGACGTCACGATAAGACCGTACCCCCGGTTAGTATGAAAACTTGGCGCCAATGGCCTTATGAGGTAAAACCATCTAATTCTTTTTCTATTGATTTTGCAGCTTGAAGCATGCCTGGTGGTACCATCTGGCATGCAATACAGGAACTTTCTACCGCTTCTGCTGACACACGCGAAAAGGACTGTCCAATCTCGGAAGGTGGCGATTAAGGCTATCCAGGATTTCCCCGAATTTAAATGCGGGAACAAAGATGAAGCCGAGCCCACTATCGGCGAGTACAAATGTTTTTACCAAGAAAACTATTCAATTTACAACAATATTTTGCACTAGAAATCCATTGAACGGACGGAACCGGTGAAATCAAACCAACATTTCTTGATGTTGTTCAGGAAAGGGCGCTCAAATATGGGGAGGAGGAGGAGTACTGGATTCCAACCAACAAGACCTGCGGTCGTCCACCAAACTGCGCACAAGACCACAACGGAAAGTAACGGAAGCATCAGAGTCCGGATGGATGGTTGAAACAAGAGGAGGAGGGGGTCGGGGTACTCGAGCAGCGAGGAGTTCCAGACCAGCCCAACTCCCGAGGATACCGAGATGACCATCCAAACACCTGATGACGCCGAGAATACCATCACCCCGCTGAAGAAGTGCACGAAGAAGAAAAAGAGTCCCAGCGCCAAGAAGACCGGCTCGCCATCGCCATTGATGAAGTGCGCACGAAGGGCAATTACAGCCTCCAAGAACACCGACTCCACATCCAAGAAGTCTAGCGAGAGATCGAGGAGGGAAAGCACCCAAAGGTCGTGTCGCCATCGAGAGAGTACGAGAGTTTCGAAGGAGAAACCCCGCCCCACTTTCGAAGTGCGCAAAAGGACAAGCTCGAGGTAACCTAACAGTAGACATGTTTGTGTCAGCATTATCCACGTACACTTCATTTGACCCTCGCACACCCTCTTCATGGCATGTATTGATAAAGCATTTTTTTGCCGAAGACATGTCTAAAAAAACGGGATAACAAAATTCGAAATCTAAAATACTTCTGGGCAAAACATGAAGGACAAATAAAATGTTGTCTCGATTTGTTTGGCGACTGTAATGTTGATGGTAAAACCGAAAACAATATTAATGGTGAAGTAATAACTGACGAAATCTTTGAACATCAATCCAATGTTGAGCGTAGTCTTGTCGACATAAATCTCCCCCTGTGTAAGTGACGAGGGTGAAGTAGTTGAAGATAACGTGGATAATGCTGATGTTTGTGTTGCGAATCGCGAGTTTCACGCGGCCAAAGTTTTATTAACTGGGAATTTTTCTGTTACCTTTCACGGGGAGCGCAAAACGTTGGAAAATATAGGGGGTATGGTTAATATTCTTCAAATTTGAGAAGGTGCGCGTTTTTTCTCGCGAACAAGTGTAATATTTTTAGATAGTATGGACGCCAAAGAATATCTGCCCTTAAGGATTTCAGCGGGAATCGATGTTTACTTATGGTTATGACACAGCAAACATTTCATATTCATATTCGAATATGAGTGTAATTTTTAAAGTTCAGCCTGTGATCTATTTTTGTGTGAAAAAAGTAAGTCGCTACCTCGTAAGGCGGCCGAGTAACCCGCGTTCAAACTTTTGTCAACTGGATTTTTTTTGTCAACTAACATCCCTTTGGCCCATGACCCTATGTTGTTCACCTACAGATTAGTGACCACGATTGTTCGTTCAATTATTTTTGATGTTGGATAAAACTTTGCTTTACAATAAACTATTCCACTGTTTTGCAAAGGTTTTAAAGAACATTATAGTTATTTTCCGAATCATGAAAACATGCGTTATTTATGAATATTAAGTCAGCAATAAACTTTCTGAATGTAAAAGTTTAGCTTAGTAAATAACGCAACCCAGATCACGTTACCTGTTTGTTGCATTGTTTCCTGTGTTGCATTTTCTGTTTCTCCACTTGGTGGACGACTGTATGTTTCGTCATGAGAAGTAGTTGGAAGCTCCTCAGTGCTTTGAATTTGTTCTGCAATAAAATAAAATGTATCAGGTGACATTAAAAATGATTTGCAACACACATTTGCTGAAATTCTTAATGGTTACATTTAAATCAACAAGGGTGTTTATGCCTTGGTTGTACTTGGCTCCAGTGCACTTAATTGTGTTTGTGTAAGTGTGTAGAAACAACACTCTATAAATGCAAGTTATAACAAAGGTCTATACTGGTTAATTGGAGGTCTTTGACTGTTGATCTCTGTATCTCAGCTTGAACAACGTCACCAGATGTACTCGGAATAACTTTCCTTTTTTTGTCTAAAAAACAAAATTTTGGCAACAATTTTAACAATAAGTATTGACACAAAATTTTAAAAACTAAAAAAGAATCTTTCATATTTGAAAAAAAACAGCAAGGCATGGACAAGAGCTAAAAAAGTAGTATACCTACAGGCATGTTTTAATCCAAGGGACAGTCTATGCTATTGAATCTTGATTGAGTTTACTACAAATTGTGCTTCAATGTTTGTAAAATGATTCGGGATAAGACACTTATTTTAATAAATTTGTTTACAACTAACTCTGCCATTTTTTCTGCTCTGATATGTGTAATATTTATGCTTCCTAAAAGGGGGAATGCCCTTTCTCTGATGGATTAATAAGTAAAAAGTGCCAAGGTGGTGAACGGTGTTACAGAGCTAGGCGGAAATATCACAACAATGTTTTACTGCAGGATTCTGACCAATGGAATTTGATTGTGTGTTGCAAATACTTGCAAGTTCCATCAAGATTTTAGGAAATTAACACTTGGACCACCAAGTATTTCAGTCTATATTAATGCATTAGCATGGAGTTTTTTTTAATACTACAAGATGTATAACAGAGCAACCTAAAAGTTGATACTTACAAGTATTTTTGCCATCAGAGCCATCTTGTAGTAATAACTAATGTATGGTTGTACAAATCGACAGCCAAAAGGTAAAAAGCAATTTAGTACAATACAACTATATCTGTACATTGTCTGCAGTCATAAACAAGAAATGTGGGTAATTTATATAATTATGGTACCTGGGTATTTGGTGGCATCTTTTTTTCTTAGCCAAGGAAATACTTTGTCCAAGAAGCCTGATTTGGACCTTGCTAAACCTACATAAGTGCAGTTATTAAACCAATAATTTGGATAGTTTTGTTTGTATAAATGTTTGAAAAATGGCGGTTAACCAATATTGAAAAAGGTAGAGTTGGCCTTAGGCATGTTTTAATCCAAGGGCCAGCCCATGCTATTGAATCTTCATTCAGTTTACCACAGATTGAGCTTTAATGTTTATAAAACATTGGAGATAAGACTCTGATGACACATAATTAAAAATAACAAATTGGTATTTTAATGCATGCCATTTTTCTTCTGCTCGGACATTGATTATGCTCCCATTCTTTTGTACTAAAAAAGTGAGTGTGCACCCCTGGGTAACCTTTCAGCCCCTTCTACCAATAAACACCCACATGCTTACGGCACTTATGACTAAAGCATATCAATATTATATTGCAGAAGTTCACAGATCATTCCATGTCAAATCGTCCAATTGCCCAAACCCTTACTGATGAAGCATGAAATGTGTTAGTATACCAGTATGTGTTAGAAAAATATGAGCTTGGCTTAGAAGTTCTGGTGTGTTTTTAAATTTTGGTGCCAAATTGTTTGTCATGTTTTAAAAGAGGAGTTTAGCAAATAACAGGTAGTTACTATGTTACAAACTAGTACAGTAATAACTGTATAATATAACCAGTATGTGTGATTCGTGCATGCTGTGGTGATGAGTTGGCTGACAGTGATAATGATGAGAAAACTTCCTCTGGTCTTCTTCTGCTTTCTATTTTAGAAACAAAAATGTTTTGGAATTGTTAGTTCAAACTGTCATGAAATTTGCTGTCACAGCTTCGACAGAAAGACAAACAAACACATAATCTGCAAATACCTCCGACTTCCTCTGGTATTAACAAAAACAATAACTTACAAATATATTTTTACAATAAAGCAAAATTACAAAAGCACGTCGTTTTAAAGTTGTTAGATAACAAACAAAAATACACAGTGATGTGCTTGTGATGCAAACATGACCGACATCAAGTTACCTGTTTGTTGCATTGTTTCCTGCGTTGCACTTTCTGTTTCTCCACTTGGTGGACGACTGTATGTTTCCTCATGAGAAGTAGTTGGACGCTCCTCAAAATGTTGAATTTGCTCTGCAAAAAAATAAAATGCATCAGGTGACATCAAAAATGATTAAAACTCGTCATAAATATAATTATCCAGATATATTTCTTCAATATTACCTGCTTCACGTTCAGATACCACTTGACCTTGGGTGGATACAGAAGTTGTTTGAGTAGGAGTAACATCAAGTGCTTGGGATCGGTTTCCTGCATCAGAGTTTGGATTGGAGTCTGTAATCAAAATAGTTGAAAGATTGAAAGATTTTACACTTTACAGTATCTGGCCCATGTCTTTACTACATTGCTGCTGTAACAATACTAATGATCCTTAGCTAGGGGTCCACAGGCCCCTGGGGGTTAGTGAAGTGTTGTCAGGGGTCTGTAGCAACCTCTAAATACTGACGCCATATGTTTGTTACTTTGTAACAATTTTGAAAATATGTTTACGCATTGTGCAACAAATCCTCAAAACAATACTATAGAAGCATGTTTACAACCTATCACAAACAAAAAGCACATTGCGATGTGCAACTTAAATTTTATCTCAGAAGATGCAAAATTGTCAAAAAAATTAGGGTGACAGTTTTAAGGACTTATATGGCAATTAAATCAAAGAAATCCTGTTTTCAAGGCCCTCAGCAATGATGCAACTTATGACTGTTCCATAGCTGGTTACCATAATCATTGCTGGGTCTTCTTACCCATATAGGGACCTAATATTCTTTAAAGTAAAAAAAAATTATTGCACCTGGATGGGACAGCACACAGCAATGATTTGTAAAGCCTCCTGGAAAATCTTGTGACCAACAGGGGGTCATAAACAGCCCTGGGGGGTTGTTTAGGCAATTATTCAGCAACCAAATTTGGTGCTGTTGTGTGAAGGAGAGATGGACCTTGCACTGAACCATAATAGATAGGAGCAGGGTGTCGATTTATGCCTTTTTCACCATTCTATGTGTTCGACACGCGACGCCACTGTTCGACACGGGCGGCGTGTATAAATGATGAGTTACCGGTATACAGTACCACGAACAGACCAACGCTATTGTTATCTACAAAAGTCCATACATTGAATTACTATAATAACTTAATTAAGCCTAACATATCAGTTACGCCAATCTTGCAACATTCACATCGATCTTACTAGTTTTCTTTTGTAGAAGATTGGACGATTTTCCTATTCACATGTAGTTGCCAATTTTTTTTGCCGTACATGCTGGTGGCAAAAGTGGTTGGAAGATGTTTGTGCCAGTATAAGTCGTTTAATTTCAAACGGCAAACAATTATTTGGAGAGAAATTTTTATTTCGAGTCAATATCAAACAACAATATTTAACTGGAACGTGGTGTTGAAAGCTTAATGGCATCAAAAAGGTGAAAAAAAACCTCACACACATGCAGCTGCCATACCCTGCAGACTGGCCAAGGGGGCCAAAGCAACTTTACTATGATGTTTTTCGTTATTGCATAGAGAAGGGTTGGGGCCAACACTGAATTGCAGATTGGAGGTTTTTGTGATTTATTTTCCACAAAACCAGCCTACATTTTTGCAGCCTCACGAGGCGACGAAATGCCCCCTAGGGATGCTTTAAGCAACTATCCTGCATGTAATTTGGACCTGGCCCAGTGCAAAAACATAAAATGGCAAATTAAAGTTTACTTCTGTGATTACATCCCCTCAAACATTTTGATGCTATTTCAACATTTTGACAACACCCAGCGCCAAATAACCAGCTGATTAAAGAGGTAAACAGCATGCGCGTCCACGCTCATTCAACCCAAAATTTGACCTTACTGCATCACCGATTGTTTTGTTATGTGCTGCCTATCTATGACAGAGGATAGGCATTACCTGCATAGCAGACATTTGCAAAACATTCAATTGTTGTACAGCCTCAACATAACAATACAAAACTATGACATGTTGTATCTGACCACAACTTCACTAACTGTTTGACCCTCGAGTTTGGTTGCAGTGCTGTCCCATCAGATGCTTTATCTGATGTAAACTTAAAACTATACAAGTTTCCAATATTACCTGCTTTCTGCTTAGATAAAACTTGACCTTGAGTGGAATCAGAGGATGAATGAGTTAGGGTGACATCACCAAGTGCTTGGGATCGGTTTCCTGCATCAGAGTTTGGATTGGAATCTGTGACCAAAATACAAACTTATTTACCTTTCAGGGTCCAGATTTTTCACCAGCTATAATTATTGCATCCTGAAATTGTTGTTAAAGGAACAACATTATTACTTTAGAGTGGTGCAGGTTAAAAAATGTACAGATTTTGCACAGTGCAATATCTGGCCCAGATCATTATTACAGAGTTGTAAAGGAAAATAAGTATACATAAACTTTGCCAATTGGTGAAACAACAAACAAACTGCATTATCTTTAAAAAGGTGTTACATGTATGGTGATTTTTGCTGTATTTTGTTCAGTGTTGTGTACACTACTTGGACCCAAAAACGGCATTCCATTATCCACAAATATCACCCACCAATCCCATTTGTGTAAGAAAAATACTACTTTTTGGGAGAATCTTGAGAATTTCCCTCCTAGCTTAATGTGCACCCCTAGTTAAGATGCAATGATTTAAAGAAATCCTTTCTTTTATATCCTCCACTGATATGGATACTTTGGTCTCACATTAATCATGTTTAACAAACTCACACAACAACTGTGTTGGAGGTCTACCTTCTAAAAGTTGCTGCTCCTGGCTACTAAGATGACCTTCAGAACCTAACCCAGTACTTGATAGACGTTGAATGACGTCATCAGGAAGTGGTTGGTTGTGGGAGGATGACAGATCTTCTCTGATGCCATCATGTGTCGATGTACGGGTATCGACGGTAACTGTGTAAAAAAGTAAAAAATAAAATGTAGGAATGTACATGTCTGACAGATACTTTATACTTTTCTGGCAAAAACTTTCACAAAGACTTACTTCTCACTTATCGACTAAAAACATCAATTTCAAACGACGAAACAGGGATGACAAACGAAAGTTTTGTTGCCAGATCTTTTACACAAAAGCGCAAATTTCAGCAATACAACGCGTACAAATGCGCCTAATGTTAGTCAAGTTAACAAATAATTAGTTACACCGATGGTCATTTCATGTCTACGGTTGCCTGCACTCATCTCACTCTGAGCAAGATCGGTAAAAATTCATTAATTTGATCACAATCGTCATTGCAATACGATTATGACGTAATATATGTTCAGTTTATAGTGTTTCAAATCAGGACGAAACAGCATTTGCGCTTTGCACAAATTTAATGAATCCATAATCAAGTTTTGAATTTCTAAAGCACTACCAACTACCCCTATAGCGCAAGGGCCAGTAGCAACACGTATGTTTCCCTACTTAATTCTTTACACATTTGGAACACATACGGACCGAAGACTACAGACGGTGTTAAGCTTTCCTGCCGGAGCTTGCACAGGCTTTCTGGCATCCTGCTGGACAACACATTTTTCTGACACTTTGTTATGAAACGCCCATTTCGTAATCCTTCGACAGCCAGTCTAGTCTACTCTCTTAGTCGCTCGAACTCTCTCGGCCCTGTTGTTATTCTCGCCATCGCGCTGTAAACGTTCGCACGTTCTTTTAATAGTTTTAATAAACAATAAAACAAGTCTGCCACGGAGTCGAACTTAGTAACCTATACAGCAAGAACACGCAAGCATACTTTAGATTCAGCAAAGCAGCGACTGGGGAATCCTATGCGTACGCTAAAGGCCTTAAAAAAGCAGGAACACCCAAGACAACACGACAAATTGTGTGAAAAATGCGCTCAACTGGCAATCATGACTTGAAGTGGCTTTGACAGTTAAAAGTACGAGTTCATCAATCTTAAGCGACAATTTGTAAACTATCGAAACCTACCTGAAAATCTTTGGTTTCGTGTAGAATAGCAATCAAGTGGAACCAATCGATCAAGGTTGATAGGAAAGGGATCTTTGATGTCCATCTGTCTGACAACATCTTCCACTTGTTGCTCGATCACTTCTGAGCTTTGCAGGTCGAGAAGTTGCTGCAATCTCTCACAGATTTCGATCATCGTTGGTCGTTTAGATGGATCTTGATCCCAACACTGCTTCATCAGTGTCACGAGGTTTTCAACGATTGCTCTGTCGCTGTAATTGAGATGAGGCTTTAATTGATTTATTATGGAACAGTTTGGTCTTGTCCCTTCCTTGATGGAATCCAGTAAAGCTTTTAGGTTGCCGGTCGGATATGGCAATGCACGCACGACAACGGTAAACACCATCACACCGAAAGCGTAAACATCAAGTTCTTTAGTGGGTTTCATGGCGAGATCTCTTAATTTTTCAGGTGCCGTGTACATCGGTGTGTATTGGGGTCTTCCCTTCTTGCTTCTTGTCGAAGAGTCCACAGTCATCGAGCCTGTGGTTGTTGCGAGTTCAGCACTTCCAAAGTCGCATAATTTGAGGCGTATAGCCCTGGTAATCAATTCATTTTCCGGTTTGACGTCTCCGTGAACCATTCTCTTCAGAGGTAAACCGTGGCAAGCTTTGAGACCTTCTGCAGCATCGAGTAAAAGCCGGACACGTAAGGGAAATCCCAATGAAATTGAATGATTCCGTAATAACTGAAGCAAGTTTCCACATTCGCAGAACTCCATGACGATCCCGATGGCAAATGGCCATTTGGTCCAACCGTAGACACGAACTATGTTGTCATGATCTCCTAGTTTGTACAAATTTTCCATTTCCTCCCAGAATCTGCATAAAAGTTGTTTTAAAAGTCACAACCTCAGGTTAAAATAAGTTGCTCTTACATTCGTTTGAACATCTCCTCGTCTTGAGGTCCGCCGGCTTTAATGACTTTGACTGCAACAAATCGTTTCAAACGAATATGATACCCAACCAAGACATCACCAAATCCACCAGTTCCAGCAATAAACTTCACTAGATCACATCGAATGTCCCCAGCGTTAATTGATAAGTACTACAGCAAAATAATTGAAAATATGTTTACGAAAATCTAAAACTTTCACTATTCTACAGGTAACATACCTGCATCGAAGAAGACATAGCAGCTATTTTGTGTTTGAAACAACTCTTTTATTTCTAAATAGTGATTTTTAATCTGTAACCATTGAACGAACTCCCGAAAACTTGTATGAACCAAACTTGCATCTAGCTGTTATCGACTGTTTGCCGTTCCGATTATCTGGTAGTCATATTTACTCAGTCGCATAATCGTCTTTTTGCTGCTTTGTCATATTCTTGGGCACTGCAAGCATTTTTTTTGAACCCAATACCATGAATAGATAAGTTTATATCGTGAATTGTATTGCTGCTTATACATCAATCTGGACTTCATATTTTATTTGACATGTTGGACCTTAACTTCGCTTTCGTAAATTTAAAAAATAATATTACCAACGATAAAAAACAAAACAAGTAAAAATGACGTCGTTTTTAAAATTTTAAACGACAAAGATGTTCATGTTTATTGTCTTTCTAGCCCTTAAAGAATCAAACCGTAGGAAAGCCCACATACAAAATACCGGCGTGCAGAGGATAAGTAAATGCGTAACCCAATGGATGATATAAGCATGGAGCGAATAATAAGGGTTTTTGTAGGCTGCAGACAAATGGCCACTGTGTATTGTATAAAACACACAACGCAGACATATTCATCAGCGCTCTGATATATTTGTACCATACTCACACTTAACCAAATTAATCAACAACCAACTTTTTCCAGCTCGGATCATCCACTTATCACGAACGCTCTTGGTTTAAAGGTAAACCGAGATAAAAAATGTTTACCCAAACGTTAATGATTCGACAAATCAAAAATTAACAACCACATCACGTGCCAATATGTCCTTCAAATGAATTTCGCAACATTCATAAACATGAAGGATTTATTACAATGGAAAGTTAAATTGACAGAGTACTTGAGCATTTTGTCACCACTTTTCTACTAGTTCGATTTGTTTTTACCAATAAGCAAATGTTATCAGCTGCTGTTAAATCAAACTGGACAAAATTGTGAAATAAAATACATAGCAACATACAGAAAAGGCACGAGCACATATGCAATCACGTGACATCGCCCCAATGCGGAGACCTAATTGCCTTGGCTGCGGTGCTTTATGATGCAGAAACCACAGAGTAAATTACGACGTAATATTTCACCTACAAAGCCAACAAGTTAGTTCTTAAATTTGCCAACCAGGTTTGGAAAATTCTCAACCACAATAGCGTTACAGTTATATATTGTTTTCGGCGACAAAGTCATGAAAGGTATTTGGGCAAAATTCCTCATCGTCATCGTAATAAACAATAACCAGCACCAAAAATATAATGAAGTGTTCAACAAAATTGAACTTGGGTCTGATGATATACCGAGTCCTTATTTTTTACACGTAAGACTCGTTAATAGCAGCAGCTTTGCACGATGGTTCACCGTATCTATAATCATCAGAATATTCATCCGATCTCGATCCACAAGTTGAACAAATGGCGATTCCTCCTGATACAAGAGATAGAGCTCCACCAACCCAACCCAGGAACAAACTTTCACCGTAAATCCACCTGCGAACCAATGACAGAGACTGTAGCATTTACGCCGGTTGCAATTTTTGTTTAACTGAGGCATTTTAATTCAAGTCAGAGGGCTTTAAAAAATACGTCAATCTTCACATCCTAAATAAACTAGTATCAACTTGCATCCATAAAGTTATGTGTGATAGGAATTATATTTCCCTGTACAAACACAAATTATACAAACGAAATCACAAAGTGAGTCTCGTGAATGTAGTGACGTCATAAACTAGTTTGGGTGCTACCTGAGGTCACACGAGAGTCGCGACAAAAGTCTAAGATTACTTTTAAATTTCCAATCAATGAAAGGACTTCGCCTTTATTAATTGACTCTCGTGCGACACCAAGCGGCAAACTTACATGCAAATGAGTGCTGTAAGCGTGCTCTGATTAAATTAAATTTATTTCGGATGGATTTTTTTCTAAAAACTTTTTCCAATCTCTGTTCCCAAGGTCAGGGTTTCTTTTATCGTCACCTTGATGAAGTAACTTATCCTAATTCAGACTCTGAATCTTCAAACTCTTTATACTGCAGGAGTTCTTCTTCCGCATATAAATGAATGGCCTCAGTCAATACGCACAGTTTAAAGTTTTTTTTGTGTTGTTTGCAGTTTGTAGTGCTGCACTACACTAAATATAATTGTCAATAAATGTTTGTCTCACTTTAAGACAGATGTCAAAACATTTTACTAAATTCTGGAAATATAGTATGATCATTTGGAAGCAAAGTGCGTTCATCGTCAGTTAGGCTTTTATGCTCATTTCTACATTCTTTAATTGTTCAGCGTGGTCAGAGTGTTTAATGCGTGTAACCATAGAATACTAAAACCTCCTGTCGTTAACAGAAATATGTTAATACGATTATCCTTTATGTGACATGTTTGATTTCTATTAAAGGAAGTATCAAATTGGGAAATACCCTCCACATGCACTATTCTTTTTAATAATTGTGCATTTTAGAAACACCCTTTTGAAAGTGACGTAACAAACCAATCAGCGATGCATAAACAACAATTTTCGGTTGATCAAGCACAGAAGCACAATCTTGCAATTGAAAAATTAGTTTTGTGGAATAAACTGAAGAAGCTGCAATGTTGAAATATAAGCAATGTCTTGCATTGACCGCCACAACCACTCCTGAAATTTGAGCATCGGGGTTGAAAGACTGTATTAAGTGAGTTCCTTGTGAACAGAAAGTTACAATAAATGTGCCCATAACATAACCCAGATATTGGTAAACTCTCATCCAAAGATGGAATCTGACAGACTTGTTCTTTCAAATATCTTGCCAGGGGTTGGTATAAATGAGTGTCACTCATGAATGATGTTCAGATTGCAGTAAAATCTATGTCATTTTAGTGCAAATAATTTTGCTTTTCGATTACAAAATAGGTTAGTTTGAAAACTATAGTGTAAACACTCCTGCCAATTATTGCATGCACATGCATTACTGCGTTGACACTCTATCTTTATACTCACTTAAACCATTGGCCTGTAAAGTTTGCAAGAATTTTTCATCAATAATTTTTCCAACTGCTGTTACTTAACTGACTCAAATAATGCATAAATTGTTCATTGGGTTTTCAAAAATCTCATCTTTAACCCACAGTTATCACTTGAAAGCTACGAACAAACTCCTTTTTTCAGATATTATTTTGATGCTGACATTCGTCTTGCGAATGAAACCAGTGCAATATTTGAACAAATCGCGATGATGGAAGGACAATCAGCTGTGGAGGATGCTGACAGTGCTGCTGAGAAAACTGGTCAAGTCATGGTGTACAAAAGTCACCCTCGTAAAGAAGCAATTATCCACAAACCAGTGGTGGACACTTTGTTTTATTTGTTGTTATTATCATTGGGGAGAGGCAGAGGTAAATGTAAAAATAATTTAAAATGCTTGGACAAGTTTAATGTGATGTTTATCTTATTATTATCTGTTGTTTGATGTATATTTATACCTCTGCACAAAAACCCAGAAATTATTTTAATTTTTCAGGGTCTTTTAAGTAGTCCCACTTCAATTCGCAATCAACATAAAATCAGTGAAAGGCAGTTTATGTTTACGACAATTGCAGCTTTGTGCAGAATGAGAAGGCAAAGTATTTCTGTTACACACACTTTTGAAATGTTTTTTTTAAACTAATTACAACTTTGCAGATGGCATGATATAGAAACTTTGTTGACAGTTCCACGTTCATTGTTTCGGAGTGCAAGACTGCAAGCTGTTTGTTGGTTTTGATCGAGTGGTCGACGTTCTGAGTAAAAATCATGCTCCAGATGATGTGTGTTGTGTTTTTTACATTGTATTTTTCTACCTCCTCAAATTCTTCTATGTTTTGTTTAAAGGCTCTTGCAAAATATTGTGCTGAAATTGAAACATCCGATAAAAGATTGGAAATGTCGATGAAACTGAAATGCTACAAAAGTTGTAATTGATGTAAGGCTTTATCAGCTAACATATCGGTCATTAGGTTTTAGTGTCACTGCATTGAGCCTAAGCTGCTTGTGACGGACTGTAAACCATTTATCTAAAAATATATATTATTACATATTATGTATTTTTACAACTGTCACACTACATTGGATTTGAATTGAGGTAAATTATAAATTTGAGTTTTTTGTACAGACTCTTGTTTATCAACGTGATCGACAGCAGTTGATGTTGTATCTTGATAAAATTCCGCAAGCTAACCAACATATGAGGCAGTGTTTGCCAAATCAGTTAAGATCACAGGTGAGTTCCCATAACATAGGGTTGCCAGGCAACCAGATGTCCTAAGTTTCGTTGTTCAAATTAGTGATTGTGGAAAATGACAAAAAGTGCCTAAATGTCCAGAATTTAAAGACAAGACCCATAATAGCCTGTAAATTAACGTAAGATTCCCTAGTTTAATCAATACCAAATTGCTGTCAAACAATTTTTAATTGACAAATAAAATATGGTAACCCCAAGACTACACTAATTCACAAACAACACCAGTCAAGTTTTTTTAAATATTTTTATTACTGTTAAGTATTTTATTGTTTTTCAGGAAATCAAATGGAAAAACTGATATTGTTACAAAGTTTTCGTTAATCTGTCGGTTTCATCCACATGCAAATTGACTTTAATTAGCATTTTGAACTTTACTGGATAACATTATGGGTGCAATGCTTTAAATTATGTGATCTATAAAATTACTAAACCTTGGTCTGTTAACAAAACATCTGTATGTATATCGTGGTTATGTGTGTAAATTACCTGCAAAGCAAATTTACCCTTATGTTTATGTGCCAGTAGTGCCAGAATTCAATTTTGTTTGTATTAAAACTGGTGAAGCTTTCACAACTAAACAGTTGTTGCCCTAAGTTTTTTAAAGCATTTAACTTTGTCCAGCAAAAAACACTGGTAATAAATTTTAACCTAAAAACAACACAGATCTTACACATTTATTACCTTTCCACGACACCGTTCTAATACTTTTTTACCGTATCCACTCTCAAACTGATTATAGAGCAACTGCTTTCTGCACAACTTTTAGTACAAATGGCTTCAAAATTACTTTTTTGTCCTCAACAACCTTGTTCTTCACCATAAAACTTGTCTGAAATCTACTTTTATTGCATTCACAATTAAATATTGACATGGTAAAAAACAACAACCATAATTATTTACATAAAGCAACATTTTTCTACATGACATGGCGTTTGATTTTACTCCCAATGCATTTTAATCCAAAGTTTCCACCGTACATTTTTTAGAAAAACATTTACACATAATTATTACTGCAGCTTTCATGCTTATTGACCAATCCAGAAACTACAATTGTTATGCAGTTGTGATGTCATAATGCCTACTGTTGTAACTTTTCTGTAACATTTCGCAAATAGGTTTTAATTCTTTCAATCTTCTCCTCCCTTCTCTCTTCAGTTATGTCTGTAGCCGTTCTGTAAGCTTGGATTGCTTTTTGATAAAAATCCACGCTCTCATTCAGTCGATTTGTTTTCTCGCAAACAACACCAAGGTTGTTTAACAAACGTCCGAACACTCGATGCTTTGCTGAGTTTTCACCAAACTGTTTCCTCATCATTTCAAGTCCAAGTTTAATTGTTGATTCCCTCGACGAATAATCTCCGATTAAATGTTGACTGAATTCAATCCTGTGCAAACTCCACGCTTCACTTACGCACCTAAAGTCTTCTTCCACGTTTTTAATATTTTGTATTTTGAGTCTCATCGTTTCCATCAGTGGGATCACATGATCACGAATTTTTTGTTTGTTTTGAAGTTGTTGAACAAAATCCGATGTTTTCATCAAATCTTTGCATGTCAGAAACAAACCCCAAACACAATCCCTCACACCTTCCACCCCTCTCACGTCATCGTGATGCCTTGAATAAAATTCACCTCCAAGTTCGTAAAATAAAATCGATTCCAAACATTTTCCCTCTTCTCTCCTTTTATCTCCAGTTGTTTTCAAATCTTTTGCAGTTGCCCCAAGACCTTCAAGTGACCTTGAAAGTTGGTTTCTTGTTTCATTTGCTTCAGGATATTTTTTGTGTTTCAACAAATTCACGTAAATTTTTATCAGGGAATTTGAATCGATGTTTTCATCTGAAATAAAATATAAATTGATTTTTGATTTAAATAAACCCGACATCTTGCTTATCCGTACCCTGACGTTCATTTCAAAGTGTAAATTCTCGCGGAAAATGTTTTGGTGGCGCTAAAGAGCACCAACAGATAATTTTTTGAATTATGAATCTGACGCTCTTCTGGTGGAGAACAACAAATATACACCACCAGAAGAGCGTCAGATTCATAATTCATTATGATACCTGGTGGTCAAAACCTATTTTCAGTTTTCAGATAATTTTTTATTAATGGGGATTTTTTAGGCTTTGGTTTTGCAAAAAAAAACTTATGCATTTTATTTGAGACTTTTGTTACTCCAAAATGAAACAAAAATATGTCACTGCACAGAAAACTAATTTGTGTATATCGCCGAAATAAACTTGAACATTTTTTTTACTGATGCCTGTACTTTTAACGTTTCAACTGACCAAAGAGACGCTGGTCGACAAAACTTCAAACGCACATGACTCTGCCGTTACTTGTGGGATTTCGATATAAATCAGCTATAACTTGTTTTTCATAGGTTGACAGAAAAGGCAACTCTACCACCGTTGGAAAGCCCTAAAAAATCTCATACAGCGATACATAACTTGTGCGCGATTTTGTGGGGGCTATATGTTTTAACGACCGAATAATTATTATGACCGTACAAAAAAAATCAATAATTTACTTGTAACTTTAGCACAGTGTACGCGGGGAAAACAATTCTTCTACTTTTGCAAAGCTTACACAAATACCTTTACGAGTAACGGCAGAGTTATGTGCGTTTAAAGTTTTGTCAACTAGCGTCTCTTTGGTTGTAACTGGTGCCTTTTTAAAACAGTGGTTATAAAATTGGAATTTTTCACCAAGTGAATCAGAATGACTTAATTACCACCCAGTTCTCATTGCCTTTAAGTACAAAAAATTAATCACTATAACCACCAGAGGGATGTTAGTTGACAAAAAAAAAATCGCCAGACGACAAAACTTTGAACGCGGGTTACTCGGCCGCCGTACGAGGTAGCGACCTCCTTTTTCCACACAAAAATAGATCACAGGCTGAACTTTGCAACAAAATAACAGAGGCTGAACTTTACAACAAAAAACACAGACTGAACTTTGCAACAAAATAAAAATAAAAAATTCATATTTGAATATGATTATGAAATGTTTGCTATGTCATAACCATAAGTAAACATCGATTCCCGCTGAAATCTTTAAGGGCAGATATTCTTTGGCGTCCATACTATCTAAAAATATTAAACATTTTCGTGAGAAAAAAACGCGCACCTTCTCAAATTTGAAGAATATTAACCATACCCCCCATATTTTCAAAATTCGTTCAAATATTTTTTCGGATTTAATGAAGTTTTAATGGGATTTTACGTTTTGGAGTTGTTTGCCACAAAGGAATGTTGCTTATCAGTTGTTTTCGCAACATTATTTTTACGCTGGACCCTATTAGGCGGGGGGAATCTGATAAGTCGGCGAGCCGAGTGATCGGAATCAGCAGGCTCAAGGCCGCGCGGCGGGCAGAGAGATCGGGGTGTGCGAGGCTCAAGATCGGGCGGCGTGTCTTCTGATCGGCATAAATTGACGAAGCTACGCTACGACATACATTGTTACGAAATAAGCAATGGAGAAGCCGATTGTTCAGAACTAGTTGAATGTTTGTACCCAGCCAAAGGCAAGAACTCTTTTTCGATCATTGTTTATTGTTAATATATGTAAATTTAATTTCGTTTACTTTATTTTGCAGCGTACAAGAGTGGAGAAGTATGGGGTTGGAGTATCTGGGAAGCAGACGATGTGGCGGGTTCCCGTCAAAAGCAGCCGGAAGCGGTTGCTGTATATTTCCGACAGCAATGCTCGGAAATACGTTTTGCCTTATGAGGTAAAACCATCTAATTCTTTTTCTTTTGATTTTGCAGCTTTAAGCATGCCTGGTGGTACCATCTGGCATGCAATACAGGAACTTTTTACCGCTTCTGCTGACACACGCGAAAAGGATTGTCCAATCTCGGAAGGTGGTGGTTATAAAGGCTATCCAGGATTTCCCCGAATTAAATGCGGGAACAAAGATGAAGCCGAGCCAACTATCGGCGAGTACAAATGTTTTTACCAACAAAACTATTCAATTTACAACAATATTTTTAACTAGAAATCCATTGAACGGACGGAACCGGTGAAATCAAACCAACATTTCTTGATGTTGTTCAGGAAAGGGCGCTCAAATATGGGGAGGAGGAGGAGTACTGGATTCCAACCAACAAGACCTGCGGTCGTCCACCAAACTGCGCACAACACCACAACGGAAAGTAACGGAAGCATCGGAGTCCGGATGGATGGTTGAAACAAGAGGAGGAGGAGGGGGTGGGGATACTCGAACAGCGAGGAGTTCCAGACCAACCCAACCACCAAGGACATCGAGAAGACCAGCTCCCCATTGAAGAAGTGCACGAAGAGGAAGAAGAGTCCCAGCGCCAAGAAGACCGGCTCGCCATCGCCGTTGATGAAGTGCGCAAGAACACCGATTCCACATCCAAGAAGTCTAGCGAGAGATCGAGGAGGGAAAGCACCCAAAGGTCGTGTCGCCATCGAGAGAGTACGAGAGTTTTGAAGGACAAACCCTGCCCCACTTTCGAAGTGCGCAAAAGGACAAGCTCGAGGTAACCTAACAGTAGACATGTTTGTGTCAGCATTATCCACGTACACTTCATTTGATCCTCGCACACCCTCTTCATGGCATGTTTTGATAAAGCATTTTTTCGCCGAAGACATGTCTAAAAAAACGGGATAACAAAATTCGAAAACTAAAATACTTCTGGACAAAACATAAAGGACAAATAAAATGTTGTCGCGATTTGTTTGGCGACTGTAATGTTGATGGTAAAACCGAAAACAATATTAATGGTGAAGTAATAACTGACGAAATCTTTGAACATCAATCCAATGTTGAGCGTAGTCTTGTCGACATAAATTCCCCCTGTGTAAGCGACGAGGGTGAAGTAGGTGAAGAAAACGTGGATAATGCTGATGTTTGTGTTGCGAATCGCGAGTTTCACGCGGCCAAAGTTTTGTTAACTGGGAGTTTTTTCTGTTACCTTTCACGGGGAGCGCAAAACGTTGGAAAATATGGGGGGTATGGTTAATATTCTTCAAAATTGAGGTGCACGTTTTTTCTCGCGAACAGGTTTAATATTTTTAGATAGTATGGACGCCAAATATCTGCCCTTAAGGATTTCAGCGGGAATCGATGTTTACAATGTTTATGACATAGCAAACATATCATATTCATATTTGAATATGAGTGTAATTTTTTTTAAAGTTCAGCCTGTGATCTATTTTTGTGTGAAAAAAAGTAAGTCGCTACCTCGTAAGGCGGCCGAGTAACCCGCGTTCAAACTTTTGTCAACTGGCGATTTTTTTTGTCAACTAACATCCCTCTGGTCCATGACCCTATGTTGTTCACCTACAAATTAGTGACCAGGATTGTTTGTTCAATTATTTTTGATGTTGAATAAAACCTTGCTTTACAACAAACTATTCCCACTGTTTTGCAAAGGTTTTAAAGAACATTTAAAGTTATTTTCCGAATCATGAACACATGCGTTATTTATGAACAATACCAAAGTCAGCAATAAACTTTCTGAATGTAAAAGTTTAGCTTAGTAAATAATGCAACACACATTAAGTTACCTGTTTGTTGCATTGTTTCCTGTGTTGCATTTTCTGTTTCTCCACTTGGTGGACGACTGTATGTTTCGTCATGAGAAGTAGTTGGACGATCCTCCGTACTTTGAATTTGTTCTACAAAAAAATAAAATCTATCAGGTGACATCAAAAATGATTAAAACTTGTCATAAATATAATTGTCCAGATATATTTTTTCAATATTACCTGCTTCACGCTCAGATACCACTTGACCTTGGGTGGATACAGAAGTTGTTTGACTAGGAGTAACATCAAGTGCTTGGGATCGGTTCCCTGCATCAGAGTTTGGATTGGAGTCTGTAATCAAAATAGTTGAAAGATTGAAAGATTTTACACTTTACAGTATCTGGCCTATATCTTTACTACATTGCTGCTGTAACAATACTAATGATCCTTAGCTAGGGGTCCACAGGCCCCTGGGGGTTAATAGAGTGTTGTCAGGGGTCTGTAGCAACCTCTAAATACTGACGCCATATGTTTGTTACTTTGTAACAATTTTGAAAATATGTTGATGCATTGTGCAACAAATCCCCAAAACAATACTATAGAAGCATGTTTACAACCTATCGCAAACAAAAAGCACATGGTGATTAGGGTGACAGTTTTAAGGACTTATATGGCAATTAAATCAAAGAAATCCTGTTTTCAAGGCCCTCAGCAATTATGCAACTTATGACTGTTCCAGTGCAGGTTACCAGAATCATTGCTGGGTCTTCTTACCCATATAGGGACCTAATATTCTTAAAAGTAAAAAAAAATTATTGCACTTGGATGGGACAGTACATAGCAATGATTTGCCTCCTGGAAAATCTTGTGACCAACAGGGGGCCATAAACAGCCCTGGGGGGTTGTTTAGGTAATTATTCAGCAACCAATTTTGGTGCTGTTGTGTCAAGGAGAGATGGACCTTGCACTGAACCATAATAGATTGGAGCAGGGTGTCGATTTATACCTTTTTCACCATTCTAAGTGTTCGACACGCGACGCCACTGTTCGACACGCGACGCCACTGTTCGACACGGGCGGCGTGAATGAATGTTAAGTTACCGGTATACAGTACTATGAACAGACCAACGCTATTGTTATCTGCAAGTCTATAAATTGAATTACTATAATAAATTAATTAAGCCTAACATATCGGTCACGCTAATCTTGCAACATTCACATCGATCTTACTAGTTTTATTTTTTAGAAGATTGAATGATTTTCCTATTCACATGTAGTTGCCAATTTTTTTTGCCGTACTTGCTGGTGGAAAAAGTGGTTGGAAGACGTTGGTGCCAATATAAGTCGTTTAAAGTAAAAATTTTTACTTCGAGTCTTTATCAAACAACAATATTTAACTGGAAGGTGGTGTTGAAAGCTTAATGGCATTATCGTTCGGGATCCCAACCCAACTAAATCTTTCTGCATGGGCACGACCCCCAAGCCTACATGCAACATAAACGATAAAACACCTTTGGTACTTCAGTTAATTTTTTTAGTTTTAGACATTAGCATCCCAAAAAATTTCCATGTGCAGGGAAAAAATTGGAGTGCAAACAAAAAAAAGTGAAAAAAACCTTACACACATGCAGCTGCTATACCCTGCAGACTGGCTAAGGGGGCCAAAGCAACTTTACTATGATGCTATGACGTTATTGCATAGAGAAGGGTTGGGGCCAACACTGAATTGCAGATGGGAGGTTTTTCTGATTTATTTTCCACAAAACCAGCCTACATTTTTGCAGCCTCATGAGGTGACAAAATGCTCCCTGGGGATGCTTTAAGCAACTATCCTGCATGTAATTTGGACCTGGCTGAGTGCAAAAACATAAAATGGCAAATTAAAGTTTACTTCTGTGATTACATCCCCTCAAACATTTTGATGCTATTTCAACATTTTGACAACACCCAGCACCAAATAACCAGCTGATTAAAGAGGCAAACAGCATGCACGTCCACGCTCATTCAACCCAAAATTTGACCTTACTGCATCACCGATTGTTTTGTTATGTACTGCCTATCTATGACAGAGGATAGGCATTACCTGCATAGCAGGCATTAACAAAACATTCATTTTGTACAGCCTCAACATAACAATACAAAACTATGACATGTTGTATCTGACCACAGCTTCACTAACTGTTTGACCCTCGAGTTTGGTTGCAGTGCTGTCCCATCAGATGCTCTATCTAATGGTAAACTTAAAACTATACAAGTTTCCAATATTACCTGCTTTCTGCTCAGATAAAACTTGACCTTGAGTGGAATCAGAGGATGAATGAGTTCGGGTGACATCACCACCGCTTCATCAGTTGCTCGAGGTTTTCAACGATTACTCTGTCGCTGTAATTGAGATGAGGCCTTATATATTGCTTTATTATGGAACAATCTGGTCTTGTTCCTTCCTTGATGGAATCCAGTAAAGCTTTACGGTTGCCAGTCGGATATGGGAATGCACGCACGACAACGGTAAACACCATTACACCGAAAGCGTAAGCATCAAGTTCTTTAGTGGGTTTCATGGTGAGGTCTCTAAGTTTTTCAGGTGCCGTGTACATCGTAGTGTATTGAGGTCTTTCCTTCTTGCTTCTTGCCGAAGAATCCACAGTCATCGAGCCTGTGGTTGTTGCGAGTTCAGCACTTCCAAAGTCGCATAGTTTGAGGCGCAGCCATTTAGTCAGCAAGCCATTCTCTGGTTTGACGTCTCCGTGAACCAGACTCTTCAGAGGTAAACCGTGGCAAGCTTTGAGACCTTTTGCAGCATCGTGTAAAAGCTGGACACGTAAGGGAAATCCCAATAAAATGGAATGATTCAGTAATAACTGAAGCAAGTTTCCACATTCGCAAAACTCCATGACGATCCCGATGGCAAAGGGCCATTTGGTCCAACCGTAGACACGAACTATGTTGTCATGATCTCCTAGTTTGTGCAGATTTTCCAATTCCTCCCAGAATCTGCGTGAATGTTGTTTTTAAATTGCAAGCTCAGGGTAAAATAGGCCGCACTTACATTTGTTTAAACATCTCCTCGTCTTGAGGTCCGCCAGCTTTAATGACTTTTACTGCAACAAATCGTTCCAAACGAATGTGATACCCAATCAAGACATCTCCAAATCCACCAGTTCCAGCAATAAACTTGATTGGATCACATCGAATGTCCCCAGCGTTGATTGAACGGTACTACAGCAAACAAGTTAACTTAAATTCGTTGAGCATTGGTGGATTAAAAGAGGATTATTAACACACCTGTTCTTCTGAAGACATCCCAGGGTGCAATTACTACTTTCCAATCTCCAAAGTGGATGCTTTCGTCTTGAAAAAATGTGTCTATCTTAAGTTTGGCTGAAAATTCCATTGAACTGTAGAGCAATAAACCGAATTTGCAGGTAGGTTTTCTGCCCTCATATATTGACGAATCCTCGTCGACAAAGCAATTGTCAAACATCGTAAAACAGAGGATTTTCAAAGTGAGCGCACCGGGTCTTGGTTTCCAGGTCGTTAAAATCGTTCGCCAATGACTTGACTGTCTTTGTCGGCTCTAGATAGTAAAAACACCTAAATTAACTTTCGGTTTTGACAGAACAGTAAACGATTTCTTGGCAGTCATTTTGGAGACAAAACAGTTTTGGGCGAGTAAATACCGGCGTTCATCATGAAATCTAACCATGATTTGTGTGCGATAATTTCTCCGTCAATTTGTTTGTTGTGATGGTAGAAACACTATTCAGCTCACGAACCAGAAAATGCTTTTTTAGAAAAGAAAATATTATCAGGTGGACCAATGGGGGTGCACCATGGGATGTGCCTATATAAAGTAAACATGGAGTGTTTGCGCTATACAGTTGATACGATGTTAAAACTGCAAAGCAAACACAAACGAGCATTTAACTTATACAATGGGACTGCAGTACGAACATTTCTCTTGAGCGATAATAACTTATTTCAACACCTGGAGGGCCAGATTTGGGGGCGGGGTGAAACTTTCACAATGTCTGATCGTTGTCGGATGTCATTTGTTCTCAAAGTTGCTTTCAATCTTATGTTAATATGACGTAACTTCCCCAGATAAAAGAATAAATTACGCACACCTTTAAACTTTGCCATTGTCTCTTGAAATTTAAGCTTTGATGAAATAATCTAAATATGCTAAATTATTTTACAAACAGGTTTAATACGGGTAGTTCATTTACGAGATATGTGATAGATGGCAAAGGCAAAAATTAACTCTCCAAAAATCTGTAACATGCAATGGGAGCATTGGTAAAGACGACGCAAGGCGACATTTATAACTGGATAGAGTTTTGAAGGGCGTGTAGTCTTTAAAATTCAAACTTTCCTTTCACATAATAAGCAGAATTTGACATCAAGTATAACGGCGCGAATTGAACAAAACGCGAATAAATAAATAACATATGAATGGACTTTGTTAACCTAAACCATGTCCTTATTGTTCACAATATCAGTACAGTAATGCCACGAACTCAAAAGCGTTTGTCTGCATCAAAGCATGAAACATAATTTCACGGCTCTCTTCATATACCGAGTATTATTTATTTACACATGAGCCTCGTTAATAGCAGCAGCTTTGCTCGGTGGTCCACCGTATCCATAATCATCAGAATATTCATCCGATCTAGATCCACAAGTTGAACAAATGGCGATTCCTCCTGATACAAGAGATAGAGCTCCACCAACCCAACCCAGGAATAAACTTTCACCGTAAATCCAGCTGCGAACCAATGACAGAGAGTTCAGACGCCATGTATTCAAAAAATATCGACCTTTCTAATCTCTCAACACTAGAGTAAAACTAAAAATACTAAAATCCTATGATTTCTCTAAAAACAGGAGAAATTTCAAAAAAAGTTTTGTTCTTCTCCTTAAAGATGTCGAGACACCTTAAGTCCACGCCAGGACCCGCTATTGTCTATTAAATATCTGGGATTTAATATATTAATATAACCTGATTTCTATGACGTAATTTTGCATCAATGAAATCATATGACGTCAATGTTTTGTGCACAGGCATAGAAATATTTTCACATTTCCAGAACTTTTTTATTAGGAATAAAGAGATCTTTGTTTCAAAAAACTGATGTCAACGGGAAAGATCACTCCTTATTTGATATGTTCTCGTATCAATCAAAAACTGACCATTTACGTTTAGGAGACTTCAGTGCAAGTAAATGGTTTGATTGAGGGCAGTGACCTATCTTTTAATGGCAAAGGTATTCGTAACAACACACAAGATGCTTTCAGATGGTGCAAATCAAAACCCTCGCGCGCAACCTTCTGTAAATAATGTTAATATTTGTATGCCGCATGAGGTCGCGCTAGAATGGTTTTGAAAATACATGTCCAAAGAGCGCGGTAAAAACATCAAATCAAGGAAGAGACTTCACCTGACCAGGTTCCTAAACGGTTCAGCATTTGCTGCAGAGTTACTGGCGTCGACTTTGCTGGCATACCAAGAAGCTGCCACCAACATCGCAATTCCAGATATGACTCCACATATTCCAGCAGAAATCAAAGCTATTTTCTGGAATTAGTTGGTTGTAATAAGTTTGCTACTTTGTGAATGTGTTTTGAAAGTTCACCTTTAACAAATGCTTATTTAGGCAGAACTGCAATCCGGAAATTATGATTATGAACGAAAGATTGGAGAAAATCAGAGAAACAATCCCAAGACGACGAGCTGAAATAAAAAAAGCTTTTTCACTTGCGTTCTTCGTGAAATTAACAAAAAAAAAGATACGAAAGTTTTATAACGACCCGTGCTAAAAATCTTTAGTTTAACATAAAAATCTTTAGTTAAAATCAATTCGTTTTTATAGTTTTTCTAATGTTAGCATCTCGTTGTGACTTAGTTTAGGTAAAATGTCCAGAACTCTTAAAACTTTAATCGGTTTAACCAATTTGTCCTCAACATAAAGCGCCTGGTACGCGATTTGTGTTCTGACCTCCCTTTAGATGGAGGGGAAGCTCAAGGAACATGTTGTAATCGACACAATCCCAGTTGCCTGTGGAAAGAATCTGGCACTTAATCCACAATCCTTCATACTGTGGAAAAATGTAAGTAATCAATTGATTGCAGCTAAGTAACACAAAACCTTACCCAAACATTGTTCTTTTAAACCCTTCACAAACATATACAAATAGAACAGTTTTTACGTCAAACGTGCTAACTCTCACTCTGTAAGAAAATCAACAACTCCAGTCATGCGGTCAAGGGACTTGCTATGTCGTCCCTGACGGCGTATTCCGGATTTCCTTTTGCCCAATATGAAGTAAACACTGCAGCACAGGAAAGAGCGAACCCAACCATTAAACCCATCCAGGCAATATACTGCACTACAACTCGCATTACCATTTGCCGTTTTTTGAGAGACCCAGATATAAATCAGATTTAAAGCAAATAGTTTCGGCAAAATATATTAGATACTCCAAAAACAGCATTTGCGGCACCATTTTATTACTTTGTGTATAAGCTGCAGACAGATGGCCACTGTTTCGACCTAAAAGGTCTCATCAGTGCAGCTGGTACTATTGGTTAAGCTTGCTTGGCCGTAGTGTTTCCACCTTGTTTGCTCCGTAAGGTTGCACCTAGTTTGGTGCCCAACGGATGACGGTGACTGTATAGTCACCACAAAGTGGAAGTCTTTGCTTGGCCGTTTGGTCAGCAAAGTTCGTCTAATAGTCACACCAGCTGCACTGATGAGACCTTTTAGGTCGAAACAGTGGCCATCTGTCTGCAGCTTATACACAAATTCATATTATTGGCTCCACATTGCTTATCATTTTATTACTGTTTATACGTTCGACAGAAATAATTGGTAAATCTCAAGGTTTGAATTTTGGGTGTCACCGCCATGTGGTTTAAGTTTAATTAAGTGCCAGCTTGCGTTAAGCCCTGAGGATTTTTCAGTAAAGAAAAGCATTGTCTGTGAATGATCCGCACTTGGTAAACTGTATGTTGGCCTAGTCAGCATTGTAATAGTGGCGCATTAAGTCACCGTCGTTGCTGGTAAGTAGCCTACGGGTGTTGCAAAAAAAACACAACACTATAAATATTGAGTAAACTATTTTTTCCGACACTGACGATGATTTTTAAAGTGAAATATATTTATTTTAAAAAACAAATCTGACAGATTTTAACTAAATCTTTACCCTTTCCGTGCTTATGGTAAAAATATTTTCCTAAAAATTATTAGAATTTAAACAAAGTTTGGTTGCGCGATTAAAGTTGAACATATTCATCATAACATCACTGACGAGAAATATTAACATTTCCACTTGAGCCATTAAATATTGTGCCTTTATATATCTTATTGTTAATCGTGAAGAGCCTTACTGCCCTAAACCTTTTGAGAAAGAATTAAAATCTCATAAAATATACTTTATTTAATATTAAGTTGTTGTTGCTGCTAGTGTAAAGAAAGCCCATAGCTGAATACCAGGTAAAACTTCGGTTAATGAAAGTGTACGTTTAATTGTGCCAGAAGAACAAATTATTTATAAACTATATACCTTTATTATCCTAAAACATACCTAAATTTATCTCAATAAAGTGAATGAGTCGGTTTTTTAAACTATTGTCTGCCTAAAACATGTTTACGGCACTTACCTATGCAGCTTCGAGAACCATTAACTTCCAATGCAATGCAAAAACTCACGAGTCTAGAATTCAGTTTTGCTTTTTGCTGGGAAGTGAGATTGCCGCCGGCTAATGCACGCAGAATATTCGCCTCACGCATGGTTTTAACATTAGAGTATTCGCAAACACCTGCAAGCACTGCAGCAATATTGACTGACTCACGATCATAGCCCTGTAACCATCTTGATGTCTCCGTGGTTTTTGAGATATCAAAACTATTCAATACCTAGACTTGGTTTCGTACGTAATGACGTCAGTTCTTCAGCAGTTTTGCATAAAGTTAGATGGAACCTAATTGTTTTGAAAATGTCGTGCTGCGGATGTGTTCTTTAATTTCTAGGCCAATTTTTAATTTCTGCTAGCAAACTAAAATCAAATCAAATCATTTTTATTTTGCACGCAAACTTACTACGCACACAAACGATAAACGTCAAACACAAAATGACATAGGCAACGATAAAACCATAAAGGTTATCGAGTCAAACGCCCATGTGAAGGTCCTCACGGAGAATCACAGTCTGTCGTTGGATCGCAGCTAGTCGAACTGGGAAGTTCTGTGTTGCGAGCAGCCACATATGACGTGGCCAATCGGCCGTAATAAAAATATGACAAGGATTTGGCAAATGTTCCCCAGTGATTAGTGCAGTGATGCTACGAATAAAAAGCGTTTGTTTGAATCAAAATACGAATATGCAAATAAAATATCATGGCTTTCTTGATATACCGAGTCCTTACAAATTACACGTAAGCTTCGTTAATATCAGCCGCTTTGCACGGTGGTCCACCGTATCTATAATCATCAGAATATTCGTCCGATCTCGATCCACAAGTTGAATAAATGGCGATTCCTCCTGATACAAGAGATAGAGCTCCACCAACCAATCCCAGGAACAAACTTTCAGAGACGTTTGATTTTGCCGTTTTTTTTGTTTAACTGAGGCATTTTATTTAAGTCAGAGGGCTTCAAGAAATATGTCAATCTTCACATCCTAAATAAACTAGTATTAACTTGCATCCATAAAGTTATGTGTGATGGGAATTATATTTCCCAGTAGAAACACAAACTCTACAAACGAAATCACTAAGTGAGTTCATTATTCGACTCTAGTGCGACACCAAGCGGCAAACTTATATGCAAATGAGAGTTGCAAACGTGGGCTGATTAAATTTAATTATATTTCGGATGGATTTTTTTCTAAAAATACTTTTTCCAATCTCTGCTTCCAAGGTCAGGGTTTCTACCATCGTCACCTTGATGAAGTAACTTATCTTAATTCACATTCTGAATCTCCAAACTCTTCCTACTGTAGGAATTTTTCTTCCGCATATAAATGAATGGCCTCAGTCAATACGCACAGTTTATAGTTTTTTATGTGTTGTTTGCAGCTTGTAGTGTTGCACTACACTAAATATAATTGTCAATAAATGTGTGTTTCACTTTAAGACAGATGTCAAAACATTTTAATAAATTCTGGAAAAATATTGTGATCATTTCTAAATTCTTTGATTGTTCAGCTTCAGAGTGTTTGGTGTGTGTAACCATAGAATACTAAAACTTCCTGTGGTTAACAAACATATTTTTATACTATTATCCTTTATGTGACATGTTTGATTTCTATCAAAAGAAGTTTCAAATTGGGAAATACCCTCCACATGCTTCACTCTTTTTGATAATGAGCATTGTAGTTTTGAAAGTGACGTAACAAACCAATCAGTTATACCAAATAACATTTTTAGGTTGATCAAGCACAGAAGCACAATCTTGAAATTTAAAATTAGTTTTACGGAACAATTTTTTTTTCATACGATGGAAAACCACGGTGAAAGGGCGTATTAAAGCCAGTTATCTGCGGCTCATTATCGTTAATCCCAGGCTCAGTACTGGTCTGTAAGGCATTTGTAACCGGTTCCTGGAGGGGAAAATTTATTTGCAATAATTTGGGGGTGCGACATGCTTTACATTCACCCAGCTAGGAATACCAGTTGTGCACTTATCCAGCCAGATGTATGAATTACGTACACTTTACAATCATTGTTCATTTGCTACACCATGAAGATCAGCCTATGAAAATACTAACTGCATTACACTGGTCTGTAGTGCAAATTAGGTTGGAAAACCCTGATCCTCATAGCATTCTATGTAACATAGAAATATGTGTGAACTTGCTGCACTACTGTTTGTCATCAACTAAAAAAACATGATCAGTTGTTTGAAATTGATGTTGTTGAAAAGTTGGTCAACTAGTTACAAGAAAATATTTGTTCAACTTGCTATCTGATGAGTATACAATCCTACATTTCATTGTTTAATCGTATGTTATATACTTGTTTCAATGTCAATTTTTTTAGACACAGTTCCAACCGATATTCGTACATCGACACATTATGACATCACAAAATTCAGCCATCCTTTGACAACGAACCACGTCCTGATGACGTCATTCACCATCCATCAATTTCTGGGTTAGATTCTGAAGGTCATCTCAATCGTCAGGAACCGCAAGTTTTGGAAGGTTAGGATTACAACATGGTTTTTGTATAAGTTTGTGGTATATGCTGATCAGAAAAGTTTCAAAAGGTTGCATTCACCTTATGTAGTTAATGATTCTGTAAGCTTAATTGCTATTAAAAGATACAGTTTGTGCAAAGCCATCCTCAGATTAGTTTAGTACCACTGTAGGTAATAAATGGTGGTAACCTATTGTATTATTTTTACAGCTGCTCTGTAGTAAGGATATGGGCCAGATACTGCACTGCACGAACACTGTCAATGTTTTAACCTGTTTCAAACCAAACTAGTGATGTTGTTATTTCAACAACAATTCCAGCATTCACTAATCATATGCAGAGTGACCTGCTGGAAAACCTGAACCCTGAAAGTTTAATATTTTTGTATTTTAGTCAAAGAATCCAATCCAAACTCTGATACAGGGAACCGATCCCAAGCACTTGGTAATATCACCCTAACTCATTCATCCACTGATTCCATTCAAGGTCAAGTGGTTTCCGAACTTTAAGCAGGTAATATTGGAAACATGCATTTGTTGAAGTATAAGTTTACCATTTAATCACTAATGCCAAAAAACTTACTACACAATAGATCAAGGATCATCCGATGTTACAGCAGCACAACATAATCACAGACACGTCAGGTTGGGTTTGTATAATTGCAGGGTTCTGGAGAATTTATAGATAGTTATTTATAATACCTGATACGCATATGAATGTGCAACAAGCTTTGAAGTCTTGTGTCTTTCACTGGTGTTTAGAGTTTGAGGTTGTGTAGAGGAATATACATACTTTAAAGCAGAGGCATCAACTCAGCAAATTGTTTACAAACAACCGTTTACTACCCGGGTTTCGAACGGTATTGGCACATCGGAGATTTAGGCGTACAAACATTACAGATAAATTCCCTGTTACTTTCTGTGTTAAATTAATTTCATTATTTGTTTAAAATAGTATGAAGTAAACTAAAGTTTTTTTGATCATGGTTTCAGTTTGTTGGCAGGTAATTAAGTTTAAAACATGGATAAGTGGATTCGTTGCACAAACAAATGCTAATTTGTTATAGTGTAGTTTGCATTAACACAGAAAATGAAAATAAAAGTTTAAGAACTTCCTAATATTAATATACAGTAGTACTATAGGACTAACACACAGGACATTATTGGGTGTACATAAAATTTTGTGTTTTATTCTAGCCAACAGTTCCCCAACAAGCTGACTCAGGCGAATACTGTAGTCGAACCTCATCAAAACAATTCAACTTCGCTGATGATAATGAAAATGAAGACAGCATCGAAAAAATTTAATTTGTTGGTTCAACAGCAACCCTTGTCAATAAAAGGTAAAATGCAATTGTTTCAAACTTTGTCTAAGAGAGAGGTTTTGATGTAATGATACCCAAGATTGAAAAGTTTGCTATTTTGTACTAGTTTTTTTTAAGCAAGCTTTGATTGCACAGACAAACTGGCATTTTGTATATTTTATTGAATTAGCTAATTTTTTTTGCATGGATTGCAGAATTGTAAAGATACTGTTATTTTTCCAATCAGATTGCACCTACATTTTTATATGATATTGGACTTGGAGAAGGTATTTCAATTTTAGGAATCCATGGGTCTCAATAACCATAAGCTGGCAGAAAATATTCAAAAACTTCATTTGACAAAGTGTTGTATCTGGAGAACTGAGCTGTATGTACATAATAATGTTACTGCCAGTAAATATACAGTTTATATTTTTTTAAAACATCATCATTCTTCATCAAGCTATTTCCAACTGTGACAAAAAAGCTGTTCTATCCGCAACAAACATGGCTCAGCTTGAAACAGAAATTAACTCTCTTGGACGCCAACTTGTGCAAGCAAAGCGAGATAGAGCTGCAGCTCCTTCAGTGTCCAACACTTTGTGTTATTTATTGGTGGGTAAAACTGCAAAGCCTACCCAGCAGTACCTAGTTTAAACCATTATTGTTTGTTATCAGATTGGCAACCCCTATGTACTTAAACTATACAAGTCGAAAGATGAAAAAACTAAGCTCTTGGACAGTGCAATTCATCCACATGAAGGCAATGCAATTGTTGCAGTAACTCTTTTTATGCGAGACACACTTAAGCGAGGTAAAATTTAGATAAATTATGTCTGGAAATGTTCAACTTCATATATTTATCTACCAATAAGGGAAACAGGATCTGATACAAAAATGGGCACTAAGCATTACTTAAAATAATAAACAGCTTACAATTGAGGGCCACTTAATTTAATAATCTGATCTTCTGGCACATTGAAAAGGTATATAACTTTATTAACTGACGTTTCGCCTGTTATCCAACAAGGCTTCCTTATGCCTGGCAACAACAGAAACAATATATTTAGTTTTAACATCATTACACGTATTGTGGTGACGATTATATATGGTGGCTATCTTGAATATATGGTGTATACATATTTGTAGATCTACTGACCAAGGAACGATAAATGTTTTACTTATACTAAATAATTATCAACATACAAAATAAAACAGATTTTTAGGACTGTAAACTTTACTTAAATATAATACAAGGCAACTTACATAATATATAGAGCGTATAGATATTGTATTGACAATTACATGGTGGCTGACAAGAAAATATGTTACATGTTTGTAGATATATTTAGCAAAGAACTGATGAGTCGTCCAGTGGCAGTGGATCATTATTGTGCTTATCTGCGAGAAGCTGGTGAAGTTGATGAACTACACGAAACATTAAGTGCCCTTGGTCGAACTGAAGAAGCTGCAATGTTGAAATATAAACAATGTCTTGCATCGACCGCAACAACCACTCCTGAAATTAGAGTATCGGGGTTGAAAGACTGTATTAAGTGAGTTCCTTGTGAACAGAAAGTTACAATAAATGTGCCCCATAACATAAACCAGATATTGGTAAACTCTTACCCAAGGATGGAGTCTGACCAACTTGTTCTTTCAAATATATTACCAGGGGTTTGGATAAATGAGTGTTGCTATTGAGTGCTGTTCAGATTGCAGTAAAATGTATGTCATTTTAGTGCAAATGATTTTGCTTTTCAGTGATAAAATAGGTTAGTTTAAAAACTATAGTGCAAACACTCTATGTTCACTTTATAGCCATTGGCTGGTCCAGTTTGTAATAATTTTTAGTTGATGATTTTGCCAACTGCTGTTTTTTAACTGAGTGAAATAATGTATAAAATTTCCATTGGGTTTTAAAAACTTATGTTTAACCAACAGTTATCATGTGAAAGCTACAAACAAACTTATTTTTTCAGATATTATTTTGATGCTGACATTCGACTTGTGAATGAAACCAGTGCAATATTTGAACAAATCGCGATGATGGAACGACAATCAGCTGTGGAGGATGCTGACAGCGCTGCTGAAAAAACTGGTCAAGTCATGGTGTTTAAAAGTCACCCTCGTAAAGAAGCAATTATCCACAAACCAGTGGTGGACACTTTGTTTTATTGTTGTTATTATCATTGGGGAGAGGCAGAGGTAAATGTAAAAATAATTTTGAAATGCTTGGATAAGTTTTTTGTTGATGTTTATCTTATTATTATCTGTTGTTTATTGTATATTTAACCTCTGCACAAAAACCCAGAAATTATTTTGATTTTTCAGGGTCTTTTAAGTAGTCCCACTTCAATTCGCAATCAACATAAAATCAGTGAAAGGCAGTTTATGTTTACGACAATTGCAGCTTTGTGCAGAATGAGAAGGCAAAGTATTTCTGTTACACACACTTTTGTAATGTTTGTTTAAACTAATTACAATTTTGCAGATGGCATGATATAGAAACTTTGTTGACAGTTCCGCGTTCATTGTTTCGGAGCGCAAGGCTGCAAGCTGTTATTGGTTTTGATCGAGTGGTCGACGTTCTGAGTAAAAATCACGCTCCAGATGATGTCTGTTGTGTTTTTTACATTGTATTTTTCAACCTCCTCATATTCTTCCATGTTTTGTTTAAAGGTTCTTGCAAAATATTGCGCTGAAATTGAAACATCCGATAAAAGATTGGAAATGGCAATGAAACTGAAATGCTACAAAGTTGTAATTGATGTAAGGTTTTGTCAGCTTTCATATCGGTCATTAGGTTTCAGTGTCACTGCATTAAGCCTTAGCTGCTTGTGACGGACTGTAAACCATTCATCTAAAAATACATTACATTACATTTTTATAAATCATTTAAGTTTTTTGTATTTTTACAACTGTCACACTACAGGACGCATATTGGTATTTCTATGAAAATTAGTTTTGGTGCTGGGAAATGCCCAACGTGTAGACCTGTGTCACAATGCAAAGTCATGCATCAGCAAGCAAAGCAGTGACGCAATTAAGTTAAATTAACGGTTGAATGAGCGCACATGTGCGTGCTGTTGTCATGGCGAATTTTAGGGTGTTTGGGGCAGTTTTAGTGGGGTTTTGGGCTATTTTAATGAGGTAGTTACTTGATGGTGGGTGCTGCTGAAAATTATGGTGAAAATGGAGCAAAAAATTCAGGCTGTATTTGTGGAAAAATGAATCGTTTAAGTGTCCAATCATTTTTGATTTTATGAAAGATTCATCCCATATCTACAAATTTTGATCAAAATTAGTGTGTGAAAAAATGGTTTAGCCGCCCCCCTAGGGTCATTTGCCACCCTGGTTACTCAGTATTTTGGTAAAACAAGCAACAAAAAATGAAACCTAATTTTGCAGAAAATTGAATCGTTTAACTGCCCACTCATTTGCGTTTTTGTGTAAGTCCCAACTCTTCTCCATGCAATGGCATCAAAGTTAGTTGCTGAAAAAGTACCTAGGCAACCCTCCAGGGCTGGTTATGACCCCCCCTGTTAGTGATATGATCTTCCAGGAGGCGTAACAAGTCCTTGCTCTGTACAGTTTCATCCAGGAGCAGCAATTTTTTTTTTAACCTTGAAGAATATTAGGTCCCTATGTAAGTCACAAGACCCATCAACGGTTGTTGGGAAACAAGTGGAAAAGTCACCAGGTGCATTATTGCAGAGGGCCTTGAAAACAGAATTTGCCCAATTTAATACCCATATAGGTCCTTAAGGCGAATTTGGCCATTTTCAAAATAGTACAATTTAAAAAAGATTTGTGTAAATTTAAGTTTGTGTGGTTATTTTAAACAACCCATAAAGGTTTTAGAGCAGCTCCAGTCACCAAACGCCACCTAGTGACCATATTTTTTTTTTTTTAATTCTGCATTTCTGCAATGTTTCTGGTAATTCTATTGCATTACAAACATAAATAAATTACTAAAACTGACCCTAACCCTAACCTTAACCCTAACCACAACCCTAACCCTCATTAAAAGGCCATAAAGTTGAAACAACTTTTTTTCCCCTATGGTTCTCTGGTTCTCTGTTCTGTTATCTGATTTCTATATTACAAACAGCTTGTGTTTTATTGCAGTGCGTAAAAAAGCATATATAAAAAACAAAGCAAAAAAATAATGCAACAGCAACAGCTGTCAACGGCAGCAAGAGCAAAGCTCTCTGACAGATCAGTGCAGGAGGGAAGTTGCTTGATTTGGATTGGGGGAAAGTCGGGGACAGGCTATGGCTCTATTTGGTTCCTCGGGCAGTCTTTCTATGTTCATCGCCTTGCCTACATGGCAAAAATTGGGGCGATGATAGAAAGATTGCCTGTGGGACTGGACGTGAGCCATTTGTGCCAACACAAACTGTGCACAAACCCCGACCACCTCAGCCTTGAGCCAAGAAACATCAACATGCAGAGGCTGAGGTGCATGGCTGAGCATTCTTGTGAGGGTCATGGCATTTATGAAGACTGTGTTCTGCCAGAGAGTTAGGTAGGTAGGTAGGTAGGTAGGTAGGTAGGTAGGTAGGTAGGTTGGTTGATAGATATGTATGCATGCGTGTTACTGTGATGCAGACTCATAGGTTTCTTTAATGTTGAGTGCCTTCTCTTCATACACCTTGTACCTCTGCATTCTTTTACCCTTTCTTAATTTTCTTGAAGCAGAAGTAGCTTCAACCAAGCTTCTTCGTCGCTGCTGTGCATCCACTGATGCCAACATTCTTGCGGCAGGTGATCCCTTCTCTGGTGAGCAGCCGGCATATTCGCTGACCAATGCATAGGCTGAACCAAGTCCATTGTTTCTGCGTAAAACTGCGGCATGAGCCCGGCCACTGCAGGTTGAATAGAATGTTCTTCCTTTGGGCAGGACTTGACTGAAGGTTGAGTTAATGCTTTCGCACTTGTTTGTGTCCAGTCCAGTTCTCATTCTGGACACATTTGCAGTGGAGAAAAACTTGTTGACTGTTTTCTGCCACTTCAGTCGGTCATCTTGAGTCATCATCAAACCTCTGTGGCGAGCAAAAAAGCCTTGCTTTCGTTTCTTTCTTCGGCAGACATATGAGTGGACCTTGCAACCTGAATGGTTTCCATGGAAGCATTCTAAAACAGCCTTGGCAACTGCATTCATTTTTCTGCTGATATCAGCATAGTCTGTATCATACTGCTTGATACAATCAGCATATTCTGCCATGAGGCGGGTTTGTGTTTCCTCTGCAAGCCTTTTGGTGTAGTGGTTCTTGAGTCTTGGTTGCTGGTCAGTTGCAGGAAAGAGCTGGTTGAACTTGATCTTGCGAACAGCGCGGTACAGAGATCTTGCCCTGTGTACGATGCAGTGCCTTTGAACAGGGTCCTGCATTTGTTGCAGTGATGTTGAAATACCATCAAAAAGTTTGCTGTTGGTGTCAGTGGTGACTTCTGCTACTTGCAAGTTGTGAGAAGAAAGAATACCTCCCATCTCGTGTCCAAGATCCCATTCCATGTTGCCAACCGGTAGGTGTTCATCAAAGAGTGGCTGCCTTGACTTTGTGTAGCGCGGATTTCTGCTTTTTCTTGTAAGTGTTGAAACAGCCAGGATGTCCTTGCTTGGAGTGCTGTTATCAGCTACAACACCCACAACTTGGCTTGCTGCTTGGCCTAGACGAGCTCTTCCTGAGCCCTGGCGAAGGTTGTACCGACAATCCGATTGCAGGTTGACCGGGTGCTGCAATGGAAGTCCACATTGCTGATTTCGCCAGCCGCAATCATTGCGCAGTGCTTGCATGTTGCTCTCATTCACCAGCTCAAAGTAGTCGGATGCCTTTCGGGTCAGCTCAACAATTGTGCTGGAAGCAGGAGAAGGCAGGTCAAGGTAGCTTAAAAACACCTGTGCAGTTAAAACACTGATTCCAGTGGCACATATTGCAAGACCCAGTTGGCCATTGACAGCACAGGTCTTGCGCCCTCTTTGCCTGAGGTCAGCAGGCCGTTGACACTCTTTGTACAGGGGCTTGAATGCTGAGGAAAACAGACATCTTGGACAGGTAGCCCTTGCAGCAAAACCGCAGCCATTGCTGCGCTCATCAGTAATGACTGGCACACCGGCACATGTCCCATAGCCCCCTTGTCTGTTGAAAGAGCGGTGTTCATGCCAAATGTCCTCCATGAAACAGTTTAACTTGCCTAGATTAACAATGCGGTTGCCGGTAGGCATTGAACTTGAAGTGTTTTCTGTTTGCAGCTCTTCTATTGGACGCACACGATCTGCCGTGGGTCTCAATACATGAACTGCTCGCAAGCCCCCTCCCTCCACATCATGCAGTCTTCCCATCTGGTCAGCTGAAAAACATCAAGCACCACAGTGAGTTCATAATATAATATACGGTTTCCTCCAATTTGAGTTTCATGCACATCAAATATGATTGTTATCATGACTATAAGCTGATAATTAGGCAATGACGGTAGAAATAAATCAATTTAACTAGACAAATTAAATTGATTATTGAATAAAAATGATTAATTGATCAATAACTACATACACAGCAAATGTGTCTGCAAGTTTTACAAAAAGAGTCATGATAAAAGTCAAATTTTTTGCCAAAAACAAAGCAAAAAAGCCATAGTTATGGTTGAAACCAACCGTAGTTTGAAGTACATTTTTTTAGAATTATATGCGCACATATACATATATTTGCATTTGCAGCAGACCTGCCCTGTCTGTTTAATACCAGTATATTCTCGATACAAACAAGTGCCAATCTACTTGATTTCACATTACATATGCATGCTAAATAGCTTGGTACTGTTAAATAACCTATTGCCACTGTAGTTGTCCAGCACACACAAAGTCACATACCTGGAAGACGGCGCCAGACAGGAGTAGAAGTACCAGGTTCAGAGCTGGAGGTAGAGGCTAGTTCGTCATCCTGGCCAGCAGCGCCACGCCCCCGCAATTTCCAGGCTTGATTGCCGGTCGCAAACAAATGTTCCCCTTTGCCCCCCATGTTGAAGGTGAGTTTGACATGATGCCTTTGGGCCTAGCCATTGCTGTATATATACCCCTATCGGCAGTGTCCAGTAGATAGAGGTGTAAAAATTGCATTAACCGCGCTCTGTGGGAATTAAGGCAATAACCCACATGTTAATTTGACACGGTGCAAAACTGGGTGAAAGGACATGCTGTTGCTTTGTTTGTACATGTAACAATGTAACATATTCCCATGATTGCAACATTCACAAGGAGTGAAGCTGTGCCTAAAAAAATGCCACCAATATGCATGTGTGTGTGTGTATGTATGTGAATATAAAAATATCAAAAACAATGTACCATCCACAAATATTAATTAATTAATATTGCTCCAAAATTGCTTTATTGTAGGGCGCCACCATGGTAATTTGCAGCTGTAAAGCAAGCATGCGCAAGCAAGCAAGCACCACAAATGACTGGTATGGTTACAAACCCTATGCTTCAATATTGTCATCTTTTCGGCCGCTATGGCTTGTGTATTTGTAATGGCATTTCCTTTCCCTTAAATGGCGTAATTTTTTCAAAGTTTTTTGCAAAAATTAGCATTTTTGTTAATTGCACTGTTAATTAATTAACTACCAACTGGCTAATTAGCTTATGTGTCAACTCATTGAAGCTAATTGGAAGTGGGGTGCATGTTTTAATTCAAAACAAACAATGTTTGGAGTTGATCATGCCATTTTTGGGCCATAAGTTGCATGGTCAGCAGGGCTGCAAGCATGCCTGTTCTGCACAGACAAGGGAGTGTGGCAAAAACATGCATAACTCTGGGACCGATGATCAACCAAGCGTGAAAATTCAGATTGTGATAGTTGAATGTCCTATGCATGGTGCGGCATAGGCCAATTGGGATTCTGGTTCGTTCACCTCCTATTGAAGGACGCATATTGGTATTTCTATGAAAATTAGTTTTGGTGCTGGGAAATGCCCAACGTGTAGACCTGTGTCACAATGCAAAGTCATGCATCAGCAAGCAAAGCAGTGACGCAATTAAGTTAAATTAACGGTTGAATGAGCGCACATGTGCGTGCTGTTGTCATGGCGAATTTTAGGGTGTTTGGGGCAGTTTTAGTGGGGTTTTGGGCTATTTTAATGAGGTAGTTACTTGATGGTGGGTGCTGCTGAAAATTATGGTGAAAATGGAGCAAAAAATTCAGGCTGTATTTGTGGAAAAATGAATCGTTTAAGTGTCCAATCATTTTTGATTTTATGAAAGATTCATCCCATATCTACAAATTTTGATCAAAATTAGTGTGTGAAAAAATGGTTTAGCCGCCCCCCTAGGGTCATTTGCCACCCTGGTTACTCAGTATTTTGGTAAAACAAGCAACAAAAAATGAAACCTAATTTTGCAGAAAATTGAATCGTTTAACTGCCCACTCATTTGCGTTTTTGTGTAAGTCCCAACTCTTCTCCATGCAATGGCATCAAAGTTAGTTGCTGAAAAAGTACCTAGGCAACCCTCCAGGGCTGGTTATGACCCCCCCTGTTAGTGATATGATCTTCCAGGAGGCGTAACAAGTCCTTGCTCTGTACAGTTTCATCCAGGAGCAGCAATTTTTTTTTTAACCTTGAAGAATATTAGGTCCCTATGTAAGTCACAAGACCCATCAACGGTTGTTGGGAAACAAGTGGAAAAGTCACCAGGTGCATTATTGCAGAGGGCCTTGAAAACAGAATTTGCCCAATTTAATACCCATATAGGTCCTACAGTGGATTTGAATTGAAGTAAATTATAAAGTTGAATTTTTTGTACAGACTCTTGTTTATCAACGTGATCGTCAGCAGTTGATGTTGTATCTTGATAAAATCCCACAAGCTAACCAACATATGAGGCAGTATTTGTCAAATCAGTTAAGATTACAGGTGAGTTGCCATAACATAGGGTTGCCAGGCAACCAGATGTCCTAAGTTTCGTTGTTAAAATCTGTGATTGTGGGAAATGACAAAAAAGTGTCTAAATGTCCAGAATTTAAAGACAAAACCCATAATAGCCTGTAAATTAACGTAAGCTTCCCTAGTTTGAATCAATACCATGCTGCTGTTAAACAAGTTTCAATTGACAACAAAATATGGTAACCCCAAGATTACACTAATCCACAAACAACACCAGTCAAAGCCTGTAAGGTCTCATCAGTGCAACTGTTGACAGTGACACTGCAGCTCTCCAATATTATGGCTTTTTTGCCCTTATAACACCAGTCAGGTTTTTGTTTGATAGTTTTATTACTGTTAAGTATTTTATTGTTTTTCAGGAGATCAAATGGAAAAACTGATATTGTTACAAAGATATCTCTAATCTGTCGGTTTCATGCACATCCAAGTTGACTTTAACAGCATTTTGAACTTTACTCCATAACATTATGTGTGCAGTGCTTTACATTTAGTGATCTATAATATTACTAAATCTTTCTTTGACAACAAAATATCTGAATGTATATCGTGGTTATGTGTGTAAATTACCTGCGAAGCAAGTTTACCCTAAATGCGTCAAAACCAGTTGCCCATGTACAAAAAACTTAGAAACAAGTGGGAAGGCACAGGTTAGGAAGTGTTGTTTGTGCCCCATGCTAAAAAGTATCTCCTACTTAACATCTACAAACCCTTTTACCACAAAGTCATGAAGAAAAAATCACAGTTGTAATTTGCAACACAGGTTTTTAAATTTTTGCACATTAAAGTTGGTCTGCTAGAATATGGATTTAATTCCTTAGGTTAAAACTGAAACTTGTGGCTTTGTTTTGCTTAAAACTTTTATAACTAAACAGTGCCCTGAGTTTTATAAAGACTTCAGCGAAATACATCAGTTGCAAACTTGAACCTAAAAAAATTACAGATCTTACATATTTAGTAACTGTTTTTCATAATTTCCATCAAAATTGTCAGATACTTTTTTACCATATCCACTCTCAGACTGATTAGAGCAACTGCTTTCTGCACAACTTTTGAAAAACAAATGGCTTCAAAATCACTTTCCCACTTAGTAATTTTGTTCTTCACCATAAAACCAACTTTTATGAAATCCACTTTTATTGCATTCACAATTAAATAATGACATTGGGAAAAACAACAATCCTTAATATTTACAAAAGCAACATTTTTCTGCATGGCTCAGGTGTTTGATTTTAATCCAACTTTTCCACAGTACATTTTATGGAAAAACATTTACTCATAATTATTACTGCTGCTTTATGCTTGCTGACCAAACAAGAAGCCACAACTTCCGATTGTTTTGCAGTTGTGATGTCATAATGCCTACTGTTGTTACTTTTCTGTAACTATTCGCAAACTGTTTTTACTATTTGCAATCCACTCCCTTCTTCTCTCCTCAGTTATGTCTGTTGCCATTCTGTAAGCTTGGATTGCTTCTTTATAAAAATCCACGCTTTCCTTTAGTCGATTTGTTTTCTCGTAAATTCCACCAAGGTTGTGTAACAAAACCCCGAACACTTCATGCTTTGCTGAGTTTTCACCAAACTGTTTCCTCATCATTTCAAGTCCAAGTTTAATTGTTGATTCCCTCGACGAATAATCTCCGATTAAAGCTTGACTCAATTCAATCCAGTTCAAACACAACACTTGACTTAAACATCGAAATCCTTCTTCCACGTTTTTAATATTTTGTATTTTGAGTCTCATCGTTTCCATCAGTGGGATCACATGATCACAAATTATTTGTTTGTTTTTAAGTTGTTGAACAAAATCCGATGTTTTCATCAAATCTTCGCATGTCAGTTTCAAACCCAGAACACAATCCCTCACACCTTTCACCCCTCTCACGTCATCGTGATGCCTTGAATAAAATTCACCTCCAAGTTCGTAAAATAAAATCGATTCCAAACATTTTCCCTCTTCTCTCTTTTTATCTCCAGTTTTTTTCAAATCTTCTGCAGTTGCCCCAAGACCTTCAAGTGACCTTGAAAGTTGGTTTCTTGTTTCATTTGCTTCAGAATATTTTACGTTTTTCAACAAATTCACGTAAACTTTTATCAGGGAATTTGGATCGATGTTTTCATCTGAAATAAAATATAAATTGATTTTTGATTTAAATAAACCCGACATCTTGCTTATCCGTACCCTGACGTTCATTTCAAAGTGTAAATTCTCGCGGAAAATCACTGATCTCTATGTGTTTATAGAGATCAGTGCGGAAAATGTGTTGGTGGCTCTAAAGAGGATTTTTTAGGCTTTAGTTTTGCAAAAAAAAGAAAAAAATTATGCATTTTATTTGTGACTTTTGGTACTCCCAAATGAAACAAAAATATGTCGCTGCACAGAAAACTAATTTGTGTATATCGCCTAATTAAACTTGACAATTCTTTTACTGATGCCTGTACTTTTAACGTTTCAACTGACCAAAGAGCGCTGGTCGACAAAACATTTTTTTTCCGTCGACAAAACTTCAAACGCACACAACTCTGCCGTTACTTGTGGGGTTTCGATAATTTTTTTGCAAGATGCATAGATTGACACAAAATTTATGAAAATAAAAAAAATTTTCAATTAACGGATATTAATGTGCATTGCCATAAATCAGTTATAACTTGTTTTTCATAGGTTGACAGAAAAGGCAACTCTACCACCGTTGGAAAGCCCTAAAAAATCTCTTACAGCGATACATAACTTGTGCGCGATTTTGTGGGGGCAATATGTTTTAACGACCAAACAATTATTATGACCGTACAAAAAAAATCAATATTTTACTTGTAACTTTTGCACAGTGTACGCTGGGAAAACAATTCTTCTACCATTGCAAAACGTACACAAATACATTCACGAGTAACGGCGGAGTTATGTGCGTTTAAAGTTTTGTGGACTGGAAAATTTTTTAATTTTTAGATAGTATGGACGCCAAACAATATCTGCCCTGAAGGACGCATATTGGTATTTCTATGAAAATTAGTTTTGGTGCTGGGAAATGGCCAACGTGTAGACCTGTGTCACAATGCAAAATCATGCATCACCAAGCAAAGCAGTGACGCAATTAAGTTAAATTTACGGTTGAATGAGCGCACATGTGCGTGCTGTTGTCATGGCGAATTTTAGGGTGTTTGGGGCAGTTTTAGTGGGGTTTTGAGCTATTCCAATTAGGTAGTAACTTGCTGGTGGGTGCTGCTGAAATTTATGTTGAAAATGGAGCAAAAAAATCAGGCTGTGTTTGTGGCAAAATGAATCGTTTAAGTGTCCAATCATTTGTGATTTTATGAAAGATCCATTTCATATCTACAAATTTTGATCAAAATTAGTCTCCAAAAAAATGGTTTAGCCACCCCCCTAGGGCCATTTGCCCCCCTGGTTACTCAATATTTTGGTTAAAAGAGCAACCAAAAATGGAACTGGATTTTGCAGAAAAATGAATCGTTCAACTACCCACTCATTTGCATTTTTTTGTAAGTTCCAACTCTTCTCTATGCGATGGCATCAAATTTAGTTGCTGAAAAAGTGTCAAAGCCCTCCCCCAAGGGCTGGGTATACCCCCCTGTTGGTCATATGATCTTCCAAGAGGCCCAACATGTCCTTGCTCTGTACAGTCTCATCCAGGAGCAATTTTTTTTTTCAACTTTGTAGAATTTTAGGTCCCTATGTAAGTCACAAGACCCATCAACGGTCATTGGGAAACAAGTTGAACAGTCGCTAGATGCATTACAGCCGAGGGCCTTGAACACAGGATTTCTCCAATCTAATACCCATATAGGTCCTTAAGGGCTGAGTGCAAAAACATAAAATGGCAAATTAAAGTTTACTTCTGTGATTACATCCCCTCAAACATTTTAATGCTATTTCAACATTTTGACAACACCCAGCACCAAATAACCAGCTGATTAAAGAGGTAAACAGTATGCGCGTCCATGCTCATTCAACCCAAAATTTGACCTTACTGCATCACCGATTGTTTTGTTATGTGCTGCCCATCTATGACAGTGGATGGGCATTACCTGCATAGCAGGCATTAACAAAACATTCAATTGTTGTACAGCCTCAACATAACAATACAAAACTATGACATGTTGTATCTGACCACAACTTCACTAACTGTTTGACCCTCGAGTTTGGTTGGAGTGCTGTCCCATCAGATGCTTTATCTAATGGTAAACTTAAAACTATACAAGTTTCCAATGTTACCTGCTTTCTGTTTAGATAAAACTTTACCTTGAGTGGAATCAGAGGATGAATGAGTTAGGGTGACATCACCAAGTGCTGGGGGTCGTTTCCCTGCATCAGAGTTTTGATTGGAATCTATGACCAAAATACAAACTTATTTACCTTTCAGGGTCCAGATTTTTCACCAGCTATAAATATTGCATCCTGAAATTGTTGTTAAAGGAACCACATTATTACTTTAGTGTGGTGCAGGTTAAAAAATGTACAGATTTTGCACAGTGCACTATCTGGCCCAGATCATTATTACAGAGCTGCAGAGGAAAGTAAGTATATATAAACTTTGCCAATTGGTGAAACAACAAACAAACTGCATTATCTTTAAAAAGGTGATAAATGTGATTTTTTGCTGTATTTTGTTCAGTGTTTTTTGTTTAGTGTGTGCACTCCTTGGACCCAAAAACGGCATTCCATTATCCACAAATATCTTCCACCAATCCCATAATTGTGTAGGAAAAATACTACTTTTTGGGTGAATCTTGAGAATTTCCCTCCTAGCTTAATGTGCACCCCTAGTTAAGATGCAATGATTCAAAGAAATCCTTTCTTTTAAATCCTCCACTGATATGGATACTTTGGTCTCACATTAATCATGTTTAACAAACTCATACAACAACCGTGTTGAAGGTTTACCTTCTAAAAGTTGCTGTTCCTGGCTACTAAGATGACCTTCAGAACCTAACCCAGTACTTGATGGACGTTGAATGACGTCATCAGGAAGTGGTTGGTTGTGGGAGGATGACCGATCTTCTCTGATGTCAGCATGTGTCGATGTACGGGTATCGGCTGTAACTGTGTCAAAAAAAGTAAAAAATAAAATGTAGGAATGTAGCCTACATGTCTGACAGATTCTTTATACTTTTCTGGCAAAAAGTTCCACAAAGATTTACTTGTAACTTATCGACTAAAAACATCAATTTCAAACGACGAAACAGAGATGACAAACAAAAAACGAAAGTTTGCAATCTTTTCCACAGAAGCGCAATTTTCAGCAAATTTAACACGTGTATTATGAGGTAATCTAAGTTCAGTTTGTAGTGTTTTAAATAAGGACGAAACAGGGTTTTGCACAAATCTAATGAATCTATAATCAAGTTTTGAATTTCTAAAGCACTACCAACTGTCCCCAAAGCACAAGGGCGCTAAAATAGCACGGACACACAAGACAACACGACAAATTGTTTAAAAGTGCGCTCAACTGGCAATCATGACTTGAAGTGGCTTTGACAGTTAAAAGTCATAGTTCATCAATCTTAAGTGACAATTTGTAAACTATCGAAACCTACCTGAAAATCTTTGGTTTCTTGTAGAATAGCAATCAAGTGGAACCAATCGATCAAGGTTGATAGGAAAGGGATCTTTGATGTCCATCTGTCTGACAACATCTTCCACTTGTTGCTCGATCACTTCTGGGCTTTGTTGGTCGAGAAGTTGCTGCAATCTCTCACAGATTTCGATCATCGTTGGTCGTTTAGATGGATCTTGATCCCAACACTGCTTCATCAGTTGCTCGAGGTTTTCAACGATTATTCTGTCGCTGTCGTTAGGATTAAGCTTTAATTCCTCTATTCTGGAACAGTTTGGTCTTGTTCCTTCCTTGATGGAATCCAGTAAAGCTTTACGGTTGCCAGTCGGATATGGCAATGCACGCACGACAACGGTAAACACCATCACACCGAAAGCGTAAACATCAAGTTCTTTAGTAGGTTTCATGGTGAGGTATCTTAGTTTTTCAGGTGCCGTGTACATTGGTGTGTATTGAGGTCTTTCCTTCTTGCTTCTTGCCGAAGAATCCATAGTCATCGAGCCTGTGGTTGTTGCGAGTTCAGCACTTCCAAAGTCGCATAGTTTGAGGCGCAGAAATTTGGTGAGCAACTCATTCTCTGGTTTGACGTCTTGATGAACCACTCTCTTCAGAGGTAAACCATGGCAAGATTTGAGACCTTTTGCAGCATCGTGTAAAAGCCGGACACGTAAGGGAAATCCCAATGAAATTGAATGATTCAGTAATAACTGAAGCAAGTTTCCACCTTCGCAGAACTCCATGACGATCCCGATGGCAAATGGCCATTTGGTCCAACCGTAGACACGAACTATGTTGTCATGATCTCCTAGTTTGTACAGGTTTTTCATTTCCTCCCAGAATCTGTGTGAATGTTGTTTTTGAAATCACAAGTTCAGGGTAAAATAGGCCGCACTTACATATTCTTAAACATTTCCTCGTCTTGGGGTCCGCCAGATTTAATGACTTTTACTGCAACAAATCGTTCCAAACGAATATGATACCCAACCAAAACATCTCCGAATCCACCAGTTCCGGCAATAAAATTGACTGGATCACATCGAATGTCCCCAGCGTTGATTGAAGGGTAATGCTGTATCAAAACAGATGGAAAGATAAATACATATTTCGTTGCAGAAATTTTTAAAAAAACAAAAACATCTTGAATACCTGCTCTTTGGACGACATCGAAGCTGTTCACTACAGGTGCCTGTTATCTATTTGCAGTAAGAACCTGTAGACGAGTTGGCTCGGGTGATAGTGTATGGTATAGCTACGATCCATCAAACACCTTCGCTGTGCAACTTCCGCCAAATTACCTGCGATAAAAGGTGAGGCTGCAATGGTAATTGTTGTTATTTCCGGCCTTGCGCTCTTTATGACGTCACATTTATCGTTTATTGTTTCAATTTGCTTGCGTTAATGAGATTGCACAGCGTATGCAGTAGAACTTTTTCCACTTATTGCAACTGCAGTTATTACGCGCAAAGACTGTTATCACGCAATTATTTTGTGACCATTTTTGCGTTTCCATGTTGCTGCTTCCAGATTTGCTTGTCGTATGTTCCACCAAGTATATTTATGAATACATAACGCAAAAAGTATTCTTAATTTGAACTGACTTTAAAGACAATAAATTTTTATAAATTTAAATGTGAAGTTTTCACCTGTTTCACGAACAACAAGTGGAGTTGGTAGAAAAGTGGATGTCGGCGTTTAATTGTGTTCAAGCCCAGATCTATGTGACACCACAATCTAAGGTGATGACACATGTCTCTTTTCCCATGATAAGTTCCTTATAAACACCAGAGTATGTTTATAGTTGTCGGGTTTGTTTAAAGAACTGCAGTTGCAAAAGGATTTGAATCGACGACACAACGATTGCCTGCTTGTTTTCGCTGTTACGGTTTCAAGTGCCTTGGTAGTAAAATGTTATTCGTAAATTCAAAGTATTCAAAATTCATAAACAAGTAATACCAAATGTTTTAACGTTGGTTGGGTGTTTGCTATAATGACGACGTCTGAAATAGAAAAGAGTAAAATACCGACGTTCTGAGTGTCGAAGTCACAAACTGCCTGTGACGTCATATTGCTGTAAATGTTGCGGTGATTTTAAATGAATTCGCTTGTCTGCTTCCATAACTGAAACTAAGTCTACTGTGGGTATAGGTTAGTACATTGATAATTACTTAGCGAGATGGAAACAGTTACAACACGTTGCTAATTTGTAAGAGCGCGTGCGTTGGTTAGAACGTGAGAAGAAGAAAGTGAGGAAATAGATTGAGTAACTAGTTCTAGTTAGGCGTCAGAGTAAATTGTAAACGAGCAACATGTATTTATAACAAGTTGCGATGAAAAAGGTCTGTCGTAGAGTCGGATGCCAGCAGAAGATTGCGAGAGTTCTGCATGAAAACCTCCGTCTGCATCCCTGGTTCCGTCTGCGTTCCAATTGTGCGAGGAATTAAGTCATGAAACATGCGTGGTGTTACGCACGCCCCTTCCTTGTGAAAATTGTTTCTTTCCGACTTTCCCTTGCATCCCACGCATATTTCCTGACTTAATTAAAAAAGGAATAATTGTCCAGCATGATGCAGTCCAACTGAAGGCTGGTCAATTTTGCCCGCTGTCTAATTTTTGTTGGCTCGAAAATTGAACCCGGACAGCGACACAAACGTTTATAAAACTCTTATTGTTAAGTATGAAAAGGCATTGTTTTGTCACAAAGGACTATTCACCATGAACCCATTTTTTCGTTGTCTATCTTGGCAATTCCGGGCATCTGTTTAATAAGTGGCCAGTGACAAAAAAGAGTTGCACTCGTCCGGAAAAAAACTACCCCGGTATTGTCATCACTTTGCTTTAACAGGCGCACACTTGTTGCAGCTGGGCTGAAGAACAACTGGATATAGAATACGTAGTTTTATCATTACAATTACTGAGGATCAACAGCAAGCAACAAGTCAAACATCAGTTTCAAAAAGTTAATGCAAACGGACGAGTTTTTAAATTTCTTAATCATTTTTGTAAATCTAGTCAGCTAGTTTTTCTGGTAAAACGACACTTTTTATCACAGAAAAATCAGAAGTTTTCGGCCCAAAACTTTCATCGTAAATCCACCTGCGAAACATTGACAGAGACGTTTGATTTTCGCCGGTTGCAAATTTTTGTTTAACTGAGGAATTTTCATTCAAGTCAGAGGCCTTCAAAAAATATTCCAATCTTCACATCCTAAATAAACTAGCATCAACTTGCATCCATAAAGTTATGTGTGATTGGAATTATATTTCCCAGTAAAAACACAAACTATACAAACGAATTCACGAAGTGAGTCACATTAATGTAGTGACGTCATAAACTAGTTTGGGTAGCACCTGAGGTCACACGATAGTCGCGTCGAAAGTCTAAGATTGCTTTCAAATTTCCAATCAATGAAAGGACTTCGCCTTCATTACTCGACTCTCGTGCGTCACCAAGCGGCAAACTTATATGCAAATGAGTGCTGAAAGCGTGCGCTGATCATATTAAATTTAATTTCGGATAGATTTTTTTGTAAAAACATTTTCCAATCTATGTTTCAAAGGTCAAAGTTTCTACCATCGTCACCATCAAGTAACTCATCCTAAATCACATTCTGAATCTCCAAACTCTTCCTACTGCAGAAGTTCTTCTTCCGCATATAAATAAATTGCCTCAGTCAAATGATACGCACAGTTTAAAGTTTTTTATGTGTTGTTTGCAGCTTGTAGTGTTGCACTACACTAAATATCATCGTCAATAAATGTGTGTTTCACTTTAAGACAGATGTCAAAACATTTTCTTAAATACTGGAAAAATATTTATGATTATTTCCACATTCTTTGATTGTTCAGCGTCAGATTGTTTAATGCGTGTAACCATAGAATCATAAAACTTCCTGTGGTTAACAAACATATTTTGATGAGATTATCCTTTATGTGACATGTTTGATTTCTATTAAAGGAAGTATCAAATTGGGAAATACCCTCCACATGCTTAATTTTTGATAATGAGCATTGTAATTTTGAAAGTGACGTAACAAACCAATCAGTGATGAATAAACAACATTTTTACAATGGATCAAGCACAGAAGCACAATCAAAATTAATTTTCTGTTACTTTTCTGTAAATTTTCGTTTTTCTTGCAAGCTTGGGCTACGCTTAAGCGTAAATCTTCATTTTTATTGCAGGCTTGGCAAACTTGCGAAAAATACTTATTTGCAATAATTTGAGGGTGCGACATACTTTATATTCACCCAGCTAGGAATACCAGTTGTGCACTTATCCAGCCAGATGTATAACTTACGTACACTTTACAATCATTGTTCACTTGCTACACCATGAAGTGTGGTCCGTGAAAATACTAACTGCGTTACACTGGTCTGTAGTGCAAATTAGGATGGAGAACTTTGCCCATGACACATGTAGAAAACCCAGATCCTCATAGGATTCTATGTAACATAGAAATATGTAACATAAACTTGCTTTTCAACTGTTTGTCATTAACTAAAAAAAACTCGATTAGTTGTTTGAATTTGATGTGTTGGTCGACTATTCACAAGAAAATCTTTGCTCAACTTGCTACCTGATGAGTGTACAGTACTACACTTCATTGTTTAATCGTATATACTTGTTTTATTGTCAATTATTTGACACAGTTCTAACCGATACTCGTACATCAAAACATTATGACATCAGAAAAATTTGGTCATCCTTTCACAACGAACCACATCCTGATGATGTCATTCAACGTCCATCAATTTCTGGGTTCGATTCTGAAGGTCATCTCAATCGCCAGGAACCACAAGTTTTGGAAGGTTAGGATTACAGCATGATTGTTGTATGAGTTTGTGGTATATGCTGAATAGTAAAGCTTTAATCAGTCGCATTCACCTGATATAGTTAATGATTATCAGTCGCATTCACCTGATATAGTTAATGATTCTGTAAGCTTGATTGCTGTAAAATGAATACAGTTCGTGCAAAGCTATTCCCAGATTAGTTTAGTGCCACTGCAGGTTATAAATGGTGGTAACCCATTGCATTATTGTCACAGCTGCTCTGTAGTAAGGATATGAGCCAGATACTGCACTACGCGAACGCTGTCAATATTTTAACCTGTGTCAAACCAAACTATTATTGTTGTTATTTCAACAACAAATCCAGCATTCACTAATCATATGCAGAGTGACCTGTTGGAAAACCTGAACCCTGAAAGTTTAATATTTTTGTGTTTTAGTCAAAGAATCCAATCCAAACTCTAATGCAGAAAACCGATCTTCTGCACTTGGTGCTGTCACCCTAACTCAAACAACCTCTGATTCCACTCAAGGACAAGGTCAAGTGGTTTCTGAACTTCAAGCAGGTAATATTGGAAACATGCATTTGGTGAAGTATAAGTTTAACATTTAATTACTAATGCCAAAAACCTTACTACACAATAGATCAAGGGTCGTCCGATGTTACAGCAGCACAACATAATTGGAGACACTTGTCAGGTTGGGTTTGTATAATTGCAGGGTTCTGGAGAATTTATAGATAGTTATTCATAATACCCGATACGCATGTGAATATACAACAAGCTTTGAAGTCTTGTGTCTTTCACTGGTGTTTAGAGGTTGAGGTTGTGTAGAGGAATATACATACTTTAAAGCAGAGGCATCAACTCAGCAAATTGTTTACAAACAACCGTTTACTACCCGGGTTTCGAACAATATTGGCACATCGGAGATTTAGGCCTACAAACATTACAGATAAATTCCCTGTTACTTTCTGTGTTAAATTAATTTCATTATTTGTGGAAAATAGTGCAAAGTAAACTAAATTTTTTTTTTATCATGGCTTCAGTTTGTTGGCAGGTAATTAAGTTTAAAACATGGATGAGTGGATTCGTTGCACAAACAAATGCTAATTTGTAATAGTGTAGTTTGCATTAACACAGAAAATGAAAATAAAAGTTTGAGAACTTCCCAATATTAATATACAGTAGTACTATAGGACTAACGCACAGGACATTATTGGATGTACATAAAATTTTGTGTTTTATTCTAGCCAACAGTTCCCCAGCAAGTTGACTCGGGTGAATACTGGAGTGGAACCTCATTAAAACGATTCCACTTTGATGATGACGATGAAAATGAAGACAGCATCGAAAAAATTCAATTTGTTGGTTCAACAGCAATACTTGTCAATAAAAGGTAAAATGCAATTGTTTTAAACTTTGTCTAAGAGAGAGGTTTTGATGTAATGATACCCAAGATTTAAAAGTTTGCTATTTTGTAACTGTCTTTTTTTAGGCAAGCTTTGATTGCACAGATAAACTGGCATTTTGTATATTTTATTGAATTAGCTGATTGTTTTTGCATGGATAGCGGAATTGCAAAAATACTGTTATTTGTCCAATCAAATTCCACCTACCCCCATATACAATATTGGATTTTTATAAGGCATTTTTTTATAAAAATTGATTGTTTTAATAGAATTTAAGCTAGTGTTTATGGTCATGGTGAAAAGAGTTACGTTGCTGAGGCAACTCCACCACAAGCCATGTCGGCCAGGTCCCATCGGCCATCGATGCCAAAAAAACAACAAATTCAACCTTCATCTGCAACTTTACCTCCTGCCACAAAAAATTAATCAGTAAAATCCAACAATGTTCAACAAACCGTGACCATCACAGAAGGTAGGAATCCATTGGTCACAATAACCACAAGCTAGTAGGCAACCCTGGAAAACAGAGCTACATGTAGATAATAATGTTATAATTACTGTCAGTAAATATGCAATTAATGTTTTATAAAACATCATCATTTTTCATCAAGCTGTTTCCAACTACGACCAAAAAGCTGTTCCATCCGCAACAAACATGACTCAGCTTGAAACAGAAATCAACTCTCTTCGACGTCAACTTGTGCAAGCAAAGCGAGATAGAGCTGCAGCTCCTTCAGTGTCCAACACTTTGTGTCATTTATTGGTGGGTAAAACTGCAAAGCCTACCCAGCAGTACCTAGTTTAAACCATTATTCTTTGTGATCAGATTGGCAACCCCTATGTACTTGAACTATACAAGTCCAAAGATGAAAAAACTAAGCTCTTGGACAGTGCAATTCATCGACATGATGGCAATGCAATTGTTGCAGTAACTCTTTTTATGCGAGACACACTTAAACGAGGTAAGCTTTAGATAAATTATGTTTGGAAATGTTCAACTTTATATATTTATCTACCAATAAGGGAAACAGGATCTGATACAAAAATGGACACTAAACATTACTTAAAATAATAAACAGCTTACAATTGAGGGCACTTATATTAAGTTTTAACATCATTACACATATTGTGGTGACGATTATATATGGTGGCTATCTTGAATATATGGTGTATACATATTTGTAGATATACTGACCAAGGAACGATAAATGTTTTACTTATAGTAAATAATTATCAACATACAAATGGAACAGATTTTTATGACTGTAAACTTTACTGAAAAAATAATACAAGGCAACTAAGCTAATATATAGAGCGTATACATATTGTATTGACAATTATTTGGTGGCTGACAAGAAAATATGTTACATGTTTGTAGATATATTTAGCAAAGAACTGATGAGTCATCCAGTGGCAGTGGATCATTATTGTGCTTATCTGCGAGAAGCTGGTGAAGTTGATGAACTACACGAAACATTAAGTGCCCTTGGTCGAACTGAAGAAGCTGCAATGTTGAAATATAAACAATGTCTTGCATCGACTGCCACAACCACTCCTGAAATTAGATCATCGGGGTTGAAAGACTGTATTAAGTGAGTTCCTTGTGAACAGAAAGTTACAATAAATGGCCCCATAACATAACCCAGATATTGGTAGACTCTTACCCAAAGATGGAGTCTGACCAACTTGTTCTTTCAAATATATTACCAGGGGTTTGTATAAATGAGTGTTGCTCTTGAATGCTGTTCAGATTGCAGTAAAATGTATGTCATTTTAGTGCAAATGTTTTTGCTTTTCAGTGACAAAATAGATTAGTTTAAAAACTATAGTGCAAACACTCTATGTTCACTTTATAGCCATTGGCTGGTCCAGTTTGTAATAATTTTTAGTTAATGATTTTGCCAACTGCTGTTTTTTAACTCAGTGAAATAATGTATAAATTTTCCATTGGGTTTTAAAAACTTATGTTTAACCCACAGTTATCATGTGAAAGCTACAAACAAATTTTTTTTTTCAGATATTATTTTGATGCTGACATTCGCCTTGCGAATGAAACCAGTGCAATATTTGAACAAATCGCGATGATGGAACGACAATCGGCTGTGGAGGATGCTGACAGCGCTGCTGAGAAAACTGGTCAAGTCATGGTGTTTAAAAGTCACCCTCGTAAAGAAGCAATTATCCACAAACCAGTGGTGGACACTTTGTTTTATTGTTGTTATTATCATTGGGGAGAGGCAGAGGTAAATGCAAAAAATTACATGAAAAATGCTTCAATATGTTTTACCTGATTTCTTTGTATGTTTAGCTTATTGTTATCTGCTGTTTGTTTGTATATATATGGTTTTGCACAAAAATCCAACCTTGTTTTTCAGGGTCTTTTAAGTAGTCCCACTTCAATTTGCAATCAACATAAAATCAGTGAAAGCCAGTTTATGTTTACGACAATTGCAGCTTTGTGCAGAATGAGAAGGCAAATTATTTCTGTTACACACACACTTTTGAAATGTTTGTTTAAACTAATTACAATTTTTCAGATGGCGTGATATAGAAACTTTGTTGACAGTTCCACGTTCATTGTTTCGGAGTGCAAGACTGCAAGCCGTTATTGGTTTTGATCGAGTGGTCGACGTTCTGAGTAAAAATCATGCCCCAGATGATGTCTGTTGTGTTTTTTACATTGTATTTTGCAACCTGTTCATATTCTTCCATGTTTTGTTTAAAGGCTCTTGCAAAATATTGAGCTGAAATTGAAACATCCGATAAATGATTGGAAATGGCGATGAAACTGAAATGCTACAAAGTTGTAATTGATGTAAGGCTTTATCAGCTAACATGTCGTTTCAGTTTCACTGCATTGAGCCTTAGCTGCTTGTGACGGACTGTAACCATTCATCTAAAAATAATTACATATTATGTATTTTTACAACTGTCACACTACAGTGGATTTGAATTGAGGTAAATTATAAAGTTGAGTTTTTTGTACAGACTCTTGTTTATCAACGTGATCGACAGCAGTTGATGTTGTATCTTGATAAAATCCCACAAGCTAACCAACATATGAGGCAGTATTTGTCAAATCAGTTAAGATCACAGGTGAGTTCCCATAACATAGGGTTGCCAGGCAACCAGATGTCCTAAGTTTCGGTGTTAGAATATGTGATTGTGGAAATTGACAAAAAGTGCCTAAATGTCCAGTATTTAAAGAGAAGACCCATAATAGCCTGTTAATTAACGTAAGGTTACCTATTTTGAATCAATACCATGCTGCTGTCAAATAAGTTTTAATTGACAACAAAATATGGTAACCCCAAGATCAGGGGCGTATCCAGGAATTTTTAAAGGGGGTGGTCCAAATTTTTTAGGGAATTCCCCGATTTTCAGGTATAAACCAAGGTTAATTGTGGGCGAGAATCCTAAAATACGAACGCCGGTGTTCGCGCCAATCGTCATATAAACGGTGGCTTTCTGGCTTGCGCAATTGTGTAACGCTATGGAACACTCGATGTGAGGTTTTGCCGTATAGCGTTTGCGCCGTAGTGTTATTACTACTGCTTTCAAAGTTTAACAACTAAACTAATTGACTTTCACGCAAGTAAACCGCTTGTCATTGCAACGTGGCCACTGAAAAACGACGTTTCGTCCCTAAACTGACCTTTGTTTCGTAACAATGCAACATGTTCGGTAACAATGTCAAGTGTTCGGTAACAATGCTCCCTGTTTGGAAACAATGGCTAATGCAAGCACGATGCGGTTTTCAGGTCAACGTTAAAGAAAATTTCTGGTTTTCATGCGGATTTTGACAAAAAAATACAGTGGCGTTTGTTTAGTTATCAAAAAAGACCAAAATATTTCACAAAAGGGGGGGGTCCGGACCCCCCCCCCCCCCTGGATACGCCCATGCCTAAGATTACACTAATCCACAAACAACACCAGTCAAGTGTTTGTTACATCGTTTTATTACTGTTAAGTATTTTACTGTTTTTCAGGAAATCAAATGGAAAAACTGATATTGTTACAAAGATATCTCTAATCTGTCGGTTTCATCCACATCCAGTTGACTTTAAACAGCATTTTGAACTGTTACTCTATGATATTATGTGTGCAATGCTTTACATTATGTGATCTACAATATTACTAAATCTTGCTTTGACAACAAAATATCTGAATGTATATCTTGGTTATGTGTGTAACTTACCTGCAATGCAAATTTACCGTTGTCAAAACCATTTGTCCATGTATAAAACACTTAAAAACATGTGGAAAGGCACAGGTTAGGAAGTTTTGTTTGTGCTCCATGCTTAAAACTATCTCGTACTTAACATCTACAAACCCCCTAACTACAAAGTCATGAAGAAGCAAACGTCATCACAACTATATCTTTTTTGTCACCTAAAATATTAATTGTAGTCTAAAATAGCACCACAAGTTTCTTTGCACATTAAAGCTGGTGTTTATCTGCAAGAATCTGAATTTTGTTTGTATCAAAACTGCTGAAACTTTTAAAACTAAACAGTGCCTTGTGTCAAGATTTTTAGAGCCTATCCAGCAGATCTTACAACATTGGTAATCAATTTTAACCTAAAAATACCACATATCTTACACATTTAATACTTTTCCATCAAACCTGTCAGATACTTTTTTACCATATCCACTCTCAGACTGATTTGGAGCAATCTGCTTTCTGCACAATTTTTCATACAAATGGCTTCAAAATCACTTCTTTGTCCTCAACCATCTCGTTCTTCATTAAAAAACTTGTCTGAAATCTACTTTTATTGCATTCACAATTAAATATTGACATGGTGAAAAACAACAACCAATATTATTTACAAACACAATATTTTTCTACGATACTCTAGGTTTTGATTTCAATCCAATACATTTTGCATCAAAAGTTTCCACAGCACATTTTGTGGAAAAACATTTACTTATAATTATTACTGCTGTTTCATGCTTAACTGACCAATCCAGAAACTACAATTGTTATGCAGTTGTGATGTCATAATGCCTATTGTTGTAACTTTTCTGTAACTGTTTGCAAATTGTTTTCACTTATTTCAATCCTCTCCCTTCTTCTCTCTTCAGTTATGTCTGTAGCCATTCTGAAAGCTTGGATTGCTTTTTGATAAAAATCCACGCTTTCATTCAGTCGATTTGTTTCCATGCAAACATGACCAAGGTTGTGTAACAAACCTCCGAACACTCCATGCTTTGCTGAGTTTTCACCAAACTGTTTCCTCATCATTTCAATTCCAAGTTTAATTGTTGATTCCCTCGACGAATAATCTCCGATTAAATCTTGACTCAATTCAATCCAGAGCAAACACCACGCTTCACTTAAACATTGAAATTCTTCTTCCACGTTTTTAATATTTTGTATTTTGAGTCTCATCGTTTCCATAAGTGAGATCACATGACCACGAATTATTCGTTTGTTTTCAAGTTTTTGATTCGAATCCGATGTTTCCATCAAATCCCAGCATGTCAGTTTCAAACCCCAAACACAATTCCTCACACCTTTCACCCCTCTCACGTCATCGTGATGCCTTGAATAAAATTCACCTCCAAGTTCGTAAAATAAAATCGATTCCAAACATTTTCCCTTTTTTCTCTTTTTATCTCCAGTTGTTTTCAAATTTGTTGCAGTTTTCCCACGACCTTCAAGCGACTTTGAAAGTTGGTTTCTTGTTTCATTTGCTTCAGAGTATTTTTCGTGTTGCAACAAATCCACGTAACTTTTAACAAGAAATTTTCGATTGACGTTTCCATCTGAAATAAAATATAAATTGATTTAAGATTTAAATAAACACACATCTCACTTTTGCGTTCACTGCCGTTCAAGTGTCAAGTTTTGCGGAAATATTTGGTGGCGATAAAGAGCACCAACAGATTTTTTTTTTGAGTGGGGATTTTTTACATTTTTGTTTTGCAAAAAACGGCCTAAATTTATACATTTGATTCGCGACTTACATTATACTGCGCAATGAAACGTTTTTATGCCTTAGCTTCATTTGATACCAGTGCACAGAATTGTTTTCATGTAAGTATGTATGTACAAATAATATTCTATATGTGCAAAAAAAGCCATAATATTGCAAAGCTGCAACTTTGAAATAATATTCTGCAAATGCATTATTTTACAAAAGTTAAAAGATAGGTTTATATATACTGATTGTTGCGACTTCTTTGATGGTTGCATGTTTTAATTCAATGGCCAGCTCATGCTTCTGAATCTTGATTGAGAATATAACATATTGTGCTTCAATTTTTGGAAAAACATTGGAGGTATATACTCTTAATTCAAGAAATTGGTATTACAACAAACTCCATTATTTCTGCTTGGATACCACCAAGATTTTAGGAAATTAACATTTGGACCACCAAATATTTCAGTCTATACTAATGCATTAGCATAGGGCATTTTTTTAATACTACAAGATGTATAACAGAGCAACCTAAAAGTTGATACTTACAAGTATTTTTGCCATCAGAGCTGTCTTGTAGTAATAACTAATGTTTGATTGTACAAATAGACAGCCAAAAGGTAAAAAGCAAATTAGTACAATACAACTATATACGTACATTGTCGACAGCAAACAGTCATAAACAAGAAATGTGGGTAATTTATATAATTATCGTACCTGGGTATTTGGTGGCATCTTTTTTTCTAAGCCAAGGAAACACTTTGTCCAACAAGCCTGACTTGGATCTTGCTGAACCTACATAAGTGCAGTTATTAAACCAATAATTTGGATAGTTTTGTTTGTATAAACATTTGAAAAATGGTGGTTAACCAATTATGAAAAGGTAGAATTGGCCTTAGGCATGTTTTAATCCAAAGGCCAGCCTATGCTATTAAATCTTCATTCAGTTTACCAAAAATAGTGCTTCAATTTTTGTAAAAACATTGGAGATAAGACTCTGATGACACACAATTAAAATTAACAAATTCGTATTTTAATACATGTCATTTTCTTCTGCACAGACATGTGCATCGATTATGCACCCATTCGTTTGTACTAAAAAAGTGAGTGCCACCCCTGGGTAACTTTTCATTTGTACTAAAAAAGGTAACTTTTCAGCCCTTCTATGCCTAAACACCCACATCCTTGGCACTTACGACTAAAGCATATCAATATTTTAGCTATATTTTTTTTAGTTAAATGGATATTGCTGAAGTTCACTGATCAATCCATGTCAAATCACCCAATTGCCTCAACCCTTACTGATGAGGCATGAAATGTGTTGGTATACCAGTATGTGTAAGTAAAATTGAGTTCTGGTGTGTTCTTAAATTTTGGTGCCAAATTGTTTGTCATGTTTTAAAAGAGGAGTTTAGCAAATAACAGGTAGTTACTATATTACAAACTAGTACAGTGATAAATGTATAATATAACTTGTACCAGTATGTGCAATATGTGCATGCTGTGGTGATGAGTTGTCTGACAGTGATAACGATGAGAATACTTCCTCTGGTGTTCTGCTTTCTATGTTAGAAACAAAAATGTTTTGGCATTGTTCGTTCAAATTATCATGAAATTTGCTGTCACAGCTTGGACAGAAAGACAAACAAACACTTAATCTGTAAATACCTCCATGTGGATCATTTTAAAATCATGGTTGTTAAGTTGTTGAAAAAATAGCCAACTTCCTTTCGGTATTAACAAAACAAAAACTTGCAAATATATTTTTACAATAATTCAAAATTAGAAAAGCACGTCGTTTTAGAATTGTTGGATAACAAACGAAAATACACAGTGATGTGCTTGTGATGTGAACGCTAACCTACATTAAGTTACCTGTTTGTTGCATTGTTTCCTGTGTTGCATTTTCTGTTTCTCCACTTGGTGGACGACTGTATGTTTCGTCATGAGAAGTAGTTGAATGCTCCTCAGTGCTTTGAAATTGTTCTACAAAAAAATAAAATGCATCAGGTGAAATTAAAAATGATTAAAACTCGACATAAATATAATTATCCAGATATATTTCTTCAATATTACCTGCTACATACTCAGATACCACTTGACCTTGGGTGGAATCAGAAGTTGTTTGAGTTCGGGTGACATCACCAAGTGCAGGAGATCGGTTTCCTGCATCAGAGTTTGGATTGGAGTCTGTAATCAAAATAGTTGAAAGATTAAAAAGTTTTACACTTTGCAGCATTTGGCCCATGTCTTTACTACATTGCTGCTGTAACAATAATAATGATCCTTAGCTGGGGGTCCACAGGCCCCTGGGGGTTAGTAGAGAGTTGTCAGGGGTCTGTAGCAACCTCTATACTGATGCCATAGGCCATGTGTTTATAACTTCAATTTTTAAAATATGTTGATGCATTGTGCAACAAATCCTCAAAACAATACTATAGAAGCATGTTTACAACCTATCGCAAACAAAAAGCACATTGTGATGTGCAACCTAGATTTTATCTCAGAAGAAGCAAATTTGTCCAAAAACCTAGGGTTTGCAACTACTCTGAAGTCATTATACAGCAATGAAGGTTACAAAATCAGCTACATCAGGTGAATGTGGCTTTTTAAACAAAATGAGTGTGACAGTTTTAAAGGACCTATATGGCAATTAAATCAAAGAAATCTTGTTTTCAAGGCCCTCTGCAACAATGCACCTGCTGACTGTTCCACTTGCCCGATAACCATTGCTGGGTCTGGTAACCTATACAAGGACCTAATATTTTTAAAGTAAAAAAAAATATTTCTACTGGATGGGACAGTATACAGCAAGGATTTGTGAAATGTAGAAATGTACATGTCAGGCAGAATGCAAATCCTTTTACTATTCTGGGAATAAGTTTCACAAAGATTTTCTTGTAACTAATCGACTAATGACATCAATTTCAGACAAAACAGGATTTTGCAGATCCAAGTCTAACAATTCATGAGGCAGGGTTTCCAGACCATTTTGCAAAATGGCGGATTCCTGCAAAAACAACAACGCAACCCACATCAAGTTACCTGTTTGTTGCATTGTTTCCTGTGCTGTATTTTCTTTATTTTCTGTTTCTCCACTTGGTGGACGACTGTATGTTTCATCATCAGAAGTAGTTGGACGCTCCTCAGTGCTTTGATTTTGTTCTGCAAAATTTTTAAATATACCAAATGCATCAGGTGACATTAAAAATGATTAAAACTTTACTGTAACAGAAGTTTTTAGATATATTTCGTCATTATTATATTTTTCAATATCACCTGCTTCATGCTTAGAATCAACTTGACCTTGAGTGGCTGTTTGTGTTGAAGTAAAATCACCAAGTGCAGGAGATAAGTTTTCTGCATCAGAGTTTGGATTGGACTCTGTGACCAAAATACAAACTTATTTACCTTTCAGAGTTCAGGTTTTTCACCATGTTATGAATATTGCATCCTGAAATTGTTGTTGAAATAACAACATTATTAGTTTATACCTTACAGGTTGAAACAGTGCGTGTATACACCCTGTCTGCAGCTCTCATTATTAGTTTAGTTTGACACAGGTTAAAAAATTCACAGATTTTGCACAGTGCAGTATCTGGCCCGTATCATTATTACAGTGCTGCAATGAAAATGATTATAAACTTTGCCAATTAGTGAAACAACAAACAAATTGCATTATCTTTTAATTGGAGATGAATTTATTTGGTGATTTTTTGCTCTATTTTGTTCAGTGTTATGTACACTCCTTGGACTCCAAAACGGTATTGCATTATCCATAAATATTTTTCACCAATCTGATTATGTGGGAAAATTACTACTTTTTGGGAGAATCTTGAGAATTTCCCTCATAGGTCATTGTGCACTCCTAGTTAAAACGCCTTGATTCAAACCCTTTCTTTGAAATCCTCCACTGATACGAATACTTCGGTCTCACATCAATCATGTTTTAACAAACTCGTACAACAACCACGTTGAAGGTCTACCTTCTAAAATTTGCAGTTCCTGGCAATTCAGATGACCTCCAGAACCTAACCCAGAAATTGATGAACGTTGGATGACGTCATCAGGACGTGGTTCCTTGGGGGAGGATGACCGACCTTCTCTGATGTCATAATAAGTATCGGTGGAAACTATGACAAAAACATATGAAAAAGGATTCTGTACGTGATATGAGTAAACAATGAAATGTAAAATTTTACATGCCTAGCAGAAAAAATCAACAAGCCCAACTGCGCCCAATGTTAGTAAAGTTTTCACATATTAGCTAGTTACACCATAGAATACAAAAACATGGAATGGAAACTCTTTTCGTCACGCATGAGTAACACTTTACGCAAAATGAAAAATGCATTGGGTTAAATGCGATATTGGCGCTTTTCGGCGGCGAAAAAGTGTAAGTTAATGTAACCACAAGAATTTATTCAAATGTTATTCAAGTAGTTTCATCCTTAATCTTTTTAAATATGTGGATGATTTTAATTATGACGCGCTATGATACACTTGTGTTACAAGTCACCTTACTGACCGAAAAAATGTTAATACGTCATCGCGTCAACCTCAAGGATAACGTAAAAGATGTAATTACGTCATTCAAGTGATGACGTAATGTTTTAGATTTGCATATCTGCCTGAAAAGCAATCATGGGATTCAGAAACCTAATATTTGAACAAAACAGGCCGACCCAGAGGTCCCATTTTTGCAGTCATTATTGGGTATGTATCAAAATGTTTCATAACTCCTCTTTTTGTAAAGACATATGTTGGATAGATGGTGCAGTACTACATGAAATAGTTTTTGGCCCAAAACGTCAGATTGTAGCCTTTGTAAACCAGATAAAATGGGGCCAAATTTAGCTGCTTAATTTTAAAGATTGTATTTACTTGGTTAACCATACTTAAATCTGGCCGTTTTTCATCTTTTATGCAAATAATATTAAATAATAAATAAATAGTGGTAATTATCCCAAAATTATTGACATAATCAAATTAATCCTTGTGTCATTTTTTATATTCTATTGGTTCAGGGCAATTCATGCCACATATGAGCCGATGCTCTGTGAATATTAATGAACCTGCTTTTGTTGTACTAGTAATCTACTTTATACATTTTCCCACACATCACTGAGTTTTCTATTTGATTTCATTGTAAGTATTTGGTTGTATATTGGCAATTTTGTCCGAAAGTTCACCTTTAAGTGTTGATTAGTCCAATATCCCTGACAAGAAAACAAATTTGATGGAAATTATTTTTGTCAGACTATTCCACACAAAACAGAAGTATATTTTTTACTCTCATCATAACACTTGGTTGAAGGCTCATGACACAGTTGAAAATATGTAATGTTTTGTTGAACTAAACATAATTGCCTTGTGTTTCAGCCAAATTGGATCTTAATATATTAATAATCTTTTTCACTAGTCGTAACGCCCCTACTAGACGGGGCAGAATAATGGGGCAGAAAAAGCGGTAGACCTATTCTGCAAAATATCGAAACCTACCTAAAAATCTTTGATGTCTTGTAGAATAGCAATCAAGTGGAACCAATCGATCAAGGTTGATAGGAAAGGGATCTATGATGTCCATCTGTCTGACGACATCTTCCACTTGTTGCTCGATCACTTCTGGGTTTTGCTGGTCGAGAAGTTGCTGCAATCTCTCACAGATTTCGATCATCGTTGGTCGTTTAGATGGATCTTGATCCCAACACTGCTTCATCAGTTGCTCGAGGTTTTCAACGATTACTCTGTCGCTGTAATTGAGATGAGGCTTTAATTGCTTTATTATGGAACAGTTTGGTCTTGTCCCTTCCTTGATGGAATCCAGTAAAGCTTTAAGGTTGCCCGTCGGATATGGCAATGCACGCATGACAACGGTAAACACCATCACACCGAAAGCGTAAGCATCAAGTTCTTTAGTAGGTTTCATGGTGAGGTCTCTTAGTTTTTCAGGAGCCGTGTACATCGCAGTGTATTGAGGTCTTTCCTTCTTGCTTCTTGCCGAACAATCCACAGTCATTAAGCCTGTGGTTGTTGCGAGTTCAGCACTTCCAAAGTCGCATAGTTTAAGAAGCATAGCTCTGGTAAGCAACCCATTCTCTGGTTTGACGTCTCCGTGAACCATTCTCTTCTGAGGTAAACCGTGGCAAGCTTTGAGACCTTTTGCAGCATGGAGTAAAATGCGGACACGTAAGGGAAATCCCAATGAAATTGAATGATTCAGTAATAACTGAAGCAAGTTTCCACATTCGCAAAACTCCATGACGATCCCGATGGCAAAGTGCCATTTGGTCCAACCGTAGACACGAACTATGTTGTCGTGATCTCCTAGTTTGTACAGGTTTTCCACTTCCTCCCAGAATCTGCATAAGAGTTGCTTATAAAATTCACAACCACAGGGCAAAATAAGCTGCACTTACATTCGTTTAAACATCTCTTCGTCTTGAGGTCCGCCAGCTTGGATGACTTTGACTGCAACATATCGTTTTAAACGAACATGATACCCAATCAAGACATCTCCGAATCCACCAGTTCCAGCAATAAAGTTGACTGGATCACATAGAATGTCCCCAGCGTTGATTGAACGGTACTGTATCAAAACAGATAGAAAGATCACACAGATAAATCTAAAAAATCCCAGCCAGAAATACCTTCTCTTTGAACGACATTGAGGCTGTTTCCATCAGGTGCCTGTTATCTATTTGCAGTATTTACTGTAGCCTGTAGACGAGTTGACTCGTTTCATAGTTAGCTACTAACAATTCTTGGTACCACCTCAGCTACGCAACTTCCGCTAAACTATCTATACACTAAAAAGTGTTTGCGTTTAAATTTGAAATTTTCCCACTTCAAGGAACTGCAGTTATTTCGCGCAATGACTAATATCCAATGACGCAGTTATAATGAGACCATTCTTGTGTTTCCTTGTTGTGCCATCCAGGTTTGCTCGTCGCAAGTTCAACTCTTTGGTATCTTTATTTATGACTAAATAGAGCAACATGTGCTTTTAAACTAAACTGCGTTCATGAGGTAATTTTTATGTTATAATGTGTAGTTTGTTCCTGTGTCACGCACAACAAGTGGAGTTGGAAGAAAGGTTGATTCTGGAAGAAAACCTCAAATATTGCCACATTTTTTTAAAAAAGGATTTAAAAATTACCCAAAGAATCCAACGAAAAAACACTGAGTTAAGTTTTGTTCGAATTTTTGTTGTCTGTATGTGGCAAGAACGATTGGTCTTTTACCGGAATAAGTTTTGGTGTCCTCAAACACCAGATTATGTTTGCAGTTGTCGAGTTTGTTTGAAGAACTGCAGTTGCAAAGGATTTGAATCGACGACGCAAGGATTGCTTGGTCCTTTCCACGATTGCATTATTAACATTTAGTTTTGAGTGTCCTGGTAGTTAAATGTTATTCGTACATTGAAAGTATTTAAAAATCTAAAACAAGTTTAATACCAAATGTTTTAACGTTGGTTGGGTGTTTGCTATAATGACGACGTCTAAAATATAAAAGACTAAAATACTGACGTGGTGAGTACGTCACAGTGAAATCAAGTCTGCTATGCGTGTTCTTACTGTATAGGTTACTACACTGACTCAGTGAGTAGACTTTTGTTAATTGAAACGTTGCGTTAGTAGCTGAGCGAGATGGACACGTTGCTAATTTCTAAGAGCGCGTGCGTGCGTAGGGATGCACCGAAAGTTCGGTTTGCCGAATTTATTTGGCCGAAACTAAGGTTGTCGCAATTATTCGGTTTCGGCCGAATATTTTTGCACAATTCGGCCGAAACCGAAACTTTTTTACGGCATATAACGCTGATACGCAAAATTTGGAAAAGGTTAAAATCATTGTTTAAATTGTACGAGTATGTTCGTTTCATTTGTTGACTTTCACAGAAATGATAAAAATCAACTTTAGGCAGTTGGTACAGAAGACCAAAAAAGGCTGTATGATAAGATTAGTTCCAACCCAGCACATTTTTGTTTAAATTTATTGCGTTTAAAGAGATAGATACCAAAATTAGTTTCGGTTTATTCGGCCGAAATAATTCGGCAACTTTTGCCGAATACCCGGTTTCGGCCTAATATAAAAATAGCTGTTTCGGTGCATCACTACTGTATAGGTTACTACACTGACTCAGTGAGTAGACTTTTGTTAATTGAAACGTTGCGTTAGTAACTGAGCGAAATTACAACACGTTGCTAATTTCTTAGATCGCGTGCGTGCGTTAGAACGTGAAGAGAAGAAAATCACGGAATTGATTGAGTAACTGCAGTCCTAGTTTTAGTTAGGCGTCAGAGTTAATTGTAAACGAGTAACATGTATTTAAGTTTCGATAAAAAAGGTCTGTCATCGAGCCAGATGCCAGAAGGTTGCGAGAGTTCTGCATGAAATCCTCCGTCTGCATCCTTGGTTCCGTCTGCGTTCCAATTGTGCGAGGAATTAAGTCATGAAACATGCGTGGTGTTACGCACGCCCCTTCCTTGTGAAAATTGTTTCTTTCCGACTGTCCCTTGCATCCCACGCATATTTCCTGACTTAATTTAAAAAGGAATAATTGTCCAGCATGATGCAGTCCGACTGAAGGCTGGTCACTTTTGCCCGCTATCTAATTTTTGTTGGCTCGCGAATTGAACCCGGACAGCGGCACAAACGTTTGTAAAACTCTTATTGTTACGTATGAAAAGGCATGGTTTTGTCACAAAGGACTATTCACCATGAACCTATTTTTTTCGTTGTCCATCTTGGCAATTCCGGACATATGTGTAATAAGTGACAAAAAAGAGTTGCACTCGTCCGGTAAAAAACTACCCCGGTATTGTCATCACTTTGCTTTAACAGGCGCACACTTGTTGCAGCTGGGCTGAAGAACAACTGGATATAGAATATGTTGTTTTATCATTACAATTACTGATGATCAACAGCAAGCAACAAGTTAAACATCAGTTTCAAAAAGTTAATGCAAACGGACGAGTTTTTAAATTTCCTAATCATTTTTGTAAATCTAGTCAGCTAGTTTTTCTGGTAAAACGACACTTTTTATCACAGAAAAATCAGAAGTTTTCGGCCCAAAACTTTCACCGTAAATATACCTGCGAAACATTGACAGAGACGTTTGATTTTCGCCGGTTGCAATTTTGTTGATTAACTGAGGAATTTAATTTAAGTCAGAGGCCTTCAAAAAATATTCCAATCTTCACATCCTAAACAAACTAGTATCAACTTGCATCCATAAAGTTATGTGTGATTGGAATTATACTTTCCAGTAGAAACAAAAACTATACAAACGAATTCACAAAGTCACGTGACTGTAGTGACGTCATAAACTAGTTTGGGTGCCATCTGAGGTCACACGAGAGTCGCGTCAAAGGCCTAAGATTACTTTCAAATTTCCAATCAATGAAAGGTTATTATCTTACTCTCGTGCGACACCAAGCGGCAAACTTATATGCAAATGAGTGCTGTAAGCCTGATTAAATTTCAATTTAATTTAATCAGAGCACGATTTTAAATTAAATTAAATGTATTTTAATTTAAAAATGTATTTTTTTCTGAAAAACTTTCTTATCTGTGTTTCCAAGGTTAGGGCTTTTATCATCGTCAACTTTATGAAGTAACTTTATCCGAATTCACTTTCTTTCTACTGCAGGAGTTTTTCTTCTGTATATAATAAAACGAGCAGTTCAAAGTTTTTTGGTATTTGTGCTTGTTTGTGACTTCATCCGGCAAAATACATTAGTTGTTAACTTGAACCTAAAAATATCATTGATCTTACACATTTAGTCATTGTTTTTAATACCTTTCCAAACCTTTCAGATACTTATTTACCGTATCCACTCTCAAGACTGATTAGAGCAACTGCTTTCTGTACAACTTTTCATACAAATGGCTTCAAAATCACTTATTGTGTTTAACAACCTTGTTCTTCACCATAAAACTTGTCTAAAATCTACTTTTATTGCGTTCACAATTAAATATTGACATGGTAAAAAACAACAACCATAATATTTACAAAAAGCAACAATTTTCTACATAACATGGCGTTTGATTTTACTCCCAATACATTTTAATCCAAAGTTTCCACAATACATTTTATAGAAAAATATTTACACATAATTATTACTGCTGTTTTATGCTTACTGACCAAACAAGAATACACAACTTTCGATTGTTTTGCAGTTGTGATGTCATAATGCCTACTGTTGCTAATTTTCTGTAGCTATTCGCAAATCTTTTTCACTTCTTTCAATCTCCTTCTTTCTTCTCTCTTCAGTTATATCCGTTGCCATTCTGTAAGCTTGGATTGCTTTGTTAAACAAATCCACACTTTCATTCAGTCGATTTGTTTTCATGCAAACAACACCAAGGTTGTTTAACAAATCTCCGAACATTCCATACTTTGCTGAGTTTTCACCAAACTGTTTCCTCATCATTTCAAGTCCAAGTTTAATTGTTGATTCCCTCGACGAATAATCTCCGATTAAAAGTTGACTCGATCCAATCCAGTTCAAACAACACACTTCACTTAAACATCTGAATCCTTCTTCCACGTTTTTAATATTTTGTATTTTGAGTCTCATCGTTTCCATCAGTGGGATCACATGATCACGAATTATTCGTTTGTTTTCAAGTTTTTGAACAAAATCCGATGTTTTCATCAAATCTCTGCATGTCAGATACAAACCCAGAACACAATTCTCCACACCTCTAACCCCTCTCACGTCATCGTGAAGCCTTGAATAAAATTCACCTTCAAGTTCATGAAATAAAATCGATTCCAAACATTTTCCCTCTTCTCTCTTTTTACGTCCAGTTGTTTTCAATTCTCCTGCAGTTGCCCCAAGACCTTCAAGTGACCTTGAAAGTTGGTTTCTTGTTTCATTTGCTTCAGAATATTTTTTGTGTTTCAACAAATCCACGTAAATTTTTATCAGGGAATTTGGATCGATGTTTTTATCTGAAATGAAATATAAATTAATTTAAGATTTAAATAAACCCGACATCTTGCTTATCCGTACCCTGACGTTCATTTCAAAGTGTAAATTCTCGCGGAAAATGTTTTAGTGGCGCTAAAGAGCACCAACAGATATTTTTTTATAAATGGGGATTTTTTAGTCTTTGGTTTTGCAAAAAAAAACAGAAAAAATTTATGCATTTTATTTGTGACTTTTGTTACTCCAAAATGAAACAAAAATATGTCACTGCACAGAAAACTAATTTGTGTATATCGCCGAATTAAACTTGACAACTTTTTTTTACTGACGCCTGTACTTTTAACGTTTCAACTGACCAAAGACTTCAAACGCACATAACTTTGCCGTTACTCGTGGGATTTCGATATGTTTTTTGCAAGATGCATTAGATTGACACAAAATTTATGAAAAAAAAAAATTTCAATTAACGGATATTAATGTGCATTGCCATAAATCAGCTATAACTTGTTTTTCATAGGTTGATAGAAAAGGCAACTCTACCACCGTTGGAAAGCCCTAAAAAATCTCATACAGCGATACATAACTTGCGCGCGATTTTGTGGGGGCTGTATGTAAAAAAAAACAATATTTTACTTGTAACTTTAGCACAGTGTACGCGGGGAAAACAATTCTTCTACTAATGCAAAGCTTACACAAATACCTTTACGAGTAACGGCAGAGTTATGTGCGTTTAAAGTTTTGTCGACCAGCGTCTCTTTGGTTGTAATTGGTGCCTTTTTAAAACAGTGGTTATAAAATTGGAATTTTTCACCAAGTGAATCAGAATGAATTAATTACCACCCAGTTCTCATTACCTTTAAGTACAAAAAATTATTCACCATAACCACCAGAGGGATGTTAGTTAGACAAAAAAAAATCGCCAGATGACAAAAGTTTGAACGCGGGTTACTCGGCCGCCTTACGAGGTAGCGACCTCCTTTTTGCACACAAAAATAGATCACAGGCTGAACTTTGCTACAAAATAACACAGGCTGAACTTTGCAACAAAAAACACAGACTGAACTTTGCAACAAAAAAAAAAAAAAAAAAAAAATACATTAATATTCGAATATGAATATGAAATTTTTGCTATGTCATAACCATAAGTAAACATCGATTCCCGCTGAAATCCTTAAGGGCAGATATTCTTTGGCGTCCAAACTATCTAAAAATATTAAACTTGTTCGCGAGAAAAATCGCGCGCCTTTTCAAATTTGAAGAATATTAACCATACCCCCCTATATTTTCAAAATTCGTTCAAATATTTTTTCGGATTTAATTAAGTTTTAATGGGATTTTACGTTTTGGAGTTGTTTACCCCAAAGGAATGTTACTTATCAGTTGTTTTCGCAACATTATTTTTACGCTGGACCCTATTAGGCGGGGGGTATCTGATAAGTCGGTAAGCCGAGTGATCGGAATCAGCCAGGCTCAAGGCCGCTCGGCGGGCAGAGATCGGGGGGCAGCGAGGAGTTCCAGACCAGCCCAACACCCGAGGGCACCGAGATGACCATCCAAACACCTGATGACGCCGAGATTACCATCACCCCGCTGAAGAAGTCCACGAAGTTGAAGAAGAGTCCCAGCGCCAAGAAGACCGGCTCGCCATCGCCATTGATGAAGTGCGCACGAAGGGCAATTACAACCTCCAAGAACACCGACTCCACATCCAAGAAGTTTAGCGAGAGATCGAGGAGGGAAAGCACCCAAAGGTCGTGTCGCCATCGAGAGAGTACGAGAGTTTCGAAGGAGAAACCCCGCCCCACTTTCGAAGTGCGCAAAAGGACAAGCTCGAGGTAACCTAACAGTAGACATGTTTGTGTCAGCATTATCCACGTACACTTCATTTGACCCTCGCACACCCTCTTCATGGCATGTATTGATAAAGCATTTTTTTGCCGAAGTCATGTCTAAAAAACGGGATAACAAAATTCGAAATCTAAAATACTTCTGGGCAAAACATGAAGAACAAATAAAATGTTGTCTCGATTTGTTTGGCGCCTGTAATGTTGATGGTAAAACCGAAAACAATATTAATGGTGAAGTAATAACTGACGAAATCTTTGAACATCAATCCAATGTTGAGCGTAGTCTTGTCGACAAAAATCCCCCCTGTGTAAGTGACGAGGGTGAAGTAGGTGAAGATAACGTGGATAATGCTAATGTTTGTGTTGCGAATCGCGAGTTTCACGCGGCCAAAGTTTTGTTAACTGGGAATTTTTTCTGTTACCTTTCACGGGGAGCGCAAAACGTTGGAAAATATGGGGGGTATGGTTAATATTCTTCAAAATTGAGAAGGAGCGCGTTTTTTCTCGCGAACAAGTTTAATACTTTTAGATAGTATGGACGCCAAAGAATATCTGCCCTTAAGGATTTCAGCGGGAATCGATGTTTACAATGGTTATGACATAGCAAACATATCATATTCATATTTGAATATTTGTGTAATTTTTTTTAAAGTTTAGCCTGTGACCTATTTTTGTGTGAAAAAAGTAAGTCGCTACCTCGTAAGGCGGCCGATTAACCCGCGTTCAAACTTTTGTCAAGTGGCGATTTTTTGTCAACTAACATCCCTCTGGTCCATGACCCTATGTTGTTCACATACTGATTAGTGACCAGGATTGTTTGTTCAATTATTTTTGATGTTGGATAAAACTTTGCTTTACAATAAACTATTCCCACTGTTTTGCAAAGGTTTTAAAGAACATTTAAAGTTATTTTCCGAATCATGAACACATGCGTTATTTATGAATAATACCCAAGTCAGCAATAAACTTTCTGAATGTAAAAGTTTAGCTTAGTTAATAACGCAACCCATATCAAGTTACCTGTTTGTAGCATTGTTTCCTGTGTTGCATTTTCTGTATCACTACTTGGTGGACGACTGTATGTTTCGTCATGAGAAGTAGTTGGACGCTCCCTAGTGCTTTGAATTTGTTCTGCAATAAAATAAAATGTATCAGGTGACATTAAAAATGATTTGCAACACACATTTTCTGAAATTCTTAATGGTTACATTCAAATCAACAAGGGTGTTTATGCCTTGGTTGTACTTGGCACCAGTGCACTTAATTGTGTTTGTGTAAGTGTGTAGAAACAACTCTCTATAAATGCAAGTTATAACAAAGGTCTATACTGGTTAATTGGACGTCTTTGACTGTTGCTCTCTGTATCTCAGCTTGAACAACACCACCAGATGTACTCAGAATAACTTTCCTTTTTAGAATTGAAAAAGTAGAGTTTGCCTACAGGCATGTTTAAATCCAAGGGACAGTCTATGCTATTGAATCTTAATTGAGTTTACCACAAATTGTGCTTCAATGTTTGTAAAATTATTCAGGATAAGACAATTATTTTAAGAAATTTGTATTACAACTAACTCTGCCTTTTTTTCTGCTCTGATACGTGTAATATTTATGCTTCCAAAAAGGGGGAATGCCCTTTCTCTGATGGACTTAATAAGTAAAAAGTGCCAAGGTGGTGAACGGTGTTACAGAGCTGGGTGGAAATATCACAACAATGTTTTACTGCAGGATTCTGATCAACTGAATTTGATTGTGTGTTGCAAATACTTGCAAGTTCCATCAAGATTTTAGGAAATTAACATTTGGATCACCAAGTATTTGAGTCTATATCAATGCATTAACATAGGACATTTTTTTAATACTACAAGATGTATAACAGAGCAAACCTAAAAGTTGATACTTACAAGTATTTTTGCCATCAGAGCCATCTTGTAGTAATAACTAATGTTTGATTGTACAAATAGACAGCCAAAAGGTAAAAAGCAAATTAGTACAATACAACTATACGTACATTGTCGACGGCAAACAGTCATGAACAAGAAATGTGGGTAATTTATATAATTATGGTACCCTTTCAGCCCCTTCTACCAATAAATACCCACATGCTTACGGCACTTATGACTAAAGCATATCAATATTATATTGCAGAAGTTCACAGATCATTCTATGTCAAATCATCCAATTGCCCAAACCCTTACTGATGAAGCATGAAATGTGTTAGTATACCAGTGTGTGTAAGAAAAATATGAGCTTGGCTTATGAGTTCTGGTGTGTTTTTAAATTTTGGTGCCAAATTGTTTGTCATGTTTTAAAAGAGGAGTTTAGCAGGTAACAGGTAGTAACTATGTTACAAACTAGTACAGTAATAACTGTATAATGTAACTTGTACCAGTATTTGTGATTCGTGCATGTTGTGGTGATGAGTTGTCTGACAGTGATAACGATGAGAATACTTCCTCTGGTGTTCTGCTTTCTATGTTAGAAACAAAAATGTTTTGGCATTGTTCGTTCAAATTATCATGAAATTTGCTGTCACAGCTTGAACAGAAAGACAAACAAACACATAATCTGTAAATACCTCCATGTTGATCATTTTAAAATCATGGTTGTTAAGTTGTTGAAAAAATAGCCAACTTCCTTTCGGTATTAACAAAACAAAAACTTGCAAATATATTTTTACAATAATTCAAAATTACAAAAGCACGTTGTTTTAGAATTGTTGGATAACAAACGAAAATACACAGTGATGTGCTTGTGATGTGAACGCAAACCTACATTAAGTTACCTGTTTGTTGCATTGTTTCCTCTGTTGCATTTTCTGTTTCTCCACTTGGTGGACGACTGTATGTTTCGTCATGAGAAGTAGTTGAACGCTCCTCAGTGCTTTGAAATTGTTCTACAAAAAAATAAAATGGATCAGGTGAAATTAAAAATGATTTAAACTCGACATAAATATAATTATCCAGATATATTTCTTCAATATTACCTGCTACACACTCAGATACCACTTGACCTTGGGTGGAATCAGAAGTTGTTTGAGTTTGAGTAACATCACCAAGTGCTTGAGATCGGTTCCCTGCATCAAAGTTTTGATTGGAGTCTGTGATCAAAATAGTGAAAAAAAATTTTACACTTTGCAGCATCTGGCCCATGTCTTTACTACATTGCTGCTGTAACAATAATAATGGTCCTTAGCTGGGGGTCCACAGGCCCCTGGGGGTTAGTAGAGTGTTGTCAGGGGTCTGTAGCAACCTCTAAATACTGATGCCATATGTTTGTTACTTTGTAACAATTTTGAAAATATGTTGATGCATTGTGCAAGAAATCCTTAAAACAATACTATAGAAGCATGTTTACAACCTATCGCAAACAAAAAGCACATTGTGATGTGCAACCTAAATTTTATCTCGGAAGATGCAAATTTGTCCAAAAACCTAGGGTTTGCAACTACTCTGAAGTCATTATACAGCAATAAAGGTTACAAAATCAGCTACATCAGGTGAATGTGGCTTTCTAAACAAAATGAGTGCGACAGTTTTAAAGGACCTATATGGCAATTAAATCAAAGAAATCTTGTTTTCAAGGCCCTCTGCAACAATGCACCTGCTGACTGTTCCGCTTGTTTCCCGATAACCATTGCTGGGTCTGGTAACCTATACAGGGACCTAATATTTTTAAAGTAAAAAAAAAATATTTCTCCTGGATGGGACAGTATACAGCAAGGATTTGTGAAGCTTCCTGGAAGATCTTATGACCTACAGGGCGGCAAAAACAACACTGGGGGGTTGCTTAGGCAATTATTCAGCAACTAACTTTGGTGCTGTAGTGTGGATGAGAGATGGACCTACCAATAAACCACAATAGATTGAATACTCACTGATTCATTTTCTGCAAAATCTAATTGCATTTTTTGCTGCTCTTTTACCCAAATGCCCCCAGGGTCAAAAATGCACCTGGCTGACAATCAATTTTAACCAGACTGCACAGATGAGGGATGGATCTTTCATAAAACCACAAATGTCTGGGAACGATTCATTTTTCTGTTAATACATCCTGAAGTTTGAGCTACCTTTTTATCCCAATTTTCTGCAACACCCAGCACCAGCTACTTGATTTAAAACACCCAAAGCCGCTCTAAAACTGACAGGGGCCACAATACAAGGTGGAAATTCCCCGCCAGTGAAACTTATTTTGACAGAAATATCAATATGCAGCATAAAAGTGTGGCATTTGTACACATAAAGATGGGTATAAACTTTGCAAATCAGCACAAAAAATTCTTGTGGATCCCCTTGATAGGTCACCATGCACCCTAAGTTTAGAAACTCTTAAAAGTGTTAAAACTTTTTCAAAAATCCCTCACTAATATGGATGATTTAGTCTCTCATAGAATTACGTTTAACAAATTCATGCAACAAATCATGCTGCAGGTCTACCTTCTAAAACTTGCAGTTCCTGGCGATTGAAATGACCTTCATAACCTAACCCAGAAATTGAAGGAAGTTGAATGACGTCATCGGGACGTGGTTCATTGTGGGAGGATGACTGGTCTTCTCTGATGTCATAATGTGTCGATGTACGAGTATGAGTAGGAACTATGTCAAATAAATTAACAATAAAACAGGTGCAAATAAACAATTAATGAATGAAATGTAGAAATGTACATGTCAGGCAGAATGCAATTCCTTTTACTCTTCTGGGAATAAGTTTCACAAAGATTTTCTTGTAACTAATCGACTAACGACATCAATTTCAGACAAAACAGGATTTTTAGACTAATAAAAACCAAAGTTTTCCAGCTCATGAAGTTTGAGGTTTGCAGATCCAAGTCTAACAATTCATGAGGCAGGGTTGCCAGATCATTTTGCAAAATGGCGGATTCCTGCAAAAACAACAACGCAACACACGTCAAGTTACCTGTTTGTTGCATTGTTTCCTGTGCTGTATTTTCTTTATTTTCTGTTTCTCCACTTGGTGGACGACTGTATGTTTCATCATCAGAAGTAGTTGGACGCTCCTCAGTGCTTTGATTTTGTTCTGCAAAATTTTTAAATGTACCAAATGCATCAGGTGACATTAAAAATGATTAAAACTTTACTGTAACAGAAGCTTTTAGATATATTTCGTCATTATTATATTTTTCAATATCACCCGCTTCATGCTTAGAATCAACTTTACCTTGAGTGGCTGTTTGTGTTGAAGTAAAATCACCAAGTGCAGGAGATAGGTTTTCTGCATCAGAGTTTGGATTGGACTCTGTGACCAAAATACAAACTTATTTACCTTTCAGAGTCCAGGTTTTTCACCATGTTATGAATATTGCATCCTGACATTGTTGTTAAAATAACAACATTATTAGTTTAGTTTGACACAGGTTAAAAAATTCACAGATTTTGCACAGTGCAGTATCTGGCCCGAATCGTTATTACAGTGATGCAATGAAAATGATTATAAACTTTGCCAATTAGTGAAACAACAAACAAATTGCATTATCTTTTAATTGGAGATGCATTTATGGTGATTTTTTGCTCTATTTTGTTCAGTGTTATGTACACTCCTTGGACTCCAAACGGTATTGCATTATCCACAAATATTTCCCACCAATCTGATTATGTGGGAAAATTACTACTTTTTGGGAGAATCTTGAGAATTTCCCTCATAGGTCACGGTTCCCCCCCTAGTTAAGATGCCTTAATTCAAACTCTTTCTTTGAAAACCTCCACTAATATGGATGCTTCGGTCTCACATTAATCATGTTTAACAAACTCACAACAACCATGTGGAAGGTCTACCTTCTAAAAGTTGCGGTTTCTGTGGATTAAGATGACCTCCAGAACCTAACCCAGAAATTGATGGACGTTGGATGACGTCATCAGGACGTGGTTCCTTGGGGGAGGATGACCGATCTTCTCTGATGTCATAATAAGTATCGGTGGAAACTATGACAAAAACATATGAAAAAGGATTCTGTACATGATATGAGTAAACAATGAAATGTAGAATTTTACATGCCTGGCAGAAAAAATCAACAAGCCCAACTGCGCCCAATATTAGTGAAGTTTGCCTACGATTGACTGCACTCGTCCAACAAAAACAAACATAAAGACAGAAAACTAAGATCCTGAGAAGGCTACAAGAATCGTCATTGCAATATGATTATGATGTTGTATCGCCAGATTGTAATTTTCGAATTGAGGTCGAAACAGCGTTTTGTCACATATTTAATGAATCCACATCTTCCAAAATACGCCCAAATGGGCCGAAAGAGTGAACTACTTCTACTCCATCTGTCAACGTCCAATCGCCGTCACGCACTTAGGCGACAATCAGAGACATCTAAACTAATTATCTCAACATACGTTTTCTATATAAGCCACCTTAGCACTAAAACAGAGACTTGAATAGACACGGTTGAAAACATCTAGAGACAACGAGAGAGACAGAGAAAGTCAAAGGTTGGTGTAAACAGACGACAGCCAAGCGCTATTGTGTGTGGCCGTGTATTAAACGGTGCCATGTGAGGTTGTAAACTCGTCGTACGATTGTTAATTATGTATTAAACTGATCGATTGACTTTGGGTTTGATAGTAGCCTTTTTATCAAGGGTCAGATATATGACAGTGTTAGGCCTATATTTCTGTGCAAGTTTTTAAGTAACAACCCTACAAGACAACACGGGGTACAATAATGGGGCAGAAAAAGCGGTAGACCTAATTTGTAAAATACCGAAACTAACCTAAAAATCTTTCCTGTCTTGTTGAATAGCAATCAAGTGGAACCAATCGATCAGGGTTGATAGGAAAGGGATCTTTGATGTCCATCTGTCTGACAACATCTTCCACTTGTTGTTCGATCACTTCTGGGCTTTGTTGGTCGAGAAGTTGCTGCAATCTCTCACAGATTTCGATCATCGTTGGTCGTTTAGATGGATCTTGATCCCAACACTGCTTCATTAGTTGCTCGAGGTTTTCAACGATTACTCTATCGCTGTAATTGAGATGAGGCTTTAATTGCTTTATTATGGAACAATTCGGTCTTGTTCCTTCCTTGATGGAATCCAGTAAAGCTTTAAGGTTGCCGGTCGGATATGACAATGCACGCATGACAACGGTAAACACCATCACACCGAAAGCGTAAACATCAAGTTCTTTAGTGGGTTTCATGGTGAGGTCTCTTAGTTTTTCAGGAGCCGTGTACATCGCAGTGTATTGAGGTTTTTCATTCTTGCTTCTTGCCGAAGAACCCACAGTCATTGAACCTGTGGTTGTTGCGAGTTCAGCACTTCCAAAGTCGCATAGTTTAAGGATCATAGCTCTGGTAAGCAACCCATTCTCTGGCTTGACGTCTCCGTGAACCATTCTCTTCTGAGGTAAACCGTGGCAAGCTTTGAGACCTTTTGCAGCATGGAGTAAAATGCGGACACGTAAGGGAAATCCCAATGAAATTGAATGATTCAGTAATAACTGAAGCAAGTTTCCACATTCGCAGAACTCCATGACGATCCCGATGGCAAAGGGCCATTTGGTCCAACCGTAGACACGAACTATGTTGTCATGATCTCCTAGTTTGTACAGGCTTTCCACTTCCTCCCAGAATCTGCAAAAGAGTTTCTTGCAAAAATCACAACCACAAGGTAAAATAACCTGCACTTACATTTGTTTGAACATCTCCTCGTCTTGAGGTCCACCAGCTTGGATGACTTTGACTGCAACAAATCGTTTCAAACGAATATGATACCCAATCAAGACATCTCCGAATCCACCAGTTCCAGCAATAAACTTGACTGGATCACATAGAATGTCCCCAGCGTTGATTGAACGGTACTGTATCAAAACAGACAGAAAGATCACACAGATATTTCGTTGCAGAAATCTAAAAAATCCCAGCCAGAAATACCTTCTCTTTGGACGACATTGATGCTGTTTCCTTCAGGTGCCTGTGATCTATTTGCAGTATTTACTGTAGCCTGTAGATGAGTTGACTCGTTTCATAGCAAGCTAATAACAATGCTTTGGTACCACCTCAGCTACGCAACTTCCGCTAAACTATCTATGCACCAAAAAGTGTGAATTTTCTCTTTGTTTCAGTTTGCGCAACGTGTGTTGGCGATGAAATTTTCCCACTTCAAGGAACTGCAGTTATTTCGCTCAATGACTCTTATATCCAATCACGCAGTTATAATGAGACCATTCTTGCGTTTCCTTGTTGTACAATCCAGGTTTGCGAGTCACAAGTTCAACTCTTTGGTATCCTTATTTGTGACTAAATAGAGGAACATGTGCTATTAAACTAAACTGCGTTCATGAGCCTACCGGAATAAGTTTTGGTGGCCACAAACACCAGATTATGTTTGTAGTTGTCGAGTTTGTTTGAAGAACTGCAGTTGCAAAGGATTTGAATCGACGACGCAAGGATTGCTTGGTCCTTTTCGCGATTCCATTATTAACATTTAGTTTTGAGTGTCCTGGTAGTTATTCGTAAATTGAAAGTATTTAAAATTCAAGCAATACCAAATGTTTGAGATTTGGTTGGGTGTTTGCTATAATGACGACGTCTGAAATCTAGAAAAGAGTAAAATACTGACGTGGTGAGTACGTCACAATGGCGAAGTCACAAACTACCCGTGACGTCATATTGCTGTAGATGTTGCGGTGATTTTGTATGAATTCGTTAGGCTGCTTCCATAACTGAAACTAAGTCTGCTATGCGTGTTCTTACTGTATAGGTTACTACTGACTCCGTGAGTAGACTTTTGTTAATTGAAACATGTTGCCTTGGTAACTGAGCGAGATGGAAATAATTACAACACGTTGCTAATATCTAAGAGCGCGTGCATTGGTTAGAACGTGAGAAGAAATCACGGAATTCATTGGGTAACTGCAGTCCTACTTCTTAGCGTCAGAGTAAATTGTAAACGGGTAACATGTATTTATAACAAGTTGCGATGAAAAATGTCTGTCGTCGAGCCGGATGCCAGAAGATTACGAGAGTTCTGCATGAAAACCTCCGTTTTGCTCGGTGATCCACCGCATCTATAATCATCAGAATATTCGTCCGATCTCGACCCACAAGTTGAACAAATGGCGATTCCTCCTGATACAAGAGATAGAGCTCCACCAACCCAACCCAGGAATAAACTTTCATCGTAAATCCACCTGCGAACCAATGATAGAGACGTTTCATTTTCGCCGGTTGCAATTTTTGTTTAACTGAAGCATTTTAATTCAAGTCAGAGGGCTTCAAAAAATACGTCAATCTTCACATCCTAAACAAACTAATTTTAAATGTTACTAGAACAACTTTGTGTCCACGCTTCTGGTTTTAGAAAACATGTTTCGTTTTTTATTAAAGCTTCTTCAGTTCTACAAACAAAATAAACAGAAAATACATAGTTAGACGCTAAAAATGATAAAACGATAAAACTGGCCGAACAGTAGAAACCTCTGGTGCTAACATACTGGACGACGCTCTGATCAGATGTTACAAGTGACCTACTGAAAGAAGTGCTGCTGGTTAGGTAGATTTCATGTAGTAAAACAATTTATTCCTAAACAAACAAGTATCAACTTGCATCCATAAAGTTATGTGTGATAGGAATTATATTTCCCAAGTGGAAACACAAACTCTACAAACGAATTCACAAAGTCACGTGACTGTAGTGACGTCATAAACTAGTTTGGGTGGCACCTGAGGTCTCACGTGAATCGTGTCAAAAGCCTAAGATTACTTTCGAATTTCCAATCAATGAAAGGACTTCACCTTCATTATCTGACTCTCGTGCGACACCAAGCGGCAAACTTATATGCAAATGAGTGCTGTAAGCCTGCTCTGATTAAATTAAATTCAAATATTTTTAAATAAAATTTAATTTAATTTCGAATGTATTTTTTTCTAAAAAACTTTCTTATCTGTGTTTCCAAGGTCAGGGCTTTTACCATCGTCAACTTTATGAAGTAACTTTATCCTAATTCACTTTCTACTGCAGGAGTTTTTCTTCTGTATATAATAAAACGAGCAGTTCAAAGTTTTTTGGTATTGTTTGCAGCTAGCAGTATTGCACTACAATTTATATAATCGTCAATAAACGTGTGTTTCACTTTGCAACAGAAGTCAAAACCTTTTCCTGAATTTTGCAAAAATATTATGATCATTGGGAAGCAAAAATAGTATGATTAAAACACTAACTGCGTTCATAATCAGATATACTAAAACCTCCTGTGGTTAACAAAAATATTATGATACGATTATCTTTTATGTGACTTGTTTGATTTCTTTTAAAGGAAGTATCAAATTGGGAAATACCCACCACATGCTTAACTTTTGATAATGAGCATTGTAATTTTGAAAGTGACGTAACAAACCAATCAGTGATGCAAAAACAACATTTTTCGGTTGATCAAGCACGGAAGCACAATCTTGCAATTTAAAATTAGTTTTGTGGAATAATTTATTTTCCATACGATGGGAAATTTATGGCCACGGTGAAAGCGGGCATCAAAGCCAGTTATCTGCGGCTCATTGTCTTTAATCCCAGGCTACTTCTACACTTAAATGTAAATTTTCGTTTTTATTGCGGGCTTGGCAAACTTGCGGAAAATACCAATACACCAAGACGGGAACCGGTCTGTGAGGCATTTGTAACCAGACCCTAGAGGGGAATGTTTATTTGCAATAATTTAAAGGTGTGACATGCTTTACATTCACACAGCTGCAAATACCAGTTGTGCACTTATCCAGCCAGAGGTATAACTTGCGTACACTTTACAATCATTGTTCATTTGCTACATCATGAAGTGTGGTCCGTGAAAATACTAACTGCGTTACACTGGTCTGTAGTGCAAATTAGGTTGGAGAACTCTGCCCCATGACACATCTCGAAAACCCTGATCCTCATGGGATTATATGTAACATAGAAATGCGTGCAAATGTAAACTTGCCGTTTTGCTACCGTACAGCATTCACTAATCATATGCAGTGTAACCTGTTGGAAAACATGAACCCTGAAAGTTAAGAACCTATATGGGTATTAAATTGGAGAAATCCTGTTTTCAAGGCCCTCAGCTGTAATGCATCTAGCGACTGTTCAACTTGTTTCCCAATGACCGTTGATGGGTCTTGTGACTTACATAGGGACCTAAAATTCTTCAAAGTTGAAAAAAAAAATCGCTCCTGGAGGAGACTGTACAGAGCAAGGAGCTTTTGGGCCTCCTGGAAGATCATATGACCAACAGGGGGGTATAAACAGCCCTGGGGGTGGGCTTTGACACTTTTTCAGCAACTAAATTTGATGCCATTGCATAGAGAAGAGTTGGAACTTACAAAAAATGCAAATGTGTGGGTAGTTGAACGATTCATTTTTCTGCAAAATCCAGTTCCAATTTTTGTTGCTTTTTTTGTCAAAATATTGACTAACCAGGGGGGCAGATGCCAAAATTTGTAGATATGTCATGAATCTTTCATAAAATCAAGAATGATCGGCAACTTAAACATTTTATTTTTCCAGCACCCACCAGCAAGTAACTACCTAATTGAAATAGCCCAAAAACCCACTAAAACTGCGCCAAACACCCTAAAATTCGCCATGACAACAGCACGCATATATGCGCTGATTCAACCGTAAATTTAACTTAAATGCATCGCTGCTTTGCTTAGTGATGCATGAATTTCTATTGTGACACAGGTCTACACGGTGGGCATTTCCCAGCACCAAAACTTATTTTCATAGAAATACCAATATGCGTTCTTCAGTAAGTTTGTATTTTGGTCACAGATTCCAATCTAAACTTTGATGTAGGAAACCGATCCCAAGCACTTGGTGATGTCACCCTAACTCATTCATCCACTGATTCCACTCAAGATCAAGTGGTTTCTGAACTTCAAGCAGGTAATATTGGAAACATGCATTTGGTGAGGTATAAGTTTACCATTTAGTTATTAATGTCAAAAAACATTTTACATGATAGATCAAGGGTCGTCCGATGTTACAGCAGCACAACATAATTGGAGACACTTGTCAGGTTGGGTTTGTATAATTGCAAGGTTGTGGAGAATTTATGGAGATAGTTATTTATAATACCCGATACACATATGAATATACAACAAGCTTTGAAGTCTTGTGTCTTTCAGTGTTTATTTAAGAGTTTCAGTTTGTGTAGAGGAATAAACATACTTTAAAAATAGGCATTGACTCTTCAAATTGTTTACAAACAATCGTATACTACCCTGCTTTTGAACAATATCGACGCATCGGAGATTTAGGCCTACAAGCATTGCAGATAAATTCCTTGTTACTTTTTGTGTTGAATTAGTTTCATTATTTGTGAAAAATATTAAACTAATGATTCTTTAAATCATGTCTTCAGTTTGTCGGCAGGTAATTAAGTTTAAAACATGGATAAGTGCATTTGTTGCACAAACAAATGCTAATTTGTAATAGTGTAGTTTCCAATAACACAGAAAATGAAAATAAAAGTTTAGAACATCCCAATATCAATATACAGTAGTACTATACGACTAACGCACAGGTAGACATTATTGGATGTACATAAAATTTTGTTTTTATTCAAGCCGACAGTTTCCCAACAAGCTGACTCTGACGAATACTGGAGTGGGACCTCATTAAAACGATTCAACTTTGATGATGATGACGATGATGAAAATGAAGACAGCATCGAACAAATTAAATTTGTTGGTTCAACAGCAACTCTTGTCAATAAAAGGTAAAATGAAATTGTTTCAACCTTTGTCTAAGAGAGAGCTTTTGATGTAATGATACCCAAGATTTAAAAGTTTGCAATTTTGTACTGTATTTTTTTAGGCAAGCTTTGATTGCACAGATAAACTGGCATTTTGTAATTTATTGAATTAGCTGATTGTTTTTGCATGGATTGCGGAATTGCAAAAAATACTGTTATTTGTCCAATCAAATGCCACCTACCCCCATATACAATATTGGACTTTTAGAAGGCATTTTTTTATTAAAATTGATTGTTGCCAAGTCCAAGTATTTTTACATTTTTTGTTTTAATAGAATTTAAGCAAGTGTTTACGGTCATGGTGAAAAGAGTTACATTGCTGAGGTAACTCCACCACAAGCCATGTCGGCCAGGTCCCATCGGCCATCGATTCCAAAAAAACAACAATTTCAACCTTCATCTGCAACATTACCTCCTGCCACAAAAAGTGAATTAGTAAAATCCAACAATGTTCAACAAACCGTGACCATCACAGAAGGTAGGAATTCATGGTTGCAATAACCACAAGCTGGCAGAAAATATTCAAAAACTTCACTTGACAAAGTTTTGTATCTGGAGAACTGAGCTGCATGTACATAATAATGTTACTGCCAGTAATTATACAGTTTATAATTCATAAAACATCATCATTCTTCATCAAGCTGTTTCCAACTATGACAAAAAAGCTGTTCCATCGGCAACAAACATGGCTCAGCTTGAAACAAAAATCAACTCTCTTCGACGCCAACTTGTGCAAGCAAAGCGAGATAGAGCTGCAGCTCCTTCAGTGTCCAACAATTTGCGTCATTTATTGGTGGGTAAAACTGCTACCCAGCAGTACCAAGTTTAAACCATTATTGTTTGTTATCAGATTGGCAACCCCTATGTACTTGAACTATACAAGTCCAAAGATGAAAAAACTAAGCTGTTGGACAGTGCAATTCATCGACATGATGGCAATGCAATTGTTGCAGTAACTCTTTTTATGCGAGACACACTTAAACGAGGTAAACTTTAGATTAATTATGTCTGGAAATGTTCAACTTCATATATTTATCTACCAATAAGGGAAACAGGATCTGATACAAAAATGGGCACTAAACATTACTTAAAATAATAAACAGCTTACAATTGAGGGCCACTTATATTAATTTTTAGCTTAATTTTAATTTAATAATCTGATCTTCTGGCACATTGAAAAGGTATATAACTTTATCAACTGACGTTTTGCCTGTTATCCAACAAGGCTTCCTTATGCCTGGCAACAACAGAAACAATATATTTAGTTTTAACATCATTACACGTATTGTGGTGACGATTATATATGGTGGCGATCTTGAATATATGGTATATACATATTTGTAGATCTACTGACCAAGGAACGATAAATGTTTTACTTATACTAAATAATTATCAACATACAAAATAAAAAAGATTTTTAGGACTGTAAACTTTACTTATTATAATACAAGGCAACTTACATAATATATAGAGCGTATAGATATTGCATTGACAATCATTTGGTGGCTGACAAGAAAATATGTTACATGTTTGTAGATATATTTAGCAAAGAACTGATGAGTCGTCCAGTGGCAGTGGATCATTATTGTGCTTATCTGCGAGAAGCTGGTGAAGTTGATGAACTACACGAAACATTAAGTGCCCTTGGTCGAACTGAAGAAGCTGCAATGTTGAAATATAAACAATGTCTTGCATCGACCGCCACAACCACTCCTGAAATTAGAGCATCGGGGTTGAAAGACTGTATTAAGTGAGTTCCTTGTGAACAGAAATTTACAATAAATATGCCCACAACATAACCCAGATATTGGTAGACTCTTACCCTAAGATGGAGTCTGACCAACTTATTCTTTCAAATATATTACCAGGGGTTTGTATAAATGAGTGTTGCTCTTGAATGCTGTTCAGATTGCAGTAAAATTATGTCATTTTAGTGCAAATTATTTTGCTTTTCAGTGACAAAGTAGGTTAGTTTAAAAACTATAGTGCAAACACTCTATGTTCACTTTATAGCCATTGGTCGGTCTAGTTTGTAATAATTTTTAGTTAATGATTTTGCCAAATGCTGTTTTTTTTTTAAAGAGTGAAATAATGTATAAAATTTCCATTGGGTTTTAAAAACTTATGTTTAACCCACAGTTATCATGTGTAAGCTACGAACAAACTTCTTTTTTCAGATATTATTTTGATGCTGACATTCGTCTTGTGAATGAAACCAGTGCAATATTTGAACAAATCGCGATGATGGAACAATAATCAGCTGTGGAGGATGCTGACAGCGCTGCTGAGAAAACTGGTCAAGTCATGGTGTTTAAAAGTCACCCTCATAAAGAAGCAATTATCCACAAACCAGTGGTGGACACTTTGTTTTATTGTTGTTGTTATCATTGGGGAGAGGCAGAGGTAAATGTAAAAATAATATTAAAAAGCTTGGATAAGTTTAATGTTGATGTTTATCTTATTATTATCTGTTGTTTATTGTATATTTATACCTCTGCACAAAAACCCAGAAATTATTTCAATTTTTCAGGGTCAACAGAAAATGGCCTTATCAGCAGGGCTACAAGCAGTACAGCTAATAGGCAGAAAATGATGCCACCGACCTTAAGCGGTTCACATAAATTACACCGAAACATCATGCACCAGTCATGGCAACACCCATTTGTATGCACACATGCTCAATGACACAACAAAAGTTTCAATTAATCAATATTCGAGGCTAATTAGTCACATGCATAATGGTAAGAAATCATGGCTATCTCCAAAGCATGAAAATGACATGAAAAAAGTGCTGTTAAGTGGCCTACAAGACCTTGCAAAGTGTTTTGTATTGAAATTTAATGGCCCAAACACAATTAGGAACTACTGTACATGTCAACAAGTGCAGTACATACAGGAAATACATTGTTGGTTGCGGCAGTTTCAGCAGTGGGTTTATTGGAATCCTTTCGCATGAAGTATCACCCACCGGCATTGGACCACTTCTTTCTGTGGCAATAAATACAGTACTTAGGCCACAAAATAATTATATTTTATGTATTATAACTAAACAAAATGAAATAGCCTTTAATTCAAGATTTTGCAAAATAGGTCAACAAAAGAATGGATGCTGTGAAAGACAGCACATGCAACAAATGCCATGACGAATGAACAATACATTGCAAAAACTATGTGTTATAAATGACTCAAAATGTGTTGCGGAATGACAATAGAGGAAATGCATGCATTTTAAGCTATATTTCAAGTTGTTTGAAAGCTGAAAGTCAAGCAACAGACCCCATACTTTATGTACGTTAGGGCATTGAAAAAATTCATTTTTGTCACTAGGTGGCGACTGATGACTGGAGCTGGTTTAAAATCCTCCCATGATGTTTAACTTACATAAATAAACATATTTCAGTGTAAATTTAATGTCTATTTCACCATTTAAAAAATTTGACATTTCGCCTTAAGGACCTATATGGGTATTAGATAGGAGGCCCTCGGCTGTAATGCATCTAGCGACTGTTCCGCTTGTTTCCCAATGACCGTTGATGGGTCTTGTGACTTACATAGGGACCTGGAATTCTACAAAGTTGAAAAAAAAAATTGCTCCGGGATGAGACTGTACAGAGCAAGGACTTTTTGGGCCTCTTGGAAGATCATATGACCAACAGGGGGGTATACCCAGCCCTTGGGGGAGGGCATAGTCACTTTTTCAGCAACTAAATTTGATGCCATCGCATAGAGAAGAGTTGGAACTTACAAAAAAATGCAAATGAGTGGGTAGTTGAACGATTCATTTTTCTGCAAAATCCAGTTCCATTTTTGGTTGCTCTTTTAACCAAAATATTGAGTAACCAGGGGGGCAAATGGCCCTAGGGGGGTGGCTAAACCATTTTTTCGGAGACTAATTTTGATCAAAATTTGTAGATATGAAATGGATTTTTCATAAAATCACAAATGATTGGACACATTAACGATTCATTTTGCCACAAACACAGCCTGATTTTTTTGCTCCATTTTCAACATAAATTTCAGCAGCACCCACCAGCAAGTTACTACCTAATTGGAATAGCTCAAAACCACACTAAAACTGCCCCAAACACCTTAAAATTCGCCATGACAACAGCACGCACATGTGCGCTCATTCAACCGTAAATTTAACTTAATTGCATCACTGCTTTGCTTGGTGATGCATGACTTTGCATTGTGACACAGGTCTACACGGTGGGCATTTCCCAGCACCAAAACTTATTTTCATAGAAATACCAATATGCGTCCTTAAGTAGTCCCACTTCAATTCGCAATCAACATAAAATCAGTGAAAGGCAGTTTATGTTTACGACAATTGCAGCTTTGTGCAGAATGAGAAGGCAAAGTATTTCTGTTACACACACTTTTGTAATGTTTGTTTAAACTAATTACAATTTTTCAGATGGCGTGATATAGAAACTTTGTTGACAGTTCCACGTTCACTGTTTCGGAGCGCAAGACTGCAAGCTGTTATTGGTTTTGATCGAGTGGTCGACGTTCTGAGTAAAAATCACGCTCCAGATGATGTCTGTTGTGTTTTTTACATTGTATTTTGCAATCTGTTCATATTCTTCCATGTTTTGTTTAAAGGCTCTTGCAAAATATTGCACTGAAATTGAAACATCCGATAATAGATTGGAAATGGCGATGAAACTGAAATGCTACAAACTTGTAATTGATGTAAGGTTTTGTCAGCTTTCATGTCGGTCATTAGGTTTCAGTGCCATTGCATTGAGCCTTAGCTGCTTGTGACGGACTGTAAACCATTTATCTAAAAATATAAATTATTAAATATTATGTATTTTTACAACTGTCACACTACAGTGGATTTGAATTGAAGTAAATTATAAAGTTAAGTTTTTTGTACAGACAAAGTGTTTATCAACATGATTGTCAGCAGTTGATGTTGTATCTTGATAAAATCCCACAAGCTAACCAACATATGAGGCAGTATTTGTCAAATCAGTTAAGATCACAGGCGAGTTGCCATAACATAGTGTTGCCAGGCAGCCAGATGTCATAAGTTTCGTTGTTAAAATCTGTGATTGTGGAAAATGACAAAAAGTGTCCAAATGATTTAAAGACAAGACACGTAATAGCTTGTAAAGTATCGTAAGGTTACCTATTTTTGATCATTACCATGCTGCTGTCAAATAAGTTTTAATCGTAAAACAAAACATAGTAACCCCAAGATTACACTAATCCACAAACAACACCAGTCAGGTTTTTGTTAAATATTTTTATTACTGTTAAGTATTTTACTGTTTTTTCAGGAAATCAAATGAAGAACTGATATTGTTACAAAATTTCTTTGACAACAAAATATCTGAATGTATATCGTGGTTATGTTTGTAAATTACCTGCAAAGCAAATTTACCCTAAATGTTTATGTGCCAGAATTCAATTTTGTTTGTATTAAATCTGCTGAAGCATTCACAACTAAACATTGCCCTCAAGAGTTTTAAAACATTTAACTTTGTCCAGCAAAAAACACCGGTTATAAATTTTAACCCAAAAATAACACAGATCTTATACATTTATTACCTTTCCATGACACCGTTCTAATACTTTCTTACCGTATCCAATCTCAAGACTGATTAGAGCAACTGCTTTGTGTACAACTTTTCATACAAATGGCTTCAAAATCACTTTATTGTCTTCAACAACCTCGTTCCTCACCATAAAACTTGTCTAAAATCGACTTTTATTGCATTCACAATTAAATATTGACATGATGAAAAACAACAACCAATATTATTTACAAAAGCAACATTTTTCTACAATACTTAAAGGTTTTGATTTCAATCCAATACATTTTGCATCAAAAGTTTCCATTTATGGAAAACATTTACACAAAATTATTACTGCTGTTTCATGCTTATTGACCCAACCAGAAACCACAACTTTCAATTGTTTTGTAATTGTGATGTCATAATGCCTAATACTGTTGTAACTTTTTCGTAACTATTCGCAAATTGTTTTCACTTCTTTCAATCATCATCTTTCTTCCCTCTTCAGTTATGTCTGTTGCCATTCTGTAAGCTTGGATTGCTTTGTTAAACAAATCCACGCTTTCATTCAGTCGATTTGTTTCCAAGCAAACAAAACCAAGGTTGTTTAACAAACTTCCGAACACTTCATGCTTTGCTGAATTTTCACCAAACTGTTTCCTCATCATTTCAAGTCCAAGTTTAATTGATGATTCACTCGACGAATAATCTCCGATTGAAAGTTGACTCACTTCAATCCCGTACAAACACCACAATTGATTTACACATTTTATTCCGTCTTCCACGTTTTTAATATTTTGTATTTTGAGTCTCATCGTTTCCATCAGTGGGATCACGTGATCACGAATTATTTGTTTGTTTTCAAGTTTTTGAACAAAATCCGATGTTTTCATCAAATCTCTGCATGTCAGATACAAACCCCCAACACAATCCCTCACACCTTCCACCCCTCTCACGTCATCATGATGCCTTGAATAAAATTCACCTCCAAGTTCGTAAAATAAAATCGATTCCAAACATTTTCCCTCTTCTCTCTTTTCATCTCCAATTGTTTTCAATTCTTCTGCAGTTGCCTCAAGACCTTCAAGTGACCTTGAAAGTTGGTTTCTTGTTTCATTTGCTTCGGAAAATTTTTCTTGTTTCAACAAATTCACGTAAATTTTTATCAGGGAATTTGGATCGATGTTTTTATCTGAAATAAAATAGAAATTGATTTAAGATTTAAATAAACCCGACATCTTGCTTATCCGTACCCTGACGTTCATTTCAAAGTGTAAATTCTCGCGGAAAATGTGTTGGTGGCGCTAAAGAGCACCAACAGATAACTTTTTATAAATGGGGATTTTTTGGCTTTGATTTTGCAAAAAAAAAACAGAAAAAATTTATGCATTTTATTTGTGACTTTTGTTACTCCAAAATGAAACAAAAATATGTCACTGCACAGAAAACTAATTTGTGTATATCGCCGAATTAAACTTGACAATTTTTTTTACTGATGCCTGTACTTTTAACGTTTTAACTGACCAAAGAGACGCTGGTCGACAAGATGCATAGATTGACACAAAATTTATGAAAATAAAAAAAAAATTGTCAATTAACAGATATTAATGTGCATTGCCATAAATCAGCTATAACTTCTCTTACAGCGATACATAACTTGTGCGCGATTTTGTGGGGGCTATATGTTTTAACGACCGAATAATTATTATGACCGTACAAAAAAAATCAATCTTTTACTTGTAACTTTAGCACAGTGTACGCGGGGAAAACAATTCTTCTACTATTGCAAAGCTTACACAAATACCTTTACGAGTAACGGCAGAGTTATGTGCGTTTAAAGTTTTGTCGACTAGCGTCTCTTTGGTTGTAACTGGTGCCTTTTTAAAACAGTGGTTATAAAATTGAAATTTTTCACCAAGTGAATCAGAATGACTTAATTACCACCCAGTTCTCATTACCTTTAAGTACAAAAAATTAATCACCCTAACAGTAGACATGTTTGTGTCAGCATTATCCACGTACACTTCATTTGACCCTCGCACACCCTCTTCATGGCATGTATTGATAAAGCATTTTTTTGCCGAAGACATGTCTAAAAAACGGGATAACAAAATTCGAAATCTAAAATACTTCTGGGCAAAACATGAAGGACAAATAAAATGTTGTCTCGATTTGTTTGGCGACTGTAATGTTGATGGTAAAACCGAAAACAATATTAATGGTGAAGTAATAACTGACGAAATCTTTGAACATCAATCCAATGTTGAGCGTAGTCTTGTCGACATAAATCTCACCTGTGTAAGCGACGAAGGTGAAGTAGGTGAAGTAGGTGAAGAAAACGTGGATAATGCTGATGTTTGTGTTGCGAATCGCGAGTTTCACGCGGCCAAAGTTTTGTTAACTGGGAATTTTTCTGTTACCTTTCACGGGGAGCGCAAAACGTTGGAAAATATAGGGGGGTATGGTTAATATTCTTCAAATTTGAGAAGGTGCGCGTTTTTTCTCGCGAACAAGTTTAATATTTTTAGATAGTATGGACGGCAAAGAACATCTGCCCTTAAGGATTTCAGCGGGAATCGATGTTTACTTACGGTTATGACATAGCAAACATTTCATATTCATATTTGAATATTAATGTAATTTTTTTTTAAAGTTCAGCCTGTGATCTATTTTTGTGAGGAAAAAGTAAGTCGCTACCTCGTAAGGCGGCCGAGTAACCCGCGTTTGAACTTTTGTCAACTGGATTTTTTTTTTCAACTAACATCCCTCTGGTCCATGACCCTATGTTGTTCACCTACAGATTAGTAACCAGGATTGTTTGTTCAATTATTTTTAATGTTGGATAAAACTTTGCTTTACAATAAACTATTCCCACTGTTTTGCAAAGGTTTTAAAGAACATTAAAGTTATTTTCCGAATCATGATTTATGAATAATACCAAAGTCAGCAATTAACTTTCTGAATATAAAAGTTTAGCTTGGTAAATAACGCAACCCACATTAAGTTACCTGTTTGTTGCATTGTTTCCTGTATTGCATTTTTTATTTCTCCACTTGGTGGACAACTGTATGTTTCGTCATAAGAAGTAGTTTGACGCTCCTCCGTACTTTGAATTTGTTCTGCAATAAAATAAAATGTATCAGGTGACATTAAAAATGATTTGCAACACACATTTTCTGAAATTCTTAATGGTTACATTCAAATCAACAAGGGTGTATATGCCTTGGTTGTACTTGGTACCAGTGCACTTAATTGTGTTTGTGTAAGTGTGTAGAAACAACTCTCTATAAATGCAAGTTATAACAAAGGTCTATACTGGTTAATTGGAATTCTTTGACTGTTGCTCTCTGTATCTCAGCTTGAACAACGTCACCAGATGTACTCAGAATAACTTTCCTTTTTTTTGACTTAAAATCGTTACTTATTTTAACAAAAAGTAATGACACAAAATTTTCACAACTAATGAAGAATCTTTCATATTTGAAAAAAAAAACAGCAAACGCATGGACAAGAGTGGAAAAAGTAGAGTTTGCCTACAGGCATGTTTTAATCCAAGGGACAGTCTATGCTATTGAATCTTGATTAAGTTTACAACAAATTGTGCTTCAATGTTTGTAAAATTATTCGGGGTAAGACACCTATTTTAAGAAATTTGTATTACAACTAACTCTGCCATTTTTTCTGCTCTGATATATGTAATATTTATGCTTCCTAAAATGGGGGAATGCCCTTTCTCTGATGGACTTAATAAGTAAAAAGTGCCAAGGTGGTGAACGGTGTTACAGAGCTGGGTGGAAATATCACAACAATGTTTTACTACAGGATTCTGACCAACTGAATTTGATTGTGTGTTGCAAATACTTGAAAGTTCCATCAAGATTTTAGGAAATTAACATTTGGACCACCAAGTATTTCAGTCTATATTAATGCATTAGCATGGGGCTTTTTTTTAATACTACAAGATGTATAACAGAGCAACCTAAAAGTTGATACTTACAAGTATTTTTGCCATCAAAGCCATCTTGTAGTAATAACTAATGTTTTATTGTACAAATAGACAGCCAAAAGGTAAAAAGCAAATTAGTACAATACAACTATACGTACATTGTCGACGGCAAACAGTCATGAACAAAAAATGTGGGTAATTTATATAATTATGGTACCCTTTCAGCCCCTTCTACCAATAAACAGCCACATGCTTACGGCACTTATGACTAAAGCATATCAATATTATATTGCAGAAGTTCACAGATCATTCTATGTCAAATCATCCAATTGCCCAAACCCTTACTGATGAAGCATGAAATGTGTTAGTATACCAGTATGTGTAAGAAAAATATGAGCTCGGCTTGTGAGTTCTGGTGTGTTTTTAAATTTTGGTGCCAAATTGTTTGTCATGTTTTAAAAGAGGAGTTTAGCAAGTAACAGGTAGTTACTATGTTACAAACTAGTACAGTAATAAATGTATAATATAACTTGTACCAGTATGTGCAATTCGTGCATGCTGTGGCGATGAGTTGTCTGACAGTGATAAGGATGACAAAACTTCCTCTGGTGTTCTGCTTTCTATGTTAGAAACAAAAATGTTTTGGCATTGTTCGTTCAAATTATCATGAAATTTTCTGTCACTGCTTGGACAGAAAGACAAACAAACACATAATCTGTAAATACCTCCATCTGGATCATTTTAAAATCATGGTTGTTAGGTTGTTGAAAAAATAGCCAACTTCCTTTCGGTATTAACAAAACAAAAACTTGCAAATATATTTTTACAATAATTCAAAATTACAAAAGCACGTCGTTTTAGAATTGTTGGATAACAAACGAAAATACACAGTGATGTGCTTGTGATGTGAACGCTAACCTACATTAAGTTACCTGTTTGTTGAATTGTTTCCTGTGTTGCATTTTCTGTTTCTCCACTTGGTGGACGACTGTATGTTTCGTCATGAGAAGTAGTTGGACGCTCCTCAGTGCTTTGAAATTGTTCTACAAAAAAATAAAATGGATCAGGTGAAATTAAAAATGATTAAAACTCGACATAAATATAATTATCCAGATATATTTCTTCAATATTACCTGCTACACACTCAGATACCACTTGACCTTGGGTGGAATCAGAAGTTGTTTGAGTTTGAGTAACATCACCAAGTGCTTGAGATCGGTTCCCTGCATCAGAGTTTGGATTGGAGTCTGTAATCAAAATAGTTGAAAGATTAAAAAATTTTACACTTTGCAGCATCTGGCCCATGTCTTTATTACATTGCTGCTGTAACAATAATAATGGTCCTTAGCTGGGGGTCCACAGGCCCCTGGGGGTTAGTAGAGTGTTGTCAGGGGTCTGTAGCAACCTCTAAATACTGATGCCATATGTTTGTTACTTTGTAACAATTTTGAAAATATGTTGATGCATTGTGCAACAAATTCTCAAAACAATACTATAGAAGCATGTTGACTGTTCCGCTTGTTTCCCGATAACCATTGCTGGGTCTGGTAACCTATACAGGGACCTAATATTTTTAAAGTAAAAAAAGAGTTTTCTCCTGGATGGGACAGTATACAGCAAGGATTTGTGAAGCCTCCTGGAAGATCTTATGACCTACAGGGCGACATAAACAACACTGGGGGCTTGCTTAGGCAATTATTCAGCAACTAACTTTGGTGCTGTAGTGTGGATGAGAGATGGACCTACCAATAAACCACAATAGATTGAATACTCACTGATTCATTTTCTGCAAAATCTAATTGCATTTTTTGCTGCTCTTTTACCCAAATGCCCCCAGGGTCAAAAATGCACCTGGCTGACAATCAATTTTGACCAGACTGCATAGATGAGGGATGGATCTTTCATAAAACCACAAATGTCTGGGAACGATTCATTTTTCTGTTAATACATCCTGAAGTTTGAGCTACCTTTTTATCCCAATTTTCTGCAACACCCAGCACCAGGTAGCTACTTGATTTAAAACACCCAAAGCTGCTCTAAAACTGACAGGGGCCACAAGGTGGAAATTCCCCACCAGTGAAACTTATTTTGACAGAAATATCAATATGCAGCATAAAATTGTGGCATATGTACACATAGAGATGGGTATAAACTTTGCAAATCAGCACAAAAAATTCTTGTGGATCCCCTTGATAGGTCACCATGCACCCTAAGTTCAGAAACTCTTAAAAGTGTTAAAACTTTTTCAAAAATCCCTCACTAATATGGATGATTTAGTCTCTCATAGAATTACGTTTAACAAATTCATGCAACAAATCATGCTGCAGGTCTACCTTCTAAAACTTGCAGTTCCTGGCGATTGAAATGACCTTCATAACCTAACCCAGAAATTGAAGGAAGTTGAATGACGTCATCGGGACGTGGTTCATTGTGGGAGGATGACTGGTCTTCTCTGATGTCATAATGTGTCGATGTATGAGTATGAGTAGGAACTATGTCAAATAAATTAACAATAAAACAGGTGCAAATAAACAATTAATGAATGAAATGTAGAAATGTACATTTCAGGCAGAATGCAATTCCTTTTACTCTTCTGGGAATAAGTTTCACAAAGATTTTTTTTGTAACTAATCGACTAACGACATCAATTTCAGACAAAACAGGATTTTTAGACTAATAAAAACCAAAGTTTTCCAGCTCATGAAGTTTGAGGTTTGCAGATCCAAGTCTAACAATTCATGCGGCAGGGTTGCCAGATCATTTTGCAAAATGGCGGATTCCTGCAAAAACAACAACGCAACACACGCCAAGTTACCTGTTTGTTGCATTGTTTCCTGTGCTGCATTTTCTTTATTTTCTGTTTCTCCACTTGGTGGACGACTGTATGTTTCATCATGAGAAGTAGTTGGACGCTCCTCAGTGCTTTGATTTTGTTCTGCAAAATTTTTAAATGTACCAAATGCATCAGGTGACATTAAAAATGATTAAAACTTTACTGTAACAGAAGTTTTTAGATATATTTCGTCATTATTATATTTTTCAATATCACCTGCTTCATGGTTAGAATCAACTTTACCTTGAGTGGCTGTTTGTGTTGAAGTAAAATCACCAAGTGCAGGAAATAGGTTTTCTGCATCAGAGTTTGGATTGGACTCTGTGACCAAAATACAAACTTATTTACCTTTCAGAGTCCAGGTTTTTCACCATGTTATGAATATTGCATCCTGACATTGTTGTTAAAATAACAACATTATTAGTTTAGTTTGACACAGGTTAAAAAATTCACAGATTTTGCACAGTGCAGTATCTGGCCCGTATCGTTATTACAGTGATGCAATGAAAATGATTATAAACTTTGCCAATTAGTGAAACAACAAACAAATTGCATTATCTTTTAATTGGAGATGCATTTATGGTGATTTTTTGCTCTATTTTGTTCAGTGTTATGTACACTCCTTGGACTCCAAAACGGTATTGCATTATCCACAAATATTTTCCACCAATCTGATTATGTGGGAAAATTACTACTTTTTTGGAGAATCTTGAGAATTTCCCTCATAGGTCACGGTTCCCCCCCTAGTTAAGAAACCTTAATTCAAACCCTTTCTTTGAAATCCTCCACTAATATGGATACTTCGGTCTCACATTAATCATGTTTAACAAACTCACAACAACCATGTGGAAGGTCTACCTTCTAAAAGTTGCGGTTTCTGTCGATTGAGATGATCTCCAGAACCTAACCCAGAAATTGATGGACGTTGGATGACGTCATCAGGACGTGGTTCCTTGGGGGAGGATGACCGATCTTCTCTGATGTCAGAATAAGTATCGGTGGAAACTATGACAAAAACATATGAAAAAGGATTCTGTACATGATATGAGTAAACAATGAAATGTAGAATTTTACATGCCTGGCAGAAAAAATCAACAAGCCCAACTGCGCCCAATATTAGTAAAGTTTGCCTACGATTGACTGCACTCGTCCAACAAAAACAAACATAAAGACAGAAAACTAAGATCCTGAGAAGGCTACAAGAATCGTCATTGCAATATGATTATGACGTTGTATCGCCAGATTGTAATTTTCGAATTGAGGTCGAAACAGCGTTTTGTCACATATTTAATGAATCCACATCTTCCAAAATACGCCCAAATGGGCCGAAAGAGTGAACTACTTCTACTCCATCTGTCAACGTCCAATCGCCGTCACGCACTTAGGCGACAATCAGAGACATCTAAACTAATTATCTCAACATACGTTTTCTATATAAGCCACCTTAGCACTAAAACAGAGACTTGAATAGACACGGTTGAAAACATCTAGAGACAACGAGAGAGACAGAGAAAGTCAAAGGTTGGTGTAAACAGACGACAGCCAAGCGCTATTGTGTGTGGCCGTGTATTAAACGGTGCCATGTGAGGTTGTAAACTCGTCGTACGATTGTTAATTATGTATTAAACTGATCGATTGACTTTGGGTTTGATAGTAGCCTTTTTATCAAGGGTCAGATATATGACAGTGTTAGGCCTATATTTCTGTGCAAGTTTTTAAGTAACAACCCTACAAGACAACACGGGGTACAATAATGGGGCAGAAAAAGCGGTAGACCTAATTTGTAAAATACCGAAACTAACCTAAAAATCTTTCCTGTCTTGTGGAATAGCAATCAAGTGGAACCAATCGATCAAGGTTGATAGGAAAGGGATCTTTGATGTCCATCTGTCTGACAACATCTTCCACTTGTTGCTCGATCACTTCTGGGTTTTGCTGGTCGAGAAGTTGCTGCAATCTCTCACAGATTTCGATCATCGTTGGTCGTTTAGATGGATCTTGATCCCAACACTGCTTCATCAGTTGCTCGAGGTTTTCAACGATTACTCTGTCGCTGTAACCGAGAAGAGGCTTTAACTGCCTTATTACGGAACAATTTGGTCTTGTCCCTTCTTTTATGGAATCCAGTAAAGCTTTAAGGTTGCCGATCGGATATGGCAATGCACGCATGACAACGGTAAACACCATCACACCAAAAGCGTAAACATCAAGTTCTTTACTGGGTTTCATGGTGAGGTCTCTTAGTTTTTCAGGAGCCGTGTACATCGCAGTGTATTGAGGTCTTTCATTCTTGCTTCTTGCCGAAGAACCCACAGTCATTGAGCCTGTGGTTGTTGCGAGTTCAGCACTTCCAAAGTCGCATAGTTTAAGGAGCATAGCTCTGGTAAGCAACCCATTCTGTGGTTTGACGTCTCCGTGAACCATTCTTTTCTGAGGTAAACCGTGGCAAGCTTTGAGACCTTTTGCAGCATGGAGTAAAATGCGGACACGTAAGGGAAATCCCAATGAAATGGAATGATTCAGTAATAACTGAAGCAAGTTTCCACATTCGCAGAACTCCATAACGATCCCGATGGCAAAGTACCATTTGGTCCAACCGTAGACACGAACTATATTGTCATGATCTCCTAGTTTGTGCAGGTTTTCCACTTCCTCCCAGAATCTGCATAAGAGTTGCTTCTAAAATTCACAACCACAGGGTAAAATAGGCCGCACTTACGTTTGTTTAAACATTTCCTCGTCTTGAGGTCCACCAGCTTGGATGACTTTGACAGCAACAAATCGTTTCAAACGAATATGATACCCAATCAAGACATCTCCGAATCCACCAGTTCCAGCAATAAACTTGACTGGATCACATCGAATGTCCCCAGCGTTGATTGAACGGTACTGTATCAAAACAGACAGAAAGATCACACAGATATTTCGTTGCAGAAATCTAAAAAATCCCAGCCAGAAATACCTTCTCTTTGGACGACATTGAGGCTGTTTCCATCAGGTGCCTGTTATCTATTTGCAGTATTTACTGTAGCCTGTAGACGAGTTGACTCGTTTCATAGCAAGCTAATAACAATGGTTTGGTACCACCTCAGCTACGCAACTTCCGCTAAACTATCTATGCACCAAAAAGTGTGAATTTTCCCTTTGTTTCAATTTGCGCAACGTGTAGGCGATGAAATTTTCCCACTTCAAGGAACTGCAGTTATTTCGCTCAATGACTCTTATATCCAATCACGCAGTTATAATGAGACCATTCTTGCGTTTCCTTGTTGTGCCATCCAGGTTTGCTTGTCATAAGTTCAACTCTTTGGTATTTTTATTTGTGACTAAATAGAGGAACATGTGCTTTTAAACTAAACTGCGTTCATGAGCTTATGTTTATGTTATAATTTTAAATGTTTAGTTTCTACCTGTGTCACGCACAACAAGTGGAGTTGGAAGAAAAGTGGATTCTGAAAGAAAACCTCAAATATTGCCACATTTTTTTAATAAAAGGATTTAAAAATTACCCAAAGATTCCTAAGTTTAATTTTGTTCAAATTTTTGTTGTCTGTATGTGGCAAGAATAATTGGTCTTTTACCGGAATAAGTTTTGGTGTCCACAAACACCAGATTATGTTTGCAGTTGTCGAGTTTGTTTGAAGAACTGCAGTTGCAAAGGATTTGAATCGACGACGCAAGGATTGCTTGGTCCTTTCCACGATTGCATTATTAACATTTAGTTTTGAGTGTCCTGGTAGTTATTCGTAAATTGAAAGTATTTAAAATTCAAGCAATGTTTGAGATTTGGTTGGGTGTTTGCTATAATGACGACGTCTGAATTCTATATAAGAGTAAAACACTGACGTGGTGAGTAAGTCACAGTGGCGAAGTCACAAACTACCCGTGACGTCACATTGCTGTAGATGTTGCGGTGATTTTGAATGAATTCGTTAGGCTGCTTCCATAACTGAAACTAAGTCTGCTATGCGTGTTCTTACTGTATAGGTTACTACTGACTCCGTAAGTAGACTTTTGTTAATTGAGACATGTTGCCTTGGTAACTGAGCGAGATGGAAATAATTACAACACGTTGCTAAATTCTAAGAGCGCGTGCGTTGGTCAGAACGTGAGAAGAAATCACGGAATTCATTGAGTAACTGCAGTCCTACTTCTCAGCGTCAGGGTAAACTGTAAACGGGTAACATGTATTTATAACAAGTTGCGATGAAAAATGTCTGTCGTCGAGCCGGATGCCAAAAGATTACGAGAGTTCTGCATGAAAACCTCCGTTTTGCTCGGTGGTTCCCCGTATCTATAATCATCAGAATATTCATCCGATCTCGATCCACAAGTTTGAACAAATGGCGATTCCTTCTGATACAAGAGATAGAGCTCCACCAACCCATCCCAGGAACAAACTTTCACCGAAAATCCACCTGCGAACAAATGACAGAGACGTTTGATTTTCGCCGGTTGCAATTTTTTTGTTTAACTGAAGCATTTTAATTCAAGTCAGAGGGCTTTAAAAAATACGTCAATCTTCACATCCTAAACAAACTAGTATCAACTTGCATCCATAAAGATATGTGTGATTGGAATTATATTTCCCAAGTGGAAACACAAACTCTACAAACGAAATCACAAAGTAAGTCACGTGAATGTAGTGACGTCATAAACTAGTTTGGGTGCCACCTAAAAGGACTTCTCCTTCAATATTCGACTCTCGTGCGACACCAAGCGGCAAACTTATATGCAAATGAGTGCAGTTAGCTTGGGCTGATTAAATATATTTAATTTCGAATGGATTATTTTCTAAAAACTTTTTCCAATCTTTGTTTCCAAGGTCAGGGTTTCTACCATCGTCACCTTGATGAAGTAACTTATCCTAATTCAGACTCTGGATTTTTAAACTCTTTCTACTGCAGGAGTTTTTGTTCTGTATACAATAAAACGAGCAGTTTAAAGTTTTTTTGGTATTGTTTGAAGCTTGTAGTATTGCACTACAATGAATATAACCGACAATAAATATATGTTTCACTTTACAACAGAAAATATTATGATCATTTGGAAGAAAAATAATATGATCAAAACACTAACTTCGTTCATCATCAGTTAGCTTGTAGGCTTTTCTATTCCAAGTAATCAACTCCAAGTATTTTACACCCTAGTATGATCATTTCTACATTCTTTGATTGTTCAGCTTCAGAGTGTTTGGTGCGTGTAACCATAGAATACTAAAACCTCCTGTGGTTAACAAACATACTTTGATACGATTATCCTTTAGGTGACATGTTTGATTTCTATTGAAGGAAGTATCAAAAATGGGAAATATCCCCACATGCACAATTTTTGATAATGAGCATTGTAATTTTGAAAGTGACGTAATAAACCAATCAGTGATGCATAAACAACATTTTTCGGTTGATCAAGCACACAAGCACAACCTTGCAATTCAAAATTAGTTTTGTGGACTAATTTATTTACCATACGATGAGAAATTAATGGCCTCAGCGTGTATCAAAGCCAGTTATCTGTTGCTCATTGTCGTTTACCCCAGGCAACTTCTACGTTTAAACGTAAATTTTCGTTTTTATTGCAGGCTTGGCAAACTTGCGGAAAATACCAATACACCATGACGGGGATCTCCAACCACCTGTCCGCGGACCAGTACTTGTTTGTAAGGCATTTGTAACCGGTCCCAAGAGGGGAATGTTTATTTGCAATAATTTGAGGGTGCGGCATGCTTTATATTCACCCAGCTAGGAATACCAGTTGTGCAGTTATCCAGCCAGAGGTTTAACTTATGTGCACTTTACAATCATTGTTAATTACACCATTTGGTCCGTAAATATCCAACTGCGTTACGCTGTCTGTAGTGAAAATTAGGTTGGAGGCCTCAGCACCATGACACATGTCGAAAACCCAGATCCTCATGCAAATCTTTGCAACATAGAAATATCTGCAAATGTAAACTTGCTTTGCTACTGTTTGTCATTAACTAAAAAAATCCTGATAAGTTGTTTGAAATTGATGTGTTGGTCAACTAGTTACAAGAAAATATTTGTTTAACTTTCTACCTTATGAGTACACAATCCTACAATTCATTGTTTAATCCCATCATAAATTCTTGTTTTAATGCCAATTTTTTTTTGACACAGTTCCAACCGATATTCATACATCAACATATTATGACATCAGAGGAGATCGTTCATCCTTCCTCAACGAACCACGTCCTGATGACGTCATTCATCATCCATCAATTTCTGGGTTAAATTCTGAAGGTCATCTCAATCATCAGGAACTGGAAGTTTTTAGGATTACAACAAGGTTAGGATTACAACATGGTTGTTGTATGAGTTTATGGTATATGCTGAATAGTAAAGTTTCAAAATAACGCATTCACCTGATGTAGGTAATGATGTTGTAAGAAATGGTGGTAACCTATTGCATTATTGTTACAGCTGTTCTGTAGTGAGGATATGGGCCAGATACTGCACTGTGCGACCGCTGTCAATAAAACCTAACCCTGAAAGTTTAACATGTTTGTATTTTGGTCACAGATTCCAATCCAAACTCTGATGCAGGAAACCGATCCCAGGCACTTGGTGATGTAACTGATTTCACTCAAGGTCAAGTGGTTTCTAAACTTCAAGCTGGTAATATTGGAAACATGCATTTGGTGAAGTAGAAGTTTACGATTTAGTTACTAATGCCAAAAACTTTTTACACAATAGATCTAGGATTATCCGATGTTACAGCAGCACAACATAATTGGAGACACTTGTCAGGTTGGGTTTGTATAATTGCAGGCAAGCAATTATAATTGCAGGCAAGTCTTGTGTCTTTCACTGGTGTTTAGAGTTTTAGGTTGTGTAGAGGAATATACATACTTTAAAGCAGAGGCATTAACTCAGCAAATTGTTTACAAACAAGCGTTTACTACCCGGGTTTCGAACAATATTGGCACATCAGAGATTTAGGCCTACAAGCATTGCAGATAAATTCCCTGTTACTTTATGTGTTGAATTAATTTCATTATTTGTGGAAAATAGTACAAAGTAAACTGAAGTTTTTTTGATCATGGCTTCAGTTTGTTGGCAGGTAATTAAGTTTAAAACATGGATAAGTGGATTCGTTGCACAAAAAATGCTAATTTGTAATAGTGTAATTTGCATTAACACAAAAAATGAAAATAAAAGTTTAGAACATACTAATATTAATATAAAGTAGTACTATAGGACTAACGCACAGGACATTATTGGGTGTACATAAAATTTTGTGTTTTATTCTAGCCAACAGTTCCCCAGCAAGTTGACTCGGGCGAATACTGGAGTGGAACCTCATTAAAACAATTCAACTTCGCTGATGATGATGAAAATGAAGACAGCATCGAACAAATTCAATTTGTTGGTTCAACAGCAACTCTTGTCAATAAAAGGTAAAATGCAATTGTTTCAAACTTTGTCTAAGAGAGCTTTTGATGTGATGATACCCAAGATTGAAAAGTTTGCTATTTTGTACTGTATTTGTATTTTTTATTGAATTAGCTGATTGTTTTTCCATGAATTGCGGAATTGCAAAAAATACTGTTATTTGTCCAATCAAATTCCACCCACCCCCATATACAATATTGGACTTTTAGAAGGCATTTTTTTATTAAAACTGATTGTTGCCAAGTTCAGGTATTTTTACATTTTTTCTTTTAATAGAATTTAAGCAAGTGTTTACGGTCATGGTGAAAAGAGTTATGTTGCTGAGGCAACTCCACCACGAGCCACGTCGGCCAGATTCCATCAGCCATCAATGCCCCAAAAACAACAATTTCAACCTTCATCTGCAACTTTACCTCCTGCCACAAAAAGTGAATCAGTAAAATCCAACAATGTTCAACAAACCGTGACCATCACAGAAGGTAGGAATTCATGGTTAAAATAACCACAAGCTGGCAGAAAATATTCAAAAACTTTATTTGACAAAGTTTTGTATCTGGAGAACTGAGCTGCATGTACATAATAATGTTACTGCCAGTAACTATACAGTTTATATTTTATTAAATACAAATATCATCATTAACCACAATCTGGGAGGCAGCCCTGGAAAACAGAGCTACATGCATATAATATTGTTATAGTTACTGTCAGTAAATATACAGTTAATGTTTTATAAAACATCATCATTCTTCATCAAGCTGTTTCCAACTATGACAAAAAAGCTGTTCCATCCGCAACAAACATGGCTCAGCTTGAAACAGAAATCAACTCTCTTCAACGCCAACTTGTACAAGCAAAGCGAGATAGAGCTGCAGCTCCTTCAGTGTCCAACACTTTGTGTCATTTATTGGTGGGTAAAACTGCAAAGCCTATCCAGCAGTACCAAGTTTAAACCATTATTGTTTGTAATCAGATTGGCAACCCCTATGTACTTGAACTGTACAAGTCGAAAGATGAAAAAACTAAGCTCTTGGACAGTGCAATTCATCGACATGATGGCAATGCAATTGTTGCAGTAACTCTTTTTATGCGAGACACACTTAAACGAGGTAAGCTTTAGATTAATTATGTCTGGAAATGTTTAACTTCGTGTATTTATCTACCAATAAGGGAAACCGATTCTGATACAAAAATGAACACTAAACATTACTTAAAATAATAAACATCTTACAATTGAAGGCCACTTACATTTAGTTTTAACATCATTACACATACCATGGTGACGATTATACATGGTGGCTATCTTGAATATATGGTATATACATATTGGATATATTAATCAAAGAACGATACAGATTTTGAGGGCACTAAACTTCACTTAATATAATACAAGGCAACTTATATAATGCTTTTAATAGCAAATATTGCATTGACAATTACATGGTTGCTGACAAAAAAATATGTTACATGTTTGTAGATATATTTAGCAAAGAACTGATGAGTCGTCCAGTGGCAGTGGATCATTATTGTGCTTATCTGCGAGAAGCTGGTGAAGTTGATGAACTACACGAAACATTAAGTGCCCTTGGTCGAACTGAAGAAGCTGCAATGTTGAAATATAAACAATGTCTTGCATCGACCGCCACAACCACTCCTGAAATTAGATCATCAGGGTTGAAAGACTGCATAAAGTGAGTTCCTTGTGAACAGAAAGTTTCAACAAATGTGTCCATAACATCACCCAGACATTGGCAAACTCTTACCCAAAGATGGAATCTGACCAACTCGTTCTTTCAAATATATTACCAGGGGTTTGTATAAATGAGTGTTGCTCTTGAATGCTGTTCAGATTGCAGTAAAATTGTGTCATTTTAGTGCAAATGTTTTTGCTTTTCAGTGACAAAATAGGTTAGTTTAAAAACTATAGTGCAAACACTCTATGTTCACTTTATAGCCATTGGCTGGTCCAGTTTGTAATAATTTTTAGTTGATGATTTTGCCAACTGCTGTATTTTAACTAAGTGAAATAATGTATCAATTTTTCATTGGGTTTCAAAACTTATGTTTAACCCACAGTTATCATGTGAAAGCTACAAACAAACTTCTTTTTTCAGATATTATTTTGATGCTGACATTCGCCTTGCGAATGAAACCAGTGCAATATTTGAACAAATCGCGATGATGGAACGACAATCGGCTGTGGAGGATGCTGACAGCGCTGCTGAGAAAACTGGTCAAGTCATGGTGTTTAAAAGTCACCCTCGTAAAGAAGCAATTATCCACAAACCAGTGGTGGACACTTTGTTTTATTGTTGTTATTATCATTGGGGAGAGGCAGAGGTAAATGTAAAAAATAACATGAAAAATGCTTAAATATGTTTTACCTGATTTCTTTGTATGTTTAGCTTATTGTTATCTGTTGTTTGTTTGTTTGTATATATATGGTTTTGCACAAAAATCCAACATTGTTTTTCAGGGTCTTTTAAGTAGTCCCACTTCAATTCGCAATCAACATAAAATCAGTGAAAGGCAGTTTATGTTTACGACAATTGCAGCTTTGTGCAGAATGAGAAGGCAAAGTATTTCTGTTACACACACTTTTGAAATGTTTGTTTAAACTAATTACAATTTTGCAGATGGCGTGATATAGAAACTTTGTTGACAGTTCCACGTTCATTGTTTCGGAGTGCAAGACTGCAAGCTGTTATTGGTTTTGATCGAGTGGTCGACGTTCTGAGTAAAAATCATGCTCCAGATGATGTCTGTTGTGTTTTTTACATTGTATTTTGCAACCTGTTCATATTCTTCCATGTTTTGTTTAAAGGCTCTTGCAAAATATTGCGCTGAAATTGAAACATCCGATAAAAGATTGGAAATGGCGATGAAACTGAAATGCCACAAAGTTGTAATTGATGTAAGGCTTTATCAGCTAACATGTCGTTTCAGTGTCACTGCATTGAGCCTTAGCTGCTTGTGACGGACTGTAACCATTCATCTAAAAATAATTACATATTATGTATTTTTACAACTGTCACACTACAGTGGATTTGAATTGAGGTAAATTATAAAGTTGAGTTTTTTGTACAGACTCTTGTTTATCAACGTGATCGACAGCAGTTGATGTTGTATCTTGATAAAATCCCACAAGCTAACCAACATATGAGGCAGTATTTGTCAAATCAGTTAAGATCACAGGTGAGTTGCTATAACATAGGGTTGCCAGGCAACCAGATGTCCTGAGTTTCGTTGTTAAAATTTGTGATTGTGGAAAATGACAAAAAGTGTCCAAATGTCCAGTATTTAAAGAGAAGACCCATAATAGCCTGTTAATTAACGTAAGGTTATCAATTTTGAATCAATACCATGCTGCTGTCAAATAAGTTTCAATTGACAACAAAATATGGTAACCCTACACTAATCCACAAACAACACCAGCCAAGTTTTTGTTAAATATTTTTATTACTGTGAAGTATTTTACTGTTTTTCAGGAAATCAAATGGAAAAACTAATATTGTTACAAAGATATCTGTAATCTGTCGGTTTCATCCACATCCAGTTGACTTTAAACAGCATTTTGAACTGTTACTCTATGACATTATGTGTGCAATGCTTTACATTATGTGATCTACAATATTACTAAATCTTGCTTTGACAACAAAATATCTGAATGTATATCGTGGTTATGTGTGTAACTTACCTGCAATGCAAATTTACCCTAAATGTGTCAAAACCATTTGTCCATGTATAAAACACTTGGAAACAAGTGGGAAGCCACAGGTTAGGAAGTTTTGTTTGTGCTCCATGCTTAAAACTATCTCCTACTTAACATCTACAAACCCCTCAACTACAAAGTCATGAAGAAGCAAACGTCATCACAACTATATCTTTTTTGTCACCTAAAATATTAATTGTAGTCTAAAATAGCACCACAAGTTTCTTTGCACATTAAAGCTGGTGTTTATCTGCAAGAATCTGAATTTTGTTTGTGTCAAAACTGCTGAAACTTTTAAAACTAAACAGTGCCTTGTGTCAAGATTTTTAGAGCCTATCCAGCAGATCTTACAACATTGGTAATAAATTTTAACCTAAAAATACCACATATAGTTAATGTTTTTAATACTTTTCCATCAAACCTGTCAGATCTGATTTGGAGCAATCTGCTTTCTGTACAACTTTTGATATAAATGGCTTCAAAATCACTTTTTTGTCCTCAACAACCTTGTTCTTCACCATAAAACTTGTCTAAAATCTACTTTTATTGCATTCACAATTAAATATTGACATGGTGAAAAACAACAACCAATATTATTTACAAACACAACATTTTTCTACAATACTTAAGGTTTTAATTTCAATCCAATACATTTTGCATCAAAAGTTTCCACAGTACATTTTATGGAAAATATTTACACAAAATTATTACTGCTGTTTCATGCTTATTGACCAATCCAGAAACTACAATTGTTATGCAGTTGTGATGTCATAATGCCTATTGTTGTAACTTTTCTGTAACTGTTTGCAAATTTTTTTCACTATTTTCAATCCTCTCCTTCCTTTCCTCTTCAGTTATGTCTGTTGCCATTCTGTAAGCTTGGATTGCTTTTTTAAACAAATCCACGCTTTCTTTCAGTCGATTTGTTTCCTCGCAAACAAAACCAAGGTTGTTTAACAAATGTCCGAACACTTCATGCTTTGCTGAGTTTTCACCAAACTGTTTCCTCATCATTTCAAGTCCAAGTTTAATTGTTGATTCCCTCGACGAATAATCTCCGATTGAACTTTGACTCCATCCAATGTTGTTCAAACACCAAACTCCATTTAGACATTTTATTCCTTCTTCCACGTTTTCAATATTTTGTATTTTGAGTCTCATCGTTTCCATCAGTGGGATCACGTGATCACGAATTATTCGTTTGTTTTCAAGTTTTTGAACAAAATCCGATGTTTTCATCAAATCTTCGCATGTCAGACTCAAACCCCAAACACAATCCTCCACACCATCCACCCCTCTCACGTCATCGTGATGCCTTGAATAAAATTCACCTCCAAGTTCGTAAAATAAAATCGATTCCAAACATTTTCCCTCTTCTCTCATTTTATCTCCAGTTGTTTTCAAATCTTCTGCAGTTGCCCCAAGACCTTCAAGTGACCTTGAAAGTTGATTTCTTGTTTCATTTGCTTCAGAATATTTTTCGTTTTTCAACAAATTCACGTAAATTTTTATCAGGGAATTTGGGTCGATGTTTTTATCTGAAATAAAATATAAATTGATTTTTGATTTAAATAAACCCGACATCTTGCTTATCCGTACCCTGACGTTCATTTCAAAGTGTAAATTCTTGCGGAAAATGTGTTGGTGGCGCTAAAGAGCATCAACAGATAATTTTTTATAAATGGGGATTTTTTAGTCTTTGGTTTTGCAAAAAAAAACAGAAAAAAATTATTCATTTTATTTGTGAAATTTGTTACTCCAAAATGAAACAAAAATATGTCACTGCACAGAAAACTAATTTGTGTCGCCGAATTAAACATGACAATTTGTTTTACTGATGCCTGTACTTTTAACGTTTCAACTGACCAAAGAGACGCTGGTCGACAAAACTTCAAACGCACGTAACTCTGCCGTCGCTTCTGGGATTTCGAAACGACCAAACAATTATTATGACCGTACAAAAAAAATCAATATTTTACTTGTAACTTTAGCAGAGTGTACGCTGGGAAAACAATTCTTCTACTATTGCAAAGCTTACACAAATATCTTTACGAGTAACGGCAGAGTTATGTGCGTTTAAAGTTTTGTCGACTAGCGTCTCTTTGGTTGCAACTGATGCCTTTTTAAAACAGTGGTTATAAAATTGAAATTTTTCACCAAGTGAATCAGAATGACTAAATTACCACCCAGTTCTCATTACCTTTAAGTACAAAAAATTAATCAACATAACCACCAGAGGGATGTTAGTTGACAAAAAAAAATCGCCAGATGACAAAAGTTTGAACGCGGGTTACTCGGCCGCCTTACGAGGTAGCGACCTCCTTTTTCCACACAAAAATAGATCACAGGCTGAACTTTGCAACAAAAGAAAAATTTAAAAAAAATACATTCATATTCGGTTATGAAATGTTTGCGATGTCATAACCATAAGTAAACATCGATTCCCGCTGAAATCCTTACGGGCAGATATTCTTTGGCGTCCATACTATCTAAAAATATTAAACTTGTTCGCGAGAAAAAACGCGCGCCTTCTCAAATTTGAAGAATATTAACCATACCCCCATATTTCCAAATTCGTTCAAATATTTTTTCGGATTTAATGAAGTTTTGATGGGATTTTACGTTTTGGAGTTGTTTACCCCAAAGGAATGTTACTTATCAGTTGTTTTCGCAACATTATTTTTACGCTGGACCCTATTAGGCGGGGGGTATCTGATAAGTCGGCGAGCCGAATGATCGGAATCAGCCAGGCTCAAGATCGGGCGGCGTGTCTTCTGATCGGCATAAATTGACGAAGCATACATTTTTACAAAACAAGCTGTGGGGAAGTCGATCATTGAAAACTGGTTGAATGTTTGTACCCAGCCAAAGGTAAGAACTCTTTTTCGAGCATTGTTTATTGTTAATATATGTAAATTTAATTTCGTTTACTTTATTTTGCAGCCTACAAGAGTGGAGAAGTATGGGGTTGGAGTATCTGGGAAGCAGACAATGTGGCGGGTTCCCGTCAAAAGCAGCCGGAAACGGTTGCTGTATATTTCCGACAGCAATGCTCGGAAATACGTTTCGCCTTATGAGGTAAAACATCTAATTATTTTTCTTTTGATTTTGCAGCTTTAAGCATGCCTGGTGGTACCATCTGGCATGCAATACAGGAACTTTCTACCGCTTCTGCTGACACACGCGAAAAGGACTGTCCAATCTCGGAAGGTGGTGGTTAAGGCTATCCAGGATTTCCCCGAATTAAATGCGGGAACAAAGATGAAGCCGAGCCCACTATCGGCGAGTACAAATGTTTTTACCAACAAAACTATTCAATTAACAACAATATTTTTAACTAGAAATTCATTAAACGGACGGAACCGGTGAAATCAAACCAACATTTCTTGATGTTGTTCTGGAAAGGGCGCTCAAATATGGGGAGGAGGAGGAGTACTGGATTCCAACCAACAAGACCTGCGGTCGTCCACCAAACTGCGCACAAGACCACAACGGAAAGTAACGGAAGCATCAGAGTCCGGATGGAAGGTTGTAACAAGAAGAGGAGGAGGGGTCGGGGTACACGAGCAGCGAGGAGTTCCAGACCAGCCCAACACCCGAGGACACCGAGATGACCATCACCCCGCTGAAGAAGTCCACGAAGAAGAAGAAGATTCCCAGCGCCAAGAAGACCGGCTCGCCATCGCCGTTGATGAAGTGCGCACGAAGGGCAATTACAGCCTCCAAAAACACCGACTCCACATCCAAGAAGTCTAGCGAGAGATCAAGGAGGGAAAGCACCCAAAGGTCGTGTCGCCATCGAGAGAGTACGAGAGTTTCGAAGGAGAAACCCCGCTCCACTTTCGAAGTGCGCAAAAGGACAAGCTCGAGGTAACCTAACAGTAGACATGTTTGTGTCAGCATTATCCACGTACACTTCATTTGACCCTCGCACGCCCTCTTCATGGCATGTATTGATAAAGCATTTTTTTGCCGAAGACATGTCTAAAAAAACGGGATAACAAAGTTTGAAATCTAAAATACTTCTGGGCAAAACATGAAGGACAAATAAAATGTTGTCTCGATTTGTTCGGCGACTGTAATGTTGATGGTAAAATCGAAAACAATATTAATGGTGAAGTAATAACTGACGAAATCTTTGAACATCAATCCAATGTTGAGCGTAGTCTTGTCGACATAAACCCCCCCTGTGTAAGCGACGAGGGTGAAGTAGGTGAAGATAACGTGGATAATGCTGATGTTTGTGTTGCGAATCGCGAGTTTCACGCGGGCAAAGTTTTGTTAACTGGGAATTTTTTCTGTTACCTTTCACGGGGAGCGCAAAACGTTGGAAAATATGGGGGGTATGGTTAATATTCTTCAAATTTGAGAAGGCGCGCGTTTTTTCTCGCGAACAAGTTTAATATTTTTTAGATAGTATGGACGCCAAAGAATATCTGCCCTTTAAGGATTTCAGCGGGAATCGATGTTTACTTATGGTTATGACATAGCAAACATTTCATATTCATATTTGAATATTAATGTAATTTTTTTTTAAAGTTCAGCCTGTGATCTATTTTTGAGTGGAAAAATCAAGCTGCTACCGCGTAAGGAGGCCGAGTAACCCGCGTTCAAACTTTTGTCAACTGGATTTTTTTGTCAACTAACATCACTCTGGTGCATGGCCCTATGTTGCTCACCTACAGATTAGAAACCAGGATTGTTTGTTCAATTATTTTTGATGTTGGATTAAAACCTTGCTATACAATAAACTATTCCCACTGTTTTGCAAAGGTTTTAAAAAACATTTAAAGTTATTTTCCGAATCATGGACACATGCGTTATATATGAATATTACTGAAGTCAGCAATAAACTTTCCGAATATAAAAGTTTAGCTTAGTAAATAACCCAGATCACATTAAGTTACCTGTTTGTTGCATTGTTTCCTGCATTGCATTTTCTTCATTTTCTGTTTCTCCACTTGGTGGACGACTGTATGTTTCGTCATGAGAAGTAGTTGGACGCTCCTCAGTGCTTTGAATTTGTTCTGCAATAAAATAAAATGTATCAGGTGACATTAAAAATGATTTGCAACACACATTTTCTGAAATTCTTAATGGTTACATTCAAATCAACAAGGGTGTTTATGCCTTGGTTGTACTTGGCACCAGTGCACTTAATTGTGTTTGTGTAAGTGTGTAGAAACAACACTCTATAAATGCAAGTTATAACAAAGGTCTATACTGGTTAATTGGACTTCTTTGATTGTTGCTCTCTGTATCTCAGCTTGAACAACGTCACCAGATGTACTCAGAATAACTTTCCTTTTTTTGTCTAAAAAACAAAATTTTGGCAACAATTTTAACAATAAGTAATGACACACAAAATTTTCACAACTAATGAAGAATCTTTTATATTTGAAAATAAAAACAGCAAGGCATGGACAAGAGTTGAAAAAGTAGAGTTTACCTATACAGGCATGTTTTAATCAAGGGGCAGCCTATGCTAATGAATCTTGTTGAGTTTACTACAAATTGTGCTTCAATGTTTGTAAAATTATTCGGGATAAGACACCTATTTTAAGAAATTTGTATTCCAACTAACTCTGCCATTTTTTCTGCTCTGATATGTGTATTATTTATGCTTCCTAAGAGGGGGAATGCCCTTTCTCTGATGGACTTAATAAGTAAAAAGTGCCAAGGTGGTGAATGGTGTTACAGAGCTGGGTGGAAATATCACAACAATGTTTTACTGCAGGATTCTGACCAACTGAATTTGATTGTGTGTTGCCAATACTTGCAAGTTCCATCAAGATTTTAGGAAATTAACATTTGGACCACCAAGTATTTCAATCTATATTAATGCATTAGCATGGGGCTTTTTTTAATACTACAAGATGTATAACAGAGCAACCTAAAAGTTGAAAACTGAAAATAGGCTTTGACCACCAGGTATCATAATGAATTATGAATCTGACGCTTTTCTGGTGGAGAACAACAAATATACACCTTTTGTTTAAAAAAGATTGTATTTTCTGACGTTTCGCCTGTACGTACGACTAGGCTTCTTCAGAGAATAAAACAAACACAGTAGCGAAGCGAACCCACATCAGGGCAAAGAAATTGAGCGACGAAAAAACAAAAGGGCGTAACAGCTAAAACACAGCGGGACATAATTCAATGGACAACATCGATCATGGGTCAAACGGCCATACATGGGAAGCAAAGTCACGAATTGTTACGGGCGAAATTGCGGAACACGGGCGAAAGTACTTTTCCATCGTTCCGATTTAAAACATTCGGTAGTGAATTAATATAATAATTTTCCACAACCAACCGTTTTGCCAAAATTGTTTCTTGTTTTAATACTTTTGCTTCCTTCCCATTGATGCGGTGGTCGGTGTCAAGCATGTGGGCACATAGGGCAGATTTATTGGGTTCCATATTGCGTATGGCTGCCTTGTGTTCTTTAATACGGGACGTTAAATTGCGCTTAGTCTGGCCAATATACACAGTGTTACAATCAAGACAAGGGATAGAGTAAACTACACCGGTCATTTGAAGCATGGTTTCATGGCAACTTTTACGCCAGTGGCGTTGAGTATTTTTGATATCCGCTCAGAAACTCCCTGTACATGGTATGGAAGTGAATGCTGTGTATGTTTGTGTGGGTTTGTTGTGTGTGGGGGGTGTGAGATTTAGGTTAGTGGGAAATTTGTTTAGTTTTAGAACGTTCCGAATGTGTTACCATATGTACAGGGAGTTTCTGAGCGGATATCAAGAATACTCAACGCCACTGGCGTAAAAGTTGCCATGAAACCGGCATGCACTTTAGAAAACATGTTTCCCAAACCTAAAGACCGTATTCCCATGCTTCAAATGACCGGTGTAGTTTACTCTATCCCTTGTCTTGATTGTAACACTGTTTATATTGGCCAGACTAAGCGCAATTTAACGTCCCGTATTAAAGAACACAAGGCAGCCATACGCAATGTGGAACCCAATAAATCTGCCCTATGTGCCCACATGCTTGACACCGACCACAGTATCTATTGGAAGGAAGCAAAAGTATTAAAACAAGAAACAATTTTGGCAAAACGGTTGGTTGTGGAAAATTATTATATTAATTCGCTACCGAATGTTTTAAATCGGAACGATGGAAAAGTACTTTCGCCCGTGTTCCGCAATTTCGCCCGTAACAATTCGTGACTTTGCTTCCCATGTTTGGCCGTTTGACCCATGATCGAAGTTGTCCATTGAATTATGTCCCGCTGTGTTTTCGCTGTTACGCCCTTTTGTTTTTTCGTCGCTCAATTTCTTTGCCCTGTGGGTTCGCTTCGCTACTGTGTTTGTTTTATTCTCTGAAGAAGCCTAGTCGTACGTACAGGCGAAACGTCAGAAAATACAATCTTTTTTAAACAAAAGGTGTATATTTGTTGTTCTCCACCAGAAAAGCGTCAGATTCAAAATTCAACCTAAAAGTTGATACTTACAAGTATTTTTGCCATCAGAGCCATCTTGTAGTAATAACTAATGTTTGATTGTACAAATAGACAGCCAAAAGGTAAAAAGCAAATTAGTACAATACAACTATATACGTACATTGTCGACGGCTAACATTCATAAACAAGTAATGTGGGTAATTTATATAATTATGGTACCTGGGTATTTGGTGGCATCTTTTTTTCGAAGCCAAGGAAATACTTTGTCCAAGAAGCCTGACTTGGACCTTGCTGAACCTACACAAGTGCAGTTATTAAACCAATAATTTGGATAATTTTGTTTGTATAAACATTTGAAAATAGTGGTTAAGCAATAATGAAAAGGTAGAATTGGCTTGAGGCATGTTTTAATCCAAGGGCCAGCCTATGCTATTGAATCTTCATTAAGTTTACCACAAATTGTGCTTCAATGTTTTTATGAAAACATTGGAGATAAGACTCTGATGACACATAATCGAAATTAACAAATTGGTATTTTTATGCATGTCATTTTCTTCTGCTCGGACATGTGTATTGATCATGCTCACATTCAATTGTGCTAAAAAAGTGAGTGCGCACCCCTGGGTAACCTTTCAGCCCCTTCTACCAATAAACACCCACATGCTTATGGCACTTATGACTAAAGCATATCAATATTATATTGCAGAAGTTCACAGATCATTCTATGTCAAATCATCCTAATGCCTAAACCTTTACTGATGAAGCATGAAATGTGTTAGTATACCAGTATGTGTAAGAAAAATAGGAGCTTGGCTTATAAGCTCTGGTGTGTTTTGAAATTTTGGTGCCAAATTGTTTGTCATGTTTAAAAACACGAGTTTAGCAAGTAACACGTAGTTACTATATTACAAACTAGTACAGTAATACATGTATAATATAACTTGTACCAGTATGTGTGATTCGTACATGTTGTGGTGATGAGCTGTCTGACAGTGATAAGGATGACAAAACTTCCTCTGGTCTTCTTCTGCTTTCTATGTTAGAAACAAAATGTTTTGGCACTTGTTAGTTCAAACTGTCATGAAATTTGCTGTCACAGCTTGGACAGAAAGACAAACCAACACATAATCTGTAAATAACTCTGACTTCCTCTGGTATTAACAAAAACAATAACTTTGTAATAACTTACAACCTTATATTTACAATAACGCAAAATTACAAAAGCACGTCGTTTTAAAGTTGTTAGATAACAAACAAAAATACACAGTGATGTGCTTGTGATGCAAACATGACCGACATCAAGTTACCTGTTTGTTGCATTGTTTCCTGCGTTGCACTTTCTGTTTCTCCACTTGGTGGACGACTGTATGTTTCCTCATGAGAAGTAGTTGGACGCTCCTCAAAATGTTGAATTTGCTCTGCAAAAAAATAAAATGCATCAGGTGACATCAAAAATGATTAAAACTCGTCATAAATATAATTATCCAGCTATATTTTTTCAATATTACCTGCTTCACGCTCAGATACCACTTGACCTTGGGTGGATACAGAAGTTGTTTGAGTAGGAGTAACATCAAGTGCTTGGGATCGGTTTCCTGCATCAGAGTTTGGATTGGAGTCTGTAATCAAAATAGTTGAAAGATTGAAAGATTTTACACTTTGCAGTATCTGGCCTATATCTTTACTACATTGCTTCTGTAACAATAATAATGGTCCTTAGCTAGGGGTCCACAGGCCCCTGGGGGTTAGTGAAGTGTTGTCCGATGTCTGCAGCAACCTCTAAATACTGACGCCAAATGTTTGTTACTTTGCAACAATTTTGAAAATATGTTGATGCATTGTGCAACAAATCCTCAAAACAATACTATAGAAGCATGTTTACAACCTATCACAAACAAAAAGCACATGGTGATGTGCAACTTAGGTTTTATCTCAGAAGATGCAAAATTGTCACCATTCTAAGTGTTCGACACGCGACGCCACTGTTCGCGTGAATAAATGATGAGTTACCGATATACAGTACTATGAACAGACCAACGCTATTTTTATCTGCATATGTCCATAAATTGAATTACTATAATAACTCAATTAAGCCTAACATATCGGTCACGATAATCTTGCAACATTCACATCGATCTTACTAGTTTTCTTTTTTAGAAGATTGGACGATTTTCCTATTCACATGTAGTTGCCAATTTTTTTTGCCGTACATGCTGGTGGCAAAAGTGGTTGGAAGATGTTTGTGCCAATATAAGTCGTTTAATTTCAAACGGCAAACAATTATTTGGAGAGAAATTTTTATTTCGAGTCTTTATTAAACAACAATATTTAACTGGAACGGTTATGTAGTGTTGAAAACTTAATGGCATCATCGTTCGGGATCCCCACCCAAATAAATTTGTCTGTTTAAACAACGGAATAAACGCAACTACAGTAAATTATAGGACAAAATCCATGCAAAAGCCACCCAACACTTGCTTCAACGAATAAGCATGTTAAACTTACCATTGTTTCCAAACATGGAGCATTGTTACCGATCACGTGTCATTGTTACGAAACAACCATTTCGTTCAATCGTATTAAAAGAGACATATCACCCAACAACATGCAAGGTTTTTAATTGTTTTGTCGTTGTTTCAACTTGTATTCTAAACTTATGTAAGTACCAGAATCCTGTAATCGAAATAAGCCTGGTCTTTCTCATGTGTTAGTTACCAGATACACCATTTTTGCGACAAGCACGACAATTTTTCTTAGATGTTCGACACACAATAAACAATCGACGCCCTGGATAGGATACTTAATAGATTCATATAATAATAATATCCAATTGCATTTTTTTTTGCTTTTTTACCCTAAAGAATGTCCAACATGGATGGATCAAATGCTCCCGGGGGTCAAAAAATGGGTATAAACCTTGCTAATCAGCATACACGTCAAACAAATCGCACTGTTTTGTTATTGGTACTGTATTGTTACAGCTTACCATATACTGTTCTGGCCAATTTAACAGGGTATTACACAAAATATTTGGTTGAAACCAAACTGTTAAAATCTTGTGCATCCCCTTGATAGGTCACTGTGCACCCTAAGTTTAGAACCCTGAAAACCTTTTCTAAAACCTCTACTGATCTGGATACTTCAGTCTCTCATTGAATTATCTTCAACAAATTCATACAACAACCAAGCTGTAAGCCTAACCTTCCACAAGTTGCGGTTCCTGAAGATTGAGATGGCCTTCAGAACTTAACCCAGAAATTGATGGATGTTGAATGACATCATCAGGACGTGGTTTGTTGTGGAGGGATGAACGATCTTCTGTGATGTTAAAATGTGTTAATAAATAAGTGTTGGTGCTTTAACAGAAAATAAATAAACAAGTACCAAGAATGAAATATTGGATTGCCGTATTCTGATACTTTTCTGGAAAGTATGTATGTACAGGAAAGATTTAGTTTTGAAAATAATTTTGAAATCTAGGACACTGAGAACACAACTGTGTTCATCATCAGTGCTTTTTCTTACTGACTAGAAAGAATAATTGTCTGTGCCCACGAACCGGTTGACAGATGCAATATACCTTTTTGTCAAGAACTGTGTGATTTGCCTTTTCACAAAAATAATTACTGTGGCTTTTGACCCAATAAGGTCCACTAATAGTTCTACCATGGGCAGAAGGTTGCAGCTGCATTAGAATATACACAGCAAGGATCTGAGGAGCTTACAGGAGAATCTTGGGTCCTATTGGATTGCAAAAAATGCCAGTCTGGAAAATATGGCAGTTCTGAAAAAATTGTGGGCGTGCAGGACTAAATCTTTCTGCATGGGAATGTGCACGACCCCCAAGCCCAAATGCAACATAAACGATAAAAAACCTTTGGTACTTTAGTTAATTTTTTTATTTTTAGACATTAGCATGCCAAAAAATTTCCATGTGCAGCGAAAAAATTGGAGTGCAAACAAAAAAGGTGAAAAAAACTCACACACATGCAGCTGCTATACCCTGCAGACTGGCTAAGGGGGCCAAAGCAACTTTACTATGATGCTATGACGTTATTGCATAGAGAAGGGTTGGGGCCAACACTGAATTGCAGATTGGAGGTTTTTGCGATTTATTTTCCACAAAACCAGCCTACAATTTTGCAGCCTTATGAGGCGACGAAATGCCCCCTGGGGATGCTTTAAGCAACTATCCTGCATGTAATTTGGACCTGGCTGAGTGCAAAAACATAAAATGGCAAATTAAAGTTTACTTCTGTGATTACATTTCCTCGAACAATTTAAAGCTATTTCAACATTTTGACAGCACCAAATAACCTGATTAAAGAGGTAAACAGCATGCGCGTCCACGCTCATTCAACACAAAATTTGACCTTACTGCATCACCGATTGTTTTGTTATGTGCTGCCTATCTATGACAGAGGATAGGCATTACCTGCGTAGCAGGCATTAACAAAACATTCAATTGCTGTACAGCCTCAACATAACAATACAAAACTATGACATGTTGTATCTGACCATAGCTTCACTAACTGTTTGACCCTCGAGTTTGGTTGGAGTGCTGTCCCATCAGATGCTTTATCTAATGGTAAACTTAAAACTGTACAAGTTTCCAATATTACCTGCTTTCTGCTCAGATAAAACTTGACCTTGAGTGGAATCAGTGGATGAATGAGTTAGGGTGACATCACCAAGTGCTTGGGATCGGTTCCCTGCATCAGAGTTTGGATTGGAATCTGTGACCAAAATACAAACTTATTTACCTTTCAGGGTCCAGATTTTTCACCAGGCTATAAATATTGCATCCTGAAATTGTTGTTAAAGGAACAACATTATTACTTTAGTGTGGTGCAGGTTAAAAAATGTACAGATTTTGGTGATACATGTATAGTGATTTTTGCTGTATTTTGTTCAGTGTTATGTACACTCCTTGGACCCAAAAACGGCATTCCATTATCCACAAATATCTCCCACCAATCCCATATTTGTGTAGGAAAAATACTACTTTTCGGGAGAATCTTGAGAATTTCCCTCCTAGCTTAATGTGCCTCCCTAGTTAAGATGCAATGATTCAAAGAAATCCTTTCTTTTAAATTCTTCACTGATATGGATGCTTTGGTCTCACATTAATCATGTTTAACAAACTCATACAACAACCGTGTTGAAGGTCTACCTTCCAAAAGTTGCTGTTCCTGGCTACTAAGATGACCTTCAGAACCTAACCCAGAACTTGATGGACGTTGAATGACGTCATCAGGAAGTGGTTGGTTGTGGGAGGATGACCGATCTTCTCTGATGCCATCATGTGTCGATGTACGGGTATCGACGGTAACTGCATAAAAAAAGTAAAAAATAAAATGTAGGAATGTATATGTCTGACAGATACTTTATACTTTTCTGGCAAAAAGTTCCACGAAGACTTACTTCTCACTTATCGACTAAAAACATCAATTTCAAACGACGAAACAGGGATGACAAACGAAAGTTTTGTTGCCAGATCTTTTACACAAAAGCGCAAATTTCAGCAATATATTGCGTACAAATGCGCCTAATGTTAGTCAAGTGAACAAATAATTAGTTACACCGATGGTCATTTCATGTCTACGGTTGCCTGCACTCATCTTACTGAGCAAGATCGCTAAAAATTCATTATTTTGATCACAATCGTCATTGCAATACGATTATGACGTAATATTAGTTCAGTTTGTAGTGTTTCAAATAAGGAAGAAACAGCGTTTTGCACAAATTTAATGAATCTATAATCAAGTTTTGAATTTCTAAAGCAATACCAACTACCCCTGTAGCGCAAGGGCCTTAAAAAAGCACGAACACCAAAGACAACACGACAAATTGTGTAAAAATGCGCTCAATTGGCAATCATGACCTGAGGTGACTTTGACAGTTAAAAATCATAGTTCATCAATCTTAAGTGACAATTTGCAAACTATCGAAACCTACCTGAAAATCTTTGGTTTCGTGTAGAATAGCAATCAAGTGGAACCAATCGATCAAGGTTGATAGGAAAGGGATCTTTGATGTCCATCTGTCTGACAACATCTTCCACTTGTTGCTCGATCACTTCTGGGTTTTGCTGGTCGAGAAGTTGCTGCAATCTCTCACAGATTTCGATCATCGTTGGTCGTTTAGATGGATCTTGATCCCAACACTGCTTCATCAGTTGCTCGAGGTTTTCAACGATTACTCTGTCGCTGTAATTGAGATGAGGCTTTAATTGATTTATTATGGAACAATTTGGTCTTGTCCCTTCTTTTATGGAATCCAGTAAAGCTTTAAGGTTGCCGGTCGGATATGGCAATGCACGCATGACAACGGTAAACACCATCACACCGAAAGCGTACACATCAAGTTCTTTTGTGGGTTTCATGGTGAGGTCTCTTAGTTTTTCAGGAGCCGTGTACATCGCGGTGTATTGAGGTCTTTCCTTCTTGCTTCTTGCCGAAGAACCCACAGTCATTGAGCCTGTGGTTGTTGCGAGTTCAGCACTTCCAAAGTCGCATAGTTTAAGGAGCATAGCTCTGGTAAGCAACCCATTATCTGGCTTGACGTCTCCGTGAACCATTCTCTTCTGAGGTAAACCGTGACAAGCTTTGAGACCTTTTGCAGCATGGAGTAAAATGCGGACACGTAAGGGAAATCCCAATGAAATTGAATGATTCAGTAATAACTGAAGCAAGTTTCCACATTCGCAGAACTCCATGACGATCCCGATGGCAAAGGGCCATTTGGTCCAACCGTAGACACGAACTATGTTTTCATGGTCTCCTAGTTTGTGCAGGTTTTCCACTTCCTCCCAGAATCTGCATAAGAGTTGCTTCTAAAATTCACAACCACAGGGTAAAATAGGCCGCACTTACATTTGTTTAAACATTTCCTCGTCTTGAGGTCCGCCAGCTTGGATGACTTTGACTGCAACAAATCGTTTCAAACGAATATGATATCCAATCAAGACATCTCCGAATCCACCAGTTCCAGCAATAAAGTTGACTGGATCGCATAGAATGTCCCCAGCGTTGATTGAACTGTACTGTATCAAAACAGATAGAAAGATCACACAGATATTTCGTTGCAGAAATCTAAAAAATCCCAGCCAGAAATACCTTCTCTTTGGACGACATTGAGGCTGTTTCCTTCAGGTGCCTGTTATCTATTTGCAGTATTTACTGTAGCCCGTAGACGAGTTGACTCGTTTCATAGCAAGCTAATAACAATGCTTTGGTACCACCTCAGCTACGCAACTTCCGCTAAACTATCTATGCACCAAAAAGTGTGAATTTTCCCTTTGTTTCAATTTGCGCAACGTGTAGGCGATGAAATTTTCCCACTTCAAGGAACTGCAGTTATTTCGCTCAATGACTCTTATATCCAATCACGCAGTTATAATGAGACCATTCTTGTGTTTCCTTGTTGTGCCATCCAGGTTTGCTCGTCATAAGTTCAACTCTTTGGTATCTTTATTTGTGACTAAATAGAGGAACATTTGCTATTAAACTAAACTGCGTTCATGAGCTTATGTTTATGTTATAATTTTAAATGTTTAGTTTCTACCTGTGTCACGCACAACAAGTGGAGTTGGAAGAAAAGTGGATTCTGAAAGAAAACCTCAAATATTGCCACATTTTTTTAATAAAAGGATTTAAAAATTACCCAAAGAATCCTAAGTTTAATTTTATTCAAATTTTTGTTGTCTGTATGTGGCTAGAATAATTGGTCTTTTACCGGAATAAGTTTTGGTGTCCACAAACACCAGATTATGTTTGCAGTTGTCGAGTTTGTTTGAAGAACTGCAGTTGCAAAGGATTTGAATCGACGACGCAAGGATTGCTTGGTTCTTTTCGCGATTGCATTATTAACTTTTAGTTTTGAGTGTCCTGGTAGTTATTCGTAAATTGAAAGTATTTAAAATTCAAGCAATACCAAATGTTTGAGATTTGGTTGGGTGTTTGCTATAATGACCACGTCTGAAATCTACATAAGAGTAAAATACTGACGTGGTGAGTACGTCACAGTGGCGAAGTCACAAACTACCCGTGACGTCATATTGCTGTAGATGTTGCGGTGATTTTGTATGAATTCGTTAGGCTGCTTCCATAACTGAAACTAAGTCTGCTATGCGTGTTCTTACTGTATAGGTTACTACTGACTCCGTGAGTAGACTTTTGTTAATTGAAACATGTTGCCTTGGTAACTGAGCGAGATGGAAATAATTACAACACGTTGCTGATTCTTAAGAGCGCGTGCGTTGGTTAGAACGTGAGAAGAAATCACGGAATTCATTGAGTAACTGCAGTCCTACTTCTTAACGTCAGAGTAAATTGTAAACGGGTAACATGTATTTATAACAAGTTGCGATGAAAAATGTCTGTCGTCGAGCCGGATGCCAGAAGATTACGAGAGTTCTGCATGAAAACCTCCGTTTTGCTCGGTGATCCACCGTATCTATAATCATCAGAATATTCGTCCGATCTCGACCCACAAGTTGAACAAATGGCGATTCCTCCTGATAGAAGAGATAGAGCTCCACCAACCCAACCCAGGAATAAACTTTCACCGTAAATCCACCTGCGAACCAATGACAGAAACGTTTGATTTTCGCCGGTTGCAATTTTGTTGATTAACTGAGGAATTTGATTTAAGTCAGAGGGCTTCAAGAAATACGTCAATCTTCACATCCTAAACAAACTAGCATCAACTTGCATCCATAAAGTTATGTGTGATTGGAATTCCCCCAGTGGAAACACAAACTCTACAAACGAAATCACAAAGTAGGACACGTGAATGTAGTGACGTCATAAACTAGTTTGGTACCACCTGGGGTCGCACGAGAATCGCGTCAAAAGTCTAAGATTGCTTTCAAATTTCCAATCAATGAAAGGACTTCGCCTTCATTATTTGACTCTCGTGCGACACCAAGCGGCAAACTTATATGCAAATGAGTGCTGAAAGCGTGCGCTGATCATATTAAATTTAATTTCGGATAGATTTTTTTGTAAAAACTTTTTCCAATCTATGTTTCAAAGGTCAAAGTTTCTATCATCGTCACCATGAAGTAACTCATCCTAAATCACATTCTGAATCTCCAAACTCTTCCTACTGCAGAAGTTCTTCTTCCGCATATAAATAAATTGCCTCAGTCAAATGATACGCACAGTTTAAAGTTTTTTATGTTGGGAAATACCCTCCACATGCTTAATTTTTGATAATAAGCATTGTAATTTTGAAAGTGACGTAACAAACCAATCAGTGATGAATAAACAACATTTTTACAATGGATCAAGCACAGAAGCACAATCAAAATTAGTTTTCTGTTATTTTTCTGTAAATTTTCGTTTTTCTTGCAAGCTTGGGCTACGCTTAAGCGTAAATCTTCATTTTTATTGCAGGCTTGGCAAACTTGCGAAAAATACTTATTTGCAATAATTTAAGGGTGCGACATACTTTATATTCACCCAGCTAGGAATACTAGTTGTGCACTTATCCAGCCAGAGGTATAAATTATGTACACTTTACAATCATTGTTCATTTGCTACACCATAAAGTGTGGTCCGTGAAAATACTAACTGCGTTACACTGGTCTGTAGTGCAAATTAGGATGGAGAACTTTGCCCATGACACATGTCGAAAACCCAGATCCTCATAGGATTCTATGTAACATAGAAATATGTAACGTAAACTTGCTTTTCGACTGTTTGTCATTAACTAAAAAAAACTCAATTAGTTGTTTGAATTTGATGTGTTGGTCGACTATTCACAAGAAAATCTTTGCTCAACTTGCTACCTGATGAGTGTACAGTACTACACTTCATTGTTTAATCGTATATACTTGTTTTATTGTCAATTATTTGACACAGTTCTAACCGATACTCGTACATCGACACATTATGACATCAGAAAAATTTGGTCATCCTTTCACAACGAACCACATCCTGATGATGTCATTCAACGTCCATCAATTTCTGGGTTCGATTCTGAAGGTCATCTCAATCGCCAGGAACCACAAGTTTTGGAAGGTTAGGATTACAGCATGATTGTTGTATGAGTTTGTGGTATATGCTGAATAGTAAAGCTTTAATCAGTCGCATTCACCTGATGTAGTTAATGATTATCAGTCGCATTCACCTGATATAGTTAATGATTCTGTAAGCTTGATTGCTGAAAAATGAATACAGTTCGTGCAAAGCTATTCCCAGATTAGTTTAGTGCCACTGCAGGTTATAAATGGTGGTAACACATTGCATAATTGTCACAGCTGCTCTGTAGTAAGGATATGAGCCAGATACTGCACTACGCGAACGCTGTCAATATTTTAACCTGTGTCAAACCAAACTATTAATGTTGTTATTTCAACAACAATTCCAGCATTCACTAAATAACCTTTTGGAAAACCTGAACCCTGAAAGTTTAATATTTTTGTATTTTAGTCAAAGAATCCAATCCAAACTCTGATGCAGGGAACCGATCTTCTGCACTTGGTGATGTCACCCAAACTCAAACAACCTCTGATTCCACTCAAGGTCAAGTGGTTTCTGAACTTTAAGCAGGTAATATTGGAAACATGTGTTTGGTGAAGCATAATTTTACCATTTAATTACTAATGCAAAAAACTTACTACACAATAGATCAAGCATCGTCCAATGTTACAGCAGCACAACATAATTGGAGACACTTGTCAGGTTGGGTTTGTATAATTGCAGGGTTCTGGAAACTTTATGTAGATAGTTATTTATTATACACGATACACATATGGATATACAACTAGCTTTGAAGTCTTGTGTCTTTCACTGGTGTTTAGAGTTTGAGGTTGTGTAGAGGAATATACATACTTTAAAGCAGAGGCATTAACTCAGCAAATTGTTTACAAACAACCGTTTACTACCCGGGTTTCGAACGATATTGGCACATCAGAGATTTAGGCGTACAAACATTACAGATAAATTCCCTGTTACTTTCTGTGTTAAATTAATTTCATTATTTGTTTAAAATAGTACGAAGTAAACTAAAGTTTTTTTTATCATGGCTTCAGTTTGTTGGCAGTTAATTAAGTTTAAAACATGGACAAGTGCATTCGTTGCACAAACAAATGCTAATTTGTAATAGTGTAGTTTGCATTAACACAGAAAATGAAAATAAAAGTTTGAGAACTTCCCAATATTAATATACAGTAGTACTATAGGACTAACGCACAGGACATTATTGGGTGTACATAAAATTTTGTGTTTTATTCTAGCCAACAGTTCCCCAGCAAGTTGACTCAGACGAATACTGGAGTGGAACCTCATTAAAACGATTCAACTTTGATGATGATGAAAATGAAGACAGCATCGAAAAAATTCAATTTTTTGGTTTAACAGCAACTCTTGTCAATAAAAGGTAAAATGCAATTGTTTCAAACTTTGTCTAAGAGAGCTTTTGATGTAATGATACCCAAGATTGAAAAGTTTGCTATGTTGTACTGTATTTGTATATTTTATTGAATTAGCTGATTGTTTTTCCATGAATTGCGGAATTGCAAAAAATACTGTTATTTGTCCAATCAAATTCCACCTACCCCCATATACAATATTGGACTTTTAGAAGGCATTTTTTTATTAAAATTGATTGTTGCCAAGTTCAGGTATTTTTACATTTTTTCTTTTAATAGAATTTAAGCAAGTGTTTACGGTCATGGTGAAAAGAATTACGTTGCTGAGGCAACTCCACCACGAGCCACGCCGGCCAGATCCCATCGGCCATCGATGCCCAAAAAACAACAATTTCAACCTTCATCTGCAACTTTACCTCCTGCCACAAAAAGTGAATCAGTAAAATCCAACAATGTTCAACAAACCGTGACCATCACAGAAGGTAGGAATTCATGGTCACAATAACCACAAGCTGGCAGAAAATATTCAAAAACTTCATTTGACAAAGTTTTGTATCTGGAGAACTGAGCTGCATGTACATAATAATGTTACTGCCAGTAACTATACAGTTTATATTTTATTAAATACAAATATCATCATTAACCACAATCTGGGAGGCAGCCCTGGAAAACAGAGCTACATGCATATAATATTGTTATAGTTACTGTCAGTAAATATACAGTTAATGTTTTATAAAACATCATCATTCTTCATCAAGCTGTTTCCAACTATGACAAAAAAGCTGTTCCATCCGCAACAAACATGGCTCAGCTTGAAACAGAAATCAACTCTCTTCAATGCCAACTTGTGCAAGCAAAGCGAGATAGAGCTGCAGCTCCTTCAGTGTCCAACACTTTGTGTCATTTATTGGTGGGTAAAACTGCAAAGCCTATCCAGCAGTACCAAGTTTAAACCATTATTGTTTGTAATCAGATTGACAACCCCTATGTACTTGAACTATACAAGTCGAAAGATGAAAAAACTAAGCTCTTGGACAGTGCAATTCATCGACATGATGGCAATGCAATTGTTGCAGTAACTCTTTTTATGCGAGACACACTTAAACGAGGTAAACTTTAGATTAATTATGTCTGGAAATGTTTAACTTCATGTATTTATCTACCAATAAGGGAAACTGATTCTGATACAAAAATGGGCACTAAACATTACTTAAATAATATACATCTTACAATTGAGGGCCACTTACATTTAGTTTTAACATCATTACACATATTGTGGTGACGATTATACATGGTGGCTATCTTGAATATATGGTATATACATATTGGATATATTTAGCAATGAACGATACAGATTTTAAGGGCACTAAACTTCACTTAATATAATACAAGGCAACTTATATAATGCTTTTAATAGCAAATATTGCATTGACAATTACATGGTTGCTGACAAAAAAATATGTTACATGTTTGTAGATATATTTAGCAAAGAACTGATGAGTCGTCCAGTGGCAGTGGATCATTATTGTGCTTATCTGCGAGAAGCTGGTGAAGTTGATGAACTACACGAAACATTAAGTGCCCTTGGTCGAACTGAAGAAGCTGCAATGTTGAAATATAAACAATGTCTTGCATCGACCGCCACAACCACTCCTGAAATTAGAGCATCAGGGTTGAAAGACTGTATAAAGTGAGTTCCTTGTGAACAGAAAGTTTCAATAAATGGCCCCATAACATAACCCAGATATTGGTAAACTCTTACCCAAAGATGGAATCTGACCAACTTATTCTTTCAAATATCTTACCAGGGGTTTGTATAAATGAGTGTTGCTCTTGAATGCTGTTCAGATTGCAGTCATTTTAGTGCAAATGTTTTTGCTTTTCAGTGACAAAATAGGTTAGTTTAAAAACTATAGTGCAAACACTCTATGTTCACTTTATAGCCATTGGCTGGTCCAGTTTGTAATAATTTTTAGTTAATGATTTTGCCAACTGCTGTTTTTTAACTGAGTGAAATAATGTATAAATTTTCCATTGGGTTTTAAAAACTTATGTTAAACCCACAGTTATAATGTGAAAGCTACAAACAAACTTCTTTTTTCAGATATTATTTTTATGCTGACATTCGCCTTGCGAATGAAACCAGTGCAATATTTGAACAAATCGTGATGATGGAACGACAATCGGCTGTGGAGGATGCTGACAGCGCTGCTGAGAAAACTGGTCAAGTCATGGTGTTTAAAAGTCACCCTCGTAAAGAAGCAATTATCCACAAACCAGTGGTGGACACTTTGTTTTATTGTTGTTATTATCATTGGGGAGAGGCAGAGGTAAATGTAAAAAATAACATGAAAAATGCTTCAATATGTTTTACCTGATTTCTTTGTATGTTTAGCTTATTGTTATCTGCTGTTTGTTTGTATATATATGGTTTTGCACAAATATCCAATGTTTTTCAGGGTCTTTTAAGTAGTCCCACTTCAATTTGCAATCAACATAAAATCAGTGAAAGGCAGTTTATGTTTACGACAATTGCAGCTTTGTGCAGAATGAGAAGGCAAAGTATTTCTGTTACACACACACTTTTGAAATGTTTGTTTAAACTAATTACAATTTTGCAGATGGCGTGATATAGAAACTTTGTTAACAGTTCCACGTTCATTGTTTCGGAGTGCAAGACTGCAAGCCGTTATTGGTTTTGATCGAGTGGTCGACGTTCCGAGTAAAAATCACCCCCAGATGATGTCTGTTTTGTTTTTTACATTGTATTTTTCAACCTCCTTATATTCTTCCATGTTTTGTTTAAAGGCTCTTGCAAAATATTGCGCTGAAATTGAAACATCCGACAAAAGATTGGAAATGGCGATGAAACTGAAATGCTACAAAGTTGTAATTGATGTAAGGCTTTGCTTGCTAACTTATCAGTCATTAGGTTTCAGTGCCATTGCATTGAGCCTTAGCTGCTTGTGACGGACTGTAACCATTTATCTAAAAATATATATTATTGCATATTATGTATTTTTACAACTGTCACACTACAGTGGATTTGAATTGAGGTAAATTATATAGTTGAGTTTTTTGTACAGACTCTTGTTTATCAACGTGATCGGCGGCAGTTGATGTTGTATCTTGATAAAATCCCACAAGCTAACCAACATATGAGGCAGTATTTGTCAAATCAGTTAAGATCACAGGTGAGTTGCCATAACATAGGGTTGCCAGGCAACCAGATGTCCTGAGTTTCATTGTTGAAATCTGTGACTGTGAGAAATGACAAAAAATGTCTAAACGATGCATGTTGGTATTTTTATGAAAATAAGTTTTGGTGCTGGGAAATGCCCACCATGTAGATCTTTATCACAATAGAAATTTTACGTCACAAAGCAAACCATTGATGCATAGGGCTCAATTTTCGGGTTGAATGAGCGCACATGCCTGTGCTGTTGTCATGGCGAATTTTAGGGTCTTTGGGGCAGTTTTAGTGGGGTTTTGGGCTATTTCAATCAGGTAGTTACTTGCTGGTGGGTGCTGCTGAAAATTATGGTGAAAATGGAGCACAAAATTCAGGCTGTATTTGTGGAAAAATTAATTGTATAAGTGGCCAATCATTCTTGATTTTATGAAAGATCCATCTCATATCTACAAATTTTGATCAAAATTAATCATTAGAAAAATGGTTTAGCCATCCCCTGGGGGCATTTCCCCCCCCCTGATTAGTCAATATTTTGCAATGGCATCAAATTTAGTTTCTGAAACAGTGTCAAAGCCCTGCCCCCTTGGTCATATGATCTTCCAGGAGGCCCAAAAAGTCCTTGCTCTGTACAGTCTCATCCAGGAGCAAATTTTTTTTTCAACTTGGAAGAACTTTAGGTCCCTATTTAAATGAATTTTTTCAATGCCTAATGTACATAAAGTATGGGGTCTGTTGCTTGACTTCCAGCTTTCAAACAACTTGAAATATAGCTTAAAATGCATGCATTTCCTTTATTATCATTCTGCAACACATTTTGAGTCATTTATAACACATAGTTTTTGCAATGTATTCTTCATTCGTCATGGCATTTGTTGCATGTGCTGTCTTTCACAGCATCAATTCTTTTGTTGATCTAGTTTGCAAAATCTCGAATTAAAGGCTGTTTGATGTTGTTTGGTCATAACAAATCAAATATAATTATTTTGTGGCCTAATTACTGTATTTATTGCCACAGAAAGAAATAGTCCATTGCCGGTGGCTGATACTTCATACAAAAGGATTCCAGTACTCACACTGCTGCAACCAACAATGTATTTCCTGTATGTACTGCACTAGTTTACCAGTACAGTAGTTCCTAATTGTGTTTTACAATTTCTTTACAATACAAAACACTTTGCAAGGTGTTGTAGGCCACTTAACAGCACTTTTTTCATTTCAGTTTCATACTTTGGAGATAGCCATGATTTCTTCCCATTATGCATGTGACTAATTAGCCTCGAATATTGATTAATTGAAACTTTTGTTGTGTCATTGAGCATGTGTGCATACAAAGGGCTGTTGCCATGACTGGTGAATGATGTTTCGGTGTAATTTATGTGAACCGCTTAAGGTCGGTGGCATCATTTTCTGCCTATTAGCTGTACTGCTTGTAGCCCTGCTGATAAGGCCATTTTCTGTTGTTTAGGGGGTGTTGGTAAAACAGCCATAACTCTTGGATCGATGATCAACCAGGTTGGAAACTTCACAATGTAATAGTTGAATGTCCCATGTACTTTGCGGCATAGGCCAATTGGGATTCTGGTCCATTGACCTCCTATTGAAGGACGCATATTGGTATTTCTATGAAAATAAGTTTTGGTGCTTGGAAATGCCCACCGTGTAGACCTTTGTCACAATACAAATTTTATGTCGCAAAGCAAACCAGTGATGCATAGGGCTCAATTTTTTGGTTAAATGAGCAGTTTTAGTGGGGTTTTGGCTATTTCAATCAGGTAGTTACTTGCTGGTGGGTGCTGCTGAAAATTATGGTGAAAATAGAGCACAAAATTCAGGCTGTATTTGTGGAAAAAATGAATCGTTTAAGTTGCCGATCATTCTTGATTTTATGGAAGATCTATTCCATATCTACAAATTTTGATCAAAATTAGTCACTAGAAAAATGATTTAGTCACCCCCTGGGGGCATTTGCCCCCCTGGTTAGTCAATATTTTGACAAAAAAAGCAACAAAAACTGGATTTTGCAGAAAATTTAATCGTTCAACTACCCACTCATTTGCATTTTGTGTAAGTCCCAACCCTTCTCTATGCAATGGCATCAAATTTAGTTGCTGAAAAAGTGCCGAAGCACCACCACCTCCCCCCCAAGGGCTGTTTATATACCCCCCTGTTGGTCACAAGATGTTGCTCAACAAGTTCTTGCTCTGTACAGTCTCATCCAGGAGCAAAACTTTGAAGAATATTAGGTCTCTATGTAAGTCACAAGACTCGTCAATGGAATTAAGTGGAACAGTCGCTAGATGCATTACAGCAGAGTGCCTTGAAAATAGAATTTCTCCAATTTAATTCCCATGTAGGTCCTCTAGTTTAGGCATAGTATTCCTAGGTGAACCTCACTCTTTATGGCCCTTGACCCTTGGGGCTAGAATTTGGCAATCTCCTTTCTTCTGGTTTCGAACTAATCAATCTTCCAATTTGTATATACAATTTTATTTACCAAATGCCATTACGAAGACATAAAGCAGGAAATGTTAACTTCAATTCTTTACACATAGCAGTTTACGTGGCAACTGCTAGAGTATAGAATAGAATGCCCTACCCCGGTTCTTACGGTGGACGGATGGAGGCCAAACGTGCACTTGTCAAGCGATAGTAGTAGACTAGAATGACCAAACTGCAACGCAGGCAGTTTAGAGAAGAGGAAACAATTTACGCTGTCACATGAACTAACATTTAACCGTTCAAATCGGAAACAGGATTTACTTTGTAATTTAGCTTGGAAAAATAAATACAAAAGTAACAAAGTGCATAAAATGCGCATCCTTTGTTTTAGACACATTTACTGTTGATGTTTCTTGTTGAAGTTTCTTTTCAAATTAAACTATTTACACAAAGATGTAAACAAGATTAACTGCACAGGATTGATTTGAACAAATGTACTAATAATTCTAGTAACCTGACATTTATTTAAAACTCTGCAAACACTTTTCACTTAATTCAATCCACCCCTTCCTTTCCTCTTCAGTTATGTCTGTTGCCATTCTGTGAGCTTGGATTGCTTCTTTCCACAAATCCAGGCTTTCATTCAGTCGATTTGTTTTCTTGCAAACAACACCAAGGTTGTTTAACAAAGTTCCGAATACTACATGCTTTGCTGAGTTTTCACCAAACTGTTTCCTCATCATTTCAAGTGCAAGTCTAATTGTTGATTCCATCGACGATAAATCTCCGATAAATTCTTGAGTAATTGAAATCCAGTGCAAACAATAAACTTCAATTAGACACCTAAACTCTTCTTCCACATTTTGAACATTTTGTATTTTGAGTCTCATCGTTTCCATTAGTGGGATCACATGATCACGAATTATTCGTTTGTTTTTAAGTTTTTGATCAAAATCCAATGTTTTATTCAAATCTTGGCATGTCAGATCCAAACCCCGAACACAATTCACCACACCTCTAACCCCTCTCACGTCATCATAATGCCTTGAATAAAATTCACCTCCAAGTTCGTAAAATAAAATCGATTCCAAACATTTTCCCTCTTCTCTCTTTTTATCTCCAGTTGTTTTCAATTCTTCTGCAGTTGCCCCAAGACCTTCAAGTGACCTTGAAAGTTGGTTTCTTGTTTCATTTGCTTCAGAATATTTTTCGGTTTTCAACAAATTCACGTAAATTTTTATCAGGGAATTTGAATCGATGTTTTTATCTGAAATAAAATAGAAATTGATTTTTGATTTAAATAAACCCGACATCTTGCTTATCCGTACCCTGACGTTCATTTCAAAGTGTAAATTCTCGCGGAAAATGTGTTGGTGGCGCTAAAGAGCACCAACAGATAATTTTTCATAAATGGGGATTTTTTAGACTTTGGTTTTGCAAAAAAAAAACAGAAAAAATTTATGCATTTTATTTGTGACTTTTGTTACTCCAAAATGAAACAAAAATATGTCACTGCACAGAAAACTAATTTGTTTATATCGCCGAATTAAACTTGACAATTTTTTTTACTGATGCTTGTACTTTTAACGTTTCAACTGACCAAAGAGACGCTGGTCGACAAAACTTCAAACGCACACAACTCTGCCGTTACTCATGGGATTTCGATACGGATATTAATGTGCATTGCCATAAATATAACTTGTTTTTCATAGGTTGACAGAAAAGGCAACTCTACCACCGTTGGAAAGCCCTAAAAAATCTCATACAGCGATACATAACTTGTGCGCGATTTTGTGGGGGATATATGTTTTAACAACCGAATAATTATTATGACCGTACAAAAAAAATCAATATTTTACTTGTAACTTTAGCACAGTGTACGCGGGGAAAACAATTCTTCTACTATTGCAAAGCTTACACAAATACCTTTACGAGTAACGGCAGAGTTATGTGCGTTTAAAGTTTTGTCGACTAGCGTATCTTTGGTTGTAACTGGTGCCTTTTTAAAACAGTGGTTATAAAATTGGAATTTTTCACCAAGTGAATCAGAATGACTTAAATACCACCCAGTTCTCATTACCTTTAAGTACAAAAAATAATCACCATAACCACCAGAGGGATGTTAGTTGACAAAAAAAAATCGCCAGATGACAAAAGTTTGAACGCGGGTTACTCGGCCGCCTTACGAGGAAGAGACCTCCTTTTTCCACACAAAAATAGATCACGGGCTGAACTTTGCAACAAAAAAAATCTGATAAATCGGCGGGCAGAGAGATCGGGGTGTGCGAGGCTCAAGATCGGGCGGCGTGTCTTCTGATCGGCATAAATTGACGAAGCTACGACATACATTGTTACGAAACAAGCTATGGAGAAGCCGATTATTCAGAACTAGTTGAATGTTTGTACCCAGCCGAAGGTAAGAACTCTTTTTCGATCTTTATTGTTAATTGTTTATTGTTAATATATGTAAATTTAATTTCGTTTACTTTATTTTGCAGCCTACAAGAGTGGAGAAGTATGGCGTAGGTGTATCTGGGAAGCAGACAATGTGGCGGGTTCCCGTCAAAAGCAGCCGGAAGCGGTTGCTGTATATTTCCGACAGCAATGCTCGGAAATACGTTTCGCCTTATGCAGTGGCGCCAAGTCCGGGTGGACGGGGCTTCCATGTCCCCCCGCAAATTTTAAATTGTTTGGTCACAATCACAAACTTGCGCAGGGACACTTTGACACGCTTCGTACGAATGTCGGTAAAGTGATTCGCATTGTAAGAATTCTTTCGTTAAGTGTATTAGATTGTCGCGCTTAAATTTGCGCCATAGTTACCAAACATGTTGCATTGTTACGAAACAAGTGCCATTTTATTTGCTCAGCTTTAAGAGACTGGGGCAAAAGTGATCTCGTAGTTGCAATAGCATGCGCTTTTCTCAGTGCAAACCATTTTTTGCGCTGCGGAACAAACATAAATTACTTTAGTGTTCAAACACATAGCGCAAATGTGCAGGAGCTTACCGGGCTACATCATGTATTTTTTTTGTTTATTTTCTTAAGCACATTAACGCACAATTAATCTATTATGGCACCATATTTATTTAAACGTTTTCGCCCAAAGTAAAAGAAACGTACGGCGCATGCATCGCCGCAAAATCTCGCATTTGAGTTTTCCATTATGTAATGCAATTGCTCAAACCACAGTTCATGTTTGTGTCTGTTTTCATTAACTTAAACACGGACGTTCGTGCTTTCTCGAGCTCGACCCCATATTTACTCCCAAAGAAATTTTAGCAGAAGGAATACAAAGGAATTTTAGCCCAAATTTAGGAACCCTCCAATTACGGTTAACATTAGTTATGACGTCACGATAAGACCGTACCCCCGGTTAGTATGAAAACTTGGCGCCAATGGCCTTATGAGGTAAAACCATCTAATTCTTTTTCTATTGATTTTGCAGCTTTAAGCATGCCTGGTGGTACCATCTGGCATGCAATACAGGAACTTTCTACCGCTTCTGCTGACACACGCGAAAAGGACTGTCCAATCTCGGAAAGTGGTGGTTAAGGCTATCCAGGATTTCCCCGAATTAAATGCGGGAACAAAGATGAAGCCGAGCCCACTATCGGCGAGTACAAATGTTTTTACCAACAAAACTATTCAATTAACAACAATATTTTTAACTAGAAATCCATTGAACGGACGGAACCGGTGAAATTAAACCAACATTTCTTGATGTTGTTCAGGAAAGGGCGCTTAAATATGGGGAGGAGGAGGAGTACTGGATTCCAAGCAACAAGACCTGCGGTCGTCCACCAAACTGCGCACAAGACCACAACGGAAAGTGACGGAAGCATCGGAGGTCCGGATGGAAGGTTGTAGCAAGACGAGGAGGAGGGGGTCGGGGTACTCGAGCAGCGAGGAGTTCCATACCAGCCCAACACCCGAGGACACCGAGATGACCATCCAAACACCTGATAACGCCGAGAATACCATCACCCCGGTGAAGAAGTCCACGAAGAAGAAGAAGAGTCCCAGCGCCAAGAAGACCGGCTCGCCATCGCCATTGATGAAGTGCGCACGAAGGGCAATTACAGCCTCCAAGAACACCGACTTCACATCCAAGAAGTCTAGCGAGAGATCGAGGAGGGAAAGCACCCAAAGGTCGTGTCGCCATCGAGAGAGTACGAGAGTTTCGAAGGAGAAACCCCGCCCCACTTTCGAAGTGCGCAAAAGGACAAGCTCGAGGTAACCTAACAGTAGACATGTTTGTGTCAGCATTATCCACGTACACTTCATTTGACCCTCGCACACCCTCTTCATGGCATGTATTGATAAAGCATTTTTTTGCCGAAGACATGTCTAAAAAAACGGGATAACACAATTCGAAAACTAAAATACTTCTGGGCAAAACATGAAGGATAAATAAAATGTTGTCTCGATTTGTTTGGCGCCTGTAATGTTGATGGTAAAACCGAAAACAATATTAATAGTGAAGTAATAACTGACGAAATCTTTGAACATCAATCCAATGTCGAGCGTAGTCTTGTCGACATAAATCCCCCCTGTGTAAGTGACGAGGGTGAAGTAGGTGAAGATAACGTGGATAATGCTGATGTTTGTGTTGCGAATCGCGAGTTTCACGCGGCCAAAGTTTTGTTAACTGGGAATTTTTTCTGTTACCTTTCACGGGGAGCGCAAAACGTTGGAAAATATGGGGGGTATGGTTAATATTATTCAAATCAAATTTGAGAAGGTGCGCGTTTTTTCTCGCGAACAAGTTTAATATTTTTTAGATAGTATGGACGCCAAAGAATATCTTCCCTTAAGGATTTCAGCGGGAATCAATGTTTACTTATGGTTATGGCATAGCAAACATTTCATATTCATATTTGAATATGAGTGTAATTTTTTTTTAAGTTCAGCCTGTGATCTATTTTTGTGTGGAAATAGTAAGTCGCTACCTCGTGAGGCGGCCGAGTAACCCGCGTTCAAACTTTTGTCAACTGGTGATTTTTTTTGTCAACTAACATCCCTCTGGTCCATGACCCTATGTTGTTCACCCACAGATTAGTGACCACGATTGTTTGTTCAATTATTTTTGATGTTGGACAAAACTTTGCTCTACAATAAACCATTCCCACTGTTTTGCAAAGGTTTTAAAGAACATTTAAAGTTATTTTCCGAATCATGAACAGATGCGTTATTTATGAATATTACCCAAGTCAGCAATAAACTTTCTGAATGTAAAAGTTTAGCTTAGTAAATAACGCAACCCATATCACGTTACCTGTTTGTTGCATTGTTTCCTGCATTGCATTTTTTATTTCTCCACTTGGTGGACGACTGTATGTTTCGTCATGAGAAGTAGTTGGACGCTCCTCAGTGCTTTGAATTTGTTCTGCAATAAAATAAAATGTATCAGGTGACATTAAAAATGATTTGCGACACACATTTTCTGAAATTCTTAATGGTTACATTCAAATCAACAAGGGTGTTTATGCCTTGGTTATGGCACCAGTGTAACTCTGCCATTTTTTCTGCTCTGATATGTGTAATATTTATGCTTCCTAAATGGGGGAATGCCCTTTCTCTGATGGACTTTATAAGTAAAAAGTGCCAAGGTGGTGAACGGTGTGACAGAGCTGGGTGGAAATATCACAACAATGTTTTACTGCATGATTCCGACCAACTGAATTTGATTGTGTGTTGCAAATACTTGCAAGTTCCATCAAGATTTTAGGAAATTAACATTTGGACCACCAAGTATTTCAGTCTATATTAATGCATTAGCATGGGGCTTTTTTTAATACTACAAGATGTATAACAGAGCAACCTAAAAGTTGATACTTACAAGTATATTTGCCATCAGAGCCATCTTGTAGTAATAACTAATGTTTAATTGTACAAATAGACAAAAGGTAAAAAGCAAATTAGTACAATACAACTATATACGTACATTGTCGACAACCAACAGTCATAAACAAGAAATGTGGGTAATTTATATAATTATGGTAACCTTTCAGCCCCTTCTACCAATAAACACCCACATGGTTACGGCATTTATGACTAAAGCATATCAATATTACATTGCAGAAGTTCACAGATGATGCAAACATGGCCGACATCAAGTTACCTGTTTGTTGCATTGTTTCCTGCGTTGCATTTTCTGTTTCTCCACTTGGTGGACGACTGTATGTTTCCTCATGAGAAGTAGTTGGACGCTCCTCAGTGCTTTGAATTTGTTCTGCAAAAAAATAAAATGTATCAGGTGACATCAAAAATGATTAAAACTCGTCATAAATATAATTATCCAGATATATTTTTTCAATATTACCTGCTTCACGCTCAGATAGCACTTGACCTTGGGTGGATACATAAGTTGTTTGAGTAGAAGTAACATCAAGTGCTTGGGATCGGTTTCCTGCATCAGAGTTTGGATTGGAGTCTGTAATCAAAATAGTTAAAAGATTAAAAAATTTTACACTTTACAGTATCTGGCCTATATCTTTACTACATTGCTGCTGTAACAATACTAATGATCCTTAGCTAGGGGTCCACAGGCCCCTGGGGGTTAGTAGAGTGTTGTCAGGGGTCTGTAGCAACCTCTAAATACTGACGCTATACTGACACATGTTTGTTACTTTGTAACAATTTTGAAAATATGTTGATGCATTGTGCAACAAATCCTCAAAACAATACTATAGAAGCATGTTTACAACCTATCGCAAACAAAAAGCACATGGTGATGTGCAACTTAGATTTTATCTCAGAAGATGCAAAATTGTCAAAAAAATTAGGGTGACAGTTTTAAGGACTTATATGGCAATTAAATCAAAGAAATCCTGTTTTCAAGGCCCTCAGCAATGATGCAACTTATGACTGTTCCATTGCAGGTTACCAGAATCATTGCTGGGTCTTCTTACCCATATAGGGACCTAATATTCTTAAAAGTAAAAAAAAATTATTGCACCTGGATGGGGAACCACACAGCAATGATTTGTAAAGCCTCCTGGAAAATCTTGTGACCAACAGGGGGCCATAAACAGACCTGGGGGGTTGTTTAGGCAATTATTCAGCAACCAATTTTGGTGCTGTTGTGTGGAGGAGAGATGGACCTTGCACTGAACCATAATAGATAGGAGCAGGGTTTCGATTTATGCCTTTTTCACCATTCTAAGTGTTCGACACGCGACGCCACTGTTCGACTTGGGCGGCGTGAATAAATGATGAGTTACCGGTATACAGTACTATGAACAGATCAACGCTATTGTTATCTGCAAAAGTCCATAAATTGAATTACTATAATAAACTAATTAAGCCTAACATATCGGTCACGCTAATCTTGCAACATTCACATCGATCTTACTAGTTTTCTTTTTTAGAAGATTGGACGATTTTCCTATTCACATGTAGTTGCCAATTTTTTGCCATACATGCTGGTGGCAAAAGTGGTTCGAAGACGTTCTTTATTAAACAACAATATTTAACTGGAAGAGTTACGTAGTGTTGAAAGCTTAATGGCATCATCGTTCGGGATCCCCACCCAAATAAATTTGTGTGTTTAAACAACGAATAAACGCAACTACAGTAAATTATAGGACAAAATCCATGCAAAAGCCACCCAACACTTGCTTTAACGTTCGGCAAATAAGCGCGTTAAACTTACCATTGTTTCCAAACATGGAGCATTGTTACCGATCATGTGTCATTGTTACGAAACAAGTACCATTTCGTTCAATCGTATTAACAGAGACATAGCACCCAACAACATGCAGGGTTTTTAATTGTTTTGACGTTGTTTCAACTTGTATTCTAAACTTATGTAAGTACAAGAATCCTGTAATCGAAATAAGCCTGGTCTTTCTCATGCGTTAGTTACCAGATACGACATTTTTGCGACAAACACGACAATTTTTCTCAAGATGTTCAACATTCAATAAACAATCGACGCCCTGGATAGGATACTTAATAGATTCATTTTTCTTCAATATCCAATTGCATGTTTTTTGCTTTTTACCCTAAATAATGTCCAACATGGATGGATCAAATGCTCCCGGGGGTCAAAAAATGGGTATAAACCATGCTAATCAGCATACATGTCAAACAAATCGCACTGTTTTGTTGTTGGTACTGTATTGTTACAGCTTGCCATATACTGTTTATGCCAATTTAACAGGGTATTACACAAAATATTTGGTTGAAACCAAACTGTTAAAATCTTGTGCATCCCCTAGATAGGTCACTGTGCACCCTAAGTTTAGAACCCTGAAAACCTTTTCTAAAACCTCTACTGATCTGGATACTTCAGTCCCTCATTGAATTATCTTCAACAACTTCATACAACAACCATGTTGTAATCCTAACCTTCCACAAGTTGCGGTTCCTGAAGATTGAGATGGCCTTCAGAACTTAACCCAGAAATTGATGGATGTTGAATGACATCATCAGGACGTGGTTCGTTGTGGAGGGATGAACGATCTTCTGTGATGTCAAAATGTGTTAATAAATAAGTGTCGGAACTTTAACAGAAAATACATAAACAAGTACCAAGAATGAAATATTTGATTGCCTTAATCTGATACTTTTCTGGAAAGTATGTATATACAGGAAAGATTTAGTTTTGAAAATAATTTTGAAATCTAGGACACTGAGAACACAACTGTGTTCATCATCACTGCTTTTTCTTACTGACTAGAAAGAATAATTGTCTGTGCCCATCAACCGGTTGACAGATGCAATATACCTTTTTGTCAAGAACTGTGTGATTTGCCTTTTCACAAAAATAATTACTGTGGCTTTTGACCCATTAAGGTCCACTAATAGTTCTACCATGGGCAGAGGGTTGCAGCTGCATTAGAATATACACAGCAAGGATCTGAGGAGCCTACAGGAGCCTTAGGTCCTATTGGATTGCAAAAAATGCTTAGGGGCCAGTCTGGAGAATATGGCAGTTCTGACAAAATCTTGGGCATGCAGGACTAAATCTTTCTGCATGGGCATGTGCACCCCCAAGCCTACATGCAACATAAACGATAAAACACCTTTGGTACTTTCAATCAATTATTTTATTTTTAGACATTAGCATGCCAAAAAAATTCCATGTGCAGTGAAAAATTGGAGTGCAAACAAAAAAAGGTGAAAAAAAACCTCACACACATGCAGCTGCCATACCCTGTAGACTGGCCAAGGGGGCCAAAGCAACTTTACTATGATGTTTTTCGTTATCGCATAGAGAAGGGTGGGGGCCAACACTGAATTGCAGATTGGAGGTTTTTGTGATTTATTTTCCACAAAACCAGCCTACATTTTTGCAGCCTTATGAGGCGACGAAATGCCCCCTGGGGATGCTTCAAGCAACTATCCTGCATGTAATTTGGACCTGGCTGAGTGCAAAAACATAAAATGGCAAATTAAAGTTTACTTCTGTGATTACATCCCCTCAAACATTTTGATGCTATTACAACATTTTGACAACACCCAGCACCAAATAACCAGCTGATTAAAGAGGTAAACAGCATGCGCGTCCACATTCATTTAACCCAAAATTTGACCTTACTGCATCACCGATTGTTTTGTTATGTGCTGCCTATCTATGACAGAGGATAGGCATTACCTGCATAGCAGGCATCAACAAAACATTCAATTGTTGTACAGCCTCAACATAACAATACAAAACTATGACATGTTGTATCTGACCACAGCTTCACTAACTGTTTGACCCTCGAGTTTGGTTGCAGTGCTGTCCCATCAGATGCTTTATCTAATGGTAAACTTAAAAGTATACAAGTTTCCAATATTACCTGCTTTCTGCTTAGATAAAACTTGACCTTGAATGGAATCAATGGATGAATGAGTTAGGGTGACATCACCAAGTGCTTGGGATCGGTTCCCTGCATCAGAGTTTGGATTGGAATCTGTGACCAAAATACAAACTTATTTACCTTTCAGGGTCCAGATTTTTCACCAGGCTATAAATATTGCATCCTGAAATTGTTGTAAAAGGAAAAACATTATTACTTTATGTATAAGCTGCAGACAGATGGCCACTGTTTCGACCTAAAAGGTCTCATCAGTGCAGCTGGTGTGACTATAAGACGACTTTGCTGACCAAACGGCCAAGCAAAGACTTCCACTTTGTGGTGACTATACAGTCACCGTCATCCGTTGGGCACCAAACTAGGTGCAACCTTACGGAGCAAACAAGGTGGAAACACTACGGCCAAGCAAACTCAACCGATAGTGCCGTCAGGCCCCGTGTCACAATAATCATATGATAAGCAATGTGGAGCCAATAATATGAATTTTTACTAAATTATTACTTTAGAGTGGTGCAGGTTAAAAAATGTACAGATTTTGCACAGTGCACTATCTGGCCCAGATCATTATTACAGAGCTGCAAAGGAAAATAAGTATATATAAACTTTGCCAATTGGTGAAACAACAAACAAACTGCATTATCTTTAAAAAGGTGATACATGTATAGTGATTTTTGCTGTATTTTGTTCAGTGCTGTGTACTCCTTGGACCCAAAAACGGCATTCCATTATCCACAAATATCTCCCACCAATCCCATGATTGTGTAGAAAAAATACTACTTTTCGGGAGAATCTTGAGAATTTCCCTCCTAGCTTAATGTGCACCCCTAGTTAAGATGCAATGATTCAAAGAAAGCCTTTCTTTTAAATCCTCTACTGATATGGATACTTTGGCCTCACATTAATCATGTTTAACAAACTCATACCACAACCGTGTTGAAGGTCTACCTTCTAAAAGTTGCTGCTCCTGGCTACTAAGATGACCTTCAGAACCTAACCCAGAACTTGATGGACGTTGAATGACGTCATCAGGAAGTGGTTGGTTGTGGGAGGATGACCGATCTTCTCTAATGTCATAATGTGTCGATGTACGGATATCGGCGGTAACTGTGTCAAAAAAGAAAATGTAGGAATGTACATGTCTGACAGATACTTTATACTTTTCTGGCAAAAAGTTTCACAAAGACTTACTTCTCACTTATCGACTAAAAACATCAATTTCAAACGACGAAACAGGTCTGACAAACAAAAGTTTTGTTGCCAGATATTTTACACAAAAGCGCAAATTTCAGCAATACAACGCGTACAAATGCGCCTAATGTTAGTCAAGTTAACAAATAATTAGTTACACCGATGGTCATTTCATGTCTACGGTTGCCTGCACTCATCTCACTCTGAGCAAGATCGCTAAAAATTCATCACAATCGTCATTGCAATACGATTATGACGCAATATATGTTCAGTTTGTTGTGTTTCAAATTGATCACAATCGTCATTGCAATACGATTATGACGCAATATATGTTCAGTTTGTTGTGTTTCAAATAAGGACGAAACAGCGTTTGCGCTTTGCACAAATTTAATGAATCTATAACAGTGGTTCTTAACCGGGGGGGCGTCAACCAATTCTCATGGGGGGCGCAAGCTCTATACCAAAACTTCATTTTTTGTAGTGACTTTAATGTCCCATGCTGTCTGTCATATTTTTCGTGCAGTTTCGGAACAAAAATTTTGTAGTTTCAATGAAAAATCCGCCTGTGCAGTTAAGTTACTGTTACATCACAAAGAAACCATTGCGTCACAAAATACCTTTTGTATTGATTCATCTGTTTCGTCACAAACCGTTTATTGGTCCCGTAATTTTTTAGTTAAATAAGCAAGCTTAAATTGATACATAATATGATCGACAAAAACACAATTGCTTTTTGTATGAAACCCACTTACAGTTTGGGGGGGCGCAAGGCACAAGTCCGTTACTAAAAGGAGGCGTGATAGAAAAAAGGTTAAGAACCACTGATCTATAATCAAGCTTTGAATTTCTAAAGCCCTCCAAACTACCCCTATAGCGCAAGGGCCTTAAAAAAGCACGAACACCCAAGACAACACGACAAATTGTGTGAAAAATGCGCTCAATTGGCAATCATGACTTGAAGTGGCTTTCATAGTTAAAAGTCATAGTTCATCAATCTTAAGCGACAATTTTTAAACTATCGAAACCTACCTGAAAATCTTTGGTTTCGTGTAGAATAGCAATCAAGTGGAACCAATCGATCAAGGTTGATAGGAAAGGGATCTTTGATGTCCATCTGTCTGACAACATCTTCCACTTGTTGCTCGATCACTTCTGGGCTTTGTTGGTCGAGAAGTTGCTGCAATCTCTCACAGATTTCGATCATCGTTGGTCGTTTAGATGGATCTTGATCCCAACACTGCTTCATCAGTTGCTCGAGGTTTTCAACGATTACTCTGTCGCTGTAATTGAGATGAGGCTTTAATTGCTTTATTATGGAACAGTTTGGTCTTGTTCCTTCCTTGATGGAATCCAGTAACTCTTTATGGTTGCCGGTCGGATATGGCAATGCACGCACGACAACGGTAAACACCATCACACCGAAAGCGTACACATCAAGTTCTTTTGTGGGTTTCATGGTGAGGTCTCTAAGTTTTTCAGGAGCCGTGTACATCGCAGTGTATTGAGGTCTTTCCTTCTTGCTTCTTGCCGAAGAATCCACAGTCATCGAGCCTGTGGTTGTTGCGAGTTCAGCACTTCCAAAGTCGCATAGTTTGAGGCGCAGCCATTTAGTAATCAAGCCATTCTCTGGTTTGACGTCTCCGTGAACCATTCTCTTCAGAGGTAAACCATGGCAAGCTTTGAGACCTTTTGCAGCATCGAGTAAAAGCCGGGCACGTAAGGGAAATCCCAATGAAATTGAATGATTCAGTATTAACTGAAGCAAGTTTCCACCTTCGCAGAACTCCATGACGATCCCGATGGCAAAGGGCCATTTGGTCCAACCGTAGACACGAACTATGTTGTCATGATCGCCTAGTTTGTACAGGTTTTCCATTTCCTCCCAGAATCTGCGTGAAATTTGTTTTAAATATCGCAAGTTAAAAGTAAAATAGGCTACACTTACACATTTGTTTGAACATCTCCTCGTCTTGAGAACCGCCAGCTTTAATGACTTTTACAGCAACAAATCGTTCCAAACGAATATGATACCCAATCAAGACATCTCCGAATCCACCAGTTCCAGCAATAAACTTGACTGGGTCACATTGAATGTCCCCAGCGTTGATTGAACGGTACTGGAAAAACGATTTATTATGAGCATTTAAATCAGATATTTACAAATATGCAAAAACTTCCCGAGCCATATAATGTAATAAATTTTCATAAAACCGCACAGATTTTGCTTCGATTAATCCACAAAACTTGCATGAAAGTTGCAATTGTCCCAACGTTTGCAAATTAAGAAATCTTTACGTACCTTATCTGAGGCCATCACCACAAGATGTTGTGAAGGTCAACAACAATGTCACGAAGCAATGAGCATAATCCAATGGAGAAAGCAATATTACTAATCACATAAATCCTATTAATACAAATCCTGAAGTCATGGATTGATTAAAAAACAATATGCAAGATTCGGGAGATATATTTCAAAAATTAGGAAACTATTTGGATAAAATGCAAAGACTATTTGTAACTTTATTTTAACAAAACTTTTTAGTCATTACTCTCACTGACAAGAATTGTAAGGCGCATCTGCTGTTCGTTAGATTACCTTTTGTTTCCTTGGACGTTCAGGGGTGCCAAGGATGTTGGGCTCGTTAGGAAATCTCACAAAGCGTCTGTATCACATCACAAGCTACCCATTGTTACGTTCTAATCGTATTACAAAAACACGAAGAGTTGAACAGAAGGTGTTTAACCCTACACAGCACTGGTTCTCAGACTTTTGAGTTTGCGACGCATTGGAATAACTTCACGATACTTGCGACAAACCTTCTATCGCGACGATCAGTACCTTTGTTTAAAAATTTTAATCGCAGAAACCGGACTTAAATTGTTTTTTGTCTCTATCTCTCCTTAAAAAACTCACATTTTGTAGGTATAAATTGTAACGCGACGACCTTGGAAACCCAAAACAACGCATCAAGGTCATCGCTACGCACAACATGGAAACCTTGGTTTTTTACAATACAAGATGTCTTCGCAGTCCAAAGCGGAAACGGTATCACGGGTAAAAATGTTTATTTCAGTACAGGGACTTCTCCTAACTTTTATCTTAAGTGACTGCACTTAATTTTTGCTAGGCGTATGTTAGACGCCAAAACTTCATGTCTGTTGCAGTGGCGTGCGTGTTCAATTAAAATAAAAATTTCTCCAAATATTACGATCTTTAAATTAGAAAGCATTTGGTGTTTTAAAAATTTCTGATTTCCTGAAAGCAACAGCGGGTTCTACCACGTCGTTATAAGCTTGCTAGCTGTAATAACTGGCACTGTGATGTTACAGACACCTTTGCATTGTTCACATTCCCATGTTACGTGTAGAAAGGGTTCAATTGTCTCAGAATAACAAACAATAATGCTAATGTCCTCCACGAACAACACAACCCGTGTTACGGGTTTCAGTAAGCATTCTAATCTGTCAATAAACCCATGGAAACGAAATACCAGTAATATTGTTGTCGTCGGGTTTAGACAAATATTCCTTGCAATCAGTGCAGAAAAGTTTAAACATAATGGCGTGTACAAGCACAAAAACCCGAATAAAATGTCACGGCTCTCATGATACACCGAGTCCTTACAATTTACACATGAGCCTCGTTAATAGCAGCAGCTTTGCACGGTGGTTCACCGTATCTATAATCATCAGAATATTCGTCCGATCTCGATCCACAAGTTGAACAAATGCCGATTCCTCCTGATAGAAGAGATAGAGCTCCACCAACCCATCCCAGGAACAAACTTTTACCGTAAATATACCTGCTAAACAATGACAGAGACGTTTGATTTTCGCCGGTTGCAATTTTTTGTTTAACTGAAGCATTTTAATTCAAGTCAGAGGGCTTTAAAAAATATGTCAATCTTCACATCCTAAATAAACTAGCATCAACTTGCATCCATAAAGTTATGTTTGATGGGAATTATATTCCCCCAGTGGAAACACAAACTCTACAAACGAATTCACAAAGTGAGTCTCGTGAATGTAGTGACGTCATAAACTAGTTTGGGTGCCACCTGAGGTCTCACGAGAGTCGCGTCAAAAGCCGAAGATTACTTTCAAATTTCCAATCAATGAAAGGACTACGCCTTTAATATTCGATTTTCGTGCGACACCAAGCGGCAAACTTATATGCAAATGAGAGTTGCAAACGTGGGCGGATTAAATTTAATTATATTTTGGATGGATTTTTTTCTAAAAATCCTTTTTCCTATCTCTGCTTCCTAGGTCAGGGTTTCTTCCAACGTCACCTTGATGAAGTAACTTATCTCCTAAATCTCCAAACTCTTCCTACTGCAGGATTTCTTCTTCCGCATACAAATGAATGGGCACAGTCAATACGCACAGTTTAAAGTTTTTTGTGTGTTGTTTGCAGATTGTAGTGTTGCACTACACTACGGTAAACATAATTGTCAATAAATGTGTGTTTCACTTTAAGACAGATGTCAAAACATTTTCTTAAATACTGGAAAAATATTATGATCATTTCCACATTCTTTAATTGTTCAGCGTCAGAGTGTTTAATGCGTGTAACCATAGAATACTAAAATCTCCTGTGGTTAACAAACATATTTTGATACGATTATCCTTTATGTGACATGTTTGATATCTTTTAAAAGGAGTTTAAAATTGGGAAATACCCTTTACATGCTTCACTCTTTTTGATAATGAGCATTGTAGTTTTGAAAGTGACGTAACAAACGAATCAGTTATACTAAATAACATTCTTCGTTTGAACAAGCAAAGAAGCACAATCTTGCATTTTAAAATTAGTTTTGCGGAATAATTTATTTTCCATGCGATGGGAAATTAATGGCCACGGTGAAAGCGCGTATCAAAGCCAGTTATCTGCAGCTCATTATCGTTGATCCCAGGCTACTTCTACACTTAAATGTAAATTTTCGTTTTTTTTGCAGGCTTGGCAGTACTGGTCTGTGAGGCATTTGTAACCGGTCCCTAGAGGGGAAAATTTATTTGCATTGATTTTAGGGTGCGACATGCTTTACATTCACGCACCTAGGAATACCAGTTGTGCACTTATCCAGCCAGAGGACAATCATTCTTCACTCGCTACACCATGAAGATCAGCCTATGAAAATACTAACTGCTTTACACTGGTCTGTAGTGCAAATTAGGTTGGAGAACTCTGCCCCATGACACATGTCGAAAACCCTGATCCTCACAGAATTCTATGTAACACAGATATATGTGCGAACATAAACATGCTTTGCTACTCTTTGTTGTTAACCAATCTAAAAGTACTTTTAGTCATAAATAACAAAACACTGATAAATTGTTTGAAATAAGTTACAACAAAATATTTGTTTAATTTGCTACCTGAGGAGTATACAATACTACATTTCATTGTTTAATCGTATCAGATATACTTGTTTTAATGTCAATTTTTTTGGCACAGTTCCAACCGATACTCGTACATTGACACATTATGACATCAGAGAAGGTCGATCATCCTTCCACAATGAACCTCATCATGATAACGTCATTCAACGTCCATCAATTTCTGGGTTAGATTCTGAAGGTCATCGCAATCGCCGGAACCACAAGTTTTGGAAGGTTAGGATTACAACATGGATGTTGTATGAGTTTGTGGTATATGCTGATCAGAAAAGTTTCAAATGGTTGCATTCACCTGATATAGTTAATGATTCTGTAAACTTGATTGCTGTATCATGAATACAGTTCGTGCAAAGCTATTCCCAGATTATTTTTGTGCCACTATAGGATATAAATGGTGGTAACACATTGCATTATTGTTACAGCTGCTCTGTAGTAAGGATATTGGCCAGATACTGCACTGCACGAACACTGTCAATACTTTAACCTGTGTTAAACCAAACTAATAATGTTGTTATTTCAACAACAATTTCAGCATTCACTAATCATATGCAGAGTAACCTGTTTGAAAACCTGAACCCTGAAAGTTTAATATTTTTGTATTTTAGTCAAAGAATCCAATCCAAACTCTGATGCAAGGAACCGATCCCTAGCACTTGGTGATGTCACCCTAACTCATTCATCCACTGATTCCTTTCAAGGTCAAGTGGTTTCCGAACTTTAAGCAGGTAATATTGGAAACATGCATTTGGTGAAGCATAATTGCACACTTTAATTACTAATGTCAAAAAACTTTTTACACAATAGATCAAGCATCGTCCAATGTTACAGCAGCACAGCATAATTGGAGACGCTTGTCAGGTTGGGTTTGTATAATTGCAGGGTTCTGGAGAATTTATAGATAGTTATTTATTATATCCGATACACATATGAATATACAACAAGCTTTGAAGTCTTGTGTCTTTCACTGGTGTTTAGAGTTTGAGGTTGTGTAGAGGAATATACATACTTTAAAGCAGAGGCATCAACTCAGCAAATTGTTTACAAACAACCGTTTACTACCCGGGTTTCGAACGATATTGGCACATTGGAGATTTAGGCCTACAAACATTACAGATAAACTCCTTGTTACTTTCTGTGTTAAATTAATTTCATTATTTGTGGAAAATAGTACGAAGTAAACTAAAGTTTTTTTTATCATGGCTTCAGTTTGTTGGCAGGTAATTAAGTTGGATGAGTGCATTCGTTGCACAAAAAAATGCTAATTTGTAATAGTGTAGTTTGCATTAACACAGAAAATGAAAAAAAAACGTTTGAGAACTTCCCAATATTAATATACAGTAGTACTATAGGACTAACGCACAGGACATTATTGGGTGTACATAAAATTTTGTGTTTTATTCTAGCCAACAGTTCCCCAGCAAGTTGACTCGGGTGAATACTGGAGTCGAACCTCATTAAAACAATTCAACTTCGCTGATGACGATGAAAATGAAGACAGCATCGAAAAAATTTAATTTGTTGGTTCAACAGCAACTCTTGTCAATAAAAGGTAAAATGCTTTTGATGTAATGGTACCCAAGATTGAAAAGTTTGCAATTTTGTACTAGTTTTTTTTAGACAAGCTTTGATGGCACGGATAAATTGACATTTTGTATATTTTATTTAATTTGTTGATTGTTTTTGAATGGATTACAGAATTGTAAAAAAATACGGTTATTTTTCTAATTAGATTCCATCTACCTTAAAGTGATATTGGAGTTTAAGAAAGAATTTTTTTTTTATGTCGATTGTTGGCAAGTCCAATTATTTTTACATTTGTCGTTTTTATAGAAATCAAGCAAGTGTTTATGGTCATGGTGAAAAGAGTTACGTTGCTGAGGCAACTCCACCACGAGCCATGTCGGCCAGATCCCATCGGCCATCGATGCCAAAAAAACAACAATTTCAACCTTTATCTGCAACTTTACCTCCTGCCACAAAAAGTGAATCAGTAAAATCCAACAATGTTCAACAAACCGTGACCATCACAGAAGGAAGGAATCCATTGGTCACAATAACCACAAGCTAGTAGGCAGCCCTGGAAAACAGAGCTACATGTAGATAATAATGTTATAGTTGCTGTCCGTAAAAATACAGTTAATATTTTATTGAAAAAAACAACTTCATCATTTTTCATCTTAAGCTGTTTCCAGCTATGACAAAAAAGCTGTTCCATCCGCAACAAACATGGCTCAGCTTGAAACAGAAATCAACTCTCTTCGACGCCAACTTGTGCAAGCAAAGCGAGATAGAGCTGCAGCTCCTTCAGTGTCTGACACTTTGCGTCATTTATTGGTGGGTAAAACTGCAAAGCCTACCCAGCAGTACCTAGTTTAAACCATTATTGTTTGTAATCAGATTGGCAACCCCTATGTACTTGAACTATACAAGTCGAAAGATGAAAAAACTAAGCTCTTGGACAGTGCAATTCATAGACATGATGGCAATGCAATTGTTGCAGTAACTCTTTTTATGCGAGACACACTTAAACGAGGTAAGCTTTAGATTAATTATGTCTGGAAATGTTTAACTTCATGTATTTATCTACCAATAAGGGAAACCGATTCTGATACAAAAATGGACACTAAACATTACTTAAAATAATAAACATCTTACAATTGAGGGCCACTTACATTTAGTTTTAAACATCATTACTCTTATTGTGGTGACGATTATACATGGTGGCTATCTTGAATATATGGTATATACATATTGGATATTTTTATCAAAGAACGATACAGATTTTGAGGGCACTAAACTTCACTTAATATAATACAAGGCAACTTATATAATGCTTTTAATAGCAAATATTGCATTGACAATTACATGGTTGCTGACAAAAAAATATGTTACATGTTTGTAGATATATTTAGCAAAGAACTGATGAGTCGGCCAGTGGCAGTGGATCATTATTGTGCTTATCTGCGAGAAGCTGGTGAAGTTGATGAACTACACGAAACATTAAGTGCCCTTGGTCGAACTGAAGAAGCTGCAATATTGAAATATAAACAATGTCTTGCATCGACTGCCACAACCACTCCTGAAATTAGAGCATCGGGGTTGAAAGACTGTATTAAGTGAGTTCCTTGTAAACAGAAAGTTACAATAAATGTGCCCATAACATAACCCAGATATTGGTAAACTCTTACCCAAAGATGGAATCTGACCAACTTGTTCTTTCAAATATCTTACCAGGGGTTTGTATAAATGAGTGTTGCTCTTGAATGCTGTTCAGATTGCAGTAAAATGTATGTCATTTTAGTGCAAATGTTTTTGCTTTTCAGTGACAAAATAGGTTAGTTTAAAAACTATAGTGCAAACACTCTATGTTCACTTTATAGCCATTGGCCGGTCCAGTTTGTAATAATTTTTAGTTGATGATTTTGCCAACTGCTGTTTTTTAACTAAGTGAAATAATATATAAATTATCCATTGGTTTTTTTGAAACTTATGTTTAACCCACAGTTATCATGTGAAAGCTACGAACAAACTTCATTTTTCAGATGTTATTTTGATGCTGACATTCGCCTTGCCAATGAAACCAGTGCAATATTTGAACAAATCGTGATGATGGAACGACAATCAGCTGTGGAGGATGCTGACAGCGCTGCTGAGAAAACTGGTCAAGTCATGGTGTTTAAAAGTCACCCTTGTAAAGAAGCAATTATCCACAAACCAGTGGTGGACACTTTGTTTTATTGTTGTTATTATCATTCGGGAGAGGCAGAGGTAAATGTAAAAATAATATTAAAATGGTTGGATAAGTTTTATGTTGATGTTTATCTTATTATTATCTGTTGTTTATTGTATATTTATACCTCTGCACAAAAACCCAGAAATTATTTTTATTTTTCAGGGTCTTTTAAGTAGTCCCACTTCAATTCGCAATCAACATAAAATCAGTGAAAGACAGTTTATGTTTACGACAATAGCAGCTTTGTGCAGAATGAGAAGGCAAAGTATTTCTGTTACACACACACATTTCTAATGTTTGTTTAAACTAATTACAATTTTGCAGATGGCGTGATATAGAAACTTTGTTGACAGTTCCACGTTCATTGTTTCGGAGTGCAAGACTGCAAGCTGTTATTGGTTTTGATCGAGTGGTCGATGTTCTGAGTAAAAATCATGCCCCAGATGATGTCTGTTGTGTTTTTTACATTGTATTTTGCAACCTGTTCATATTCTTCCACGTTTTGTTTAAAGGCCCTTGCAAAATATTGCGCTGAAATTGAAACATCCGATAAAAGATTGGAAATGGTGATGAAACTGAAATGCTACAAAGTTGTAATTGATGTAAGGCTTTATCAGCTAACATATCAGTCATTAGGTTTTAGTGCCATTGCATTGAGCCTTAGCTGCTTGTGTAAACCATTTATCTAAAAATATATATTATTACATATTATGTATTTTTACAACTGTCACACTACAGTGGATTTGAATTGAGATAAATTATAAAGTTGAGTTTTTTGTACAGACTCTTGTTTATCAACGTGATCGACAGCAGTTGATGTTGTATCTTGATAAAATCCCGCAAGCTAACCAACATATGAGGCAGTATTTGTCAAATCAGTTAAGATCACAGGTGAGTTGCCATAACATAGGGTTCCCAGGCAACCAGATGTCCTGAGTTTCGTTGTTAAAATTTGTGATTGTGGAAAATGACAAAAAAGTGTCCAAATGTCCAGAATTTAAAGACAAGACCCATAATTGCCTGTAAATTAACGTAAGGTTCCCTAGTTTGAATCAATACCATGCTGCTGTTAAACAAGTTTCAATTGACAACAAAACATAGTAACCCCAAGATTACACTAATCCACAAACAACACCAGTCAAAGCCTGTCAGGTCTCATCAGTGCACTATTATGGCTTTTTTGCCCTTATAACACCAGTCAGGTTTTTGTTTGATAGTTTTATTACTGTTAAGTATTTTATTGTTTTTCAGGAGTTCAAATGGAAAAAACTGATATTGTTACAAAGATATCTCTAATCTGTCGGTTTCATCCACATCCAAGTTGACTTTAACAGCATTTTGAACTTTACTCCATAACATTATGTGTGCAGTGCTTTACATTAAGTGATCTATAATATTACTAAATCTTTCTTTGACAACAAAATATCTGAATGTATATCTTGGTTATGTGTGTAACTTACCTGCAATGCAAGTTTACCCTAAATGCGTCAAAACCAGTTGCCCATGTACAAAAAACTTAGAAACAAGTGGGAAGGCACAGGTTAGGAAGTCTTGTTTGTGCTCCATGTTTAAAAGTATTTCCTACTTAACATCCACAACCCCTTGACTAAAAAGTCATGAAGAAGCAAGTCATGATGTCATCAGCACTAAATTTATCTTGTCACCAAAAGCATGAGTCGCAGTTGTAAATTGCAACACAAGTTTTTTAATTTCTACACATTAAGGTTGGTTTGCAAGAATCTGGATTTAGTTCTTTATATCAAAACTAAAACTTGCATCTTTGTTTTGCTTGAAACTTTTATAACTAAACAGTGCCCTGAGTTTTTTAAAGACTAACTTTATCCCGCAAAATACATTAGTTGTTAACTTGAATCTAAAATACTCATAGATCTTACACATTTAGTCATTGTATCCACTCTCAGGCTGATTAGAGCAACTGCTTTCTGTATATCTTTTGATACAAATGTCTTCAAAATCACTTTTTTGTCCTCAACAACCTCGTTCTTCACCATAAAACTTCTCTGAAATCTACTTTTATTGCATTCACAATTAAATATCGGTAAAAGACAACAACCATAATATTTACAAAAGCAACATTTTTCTACATAACATGGCGTTTGATTTTACTCCCAATACATTTTATCCGAAGTTTCCACAGTACATTTTATGGAAAACATTTACTCATAATTATTACTGCTGCTTTATGCTTACTGACCAAACAAGAAGCCACAACTTTCGATTGTTATGCAGTTGTGATGTCATAATGCCTACTTTTGTAACTTTTTTGCAACTATTCGCAAATTGTTTTCATTTATTTCAATCAACTCCTTTCTTTCCTCTTCAGTTATGTCTGTTGCCATTCTGTAAGCTTGGATTGATTTTTGATACAAATCCACGCTTTCATTCAGTCGATTTGTTTCCATGCAAACACCACCAAGGTTGTTTAACAAATCTCCGAACACTTCATGCTTTGCTGAGTTTTCACCAAACTGTTTCCTCATCATTTCAATTCCAAGTTTAATTGTTGATTCACTCGACGAATAATCTCCGATTAAAAGTTGACTCAATTCAATCCAGAGCAAACACCACGCTTCACTTAAACATCTGAATCCTTCTTCCACGTTTTTAATATTTTGTATTTTGAGTCTCATCGTTTTCATCAGTGGGATCACATGACCACGAATTATTCGTTTGTTTTCAAGTTTTTGATTCGAATCCGATGTTTTCATCAAATCATCGCATGTCCGACTCAAACCCAGAACACAATCCCTCACACCTTCCACCCCTCTCACGTCATCGTGATGCCTTGAATAAAATTCACCTTCAAGTTCATAAAATAAAATCGATTCCAAACATTTTCCCTCTTCTCTCTTTTTATCTCCAGTTGTTTCCAAATCTTTTGCAGTTGCCCCAAGACCTTCAAGTGACCTTGAAAGTTGGTTTCTTGTTTCATTTGCTTCAGAATATTTTTTGTTTTTCAACAAATTCACGTAAATTTTTATCAGGGAATTTGAATCGATTTTTTTATCTGAAATAAAATATAAATTGATTTTTGATTTAAATAAACCCGACATCTTGCTTATCCGTACCCTGACGTTCATTTCAAAGTGTAAATTCTCGCGGAAAATGGGTTGGTGGCGCTAAAGAGCACCAACAGATAATTTTTTATAAATGGGGATTTTTAGGCTTTGGTTTTGCAAAAAAAAACAGAAAAAAATTATTCATTTTATTTGTGACTTTTGTTACTCCAAAATGAAACAAAAATATGTCACTGCACAGAAAACTAATTTGTGTATATCGCCGAAATAAACTTGACAATTTTTTTTACTGATGCCTGTACTTTTAACGTTTCAACTGACCAACGAGACGCTGGTCGACAAAACTTCAAACGCACACAACTCTGCCGTTACTCGTGGGATTTCGATAATTTTTTTGCAAGATGCATAGATTGACACAAAATTTATGAACATAAAAAAAATTTCCTATTACCGGATATTAATGTGCATTGCCATAAATCAGCTATAACTTGTTTTGCATAGGTTGACAGAAAAGGCAACTCTACCACCGTTGGAAAGCCCTTAAAAATCTCATACAGCGATACAAAACTTGTGCGGATTTTGTGGGAGCTATATGTTTTAACGACCGAACAATTATTATGACCGTACAAAAAAATCAATCTTTTACTTATAACTTTAGCACAGTGTACGCGGGGAAAACAATTCTTCTACTATTGCAAAGCTTACACAAATTCCTTTACGAGTAACGGCAGAGTTTTGTGCGTTTAAAGTTTTGTCGACTAGCGTATCTTTGGTTGTAACTGGTGCCTTTTTCAAACAGTGGTTATAAAATTGGAATTTTTCACCAAGTGAATCAGAATGACTTAATTCCCACCCAGTTCTCATAACCTTTAAGTACAAAAAATTAATCAACATAACCATCAGAGGGATGTTAGTTGACAAAAAAAAATCGCCAGATGACAAAAGTTTGAACGCGGGATACTCGGCCGCCGTACGAGGTAGCGACCTCCCTTTTCCACACAAAAATAGATTACAGACTGAACTTTGCAACAAAAAACACAGACTGAACTTTGCAACAAAATAAAAAAAATACATTCATATTTGAATATGATTATGAAATGTTTGCTATGTCATAACCATAAGTAAACATCGATTCCCGCTGAAATCCTTAAGGGCAGATATTCTTTGGCGTCCATACTATCTAAAAATATTAAACATTTTCGTGAGAAAAAACGCGCACCTTCTCAAATTTAAAGAATATTAACCATACCCCCCATATTTTCAAAATTCGTTCAAATATTTTTTCGGATTTAATGAAGTTTTAATGGGATTTTACGTTTTGGAGTTGTTTGCCACAAAGGAATGTTGCTCATCAGTTGTTTTCGCAACATTATTTTTACGCTGGACCCTATTAGGCGGGGGGAATCTGATAAGTCGGCGAGCCGAGTGATCGGAATCAGCGAGGCTCAAGGCCGCGCGGCGGGCAGAGAGATCGGGGTGTGCGAGGCTCAAGATCGGGCGGCGTGTTTTCTGATCGGCATAAATTGACGAAGCTACGACATACATTGTTACGAAACAAGCTGTGGAGAAATCGATTATTCAGAACTAGTTGAATGTTTGTACCCAGCCAAAAAGGTAAGAACTCTTTTTCGAGCATTGTTTATTGTTAATATATGTAAATTTAATTGCGTTTACTTTATTTTGCAGCCTACAAGAGTGGAGAAGTATAGGGTTGGAGTATCTGGGAAGCAGACGATGTGGCGGGTTCCCGTCAAAAGCAGCCGGAAGCGGTTGCTGTATATTTCCGACAGCAATGCTCGGAAATACGTTTCGCCTTATGAGGTAAAACCATCTAAATCTTTTTCTTTTGATTTTGCAGCTTTAAGCATGCCTGGTGGTACCATCTGGCATGCAATACAGGAACTTTCTACCGCTTCTGCTGACACACGCGAAAAGGATTGTCCAATCTCGGAAGGTGGTGGTTAAGGCTATCCAGGATTTCCCCGAATTAAATGCGGGAACAAAGATGAAGCCGAGCCCACTATCGGCGAGTACAAATGTTTTTACCAACAAAACTATTCAATCAACAACAATATTTTGCACTAGAAATTCATTGAACGGATGGAATCGGTGAAATCAAGCCAACATTTCTTGATGTTGTTCAGGAAAGGGCGCTCAAATATGGGGAGGAGGAGGAGTACTGGATTCCAACCAACAAGACCTGCGGTCGTCCACCAAACTGCGCACAAGACCACAACGGAAAGTAACGGAAGCATCGGAGTCCGGATGGATGGTTGAAACAAGAGGAGGAGGAGGGGGTGGGGATACTCGAACAGCGAGGAGTTCCAGACCAGCCCAACACCCGAGAACACCGAGGAAACCAACCCAACCACCAAGGACATCGAGAAGACCAGCTCCCCATTGAAGAAGTGCACGAAGAGGAAGAAGAGTCCCAGCGCCAAGAAGACCGGCTCGCCATCGCCGTTGATGAAGTGCGCAAGAACACCGATTCCACATCCAAGAAGTCTAGCGAGAGATCGAGGAGGGAAAGCACCCAAAGGTCGTGTCGCCATCGAGAGAGTACGAGAGTTTTGAAGGAGAAAACCCGCCCCACTTTCGAAGTGCGCAAAAGGACAAGCTCGAGGTAACCTAACAGTAGACATGTTTGTGTCAGCATTATCCACGTACACTTTATTTGATCCTCGCACACCCTCTTCATGGCATGTTTTGATAAAGCATTTTTTTGCCGAAGACATGTCTAAAAAAACGGGATAACAGAATTCGAAAACTAAAATACTTCTGGACAAAACATAAAGGACAAACAAAATGTTGTCTCGATTTGTTTGGCGACTGTAATGTTGATGCTAAAACCGAGTACAATATTAATGGCGAAGTAATAACTGACGAAATCTTTGAACATCAATCCAATGTTGAGCGTAGTCTTGTCGACATAAATCCCCCCTGTGTAAGCGACGAGGGTGAAGTAGGTGAAGATAACGTGGATAATGCTGATGTTTGTGTTGCGAATCGCGAGTTTCACGCGGCCAAAGTTTTGTTAACTGGGAGTTTTTTCTGTTACCTTTCACGGGGAGCGCAAAACGTTGGAAAATATGGGGGGTATGGTTAATATTCTTCAAAATTGAGGTGCGCGTTTTTTTCTCGCGAACAAGTTTAATATTTTTAGATAGTATGGACGCCAAAGAATATCTGCCCTTAAGGATTTCAGCGGGAATCGATGTTTACAATGTTTATGACATAGCAAACATATCATATTCATATTTGAATATGAGTGTAATTTTTTTTAAAGTTCAGCCTGTGATCTATTTTTGTGTGAAAAAAGTAAGTCGCTACCTCGTAAGGCGGCCGAGTAACCCGCGTTCAAACTTTTGTCAACTGGCGATTTTTTTTGTCAACTAACATTCCTCTGGTCCATGACCCTATGTTGTTCACCTACAAATTAGTGACCAGGATTGTTTGTTCAATTATTTTTGATGTTGAATAAAACCTTGCTTTACAACAAACTATTCCCACTGTTTTGCAAAGGTTTTAAAGAACATTTAAAGTTATTTTCCGAATCATGAACACATGCGTTATTTATGAACAATACCAAAGTCAGCAATAAACTTTCTGAATGTAAAAGTTTAGCTTAGTAAATAATGCAACACACATTAAGTTACCTGTTTGTTGCATTGTTTCCTGTGTTGCATTTTCTGTTTCTCCACTTGGTGGACGACTGTATGTTTCGTCATGAGAAGTAGTTGGACGCTCCTCCGTACTTTGAATTTGTTCTACAAAAAAATAAAATCTATCAGGTGACATCAAAAATGATTAAAACTTGTCATAAATATAATTGTCCAGATATATTTTTTCAATATTACCTGCTTCACGTTCAGATACCACTTGACCTTGGGTGGATACAGAAGTTGTTTGACTAGGAGTAACATCAAGTGCTTGGGATCGGTTTCCTGCATCAGAGTTTGGATTGGAGTCTGTAATCAAAATAGTTAAAAGATTGAAAGATTTTACTACAGTATCTGGCCTATATCTTTACTACATTGCTGCTGTAACAATACTAATGATCCTTAGCTAGGGGTCCACAGGCCCCTGGGGGTTAATAGAGTGTTGTCAGGGGTCTGTAGCAACCTCTAAATACTGACGCCATATGTTTGTTACTTTGTAACAATTTTGAAAATATGTTGATGCATTGTGCAGGCCGCATCTCTCAATTAAATCCTAAAAATTGAGTTTTAGAAGTCATTTGTTATTGTGCACCTGGTTACAGTTTCTCTTCTTTGCCAAAAACAATCGCCGGGTCTGATGACTCATGAAGGGGGACTACTATTGCTGATCAGAAAAAAAATTGATTGCAGCTGCATTAAGACAGCACATTGGGGGGTTTTGCAAAGGCTAACTGCTAAATTGTCAGTCCTAGGGGGTGTACAAACAGCCCCGGTGGGGCCCCAAGACAATTACAAGACATCTAATTCTTCATGAATTGTGTAGAGGAGGGTTGGTGGCTTCACTTAATCGCAAATGGAGGTAACTTTCTCTGATTCATTTTTTCACAAAACAAACCTACACTTTTTTCTGCTTTTTTGACCAAAATAATGGCCAACAGAGGGTCAAAATGCCCCCGGGGGAGCAGTTTAAGTAGTTATTTTGATTATAAATTTGGCCACAATTCCTTGCCAAGGGTCCGCACTAACAGAAAATCACAAATTGAACATACTTTCTCTGATTCATTTTTTCACAAAATCAACCTCAATATTTGGGTAGTTTTTCAGCTACATGTACAACAGCACCCTCTACCAATTTACTGCCTGACTAATAGCCCTGAAAAACAAACTAAAACTGCCCCAAACACGCTGAAAATCGCCCTGGCAACAGCCTGTTCATCTGCGCTCATTCAACCAAAACACTGGCGCCCATGCATGACCCATTGCATTGTTACACACAATTTTACTCTGTTACGCAGGAGTTCGAGAAGGGCAATTCCCAACCGGGAAAGTCTTTTCCATAGAAATACAGAGATGCGGCCTGCAACAAATCCCCAAAACAATACTATAGAAGCATGTTTACAACCTATCGCAAACAAAAAGCACATGGTGATTAGGGTGACAGTTTTAAGGACTTATATGGCAATTAAATCAAAGAAATCCTGTTTTCAAGGCCCTCAGCAATTATGCAACTTATGACTGTTCCAGTGCAGGTTACCAGAATCATTGCTGGGTCTTCTTACCCATATAGGGACCTAATATTCTTAAAAGTAAAAAAAAATTATTGCACCTGGATGGGACAGTACATAGCAATGATTTGCCTCCTGGAAAATCTTGTGACCAACAGGGGGCCATAAACAGCCCTGGGGGGTTGTTTAGGTAATTATTCAGCAACCAATTTTGGTGCTGTTGTGTCAAGGAGAGATGGACCTTGCACTGAACCATAATAGATAGGAGCAGGGTGTCGATTTATACCTTTTTCACCATTCTAAGTGTTCGACACGCGACGCCACTGTTCGACACGCGACGCCACTGTTCGACACGGGCGGCGTGAATGAATGTTAAGTTACCGGTATACAGTACTATGAACAGACCAACGCTATTGTTATCTGCAAGTCTATAAATTGAATTACTATAATAAATTAATTAAGCCTAACATATCGGTCACGCTAATCTTGCAACATTCACATCGATCTTACTAGTTTTATTTTTTAGAAGATTGAATGATTTTCCTATTCACATGTAGTTGCCAATTTTTTTTGCCGTACATGCTGGTGGTAAAAGTGGTTGGAAGACGTTGGTGCCAGTATAAGTCGTTTAAAGTAAAAATTTTTACTTCGAGTCTTTATCAAACAACAATATTTAACTGGAAGGTGGTGTTGAAAGTTTAATGGCATCATCGTTCGGGATCCCAACCCAACTAAATCTTTCTGCATGGGCACGACCCCCAAGCCTACATGCAACATAAACGATAAAACACCTTTGGTACTTCAGTTAATTATTTTAGTTTTAGACATTAGCATCCCAAAAAATTTCCATGTGCAGCGAAAAAATTGGAGTGCAAACAAAAAAAAGTGAAAAAAAACCTCACACACATGCAGCTGCTATACCCTGCAGACTGGCTAAGGGGGCCAAAGCAACTTTACTATGATGCTATGACGTTATTGCATAGAGAAGGGTTGGGGCCAACCCTGAATTGTAGATGGAGGTTTTTCTGATTTATTTTCCACAAAACCAGCCTACATTTTTGCAGCCTCATGAGGTGACGAAATGCCCCCTGGGGATGCTTTAAGCAACTATCCCGCATGTAATTTGGACCTGGCTGAGTGCAAAAACATAAAATGGCAAATTAAAGTTTACTTCTGTGATTACATCCCCTCAAACATTTTGATGCTATTTCAACATTTTGACAACACCCAGCACCAAATAACCAGCTGATTAAAGAGGTAAACAACATGCACGTCCACGCTCATTCAACCCAAAATTTGACCTTACTGCATCACCGATTGTTTTGTTATGTACTGCCTATCTATGACAGCAGATGGGTATTACCTGCATAGCAGGCATTAACAAAACATTCAATTTTTGTACAGCCTCAACACAACAATACAAAACTATGACATGTTGTATCTGACCACAACTTCACTAACTGTTTGACCCTCGAGTTTGGTTGCAGTGCTGTCCCATCAGATGCTCTATCTAATGGTAAACTTAAAACTATACAAGTTTCCAATATTACCTGCTTTCTGCTCAGATAAAACTTGACCTTGAGTGGAATCAGAGGATGAATGAGTTCGGGTGACATCACCAAGTGCTTGGGATCGGTTCCCTGCATCAGAGTTTGGATTGGAATCTGTGACCAAAATACAAACTTATTTACCTTTCAGGGTCCAGATTTTTCACCAGGCTATAAATATTGCATCCTGAAATTGTTGTTAAAGGAAAAACATTATTACTTTAGTGTGGTGCAGGTTAAAAAATGTACAGATTTTGCACAGTGCACTATCTGGCCCAGATCATTATTACAGAGCTGCAAAGGAAAGTAAGTATATATAAACTTTGCCAATTGGTGAAACAACAAACAAACTGCATTATCTTTTAAAAGGTGATACATGTATAGTGATTTTTGCCGTATTTTGTTCAGTGTTATGTACACTCCTTGGACCCAAAAACGGCATTCCATTATCCACAAATATCACCCACCAATCCCATAATTGTGTAGGAAAAATACTACTTTTCGGGAGAATCTTGAGAATTTCCCTCCTAGCTTAATGTGCACCCCTAGTTAAGATGCAATGATTCAAAGAAATCCTTTCTTTTAAATCCTCCATTGATATGGATACTTTGGTCTCACATTAATCATGTTTAACAAACTCATACCACAACCGTGTTGAAGGTCTACCTTCTAAAAGTTGCTGCTCCTGGCTACTAAGATGACCTTCAGAACCTAACCCAGTACTTGATGGACGTCGAATGACGTCATCAGGAAGTGGTTGGTTGTGGGAGAATGAACGATCTTCTCTGATGTCATAATTTGTCGATGTACGGGTATCGGCGGTAACTGTGTCAAAAAATAAAAAAATACAATGTAGGAATGTACATGTCTGACAGATACTTTATACTTTTCTGGCAAAAAGTTTCACAAAGACTTACTTCTCACTTATCGACTAAAAACATCAATTTCAAACGACGAAACAGGGATGACAAACGAAAGTTTTGTTGCCAGATATTTTACACAAAAGCGCAAATTTCAGCAATACAACGCGTACAAATGCGCCTAATGTTAGTCAAGTTAATAAATAATTAGTTACACCGATGGTCATTTCATGTCTACGGTTGCCTGCACTTATCTCACTCTGAGCAAGATCGCTAAAAATTCATTATTTTGATCACAATCGTCATTGCAATACGATTATGACGTAATATATGTTCAGTTTGTAGTGTTTCAAATAAGGAAGAAACAGCGTTTGCGCTTTGCACAAATTTAATGAATCTATAATCAAGTTTTGAATTTCTAAAGCACTACCAACTACCCCTATAGCGCAAGGGCCTTAAAAAAGCTGGAACACCCAAGACCACACGACAAATTGTGTGAAAAATGCGCTCAATTGGCAATCATGACCTGAGGTGGCTTTGACAGTTAAAAGTCATATTCCATCAATCTTAAGCGACAATTTGTAAACTATCGAAACCAACCTAAAAATCTTTCCTGTCTTGTAGAATAGCAATCAAGTGGAACCAATCGATCAAGGTTGATAGGAAAGGGATCTTTGATGTCCATCTGTCTGACAACATCTTCCACTTGTTGCTCGATCACTTCTGGGTTTTGCTGGTCGAGAAGTTGCTGCAATCTCTCACAGATTTCGATCATCGTTGGTCGTTTAGATGGATCTTGATCCCAACACTGCTTCATCAGTTGCTCGAGGTTTTTAACGATTACTCTGTCGCTGTAATTGAGATGAGGCCTTATATATTGCTTTATTATGGAACAATCTGGTCTTGTTCCTTCCTTGATGGAATCCAGTAAAGCTTTACGGTTGCCAGTCGGATATGGCAATGCACGCACGACAAAGGTAAACACCATTACACCGAAAGCGTAAGCATCAAGTTCTTTAGTGGGTTTCATGGTGAGGTCTCTAAGTTTTTCAGGTGCCGTGTACATCGCAGTGTATTGAGGTCTTTCCTTCTTGCTTCTTGCCGAAGAATCCACAGTCATCGAGCCTGTGGTTGTTGCGAGTTCAGCACTTCCAAAGTCGCATAGTTTGAGGCGCAGCCATTTAGTCAGCAAGCCATTCTCTGGCTTGACGTCTCCGTGAACCATTCTCTTCAGAGGTAAACCGTGGCAAGCTTTGAGACCTTTTGCAGCATCGTGTAAAAGCTGGACACGTAAAGGAAATCCCAATAAAATGGAATGATTCAGTAATAACTGAAGCAAGTTTCCACATTCGCAAAACTCCATGACGATCCCGATGGCAAAGGGCCATTTGGTCCAACCGTAGACACGAACTATGTTGTCATGATCTCCTAGTTTGTGCAGATTTTCCAATTCCTCCCAGAATCTGCGTGAATGTTGTTTTTAAATTGCAAGCTCAGGGTAAAATAGGCCGCACTTACATTTGTTTGAACATCTCCTCGTCTTGAGGTCCGCCAGCTTTAATGACTTTTACTGCAACAAATCGTTCCAAACGAATGTGATACCCAATCAAGACATCTCCAAATCCACCAGTTCCAGCAATAAACTTGATTGGATCACATCGAATGTCCCCAGCGTTGATTGAACGGTACTACAGCAAACAAGTTAACTTAAATTCGTTGAGCATTGGTGGATTAAAAGAGGATTATTAACACACCTGTTCTTCTGAAGACATCCCAGGGTGCAATTACTACTTTCCAATCTCCAAAGTGGATGCTTTCGTCTTGAAAAAATGTGTCTATCTTAAGTTTGGCTGAAAATTCCATTGAACTGTAGAGCAATAAACCGAATTTGCAGGTAGGTTTTCTGCCCTCATATATTGACGAATCCTCGTCGACAAAGCAATTGTCAAACATCGTAAAACAGAGGATTTTCAAAGTGAGCGCATCGGGTCTTGGTTTCCAGGTCGATAAAATCGGTCGCCAATGACTTGACTGCCTTTGTAGGCTCTAGATAGTAAAAACACCTAAATTAACTTTCGGTTTTGACAGAACAGTAAACGATTTCTTGGCAGTCATTTTGGAGACAAAACAGTTTTGGGCGAGTAAATACCGGCGTTCATCATGAAATCTAACCATGATTTGTGTGCGATAATTTCTCCGTCAATTTGTTTGTTGTGATGGTAGAAACACTATTCAGCTCACGAACCAGAAAATGCTTTTTTAGAAAAGAAAATATTATCAGGTGGACCAATGGGGGTGCACCATGGGATGTGCCTATATAAAGTAAACATGGAGTGTTTGCGCTATACAGTTGATACGATGTTAAAACTGCAAAGCAAACACAAACGAGTATTTAACTTATACAATGGGACTGCAGTACGAACATTTCTCTTGAGCGATAATAACTTATTTCAACACCTGGAGGGCCAGATTTGGGGGCGGGGTGAAACTTTCACAATGTCTGATCGTTGTCGGATGTCATTTGTTCTCAAAGTTGCTTTCAATCTTATGTTAATATGACGTAACTTCCCCAGATAAAAGAATAAATTACGCCCACCTTTAAACTTTGCTATTGTCTCTTGAAATTCAAGCTTTAATGAAATAATCTAAATATGCTTCCGTTTCCTTATTGCAATGCTCTTCAACAGAGCTAACCGAAATTATTTTACAAACAGGTTTAATACGGGTAGTATATTTACGAGATATGTGACAGATAAACAAGGCAACAATTACAAGTCTCCAAAAATCTGTAACATGCAATGGGAGCATTGGTAAAGGCGACGCAAGGTGACATTTATAACTGGATTGAGTTTTAGGTTTGTTTGCGGGGCTGCGTGCATAAAGGGCGAGCAGTCTTTAAAATTCTTTCCTTTCACATAATAAACAGTAATTGACATTGAAACAATGTTAACCTAAACCATGTCCTTATTGTTCGCAATATCAGTGCAGTAATGCCACGAATTCACAAGCGTTTTTCTGCATAAAAGCATGAATATAATGTGACGACTCTCTTCATATACTGAGTCTTTACAAATTACACAAAAGCCTCGTTAATAGCAGCCGCTTTGCACGGTGGTTCACCGTATCTATAATCATCAGAATATTGAACATCCACAAGTTGAACAAATGGCGATTCCTCCTGATACAAGAGATAGAGCTCCGCCAACCCAACCCAGGAACAAACTTTCACCGTAAATCCACCTGCGAACGAAGGACAGAGAGTTCAGCTGCCTTGTATTTAAAATATCGTCCTTTCAAATCTCTTAACACTAGAGTATTACTGAAAATACAAAAATCCTATGATTTCCCTAAAAACTGGAGATTTTCAGGGACAGTTTTGTTCAGCAAAAAAAACAAATATCGAGACACCTTTAGTCCACGCCAGGACCCGCTTTTTTGTATTAAATATTTGGGATTTAAATATATTAAATACAACCTGATTTCTATATCGTAATTTTGCATTAAGCCCGTTTATATGTGCGACCAGAAACGAATCGGATTGGCCGGAAGTGGGACGAATTGAAACATCTCAATCCAATCCATATGAAGCAAATGTTTACATGTGAGGTTTGGTTGTTTTTATTGACTAAAAAACGTGTTTAAATTTATAAACATCTAAAAATCTCAAGAACAGCATGCCGTTTGCGATCTGACCATTTACGTTTAGGAGTCTTCAGTGTAAGTAAATGGTTTAATTGAGAGCAGTGACCTATCTTTTAATGACAAAGGTATTCGTAACAACAAACAAGATGCGTTTAGATCGTGCAAATCAAAACTCTCGCGCGCAACCTTCTGTGAATAATTTTAATATTTGTATGCCGCATGAGGTCGTGCGAGAATCGTTTCGAAAATACATGTCCAAAGAGCGCGGTAAAAACATCAAATCAGGGAAGGGAATTCACCTGAGTATCTCAAACGGTTCAGCATTTGCTGCAGAGTTTCTGGCGTCGACTTTGCTGGCATACCAAGAAGCTGCCACCAACATCGCAATTCCAGATATGATTCCACATATTCCAGCAGAAATCAAAGCTATTTTCGGGAATTAGTTAGTTGTAATAAGTTTGCTACTTTGTAAATGTGTTTTGGGAGTTTACCTTCAACAAATGCCCAATTGGGCAGAAGTTCAATCCGGGAATTATCAACGAAAGTATGGAAAAAATTAGAGAAACAATCCCAAAACCACGAGCTGAAATAAAAGATTAAAGCTTTTTCACTTACGTTCTTCGTGAAATTAACAAAAAAATAGATACGAAAGTTTTATAACGACTCATGCTATACACAGTAATTAGGAAGAAAGAGTGTTACCATGATTTAAGACTTAATAATGTAGATGATGGTTTCCTTATGAGTAGCGTAACATAAAAATCTTTAGATAAAATTAATTCGTTTTTATAGTTTTTCTAATGTTAGCATCTTGTTGTGACTTAGTTTAGGTGAAATGTCCAGAACCCAAAAAACTTTCAACAATTTGTCCTTAACATAAAACTGCAGGTACGGGATTTGTGTTCTGACCTCCTTTTAGTTGGAGGGGAAGTTCAAGGTAAAACCTGCTGTAATCGTCACAATCCCAGTTGCCTGTGGAAAAAGTCTGGCACTTAATCCACAATCCTTCGTACTGTGGAAAATGTAATTATTCGATTGATTGCAGCTAAGTAACACAAAACCTTACCCAAGCATTGTTCTTTTAAACCCTTCACAAACATATACAAATAGAACAGTTTTTACGTCAAAAGTGTTAACTTTCACTCTGTAAGAAAATCAACAACTGTAGTCATGCAGTCAAGGGACTTACCCTTACTATGGTGTCCTTGGCGGCGTCTTCTGGATTTATTTTTGCCCAATATGGAGTAAACACTGCAGCACAGGAAAGAGCGAACCCAACCATTAAACCCATCCAGGCAATATACTGCACTACAACCATTTGCCGTTTTCTGAGAGACCCAGATGTTAATATGAAATCCGATATAAAGCAAATAATTTCAGCAAAATATTTCAGATACGTGACTCTGAACAATGAATTTTTACAATTTGTGGCACCATTTTAATACTGTTTATATGTTGGCCTAGTCAGCATTGTAATGGTTGCGCATTAAGACACTGTCGTTGTTGGTAAGTATCCTACGGGTTTTGCGAAAAAATACACAACACTATGAATATTTAGAACAAAAATGTTTATTCCGACACTGACGATGATTTTTGAAGTGAAATATATTTATGTTAAACAACAAAGCTGACAGATTTTAACCTAATCTTAAACCTTTCCGTGCTAATGGTAAAAATATTTTCTAAAAATTGTTAGAATTCAAACAAAGTTTGGTTGCGCGATTAAAGTTGAACATATTCATCATAACATCACTGACGAGAAATATTAACATTTCCACTTCACCATTAAATATTGTGCCTTTATATATCTTATTGTTAATCGTGAAGAGCCTTACTGCCCTAAACCTTTTAAGAAAGAATTAAAAACTCATAAAATCTACTTTATTTAATATTAAGTTGTTGTTGCTGCTAGAGTAAAGAAAGCCTATAGCTGAATATCAGGTAAAACTTCGGTTAATGAAAGTGTACGTTTAATTGTGCCAGAAGAACAGATTAAGCAAAAAATATACCTTTATTATCCTAAAACATACCTAAATTTATCTCAATAAAGTGAATGAGTCGGTTTTTAAAGTATTGTCTGCCTAAAACATGTTTACGGCACTTACCTATGCAGCTTCGAGAATCATCAACTTCCAATGCAATGATTAACTGAGAAACCTCACGAGTTTAGAATTCAATTTTGCTTTTTGCTGGGAAGTGAGATTGCCGCCGGCGAATGCACGCTGAATATTCGTCTCACGCGTGGTTTTAACATTGGAGTTTTCGCAAACACCTGCAAGCACTGCAGCAATATTAACTGACTCACAACTAGCCTTGTAACCATTTTGATGTCTTCGTTGTTTTTGAGATATTAAATCTGTTCAATACCTGGACTTGGTTTCGTACGTAATGACGTCAGTTCTTCAGCAGTTTTGCATAAAGTTAGATGGAACCTAATTGTTGTGAAAGTGTCGTGCTGCAGATGAGTTCTTTAATTTCTAGGCCAATTTTTAATTCCTGCTAGCAGACTAAAATCAAATCAAATCATTTTTATTTTGCACACAAACTTACTGCGCACATAAACGATAAACGTCAAACACAAAATGACATGGGCAACGATAAACCATGAAGGTTATCGAGTCAAACGCCCATGTGAAGGTGATTTCCTCACGGAGAATCACAGTCTGCCGTTGGATCGCAGCCAGTCGAACTGGGAAGTTCTGTGTTGCGAGCAGCCACATATGACGCGGCCAATCGGCCGTAATAAAAATATGACAAGGATTTGGCAAATGTTCCCCAGTGATTAGTGCAGTAATGCTACGAATAAAAAGCGTTTGTTTGAATCAAAAACACGAATATACAAATAAAATATCATGGCTTTCTTTATATAACGTCCCCTTACAATTTACACGTAAGCTTCGTTAATAGCAGCCGCTTTGCTCGGTGGTCCACCGTATCTATAATCATCAGAATATTCATCCGATCTCGATCCACAAGTTGAACAAATGGCGATTCCTCCTGATACAAGAGATAGAGCTCCACCAACCCAACCCAGGAACAAACTTTCACCGAATATCCACCTGAAAGCGATGACAGAGGTGAATTGTTGCGTGCTTTTTAAGTTAAAATAGAGACCTGCTAAAAACATCCACTTTACATTAAGAAAAACCACAGTAACTCCATAATATTGCTCTTACAAAAAATAACATCTGAAAGAAACTTTTCTTTTGAAATGAAATCCTTGCAGATCGGGCGTTTGACCGTTGTTGCCAATCGCGGTCGACCGTCTTTGCCTTAAGTTGGCTAAACATTTTTAATACATACCAACCGCGAGAGGACGCACGAGAGTCGCGTCAAAACTTACTGAGCGAGGAAAACTCGGCAACCAAATCAATGATGGGTTTTGTTTTAAAATTGAATCATGGCAGTTTTTCAACTTTAGCATTTGTGTGCTAAAATGAGTAATTTGAATAAAGGAGCAAAATTTTATACAACTAAGGCAGCGTTGCAAACTGCAGGTTCCAATTTGGGTTGGCTCGCGAATTGTAACTTGGCCTGGAAACATGGCCGCAGCCAAAATTCCCGTGGGCACGACCTCTATCGTTAAAAGAAGCAGCTCGAACACAAACGTTGCAATAAATAAAGGAGTTGTTTTATTCGTGTAATATCAATTTCGTTCCGTAACTCCGTAATTTCTTGTAATCAAGATATTTTTTTGTATACAACACTGGCCCGCGGGATAAATGCAGTTTAACTAAGGTTCACCTGGTGACTGAGTAGTTCTGCATCAGATAAGCAGTTGCTTGATAATAATCGGAGTAAACTTTGCTGGCGTACCAAGAAGCTGCGACCAACATCGCAATTCCGGCTCCAACTCCACATATTCCGGCGTACATGCGCGCTTTTCTCTGAAAATTCATTTATTTAAAAAACTCTGGATTATCCGAATATAACTCTTTGAAACAAATTGCCTCAGATTGAAGTTTTTTTGAAAAAACGTTTCCGCGTGCCTTATCATTTTTTTCAAATATCATCTAATTTAATGTATTCCCAAATTGATGAATTGTTGTTATTTTTGATAAATAAATAATTTCCTAACATAAGAAATAAATTCATGCTGATATTAGGACAATGCCTAAGTGCTAGATGCAGCCACAATTGAGGAACCAACCTTATTCGCATATAAAGCTTACCTTGATCACAGGTTCAAGACCGCTGGGACAGCATTTCATGCCGGCAATTATCATACCCAGGGATATCAAGGAAAGAAACAAGGATCCAATTCCAAAACCTCGGGCTGAAAGAAACAAATCAGGTTTCCTTATTAATATACCCGGATAGATTCGCCAGCAAGATGCAAATAGGTTCAAATTCTACTCAATGATTGTAACAAACAAATGTCAATTAAAAGTATTCGGAAACTGATATTATCAAAACGATACGACGCTGAGTACATAAACCGAAAAAAATCAGTCTGGCAGACAGCCCATAGGATGTTTAAAATCAGGAAAATATATTTCGCCCTGTAAAGGGCAACGATATCCTGCCGATGAAAACGAAAACATCAAACCGTAATCAAAAGCATTCGCCAAAGCCGATAAAATAAGAGGCAAGTTTCTGACTAACTCCGCATTCATCGAAATCAGATCGGTAACACCTCTGCACTCAATGCATTTATGAGCCATCAGTATTTGTGACAATTTGAAAAGCAGTAGTTTCAAAATGTTGTTGAGGCTGACACGGCATGGTGGCGGTCAACTAAGGACGGATGCGGTCAGTTGCTAGTCATCATCTCCAAGTGCAATCAGCTATAGTTTTATATGTGTCTATGCCATTTTAACGTTTGCTTGTAAGTAGTTCATTTACATTGCATTTTTTTGTGCAAAATAAACATGATTGGCTGATTGATGAGTGTTGGTTGCACATGGTTGCACATGGTTGCACATGGTTGCACATGGTTGCACATGGTTGCACAATCACAATGTTTGTTTGAGAGCCGCATACTCAATCAATGTGTTAAAAGTTTCAATATATCAGCATTGGCTTTCTTATCAAACTTATTTGATAATTTCGCTTATTTAGAATCCAATATATCTTTTTCTTTAGAAAGGGAATCTTCAAAACCAAATGCCTTTACTCACTAAACCATATTTGTGGTTAAAATAGAAAAGATATGTGTGGTTATCTATAAGCTGACCTCCTTGTAGTTCGAGAGGAAGGTTAATGAAGAACATATTGTAATCGTCACAATCCCAGTTGCCTGTAGAAAGGGCTTGACACTGAATCCAGAGACCTCTATGCTGTGGAAAGAAGTACAAGTTCGTTGAAAAAAACCTTTACAGCCTTAACCAAAGAGCGAAGTTTTTTATCATAAATTTTATTATAATTCCGGCCATGTATGTAAAGTTGTAAAAATGGTATTGGGTGATTGTTGAAAGGAACAAGCCTTCCACCATAGGGTGCTCAACTAACTGAAAGAATAACGTTTGCAAGCACATTTGAACGGGTTCCGTTTTCTTGTCTCGTAAATCTTTGCACGTTTATTAAAAACAACAAAGTTGGTTCCGTCAAAATATATTGTTAATGTTCCACTCTGTATTAAAGTGTACACACACAGTCATCAAATCTGAGGACTTACCCTCACTATGTCGTCCCTAGTGGTGTCTTCTGGAGTTTGTTTTGCCCAATATGGAGCAAACACTGCAGCACAGGAAAGAGCAAAACCAACCATTAAACCGATCCAGGCGATGTACTGCGCTGCGACTCCCATAACTCTTCGACTTTGTTTGAAAAAGACAAAGCAGAGAAAATGTAAAACTTAAATCCTATTATTTCTGCGAACATGGCGTATATCAAATATATAGAAAACATATTAAATATATAGGACACGACTAAACTATTGATTTAGCTTTTGCTTGGCCATTGTGTTTCAGTCGTAATTGTCACCACAAAGTGGCAGTTTTTGTCTGGTTGTTTTGGGGGCGAAAATGTGACAACAAGCAACAAAGTGCACGGATGAGACATTTTAGGTCATCCCAGCGGACCTGTCTGCAACTCACGTAATTATGTATCATGTTTCTAAAAATAAATCTTAAGATAAGTAGAACAAAATATTTAAACTGGTACAGACTTGCAAAGTGTTCTAAATCGTGAGGTTATGACGTTGGCCCGCCACAGAAAACAAACTTTTATTGTAAGCTTTTGTCTGACACAAAAACACATTTTCAAACTAACTTCAGTTGAGTTTAATCACTACTTCGTCTAGAAGAGTAAAGTCTGGGTAACTCGCCATATTTGGGATGGCATGTGACCAGTTTGGCTGTGTGATGATGATTACAATTACGTAAAATAAATTATGCTGGGTAGAGCGTGCGAGCTTTTCAAACCAATCTTTATTTGTCATAATAGAATTAAGGAAACCTCGTAGTAAAACATACAAAAACAGTTAAAAAAAATTGTAAGAAACATTTTTCTAAAAAAAAAATAATTTAGCCAAATTTATATCCTTAACTTTTAAAGAAGGCAATTTTCATCAAATCATCACAAAAACAGCAAAACAAACATTTTAGCAGTCCCTCTATCAGTTCTGTCTGAAACAAACTTTTATAATTCTCTCACAGTAATTCCCACTATCTGGGCGATGAAAACAGTTCACTCACTACACACTATATGCGCTTCTGCCTGACTGAAACTGGGTTATAAAACATTTATAACAGACGCTCAACGCACGATCTGCGCTGTGTTGGTCATAATCATTTATATTCCCACCAAAATATCGCGATAAAACGTATCCTGGCTTAACACGGGATAAAGCTGACGTGAAGGTTCTGGTTGGTTGCGAAATAACGTAGCCCCGGGCTACTGACAACAGATTACCTTCAGATTGCCCGCGTACCCTCTTCAAGTAATTAACTCGTCACGTGAGCAGGCAATGATTTAAAACAATAACAGTCGAAAATATTTGAACCTCGTTGCCACAAATCTCACGACTAAATATAAAAGAGCCATTACGACATACAAAGATGAATCCGGATACTTCAATTTCAATTTATGTTTTCTTTGTGCCAATTTAATGACCAAGCCCAGAATTGTACAGACTGGATTTCAACTCGTATTGCCTTCGGTTTTCGGTATCACAGTTATCAAGCACTTTATGAGTTTGTGATAGACTATACGTATTCAATAAATACATTTATTGTGGCCTTTCTTGGTGTTGAAAGTAAGTCGGGGCGGTTCAGAATGCACGACGTTCCGGTTGTTGGTGCCAATGTTATTGGACGGTGTTTAAAGTTTCAAACCTACTCGGACAGTACCTTTTGAAATGACATGCAAATGAAACTAGTCAGTAACACCACAGTGTATTTTCCAATCATTCCCATGTAGATATTTTTTTATTAAATAAATTTTAATACAATTTATTTTATTATTACCAAGTGATTTTCTGTCATGAAACATGCATTTGTGCGAATTCTACATTGTATTGACACCTGTTGCCAGAAAGCATTTTCTGATTGCCTACCTAACACTTCCCACCACATGCGAAGATAAACGGCTCGCGTAATCTGCCCTGTACGTGATGACGTCAGTGCTGTGCACCTTACCAATTGTCTGGCAGCTGCAGGTCTGCTCAATACTACATGCGGTAATTAGGGATTATGAAACGCATGATTAATCGTTACTAATATATGTAGCCTCTCCCACATAATGAATAAAGCACAGTTTTGGCTTAAACACACATTTACAAAAGACTATGGAGGTTTAATGGGTGAATACAAAGTACCAAAATCTTCAAATTCACTCGATTACACTGCCATAAAACTGGTTATACTGTTTGGTGCTGCGATTAATTACGTTGTGATTATTTTGTTAAAGACACAACAACTCTCTTCAACTGTTTCTTTCTTTGTATTTAGGCTTCGAAACCCAGCAACAACAAAACCTCAACGTCACACAATTTACTCCCGCCTTACAGCCTCTACCTGTTGTTACAAGGCAGCACTTGTTAGTACGTGCTGGTGCTAGGGGAAGGTAGTAGTAATGGTATAAGCCAAACGGGAGGGTGTTTTGTGTTTGGACAAGGCAGGAAATTGGCCGCTACGAGGCAAAAACACAGAATATAAAGTTATTGCCCCCCAAGTGGTTTTTGTAACTCAGGTTAAACAGAAAGACATGAGTTTCAATGTCTAATCTTATTGGGTGTTGTTACTTATTTTGACCGATCCCTCGTCTGAACTTTTCCCCATTTCGCAATTTGTATCGAGTATTGCGCTGATGTTGGCGATGGCGAAAATAAAACGAATTAAAAATTGAGATAGATGTTGCTACAAGTATGATGTAATTATACGTTGGCAGGCGAATTTAACTTTTAGCTCCAATGAGAAAATGACTTTCAAACCGAAGAGAAACGCCTATCACGTGATTTTTGTCTGACTGACGTAATGCATTTCACCACTATATGCTATTTCAAAGGCTTAAATACACGACAGTAGAAACATGTATACGTTGCAGTTGTTTTTTTTGCCAATCAATAAATAACGTTATGTCCAATGTTGTAGCTTAACGTATAAAACACCTTTACGGTGTGTTGTAATTATAAATTATGTACATGTTGTTGTTAATGTACATTATGACCTGAGGGTTAATGAGTCATATTGCGCAGTTAAACTTGTCTTTGTCGACTTTCTTTGTCGATGTCGACAAGAAAGATATTAAAGAACCACTGGTTTGGAATGTAGAAAATTAATTAAAAATATCTTCAAGCGAATCAACCAAGCGGAAACAGGGCACTCGTTTTTTTTTCAACATCAGTTATTTGAAACTTCGAAAAACGTAAAAAAGGTTGGTTACATACAACAGCTACATTTAATTTTAAACTCAGAACCAATTTAAATTTTTATTGTCAATATCTCCGCTTGTAAATCACGAGAACGTACTTAAAACCATCACGTTTCAAACTTGTCATTCTCGTGTTACGTTGCCGAGGGCAATTCGCGCAACTCGACCGCGTAATTGACTCGAAAACGTTCCTTTCCTCACGTTCAAGTTGAACTTTCTTCGTTTGAATTTTTGGACACAGTTTGTTGCACATAAACTCCCATTTCGACGAAGTACCAGCAATTTATCAAAAACCAAATGCAATATAGCGTTGATTTATGATGACGTATTTAGTCGACAAAATTGGCAAACTTGGACATTTGCTTTTATTTTTGTTTCAAATTGTGTTAACGCCACCACTTGATCCCAAACAAAACGTTTTATTGAAAGAACGTGACACAGAATGCTAATAGAAGTATACACCGCAGCAGACTCACGCTGGAAATTGTTTGGTGGTTTTCCAATAAAAACACTTTTACAATTGAAACAGGAGGGCCCACGAACATTGTGAACCAAGTTGGCGCCGATTGGAACATTTTATTGCGTTGTCGTGGAAACAACGAAACGATTGGTTGAAACGACAAAGCAGACTTCAGGGAAACGGCGCCACCTTACTACAAGCCGTTGTAACAAATACACTGCACAATTCACACTATGTAATTTAACGGGCAATCGGTGGAACGGCATTGTAGGCGCATACAAATAAGCAGGTACACATATGTAAGTGACAAGCGAGCGTTAAGAATGCAAGCTGATATAACAATTTTCAGGCTCTAATTAAGTGTTTAACATACGTACCGGCACATTAATAAACACATTCATCGGATCCGAATACGGATTACTCGAATAGAATACTTATTATTTAAATCTAAATATTGCCTGTTACAACAATCCGATTAACTTAAAATTGAGCAAAACAGAAGGTTGACCTCAAGTTTTACAAATATGTGTTTTTATATGAGCCAGAAATATTCCGACAGCTCGACAAAAAGTCCAACATTGGAGTAGCAAAGTACAAAACGATCAAATCCTTAAAAGCACCAAATAAAAGGGAACATAAAAAATACGTTTACGTTTCCAAACGACTGCACTACACATATTCCTGTCCGGACGATTTTTGTGGCCTGTAGACGTAATTTCCACGTCCGTCCTCATATGTATCATCACCACATCCCGTGCAAACTCCCAGTAACCCGGAAATTACCAGAAAAGTTCCACCAACCCAACCGAGGAAGAGGGCTTCCCCGAAGATGTACCTACGTCATAATTCAATTTTTCGTGTAAATCTTGTCACAAGGTTTTTTAATATTTTTGAATTGATAAGAAAAAGCATTCTTTTAAGAAAACTCCATCAAATTCCCATACAGCCGAGGTTTTGAGTGATTAAAACCTAAAAACAAATGTTGCTCGAGGAACAGCGGGAGAAGAAATACCTCGTGATAGAAAAGCTTCCCAACAATCTCTGCTGGGTCGCAAATTCATGCTCGATTCTGATGTCATTCGCGTACCAGGACACTGCGGCCACAACGAGAAGTCCGGCCAACAGGGCAAGAATTCCACCAATAAGTCGAATCCGTCTCTGAAAGCCAAGGAACAAAAAAAATGGAATCATTCAGAGCTTGGAGAATTTGAAAGCTGTCGAATTCGAGAAGGGTAAGAATCCTTTTGTTAAATTTAGTTCTAAAGTGTCAGAAAATAAGTTCGTGAAAAGATAAAATTGTCTGTGAAGGCATAAAAACACAACGAGAAGAGTTCATGATGTAATTATTTACGAAATGTTTATTGGAATCGGAAGCACCGTAATGAATTGATTTTGTTATTTGTGTAATTGTTGCAAAAGTTTTAATCGGAACCAACACTGTGACGTCTGTTTAACAACTAGAAAATTTATTTAAAAGCACATAGTCAAAATAAACATGAGTTTAAAACTATTTGCTGTGATTATTTTTTAGGTTTTTATCCTTGAAAACTTTTTTTACCCACCTTAGTTCCTCTGTCGTCACCCCCACAAGGAATCGAATCCATTCCAACAATAAGACAGGTAATAGCGAATAATCCAAACACGATCGAAGTGATTCCGAATCCCCGAGCTTCAAAAACAATAGTTTAATCGAATCGAATCGAATTATATGAAAGGGTGAGAGACTATGGTTATTTGAAAAAACGGTAAAAGATTTCTACTGGCAATTACGTAAGGATTTTAATCATAGGATTAAATACATAGGGAGCCTTGCAGGTATTTATGACCATCTTAACAAACAACGTAATACAGACCTAACAAGTACCCAATTATGTAAATCGCCGTAAATATGTTTCGGAGTGGGATAGGAAAAAAACGTTTTTTCTCATACATATATTGTGGGCTTGGCAGGACTTGCTTTACAACCTCAGTTAGCACTTTTTCTGTATTCTACGTCAACCAGTGTGACTTCACACTTTGAACTTTAGCATGGGAGTATCGATAATTTTTGTGGGATTTTCAAATTATAAGTTTGGGCGGCAAACGTTAAGCGCCCGTTCCATGTACGCTATAGCCCGAGGGGCGAGGTCGCATAATACATAACCACAAAGTTGTGTATCTCTCAACGCACCAGCCTGAAGTTCAACGGGCAAACCGAGGAAGAAACGGTTGAAGTCGTCGCAATCCCAGTTTCCAGTAGTGAAAGTTTGACACTTGATCCACAAACCTTCGTGCTGTTCGACAAAATGTTGGAGATTCGTTACTCGGTGATTTCGTATAAAAAGAATACAAACGTGGCAGTAAAACAAACATAACATCTAATGGACACATAACTGTTACGTCACAGTAAGCCGATTAAGAGAATATTGTCTAGGATGTCACGTTTACGAAGCAGCCAACTGGCGTTTTGCAGATTTTTTTTATGTTTTTTAGGATATATACACCATCCACAATACAGTAAGACATCACTTTAAGGTTGTGTGCCCAAGGGCCTTTTTTACAAGTATTATTTTAACTGAAAAATGGATAAACGTTTTTTCCAATTCGAAAAATCTTTCAAATAAACTTAATAACTTTTCAAAAGGTTACGAGGTCACTGATAGAATAGAAATCACACTCAAAATTTAACATAAACCTACCCTTATAATGCTATCAATGACGGAGTCTTCAGGGTCGTTCCTCTTCCAGTATGGAAGGGCGACACTTATGATGGTCATGAAAGTTCCAATCACCATCAACGAGATGGTCGCGACTTGGGCACCGGATCCCATTGTTACGTCGAATGTTTAAGTTTAGAGACAATCTTTAAATCGATACAAAATCCTATAAGACTGCAAAGTAAGTAAAATTTTTGTGCGGGAAAAGTCGAAAAAAATTGAACTTTATAAACTCTAGTGAGTGCGTATACATTAGGGTTGAATGCTTGCGCTGTTTCAACATACAAGCAAGTATAATTGTTGTTTCATAACGTTTCGTGCGTTGCGAAAATACCAGAATTAAATTTAGGATAAAGAACGGGATGAAAGCGACTTTTCACTCCTCAACATTGCAAACACAAAACCATCTTCACCACATGAATGGATGTATTCCACATTTTACAACCATGCTTTGTGAGGTCATAGACCGGTACTTTCATGTTGCGTATTACATCACAAACCTTTGACAGACATACGACTCCCACCACCTCTTGCAAAATTTCACGAGTTCTCATTTCATTTCACGAACTTTGCGGACTTTAGATTTTAGAGCTTATTACAGCCTACACATGCGTGTTTACAACGATATTTATTTGTATGCATGTGAACTCAAGGACCACATTTAACGCAATCACCTCTTCTTATTTTTCTTATTTTAAACCTTAACTTTTCGGATCTCTAACTGGATTAGACTTTCTGAAATCTTTGAAAACAAACCCAAGAGAAAATGTTCCTCTCACTAAACTTATTCAATAGACTTCCACCTTTCTGTCCGTATCTCACCGACGTTTGTCAGGAACCTTGTAAGAATGAATCCAGGTCTCCGCCCTTCCTTCTACAAAGTGCAAATGCAAGCAAATTACAGGTTGCGTTTAAACTAGGATGATGGAAATATGAATATACAGCCCCAGGCATCTCATAAGCTGGTTACGAGAAGCCAAAGTAAAAATAAACAGATCACATGATGATGATGACGGGTTCACTGATTCATTGAATGATCCCACGCTGTGAACTTGAAGTGGAATTTTTTTATATATTTTAAATAAATATCCAACACACATGATGTGATTAAAATTTAGGTCAAAACGAGTATTAAGGGCCTTTGGAACAAGGCGGTTACGATAAATTTAAAAAATCAAAAATCATTGCCATTAGCCCACTAAAAACAATGGATATTTATCATACCTAACTTGAAAACCACTTACGTTTTCTCTATATCCGAAAAAAGGAAATTTTATGAAAGTTTTCATACGTTTCTGCAACAATTTTGAACCATTATCTCAAACATAAACGCGCAGCGCATTCCACTAAAAACACGATGGGGTCATGGATTTTTTCTTATTCGGTTGAAGTCACCTGAAGTCGAATCAACGCAACAACTATTGTGTCTTGAATATAACCTTTCATACGCAGATTTTGCCTCAAATAATTCAAAAACACAAAGTTTACGTAAATTTATGCACTGCTGTAGTTGGTAATACACGAACCACTCCACCACTACAAATAAGTTAGTTCACTAAACGTTCTCCAGTACTAGATCAAACCGATGAAAGCCTCCTGCAAAACCAAACAAACAAACCTTGATATTTCGATCGAAACCATTCCAGCTACTAAATAAACTTTCACGAAAAACTAGTTCCCGCTTGCTATGGGGTCCAAAACGAGGCTGATTTACAAATGCGTATTATTATTACACCAAACTTTGGAAAAAAGACGTCTGTCTGCTTTCTGCAAATTACAACAAACGACTGCAAGCTGTTGTTCACGCTCAGCATATTTCGCAAGCTGCTTCCTCCGTCGTATGTTATGTATAATAGATAAGCTCCAGTGTGTGGCATAGGAGCACGCAGCCCAACTCGTTGCTCACAACTCTATGAACGCAACATGAGGTCTGGCAGAAAATCAGTGTACTCTGTTTTAATATTTCGCTTTACACTAAGCAGTGTTTAGGGCAGGTAATTTAACATTTTCTGCGCTTTACGATGGTTCGTTCATTAGAATTAGACGTATTCAGTCAACAATACTTGCATGTTCTCCTCACGCAATGAAACAATCGCTGTTTTTTCTTTAAATAAACAAAAAAATACTTTTATGCTGTGTTACTAGAATAATCTTGATCAGATTTTTCCAACTCTCTATGCACGAATCCTTCGTTTGAACATTTGACCTTGAAGCTTTCGCGAAATCATTCAGCAAATCTGAGAATTGCACCAGGCTTGAAACCAGACGACCTGGCGTTTTGTTTTGATAAATCTACGCGTTCGGCACAATCTCAACACAGGGCTCTCGCCATTACGGGATGACGTATGTTATATAGGGGAGTTGGAACGCAGCGTCATCGTGAAGTTTCGATTCCTTACGGATTTTATCACATGATGAAAAGTACTGGAATTGTCTGAAGAAAATTGCTAGAGAAAATTTTACAAGAACATTTCCGTAAACCAATGCTGTTGATCAGCCAAGTGCGCCCACTCTAGTGCTTGTCACACATACTGGCGAGCAACGTTTTGCCCACTTATCACATATGGAAATGGCAGCAACATTTGCTTTTTCATGGGTAACAAAAAAGGAACGAGATAACAGTCCATAAACAACTCAACAACAACGAACCAAAAAGCTCTGCATTTAAATTAGAAACAAAACAACAGGTATCTTTTGTTACAACGTCGGTAAACTACTTGATGAGTCCCATTGACACAATAACCACTCAGACACGCCAGTTAATGTGGGCAATCAACAAGTCTAAACACTGGATTTCGAGTTTCTTGCAAACTTCCTGTTAGCGCAAAAGAACACGAAAGGGCAAAGGATAGACTTCTTCCACTCCTTATACTTTAATCTGCACCGCAAACTTTTTTCAGAACACGCCGTCAGCAAAGTTTGCGGTGTTGGAACCACGACAGACTTGCAGAGTCTCGTGTAAAACGTCTATTTGCTTTCCTGTTTGTCTCAAAACTGTCGTAGATGTGAAATATAAAAATGTTGGAAACGAAATCTTCGAATCATAAATTTATATTCTTTTCCACCATTGATCGAAATGTCCTCCACTAATATTTTATTCACACATAATCAGTATTACATCGCACAAAATAGGAAACTGTTTTTCTGTTAAATTTCAATTTTCTCTTCATTCTTTCACAGCATTTTTCGCGGGCTGGCCGAGTGACGTCATTTAACTTTAAACAACTGCGTGTTTAGAGATCACGTGATACTGTGCGTCACAAAACCCAGGTGGCGAGACTTCATCAACTTTAAGCTGGTTTCCTTACCATCGATAAATCAACAACAACCGGAATTATTTGTTCCATTTTATTACATCTGTACAGCAGAAAAGTTACGAAAAAGGCAGGAATATGAATTTCTGCGGAGGGCGGTTAAGAAAACGAGACTCGATACCAAAACAATATCGAATTTCAACACCTGATAAAAAGTGACGAAAACTGGCACTTTAACCTTTGGTCGTGTCCACAATCTGCCTCACAGAGCACCGGGTAATGGTCGACAAAACTCGGTACAAAAATTTCCACAATAACAGGGCGGGATTTTCAACCAAGTAATAAAAGTTACTTTAAAATCTTGTTAAAAACAGGCTTTAAAAAGTACCCCGACGGGACATGATATGTTACAAAAACTACTGGCGAAACATCTGAGGGAGCTTCGGCACTTCAGACATATTCTTGTCCAGTTCCAGCTGACTTGGGTGGCCTGTAAACGTAGCTTCTTGGTCCGTCTTCGTAAGATTCTCCGCCACAACCGGAGCATATTCCCAGCAAGCCAGCGATAACCATGAACGCTCCTCCGACCCAACCGATGAACAGCGCCTCTCCGAAGATAAATCTGTTGGATCAGAAACTTTTTTTACAAAAAATACCGGCAATAGAATCCACATTTCGGTTAAAACTTTATTTTTAGTTTATGCCCATTAGTATAAGGCAATTTTGATTTTAGTTGGGAATTCAGTACAGTTTTTAAATTAATTTGGCCATGTTGTTGCGCATGTCGTTGTAAGTCAATAAACAACATTAGCTATAAATATTCTTAAAATAGGAAAGCCAATAGGATCTTGTTAAAACTGTATCTTCTACAGTTTCTGGTGTCCATTAGTAAAAGGCAATAAGTTGCATTCACTCTAACTCAGGCATTCAGTGCAGTTTTTAATAGCCGTAACTTATGAAGGTTAGTTTAGCAATGTTGTTACCCATATGCCTCTGTATGTCAATAAACAACTTTTCGTAGTCGTTCTTGTGATAATTAAATAGACAACATGGGTGACCTCAAGATTATAGAGATAACATGAGTGTCAGAATATCAACATCCGTTTCCAACTCTCCCAAGGTTCAACCGCAACAAACCTGTTAAGTGATGTGTTTCCGACCAATCTCTGCTGTGTTGCGAACTCGTGTTGGATTCTGATGTCATTGGCGTACCAGGATACTGCAGCCACAATAAGAAGCCCGGAGAGGAAAGCAAGACATCCCCCAACCAGACGGATGCGTCTCTGGATAAGAAAAGTAATGTTTAGATGTTGGGAGGAGTTTTAGAAGCGCTGCTTTTCTCTTACGAGAGCATAGTTTTAATGCTATTGGTTGATACCAATTATGGTTAACCGCGTGGAAATGGGAACTGCTGAACATACTAACAAAGGATATGACTTCTTTAATTAAACAGTTGTATTTTGAAAACAACAGCAATTAGAGGTTATAATGCAATAAGAGGGAAATATATGTTTTGAAATGGATTTAATCAAGCACTCGGCAGCAAACATAAGAACTCGGGCAGTGGATTAGTAAAGTAGGTTATCACATAATACCTTGGTGCTCTTGTCGTCACTGCCGCAAGGAACGGAGTCCATACCAACGATCATGCAAGCAATGGCGAACATTCCGAATACAATCGAAGTGATAGCGAAACCACGAGCTAAAAACAATATAAATTGTTTGTAGAACACTCCCATTGTTTCGAACAATGCCTCGATCGATAAGCATTGAAACAACAAACGGCAATAAAGCACAATTCCCGAACGACAGCTGTTGATTGTAGGAACAATGTATAATATGGGTGTACAATTGCATTTGTCACAAAGCCGCGGAAAATCTTGCTTTTTGGCAGTTATTTGTTTAAAAGCTTCAACAATCGGTCGCACAATCAAATAACGTTGAAAAAGGCTCGCAACACCCAAACGTTTTATCACGTTAAAGCTAAGTTGTAAAAAACATGATTAATATTTCTACCTGCTTGGAGTTCTGAGGGCAAACCGAGAAAGAATCTGTTGAAATCGTCACAATCCCAATTACCGGTTTGGAAGGTTTGACATTTTATCCACAACCCCTCGTGCTGCAAATACATGAGGAATTAGTCAGACATCCATCTCATATCAAACAAATCTTTAGGCTTTATGGGTGGAAAAAGATTCCAAAAGATGCCACTTTAAAACCAAGCAAATGGCGTCAAGTGAATCGCTATTTGTCATTCTGTAATAACATAGAACGTCATCACTATGACAGAGATGTCGTAATTTATAATTACTTTTCTCCCAAAAGAAAAGTGATTTCATCCAGAAGAGTGGGCGTCGACGGGTTTTGAATTTATTCCCTTATCTTACTTTGTTCAAAAAAACACAGATAAAAATTAATGAAATGAACTTACACGAACGATGCTGTCTCTGATCGTATCTTCAGGGTCATTCTTTTTCCAGTAGGGTACAGCAGCACACGCTATCGACATGATAGTTCCAATACTCATGAACACAATAGTGGCAATCTCGGCTCCTGATCCAGCCATTTTGTTGAGTTACTTCAGTAAAATTTACAAATCAAACCAAAATTAAGTAAAATCTATCAAAAAAGAAAATTGATATCATATAATCTCTTTATCAAATATGGAAGCAATTCGTGATAAACATACTACGTAAGTGATTCGGTACCAAAAGTACAAGCAGTTTTTGAGGTATGAGGTATTAAAACTTTCGAACACTTCAATATATATTAGTTGTCAAAAATATGAGGAACAGAATGTGTTTGTTCCAAAGGAACTGAAAGTAAAAACAATTCAATTACTGCCCGCGCACAACACCACGAATCCCACCACCTCCCGTTGCTTTGTTGCGCAACAAGCGGCCTTGTGACGTAACAGCGCAGCTTGGGCGTAGTGGGAAAGATGGCGGACAGATTTTGAAGCCGCAAGAAAAGGCGCGCTTCGCTTTCGATAATGACGTTATGTGGATGCGATTTGAATTTAAACGCAACTTTAAAATGCATATTATTTTAATTTAACGTTTTCAAATATCGTATAAGGTTGGCATTCTTAAAAATAAGATTTGATAAAACAAATCAAATGTGATGCATCTGTTGATCGTTTTTTTCGTCTGTTTTCAAATATTTTGACCTTTCATCGAATTTCCTACATTTATATAAATCCAACCTCTCTAAATAATTACGCTTTTTGTAAGTTTTTTTTCTTTGTTAAATTCGTCCGACATTTCTTATTTCCGCGTACAAAATATCACACAGCTTTTACTGTCACGTACATAATTAAAACGAAACAACTTCAAAGCCGCCATCGCTTGCAAAAAACAACTAGTCACGTAGTCAGCACTACAAGACTTCTCACTAACCGACTGACTGCACACAGCAAGCGGACAGAGAGGTTGACCCGAAGATTGGACATCAGAGCTATTTCAAAGCCCCCAGGCTACAACCAACAAGTGCCGAATAAAATTACTCAATCAATCTCAACAAAACCACGTTGCCCACAAATGAAAAAAGGGGAATTGTCCTGGCCTTGTTATACTTAATGACAAGATTCCTCAACACATTCCTGCATTTAATAATACTTTCTGACCTTTTTCTTGATATCACAAGGTCAAAATATTTTAATGTTTGCAACAAAGTCTTTTAAAAGGTTGCTTTTAAAATAAAAAAACAACTACTTTTGATTCAACTTATGAACAACGTGGGTATTACACATTATCAAATGAGTTTTGAAATTGATGAAACATACACTAATCGTTTACCAATTCACTGACCCTAAAAACACAAGTCGGGTTTGGCGTACAACTTATTACGAAGTTGGCTTGTAAATACGTCATAAAACAGTGACGTAATCGGATCGATACGTCGTAAAATACAAATGTTTGAATACTTGTTCTTAAACTTGCAGTGTTAAGATAATAAACTTATATTGTCCCGCTATTAAAACGCATTAAGATATAAATGACGAGGCGTTCGTGTTACCCACAGTAGTTATTCAAACGGTTCGGAGTCCACGTATTAATTAAACCAAATGCGCCAATTTAAAAGGTATGTTGGTAAAAAATTACTAGTTCGCAAGTTTGTCCTTAATTGGATGAAACTGAACGTAACAAAGGCAAAATATCTGTTTTCTATAAACGTTAAAATTTGCGCAGATTTACTGTACATTAAAATTTATTCTAAAAAAGTAGTCCAGTATCGTTACAAATGCTTGCATTTCCCCAAACCATCTGTAAAACAATGAGTTACGATTTTCCACAGCAAAATAAAAATTAATTTTGATATATTTGAAATAAACTACGACTAAACGTACTTTAATTAATCGACATATCATAGACGATCTAATCCGCTACCACAACCCATTGCATTTAGCAACTAACAATAAAACCAAAACGCTCGACCTTCACAAGCAAGAAAAAGGGCACGGTTGCGTTTGCGTTGCCACTTTTGCCACACAAAACACACCCGCAGTGGTGAATTGAAACCTTCCCATAAGCGGGCAATTTGCCCGTCAGCAACAACCGATTCAACCAAACTCCCAACTCTCCACATCCGCCAACGTTGAATAAAACGCTCCAGTTCCAACCGCTCAACGCTCGAACCTGCTTATAGTTTTCTTTGCAACTACTCCTCCGCGCTTTCTGTAATGACATCACGGCGCGAGGTTGAATCAACGAGGTGCAAAACCAACAGGTGCTGGTGGCATCGCGCGAGGTTCGACCCGAAGAGTTATAAAGGAATGTTATCACAATCCCCGACGAGCAAATAAGCCGCGATAGCCTCCGGGCTAGTTGTGGCTCTCAAAGTGCCAGAATAATAATGGCTTGCTGGTAAGTCGACTCCCGCGTTTCGTTCTTGACAACATAGCGCGTTCAATCGCCCGCTATTATTCGGTTAATTGGCGTGTTCAACGTTCTTCTGCGAAATCCACGTCGTTTTGCGATGACGATTGTTGAAGAACAACAATAATTGTTCTTGTTCGACAATCAAATAACCACAAACTTTACGCTTTATTACAACTAAATAAAAAACTTACATTTACTCCTCACTGAACCAAATCGTAACGTATTTGATTTTTTAACAATAATTCCAAGTAGGAAAAATAGAACATTCCCTTTTAGCTGAAAGGTAAATAAACCTGGGGTTGTTATTTTTTATAAATTTTTTTTTGAAAAACTGAATTTAGAGAAATTACTTCTGAAGAAATTAAAAATAAACGTTGGATCAACACTTTGACAAAACCATGATCTCGAAACGCGTTTGTGGCGATTATGTTCAAGTAGGCTGAGATTCTTCTTTCCTCTGTGCGATGTTATATCACAGGCTGCAAATCAGACTCCCTAACTATTTAAAATATCAAAGCAGGGCGTTATCAACACCATCTTCCTTTCTGTTCACAACATCAAATCCTTCTTAGTGCTGAAACAGACCAACGCTGGGCAAACGGTTAACTTGCGGCATTCCTATGGGATAACAACGACCTGGCACAACAGAAAACAATCTTGTTCTGTTTGGACCGGGATAACCTATACCAAGGCTAAATGCACAAACTTGCCTTTTTATTCTTCTCACATTGACAATTTGTTCTGGTAAATTTTACTTAACTATGCTTAGTTTTCCTAACGTTTTATTGAATCCACTAACTTTTATTGAGATTTTGCACGGATGGTTAAAAATACATTTTCAATTACTTTTTTTCAATTGCCCTCTCTTAACAACCTGCGAAAATCTTTTGTCTGCTCCAGTGCAAGGCGAACAATGACCGCAAAGCATAAAGAGTCAAACACAAAGCTAATCACTACTTTACACAACTCGAAATTGGAACAAAGAACGTTGAAAATAGGCCAACGACGTTTTATAGAAGGTCTTTATATCAAACTACGCTATGTCGGAGAGAAGTCACTTGATCTGGAACTAATGTAGTCGCGTTTCTTTTGAATATTTCAACGTCATATGAAAATTTCATGTGCTTTACCTCCGTATATGGTCAAGCACTTTAAAAGAGAAAAGTCCTTAATTTTGCAATCGGGATAATGACGTAATTCAGAAGATGATTTCACTTTCGCGATCCAAAGTCCTCAGGGCAGGTGAGTGTCGTGATTTTCCAGATGACCTTGACAATGAAATCATCTCTGGTCTCAGACACAAAAAAGAAACAGTAAACCAAGAAGTAACACAGTTATTGTGTATTTGGGTGTTTTAAGTATTCTTTATTGTGTTGGAAAACTGTATTCAAGACCAACTGAATTTAACTCCAATAAAAGAAAGATGTTTTGTAAAATGGTGCGCAAAAAAACTTGGTTATTTTCCAAAAACTATTTAGTTTTGTTTTGATGTTGAGTCTACTTCTGTTCTAATATTCCCTGACATAACTCAAACGAAGGAATGTTTGTACGAAAACCTTGACTTGTTCCTGATTCTGTGGATGGCTACGTTGAAATAATTTGAGATGATTACATTTGAATGATTCCAGTCACGTTTATGGAATTAATAATTAGGCACAAACGCGAGGTAAAAGGGAGGAAATCAAACAATGAACACATATCAGTTTGTTGCCGAACCAAATAATTATGCAGAACGTTTAACTTCGTATCAAGACGGCGTCATTCAACCGACCTACGTAGGAACGTTATCTCTGATCTCGTAAACCTATAATTTACATTGAATCGCGGAGGATTTAATTGTCAGCAGTTTTATGTCCATGCCCAAATAAGGACATGCCACTTAGTGCGGTCTGGTGCTGGACGCCAGACTTAATGTAGTTTAGAGAACAAACGGACTTACGTCATCGCAATTAAACTTCTTCAGCTGAAGGTGGAGGAAAAAATAAGTCGCACCATCATTTTGCCGAGCGTTGTAATAACATTCCAACCATGTTTCTGTTCCTCGCAATTGTGAGAAACGAGATAAACCAAAATCTTCAACTCCCAACACTTGCAGTAACAGGGGAGTTGTATTACTTTTAACCAACACGTAGGAGAATTAGTGTATATTACGTCATAGTGCTGACGTGAGATCACGTGGTTCCCTCCAGGCAATGGACAAATCATTCAACAACTGCGCGTTGTAATAGAAGACGAAGATTGTCGTGTGGTCGTGAGTTGGTTTCCTTTCAATCGAATCTAACCACCATCGATTTATTTCGCACACGATAATTAGAAAAGTAAGAAACTAAAACAAGTTGATCAAACATGTCTTTAATTCTATAAAGTTATATGGCTAATTGGACACAAAGAGTTACAGTTTGAAACTAACAAGTCGCACATAACACTGGTCTCTGCGCTCTACAGTACTTACAACTTATTTCGACTAGGGTTTTTACAAACAAAGGGGCACATCCAGTCATATGCGAGATTCTCGAGCGATAATGTTGAACGATATACAAATTTTAACCGTTTAAATCAAAACAAGTTCTAATACAACAACGAGGAGTTTATGTCTATTCCATCAACTGGTGTCCAAATCATCATTATTTTCAATACCTTTCGTAAAGTGGCCAACTCTAAAAATATGCCCGAACATTCCTCCACAGGTACGACGATAATGATTGGTTAAACTCCACGATAGTTAGGTGGCAATCGCATTTTTCAGTAATTTGACTGCGCTACTATGCAATTATGTAATTACACAATGTAATTCTACACGATTCGGTACACGGTACGCGAGCGTCTGACAGCAACGTCTAAAGTTTAGGCACAAAATCTTGCGTGTAAAGAGTTTTTGGTGTCTTTTACATTTCATGAATCGTGTTTCGGTTTAAACGAACACATGGTACGCACTGGTTGTCCCCCTTAAGTTTTGACAAAAAACAGAACTGGCCCTACGCACACTATACCTGCGTGTGTTGAACATTTTTTACGGGCCCTAATGCAATAAGTACATGACCTCCTAAACTGAACGCAAATTCTTCAACCAACAAACAACAGGTTTTTCTACATCTTACGCTCAAGGACAATTTGATTTTCTACTTACAATCACGCTTTTGATTGTTTATATTTCTAAACAGGTGTCTTTCGTTATTGTTTTGTGAATTTATTTCACGTAAAATTTCTGACATCGTAACAGAGCATTTTATGCATTAACTCAAGTTTGCAGGAACGTAACTGATTGGGAAAGCTTCCCTGTGCTTATTGTGAGTGGACAATGTTGAAACAGTTGTAATAACAAACATATCGGATTCATGATTTTACTTAACTCTTTATGGACCTCCAGCGGCAAAATATTGTTGACGTTCTGCTTGTCATGGAGTTCCAGTAAAATGGAGTATTTGTGAATTTCGATAACAGAACAACATTCGTTCTGTGCAGAATTATGTATAACTTATTAAAATCTAGTCAATGCACACCTGTCTTTATATAACTTGGTTTAGTTTCCATGGATGTGCCCGAAATGTGAACAATCCGAGAAATCATAACGCTTTGTTTGCGAATGACAAACTATTTAAGATAACAATCAGGCAATCATTAATTAGCATCAAATAACTTATCCAAACAAAACACATCAAGACTGCATGCAGCATTGTGTTCACATTTTGCAAAGAAAGCAATCAGCATGATTTCACCGGTATTGATATTCCTCGTTCTATTAGTTGTCGGTGAAACTCATGGAAATAATATCAACGAGATCGTTCGTTTGTCCACACGAAGCAAAGCAAGAAACGCTGACGTTGATTTTTCCATTAAGGTTGGGGACCCAGTGATATCAGAATGGGACAAAACGGATCCATGTCCAGAGAATTGTGTTTGCAACAACGAAGGATTTGTGAATTGTAGCAGGTATGTGTGAGTGAACACGCACGGTTGTCATAATCTTGCTCATGCAATTGTATATTCTTTCTTCCGTTATTAAGGTACATGTTTGTTACCAATGAAACTCTCAAATCTTATTTTTGTTGTAGGCCCAATAGAATTGTCGCGATTGCTACGTTATACAAGTATTCGCGGGCACTTGCCGAGTTTGTTTTTAGGCAAAAAGCAAGTGGTTTTAAATAAGATTTGGGACCAGGGCATATGGGGTCACGCAGGTTATACTGACATAAAAACGTTGTGGTAAAAATAACGATCGCGTTACACGTTAATGCATCAGTTTGTTTTGTGCTGGAAGTGACAACCGTGGTTTTTGTAAAATGATTTATGATGACACGCTAGGAAACGATTTCCGGTAAAGATTCATCGCGGGGAAATTCGAATTACTTTACACGACAACGCAGCAATATGACAAAACATTGAAACAGAAACAACATGCTATCTATAACATGGAAAATGCCACGCGTTATCATAGACACGTTTTTTCCCCAAACTAGCTTGTATAATGCAGAACAAACAGGACCTCCACACGTTAATGATCGGTCATTAGCAAGACACGTATTCCTTATCCATTAATTTGTTTCTTTTCATGCCGCAACGCTCCGGCATTTACAAAGTTATTATTACACCCGCGAGGTAAGGTGACGTCATTCATCGTTCGTTCTAGACTTCATCTGACAACGCTACCAAAACTCCCGATCCAAACAACGAATGTCGATTTATCGATAAACGATATCAGAAAACTGTCCGATGACGCGTTTGCTGGTTTGCCAAAACTCCAACAAGTCAGTTTGGACGAAAACAAACTCGACGACAAAAGTTTTGCGCAACACGTATGTTTGTTATTACCTACTTTTAAGCATGAAGTCAGAGTTTGAAAATTGTTCTCCTGGCACATAAGTTTCGAAAGTGTTTTATTAAAACCGACGTTTCGTTATCAAGGGATAACCCTGGGTAATTCTAACCGAATGGCAGACGAAACGTCGGTTTCAATAAACACTTTAGAAACTTAAGTGTCAGAAGAGCAATTTCCATTAATTACTATGCCTGGCAGCAAGAAAACAGCAGTATAGCCAGAGTTTGGTTCGTCCGCATTTTTTTAACGCACCGCGCGGGATTCGAACCCATGACACCCTGGCCACATTTGCACTCAAAGTTCTTTTTTTTACTTTTGTGTGATTTGTTATTGTTTTTGTCCATAATATATTGTATTTTAGGTTGGTATTTTAAAAGATTCAAAATGTTTTTATTTTATGTTTAATTATTGGTCTTTGTTTTCGTGCAGACTTTTAGATCAGCAAATGCTCTGACAATACTCTACCTTGGTTCAAACAATTTAACGAAGATTCCACGCAACCTACCAGAAAATATAACAAACCTAAATATTTACGGTTGTGGGGTAGGTCTGGTTAAATATTATTCGCTGAAAAATGTAGTTGTGAACTTAAAGAAACAACTTCGTAAGGACCAGCATGGCCCGTTGCAACTTTAAATTAAATAACAACATAATATTTCTTTCTTACCAAATACATACAACTATGTTGTTGTTGTAACACAAAATATTTGGCAGATTTCATTAATTGACTTCGGTTCCAGCTTCTATCCTAAGTTAAGTACTTTGAGTTTGAATCAAAATGCTCTTATATATCTGTATGTGGTTTTGGGAAATAACGCTCCTAATCTCACAAACCTTGATGTTTCATTCAACAATCTGAGTGATTCCTCAATTCTTCCAAGTACTTTTCAAGGTTGGAAAGTTTAATTGATCACCTATTTAAATGATATAAATTGATCAAAACATACCATATTTTAGACTTTTATTGAGCAGAAAATATGTGGTTCTTGAAGACTTGTAACAAAATAAGGTAAACAACTTAATATTAGACAACATGATCGTATATTTTATATGAATTCAAGGTTTAACAAAGCTGAAATATCTTAACCTCCGATTCAATCATCTGACCACTGTACCTAAGCTCATTCCCAACTCCCTTCAATATCTTGATCTTGTTGGTAATTCCATCACAATCCTCCACAGTCATGCATTTTCTCATCTTCCAAAGGTAAACATTTAACGAAAATTCTCAACTTTCAAAAATATAATTTTTTATTCATTTGTTTTAACTGATGAAAAACGTTAAATTTTCCTGCAAAAATGAAGTAAATCTTGAACAAAGTTTTGCTAAACAACAAAAAGTTACAATGCGTAGAAAATTAGGCAGAACAAAAAAGAGAAAAAAAATATTATTTAAATTTGCAACATTTTTGCACCTAATTCATTCAATTTGTAGTTACTTGATCTTTCCATGTGGCAAAGTCCTCTGACCACAATTGAAGATAATGCTTTTGAAGAATTAACACACCTTACCATGTTGGAACTAATGGATTGTAAAGTGACAAGCAACTTGACAAACCACACCCTTAATGGATTACAATCAGTTGAGGAGATTGATATGAGTTTGAGCAAAATCCCTCAAATGGCTATTGGAACTCTTGCTGGTTTGAACAAGTTGGAGGTAAAACAATTACTCCAAGAATAAACTTTTTAAACTGCAATAATTTAGTAAACAAAATAATATTTACCTGTTCTTCATGAGAGAAAAAGGCACAATTGTCTGAAATACTTGATGTTAAAAACATTGTCCAATTCAGTGATACACAGAAGTGCCCACAGCTTCAATACTTTTCCAAATAAACTCGTGTGTTTTTAGACCCTATGGTTGAATGACAACCCTTTCACATCTCTTCCTGAAGGAGTGTTTTCCTCATCGTTCATTCCCAAAATTTCTGTCATATATTTATGGGGAGACCAATGGAATTGTGATTGTAGTTTATCGTGGTTAAAAAAATACCAAGAAAACAGGTGATCACAAAATTTTGATTTTAGGTTTTATACAATGATATGTATAAAAAAAACCACAATTTAGGATAATAATCTGAAAATAATGCAAAAGAGTCCCATGTTTTTACATGACATTGCCAACTGTGAAGGCCCTGACTTTACCAAAACACATCTCATATTTACATCATTAAGTTCACTGGCATCACAGTGAACTGCCAACAAAAATATCATTAATCACAGCAAAAAAAAAAAATAATTAATATAATAAATTAATCATAAATGCCAAAAAAAAAATATCATTAATCACAGTTGAATGCCAATAAAACTAAAATCTTGAAAAAACTTGTGTGTTTGTATTTTACAAAATGAAAGCTTTCTTTTCAGTTCTATTATCCAGGATCCACATTTAATGAAATGCAAAACACCAGAACACCTGACAGGAAAGACATGGGACATAATAAAAGCTGATCAATTTGTGTGTTAAAATATTTAAAAACTGTTCAGAGATCTTTCTTTTTGTTCTTGGAATTCAATTTTGAATTGTATGTAAGAATTAAAACCTGCACAGAATTATACATTTTTGCAACTTTTATGTTTTGTATTCATGCTTTCTTCAATTTTGCAAATAGTTTGTTTCGCAAAGTTCTAAACACTAATTTGGATGAACTTTTTCAACTGCAGTAATGCAAAACCTTTGTACGAAAACGTAGCTAATTTATTTGCAAAACATAAATAAGCACAAGATCAGAATAAAACAACCATAAGGCGAAGAAACTGCTACTTCCAAATGCTACTAAGTACTTAAATGCAGGGTGGGAATTACAGTCAATAAATGATTCAGGTTTTTTTAACCATAAAAAAATATTTCAAAAGAGTAAATAATGCACAAGTTTTAAATGCCCTTTTATCTGCTTAAAACTTATATTAGGTATGTCTGAACGAAGACATACCATAGAAATTCTGTTAGACATGCATGGATATTTTCCGTTTTAGTCAAAGGGCATTTAATTAAAAATTAGCATGGATAAAAAAAAAACATTTTGTTTACATAAAAGTTGGTTGGAGCTTATCACCAATGACGTAATATTCTATTTGCTTTCCAATAAAAATTACTAGGTTCAGATTGTGTACAACATTACAGTAGCACCTTCACCATCGCATTTATATTCTACGCTTCTACACTGGGGTTTCAGAGAGCCAAATAAACAACAACAAGTAACAACCAGTGAAGAGTGGTGGTTGTCTTGGTAACGACGCTGCTGAAGTGAAGAACAACAGAAGTAACAAAATTATACAACTATTTTAATCAATTTTTCTAGTTGTAGAAATTCAATTGATCATCAATGACTCAATGCAAAATAAAACCATCTTATAATTCATTATGTTACATAGTATGTTATAACTTTTTATGCAGAACATGAAATTGCATGTGAGTTATGGTGCTAAGACAGAAGTCTGCCACGGCAAAAGCAAAACAACATGATTACAGCAAATGCACTATTTGTACCACAAGTAAATCCGCGAATAGTTTTATGTTGGGAGTTACGATAACTTGAAAATTTCACCAAAAACCGCAAAAGTTTAAATACAAAAGCAACAAAATTTTGCAACTGAGCACAAAATATTAAATGTTGTTACAAACGTAAATAAGATTTCATGTAAAAATTGCCATGAAGCAGTTGTTTTTAAATTTTGCAAACATTCACAGAGGGAAATCAGACTTATTGATTTCCAGGATGTTTGAACATTTAGTTTGAGTAAAGCGTTGTCAACAACTGAATCTGGAACTTTGACATAATTTCCAAAAACATGTTTTCATCGTTCATAACAAGATTTTGAAATATTGTTGTAAGTTTCATGTGCAAATCATAAAACAAGTGATAAATCTTAACAAAACATTTCATTAAATTTAAACTTTAAATGTTGATTGAGATCAAATGCAAGTGAAGGAATTTGGATTTTGCACCAGAATGAGGGTTAAAAATCAATTGCTGAAGCAAATTCCAACCCAGCAATACAAGGAGTTTCCTGCATTCAATCCACAAGAGTTTGAACCAGAAGCAATAATAATGTGTTTTGCAAGTTTGGGAAAAACTTCATTCAATGCTTAGAAGATTTGAAGCAGGAGTATTCTGTGAATTGTCCGCAATGTTGCATCAGTTAAACAAGGGAAGGTTGTAAAAACTGAAACCCCTTTTCCCTTTCACCGCGTAGTAAACTGCGATCACGTGGTAAACTGCAAAACACAACAACAATTTGAAGGCCTTTCAATGACACTTAATTCATTATGTGGCTTCTAGAATTATTATGGTTTCTACCAACTGACTTTTCAGCACAAAAAATGTAGATTTTACAACAACATTTTACCCAGTATTATTAAAATCTACAAGATATCAGTTCCTTGGAAATTAAAAACTACATTCCTTAAAATAAGCAAAGAATTTAAGCTCTATCTATTGTAAGTATTAGTAACTTAATAGTTTGTAGCAAAATTACAAGTGATTTGATTAAGCATTACATAATCTAATTTTGAATTTCTTCTGTCACAAATAAATTCTCTTTGTGTAAAGAAAATAGCATTGGAATATACTGAATGTATTGGTTAAGATCCTAGATAATTTGCAAGTCTCATAAAGCAACTCAAAAATAGGAGTTGCTTTACGAAGTAATGGTTAAAATCTGTTCTATCAACGACAAATGTTTTGACAGAAAACAGATCTGTGTTGGTGGTGGTTTGGATGCCAAACGAGTAACAACATACAAGGAGTGATTTCCCACGTACATCCTCCTATGTTCATTGTGTGGCAGGATGTATTAAAATATTGTGCCTTGTACAAAGTGGAAAAAAAAGTAAATATTGCAGGCTGTTCTTTTTGCATTGTAGACATAACGTAACTAAATTTACTAGAATGATGACATAGCGCAGGGGGCATGTTTAGGATTTCGTGACTCATGCAGGCACATGGTAAGGTCAGCATGAACGCAACAAAATGGCATGCACTGCATACAAACTAAGCCTATAACAAAGGAAGCACGCTGTCGCCAATCAGGAAACTCATCATTCTTTGTGGCAGACTTGCTGCACTGCAAGCATTAGTGTCATGCCTCAAGCATACAGTGTGTAAAGTGATCTGGTTAAGGTTGATTGCAAATTTAAGAGGAAACATGTTTGGTGATTGAAACTTGCTAAAGTTTAAACACATTATCACATAGTTTAGGCTTTTAGAGAGATATAAGGTTGGTATTCTGGTCAGCATGTCAATAAACAGGATGCTTTTGTATTAGCATACAGGATTTAATTACACTAGTAAAGCATATGATATATACAAGTGATAATCAGCCTTAAAGCATAAACACCAGGCAATTCAATACTGGTGTTTTAAGTTCAGAAAGTGATTTTTGTGTCCAACAATCGAAAAATGTTTTTTCTTTCTTCCCATAGAATAAGGCAGGAGCATTTGGAATTGAGTTAGGTGGAGAGTAATGAATGAAAGCAACCACAATGTCTTTAATGGACCCACTTCTGAAAAGTGTGAAGTATCTCATACAGGAATTCCTTTCTGTGGGTGAAGTTGTGACCGATGACAATGTCTACTTGGACAAGTTTTGCAATACCGTGGAGCAATGCTTTGTAAAGGGAATAAAACTAGGTGAAGAGAGCATTATTTTTTATGCTATTCTTTTCAAAACTAGGTCATGGAATAACTATTGTTTGTATCTTTTCATGTGATAAACCATTATGGCAGCATCATAACTTTTCAAACTAAACCAATTTGCTGAATGCTTGCACTTAACATCTAAAACAACAAAAACTAATTTAAACTAAATTATGTTTTAACCGCACCATACAAATTTAAAAACTTGTCCAGTTTGACAACTAAATGTTTACCGTTATTTTAAAAATGTTTTGTTTTATTGACGAAAATCCTTTTTTTATAAAAAATTTATGACAAACAATGAAAACAAGTTGTTGCTTTTTTCCAACTTAACAAACTGCATTGGCTAATAACAAGCTTCAGCTACATCTCTATAATGCTGACCAGTTTAAATTTGTTTCACAGGAAAATGGGATGTCAACATGGACAATGTGGCATCAAAAAGAAGACACAGATTTTGGAAAATACTTGCATCATATGAGACTGATGGACCAATTCCTTTCACTATCTCAGCAGCAATAGCTGCAACATTACAGAATAAAAGGTAGCACTTATTCACAAAAGACAAAGATTGTTGCTCGAGGAGAAGTATTTTGTCAAGAAATTTACATGAAGTTTTTTTGTGATTATAACATAGACAAACTGAAAGGCAGAATCCACAACAGTTACACTTTCCTAACAACTTCCCATTTCCTATAAAAACATTCATTACCAGCTGGGACAGCACAGCTAATTTCAAAAATAAAAGTTGTTTATGAAAAATGTGTATTAGGACATGTTCAATTGTACTTCCACAGAATAAAGACAAACGATGGAAGATTTCGTTACATCATCAGACACTGCTTGGAACACAAGAGCCTTCACGTACTTGTGGAGTTTATGAAAAGTAGAAGACACCAGCTTAAGTTTTGGTATTACCAAGACCAAGGCAGTGGAACAAAAGCAATGAAAACTATGGCACAGTTTGGTGGTGGAAGCTCTATTCTAATTCATGAGGAACTATCAGAACAATTCAGGTGAATAAATATATCTCAGTATGTTGACATGTGTTTACAAATGTACTGTTTGGTTTGCGTTCTCTAATAAAACTCACACAAGATTTCAATTATGCAAACATACCTGTTTTTGCATGGGCTGTGCCCATACAATGAAACACTGACTATAAAAACTAAATTAAATTTTTTTTTTATGGGTGTTATGCAAAACAAAAAACTGAGTTCTTACTTTCTTATGATCAAGGTCTCTTCTCCTCACGTGCTCCACTTCGCTTCAGTTTGAACTAAAACTGGATAATTCCTTCTTCCTGGATGAAACCTGGCTTATGCCTGCTACAAACACTGTTGAGTTTGTGCCTACCTGTGAGCTGGGCATCGAACTCATCTATATTCATGGTAAGCTTTTAGCTAATTTAGAGCTTGACACTTGATCTTTCCTCCTTATTTTTAATGTTACAATGCTAAAAGCTGTTACAGCAAGTTACTTGTATGTTAAAAGAACACATAATACCTAAATACTCACTATCTGTAACTGTTTTGTCCAATCGACAAATCCATCGCTAATATTTTTATGTTTTTTTTTCCTTGTTTAATTTTCTGATATGATGCAATATTTTTTTGCAGGTTATGGTATTGTGACAAAGCTTAAAGCAGGAAGTGTGGCTGCAGATGCAAATAACCTTGGAGTCGGTGACCTTCTGGTGGAGATGAACGGACAAATTCTGTTTCCTGCAACATTTGGTGGCGAGAATGACGCCCGCTCAGTATGGAGATACTGCAGGAAACACAGCATACCATGCAAACTGACTGTTATTAAGCCTCGTTCTCCAACTACAGGGGGCATCTATGCACCTCTACGCTCAATATTATCAGAATATCACTCTTGGATGGAGATATACTACAAGGATCAACAGAAGCGGATTGAAGACAAACAAATTAAGGATGAAGTAAGGCAGGTCGAACTGCTATCACCGAGTAAAAATAAGGACAAGGCCCCTGTTTTGGATCCTCATGCCGCCGAAGACGGAGTGGGAGGAATGTACCAAGTGCATTACATCGGTGAAGTGTTGACAGGTGAAGACGGAGGAGTGATGCAGATTGAAAAGGTCATCCGACAGATGTCATACAAACACAACCAGAAGCTACCGCTGAAGGTCATCATGTCCTTGACTCAGATTGCTGTGGAGACTTCCCTTGTGCACGACAGAGATGCCAACACTCCTCTGTTTTCTCACAAATATGCTGACATATCTAGCTGCGGAAAGATCCTTTCTAATGAAACCAGGTTCTGCTACATTGCTGGTGACACTTTCTGCACTATAAGCAAACAGTTTAAGGGGTATGTCTTTGAGGCAGAGTCCCTTGCACAAGCCAGAACAATTCTTAACTCCATATACCAGGGTTTCAAGCGCACAACCTGGTTTATGTGATGCCTATGTATGTTGGACAAAGTCACACTTCGGTTGCAACAAGTGTTGACAAACATTGTGGCAGACTTGGAAAGGGGGGAAGGCTAATTCTGATGTTTTTGCAGCAAGATGGATAAAACTGCACAATGTACAGTTGTGGGATACGGTGACAAAACTGAGTTTGTTAAATAGACTGGGTTACTTTTTCCATAAACCAGAGAAATAGGAAGAAGACTAACAACAAACAAAGGATCTGTCATATCTGGCAAAACTACTTAATTTGGCATATTTTTAGTTGCCATTATGTTGTTGCTGCGGTACTTTTTTATGTTCACTTGTAGTGTTTATACTTCTGCATCAAGTGTGTTGCATGAATTATGTTGTGGATTTTTTAGGTGAACTACTTCATCTTAGTTGAGTGCAATGTGTGTGTAAACTTATTCAAGCAAAGCAAACATTAAAAATCAGCTACAATAAATGTTTAGAGTCATAATTTTTGACTGTCAACCAAAAAAGGGGAGCATGCTTTGTGCATAGCGGAATAAATTTAAAAATGTACTTTTCGTGATTTTAGTTACACAAACAAACAAAATTAATGTTAAGCAGAGGGTACATAGCAATGTGCTTATGTACAGGAACAGGTATTGCTCGTTTAAATGTTTGAAAAGATAAAAATGTTTACTTACCACCAGGAATGAAACAAATGATTCCAATAACAAATAACATGAAGATCCCACTCACTAAAAAGTAAACATGGAAACAATTTAACAAGTCAAGGTAGTTTGGACTATTCTTTCCACTTTAATCCTGTGATATTTTAAACACAGCACTTTAACACACTATTACTTGGTTGAAATGTATGTTTTGCAATTTTGTAGTTTAAATACAGTTGATTTTTGTAACACCACTTACATTTTACTTGAAGAGCTTCTAAAATGACTCCAACAATGCATAAACCTACAGCAATTATAAAAAGACATGTGTAATAATATTGTGAATGAAAGATTATAATCACAACCTCACTAGCAACTAAACAATATATTGTTAATAGCATATATTGTTACAACAATATTTTAAGCAAACAAAAACTTATGTGTGTATGTAAATACAATATATACAATGTAAACAATATGTAGAGTTTGGTGGCAAATAGTATGCGAGTAGACAAAAAAACAAGCATTTCTTAGAAAGCATTGAAAATTATGTCCAGAATACAGTGCAACTTGTTCGTGGGAGTGGTGTTTCACTGAATAACATCATAATTCTCAAAACAGCTGAATGATTTATGAACAACAAGCCACGTACACAGGACCCAAATTATGAGAAAATAATTATTAGAATGCAAAGGCAAACAATGAATTAAAATAAAGTGTTTTACCAAACTAATATACTTTAATTAATGTTTTAAGTTTCAAACAAACATGTATGTTTACTTACAAAGTCCAATAAAAAACAAAACAAATGAAGCAACAACAACTTTCCAGTGTTCACGAACTTTCGGATGCTTGTACCACCTACAAACAAATAATAATGCCATAGTTTGTACAACTTACGAAATGTTTACAGTGTCTAAACAATTTCTATGTTGAAAACAAATAAATAGGGTTTCAGGACAGTTAATGTGAAACTTTTTGGAGCAACAATGGGTATATGACAGTCTTAAAAGTAATGCTGTTGTTGTACTAAACAAGGTATTGGCTAGCAAATACACGTACTTTACTACTGCGGCTCCACTGGAAGCAGTGCTGCTATTTAATGACCACACGCTTGTGTTGTCTCTTGGTGCAAATCTAATAAAGCAATAAAAGTCAAAAACATACATAAGTTAAAAGAATTATTATAGAATTACTAATATGACTGTGCTTGGTTGGTGCATAGCATATTTGAAAAATAGTTTGTATTGCAGTTTTATCTGCAAAAAAACAGGTTGGTTTAACGAGCCAATAGACAATAATTTACTACAGCTGTGCTTTGAGGCAGCATTTGGAAAACATGTTGACACATTTAATTTAACAAGTAAAGTGCAATAAATTGAGCTTATTAAAGTACGTGACTTGTAAAGGGTTGACTTTACATTGTGGCAATTTCCTCATTTTCCGAGTGCTACATGGTAGAGTTCATATTTTATGTTTGTATTTAGTGATAATTGTTTGTAACAAGGGTGTTTACAGGAACTGATGCAACTATTGGATTGTGTTACAAACACGGCACATGTAACAAAACAGAACTGATAATGCGACATAAATGTCACTACATGTGGGACTAAGAATTCAAAGTTAACATTGGATTTCATGCATTTTCCACACATAACATTGTATTAATTTAAATGTTCTGCTACTACTACAATTCCAGCACAATGTTTGGTGTTATGCGTAACACAAACCAAAGATTTCATTCCAATCAAAAGTTACCAAACAATTGGTTTTCCTGGATTCAACAAAGCACTTACATTTATTAAAAACAAGTTCTTCCTAAATACATAGTTAGCAGAGGAATCCCACACACAAACCATGCCATTCATTTCAATGTGACTCATAAAGGTTGGAACAATTATTATGAGTGGTATATCCAGGTGTGTGTGGGAGTTTTCCTGTAACATATTATGTAGCTTGCAACCTCAATATAGCATACCGTGTGTGTATTGGCGTGCTTAAAAACTTGGGATCCTGTGGTGGAGGAACATTTACTTTACCATCATTATCTCCATTAGAAGTTACATCACAATTGCTCACAGAAAGATCTGGTGTGGCGCGTGCAGATCTTAAACCATTTTGTGTCTCTGTGTTGCTGTTGGCAACCCCGGCCATACTTTCCATTAAAATGTTTTCATTTTGTTCAATCAACTACATATAGGTGCTAAAAGGGAGGTTTCTATTTATTGCAACAACCATGGATTGGTTTATCTCATATCTATGGTAGACACAAGTTCTTCATTTTTACTTCACAGTAACATAAACAAAACAGTCTACAAAATTTGTAACGCTTAAAACTGCTTCTAGCACAGAAATAAAGCTGCTATGACACTTTTCCTTGCTCTGATTCAAACATAACATTATTGGTATATAATGTTTCTATAGATAAATACAACTTTGAAATGGATTAGTTCTAGCTATAAACCTAGATAATAACCTGTGAAACACAACCTTGGTTTGAAAGAAATACAAAATTGCCACAGGTTTAAAAATCTAGTGATCAGTTGCACTCTCAAAGCACTCCAAGCTATTCTGTTTCACTCAAGTGCTCTTAACTTGCCGTTGTCAAAATTAACACAGCTCACTCTGCACTGTACAAAAACATAGACTCACAGTTGAACAGAACCTTTCAGAGCTCAGAAAGTGTATATATCCCTTGCATGTAGATTTTAAACTGATAGGAAAATTAAGTACTTCACAGCCACCTGCATAGATAAAGTTACTTGAGAAGTGTCTTTATATGCATCAACCCAAGGTCTGGTATGAAATGGCAACCACTAGGCTTTAAATATTAATGAACTGCTTACTTACTCAGAGTGCTATAAGCTGAACTGGAGCCAAAAAAGCTGTAGGTCTGATTAAAATTGCACGCACCTCAAACATGCATGAGTAACGACAACACTTCCCTGTTCGAGGAAAATGCTTGTGACATCACAAGACAGCTTTCTGCATCAACCCGCAGACCTATTAGTCATTTCAGTAATTAGGCATGTGGTGCATGTCTTGAAGAAGTTGTGGCAAACTTTACTTGTGTAAGTTGTACTCCCTAATGGACAGGGCCAAGCAAGTAGGTTAAGAGGATAGTCTGGGAAGTGCATGTGACAGCTCTGATGTAAACAAACAGATACACTGACCAACTGGTGACAGACAATTAGCACAGGAAATTATCTTGTGAGAATATCAGAGAAAAATAAATTAAACATGTGTACAAATTTTTGGGGATCAAAAAACCTAAACAATTCAAACAGCATTTTTTTATGAGAAAATGTTCAGATATTTAAATAAACAAAAATGAGGCATGTTGCCCACAGAGTTTTTGTGATACAGCAAATATATTTATAGATCTTCAGAAATGTGCCTGTTTTACACCAACTGTCTTTCACAGAATATAGAGTAAGCATCAGCATAAATACTAACTGAGTAAATATAATTCATACTTGCCTTAATATTTAAATGTTTTTAAGCATTTAAAAATGCATCTAAACAAATGTCAAGTTTTGGCACGGCATTAATAAAAATTAAAGTCAAAAGCATTTAACACTAAGAAACTTACTGTAATCTTACAGAATTAATGTTCGTTTCATCAACTGGCTCCTCTTTAAAATTCTGCAAAATTTTAATCAATTTTACAATTATGTTAAACTGTAACCAAAATAATGCAATTTACCTGATATTTTCCAACCGTGCTGTCAGTTTTTTGATGTCCTGAATCCCCTGTTGCCCTCTCATCATCTTTCTTTCCAAGTCTTTTTAGACTTTCCTTTAAAGGAGTTGACTCAGCATTGTTGGACGGTGTTATAGGAACAGTATCTAAAAAACAGATTATATCTATTTAAAGACAAGCACACAAAGATGACAAAACACATTACTTTATACATGTTTTTATGTATTTACACTCTTATAAATGCAAATATGTCAAAAACGGTACCAACCATGTAAATTAAAGTCATCGTCCATGGTAGGGCAGTGATACAGTATATTTATACAGTAAAAAACATCTTAAAAAAGCTTTCATACAATATAAACAAACAAAAGAATGACATTTTCTGACAAACCATCAGGCACAACAAATATTTCAATATTTTTTTTGAAAATTTTTGCACTGTATGACAAGGAAAAATATATTAGAAGGTAATTGGTAATGAACAATCGCAGAAGAACCTATTTCAAAGTTTTTTTTATGGCGTTATTAACGCAAAATGGTCCGCCATTACTCCCCGAAATGTTTGTGAACCATTACGTCATGCCATTAACATCCAACGACTTTAACACAAACCACTAGGGGCTGCATAGGAAAATTGTCAACACGTTTGACTGCAAAGGAAAACTGAAACAGATTTTGTTGTTGTGGAATATAAATTTTCAAATCTTTTGTAACGTCCATCATGCGTTGTATTTCCCAAGCATTTACATAACCGTCTCTTTATCAAACTTTTGTTTGAGATTTCAATTTGCAAATTTATTCAATATCCTGTAATAACAAAAACAAGGCTTGAGTGTTTTCTGTTAGAAAATTATCAACAGAATTCTCGTCATTTCTCCATGACGTACCGTACTTGACCTTGGGAACTTCCCCAACTTGATACACAACCTTGTAAACAAACGTCTGAAACGAACTGCGCCTGTGACATTTTGCCTAGGGTGGAATTGGCAAGTGGTTTGCCCAGTCATGTTCGTTGTGATGTCATTAAAGGTTATGGCGTAACTTTGTAAAGGTCTGGGCTGATGAAACTATTTTTTCTTTTTTCTGATGAAAACTAGTGTAGCGTGTAATTTGAGTTTGCGGTGTGCAAAAACAAATTTTCGAACATTTTTGTTTCATTTTTTTAAATATGAATTATAAACGTAAGTAACATGAAAGATCAAGGTTGTTTGAGTCAGTTTGCAAAAAAAAACTTGTTGATAACAAAATATCTTGTGTGGCAAATAAATTTGACTAACAGAAGCATTATTTTTTAGTTCCCTGACCTGTTTTTAGTATTGTGTTCTGATTTAATCATTTATAATAAGGCCAAATAATTTTTGACGGTTTTTATTTGTGGAGTGATGACTGCTGGTGATAATTTAAACGATGTAAGCTTGGATGAAACTTGTGGATTCGAGTGCGGGTGCACGAAAGGCACTCGGAAAAGGTAAAAATATCACAAGATTGTGTTCCTCAATTCTTAGTAATTACAATGCAGTGCTTCCGTTTGAATTAATCATATACAAAAAAAGATTTAATGTATTCCTGCAGTAGAGAATATTTTGTGTAGTGGTGCTATGTTTCTTTAAAGTTGTGTTGGCTATGCTTGGTGACATGTAATCTATTCACCATGTTTCATTTGCGCTTATGTGCTGATGAAATACTAATCCTGCACAAAACTGTTTTATTTAGGTTTCCAACCAGAATATTCCAGTGTTGTGCTACACCAGTTGGAGCACTGGTTGTAATCAGTATTGGAGGTTTTCTTCAAGGTATTATTGTGAATGGATTTGTGAATGCTTGTATTACCACTCTTGAGACAAGGTAAGAAAATAGCAACTCATTTTGATGAGAATATATCTTGGTCCATATGAAATGTTTACCAATCTTATATGTTCAATGTCCTTTAATGCTGACCTTGCTGAACTCTACACAGTTAGCCTAACAAATGTTTGATTGTTAAAATTTATTTGTAATGCACAACTTGTGCGATGGTTCTTTTCAACTGTAATGAATTTCACCAAATTATGAACATCATTGGTATCTTTAAATGTAATTTAAACCAACACAACCCACTAAATTATTATCTATGATAACATGTTATTTATAATATATATTCATGATTCAACACATGACCCACTTGCAGGTTTCAGCTTGGCAGTGCTGAGGCTGGACTAATAGCAAGTTGCTATGACATCCTGCAATGCATTTTCCTGCTCTTTGTAACCTATGTTGGAGGAAGGGGACACAAACCACAATGGCTGGGTTGGGGTTATATTGTTATGGGTATTGGGACTATTGTGTTCTCCCTTCCCAAGTTCATGGCACCTCCTTATCAACTTGCAAGTGTGTTGGAAGGGACGTGTACCAACCAAACCGTCACTCCAAGTTGTGCAGACAACACATTGAGAAGTTATAGGTAAGTGAAATGGTGGGATCTCCTTTCGATGATATTTTTATGAGATAATAATTCTAATCTATAAACCTATGTTTTAGTTCAGGTCAAATTGTAGACAATTTGATTATTTTACTTAGGTTGGCAAAATATTTAATTGTCATATCTGTCTTATGTTGTAATAAAAATGTACATACTACATGCCAAAATGTTTAATTTCTTAAAACAACCACAATGATGGGAACAATGTTATTGTGTGCAGATATGCTTTCTATGTTGCCATGTTATTAATTGGATTGGGAGCAACACCAATTTACACTCTTGGAGTTACTTATCTCGATGAAAATGTTAAGCAAGTCCAATCATCTCTGTATCATGGTAGGGACAAAAGCATGTCTTTGTTTGGTTATGCCCATCAAGTTTGGTACACACTTGAGTGATGTTATGTATCAATAAGCAATTTAATATGTCAGTTTGATTTTATATCTCACAAAATGTGTTATTTTGTTATCATGATTGTAATTTTTCTGATATTATATTATACATAAATATATAAGAAAAAAAACACGATTACAAGAACAATGACTCGTAGTTTTTTCTTTCAAAACATGTCAGAAAAACCATATAACAACCCCATTGCCTGTATGAAAGTTTGGTCATTTATTTTTTATTTTTTTGGTACTTTAATGTCAACATCTTATCCCGGTAAGAAAATAATTGTAAAAATTTTTTTTTTATGTTCTAGGAATATATTATGCCATCTCCTTAGTTGGACCAGGAATTGGTTTCTTGCTCGCTGGAACTTTTCTTGGTTTTTACACCGATTTGGGAGTTGAGTAAGTATTTTATTCTTAACGTGTAAATATCTTTATGTGGTGTAATTTTATACGTACCAATATTGTGTAGTAATTGGTTTTATGAATTTAGTTAACTGGAAAGTAATCGTTCACGGTTAGTGCCTGGTGCCTCATTAAATTTCCCTGTAAAGTTAATAATGTGTTTGTGCCTTGTGACATGTACTTTTGGGTAAAGCTCATCCTGTTATTTTCACATTCTCTTGCAACACTTTAGTCATCCTCAATTTTGATAATTGTGATTAATTGATTTCTTTATTTCACTTAATTTCATTTTACTCAAGCAACAATAGTTGTGTATCCAGAGCTGGTAATTTTGTCGTAAAGGATTTGCATATGTTTCTCTAAAATAAACCTTACTGTATTTATTTTCAAGCTTGCTTATTAAAAACAGGAAGGAAGTGGTAAAAAATAGATCATTGACTTTATTTAAAAAACTTTAGGTTTCGTTTTTCATTGCCAAAGGAAGGGTGTCTTAACTATTTGGTTTGGCTCTGTTTGTATGCGTTTTTTTTTAATGTCTTTAAATCTCTGGCCTGTACTGTAAAAACTTTGACATGTTTTATTTATTTAAAGACTTTTTATTTTATTTATTAAATTTTGACAAGATTAAAAAATGGGTTAGTCTCATTATCCTCAAAATTATGAGTCTTTAGTAATGTTCTTAAAATCCCAGCATGTAATTTATTATAGCCCAGGAATTCCTGAAGACAGTCCTCAATTCATTGGTGCCTGGTGGTTAGGATTTCTCATATTTGGGATCGTTTTCGTGGTTGTCGGAATCCCAATGCTGATGTTTCCTATTCAACTTCCCGGAACCGATGAGGTTCGCAAAGACAGGGAAAAGGAAATGTACAATGACAGAATTGCAAATGAACTTCACGAGAATCAGGATATCGGAAAAGGGTAAACACTAACTGAATTTGTTTTTGTAGCTTTTTCAAAAAAAAGTATAACTAGTTGAGAAAAAAAATATGAAAAGTTTTTTTTCTGATTACCGATATGTGTTTTTCTTTTTGCAACGCCTGTACCTTACATAGGGCCGGTCCTATAACCAAGAATGGTTCCATCGGTCCTTCGTCATGTCTACATTCAAAATGATTACTGACAGTTAGTACTGATTATTCGCCGCAGTTTCTGAAAATAAAATGAATTGAATTAAAAAAAAAAAAATTGAATTTCCAACCTAGGAATTTACCAACACATAAAAGGTTTGGATTTGGCTGAATAATTTTTGCTATAGCAACATAATTTTATTCCAAGTTCGTTATTTGTGCGTTAAATTTGTCGGTTTGAGATCCCATTTTTTAGTATAAATCCCAATTACAATGTACAATTCTAAGTATCGTTGCTTAAATTTGCTCAACATACGATAAACGTCAATATTAAGAATTCAAATTCAATGTTAAGATTTTGTGTTGATATTTGGATTCGGTCAAATACTGAAAAAATGAATATTGGGATTTGGTGGAAAACATACAAATCCAAACCTTATGTATGTACAGTTTTATTAAATTGTTTAAATAAATCATTTCCAGCAATGTGCCATTTGGTAACTTGTGTGGTTTTGTCAGGTTATGAGTCATGCTTACCAGTGCATTTTACAAAGCTTTACTGTGATACTTTTGCAATGCAGCCATCATAATTTGTACCTCGGCTTTAAAACTGACGAAAGACTAATTTGTCACATCTATTTAGGTTCAGGGATTTTCCAAAATGTCTTGCGTCAGTTCTTCGAAATCCATCTTTCATCTTTATTTCCCTCGCTGCAGCCACAGAAAATTGTTTGCTTACAGGGCTTTCCACGTTTGGGGCAAAGGTGGTTGAATCTTTGTTTAAACTCACTGCGTCCAATGCAGCATTCTCAGTTGGTAAATATATGTTGTTTTAGTAATTCTATTCCGTTCTTGTTGTTTCGTTAAGTGTTACTTTTAAGGTGTTCGGTTTGATAGTTTGCATTCAAACAATAATTCTTCAAATTGTGTAAGTTGTGTACAGATGGCCATTGTTTCGACCTATATGGTCTCATCAGTCGGCAAAGTCGTCTGATAGTCACATAACCTCACTTAACTTTTTCCACTAGGTATTGTTGCCATAGTGAGTGGTGCCCTTGGTCAGTTCATTGGTGGTTTTGTGGTGATGAAATGCAAGTTAAGTGTAAGGAAGATGCTGATGTACTGTATTGGAATGGCCGTCATCTCCTTCTTCTGTCTCCTTATTTTCCTTCACTCCTGCCCCAATGGAGGTTTGTTTATTGTGAAACTTATTGTGACCCCAAGCTGTTGTTTGAATCTGTGTTTCACAACCCCTGATCTGCGGCCCAGTGTCAGCCCACATGAATATTTGCCCCCCAACATATATTTTTGTATAAAATGGAATTCTTTTTGTGAACCACCACAATTTTTTTTATTATTGCAGCATTTGCTGGGGCAACAGTACCATATGTGGGTGAAACTGTCGCTGAAGGAATTAATGCTTCTTGCAACAACAACTGTGGATGTGATTTGGAAATATTTGATCCTGTGTGTGGATCTGATGGAGTGTCTTATTACTCTGCTTGCTTGGCAGGATGCACTAATTATGCCAACTCAACAGTAAGAAGTTTTTAGTTTAAGGCACTGGTAGAAATAGAAAATGCACTATTTTTGTTGGAGAAATACATTTTTGAATGTGCTGTTAGTGTGTATCAGATAAATCGTCTTTAATTCATTTCCTCTAGAGCCATGCATTGTAGATGCAACCTATCACTATTTTTACTGACCCAAACATATCACTTTCACAGTTTGGCAACTGCCAGTGTGTTGGGGCATCCATAGCCAACATGACGAACATGACAGCAGTGAGAGGTTACTGTGTTGGTGAAACTTGTCCTAATGGTGGGGAAATCCTCTTCCTTGCATTTATGTTCATGACCCTCCTCTTTACATTTCTTCTTGCAATCCCTGGCCTTCAGGCAACAATAAGAATTGTTCCTTTCTCCCAACGATCGCTTGCTGTCGGAGTCCAGGTTGTTTTTTATGTTAAGTTTGATAAATGTTAAGTATTTCAATATCTTTTGAAGAAACTGGACGCTTACATTTAAAATGCTTATTATTTAATTGTTTTTCATTTCGAAAATTTTTAACATTTTTGAATTGTTTTTTACTATTTACATGGTTGTAAGCCTTTCAAACAAACATCACATTCAAACGTAAATTGTATTTTATATTGTTAGTGGATTCTTGCCCGAGTGCTCGGGTCTATACCTGGACCACTACTCTACGGTTTTGTTCTTGACAAAGCTTGTTTCATCTGGGGAGTGTCATGCGGGGTACAGGGTTCATGCAGTGTCTATGACAATAACCTCATTGCACGAAATCTCCTTATTCTATCACTTGTTGTCAAGGTTGGTTAAAGTGTTTTGTATAAATATTTTGAGCTGCATACAGATGGCCACTGTTTTAAAAATTTACCACAAATTCCCAAATGCATTGTCAACTGTTTGCTTTGTGCAGTTTTGCAGTTTGACCTTCTGGACGATTGCCCTTGTAACTTACAAGCCAAGACCTGAATCTCCAGAAGCCACACAAGACATCGCACTGGACAATGCTAATGTTAAAACCTGCCCCAGTAGTGTTGGAAATAAAGTGGAATCTGATAATGTTGAAGAAAAACCTGATGGAAAAGATGACGGTCATGACAACCCAGCATTTAATTAGTTTGAAAACAGGGATTTTCTAATAATTTATCTAATTCTGATAAATTACCTGGAGACTAAAATTGTGGCATGTAATTGGATTTAAGGATAATTTTTGTGTCCGGCGTATTTTAATATTCCACACAGAAGGAAGTACAATATCATCATCTGTATTTAGACTGAATTCTTTTAACACTCACCGAATATGCACTCCCTAATTGTTCTTGTTGTCATGGGTGTTGTAGCTCATATGCCAGGTTTGTTCATGAATTCATCTGATCAATTACATTATTTTATGCAATTTCAACATGACATACTTCTGCAAATATCAGCGGTTTCATTTTTGTTTGCTTAATACTCCTTGTTGTCATAACTTTTACCTTAACACGCTTGTGTTAGATCAGGGTTGAATGACAGGATCAGTTCGTGTAGATGACTATGTAATGTTTTTATTACTATTTATGCTAACTGTTTAGTTTCAAAATTGTTTATGAAACTCGATTCAATAACCCCCATAACCAAATACACACATTAGCATTGCACTATTGCGTCACAGGGGTCATCTAAAATGTATTTTTTTATCCTCAACTCTTTTCAGGTACATTTTTCTTCATTTTACACTTGTATTATGCACTGAGAAATTCATGACACTTTGCATTTTCAGTGGGACTAAACAATAATGGTATTTATTTTGCTTCGTTTAAACACAATCACGCTGGTTGAACCAAAACTAAATCCAGTAATGCTTCATATTATTATCGAAAAGCAGTATTGACCATTCCTCTATCCATTGTAAAAGCGATTAGGACTTCATATTTATAGCTAGTTATTGTGAAAATATGATGTTTTATTGTGTATGCAGTTTTGTTGCAAGTGCCTCATAATGTCCATATATTGCATTCTAATACTATAGCACATTTACCCCGCGTACAATCAATTTTATGATATGCACCTATTCATGTTGTGTATTGCGTCAATTTTACCTGCTTTTATTTTGCCACAAATTAAAATTTATGCAGTGTTTATGGTGAAATATTTCATCAATATTTTCCATCTAGTTTTTTCTTCTTAATTTCAAACTGACAATATTTCATTTTGTTTTTTGACACCCACAAAATTTTGCCCGTTTTCGCTGCCAATTGCTTCAGCCAAAGTGGGGGTCATACATTTTGTAAGTTTGAAAAAGCAAAATCTGACAAAGAATAATTTTGCTAAACAAAAAATTGTTTTGTGAAAATTGATCTGCTTTGGCCCCTGGCTACACTTTTTCATATGTGGCAACCGATTTTTTTACACCGTTTAGGTTTTTTTCTTTTTGTGGATGGAGGCTTGCATCCAGAAGCGTTTTAAAACATTTGTAAAACGATTTTTCGGCAACTATAACGTTGTAGATAATAGTTTTATAAATACGAAGCAGAATATAAATGAATTTATTATTCTGGACATTCTACTGTATGTTCTTGTATATGTGCCACTGTTCGTATAAGTGAATACGATACTAAGAAACGGCTTCTGATAAATCAAACACATTTTTCGAAAACATTGTATTTGTTTCTCCGCTATCTCCAGTTGAACAATTTAAATTATTAAAAAAATATGTAAATTTCGTTTATATTCAAATTGAATATTTGAATTTTTCTGTTTCTATGAAAAACTATTTCGTCGCCAAACTATACTGTCTTACTATTATTAACCGATATTACACAGGGCGTTTATTTGTATGTTCTATTGATACTAACATGTGTGAATGGGCATTCACTTGTTAATTATGACGACAACAATCGTTTTTCTGACAAATAAACAAAACTATAGCATGTATGCTTGTGCTTTTCTCTACTATAGTTATGTAATATTTGGAAAGGCAGTGTATGTAGTACAGTATTCGTCTACTTTGGTAATTCCGGCTCTTTATGATAAGTTGCCACAAACATCATCATCCCCGTCCCTATGTTAATTATGACGTAAACAATGAGAAAGAGTCGATCAAGAACTGTACTGACAAACCGCCATTCCGCCCGAATACGACATTCCACTTCTTGTCGCTGTATTTTTTCACAAGCGTACCTGAAAACACAACAAGTTAACTACATTCAGGGCATAGGAGATGGACAGTTAACACAGCTTCGAGCTGTGACGTGTCCAACGCTCTATGGACGTACGAATGTTAACAAACTATAATCAAGTTATTTTATGAAGGAAACTCTGTAGTTTTACAGGAAGAATGCACCAATAAGAAGCTGATCGTGAATCACTCCTTGAGCGTAATCTGGACACCTGACTATAAGACAGTGCCCCCTCGCAAAACAGGATGATTCCTGCTGTCAAAATGACATATTTCTGCTACACAGAATAAGCTAAGGGTTTGTGCTTGGGTACGGGTTAAAAAGTCAGCAAGATCACGAAATATTTTTTTTCGCAAATCTTTTTGCACCCATTAAGAATTCACGCAGCTGTCGACAAGGTATTACTCATATTATGTCCAAAATAACTCACAAACAGTGATGGACGATTACTAGTGTATGAAAGTTGTCGACAAGGTTTTCCATTTGCTGTGTGGGTCACGTGCCTTCAACTTCCAAGGGCACTTGCCCAAAACTATGTTTTTTTGCCACACCGGGTTTTGAACCCGGGATATCCTGACCATGAACCCTTATCAGGTTTTCAGCTAGGGATATGGGTCGGGCTTAACAGCGTTCTTAATGTTCTCAATAGCGCGCTCTAGTGATTAGATTTTCGCCGTACCTCAGCTAACGAGAATTATCTTTGCATCCGTGCCTGACCAATAAAATGATTTAGCATATTAAATGTCCAACAGAGGGTGTAATAGCTGGTTACACAAAATACACAAACTTACATCAATTCTTCTATCGCTTCGCCACACAAAACTTGATCTTTTCTTTCATAAAGTTTACAAGTTTTTCGTTTCGAACCCCCGTGTTTTCCAGAGTAATATTCAGAAAACCACCCCAAAAAAACGAAAATAAAAAGTACACTAGCCAGAAAAAACAATAAAATTGTAAGTTAAATTGTCATAGAAAACTGCTGGAATCGAACCTGTGTGCTACTTGCAAATCTTTTGTAACGCCCATCATGCGTTGTATTTCCCAAATATTTACATAATAGTCTCTTTATCAAACTTTTGTTTGAGGGTTTAATTTGCAAATTTATTCAATATACTGTAATAACAAAAACAAGGCTTGAGTGTATAATCTGTAACAAAATTATCAACAGAATTTTCGTTATTATTTTCATGACGTACTTGACCTTGGGAACTTCCCCAACTTGATACACAACCTTGTGAACAAACGTCTGAACCGAACCGGTCCTTCTAAAATGTGCTCGTGCAACTATGTGGAGCTATGTGTCGCTATGTGCAACTATGTGTCGCTATGTGCAACTATGTGAAGCTATGTGGAGCTATGTGCAATTAGGTGAAGCTATGTGTCGCTATGTGCAGCTATGTGTCGCTATGTGCATCTATGTGGAGCTATGTGCAACTATGTGGAGCTGTGTGAAGCTATGTGGAGCTATGTGAAGCTATGTGGAGCTATGTGCAATTAGGTGAAGCTATGTGTCGCTATGTGCAGCTATGTGTCGCTATGTGCATCTATGTGGAGCTATGTGCAACTATGTGGAGCTGTGTGAAGCTATGTGGAGCTATGTGAGCTATGTGTCGCTACGTGCATCTTTGTGAAGCTGTGTGAAGCTATGTGCCATTATGTGGAGCTATGTGCCAGAGGCCATCAAGGCCCGCAAAGCTTAGACGCCCAAAGCAAGAAATATAATTGAATACTGCACGTTAAATCTTGGTTTTGCTCTATACGTCACTACATTTTACATTTTGGATATCTTGTTCATAGACTGATTTTCTGACACTGTATGAAATTGGAATTAATGCTTTTGAATTCCCTGTATACAAGAAAACAGTTTTAAACACTTGTCCGCCCTCCGAACGTCCTTATACTCGCATGTGTGCGGCGCTTGGAAAAAAGTGTTTGGCGACCCCTGTTTTATGCAATATAGACCAGGTGTATATGTTGTTACTTCAACGTATATTTGCCTAGTTTTGTTAATGAACAGTAGTCTTTATTTTGGCATTGTCTTGTATTGTTCTCCTTATCTTGTATTCTCTCCTATTGTTATTGTGTCATCGCTGCAACAGCGTGTATTCTTTGGTTACATCACGAACAAAAATTTGTTTCAATACTAGTGTTTGCAAGCTATTTTGCATGGAAAGGTCTATATGGGGCTAATTGGCAATTGAGTAACCTTGGTAAAAGGCGGTTTATAAACGCGTTGGAAGACATACCATAACCAAGGCGTATATAACGTTACTTTGACATATTTTCAATACTTTTCGCCTCATGGTTGTTTTGGATAATAAGTTGCAGGTGGTTTGGGTCGATCTCATAGCGACACATAGTTGCACATAGCTCCACATAGTTGCACATAGCTCCACATAGCGACATATAGTTGCACATAGAGACACATAGTTGCACATAGTTCCACATAGTTGCACATAGCGACATATAGTTGCACATAGAGACACATAGTTGCACATAGCTCAACATAGCTTCACATAGTTGCACATAGCTCCACATAACTCCACGTAGCTCCACATAGCGACATATAGTTGCACATAGAGACACATAGTTGCACATAGCTCCACATAGCGACACATAGTTGCACATAGATCCACATAGCTTCACATAGTTGCACATAGCTCCACATAGCTCCATGTAGCTCCACATAGCGACATATAGTTGCACATAGTTGCACATAGAGATACATAGTTGCACATAGCTCCACATAGCGACACATAGTTGCACATAGCTCCACATAGCTCCACATAGTTGCACATAGCTCCACATAGTTGCACATAGCTCCACATAGCTTCACATAGTTGCACATAGCTCCACATAGTTGCACATAGCGACACATAGTTGCACATAGCTCCACATAGCGACACATAGTTGCACATAGCTCCACATAGCTTCACATAGTTGCACATAGCGACACATAGTTCCACATAGTTGCACATAGCTCCACATAGCGGCACATAGTTGCACGAGCACATTTTAGTAGCACCCCTAAAAACAGGTTGTGGAACTAAAAAAAAATGCTTCTGTTAGTGAAATTTATTTGCCACACAAGATATAGATCGAGGTTGTTTGAGTCAGTTTTCAAACCTGTTTTTAGTATTGGGTTGTAGCGGCCTCTCTAACTACGTTTGCGCTCCTACAGCGAACCGGACAAATTGTCTCGTCCCTCGTGGTTTATTCGCCCATTGTGTCATTCCATTAGTTTGTACCTCGAATAAACACCTCGCTACATTTGGTGACCCCGAGCGTGCAAAAACGTTTTTTTGCATTATGAATGAAACCGCAAACTCAGAGAACGCTGTAGCCATCAAGCTACCTTTGTTTTGGACAGCTCAGCCACGAGTTTGGTTTCGGCAAGCCGAGGCGCAGTTCGCTCTGAAAAACATTACAGGCGATCAGACGAAGTACTATTATGTCGTTTCGGCCTTAGATCAGGACACAGCAAAGCGTCTACTCAACCTGCTGGACAATCCGCCCAATGATGACAAGTACGAGTCAATTAAAGCACGATTGATTGACACCTTTGGTCTTACGCGTTCGCAGAGGGCCAAGCAGCTACTGCACATGCCCCCTTTGGGCGATAGAATGCCATCCGCTTTAATGGATGACATGCTGGCTTTGCTTGGTGATGAAAAGGAATGCTTTGTTTTTCAAGAACTGTTCTTGGAGCGCTTGCCAGAATATGTACGGACACGACTGATATGAGAGGAGTTTCGTGATTCGCGACTCTTAGCACGTAAAGCTGATGCGGTATGGACAGGAAGTCAGCCGTCTACGGATTTCGCACTTTCCAACGTGCGTCGCAGCAAACCTTCCAAGTCTTCATCAGGTTTGCCACAGATAATGCCCGATCCGAAGTCGCTTTGTTTTTATCATCGTCGTTTCGGCAAAGATGCGATAAAGTGCCGCCCCCCTTGTGCACTGCAGGGAAACGACGAGGCCGGCCATCATTAGTTGCTACGATTGCCGGCGCAGTTAATAGTCTTTTCTTTGTGTGGGATAGCTCAGCGGGTCGTAATTTTCTTGTTGACACCGGCGCCGAGATAAGCGTCATACCTCCCACGGGACTAGAGCGCCGCACCAATCCTCCTGGAAAGGCTCTAGTCGCTGCTAATGGTACTCACATCCGGACGTACGGTTCACGTCTAGTCACCATGAATTTTCCTCCCGGCAAATTTCAATGGAAATTTGTTCTGGCCGAAGTTTCCCGGCCGTTACTCGGCGCTGATTTCCTGCGGGCAAATTCCCTTCTGGTTGACCTCAAGCACCGACGCCTAATCAACGCCGAAACCTTCTCCAGCAGTAAACTGGGCAAAGCAGCGCAATCGGCTCCCCACCTTAACGCCATTTCCGCAGGCACATCGGTCTATGCTCGAATGTTGGCTGAATTTCCAGGGATAGCTTCTCCCCATTTCTCGCAGTCGCTTCCTAAGCATGGAGTTCAGCATTTCATCCCCACCAGCGGACCACCCGTGCACTCTCGCGCTCGACGACTTCCTCCCGAAAAGATCGCCCGCGCTAAGAAGGAATTTCACAACATGCTACAACTGGGAATTATTGGACGCTCATCCAGTCCATGGGCTTCGCCCCTGCACATGGTACCAAAGTCGTCCGGTGGGTGGCGCCCATGCGGCGATTACCGCCGTCTTAACGCTGCTACCCAGCCTGATCGTTACGCTATCCCCCACATCCAAGATTTTTCGGCTCGTTTGGCCGGATGTCGAGTTTTCTCCAAAATTGACCTTGTTCGCGGCTATCACCAAGTTCCTGTGGCACCGGATGATATTGCGAAAACGGCGGTTATCACGCCTTTTGGCCTTTTCGAATTTCTTCGCATGCCCTTTGGTTTGAAAAACGCGGTACAAGCCTTCCAGCGACTTATGGACACGGTATGTCAATCCTTGGATTTTGTGTTCGTCTACCTAGATGACATACTCGTCGCAAGCAAGTCCCTCTCTGAGCACTACGACCATTTAAAACGCCTTTTTAAGCAGCTTTCAGATCATGGCCTCGTCATTAACCTCGGCAAATGCCAGTTTGGAGTATTCAAAATTGATTTTCTGGGACATCGGGTTGACACCAACGGTGCACGACCTCTTCCCAACAAGGTTGAAGCCATTCAGAATTTCCCTCGCCCTACTACTATCAAAGGACTCCAAGAATTCGCAGGTATGGTAAACTTTTACCATCGTTTTATTCCTGGGGCTGCACGCATAATGTCACCAATCTACGAATCACTTTCGGGCAATCCTACAAAGTTGATTTGGAGTGACAAGCTAAATTCGGCTTTCTCAGAGGGAAAAGTCGCCCTAGCCCGTGCCACACTGTTGCACCACCCTTTACCCGATGCGCCGACCGCTGTAACTACCGATGCGTCACAGCATTCCATTGGAGCTGTCCTCCAACAATTTATTGACAATGCCTGGCGCCCACTGGCCTTTTTCAGCAAACGTTTACGACCACCCGAGCAGAAATACAGTGCCTTTGACAGAGAACTACTCGCCTTGCACCTTGCCATTCGTCACTTTCGATATTTTCTGGAAGGTCGCGTGTTTACCGCTTACACGGATCACAAACCTTTGACTTTTGCTTTTACTAAAGTGTCAGCTCCATGGTCATCGCGACAACAATGTCATTTAACCGCGATTTCAGAGTTTACCACAGACGTGCGACACATCGCAGGCAAGCAAAACCACGTTGCCGACGCTCTCTCGCGCGGTTCCATTGATGCTGTTCGACTACCTCTGGATTTGGATTATTCGTCATTGGCAGCCGCTCAGTCCTCTCCCGAAGTTCAAGCGTATCGCACTGCTGTCACTAACCTTAAACTAGAGGACATACAGCTCGATCAATCCGGGACCACCATCCTCTGTGACGTCTCGTCCGGCTCACCCCGTCCAGTTGTTCCAACATCATGGCAACGCAAAATTTTGACATAATACATGGTCTATCGCATCCGTCGATACGGTCTACACGCAAACTTGTCGCATCCAAGTTTGTTTGGCACGGCTTACGCCGCCAGGTCACCCTTTGGGCGAGACAGTGCATCCACTGTCAAAGGGCAAAAGTCCAGCGCCACACTCGTGCGCCTCTGGCGAACTACCCACCCTGTCGTGCACGTTTTCAACAGATCAACGTCGATATCGTCGGTCCTCTCGCACCTTCACAGGGAAATAGGTACCTTTTTACCATTGTTGACCGTTTTACCAGATGGCCGGAAGCAATTCCTATGCCAGATGCAACCACACTGACGTGTGCACGGGCCTTCGCGTTCCATTGGGTTTCTCGTTTCGGGATTCCTTCCGATCGACGTTACATCGGATCGCGGCCCCCAGTTTACCTCGGAGTTATGGACGGTTTTCACCCAACTTCTGGGAATCCAACTACACCGAACAACTTCGTTTCACCCTCAGGCTAATGGCCTTGCGGAGCGATTTCATCGGCATATGAAGAGCGCCCTAATGGCACGGCTAACCCAACTGGGTAGACCAGCTCCCGTGGGTTATGCTTGGCATCCGGACTGCTCCCAAAGAAGACCTGCAGGCATCATCGGCCGAACTTGTTTACGGTTCTACCATAACGGTACCCGGCGATTTCTTCCGTTTCGGCCAATCCTTTCCTACCCCTCAAGATGTCATTCCATCGTTGAGGGACACAGTGCGTCAACTGGTGCCGACATCGATGTCACGCCATAGTTCCGTTCGCACAATGCTCCCACAAGCGTTAAGCACGACCCCGTACGTTTTTGTACGCAAAGATGGACACCGACCCCCGCTTACGCCGCCATACGATGGCCCATATCGCGTCCTTGATCGCAATAGCAAGGCTTTTACGCTTGCCATTGGTGGACACAATCAGGTCGTTTCCATCGACCGTGTGAAGCCTGCACATGTCGACCTCACACAACCGGTACAGGTGGCTGTGCCTCCTCGCCGCGGTCGACCCCCGACATCAACGCACCACCCACCGCCATCCGACCCGGGGCTGTCCGAGCCGGTTTCGCACACTTCGACTCCGCCTTTTCTGGTTCCACCTGAACCCTCGCATCACTGGGGCCACCGGAGCACCAGTCCAACTTTTCACATTCAGGCAGACACACGCGCACGCGTGGCAACATTCGTATTCCACTTCGTTTTCAGTGTTGATATATGTCCGTTTCTGGAGGGGGGGTCATGTAGCGGCCTCTCTAACTACGTTTGCGCTCCTACAGCGAACCGGACAAATTGCCTTTTTTCTTTTACGAGAGTACCTCGTGGTTTATTCGCCCATTGTGTCATTCCATTAGTTTGTACCTCGAATAAACACCTCGCTACAGGGTTCTGATTTAATCATTTATAAATAGGCCAAGGAATTTTTGACATTTTTTATTTGTGGAGTGATGACTGGTGATGATATAAACGATGTAAGCTTGGATGAAACTTGTGGATTCGAGTGCGGGTGCACGAAAGGCACCCGGAAAAGGTAAAAATAATCGCAAGATTGTGTTCTTCAATTATTAGTAATTACAATGCAGTGCTTCCGTTTGAATTAATCATTTACAAAAAAAGATTTAATGTATTCGTGCAGTAAAGAATGTTTTGTGTAGTGGTGCTATGTTTCTTTAAAGTTGTGTTTGCTATGCTTGGTGACATGTAATCTATTTACCATGCTTCATTTTCGCTTATGTGCTGATGAAGTACTAATCCTGTACAAAACTGTTTTATTTAGGTTTCCAACCAGAATATTCCAGTGTTGTGCTACACCAGTTGGAGCACTGGTTGTAATCAGTATTGGAGGTTTTCTTCAAGGTATTATTGTGAATGGATTTGTGAATGCTTGTATTACCACTCTTGAGACAAGGTAAGAAAATAGCAACTCATTTTGATGAGAATATATCTTGGTCCATATGAAATGTTTACCAATCTTTTAAGTTCTGTGTCATCAGATGTAGGTCTTACAACTGTACATTGGTAGTCTAACAAATGTTTGATTGTTAAAATTCATTTGTAATGCA